>NC_136065.1:67359735-68696281 GCF_964261635.1 Lissotriton helveticus
TGAACACACAGACGTCAGAGTGGTCTGGGCAGTACAGGTGCTCATCATTCACAGAGCAGGAGCACAAAGACGTCAGAGTGGTCTGGGCAGTACAACTGCTCAGTGTTGACTGAGTGCGAACACAAAGACGTCAAAGTGGTATTGGCAGTACGAGTGCTCAGCATTCACTGAGCAGGTGCACATAGACGTCAGAGTGGTCTGAGCAGCACAAGTCCTCAGTGTTGAATGAGCACAAACACAGAGATGTCAGAGTGGTTTGGGCAGTACGAGAGCTCAGTGTTGACTGAGCGCGAACGCAAAGACGTCAGAGTGGTCTGGCCATTACGAGTGCTCAGTGTTGACTGAGCGCGAAGACAGAGACGTCAGGGTGGTCTGGGCAGTACGAGTGCTTAGTGTTGACTGAGTGCGAAGACAGAGACGTCAGAGTGGTCTGGGCAATACGAGTGCTCATCATTCACTGAGCAGGAGCACAAAGACGTCAAAGTGGTCTGGGCAGTACAAGTGCTCTGTGTTGAATGAGTGCGAACGCAAAGACGTCAGAGTGGTATGGGCAGCACGCGTGCTCAGCATTCACTGAGCAGTAAGCACATAGACATCAGAGTGGTCTGGGCAGTACAAGTGCTCAGTTTTGACTGAGCGCAAACATAAACACGTCAGAGTGGTCTAGGCATTACGAGTGCTCAGTGTTGACTGAGCGCAAACACAGAGACATCAGAGTGGTCTGGGCAGTACGAGTGCTTAGTGCTGACTGAGCCCGAACACAAAGACGTCAGAGTGGTCTGGGCATTACGAGTGCTCAGTATTGACTGAGCGCGAAGACAGAGACGTCAGAGTAGTCTGGGCAGTATGAGTGCTCAGTGTTGACAGCAAACACAAACACGTCAGATTGGTGTGGGCAGTACGACTGCTCATTATTCACTGAGTGCGAGCACAAAGACGTCAGAGTGGTCTAGGCATTACGAGTGCTCAGTGTTGACTGAGCGCAAACACAGAGATGTCAGAGTGGTCTGGGCAGTATGAGTGCTTAGTGCTGACTGAGCGCGAACACAAACACGTCAGAGTGGTCTGGGCATTACGAGTGCTCAGTGTTGACTGAGCGCGAAGACAGAGACGTCAGAGTAGTCTGGGCAGTATGAGTGCTTAGTGTTGACGGCGAACACAAACACGTCAGATTGGTCTAGGCAGTACGGCTTCTCATTATTCACTGAGTGCGAGCACAAAGACGTCAGAGTGGTCTGGGCAGTACGAGTGCTTAGTGCTGACTGAGCGCGAACACAAACACGTCAGAGTGGTCTGGGCATTACGAGTGCTCAGTGTTGACTGAGCGCGAAGACAGAGACGTCAGAGTAGTCTGGGCAGTATGAGTGCTTAGTGTTGACGGCGAACACAAACACGTCAGATTGGTCTAGGCAGTACGGCTTCTCATTATTCACTGAGTGCGAGCACAAAGACGTCAGAGTGGTCTGGGCAGTAAAAGTGCTCAGTGTTGACTGAGCGCAAACACAGAGACGTCAGAGTGGTATGGGCCATACAGGTGCTCAGTGTAGACTGAGGGCAAACACAGAGACGTCAGAGTGGTATGGGCCATACAGGTGCTCAGTGTTGACTGAGAGCAAACACAGAGACGTCAGAGTGGTATGGGCCGTACAGGTGCTCAGTGTTGACTGAGAGCAAACACATAGACGTCAGAGTGGTATGGGCAATACGGGTGCTCAGTGTTGCCTGAGAGCAAACACAGAGATGTCAGAGTGGTATGGGTCGTACAGGTGCTCAGTGTTGACTGAGAGCAAACACAGAGACGTCAGAGTGGTATGGGCCGTACGGGTGCTCAGTGTTGACTGAGAGCAAACACAGAGACGTCAGAGTGGTATGGGTCGTACAGGTGCTCAGTGTTGACTGAGAGCAAACACAGAGACGTCAGAGTGGTATGGGTCGTACAGGTGCTCAGTGTTGACTGAGAGCAAACACAGAGACGTCAGAGTGGTATGGGCAGTACGGGTGCTCAGTGTTGCCTGAGAGCAAACACAGAGACGTCAGAGTGGCATGGGCCGTACAGGTGCTCATCATTCACTGAGCAGGAGCACAAGGACGTCAGAGTGGTCTGGGCAGTACCAGTGCTCAGCATTCATTGATCAAGAGGTTCTAGGATCACGCTGATCGGCAGCATAAGGAGAACTTCTTTGTTACTAGAAGACATAAAACTTCATGAAGATCTTGACATGATTCATGGCACAAATGTAATTGAAACAAGATGTTCCCCCCACATGGGAAATGTAAATAGATTGTAACTGAAAAAGCCTCTTCACGGTGACTTCAAACACTCAGTACCTCTTGAGACATGCATTCAGTCACTCATCCTTGCACTCATTCATCCACATCCCTTACTGGCTAATTCTTGCTTTTACACGTCCACTCACGCTCAACAAAACACAAAATAAGCAAGTGAGCACAGGATAATAAGCGGAGAAAAAAGACAAAAATGCCTCTGACTAAACATGGCGGGCAACTGCTCGGAATAAAAACAAAGGTAAACAATGTAACTGTAGCAGAGGGTGGCCATCTTGGAAAGGTAATTGCGTATAACACCACACTTACTGGTTGCACAATGTATTGGTAGACATGCATTATTAAATAGGTTCCATGTCTATACACGTTGCTTTGCAAGCTCAAGATTTGTGTTTGTATAACACTCACACTTAGCCACATTCTGTGACCCAAATTTCAAACTATTTTATTAGGAAAGGAAATGACATTATCCCCATTTTGACAGAAGCATGACATTTTAGGAAATCATATCATACCCAAGGCATGAGTCAGAGGAAAGAACCGTGCAAGGTGTGCCCGAGATGATCCCGTGAGCTGTCATCTCTCTCTTCAGTCATCCCACCGCTTCCTCTTTTTTTATCTCTCTGTCCTCAGCACTCTCTCTTCTCTTCTCTTCTCTTCTCTTCTCTTCTCTTCTCTTCTCTTTTCTTCTCTTTTCTTCTCTTTTCTTCTCTTCTCTTCTCTTCTCTTCTCTCTTCCAATCATCCTTCTCTCTCACTCTCTCCTGCTCTCTCTCTCTCTCTCCTGCTCTCTCTCTCTCTCTCCTGCTCTCTCTCTCTCTCTCTCTCTCTCTCTCTCTCTCTATCTATCTCTCTCTCTCTCCTTTCATACTCTGCTCCTCTTCTTCTGATCTCCCTGTCCTTAGAACTGTCTTGTCTCTTTCTCTCTGCTTTCATACCCTGCTCCTCCTCTTCTTCTTCTGGTCTCTCTGTCCTCAGCACTCTCTTCTCTTCTCTTCTCTTCTCTTCTCTTCTCTTCTCTTCTCTTCTCTTCTCTTCTCTTCTCTTCTCCCCTCCCCTCCCCTCTCCTCTCCTCTCCTATCCTCTCCCCTCCCCTCCCCTCTCCTCTCCTCTCTACTCACCTCTCCTTTCCTCTCCTCTCTCTTCTCCTCTCCTTGACTCTCTCTCTCCATTCATACTCTGCTTCTTCTCTTCTCTTCTCTTCTCTTCTCTTCTCTTCTCTTCTCTTCTCTTCTCTTCTCTTCTCTTCTCTTCTCTTCTCTTCTCTTCTCTTCTCTTCTCTTCTCTTCTCTTCTCTTCTCTTCTCTCCTCTCCTCCCCCACCCTCTCCCCCTCCCCTCCCCTCCCCTCCCCTCTCCTCTTCTCTCCTCTCTCCTCTCCTCCCCCACCCTCTCCTCACCTCTCCCCTCCACTCTCCTCTCCTCTATCTATGCTCCTCACCTCTTCTCTCTCTTCATTCATACTCTGCCCCTCTTCCTCTGAACTCTCTGTTCTCAGTACTCTCTCTTCGCTCTCTCTCTCCTTTCATACTCTGCTTCTCTTCCTCTTTTTCTAATCTCTGTATCCTCAGTCCCCTCTCTCTCTCTCTCTTTCTCTCCTTTCATACTCTGCTTCTCTTCCTCTTTTTCTAATCTCTCTTATCCTCGGTACACTCTCTCTCTCGCTCCTTCTCTCTTCTCTCTCTCTTTTCTCTCTCTCTCTCTCCTTTCATACTTTGCTTCTCTTCCTCTTTTTCTAATCTCTGTATCCCCAGTCCCCTCTCTCTCTCTCTCTCTCTCTCTCTCTTTCTCTCCTTTCATACTCTGCTTCTCTTCCTCTTTTTCTAATCTCTGTATCCTCGGTACACTCTCTCTCTCGCTCTTTCTCTCTTCTCTCTCTCTTTTCTCTCTCTCTCTCTCTCCTTTCATACTCTGCTTCTCTTCCTCTTCTTCTGATCTATGTATCCTCAGTACTCTCTCTCTCTCTTCTTTCATAGTCTTCTCCCATTCTTCTTCTTGACTTCTCTCTGTCCTCAGTACTTTCTCTTCTCTCTCCCCTTTCATACTCTGTTCTTCATCCCTTCCACTTTTGTTTTCCCTCCCGTTCCTGCTCTACCCATAGGCCTGCCAGTCCTGCCCCTTCTGTCAGGGTTCCTTCATTCCCTCCATTGCTCGTTTTGTCTGACCCTCTCTCCTTCCCCTAAGTTCTCTGTCCTCTTCATTAGGTTTTCAGTTCCTTCCCATGATGTTCTGTATTTCTGTGTCATACATTGCTTTCATTTGTTCTATTTGAGTATCCACAGTCTTAGGCCACAAAGAGTTCAGACAAAGAGAACACAAGGGCGGTATGCAGTGTATCCCCAGACAGCAGCCACATATTACAAAAATTGAAACCAAGAGGACCATCAGTATTTTCCAACCCCATTCTTTTAAAATGCCCCAAAACCAGCTTCCAAGTGTCCAAGTCTCTGATTCTTGATGGATCTCTGACGCCAGCCTGTGAAGACGTTCAATTGCCTTGTAAAACTGAAGGTGAATTGTCAGAGACGAAAGTACAGCAACTGGCACCGATGATGCGGCATGCTCCTCCACGGTTCACTAGTACCACATCTAGAACAAGACGGTTCTGTAAAGCCACCAGGCGGACCACCTGAAGCTCAGCAGTGTTGTTGGTGAGGATGCCAGCTGTGATGTTCAAGGCTGTCTCTACTGCTTGACAGAGATGTTGAATGGCCCGGCTGTTTGTCATCGAGCCCTAGAGTGGGACAAGACCTTTTGCCGCATCAAGGAACTGGGATGCAGCAGAGTCCGTTTGGTCCGTGTCTTTTGACTGCCTTTCTCGGTTGTGTCCTGCAGGTGCTGTGTAGGTTGGAGGTAGAACAAAGGCGATGTAGCTCTTGCCGCCCCAGGTTTTTGGGAGCCAGGTGTCGGCTTTGGTACCACAGATGAAGTACATGTTGGGTGATGCAACAAATGAAGGGGGGTCGGCAGTGTTTAGAGTCCTTGTGATTTGACAACTGCTGTGGCCCGCGATCTTTGTTCCGTGGCCTTCGATGCAGACAAGGCCTGAGACGTTCACCACAGATAGGGCCACTGTCATGGTTGCGGCAGTTCTTTTCTTTAGATAGGAAAAGGTAGGTCTGGCTGGGTTGTTGAACACTTGCATTTCTACTCGTTCTTTGGCGGGAATGTTCATTGGGAAGGTTGCATTTGAAGTGAGAGGGCAAAAGGGAGCATTCGTTCTTCCTGTTTGGTTCAGCCAGTACTCGTTATAGAATTGTTTGATTGTCCCATCAGATGTGGCATTGTCTTTGTAGCTCTCTTTCAGGAGCATTAACCAAGCAAGGCAGGACCCATGAACAGAGAAGGGTGAAGGGATGAAAGGAATTGCATGTTCAGTGGCATGTGGTAGCAGCCCACAGACCCAATAGTTCGTGGCATTTGCGGCAAGATTGTGCTGGTGCAATAGTTGTACGAAATAATTATTCCAGAATTCTTTGCATCATTCTCGGAGGCGTGGTGATAGTGATACCAGATAGTGTTCTTTCTTAGTGGTGGGTTGCATGGTAGGTGACATTGTTCTGTAGGCAGGAGCATTCTCTTCAATGATCCAGACTGTGACCATTAGCAAGAGACAGGCAAGAGATGCTGCTACAAGTGCAATTGTCTTTGTGCTGTACAATTTGGCAGTTATGGAGTCTTTATGGCGGTTCTTCAGTCGTCCGGGTTCTTCCATCACCTTCAAGGGGGTCGATGACTCGCAGGACCACATACGTTCGTCTAGCGTTTCTCCTGGTAGCATTTGTAGTGTTAGCTACCGATCTGAGACTTTTGACTCAGTTAGTGGCCTGCTTCTTGAAGCACCCTCCTTTTGTCGATCTCAAGTTGTACCCTTTCTTGGATGGTACTGTGGGGTCGGGAAATTCTGCCAATTCAAGTGTCTCTGTTTGTGGGTAACAACTCAGGGCTGGTCGATCCGTCATCAGGATCTCTTCTTGGGCGTCAACTTCCTCGCACGTTGTCAGCGTTGGGGAGAACTTCTTACAATAATGTGCATGAAGCCAATTTTGCTTTCTTTGCATCCGATGAGCAGTTCGGGTGGTGATCAAGACTTGCCAGGGGCCCATCCACCTGGGTTCCAGACTCTTCGTCCTTTGGAAATTCTTTATTAGCACGAATTCTCCAGGCTTGATATCATGTCCTGGGCCCCTGGACACCTCTGGTATGGCTTGCTGCACCTGTTGGTGGATAAGCGTTAATACATTTGTCAATTTGTACAAATAATCAGTCATTAATATGTCCGGGACATCATTAATGGAGGTTGGTTTTGGTGCCGCCCAAATGTTCATAGGCCTGCCAAAGACTACGTCATACGGGGTCAGTCTGTGCTTGGTTGGGGTAGAACGCATTGATAGCAATGCTAGTGGGAGGGCGTCGGCCCATTTCAGCCCAGTTGTGGCGACTATCTTTGCCAGTTTCAACTTTAGCGTAGCATTGTGTCTTTCTACCAGGCCCACTGATTGGGGGGTGAAAGACGGCATGGAACTTTTGTTTTACCCCCAACCCCTTTAGTATGTTCTGAATTACTTCTGCTATGAAGTGGGGGCCATTGTCGCTCCATAAAATTCGACAAAGACCATATCGAGGGAAGAACTCCTTCAGCAATACCTTTGCAGTAGCTAAGACGGTATTGTCGCGGGAGGGGTATGCCTCCACCCATTTGCTAAAGGTGCACACGATCACTAGGACATATTTTAGACCATGGCACCTTTCTAGTTGGATGTAATCCATTTGGAGGATTTTGAAGGGGTGGTCGGGGACCCCAAACCCTCCCCGTGGCACTGCTGTCCCTTTCCCTGGGTTGTGTTGTAGACATACTATGCATTGTTATACTAGGCGTTTTGCTGAGTCTACTATCCTGGCATTATGCCATACCCTGGTGATTAGTTCGGTCATGGGGGCAGATCCTATGTGTGCAGGTAAATGTGCCATGGTCAATATGGGGATCACATAAGCATTCGGTAACAGCCATTGGTTTCCTTCTTTAGTCCTCCAGCAGCCTTCCTCGTCTTTTAGTCCCACACGTGCCCACTCAGTCAGTTCTTCTTGTGTGCCTATCATTTGTATATCTCTTACGGTGGTTCTAGCATCAGTCCATTATTCAGCTTCTGACCTGGTCACATGCATTCGTGTTGTGGTTCGGTCCTCGGCTGTGGCTCGGGCAGTAACGTCAGCTAGTGCATTTCCCTGTCCGATAAGATCTATCATTTTCTTATGTGCTTGGCATTTAACCACTGCTAGCTGCTTGGGGAGGAGGACTGCTTCTGTCAAGGCAGAGACTAGATCTCCATGCAGGATGGGTGTACCATGTGATTTCAGGAACCCTCTTTCTGTCCACAGGAGCCCAAAATGGTGAACTACCCCGAAGGCGTACTGGCTGTCAGTGTATATGTTCACTGTCGTGTCTGCTGCTAAAATACATGCTTGTGTGAGGGCAATGAGCTCTGCTGCTTGTGCGGATCATTGGGCGATGCGGGCTGTGTCTAATATTGTTCGGGCTGTGGTGACAGCGTATGCAGCTGAGGTGGTGCAGTCGGGGAGTTTGATGCACGAACCATCTACCCATAGTTCCCCATCTGGTTATGGAAAGGCAGTGTCTCGGAGATCTACCCTACTCTTTGTCTGTTCATCAGTCAGTGTCACACAGTCATGCAGTGGAGCCATACTAGGGTCGTTTTCGGGTAGGGGTAGCAATGTGGCTGGATTGAGGGTGGCGCATTGTTTCAGAGTGATGTGTGGTGCTAGCAGGGTCAGCTCGTATCATGTCAGTCGGGCGCTAGTCAAGTGTTGTGTCGTGGTCTGGTTCAGTAGTGTGTCGACTGCATGATGTACTAACACTGTGATTGGGTTGGAGAGCACTATTCCTTCGCTCTGGCGTATCAATACTGCTGCAGCTGCTACAGCGCGCAAGCACGCTGGCAGTGCTCTAGCTACTGGGTCGAGGGTGGCAGAGAAATATGCACGGGGCGTTGCTTGTGGCCAATTGACTATGTCAGGACGGACAATGCACATTCCTCCCTTTCAAGTGTGTAGAGGGAGAATGGTTTGGAGTCGTCCGGGGTTCCTAGAACGGCTGCTGAACAAAGGGCATCTCATAATTCTTTGAATGCTGACTGGCATTCGGGTGTCCAAGGGAGTGGTAATGGGATGTCTTTGGCTAGGAGGGAGAGAAGGGGTTTGACAATGAGGCTGAAGCTCGGCAACCATTGTCGAGAGAATGAGGTGAGGTCTATCAATGAGCGGACTTGTTTCTGATTCTTGGGAACTGGAGTGTCTAGAATGGTCTGGATCTTGTTGGGTGTGAGTGTCCTCCCTTCCTTCGATAAAAGTTGACCTAAGTATGTTACTTGTGGTTTGCAGAACTGCAGTTTATTTCGGGAGACTTTGTGACCATTCTCAGCAAGGAAATGTAGTAGCTGGATAGTGGCAGCAACGGCTATTGGAGTGGTGTCTGCTGCTAGCAGGATATCGTCTATATACTGTATCAGTGCTACCCCGTCTGGTAATTGTACGGCATCCAACTGTCTTTTAAGTGCTTGGCTATAAATGCTCGGGCTTTCTGTGTACCCCTGGGGTGCTCTACAGAATCTATATGAGCGGGATCTTAGGGTGAATCCGAAAAGATAGCGGCTGTCCTTGTGAATAGGTATGGAAAAGAATGCGTTTTTGAGATCGATGACGGTGAAAGTGGTAGCAGTGGATGGAATGAGAGTCAGAATGGTGGTGATGTCAGAAACGACCGGGTACTGAGGCACTACAATCTTGTTTTAAAGCGGTAGGCTTTCCCATCTCCCTCTCCCTGTCTCTTTATGATCGGCAAAATAGGACTGTAACACACATTGCTCACTATCTCTTCTACCACCCCTGCCTCTACCAGTGAGTGTATGATTTCTGTCCCTCCGGTGATATCTTGTACTGCGGTACTTTCGGTAGTGTCGCGTCTTGTCGTATTGTCACGTGTACTGGGTCAATCATCATTCGTCCTACGTCTGAGTTAGCGCTAGCCCACCAGTGTGATGGTAAAGTGTCTAGTAGGGACGCGTCTGCTTCGGAAATGGGATACATATGCTGGGAAGGATTATCTCTCTGGTGTCGGTGGTTGTCATATAAGATGACTCGTACTCCGTCCGGTGAACATCTGATAGTTGCACGGAAATGCTTCAGTAGGTCGAGACCCATAATGGTGTCTGGGGTATTGGAGGAGAGAAGGAATGTCATGCCAATAATATTATTTTCGAGATTAAAAGGGATCGGTTTGGACAAAGGGTTGGTGGAGGGCGTACCATCAAATCCTATTGAGGTCACATGTGAGCCAGACAAGGGGCCCTTGGAATCAGTCATTTGGATAGTGCACTATGTGTTGCTCCCGTGTGTACCAGAAATGGTGACTTTGTGCCCAGGACCTTTGCGGTAACATAAGGGCCTTGCTGATCAACATAGAGCTCGACTGGATCCCTCCCTTGCCCTTGGCTGTCCTATGCGAAGTCGTACGTGTTGTCTTAATCTGACTGTTGGTACTGATTCTGTCTGGGGTGATCAAATGCATTCGCTCTTCCTGGCCTTTCTTTGCTAGCATCGTTCATGTACCCTCTTCCACGTCCCCTTCCTCTCTGTCCACTTACTATTTCTCTTGCCCCTTTTCCCCTACCAATACCTAACAGGATCGGGCATTGGGACTTCCAGTGTTCATACGCTTTACAAAACGAGCACTGATCCTGTCCTAAGTCTTGACGTCCTGTGTATGGCGTCGAATAATTATTTCTGGGTGGCTGCGCTCTAGGGGCATTCTGCTGATATTCTCCCTTGTATTGCTTCCTTCCTGTAGTCACCCCTTGAAGCTGCGCAATCATAACTCTTTCCCTCTTTACAATCTTCCCCGCTGGCAGTCAGCGAAGAAAGCCCTAAAGGAGCTTCACTGGCTCCCAGTGGTGGCCAGAGTGCAATTCAAGGCTATGTGTATTTTACACAAATCCTTCCATCGAAAAGGCCCCGCAATTCTACATCCTATGGTCACGCCTTATGTCCCGTCCCGCCCCCTTCGCTCTTGCACCCTTCAGCTGGCAACTTCCATCAAAGTTAACAAAGCCCGCTGGGGAGGCCGTTCCTTTTCCCACACTGCGGCTAGACTCTGGAACTCCCTCCCTCTCTCCCTTCGTGAAAACAGCAATTATATGTCTTTTAGGAAAGCCTTGAAAACTCACTTGTTTGCTAAAACCTGTTGAACTACCCGGAGCTCGCGTTAAGCAATCAGTCACAAGCGCTGCGAGGCCTCCGGGTAGTTATGCGCTATACAAGTGTAATTTTTCATTTCATTTCATTTCATTTCCTCAAGTCTTTCTTTTTCTTTTCTGTAGCCAAATCATTTTCATTTTTCTGATGTTCGTAGTACTGGGCCATCTGGAGGATGGCCGCTGGTTTAGAGGCTGCCCAGCTGCTTTAGCTGGTCTGCAGTTTCTGCGATACCTCCGGTAACAGCCCTTTAACGTAATTGTGTACGAACAAGTGGTGTCGAGTTGCAGTGGACATGTCTTGTCCACTGTAATCGGAGAACACTGTTTCGCATCGGAAGAAGTATTCTGAAACATCTTCTTGTGGTTTCTGGCGGCACGCTGTTACTATGGACCAGTCTATCTTTTTCTCTGGGATCATAGTCTTCACTTTTCGTACTGTTTTGTCGGGGAGGTCTAATATGGCTTTTACCGGTTTCTGCCCAGGGTTTCACTGTTTGTCCAGTACACTGAGTTGTTCCCAGGTATGACCGAGCAGATCTGAGTGGTCTACCTTCCTGATTTGTTCCCACACATCTGCTGGCAGACATAGCCCAAAGAATAAGTCAATGTCGGCGAGTGTCATGATGGTTGATCCTAGAGCGGTACCTAATTCAGTGTAAAATGCGGTGGGATTCTTTCGTAAATCCGGTAAGGATTTACGGAACGTCAGAATGTTCTGTCTGTCCCAGGGTTGATATACCCAATTTTAGACCACCCTCCCCTTAGCTTCCTGGTGGTTTATATCATTGTTATTTCCTTGCCCTCTAGGGGGGACCCAATAAGGGGCAGCTTCCTTTATCGGCATCATATTATCTGGATTGCTATCGGGGGCCCTGTCATTATAGATGTCGTGTCCTTGACTACCCGTCCTTGTTCTATGAGGTGGCGGAATACCTCTAGTGTGTACGAGAAGAGTTCCGCCACATCACAGTCATTTTCATCTCCCGTATCCACTTTCCTATAAGGAGCCATGAGTCGGTCGGGCCCTACATCCTTGTAGTTTTCTTCGTAGGGTGTGAGAGTGTGGTAACAAAGACGTACAACAAAGTGTCGCTTGTGATTATCAACATAGGAGTTGCATATGTCAGTTATGTACTCTTCTGTTTCCTTTCTATCTACGAGGGTTTCAACTATTTTCTGAATGCCTGCTCGTTCGTTCTTACTCAATCGTGGGACCCTCGGCAACCCTTTCTCTTTTGCTTCGATTCCTGTAGACACGTCTTTTGGTGAGGTATTAGGCACAAGAGGCTTGGTCGGCGCAGAGAGCATGGAGACTGAGGCAATGGTGCTACCTTCGGTTATGCTTTGGTATTCCTTGCGTTGTACTACAGGATGAGTAAGGGCATAAGGAGGTGGCATGTAGATGATCGGTGTGCCTAATAACAAATCTTCATCTACTCTTTGTTTCGCTGGTAGCTCGGGGTAAAGAGTCGAGGGCGTTCTAACAGGGTATTAACCCGAAATCTTTGACTCTTGCTCCTTTCTAGCATTTTCTCTTTTTTTATATCTTCTTCTAATTTTTTGCAAGCTAGGTGAGCTGATTTTCGCAGTTCTTAATCTACTCTAGCTTCATCTCTTTTCTTTCGTTGGGCTGCTTCTTTCTGCCACAAACCGAAGCTATCAAGCATAGTCGGTGTAGTTTTCTTTTTGTGAAGGGCTATTTCCAGCGCTTCCATTTTAGCGGGGTCGAAAGATCCCGTCAGTTGCCACTGATTTTCTCGATCCTTCTTAGTGCGTTTATGCCATAGTTTGCTATAAGCAACAGCGGTTAATCTGTATTTCACATACATGTCCTTATTAGGGGTGCCCTCCGGTGGAGCCGGATGACTGACCTCTAATAAACGGCCCGGGCCGAACCAATTATCAAACAATGTGGAGAAGATAGGCATGACGTATTAGCGGTCAAAATGAATATCTCAATATATCATAGACAAAAGTCCGCACTACCTATCCTTCGCTGTCTGCAAAGAGAGAGAATATTCCTATTCTTCGTTGTTTGCAAGCAGGGAATGTCTCAAATAACCAAAAAGCAGAATACTAGTATTCAATTCAAACAATTCTAATTCAATCAATCAATCAATCAATTAAATAACAGTCGTTTTTCACGACCTTACCCGGACCGTATGGACAGTTCTTCGTCTTCCCCTTCCAGCGCCCGATCGTCCTCTTTCTCTGATTTTACCGTGGCACTCCTGTGAGGTCCCAGTCAGGACCACAGGTCACTCGAGAGAGGTCAGTTCGGAACCGGTGAAGTTCAGGTTGATCGGCAGCCAGACGAGGGTCTTCTCAAGGCAGGTTAACTCCAATCATTTAGATGTTCTCTCCGTCGTTAGGACCTCTCTACCGAACCCATGTGTCGCTGATGGGCCCGCGTTGGGATGCCAATTGTGAAAGAGCAGCTACTCTCTAAGGAATAACAAAGCAGCACGGCGGAAGACGCCTCTAATTCACTTCAATATTAACTATTAAAATGAAGAGGCAGGCGCTCGAAACTGGAAGGCAAGAAACAGGTTTATTGCTCCAGAGGAGAGCACATCAATTCGGACAAACGGAATGTCTTCGGGACGTGTTCTAACCACATCTCCACGGCTTGGTCTTTTATACACATTTGCATCAGTTTATTGGTAAGTTAAACATCCTCGGAATTCCCACCCCAAGCAGGTTCCCACACAAATCTAACAGCTATCGTCCCCCACCCAGATCTAACAAATGATCGCTATCTCGCAGCTGGACATTCCGACAGGATCTGAAAATGTGTGGGATTGGTCAGTTCTGAGGGTTTGCGCTATTGAATAGATCAAGCGTCTTTGTTAGTACAACAAGTCCTGCCATGTGGGGGAAATAAACAATGTCCGCAAGGGCTGGTTAGTGCCTGGGACCGGATTGAGCAGCCAGGTGCGGTGAGGGAGGTTGTCAGAAGGGCTTGCTCGGGTATGGAGAATGAAAGGACAAACGGGTTTAGGGCGGGAAGTGGCTCTGGGGCTATGTCACGAGGACAAGGTTTTACAACCCCGGTACACTTGGTCATGCTTAGTCAGGGTGCTGGGGATGATTTCGAGGTCAGGGTGAAACATAGGTGACTAGCAGAGTACGAAAAGGCTGCGATGTTTAAAATGGGTACCGCTTACACGCACAAAGATGCTCTCGCTAAGCAAGATGGTGCCGGCGATGTTCATGTTTGTCGTTTACATTTTAGCATGGTGAGGCATAACTAGGAGAAATATGTTTATTTCTTCTCAATTTTTCATCCTTCTGTTCATTCAGAAGCATATATAGAAAGAGGAAAATGACTCTTAAGATTGTTTTTGTGCCGGATTATGCCCCTTTCTGCACATAAATAATCCTGCCAACAACGCAGGCACCCTTGTACTATGGTGCAGGGGGGCCTGCATTGGAACTAGGCTGGTTGAATGGTGCCAGCACAAGGAGAAGGGACTAGAATATTATATAAATACAGTGTATTCCTGCCCTTTCACTTTGACGTAGGTTGCGCAGAAAGGTGACTTCTTGTGCTGTCCTATGCCAAAATCCCATAAATGAGGACCTGAGTGTTTTACAATTGCCTATGGGAAAGTTCGGGCTGGGACTCCCAGATTTACGGCGTTATTATATGGCATCCTTAGCGTTACCGCTGTGATGTCTGTCAGTAGAGAACTCAAGTTTCAACATTTCGGTCTTATATCAGATGTTAAAAGTCCTGAATAGTCCTGATGTATCCTCATGTGCGAAAAACCCCAAACTCCCCCAAAAGATGAGATACAAAATCTTATCTCAGGAGAAGCTGTACTCAGCAGTAGGGGCACCTAGTGCCTTGAAGTCAGCCATCTACAAGCACTTTAACTCCCACTTCCTGCTCCGGGGCGCAGCCATGGCCATCACAAGTAGCTGCCCCAGATGGGATAAGTCTGACCCCTAGGAAGTCTGCTTAACCCCTAGGAAAGTCTGCCTGCCCCCTAGGAATGTCTGCCTGGGCTCTAGGAAGGTATGCCTGACCCCAAATTGCTCTGCATGGCCCATAGGAAGGTCTGCTTACTGATAGAAAGGTGTGCCTGACCCCTGGGAAGGTGTACCAGACCCCTAGGAGGGTGTGCCTGGCTCCTAGGAAAGTCTGTCTGACCGCTAGGAAGGTCTGCCTGACCCCTATTAAGGTCTTCCTGACTCCTAGGAATGTGTGCCTGACCCCTAGGAGGATGTGTCTGGCCCTAAGGAAGGTCTGACTGACCCATAGGAAGGTGTGCCTGGCCCCTGGGAAAGCATTCCTAACCACTAGGAAGGTGTGCCTGACCCCTAGGAAGGTCTGCCTGACCCCTCGGAAGGTCTGCCTGACCCCTCAGAAGGTGTGCCTAGCCCCTGGGAAAGCATACCTGAGCACTAGGAAGGTGTGCCTGCCCCTAGGAAGGTGTGCCTGACCCCTAGGAAGGTGTGCCTGACCCCCTCAGAACATGTGCCTGACCCCTAGGAAGATCTGCCTGACCTCTCAGAAGGTATGCCTGGCACCTAGGAAGGTGTGCCTGACTCCTGAGGAGGTCTGCCTGGTCTGGAAAAGTTCATAAACTCAGTGACACTGTCTCGCAGGCACAATAGATTTAATTAAAAGCTTTGAAGCATGTAAACAATACACTAGACTGTTTGAAATTCAATGTGTCATTCAGGCTTTATTGTAAACACCATTCACACAGCAGTGTTTGCTGCTTAGTCACCAGTGTGATTGGCAAACAAAACAAATGGTATGAAATGGACACACACAACATTTGTGCCTTTACATTGTGACATGGATGGGTAGGTGAAAATCCCAGGTTGTTGATATACACGGTCACCCAACAGTATAGTTTTTTGGGGAGGTCAGAGACAACACAGGGGTCACAAGGTCACTGGATGCTGAATTCTGGTCAAGTCCTGAAAGAAGCTTCTACCTGTTAAGGTGTGCCTCACGTGCAGCCAGAGACACACCCAAGGCACCTACCTGGACCCGTCCACTGACAACTGAACAACTGTTTTTTAAAGTAATAAATTGTATACTGTTTAGTTTACCCAATCGAAGGTGCTTTGACAGATACCAAATGGATAGCATTTTGATGGTGTGCTTAGAAAATGTGCTGCGTGTCCCCTGTTTTCAGCAGTGTGGAAAGGAACTTGCAAAACGAGGAAGACCTGTTATGAGCCAAGCGGTGTGCTTCATATAAATACATTGGGCCTGATTCTCTCAGGCAAAGTTAGATTGAAAGTCTGACTTTACGCCTAAAGTCTGACTTTACACCTGAAGTCTAACTTGACACCTGAAGTCTAAGTTTACACTTGAAGTCTAAGTTTACACCTGAAGTCTAACTTTACACCTAAAGTCTAACTTTACACCTGAAGTCTTAGTTTACACCTGAAGTCTAAGTTTACACCTGAAGTCTAACTTTACACCTAAAGTCTTACTTTACACCTAAAGTCTTACTTTACACCTAAAGTCTAAGTTTACACCTGAAGTCTATCTAAGTCTATACCGGAAGTTTGACTTTACACCTAAAGTCTGACTTTAGACCTAAAGTCTGACGGTGATGTGCTGGATAGACCTCGCTATACAGAGCACAAACCTTTCCATGTGTACATATACTGCTGGTGCTTGTAGTGTTGTGCACAATAGACGCAACCATGTTACCTCCGGCAGTGGGGAAGATTTTGGACATGTAGCTGTGTTGTCCTCCCCTGGAAGTGGAAGCACAGTGGGCTGGTCCAACGTACACCACTCCAGCATAGGAGTATGAATAAATAATCTGGACCTCTGGGCATGGTTCACTTGTGAACTGTGAATGCCAACAAGTCTGTCAGAGAGGGAGGCCTTACCCTGCCACATGGCTGCCGCCATGACCACAGGCCTCCTCGATACAGGGCCCCAGTGAACTCAGCGGCACAGCACCGCAGATTTATGTCTGTGCAGACTACTGCCTTCGATCTACACTGCGGACAGCAGGCCTCACAATTCAGATGGAGTAGCGATTGCAGATGATACAGTCTAGTATGTAAGACACATTGCTCCCAGTGCGGCCCTCTCGGACCAATCATCACTGCAGGCTGCGCACACGCTGAGTGCTTCAGGTGCCACTAACTCACTGCACCATAGGTCATCACCATGTGGCCTTCTTGAGGCAGAATTCAATAGACAAAAGATATTGCTCTGAGTGTAGCCCCCCGGACCACGCATCATCGCAGGGTACGTAAACGCTGAGCGCCAAAGGTGCTACTAACTCAGAGCTCCAGAAGTCATCGCCACATGGCCTTATTGAGGCAGAATTCTATAGACAAAAGACATTGCTCCGTGTGCGGCCCCCCCGGACCGTGCATCATCACAGGGTACGTAAACGCTCAGTGCCAAAGTTACTACTAACTCATTGCACCATAAGTTATTGCTCCATTTGAAAAAGAAAAGATAGTTCTAGAAATGTTGATCAAGTAATAGCTGAAGAATTTCAAGGGAGATGTATCCAGGCTCCAGTGTTTACATGGGATTTTAGTAGTATTTGTAGTATACGTCAACAATCTATTGATATAGAAAGAAAACTGTGAAACAGAAGATTAAGATATTACAAGAACTAGATCCTTCCAAAGTGAGAAAAAATACAGGGTTGCAAGGTCATTCTCTGGCTTGTCTTTCTAGGAAAGTGTGTCAAAGTCGTTTTAATCATTTAACAATGTTAGCAGAACATCATTCCGAAATGCAAAAGTTAGTTAGAAGATTATACTACATGAAAACTCCTGCATTATGTCTAAATGAAATTAGTACACCTCTTTTGCATGGTTCAGTATTGGATGTAAAACAAATTTGTGTCAAGAAGAGTGTCTAGAAAATAACAGTGATAAGTGTACGTGTTTAGGAAGAGATGAAAGATAATACTGATGTGAAGTTTAAAAAAGAAATAACAAAGATTAAAGAAGTTTTTGGTGAAAATCCCAACTATGTTTGTATTTGTTCTCGATGACCTCATTATAAAAATGTAGATGTGTTTTTAAAAAGTGAAAAAGAAAACAATGATAAATAGAAAGAATTCCCTGCTTATCTGTTTGTGGAAGCTTGTTTTGAGTTACGTACTGTACAATGTATTTGTAAATATTGTTACAATAAATTAGAAGAAAACAAAATGCCAGCTTGCTATCCATAATGACTAGTGGGCTGGGCGTAGTGGGCGTAGTGGGGCTACGCGGAGTGCCACGGAGTCGGAACCAATCTCCGCACACTCCAAGTAGCTCCGCTAAGCGCCTCCTGCCCCCTCCCGACCACACTATTAAAACATTATAAATAAGAATTTTAAACACCTTACCTTATCAGCGGCGGCCCCGGGCTGTCCTCCTTCTCCATCGCGCCTTCTTCCGGAAAACTGCGGGGGCGTGTGCACCCACGCATGCGCAGATTTCAAGATGAAGTCGCAATGGAGAAGGAGGGCAGCCCGGGACCGCCGCCGATAAGGTAAGATGTTTAAAATTCTTATTTATAATTTTTAATAGTGCGGGCTGAAGGTGTGCGGGAGGCAGGCGGGAGGCCAACTCCACTTCACCTCGAGTGTGCAGGGATTTGCCTGTTCCGCCTACTTCGCAGATAATGGAACAGGCAAAATTCCGCACATCCCGTGGGAGGATTGGAGCTGTCCGCCCACCCCTAATAATGAATTGAATTAGTTACTATACCTCCTAAACTTACAGATTTAAATGTATAGGAGGCCACCCTTATACAATCTGTGCACCCTTTTCAGGCTGTGGACAGCGTGTGCAACCATGATACCTCTGGCAGTGGGGCAAAACTTTGGTTATGTAACTTTGTCTCAATCATTGTACAAGTACGTACGTACAGACTGCATCATTAGAGTACTGCAAGCAGAGTGTATAGTGAAGTTATAAGTGCGAGAGGATCGTCAGAGTGATTGTATAAGTAGATATGTTGGTGCAGCCTAACCTAACTCCGACAACAAGCTTGTCTCTTATTGGCTGCCCGTCATGTGCCAAAAACTGATACCTTAACTTTCCTTGGCCCTGTATTGCTACGGCTGCAACACTCTACTGAATTTGCAATAAACTTTCATAACCACACAGATGTCTCATGTCCACCATCTTCTTTGTGTGGAACTAGGGCTAAATGTAGGGTCAGTGATTCCCCATACCTTCCATGTTGGCTCACAGAGTGACACTGGCTTTTGCAACCTGGGTGACGGCAGGACTCCAACACGGACACTCACCTCAGCCACTCCCTCATGGCTGGTATACACCCACACCACACCCATGGTGTCACAGGACACGTGATCCTGCTAATATAAAAGAACAGGCACACATGCTCTACACCACAGTTCTTCAAACTATGGGGCGCGCCCCCCTGGGAGGGCGTGGATGGGTTCACAGGGGGGCGCAAAGGCCTCTGCAAGCACATGTAAATGAAGACGTCTTGAAGTGCAGCGATGTTTATTTGCTGTATTTCCAGGGTGTCTCCATTTACTCCAAAGCCCTTAGAGTTGCCGTGGGACCAGAGGTCAGTGGGGGCTCGGCGGGCAGTGTCTGGAGTCTTACTAAGACTCCAGCACAACCGAGTATTTCACAGGTCTTTAAAGACCATTTAAATACTTTCAGGAACTGGTTACCGAAGCTTAGACTCTGCCTATTCCGTACAATTGTATTATATATTTACTGCTGTAGTTAGAAAATGCATTTCATGAAAAGGAGTACAAAAAAGGGTTGCCAATAGAAATAATGCCAGCCTTGTATGTTTAAAGAGCCTGCAAAGACCCAGCTTTCACACTAAATATGGTCTTAAATAAAAAAGTATGTATTCGTTTGTAAAGTGACTTTCTGTCTGTTCCTTTTATTTTCAGTCATGAATCATTCAGGCAGCCCTAGAACACATTTAAAAGTGCTTTATATTTGCTTTTAAAAGTACGCACAGATAAGTGCTGAAAATAGGGCTTTAGGTTTCAGGCAGCCCTAGAACACATTTAAAAGTGCTTTATATTTGCTTTTAAAAGTACGCACAGATAAGTGCTGAAAATAGAGCTTTATGGGAAATGTTTATTTTTGTAATGTCTGCCACATCAAAATAATGAGCTGGCAACCCTAATCAGAAGACTGGAAGTTTGTTGCGGGATCAGCACATTATTTATTTCACCCTCGATTCCCTGATTAATTCCATAATAGCAATAGTTTAACTTATATCTGAAACCCTACACCACATCAATAACATGCGGATTAACTTCAAGAGTCTGGGAATTCACCTTGCATTCAGACAACTCACTGCTCATTCTCCCCCTTCACTATCACACTCACCCTGCACTCTCACGACATAGTTAGGGTTTTCCCTCATTGGCACATAATCCATCAACTGCAGCATAATTTGCGGATTTAAAAATGCAGCAACACCTGTTACCTCGCAGTGGACGGCCCTTTCTAAAGGTCGACTGGTCACCTTTCTGTTGCTTATTGCTATATGTGGGTGTTAATGTGGTACTTATGAGGGGCAATAAAGGCCAGGACAATGTTAACAAGTGTAAAAGTAGCAAAATAGTGCAGTAATGCTATCACAAAATATGCAGCATAATTCGCCTTTGCTTGCTGCAGAATTGTCAACCATGCTGCATAATGTTGCCTTCTCCTGCCGCATAATTCAAATGGCCCTGTTTATAGTGCTATGAAGTCCCAGCCTGTGGCAGAAAGCACTGTGATTATGTAAGTAATTATTTTAAAACAGTATTTACAAACTCTAAGCAAGACTGCTGCAAAATGATGCAGTGATTGAGATAAAAAAAGTTCTTACAAAATATAATTTTAGTAATAAGTAATCAAACTGTATCTAATGCAGACATTTTTGTAAGTGTCTCCACTATTCCAGATCCCAGCTGATAACTCCTTTACAATACATCTTAAAAAGAATAGATCTTTGCCACCATAAAGCTTTAAGCAGATCCACTGGAATTATTCAGCAGAAGAGAACAACATTATGTGGCAGGTTTGACTAAATTATGCGGCAAGAAAAGGTAAATTATGTAGCACAATGCGCCACATTGTGTGGTTAGCATTACTTCATTATTTTGTCATTTTAACACACGGTAACGCTGTCAGGGGAAATATTTCACCTCATTAGTACCAGTTTAACACCCAAATACAGCAGAAAGCAACTACAAGATTACCAGTCAATCTTTGCAAAGGGCCTTCCACTGCTCTGGAATATGTAGCAAATTCACTAAACTGATAATTATGTGGAAAAAGCAGCTGCTGCAGAAACTCATAATTCCAGTGGCCCTGGCTTTAAGTGACTCAATCAATTAATGGCAAGTAAGAAGGCCGGTTTCTTTTTTAACTTTCTGCACTACCGCCACACACTTCGTTTCAGGCACCGGCATCTTAAAGGCAGTATTAACCATTCAGGGGAAGTTTTTTTGTGAAAGCCGAGTCCATGGGGTGGCAGGAAGAAGGCCAGCAGGGTTGCATTCAGATGCAGAGCCCTAATCCTCTCGATCCTTGGGCCCTCACAGAAATGGTCTAGAAAAGGAGCAAGGTTCAAAGTTATTGTCAAAGTGTAGTGTGTTTATCTAGGTACCTGTATCGATATTCCTATTCTTGGCCCTTGCCCGGTTATAAATCAATAATATCCCTGCAAAGGCACAGAAACCCGTTTCATATATTAGTCATAGCGCATGCTGTCACATTAAGCAAGCACTATTCCTCCAGCCCCCTACAAAGCACACCGAGTTCTTAAACAAATCCAAACCTCGAGTAACCTGGGAAATCCCCGCCTGCGATTGTTTTGATTCCGTTCGAGAACTCCTGTAGAGCACTGTAAGAACGACCAGTTCTTAGTGACATCTTTATTGACGTCTTATATCCATCCTTACGTCAAACCCGGCACCTTTCAGGTATAAATATACCAACGATGCCTTAAGCAAACACACGGTGGTGATGAACCTGGAGCAGCGACTACTTGCCGGAGAGCCCAGCTGATGCGAGAGCCCACGGACGCTGCCCCTCCCCTTTGACGCGCTGAAAGAGACGCTGTCTTTTCTCCTGCCGAGAAATCCAGCTTCCAGCGTTTCTAGACCACCTTTGCGGGTGACTGGGATATCGAGTCCTGAGAAAGAGATACCAGCCCTCCTGCCTTCTAAATCCCAGGTACTGAACTGACTAAACCCTTACAGAGAATTCTTGAGTCAGATTCTTGGCAAACCAAACTTAACTTAAACTGCTACTTACTTACTCCCTCCCATGTATTAGGCTTAGGTCAGGTACACCGGGGTAGGCGTAGTTAGAAGCACCAGTTGAGTACGATTAGTCAATGTATATATGTATGTATCTATTTTATCCATTTTAAAGTATCATATGGCTAAGAAACCATATCCATGCTTTTACAGTATTATTTCATAATCCTGCTTTTACTGTATGCACTGTACTTAACTATAAGTATTGCAATTGTAGCAATTCATTTCTCTTGTATGAGAAAAGAGACTGCTCAATAAATAACACCTTTTATTGAAAACGCCCGTCTCTCTTTTTCTCTGCAATCTGGTGAAACTAAGTACGCACTTATTGACTGAGTGAAATAGCTGTCTTTTGTTTTCACACGACTCTAGAGATACACTCTTATTCAGGGAGAGCAAAGTTGTCATGTTTTATGGTTGTCAGAAACTAAATCCCTTCTTGTCTATCCAGGGAGGTTAAACTCCTCCTCGCCTATTCGAGAAAGTTTCTAGTGAACTCTGAGCTAGCTGGCACACAAAACTTAAGTCTAGTATAGTCAGTAAAAGACCTAGTTAACCTCTGTCCTACGTCTATACTACTGAAAATATTATTCCAATGCACAGAGCCTATTGGGAATATAGGAACTACACTACATGGCGCCCAAAGGTTTGGTAAGGCGATAAATCTAACGCAAGGCATTAGAGTAACTCAGTCGTGCTTTTTCACACAGACACTTTCCCCCGTAAATACTCCAAAGACGTCTGGAGTGGGTAAAAGGTTAAAATCCGCCGGAACTTAGTAGAAAGAGATTTTTATGTATAGTTTTTTGGTTTATTCAACATTGAAGGATACAGTGTTCCAAAATATTGTGCACCTAATCTTTGTTTCCTTGAAAACTTAATCTGCAATAAAAACCTTCCTGTCAGTAAAATGTCAGACGGTGAAGAAGAAAGGGAGGCAGCTAGAATAGCAGCTCGACTCCTAGAGGAAGACAATAGTCTCCTACAGACTGACCCGGATGCAATACTCATCCCGGTCAACATAAGAAAAACTATAACTCTTAAACTCATTGAAAATGAACTAACATAGAGAGGTGGTACAGTCATATTCGTAATTGAGGCACACGAATATCGGCAGACAGAGGTATTCTATTCATGGATAAACTTTCCAGCAGCAAACGCTGTCACAAAAGAGTTCCACTATTATAAAATAGAGGAACCTCCGGATTACTACACTCCTTTCGAGGAGGTGGAAATCCCATTAAAATACCAAGAGCACCTGCTCTGGTTTAAAGGCGCCCTAAAACATAATAATCACATCACCAGGCTCGGTCCACTAGGTAGACCAGGAGCAACGTGGCCGGTTCTAGCCAGCTACACATCACATCCTGACATTAATAGAATGTCAAGCGAAGAACTCTTAGTTAAAATAAAAGAATTAACACAGGCATATAGAGAGTTGGTTCAATTGGCAACTGAGGATATATCTTTCCTCCAGAAATTGAAAGAAACAGATATAGCAGAACAACCATTTGAACTTGCCAGAATCATAGAAAAATCCTATGAAGAATTAGGAGGAGACAGTTTGGGTGGGAAACCAGTGAAACCCTAACTAACCGAAAATGCTGAAAAAGTATTTATTAAAAATAATCTAAACACTCCAAAAAAGAGCTGGGATGGAAATAAACAATCCACTCCCAAAGAAAAAAGATTCCAGTCCAGAGGAAGGTCTCCTCGGCGGAGAGAAAGATCTCCGGCGGACCAAGGACACACGTCTCCCCAGAGGGAGCCCTCTGAGAAAAGATACAACCTTAGAAATAGGGATAATTTAAAGAAACCTGAGTGATATCAAGATATTGATACACGTCCCTCTCGATCTTTTCAGACTTCCTCGCAGAAATCGGAAAGAAGAGGACGGTCAGAACAAAGGGAAGAGCACGTCAAGTCCAAAGACAAGGAACCTGCTCATCAAAGTAAAAAATTACAATTTCCAAAAAAGAAGGTAGCCAGTATTAAAGTAATCAAACATGCCGAGGATACTGAGGACACAGCTGAAAAACGGAGACTGGGCTCAGACAGTGCTAGACAGCGCAGCAGAAGTGAGCATAGCTTGCAAGATCCTGATGAATCATCTGGAGACAGTGGACACGAATGAATACATTCAGGTGGAAACTGCAGATACCAGAGTTAGCAAACCTCATAAAATATATACGAAATAACATTACGTATAGAGGGAGATAAGACTAGGAAAATAAGAGGTCTATTTTGGGATAACCTCTCCAAAGGCTATGACATCCTTTTAGCTGAAAAAGATTGGCCACCGGAGTTTGTCAGGGAGTGCCCTCATGGCGAAGAAATGATTATGCCTGCCTTCTCAAATCACATTCCAATTCATAAAAAATATACACTTGCAAGAAAGTGGGCAGTAGCCCATGCTCCTGCATTATATAAAAACCATGTGGGATGGGATGAGGACTCTTCTCCTCACAAAATCCAGTTAAAATCTCAACCGACTGCACAAAGGCAGTACCCAATTAAGCAAGAAGCTAAAAAACAGGCCAGGGAGATCTTAGATCAACTTGAATACCAGGGGGTGATTGAAACATGCACCTCACAAATGAACAATCCTTTGTTTCCTGTCTCCAAGCCAGACATTTCATATCGTCTAGTTTTGGACTACAGACATCTAAACTCATGTTGCAAAACTTTTGCGGTACAAAACTCACACAGTGCAGCACTAATGAATAACATCGTGCGCAAAAAATACAAAACAACATTAGACATCTCTAATGGATTCTTTTGTCAAAATATAGCACCTGAAAGCAGATATTTGACCGCTTTCTCAATAAATGGCTCACAGAAAAATTTCTGTTGTTTGCCACAGGGGTTCAAGAATAGCCCAGGATTATTCTCAGCAAGAGTAACAGAGTTACTACACATATATGATGATGAGGCATTATCTTATGTCGATGACATCTATCTAACAGATGATAACTTGGATACTCACTTGAAAAGAGTGAACACCATAATACTTGGGTTCGCAGCAGAGGGTTACAAATTCAACTTTAAAAAGTCACGAATTGCCCATCTAACTGTCCTGTTTTTAGGATATGAATTATCAAGTGAAGGCAAAAACCTGGCAGACAATTTCTTAGAGAAATGTGCTGCAATCCAAGCATCAAGAACGCTGAAAAAGTTACAATCAATTCTAGGTTTCCTGAATTTCGGAAGAACTTACATTCTAAACTATGCAGAGAGGGTTAAACCTCTCTATGAACTAATAAAACCAGATTTTAAAACAATCAATTGGACTCAAAAACATACAGAAATTTTGAGATCATTGCAAATAGACATGTTAGCTAAAACAAAATTGCAAACACGCGATAACACACGCAACCTTGTAATCCGAGTCATCCCAGGAAGATGCGGATTCACATACCTAACCTCTAATGAGGGAGAAACGGTACCAATAGCATACAAATCACATTTGTACACAGAAGCTGAAAAAACATTCAGTATTAAGGAAAACATTGTACATGCGGTTCAAACAGCTGTAGCAAAAGAAAGAGCCCAGGCCGAAGGCAGACGGATTACTGTTAGAACAGCAGAATCAGCCTTTGAGGCACTAACAAGCCCATGTAATTTACCTACAATGGCATTAAATCCAAAATGGATACAATGGGAAAATTCTCTTGCTACAGACAAAGTGAAATACTATTTTGACCCGGAAATGAAAAGATTAAAAAATGTAGAATATGAAAGAGAATATCCTCTGCCAATCGACATTCTGCCCATACGACAGTACGCCTGTGTAATATATACAGACGGATATGCACAACCCTCAGTTTGGGGAGAACAAGCCTATAACGCCACATGCGAAATTGTTAAAAACGTGTGGCGCGGAGGTAAATTGACACCTCTGATAACAAAATCACAGTCTGTAGAAAATAATTCAGAACAACAAACTGAAATAATAGCGTTAAAAATGGCGCTAGATAACGCGGATCGCGAATTCCCAACACTAATAGTGTGCGATTCATATTACTGCGTCAAATCATACAATAATGACTTGCAGAAATTGGTTCAAAACGGTTACAAAGATGACACAGGTGCCACAATAAAGCAAAAATCGCTTTGGGAACAAGTAGTTCTTTTACAGAAAGAACTACCAAAGACTCACGTGATACATTCACTGAGTCATGAACGTGATGGCGTTCACGTTTCAGGGAATTCATTGGCTGAGACAGCCTCAGCGGAAGCAACTAAACCGGCTTCCGTAGCTACAAAAAAGCGTTCAGAAAAATACATAGATGGGGAAACCATGCTGGCGGTAAAAACGTCATCAAAAGGCGACTGTGCAGCGCTACCCATCAACTATCCACTCAATTATACATACATAATCGATGGAAACTCCGTTCCTTTTGCTCAAATCCCTGGAGTGGGGGATAGAATAATTCCAAACACGAACAGGAGAAACTTGTTAATAGCAGACGCACACATGGGTGAGGGTCTTAGACACCTTAAGATTAAGGAATCTCTGAAAGAATTACAATCAATATACTGGTGGCCAGGAATAAGCCTGCAACATCACAAATTCGCAATAAACTGCCCAGACTGCAACAGAGATCACAGTGGCGAACCGGCCGGTGTATTGCCATGGCTCTTCGCTTAGATAGGACAATGCTATCTATATGCAAAACCCAATAGGAATAATGCGTCATATTAACATATAGAGACTAGTTTCACTTAAAATGTATTGTAGACACCAACTCTCGGCTGACGCCAGAACTGTTATAAAAGATTCGCAAGTCTACAACGGCATATACGCAGTTGGCATGCTACATTATGGTCAGTGCCCTGCTTTTAATCTCTCGAGCTTGGAGGGAGGCCATGACCAGAATGGGCATTGCATTGCGGTAATCTTGTCACTTCCTTCCTGAGGGAAACGGGATGGTGGAAAGAAAAAACTGAGACATAAAGCAATCTATAACGGCAAAGGTATTAGGTTCGGGGGCTGGGTGGGTCAAACATTTAACAAGTGTCCAACGTAGTCTTAATAATCTGCCAAGAAATTCTCTAAGAGGTTTCAGTCCGTACGAACTATTGTTCGGGACTAGAATGCTAACCCAGGACCTCGATAGTCAAACTTCAGTGGTAAAAGGAAAATGCTTTGATATCAAAGATCGTTTGGCTATTTTACAGGACTTAAATGAAACAAGAAAAGACCTGAGCAACATAAAGTTGAAACAACAGCCAACAGCCACTGAAGAGAAACCACCTGTACCAGCAAGGCCTGTCTGGATTCCAAAGATTGGGGATCTGGTCAGAGAGAAAATCGCGGTGAAGAAGGAATTTGGGCCTTCTTACAGAAAAGCAGTACCTGTCTTAGCTGTCAACGGAACAAGATCAGTTGTACTACCGCCCCTTGTTGGTAAAAAGGAGAACCGAGTTGTATCCATCGACCTGGTTAAACCACAATCATGTGGCCAATAATAAGTAGTAGGCCAAGTGGACTCCCAAGAAATAGCAGAACACCAAAGTTTGCTACAAATCAAGAGGTTCAAACTGAGAGACTAATCACATTTGATAAACCTACAGTGAATCGACAAGGACTAAGCAACCAAGCTATGGAACTTATGCCTCTTGAAACCCAAATTACTACAATTCGACAAGAAACACCAATCTACAATGATGTATCCACAGACTATGCTAATGAAACAAAGAAAATTCAAAAAGCAAAAAGAAATCCAGAAGCGATTTCAACAATTGACAGAACTGCATCAGGCTACTTCATCAACTTCGATGACTTTTCTGAGGATCCGAGCGTACCTGAGGAACAGCCGACGGCACAAAAGACTTTTAAAGACAAAGCCAAAGAACTCTTTCATCAACTAAAAGCAACCTATCTGATTTCTCCATGGATTGAATTTTGGGTGGTACTAGGTGTATTTTTCCTCTTACTTTGGCTCATCATGGTACTATGCTGGGGACATTTCATTGAAGGAAAATATGTTGCAATAGACACAGCAAGTCAGAAAATCAACTTAGTCCTAAAACCACACAAGTCTTCACACATCGAGAAAAGAGAATTTTCTTCAGTAAACTTCACAGCCAATCCTATACCCGGTGGGGTAGCATGGGACAAAACGGATTACGATATATATGGCCCGGTCGAGCTCCTGAGGTATCCACACCAATTTAAGATTTCATTAAGTGACTTTGTAAAACCGAGCACATTTTCTGATGATTGGGACTTTGAAAGTATTAATGATATGATGTCAGACCTAGTTATGTCAGCTAAATTTACAGAACATGATTATTTGCAGGGTTCAACTAATTATGACCAGATGAACTGTTACAACCACTATGCTAACCATTATTTGCATAACTCTGCTCAACCTAGAAATGTTTTTAATTATAATCAATGGGAACATTGTGCAACTCCACCAAAGGGCAGTTCAAAAACATTTTATGATAAATTTTCATACTTCTCAGGGTTTAACACAAGTGATGCAGAAACGTTTTATTTCAAACTGTTAAATAAGACAGGAATGAAAACCATGCTGACAAACACAAAATTAATCTATTCAGAATTTTTTTTTGAAAAAATGAATACATTCGGTTTTGATTTCTTGAACAATATTATTGAAACAAAAACTATCTGGGGCACAAGAGATTGGCAGGTCCAAGGTATAGAATCATTATTCAGAGCCTGCATGATCCCAGAACAAATTATATTCTTGAATGAGACAATTCAACAGACAACCTGTCTTGGCCTAGCCAAAATTAAAGACTTAAACAAACCGTCTATTCCAAAACCAGCATATGAAAGTAATAGCACTACAGATGTTGAGATAGACGTATCCCATATTTTAAACCAAAACAGAACACATCCTGATTGGAAGAAATGGTTGATCTGGCCCACAGACACAAATAACTGTCAAGACAGATTCCTGAACAAAATACAGGGATTCAAATTGACCAGGCCAGACCCTAGATACTCCCAGAGACAACATCCAGGGATTGTAACTACATACAGTGTAGGAAAACTCTGCCTCGAAGAGCTACGAACATCCACACTGGCAGAAATTAAGCAACACTTGACTTTACTTAAAGAGGGTGCTGACTTGCGTAATTTCATTATGGGACCACGCAAACAGCGTCAAAAACGTTTCATAGCGGCCTCTATATATGCAGCTAATAACGAAGCTTGGAAAGTAACTCAAATTGAGACAGCAGAGAGAATACGGGAAATTGACCGTAGTAATTTGGAAAAGTCACTTTCTGTTGTGGACAATGGGTTAATGACTCTGTCTTCCAGAATATATTCACTGGACAGTATTGTATCATCTGCAATCGATATAATAGAGCAGGACTTACTAATGTTAGAACATGGTCAGTCTCAATTGCGTTCTATTGTAAAGCTTGGCTGGACGTTACAAAATCTGCGTTCAGGCTATGTGCCTTGGCGTCTAATCAACACAACGTCGTTATTCACTATCTTTAACCTTACTGATACACAAATCAGTTTGGCACAAAAGGGAGCAGAATATACAATTCTGAGCATTGAAAAACTTGAGAGATTACCATTGACAATGTCAGAACGACCTGTCATTGAATGGATAATACACGGAATCATAACTATTCCGATAACAACTTTCCAATTTCGATACTGCCAAAAGTATATACAGGCGAGCCAGTATGAAAGGTTGGGTAAAGGATACATTAAGTCAACATGGAAATTACCTTACACACACACATGTTATAGTGAAAAAGGACAGAGTGTATTTCTTAGTGGTATTAATTGTGAAAAATCACTAAGTGGTATACTTCTGTGTCAAGGTATTAATTTGCATGGGGCCTGTGAGGGGACTTCAAATAACCTTTCATGTCACCAGCTTGGCACACCTGCAACTCGAATAGAGCCATTCTTTAGACGGCTTTCTAACGGGAGCTACATTCTAATTGTGGATCACAGATGTTGTGGCCTGCTGCCAGGAAAAACGTATCTAGTAAGCGTGAGTTCCATGGTCACTTGCTGTGAGCGAGTATTGTTTCCAAACGACACTCCAGACAGGGAGGGAAATATTTGGCCCAGTTTGAATATCTCTTCTATTTGAATTGATACTTTAAGCAGAATGAAGACTGTGCTTCTACAGACGCCAGTGCACTTGACGTCATCAAAAGAAATGTATGATCTCCAAGTTGCAGGGACAACGACAGGGATACATGCATTATTATCAACAAATTGCCCCCTACACTTTGCAGAAATGCTAAACGAAATCTTAAACATTTCTGATACGAATGGTATCGCTAGTATATTTAAGACCGTTTTTTTGGGACTGTTAACACCCTTCAAAGCAGTCCTGGGTATTTTTCCTAATTTTGTCCATTCTGTCTTTGGCGGACTTCCACTCCTGTTGGGACTCGTAGCAGGCATCTTATTTTTGCTACTCCTGCTTTGTTATGGCAAGCCATGTCACAGACAAGACTCCAGCATCAATGGAAGAAACGATCCTAGCTATACGCTATCGGGACCGCATAACTAAAGTCCTTGGTTTAGCCCGGCTAAGAGATCTGAATATGACCTGGTTTCTTTCATTCCGACCTATCTGGCAGAATTGTATCTTACCTGTGTTAAGATGTATGCTATGCGGAGAAGAATGCGTGTTGGACACCTGTCTTTCACTACAATCAGAAGTACCATTGGATACGGATACTTTGCTTAGTCCAGTAAAGGCTCATGCATCGTGTTGTCCCCAGCGGTTACCTATCCTGATGATGGCATTCGTGGAAACTTCACCACTACGATTAAAGAGTAGTGAAGTACAAGACGAGAGCAGCATCAACCAGGTACGACCTTCTGTAAGCAATGCTGATCAAAACATCAATGAAAGCGATCATGCTCGCGACTGTATGGTAGCGACATTCTCCAACTTGGTCGAACTTTCACCTGAGGCAGTAGACTGTTTTTTTGAAAATCTGTCTGAAATGATGTTTTCCCCCGAACAGAAAGAATAACTTTAAGCAAACGAGCACACAGCGTTCCCTGAACTCTGAATTTGGCCTTCAGCTTTGTAAAACAAAGCTACTGAGACTATTTGGAACTACTTTTTCTTCTTCCCCTGAAAACGAAAACTTTTTACCGACTCCAAAATATTTACTTTTTTTTGGCACTCATCCTCTGCTTAAAGTAGAACTATTCTTAGAGAACAGAGCTTCTATTTTTAAGGTACTCTAGAGACAATACATTACCTAAGCCTCTAGCATATTTACAAATAACTGTATTTATATGTGATGAAGCGGTCTCGCATTTTTTTTTCTGTATTAAGAGGCGTTTCATGTGTAATTTTCGCAAATCATTCATGCTGATATATATGCGCATCCTTCTAATGAATGATTACGCTGCTTGAAAGCATACAGTACCTATGCTCATTCTTTTTCATGTATCTCGCATATACCATTTCAGATGCAAATAAATGTATTTTGGGGTGGATCGGTATACACATGCACTATTAGATATGTTTACTATTGCTTAGATTAGTAATTATGGACATGAATTTGTGGAGTGGGTGTAGTGTGTTTATCTAGGTACCTGTATCGATATTCCTTTTCTTGGCCCTTGCCCGGTTATAAATCAATAATATCCCTGCAACGGCACAGAAACCCGTTTCATATATTAGTCATAGCGCATGCTGTCACATTAAGCAAGCACTATTCCTCCAGCCCCCTAGAAAGCACACCGAGTTCTTAAGCAAATCCAAACCTCGAGTAACCTGGGAAATCCCCGCCTGCGATTGTTTTGATTCCGTTCGAGAACTCCTGTAGAGCACTGTAAGAACGACCAGTTCTTAGTGACATCTTTATTGATGTCTTATGTCCATCCTTACGTCAAACCCGGCACTTTTCAGGTATAAATATACCAACATTGCCTTAAGCAAACACACGGTGGTGATGAACCTGGAGCAGCGACTACTTGCCGGAGGGCCCAGCTGATGCGAGAGCCCACGGACGCTGCCCCTCCCCTTTGATGCGCTGAAAGAGACGCTGTCTTTTCTCCTTCCAGCGTTTCCAGAACATCTTTGTGGGTGACTGGGATATCGAGTCCTGAGAAAGAGATACCAGCCCTCCTGCCTTCTAAATCCCAGGTACTGAACTGACTAAACCCTTACAGAGAATTCTTGAGTCAGATTCTTGGCAAACCAAACTTAACTTAAACTGCTACTTACTTACTGCCTCCCATGTATTAGGCTTAGGTCAGGTACACCGGGGTAGGCGTAGTTAGAAGGACCAGTTGAGTACAATGTATATATGTATGTATCTATTTTATCCATTTTAAAGTATCATATGGCTAAGAAACCATATCCATGCTTTTACAGTATTATTTCATAATCCTGCTTTTACTGTATGCACTGTACTTAACTATAAGTATTGCAATTGTGGCAATTCATTTCTCTTGTATGAGAAAAGAGACTGCTCAATAAATAACACCTTTTATTGAAAACGCCCGTCTCTCTTTTTCTCTGCAATCTGGTGAAACTAAGTACGCACTTATTGACTGAGTGAAATAGCTGTCTTTTGTTTTCACACGACTCTAGAGATACACTCTTATTCAGGGAGAGCAAAGTTGTCATGTTTTATGGTTGTCAGAAACGAAATCCCTTCTTGTCTATCCAGGGAGGTTAAACTCCTCCTCGCCTATTCGAGAAAGTTTCTAGTGAACTCTGAGCTAGCTGGCACACAACACTTAAGTCTAATATAGTCAGTAAAAGACCTAGTTAACCTCTGTCCTACGTCTATACTACTGAAAATATTATTCCAATTCGCAGAGCCTATTAGGAATATAGGAACTACACTACAAAAGAGAAGGCCCAGAATAAGGAGCACTGTATGCAGACTCATTTTTATGTTTACAAATGGCCAGAGACCGCTTCTTCAGAGAGATACCCCAACGAAGGTGAAAATATAAGTGTTTTTTTTTTTAAAGGGTTATTCATTAGTGTAGCTGGTACTGCTGCCAAGTGTGTAAGTGGCCACTGCTGATTATCATAAAGGAGCAGATGCCGCAGGACTGGGGGCCAGGAATTTGGGGGGCCCACTGCATCACAAGTATGACTGTCTACCTTTAAAAAAAGGGCATCAGAGCCTATTGTTCTTTCAAGCATTAAGACAGAGGTGATGATCCATCATGTTGGGGATGGGGTAAAAGAGGCAGAGGAGATAGCCTGCTACTCAGGACTGCAGTTATCATTAGTGCAGCAGGTATTGTTGCATTGGGGTCAAAGAGTATCAGGGGCTCACAACACCCCAATTATGGGGAGTAGTTTGTTTGGGATATCTGTTTTTGTTTGATGCATTATCCATTTTTTAAGTCTCATATTTGGTGCGGTTCATAAGCTAGAGAAAAAGTATTCCTGAAATCATCTCATAAGCCCCGCTCCCTGCACGCAGCCATGTCCCTCCCGCTCCCCCAATCCTTCCCATAAAGTTTTGGAGGGGGGCCCAACCTCAAAACATTTTGCTTAGGGGGGCTCAGATCAAAAAAGTTTGAAGACCTCTGCTCTACACCATTTTAGAGTTACTCGCAACACATGCACTGTAGCCGGCACAGTTACACCGACACGGTGATGGCCCATCCCGGTGGTCCGGACACCTGATGTTTTGTGTGCTCTGCTGCACCGCAGTTTAGGCCTGAGCCTCACTTGTCACTGAGCGGGTGTACAACCTGCGATGATGATAGGTGCACTAGTATGTCCTCTGCCATGGCGATATCAAGACTCAGTACCAAATGTGAGACCTGTTAGCTTGCAGAACGCAGATGCATGATCTGGAGGGTGCCCAGACCGTGAAAAGGTGAGCAATGAGGCCTTGGTGTGCAGCATTGGGCAGATACCTCTGGGCGGCGGCAGTGGATGGGGTACAGCAGCCTGGATGCAGAAAGACAGCAGAGCGATTTAGGCATACTCAGTTGTATATACTCTGCCATTACTAATTCTGTACTATATTTCAAATGTGGGAGCTTGAGAGTTCCACTAGGTCCTGGCATTTGGTCGGAGACAGAGCGGTGGTGTAAAGGTAAGCTGTGATCATTTTTTACACAGTGTGGGCACTCAGTGTCCCTCCTCATCTCTTCCTTTCTCTCCCTCACAATCAGTCTAGCTCCCTCTTCCTCTTACACTGTTTGTCTCTTTCTCTCTTCCTCTTCCTCTCTCTCTGTTTTTCTCTCTCTCAACCTTCCTCTGTTTCTCTGTTCCTCTTTCTCATACTCTTTCCTTCTTTCTCTCTCTCTTCCTCTCTCTCTCTGTTTCTCTCTCTCTCTCACTCTACCTCTGTTTCTATGTTCCTCTTTCTCACACTCTTTCCTTCTTCTCTCTCTCTCTTTTCGTCTTCCTCACTCTTTCCCTGTCACCCTCTCACTTTCTTTCTTTTTCTCTCCATCTTCCTCTCACTATTTCTCTCTTTCTCTCTGTCTTCTGCTCATTCTTTCTTTCTTTCTCTCTCTCTTCCTCTCTCCTTTGATAGACGCATGACGCACAATCTTATCTTGCTTTTTATCTAACAGGCTGTGAATCACGAATCAACGTTCACCCCCCAACACCACCAGAGCAGAACGCGCGTAGAATCTGTGATGATGCATGGCCATCCTCAACGCATGAGAAAGTTGCTTCAGCACGTGGTGGACCCTCTTACACACACTCCGGTGGCGGAAGGTGAGCAGAGAGACTTCTTTCCGTAGCAGCGGGCAGTCACCTCTGGGCGGTGGGAGTGAATAGAGCACAGCAGTCTGGGCGCACAAAAGTGCCCAAACACCTCCGAGCAGCGTGAGTGAATGGGGTGCACCAGCCTCAATGCGCATTGGCGAAACAGAGAATTACGCCTTTGCAGTTGTTTGTACTCTGCAATTACTAATGCTATACTATCTTTCAGATCACTAAACGTGAGGGTGCACTATGTCCGGGCACGTGGTTGGAGACACACCGGTGGCACAAAGGTGAGCTGCGAAGATTTTCCCCAGTGTCAACACTCCCTCTCCATCTCTTCCTTTCTCTCTCTCACACTTTCTCCCTTTCTCTGTCTCTTCCTCTCTCTCTCATTCTTTCTTTTTCTCACTCTTTCTCTGTTTTTCTTTCTCTCTCTAACTCTTTTCGCTCTCTCTTCCTCTCTCTCACACTGTTTCTCTCTTTCTCTCTTCCTTGAAACAGAGAATTACACGTGTGCAGTTGTATGTATCCTGCCATTACTAATCCTATACTATCTTTCAGATCACTAAACTTGAGGGTGCGCTATGTCCGGGCACGTGGTTGGAGACACACCGGTGGCACAAAGGTGAGCTGCGAAGATTTTCTCCAGTGTCAACATTCCCTCTCCAACTCTTCCTTTCTCTCTCTCTCATTCTTTCTTTCTCTCTTCCTCTCTCTCACTCTTTCTCTCTCCCTCTCCCTCACTTTCTCTCTCTCTCTTCCTCTCTCTCACTCTTTATCTCTCTCTCACACTGTTTCTCTCTTTATCGCTCTCTCTTCCTCTCTCTCTCACACTGTTTCTCTCTTTGTCTTCCTCTCTCTCTCACTCTTTCTCTCTTTGTCTGTCTTCCTCTCTCTCACTCTTTCACTCTTCACGCTCACTCTTTCTCTTTCTCTCTCTCACTCTTTCTCTCTCTTCCTCTCTCTCACACTGTTTCTCTTTCTCTCTTCCTTTTAGCTCACTCTTTCTCTCTCTTTCTCTGTCTTCCTCTCTCTCACAATGTTTCCCTCTTACTTGTATCTCACTCTTTCTCTCTTCCTCTCTCTCACTCCTTCTCTCTATCTCTTCCTCTCTCTCACTCTTTCTCTCTCTGTCTTCCTCTCACACTGTTTCTCTCTTTCTCTCTTCCTTTTATTTTACTCTTTCTCCCTTTCTCTCCGTTGCTCTTCATCTCTTTCTCTGTCTTCCTCTCTTTTACTCTTTCTCTGTCTTCCTCTCTCACTCTGTATCTCTTCCTCTCTCTCACACTGTTTCTCTCTTTCTCTCTTCCTTGTATCTCACTCTTTCTCTCTTTCTCTGTCTTCCTCTCTCTCACACTGTTGCTCTTTTCCTTGTATCTCACTCTTTCTCTCTTACTCTCTCTCACTCTTTCTCTCTTTCTCTTCCTCTCTCTCACTCTCTGTCTTCCTCTCACTCACACTGTTTCTCTCTTTCTCTCTTCCTTGTATCTTACTCTTTCTCTCTTTTACTCTTTCTCTCTTTCTCTGTCTTCCTCTCTCTCTCACTCTTTCTCTCTTTCTCTGTCTTCCTCTCTCTCTCACTCCTTCTTTCTTTCTCTTTCTCTTCCACTCTCTCACTCTTTCTATCTTTCTCTATCTCCTTTGCTGGACGCATGACGCACCATCTTATCTTTCTTTTTGTCTTGCAGGCTGTTATTCACAAATGGTTCAGTGATGACACACCATGGCTGAAGATAATTTTATTTGTTGTTCTGTTGTTTTAATAAAATATTTTATATGTAAATCTATACATGACTAAGATTCTTATTTGTCCAACCTCACAAGCATCTTCTTATTACATTTGTATGCTACGTACTCTTCCAATTCTAACAAAATCTTTTTGGTTATCTGCATCAGTCTATTAATTGTTTGCTTTCACACAACCTTGCACTTTATAATTTAAATAATGTAAATGTTAAAATGACAAACTGTATGAATGTTTTTCAGTATTCTCCTTCCTCGTACTGTATTAATTGGATTTCAATTGTATTGTATTGCTATATTTGAACTCTCAATACATTTTTTTTTTAAAAAGCATCTTCTTATTAATGGTTTTCAGAGGGACACTTCTGGGCCCAAGAAGGTTGTTGGGGGTATGCTGGTGATGTGGGAAGAGGGTGCGTTCACTGCTAATGTGGTGGAGACGCAGCGTGAAAGGGGTATCTCTCACAGAAAGAGCTCCGGTATGTTTTCAGAAATGCCTCGGACAGATGTTAGCTGACGGACTGAATCACAAAATGGCTTTTCAATGCTCATATAGAGTGACTTATGAACAGTTTGCACACAGGATCGCGGATGGACAACTGTGGCACGTGCGCTCGACTCACAGAGGCAGAACTACGGGCCGTCCGCTCCCAAAGGAACAGCAGCATAGTAGCTCGCAGACGTAGAAGCACAGAAGCGTACTAGCTTGCAAAGGAAGAGAGCTGCATGCCAACGAACTGGCTTCTGAAGGCATAGCTGCGAAGTGGTGATGTTGCGCACAGGAAGCGTGAAAGGGTTATCGTCCTAATGGTGTCCTGGAGTGGAAGTCGTGTTGCCTGGCGCTCATCTGTTTCTCCTTTATTATTAATAAATCTTAAACCTTCACTGTGTCCATATCATCATTACACAGAGCTTCGCTATATTAAATTGCCCCGGGACCTTTCTTTTACATTTTCACTCGATGCGAGGCACAAGATGGCTGCTAACATTTCATGGTTTAAAGTGTTAGCAGCCAATCAGAGGCAAGCTTGTGCTCGGGAGTTAGGCACCGACCAGATATATATAATTTTTCCGTTAATATCTCAAAAACTGCTGAATGGATTGATACCATTTCCACAAAAGCGCGCTTTTTGGACTAAGAACTTTCTCCCTGCGAAGTTTTGCGTAATTCCGTTCAGCAGTTTGACTGTAGCCTTGTCTAAAGCTTCCTATGGAAAATGCATTGAGAAAACACGTTTTGGGACCCCCCTTTTTCACAGCCCCCCCTTGACCAATCACCTCTAAACTTTCAAGATAGGAGCTCATCAAAAAAAAACTTGTTGGAAAATTTTGTAAACATTCGTCAAACGACGCCAAAGTTATAAGCACATTGAGGGCTCCAGGAGAGGGGCTGCACGACACCCCTCCCAACATGAGTAAAGCCCGGGACTGCGGGGACCCCAGAGGGCCCCTACTATTTTTTTGTTTTTTAATTCCACCGAGACCTAGCCCACCCGGGGTCTCATTAAAATAAAACACAGGAACCCGCGACCCCAGCGCAAATTGTGCCATTTTTATTGTTTTTTAATAAAAATGCTTTCTTTGGCCCTGGGGGTCCTTCTGAGTCCCCCTAAGCATGCCTAAGGGGTCAGGGTGTTTCAACCCTACCATCTTCTCTTGTTTTATACCGTTGTTTATCTGTTTTCTGGTGACTCACTTCTACCGAGTCACAAGATGGCTGCCAACACTTCCTTGTTTGGAGTGTTGCCAGCCAATCACAGTGAAGCTTGTGCACAGGACTTAGGCTCCACCCAGATATCGAAAGTTTTATTTTTCTATTTTCTCAGCAACCACTGACTGGATTTACACCATTTAAAAAAAGGTCACTTTCTGATCAAAGCACTACCTTTTTGCCAAATTTGGGGTAATTCCGTTCAGTAGTTTCGGCTGCAGCCTTGCTAAAAGTTTCCTATGGGAAATTGATTTTTTCACTCCTATTTTTTGAATTTCTCAAAAACTGCTGAACGGATTTACACCACTAAAAAAAAATGTCTCTTTCTGAAGCAAGCTCTACCTTTCTGCCGAATCTGGGGTAATTCCGTTCAGCAGTTCGGGCTGTAGCTCGTCACTAAATTTCCTATGGACATTAACATGGGGCAAACGGGTTTTGGGACCCCCCTTTTTTCTCAACCCTCGCTTGACGAATTACCCCCAAACTTTCAAGATAGGAGCTGACCTGGATATACTATTTTTGGGAGAATTTCGCAAAGATTCGTCAAAAGAAGACAACGTTATTAGCAAATCAAAAAATGCTTTTGCTATGGAAACTAGGTTCTAACTATAACTACCTACTGGCGACCGCCAGTAGGTAATATGTATATATACATTTATATATATTTATGCACACACATATATATATATTCTTTCTAAAAATACATTCACATTTTTAAAATTTGTAACATTTTTAACCCCTTCGCTGCGGCCGTGATTTTTCCAGCTGTGCGGTAAACAAAAGAACAGGGCAGGGCCGTGACGAACCCCAGCCGTCATCAGCACACGCCCACCGTGGGGTGTGACGGCTGGGGTTCGTCACCAGCATCGGACGGGTTAATTGTAAAAATGTTATTTTTTGTATAATTTATTCTTGTTAGTTTTTTATGTACATTTTTTGTTGAACTTGGCTGGTCTGTATTGGTATGGCTTATACCTGAAAGTGCCCTGATGCCTCTATCAATGCATTCACTGATACATCCATGTGTAAAAAAAATAATTATAATGTTCCTTGCTGTTCTTCAAAAGTGAATCTCTGGGGGGTGTGAGTCGTGCCACGGAGCAAGATGGCAGCCACCGTTTAGAGGTCTGGAATACCAAGGGGAAAGATGCAGCCTGCTTTGCTTCCAACAGGCACTACCCTCCACTTTTGACATGCAGTCTGTGCGGACCCAAACTCTCCCTGTTTTGGGCCAGCCCAACTCTCTCTTCACTGCCGCTGGACTGAGTACTGGTGAGCTTTGCTGGTGCCCCCTCCACTGCCTGTGGCCTATGGACTCTCATGGAGAGTGGGATGACCAGGACTGCGGCACCTCTGTGGAGCATCTGCAGCTCTTCCAGGGATGCTCCTTTTAGGAGAATCAGGGGGCGCCCTCCTCCCCCTACCTGATGTCAGGGCCTTGTCCCACCAGATCCACCTTCAGCTGCAGTGCTGAAGCGCTGCACCTCAGCTGCATTGAATAATGGCTGTCTACTGTGAGGAGCTGCTCTATGTGGCATTCGCAGCACCAGCCGGGCCCCAATCACAGGACCTACTAAGCCACAGAGGTGGTCTCCCCCTTAACACCACAGGTCCCTAGAGTGAACTGTGCAGCACTTTGCCTTGGGCCCCCGGCTGCCTCTTCCACAGCCTCAACAGTGGCACCATAGCCAGCCCCATTAGCTATGGCTCAGGGCCATGCTTTACAATCACTTGCACCTGGGAGGCCTCTGACTCTCCCTACGCTGGCACTTACCTTCATGCCCAGGTTACCTCCTCCAGCAGGAACAGTCATCACATTTTGTGCCCCTGACTGCCTCACTCCTCGTCATCTGGACGCCGGTGCCCATATATTTGTGATTCCAGCCACTCTCTTGGAGGTTGCAATATTTGCTGACAGCCCTCATCAGGCCCTGCAAAGCCATTCCTGCAGTAAGGGGACAGCCTCACAGCCGACATCCTTCATCCTAATCTTTAATCCTTAGTCCTACAATGGTGGACACATCCCTGGCTTCTGGGCACACCTCCGAGGAGACATTTGACTGCTCCGGTGATGAAGTTGCACCGCCTGCCAGCTTCCATTACCCCATGATTGCAGCCCAGACTTCTAGTATCATGGCATCAGGCAAATCCTAGCATCACATACTTTTTACGGCGGTCATCATTAACCTTAAATCTGCAACTATGGCCCGATCTCACTGAAGATATCCTTGAAGACCATCATAAAGCAAACCACATTTGTGGAGGTTGAGGCTTGACTCAATGGAGTCCTCAATCTCCACCCTGACACCGGAAGTTAATCTCAGGTTTTCTTTTGGGGGCTTTTCATAATTGTCAGAAAGGGTTAGGAAGCAGGACTGACCTGGTGGAAACACACATGGAACCGACAGCGCAATGGGGGCCAGACCTTTGGTATCTGAGTCAAAAGATTACAGACCTTGACGATTGCACCAGATGCGTCAACATGATTGTGAGAGGCTGGCCTGGTACATGACGTCCACTAATGTAAGTAGGCACCTTGCACCAGTTCAGGCAACCCTCATGGTGATTTAAGTGGTTTCCGGCAACCTTATAAAGCTATCCAAGTGGTAGCTGTGGAGAGCAGCCTTCAGGCTTAGTCTTGAAGGAGTGTAAAGCAGCTTTTTTTTTACCAAAATGCAACATTATTGTACTGGTTAAATGAAAGGAGAACCAAACAGTAGTTATAAGCATGTATATTTATTACTAGCAGCCCGCCCCGACGTTGTCCGGGGCAGAAATAGAATGTGTGTAAAGGGTTGTAAGGGGGCAGCACCGCTGCAGGAGACGCGCAGCAGAGCGGCCAGCACCGGGAGCATCAGAGCCGGGGAAGGAGCGGACTGTAATCCGTAAGAGCCGTGAGGGGCGGAGGAGGGAGCACGGCTGAGGGCCGTGGGGAGGCAGTGGACGATGCGGCTGAAGGTGGGCTTCGTCCTGCGCAGTGTGCTGGTGATCGGCACGTTCCTGAGGCTGGTGCTGCTCTGGGCTTCCACGTCCCCCAAGGTGATGGACGAGTCCCGGGCTCCTGTGGCCGGAGAGCGGGTGAGTGCAGCATGGCGACGCAGCGAAGGTGGCTCTGGGAAACCGGATCTTGGACCGCCGGAGAGCGGGTGAGTGCAGCATGGCGACGCAGCGAAGGAGGCTCTGGGAAACCAGATCTTGGACCGCCGGAGAGCGTGTGAGTGCAGCTTGGTGACGCAGCAAAGGGGGCTCTGGGAAACCGGATCTTGGACCGCCGGGCACGCTGATACCGGGCCCCCAGCGTTTGCACACGATATGATGCCATGAAGGGCGGAACGTACCACACGTCCCCAGCGTTTGTCACGCCCCCAGCACACACGCCCACAGCACACGATATGAGACATGGCATGAAGGGCGGATCGTACCACACGCCCCCAACGTTTGTCATGCCCCCAGCACACGCCCACAGCACAATGCAGACACGCCCACAAGGGATTACTTTGCTGGCACAGGTCTTTTACCTTTTAAATGTATATGGTGGCCGTCTGCATAGCCTATGTCCTTCTGCTGCAACTGGCCTTTCCAACGCTGTATTGGGTGTTGTGATTGGTGCTGTGGTTACTGAGATTACCCGCCTGAAAGGTTTAGGCTCTCTCTCTTTATAATAGTAGTATAGATTATAACACCTTAAATACCTCACAGTATCTGTTACATGCAGATAAACACAAAGCACAAAATATTGTAGCACAGAAACAATCGTAAGTGTCACTAATACACAGTTGGCTCCCAGGGGAGACCAAACCATATACTAAAATAGTGGTATAAGGACTGCAACTCAATCTATTCCATGCGATGGTAACTTCCCAACTGGACTACGGAAATGTTCTCTACCTGGGAGCAACAAATAAATGCCTTCATAGGCTTCAATGCATTCAAAATGCAGCTGCTCTCCTTGTTCTGATGCTGCCCATGAGAACCACCTCCAGGAAGTCTCTTTCGGACCTACATTGGTGACCAATTAAGGAGAGAACTCTCTTCAGAGCCCTGTGCACCAGCCATCGCATCCTGCAGGGGAAAGGTCCTAGTTACCTACACAATCTGCCGACTCCTTACAATCCTACTTGCTACCTCCGATCATTAGGAACCTATCTGGTTATGGTTCCTAAAGTTAAAAAAGCCAGAATGGGAGCTCGGTCTTTCAGCTATATGGCTTCCAAAAATTGAAATGCCCTCCCTCTCTCCCTCCATGCTGAACCATTGGAATCACTCTTTCAGAAGAAACTGAAGACCCGGCTCTGCCCTGCATAAGTCTCTCCCCCCTACTCTTCCCTTACAACTGTCAAGCCTGTACCTCAGCAGGGGGAAACAACAGTGGTTGTAACCAGGCACTTTACAAGCTTACCTATTATTAAAAATGCAATCTTATAGTAAAAATTATATGAAAAAGAACCACACAAGGAATTTATTAAAATATGTATTTATTACATCATACTGTCTAGCACGTTCCACTATTTCCCACATGGGAGATTTAAACTATAGCAAATAAATCAGAGTAAATAGCCCTAATATACAGTGGGCCCCGGGAGGGACCACACCATATACTAAGAAAGTGGTATAAGAGCCACGACTGGAATCAGGACAATGTTGAGAGGACGTACAATTGCTGGGACCCAAAGGAACCACCCATGGTGAGTAGATAGGGACCACATGGAGAGCGTGTGTAGTGTGAGTACACAACCGCTTGCTCCTTACAAGTCAAAGTGTGTAAGTCGCAGTTGGATTTTTAAACATTACAGACACTGCCCAGTGGACCCTGAAGAAAGCCAGTGGAAGATAGAAGGTTGGAGAGCCACCCCACCCTTGGATACTGTGCTACCCAAGTTACCTATCCCAGGGAAGCCAGGTGCATAGGTGTGAAGTGGCGTCTGAAACCGCACTCGAACCCAATGGAGGACTTCAGGAAAGTGCCCCTGCTGGAAGAGAAGAAAGTGTCTGTGGGAATCCAAATGTGGATTATTGGTGAAGAGTACCTGAAATTAGAAGGGACAGAGTCTGGGTCACTTGAGAGTGACCAGGAGCTCGGCAGACGAATGCCCATCGATGTCAGGTGCTTCAGGATTGATGTTGATGACCTTGACTCTGTAGCTGTGGGGACCATGTGATGTTGAGGACAACCAGGTGCTGCATACGAGCTGTACCACAAAGGATGTCAAGTGCTGAGGGGTCAGTGTCCAGCGGGACCACCAACAAGCCTTGGCAAAAGCAATCAAAACAGGAAGTCAAGTAGTTGCAGGCAAAGAACCAGAAAGGTCCAGGAGACAGACCACAAGCAGGGAAGTCAGGGCAAGCCCAGATAAATTGGGGTGAGCCCAAAGAAGACATAGTTGACCTTCTACAGGACCCACAGGTCGAGGACACTGGAGTCGTAGGAGGACCTCAGGCAGCTTTAAAAAACAACAGGCCACGGAGCACACAGTGTGATGTGGTTGAAGATCTTTGCAGGATAAGTTGCCAGAGGTTGGGGCTACTTGGAGGCCCATGCACTTGCTGCAGAACTGCCAACAAACATTTGCATTTGCAAAAGTATACAGTGTACAGGGGCTGGGTATTGCAGGCCGACGAGGGATTCTGACCTCAAACTGGGTGAGAGGGCAGCTCGGGCCTCGAGGGATGTAGAAACCGACCTGTATTGTTGAGCCCTTCAGAGTCAATAGGAGCTCGGGATCAACAGACCGGTCAGCAGTGTTGCGGTGCCTGCAAAATACAGGGGAGTGACTCTTTCACTCTTAGGGGGATTATCTTCAGGTGTCTTAGATGCTCCACTGGCTCTACATGGATCATATATGGTGCATGGGCATAGACGAGGCAGCAGACTGAGAGGGAGACAAAGTGATATTTATTTGATATTTATTGGTTTGTATAGCGCTGAATCACGCATGAGGGTATCTCGGCGCTGGGGACGGAGGAACATCAGAAACAGGAAGGAAGAAGTTTAGAAGAGGTGGGTTTTTAACATCTTTCTAAATTGAATCAGAATTTTTCCTGAGCGTAGCTGAGGAGGCAGGCTATTCCAGAATCGGGGGGCAAGATAAGAAAATGCCTTGCCACCACTGCGAGCCTTTTTGATTCTGGGAATGGTGAGCAAATGTTTGGTGCTGGACCTGAGAGTTCGTGACGAGATATAGGAGGAGAGCTTGTTTGTGAGATACATGGGGCCCTTGCCATTACGGGTTTTGTGAATAATACAACCTATTTTGAACTTTACCTTTTTCTTTATGGGGAGCCAGTGAAGTTGATTGAGTAGGGGTCCAGAGGGTGTTCTAGATGGGGCCTTGTTGATGAGTCGGGCAGCAGTATTCTGCACTACCTGGAGTTTATTAATGGCACTTTCATTGGCCGAAAACAGGAGGGCATTACAATAGTAAAGCCTACTCAATATTAGGGCCTGCATGAGTGTTTTTTTGTAGAGGAGGGTAAGAGTGGAAAAATCCTACGCAGAAGGCCAAGAACATAGTAGCAGGAACCTGCGATGGTATTGGCATGTGCGTTATGTGTGAGTTTGTGATCAATCTTGACACCTAGGTTCTTAACCACTTCTTTGGGAGTGGGGGCGGTTCACAGCTCTTCTGGCCACCAAGTAGGTGACCAGAGAGTGGTAGCTCCTCCAAACAACATGATCTCTGATTTGCCCCCGTTGAGTTGTAAAAAGTTGTTACGCATCCAGGCAGCGATAGATTTCATGCCTTCGGAAAACAATAGGTCAGTGTTAGGTGTATTTTAATCAAATGTTAGAAGGAGCTGGGTGTCATCTGCGTATGTGATTGGAGTGAACCCCAAGGATCTCATGAGTCTGGCCAGGGGGGTGACATATATAGTGAAAAGGGTAGGGCTAAGGCAGGATCCCTGTGGGACCCCCTGGCTCACTTTGGTAGTGGCAGATCTAAAAGATCCAATAGTAACTGTTTGAGTTCTGTCAGTAAGAAAGTTGGTGATCCACTTCAGTGCTTTCCCCTGAATGCCTATGTCCTGGAGCCTTTCCAGAAGGATGTGATGTGAAATGGTGTCAAATGCTGCTGACAGGTCAAGCAGCACCAAAAGTGCTGCTTGACCCTTGTCAGTAGCCATGCGTATATTATGGGTAACCTCGATAAGGGCGGACTCTGTACTATGTTTAGCCCAAAACCCAGACTGAGGAATATCCAGTAGGTGGTGAGTTTCCAGATAATTAGACAGGTGTCTATTAATGTACTTTTCAATGAGTTTGGACTGAAAGGGTAAAAGAGATATGGGTTGATAATTAGTGATTTTGGTGGTTGGGGCCTTGGGGTCTTTACGTATGCGTTTAATTTGTGCATCTTTCCAGGCCGATGGAAGGCGCCCCCCCCTAAGGGAGCAATTCAAAATAGAGCAAATCAGGAGAGCTAGTTGTTCAGCAAATTTAGCATAAATCCGGGCTGGGATGGTATCCAAGGGTGAGCCAGATTTCATTGCTTCAATAAGGGATATCACTTCCTTCATATGAAGCTGGGGAAAGGTGTGGAGTTGGGCAGATGTGGTGTAAGTGTCAGGAGGGCACACCGTAGGGGGAAGGGAAGAAGTGTTAGCAGCAATGATATTTCTGGTGAATGGCATCAATTTTGAGGATAAAATGCTCCGCAACATCAGTGCATATGGACTGTGAGAGGGATTCCACAGTGTCACATGCTGACGGGCTAGAGTAGGCTTTTACTATTTTAAATGGCTCCCTGTAATTGGATCCAGCCTTCTCCAATTGATGAGTAATGTGCATTTTGCGCGCTGTTTTAATGTTATTGTGGTAAGCTGCTAAGGCGCATTTGTATTTAGTTCTGTCTTTGTTCTCGGTGTGTGAGTCGCCAGGTGCGCACCAGTTTTTTACATTCACTCTTTTCAATACGTAGGGTCGGGGAGTACCATTCTGTAGTAGTAGTAGAGCTTTTGATGGGGTGAGTGGCCGGCTTTAAAGGTGCTGCTTCATCCAGTACGCTCGAGATAGTGTTGTTAAAATGGTTTAGTTGTTCGACATTGAAATTGCGGGTGTCACTGTCCCATGTCGAAAAAGAAGAGGCAAGGTGATGAGCTTTGATTTTATGCCAGGGTCTGTACCACCTATCTGTGAGGGGTATGGGAGAAGGTGAGATAGGGGGCTTGACAGATGGGAATTAACTACAGAGTGATCCGACCAAGTAAGCTGTAGAGTAGCTCTATATTCAATGAATTGAGAGTTGGAAAGAATTAAATCAAGGGTGTTGTCTGCTAGATGAGTGGGATCGCTGTTGAGCTTGAGAAGCCCCTGGGAGGCCGAGTCGTCTAGACAAGTTTTGGCATCTAAGTTGTTTAAGTCCTCACTATGAATATTAAAATCTCCTAGAAGTTGGAAATTTCGGGTAGCAGCAATATGGGGTAGCGATAAATTCTAAAAGGCGACCATTAAAATCGTTTATTGGTCCAGGGGGCCTATAAACCAGTGCTCCTTTCCAACTCTGTTGGGGGTGTAGTTCAATTTTAAGAATAAGACATTCAAATAATTTAGAACAGAACTGGTCCAGTATGGTAACTGGTATATGTTCTTTATGAATTATGGCTATACCTCCGCCCGCTCGTTCTAGCCTATCAAGTCTTTGAATGCGAAAGCTGGGTGGTAGAGCTATAGCTATCGCAGGAACCGCAGATGGTTTAATCCAGGTTTCCGTGAGAAATACCAGATCTGGGTTAGTACCCTCTAAGAGATCCCAGATGGCAGTGGCATGTCGGGGGAGCAATCTAACGTTTGCTAGGAGGCCTATCCATGAAGTATGGTGAGGTGATTCGTCGGGGGGATTCATGTAGGGCCGTGTCTCGGCGATAGAAGGTGGTCTGGTAGTGATAGAATTAACAGTTGTTTTTATATTCCGCAGAGGGCTGGGCTGGTAATTACACTTGTAGCAAGAGAAAGATCCTTCGGGCCATCCTCCAAGGGGACATAATTGGGGGTCTGGTCTAAGCTTCAACAAGAATTCTCTAGTATAGGTGAACATAGGTAAGGTTCGAGAGGAGCTATCAGGATTGTCAGGTTTAAAATGAGCAGGGGTCCTGGCTCCTGGCGACGGACAGGCGCGGACGGGTGCAGACGGGCTTGCCTTAGGCGCACCTTTGGTGCGCCAGCAGCCCGCCCGCTGCGCGTGTCCACTGCACGTCTGGGAGTGCATGGGGTGATATAGTGGGTGGGCTAACAGCTGCAGGCAGCTGATTGGTCGCCCGGCCAGGAAGTTGTGAATCACTTCCTGTAGCTCGGGTCTTTGTCACGCCTCCCTCCACACAAACCAAACAATTGGCAGTGGACCGGGGAGAATGGGCTGACAGTGATAATACAGTGAGTGCCTTTTTAAAAACAGCGGCGATTTTACCCTTGCGCTTTGTTTTAAAAGTTCAGCTTGAGCCCTTTCCGGCGCTCCAAGTTGTCTCCAGCGCGTCCACTCACGTTTGGGAGTGCAGGGGATGATATAGTGGGTGGGCTAACAGCTGCAGGCAGCTGATTGGTCGCCCGGCCAGGAAGTTGTGAATCACTTCCTGTAGCTCGGGTCTTTGTCCCGCCTCCCTCCACAGAAACCAAACTATTGGCAGTGGACCAAATGGAGTCCAGAGAAGTCCAGAGTGCCCTGACAGTCGAAGTGCAGTGGTTTCAGTTCTGAATCTTGTCCATGACGAATCTGGGGACCTACACCCAGGTAAGCCCTAAAGTAACCTGAGAAAAGGGTTGAGAAGATTCAGGAGACCTTCCCTGAGGAGAGTCTGGACAGGGAGGATGTTACTCCCAGGTTCTTTGTCCAGTTTTGCACCAGAGCGGGAGCACACAGCTCCCAGGACTGGTTCGACCTGGACCCTGCACAGGGACACCAAATGTGCCCGATCTGCAGGTTTTCAGGCACTGGCAAGCGCACCCACCCAGTCCTAATACACAAAATCCTGTCTGAGAGGTGGTCACACCTCCCTGCGACAGGATGCCTATTATTCTGCCTTCCCCTGCTCGAGTTTGACTCAGCAGCAGGAGGGCAGAACTGTGTCTCTGGTTCGGCAGCAACCAATTTGTGCTGTTGGGGACTCGAGAGCTGGTACCGGAAACAATGAGAGCCTAATGCAGGGCTCGCCCGGTGGGTGGAATCATACCTTCCACCCCGGGGTATGATTCCAACATGTTTGACACCAAACACAATAGGGTTTGTTGCAGCTGTTTTGAGATGGTCATCATGCGGTCACGTAATGCCCCTCTATATTAGTATATGTCTGCTTCACCGGCGACCCAGGAGAATTGACTCCGAAGGCTGTCGAGGTGTCCTGCTCATGCAGGGGCACCCTCGCACTTAGAACCAAGCACCCTGCCCTCAGGTTTGTAAATGACTGCTAGAGGGGTGACGTATAGATTTGGAGGGCAGCGACCCTTGGATATAGTAAACCTATATCTTAAGTAAGTGGTGCATGCACCAATTTACACAAGCTGCAATGGCAGGCCTGTAGGTCCATTTTGAATGATCTTTCATGGGTACTTATGCCCTGGGTACATGGGTACCATATACTAGGGACTGACAAGGGTACCCCAGTATCCAATCTGGGGTGTACCTAAGTACATAGCATAACAGTTTAGGGAGTACTGACTACCAGGATCCCAGTCAGAATGATGTCATGAGTTTCTTTGTGGGTCTGCTACCACACCTAATATGATACCAAAGGGGATGATGGGTGGAGAGTTGGAGCAAATCAAACACTCACCCCCAGTCAACTGATCTGGGTTTAATCCATCATCATTCTTTATCTCACTCCACCACCCCAGTTCAGACATGACCATATGCAAATCAGTCTGACCCTGTGCATCATGGGAACAGTCCAGCCCGAACTGCCCCGCCAGGTCTTCTCTGGACCGGAAACAAGGATCCCGGGACCGGTTTGTGGCTAATCAGCCGTCATCAGCCAGGCTAGCTTGAATCCAGTGGCAATGTGAGCAGGGGACCCACGTCTGGGCACACCCGCCTACTTAGGGCGAACAAAGCGATACCAATGGAGATGATGGACGAAGCATTGGAGCAAATCAAACACTCGCCCCCAGTCAACTGATCTGTGTTTAATCCATCATCATTCTTTAGCCCACTCCACCATCCCAGTTCAGACATGGCCATATGCAAATCAGTCTGACCCTGTGCATCATGGGAACAGTCCAGCCCGAACTGCCAAACCATGTCTTCCCCAGACCGGAAACAAGCATCCAGGGACCGGTTTGTGGCTAATCAGCCGTCATCAGCCAGGCTAGCTTGAATCCAGTGGCAAAGTGAGCAAAGGACTCACCTCTGGGCATACCCTGCCAACTTAGGGCGAACAAAGCGATACCAAAGGGGCTGATGGACGATGCGTTGGAGCAAATCAAACACTCACCCCCAGTCAACTGATCTGGGTTTAATCCATCATCATTCTTTGGCTCACTCCACCACCCCAGTTCAGACACGGCCATATGCAAATCAGTCTGACCCTGTGCATCATGGGAACAATCCAGCCCGAACTGCCAAGCCATGTCTTCCCTGAACCAGAAATAAGCAACCCGGGACCGGTTTCTCTCTAATCAGTCGTCATCAGCCAGGCTAGATTGAATCCAGTGGCAAAGTGAGCAAGGGACCCACGTCTGGGTATACCCTGCCTTCTTAGAGCGAACAAAGCAATACCAAAGAGGATGATGGACGGAGCCCTAATGGGCCTGACCTTCTCCCCTGAGCATGAGTTCCAAAGTGCTCACCACATCAAGAAAAGGAAATTGCCTTTGGTGGACATCAGCAGACCCAATCCACTCATTGAATGCCTTCTCCTCATGCAAAAGTGTGACATATTTTTAGGGCGGTATGTAAACATGCCGATATTATCTCGATGGGCATACGATTCAGATCACTGCAGAGCACTCAACAGACACTAATGCCAAGAGGAAGGTGTTTCTCTCTCTCAGGCTTCAACATCAGAAGTGCAACATCTATTATGGCCTCTTTGACCCGGCAACAAGGTGAATGACGATGGATGGTGAATGTAAAGTCGATACAGATCAGTATGAGATGGGGCAATTATTGGCGGGCATTTGGGCATTGCCCACTACCACCAGCGGAAGCTCGGGTGCATCATGCCCAGGACAGTACAATGGCCTGCCGTGTCCAGCTTACAAAGCACCTCTTCAGGAAGCAGTCAGAAAGAGATATAACCCATCTAGACAGTAGAAGAACTTACACACAACTTCTTGAGAGACAACTCCAGATCCCTATTGAAGACAAGCTGCATCTGAGAATGATGTTCCAAAGTCTCCTGCTGGTTCACTGATATAATATCGATGGTAAAAACATTGATGGTAAACATATCGAGAAAAAACTATAGATTGTAAAAATATCGACTCCCTGTATTAAACGGGTAAGTACAAAATTATTGAATAAAAAATATTGAAGTTAAAAATATAGATGTACAAAATATTGATTTAAAAATATAAATAAAATAAAGTAATAAATATTAAAAATATAAAATATTAGTATTATCTCAAACAAAATAAATGAAATTTAATATACATTTTACCTAAATATAAAAATTATCAAGACACAAACATAATACTTTATACATGTACATATATTTACTTTAAAATAATGTATTAACTATTATCTTTATTTAATTTGTAAACTTTTAAATGATATAAACATAAAATATATACGTATATCAATAATTTAAAATTTCAAAAAAACATTCTATAATTAATTAAAACATCCAAATATTAAAACAAAATTAAAAATGAAATTTTGCAACGCAATAAATACAAAAGTAGGGAAAATGTTTGATAGCGAAACAATTACATTTACTATTCCAACTGCAATAAGTGCGAAAGCAGGGAAAGTGTTGTATATGGGAGGGTTAAAAATTAGCTTTCCCACTCCAAAGAGTCCAACAGTAGGGAAAGTGTTGGATAGCGGAGGGGTAAAATGTTCCCACTCCATTGACTGTAGAAGTAGGGTAAATGTTGGATAATAGAAGAATTAAATTTACTATTCCAACTCCAGTGATTGCAACAGTAGGGAAAATGTTGGATAGCGGAGGGATACAAATTAGGATTACCACTCTAGTGAGTGCAACAGAAATGAAAGTACTGGATAGTGGAGGGGAACAAATTACTATTCCAGTGAGTGCAACAGTAGGGTAAGTACTGGATAGCGTAAGGGTAAAAATTAGTGTTTCCACTCCAGTGCGTGCAACAGTAAGGAAGGTATTGGATAGCAAAGGGGTACAAACTACTATTCCCACTCCAGTGAGTGCAACAGTAGAGTAAGAACTGGATAGCAGAGGGGTAAATATTACTATTCCCACTCCAGTGAGTGCAACAGTAGGGAAAGTACTGGCTAGCGGAGGGGTAAAAATTACTACTCACACTCTAGTGAGTGCAACAGAAACGAAGGTACTGGATAGTGGAGGGGAACAAATTACTATTCCGACTCCAGTGAGAGCAACAGTAGGGTAAGTACTGGATAGCGCAGGGGTAAAAATTAGTGTTTCCACTCCAGTGCGTGCAACAGTAAGGAAAGTATTGGATAGTAAAGGGGTACAAACTACTATACCCACTCCAGTGAGTGCAGCAGTAGAGTAAGAACTGGATAGCAGAGGGGTAAATATTACTATTTCCACTCCAGTGAGTGCAACAGTAGGGAAAGTACTGGCTAGCGGAGGGGTAAAAATTACTACTCACACTCCAGTTAGTGCAACAGTAGGGAAAGTACAGATAGCAATGGGGTAACAATTACTACTCCCACTCCAGTTTGTGCAACAGTAGGGAAAGTACTGAATAGCAGTGGGGTAAAAATTACTATTCCCACTCCAGTGAATGCACCATTAGGGAAAGTACTGGCTAGCAGAGGGATAAAAATTACTACTCCCACTCCAGTTAGCATAACAGTAGGGAAAGTGTTGGATAGCGTAGGGGTATAAATTACTATTCCCACTCCAGTCAGTGCAACAGTAAGGAAATTATTGGATAGCAAAGGGGTAAAAATTACTACTCACACTCCAGTTAGTGCAACAGTAGGGAAAGTACAGATAGCAATGGGGTAACAATTACTACTCCCACTCCAGTTCGTGCAACAGTAGGGAAAGTACTGAATAGCAGTGGGGTAAAAATTACTAATCCCACGCCAGTGAATGCACCATTAGGGAAAGTACTGGCTAGCAGACGGATAAAAATACTACTCCCACTCCAGTTAGCATAACAGTAGGGAAATTGTTGGATAGCGTAGGGGTATAAATTACTATTCCCACTCCAGTCAGTGCAACAGTAAGGAAATTATTGGATAGCGTAGGGGTATAAATTACTATTCCCACTCCAGTCAGTGCAACAGAAGGGAAAGTGCTGGATAGGTGAGGAATAAAAATTATTATTCCCACTCCTGGTGGTCACTGGTGTTGCTTGACTTATCGGCAGCCTTCGATACTATGTCCCATCAGACCTTGCTCAGGAGGCTTGGGGAAATTGGTCTCCAAGGGAGCGCTTTGAAATGGATGACGATTTTTCTGTCTGACAGAACACAAACTATAAATCTTGGCTCATTCCGTTCAAAGACCACAAAACTCATTAAGGAAGTTCTGCAGGGCTCCTGCTTCAGTCCCACCTTATTTAACATTTATGTTGCCCCCTTAGCAGGATTACTAAAGAATTTAGGTTTTGTTTCTATGTCCTATGCTGATGATACTCAGCTTCTATTCTTTTTTGACAAGAACAATCCTAATGCCCAGTCTACCTTCTCAGAGGGTATACGCACCATTGTAAGCTGGATGCGAAACGACTTTCTCCAGCTCAATGCGGGGAAAACGGAGATAATGCAGTTTGGTGAGGCACTGTTGAGGTGGTCCCTTGGGTGGCGGGCCGAGGAAATGGGCACTGCACCTACTCCCAAACTAGTGGTAAAAAACTTGGGTGTCCATCTGTACCAGAAGTTGACCATGAAAGAGCACATTACATCTACTTTTGGGTCATGCTTTCATGTGCTTTGTCTCCTAAGGAAGGTATTCCCCTTTCTGCCACTAAACACGTGAAAAACACTTCTCCAGGCACTAGTGTTAAGTCGACTAGACTATTGCAATTGCCTGTTATTTCAGGAAGTGAAGCATCGTTGAACAGGCTACAAGTAGTTCAGAACACTGCTGCTCGCCTGGTAGCTAATCGCCCCCCCCCCCCGAACTGCCTCCCTGCCCCTTCTGTGATAACTACAGTCGCTGCCAGTGCAGATGTGGATCAGGTTTAAGGTTTGATGCACCGTGCACAAATCTCTGAATGGCAAAGGCCCTAGTAACTTAGCGAAGAAATTTACCAACTACCTGCCGTCTAGGCCTCTCCCATCAGGGTCCAAATCTCTCCTTGTTGCTCATCGCTACAAAAAAGAGTGCTTGGGAGGAAAAGCTGTCTCCCAAGTGGCCCCTACCCTCTGGAACGCTCGCCCTGTTCACCTGAGACAGTGTTTGGATTAGTTACAGTTTAGAAAACTCCTTAAAACCTTACTGTTCTAATACGTTTCTATTTGTGGCTGGTAGTAGCAATCCGACAGCACGGAGATACCCCTTGGGGGTGATTCAGGCACTCTATAAATAAATAAATCAAATCAAATCAGTGGGTGCAATAGTAGGGAAAGTATTGGATAGCAAAGGGGTAAACATTACTATTCTCACTCCAGTTAGTGCAACAGTAGGGAAAGTGCTGGATAGTGGGGGGGGGGGGGTAAACATTACTATTTCCACTCCAGTGAGTGCAACAGTAGGAAAAGTATTGGATAGCAAAACAACTAAAATTACTTATGACATTTAAACAATTTAAAACATTTATAATCTCACAAATAACAAAACAAAAATCTAAAAATATACAATTAAATATATTAAACACATAAAAGGAACACATAATATAATATTAATTACAAATAACAAAAACCTACAAATATGATATAATCAAATACATTTATAAACAATATTTATTTAAATTTTAAAAGAAAAAATATTAACAGACAAGCAAATTATTTAAATCATAAATGTATTTATTGTATTTCCTACCCTTTAACACCACACCAATAAAAAAAGACATCAACATTTGTATTGAAATTTATTTCCATAATTAACAAAATTAATAATGAATTTAAAATATATTATTAATAAAAAAGATAATAAACATTCATTGAGTACACATTCTTTAACACTATATTATAATAATAAAGTATTTATAAAGCGCAATGGTTACGCCATCTCGGCGTGTCCCCGCGCTGGGTGAGAAGCAGAAAAGCATAAACTTCTCCTTATGCCATTACATGCTGCAAGAGAGCAGGTGAGTTTTCAGCATCCTTCTGAAATTAGTTTCAGAACTTTCCAGCCTGAGTTTTAGAGGGAGCTTGTTCCAAAATTGAGCGCCCCGGAATCTAAAAGAGCGGCCGCCCATCCTGGCCTTCTTGATCTTGGGGATTACCACCAGTCCGGTGCCAATAGATCGCAAAGACCTTTGTGGCACATAACTGGTGACCAGGTCGCTCAGATAGGCTGGGCTAGTGTTATTGAGGATGCGATGGCAGGTGCACAAAGTCTTAAATATCACCCTTTGCCTCACGGGTAGCCAATGCAGTGAGGTGAGGGCTTTCTTTGAAGCCGCCCTCCTAGGTTGATTAAGAACAAGCCGCGCAGCAGAGTTTTGCAGAACCTCTTTTCCGTGGCGCCAAGATAAAGAATATTAGCATAGTCGAGGCGTGACGTTATAAGCGCATGAACCAAGGTCTTGCGTGCCTCAAGCGGGAGCAGATCCAGAGTTTTGCGCAGAGATTTTAACACTCCAAAACACTTGCCGGCAACTCTTCTTATATCTCCTTCATAGGAGAGTGTAGGATCAACCCACACCCCCAGATTTTATGCCTCATTACATGGAATGGGGGTAGAGCCTAGGCTCGAAGGCAACCATTCCGTAGACCAGCTCTTGCTACTGCCCCCTACCACCAGAACCTCGGTTTTGCTGCCATTCAGTTTGAGGCCGTTCCTGTTCACCCATAAAGCAAGCTCCTGCATACAAGCCCTGAAGTTAGATGCAGCACATTCCGGGGCCTGTGATAAAGAGATTAACAGCTGGGTGTCGTCCGCATAAGAGATGACCCCAACTCCATAGCCCTGCACTATCCCTGCAAGAGGGGCCATGTATGAATTAAACTGCGTGGGGCTCAGGGCAGAGCCCTGAGGCACCCCCTGCTGTAATTCAATATCTCTGAAAAAATGCGCACCCAACCTGACCTGGAAGCTACTTCCAGTCAGAAAGGACTTTAGCCATTCCAGAGCAGATCCCGAGACACCACCTTTGTTTAGACACTGCAGCAAAGTGTAGTGTGCTACAGTGTCAAAGGCTGCGCACAGGTCTAACATTATTAGAGCCATGGTGTGTCCTGCATCTGCCCCCTGCCTGATGGTTTCTGTGGCCCTTAGGAGAGCAGTTTCTGTAGAATAGCCTGCACGAAACCCCGACTGGGCCGGGTGCAGTAGGCTAGAATTTTTCAGATGCGTCATAAGTTGGTCATTGACCAATTTCTCCGCCACTTTTGCCAAAAAATGCAGAAGCGAGATAGGCCTGAGGTTGTCCAGTTTGCCCAAACTTACGTTAGGCTTCTTCCTCACTGGAAGGACTATTGTATGTTTCCAACTTTCTGGCAGTGTGTGTGAGCTAAAAGAAACCTCTATCACATGTCTAATAAAAGGTTCAAGTATATTATCCACAACACATACCTAAAATGTATTACACAATTACAATTATTAATTACTAAATAATGAATTTAAATTAATTAAAAAGGAATTCATGATTTGTCAACAAAAAATAAATTACTTCCCATCCTTCCCATCATTTACACCTATAAACACCACAAAACACACCTAAAATTAATTACACAATTATTGTAATTAATTACTAATGAACTAATTTAAATTAACTAACAACTATTAATAATTAATCAATACAAAATAATTTACTTCCCACTCTTCACAATCTTTGCACCTATAAACACCAGAAAACACACCTAAAATGAATGACCCTATTACCATAATTAATCACTAATTAATTAATGTAAATTAATTAACCACTAGTTATTAAACAATTATTAATAAAGTGATTTACACATATAACACTATAACATTACAATTAAACAAAGAGTAATAAATAAATATTATTCAATAAATGTTATATTATAAAATTACTTCCCACCCTATTCCCCTTATAAACTCACAACCCACTACGGAACTAAAAACGCAACTTTCAAATAAATAAAAAAATAACTACTATAACTAATCAATAATATTCATATAATTAAATGATTCCCACCCTATTCCCCTATAAAACCACAACCCGCAACAGAACTAAAAATGCGAAATTCAATAAATAAAAATGATTAACCACTGAAATTTTAACACATATAATACAAATACCAACAATTCTTATACAAAAAACAAACATCACACACATAAAATATATGCTAAAATACATAACATTAATAAAAAAATTATATTTTTAACAACTATATTTTTACAAACGATATTAAACACGTCAATATTTTTAAAATCAATATTACTTACCTAAAATCGATATTCTTGACCACGAGGATTTTACTGTTGATATTCCTGACTCACAATATTTTTCCCACAATATTTGTGCAATTCAATATTTTTTCCCTGCACCCTACTGCCGCTTTCTGATACCTGTCAAGTCAAGTCAAGTCAATAGATTTGTGTAGCGCGCTACATACCCATAGGGTCTCAAGGCGGTTGAGGAGGGGTGGGGAATTACTTGTCGAATATCCAAGTTTTGAGTTGCTTTCTGAATGCTAGGTGGTTCTGAGTAAGGCGAAGGTGAGTGGGAAGTGAGTTCCAGGTTTTGGCTGCCAGGTAGGAGAAGGATCTACCTCCCATGGTGGTTTTGTTGATGCGAGGAACAGTGGCCAGGGCTTGGTTGGAGGATCGTAGCTGACGGGTGGGGGTGTAGAAGGACAGTCGTGTGTTGAGGCATTCGGGTCCAAGTTCGTAGAGTGCTTTGTGTGCGTGGGTGAGGAGGCGGAACGTTATCCTCTTATGTACGGGGAGCCAGTGGAGGTTTTTCAGGTGACCAGAGATGTGTTCTTTACGCGGGATGTCTAGTATGAGCCTGGCTGAGGCGTTCTGGATGCGTTGGAGTTTTTTCTGGAGTTTAGCGGTGGTACCGGCGTATAGGGTGTTTCCATAGTCCAGGCGGCTCGTGACCAGTGCGTGGGTGACCGTTTTTCTAGTTTCGGTGGGGATCCAGCGAAATGTTTTTTTGAGCATGCGAAGAATGTTGAAGCAAGAAGATGAAACGGCGTTGACTTGTTTGGTCATCGAGAGTGAGGAGTCCAGGATGACGCCCAGGTTCCGTGCGTGGTCCGTCGGGATGGGTGCTTTTCTGAGGGCCTCTGGCCACCAAGAGTCGTCCCAGGCGGAGGGGGAGGTGCCTAAGATGAGGACTTCTGTTTTGTCTGAGTTCAGTTTCAGACGGCTGTGTTTCATCCATTCGGCTTCTTCTTTCATTCCTTCGTGTAAGTTGGTTTTGGCGGTGTTAGGGTCTTTGGTGAGTGAGAGGATCAGTTGAGTGTCGTCAGCGTAGGAGATGATGTTGAGATTGTGTTGGCGAGCGATGGCCGCAAGGGGGCTCATGTATACGTTGAAGAGGGTGGGGCTGAGTGACGATCCTTGTGGCACGCCGCAGATGACTTCAGAGGCTTCTGACTTGAATGGTGGGAGGCGGACTCTCTGGGTTCTTCCGGTGAGGAACGAGGTGATCCATTCCAGTGCTTTTCCTTGGATTCCGACGTTTCTGAGGTGCTGTAGAAGGGTGCTATGACAGACTGTGTCGAAGGCAGCGGAGAGGTCGAGGAGGATGAGGGCGACTGTGTCTCCATTGTCCAGTAGAGCTCGAATGTCGTCTGTTGCTGCGATAAGTGCGGTCTCAGTGCTGTGTTTGGCTCGGAAGCCAGACTGTGAGGAGTCGAGTGATTTGTTGGTTTCGAGGAAGGCGGCGAACTGGTTGTTGACAGCTTTCTCGATGACTTTGGCCGGGAATGGAAGGAGCGAGATGGGGCGGTAGTTTTTGAGTTCGGTGGGGTCAGCTGTGGGTTTTTTCAGAAGGGCGCTGAGTTCTGCGTGTTTACAGCTTTCCGGGAAGGTGGCGGAGTTGAGGGAGCAGTTGATGACATCTCGGAGGTGTGGTGCTATGATGGAGTCTGCTTTGTTGAAGATATGGTGAGGGCATGGGTCAGTTGGGGATCCTGAGTGGATGGAGTTCATCAGGCGGATGGTGTCCTCGGTGGAGATTGGGTTCCAGTCGTTAAGGATGTTCAAGGGGGTGAAGGTCCTGCAGAAGGTTGGGTGGGTTGGTCTCCGGGTCGGTTGTTGAAGCTGTTGTGGATGTCTGCGATTTTGTTGTGGAAGAAGGAAGCTAGGGAGTCGCAGAGGGCTTGGGAGGGGGTGATGTCGTTGGAGTTGGCTGAAGGGTTGGTAAATTCTTTGACGATGTTGAATAGTTCCTTGCTGTTGTGGGCGTTGTTATCTAGACGATCTTTGAATGCGGCTTTCTTGGCAGATCGGATTAGTTGGTGGTGTATGCGGGTGGCGTTTTTGAAGGCGTCTCTGGTGCTGGTGTTTGGGTCTTTTTTCCAGGCCTTCTCAAGGGATCAACAGAGTTTCTTAGATTTCTTAAGATCATCGTTGAACCAAGAGGCGTTTTTGCTGCCTAGTTTGCTTTGACGTTTTTTTCAACGGTGCTAGGATGTCGGCGCTGTTGGATATCCATTGGGTGAGGTTAGTGGCTGCTTGGTCAGGGTTTGGGGAGTGGGCGGGGGGGTTTAGGAGAAGCGATGAGGAGATCTGGTCGATGGTGATTTTGTTCCAGTTTCTTCGCAGGGTAGGTTGAGGATGGTTGTGGATTGTGGTCTTATTGTAGGTAAAATGAACGCAGCTGTGGTCCGTCCAATGAAGAGCTGTGGTGTGACTGAATGAGACATGTTTGCTGGAGGTGAAGATGGGGTCGAGTGTGTGACCTGCAATGTGGGTGGGGGTAGTGACAAGTTGTTTGAGTCCGAGGTTGGCAAGGTTGTCCAGAAGGGTGGTGGTGCTGCTGTCATTGCTCTTTTCCAGGTGAAAATTGAGGTCTCCCAATAGAATGTAGTCCTCGGAGGGGAGGGTGTGTGGGGTGATAAAGTCAGTGATGTCGTCACTGAATTGTGCATGGGGTCCTGGAGGCCGGTAGAGGAGGGTGCCTCTGAGTGTGGTCTTGGGGTCGGTGTGGATCTGGAAGTGGAGGTGTTCGACGTTGGCAAGGTTGACGTCTGAGCTGGTTGAGATGCGGATGGAATTCTTGTGGACGATGGCGATGCCTCCTCCTGTTTGCTTGATGCGGTCCTTCCGGATGATTTTGTATCCTTCCGGGATGGCAATGGTGATGTCTGGGGCTGAGGAGGCGTTCATCCATGTTTCTGTTAGGAAGGCGACGTCCGGTGATTTGGTGTCTATTAGATTCCAAAGGTCGATGGCGTGTCTGTGGATCGAGCGGGTGTTGAGTAGGTTGCATTTTAGGTGGTTGGTGTCAGGTCTCTGTTTGGTGTTGGTGGATGAGGAGTTGGTTTTGGTGCCGTCGAACTTGCAGGAGTTGCAAGAGAAGGGTCCATGGGTGTGTCCGGGAACGGCTTGGACGCAGTTGGGGGGGCGACCGTGGTTAAGGGCTAGGAGGGTGGTGGCATCGTAAGTGATGCGAGTGGGCTGGGACTTATGGGAACCAGGGGGTCTGGCGCTGGGCGCGGTCCAGGCGCGGACGGGCGTAGACGGGCTTACCTTTGGCGCACCTTCGGCGCGGATTGGGCGCGAACGCTGCGCGTAAACGCTGCGCGCAAATGCATCAGTCATATATGGATAGTGGGAGGGGCGAGGGGGGGGTCAGCTGGGAGGCTGGAGCGGGGAGGGGCTCAGGTCAGGGAGGCTAAACAACAACACCAATCCAATTAAAATGGCCGCAAGAGAAATAAGTTCGAGTAGAAGCGCACCTTGGCAGACAAGCGCTACGGAGAATTACTCGGCACTAGTATGCTAAAGTATAGCAATGCGAAGCCGTCCAGCGCAAGCAGAGAAAAATAAATGCAATTCACAAATCAGGCAAAGCAGGCTAGCGCTACGAACTGTTGGCAAGTTAAATGCAATGATAACGGTGCGAGCAAGGCAGGAAAGCACTTATCAGTCTGGCGGAATGGGCAGCAGGGAGCAGCGTTGGGAGCGACCTCTTCTGCGAGGAGCAGGGCGGTCACAGCGTTCGGACGGTAGGGAGAGGAGAGCAGTATCCGTGGGAGGGGGGGGTCAGCTGGGAGGCGGGAGCGGGGAGGGGCTCTGGTCAGGGAGGCTAAACAACAACACCAATCCAATTAAAATGGCCGCAAGAGAAATAAGTTCGAATAGAAGCGCACCTTGGCAGACAAGCGCTACGGAGAATTACTCGGCACTAGTATGCTAAAGTATAGCAATGCGAAGCCGTCCAGCGCAAGCAGAGAAAAATAAATGCAATTCACAAATCAGGCAAAGCAGGCTAGCGCTACGAACTGTTGGCAAGTTAAATGCAATGATAACTGTGCGAGCAAGGCAGGAAAGCACTTATCAGTCTGGCGGAATGGGCAGCAGGGAGCAGCAATGGGTGCGACCTCTTCTGCGAGGAGCAGGGCGGTCACCAGCTGGTTCAGCTGGTTCACCAGGATGGTTCAGTACCCTCTATATTGTTTTCATCTTATGCCTTTGGTGTTTTCTCTCTGATGTTGCATAATTTCACTGTGTTCCCTTTCAGGGTTTTCTCAGTGATGGTCTACTTCCCCTCCCAGGGGCCTTATGTCTGGAATATTGATTGGTTCCCCTTTTGCCCTCCAAGGTAATGTAAGAGGGGGGGTAGCAGGCACTCATGCCAATCTTGGATTTGAAGTGTAACCCCCTCTGTAGTTCCTATGGCTGGGTAGAAGTGTGTGTGTGTCTACTGGGTCTGGGGCCGCCAAGATGTCTCTGTTGGATGAACTGCTGGTCCTACCCTTCTGTGCCACTAGCATGAGCCAGGAGCCATGAGGAAAGTCTCACCAGTTACTTTTAGAAGTCCTCGAACCATAGCTGGCTTTTGAGCCCTTACGGGTGGAAGTTGTCTTTCTATATTTAAAACAGTTCTACTGTTGTATTTTTTATACATTTATGTGACAAGTGCTCAGGGGTGTTTGTGGTATGTTCTAATCTACGAGTGAACAAAGAAGGGACTGTGGGATTTTGAACAGGTCCAGCATAAAGGCCCACGGACAGTAATTTCAACAAAGAGGTTATGCTATTCCTCAGAAATGAGAGACAAAACACGGGGAATTGTGAGCCAACCTGACCATTGAGGTTCAAAGTTGGGAATCCATTTTATTGGATTGTAATGCCGTCACACACTCTGTCGGGTGTCATGCTTCATCATCGGGCTGAGCCTCGTCGGGTCGGCGGTGCAATACTCGACGGGCTCCCTATAGTGGGAGCACTTTAATTGAGATCTATTTCCAACAGCTGTAAGTTGAAGTGCGGGTGGGGGTCCTCGTATGTGTAGATGTGTGTAAATGTTGGGCCATCGCAGAGAGGCTGCGATCGCATAAGTGCGGCAGGAGGAGGCTGACAAGGCAACTTGGAGGGGGTACTGGTTCTTGGGAACAGAGCTGATCAGCTTTGGTTGTTGGGTCGAGAGGATCCCTCTAGGTCGTGCAAGAAATCCTACTGTAGTACTTTCTTCTAGCTAGCTTTCTGCTCAGCAGCATTATGTAAAGAGTCCCAAGCTTCATTTCGAAAGGTTTGTTTTCTTTCTTTTAATATCCTTTTATAATCTACTCTGGCTTGACGGACTACGGGTAAGGATCTTGGCTCTGTATGTAGTGCCCTTTTTAAGTTGGCATACGCCCTGGAGCATTTTTGTCAAACCATCCTGTGGATTTAGGGTATTTGTCAAACGGGACGGTTAGTACGCTTTTCACTACCCTTGTAATGTCTACTGAACAGTTCACTATAGTTGCATCAAGAGTATCCTCGCTTAAGCAGTTATCTATCTCATGTTTACATTTTACTACGACGTTTTTAATTAACTGATCTGCGTCAACCTTGGACCACTTTAAGGAGAATCTGTTTGTTCTATTTTATGCTACACTTCCCAGCATACAGGTATGCTGATCAAGCTTGTTTGGAGAGTACGCATGAGTCTTAAGCTTTAAAAGGAAGGGGAAATGGTCGCTTATAGCGATGTCACCCACCTTGAAAGAAAGGGCCAGGTGCGCGTGAAGGGGTGGGATCAATATATAATCAATGGTCATGGCATGGCATGGCCTCTCCCATTAAAGGTGGGCATAAAACCAACTGGAGTGGTCAGCATCTCATTTGCAAACCTAAGATCTAGTTTAGAGACAAGGTCATTAAATGTGCCCCCCACCTTAGAATGGTTAAAGTGGGTACAACTATCGGCATCATTAGGGATACCACACAGTCTGTTATCGGGATGATTACATAGGTCACAATTAAAGTCGCCGATCAGTAAGGTCATAGTGTCTATTCTCATCCCGTTGGATATTTTCGTGACTGTAGGGAAGATGCCTTTCGCTACTGAGTCAAGATCATTGTGGGCGGTATTATTATATAAATTAATCAACAGTATACTGTGTGTTGCAGTAAAATGCAACTCCATCCCATGAAAGTAGATACCCCCTGGTGGAACGTGATCTTAGTTGGAGGCAACTTATTAGATATATTTGTGGAAATCCCACCTTTTGGTCTCCCACCCAGCCCTTTCACTGCCGGTGTGCTGAATGTTCTATAGCCATTATTGTGTATGGGTTCAATTGCCAATGTCTCCTGTAGGCATAAGATGTCTGTGGACCCCACAAAAACTTCCCAGACTGGGTTCGTAACCTTGTCACGTAGCCCGGAGATATTCCAAGACACCACAGAAACACGTTGTGTGGTCTGGTGTTGTCAAGGGTGTGGTACAAATCGACCATGTTACAGTTGGGTGATCCGGGTTGGGTACTAAAGTTGTCCCTGATAGATCAGCATTCAGTTCAGAGGAATACACTAGGCCACCCAAGACTGCCTCCACACTTACACATTGGTCTATGAGCTTATGGTTTAGGGACCTGTATTGTTTCTTATTCCATGGTTGGCCCATTTGCTGGATGGTGTTCAAGTTTGTAGTTTCTTGATGCTCCCTCATTTCTTCGGTGTTACCTGAGGGTGTTACCAGTCAGTCAAACCCATCCAAATTATAGATGGGCTCAAAAGAGTTAAATGTTGGGACATCAAATCTATATTGTGAGATATCCCAAGTGCGGGGACCTTCTCAGGCATCCAAAGTGGTTGATAGGAAAAGCCCAGAGGAACACCCATTCCCTCTTTTCTAGACGTGTGGCACCTGGACACTTCTAGGATACTTCTGACCAGATCCGGCAATCTGAAAGTAACCACGATGTAGTCCCCTGCCAGTGATTCAGGTGTTGAGCCTAACCTTGAACACAATTCAATAGTTCATCATTTCTTAGAAAGGTCTACACGTGTAAGCCAGAGAGCAGGTTGACAATTTATTACTTCTAGCATTTACAACGGTAAAAGGTTGAAAGTGAATAGAAGAAAGGTTGGCCAGCATAAGAGAGCCATGTAGGAGACTGAGTTATAACGGGGGTAGTGACGCGCCCACGTCAGTAGTGGCGTATGCAGTAGCATAGACATACTATGTGCTGGTGAAAGGATGCGCAAGAATGGACCACGAGTGCTAGTCCCCCAAAAAGTAATGTCATTCATGGTCTGTATTCAAGCCCATCTCAACACTTCTCAATCGCTTAATCCAAGTTGCTTCCCTCCTCCTCAACAAAAGTTCTCTATTGCCACCCCCCACGTGTCTGTGTATGGTGTCAAATCCAAAAAAGAGAAGAATTTGTGGCTGTCCTGAGCCGGACAATCCATTATGTGCATTGCCACCTGGTATGTAGTGTCAGCCTGTTTGACCACCCTGGCGTGTTTTACAATGCGGTGCTTCAGAGCCCTAAAAGTGCTGCCAATATACCTTCATTGGCATTTGCAAACGATTGCATAAATCACATGGTTGGTCTGACAGTTGATATTGGTGTTTATCTTGTAAGTGCCGTGTTTGGAGCCAGAAAACTCCTTCTTTTTATCCGAGGCCCATCTACACGCGGATCAGCTTCCACACTTGTAGAAACCCAGACCTTGTTACAATAGCCAATTTCTCGGGGAACCCGCTTTCGGGTGGCTGGGACTCAGTAAAGTCCTGAGGCTCTTACCCTTACGAAATGTCACCTCTTGTCCAGAAGAGATAAAAGCCTCCAATGTCTTGTCAGCACACAATAGGTGCCAGTGTTTTTGCATGCTCTTTGTGAGTGTCATATAGAGTGCATTGTAATCAGTGACAAGCGGAATAGTTTTAGGATCCCCTTGTTTGCCTCTATCTTGAAGTGTTTGTTGTCTTTCTACTTGTGAAATCCTGCTCAGTGCATTATGAATCGTTCTTTGGCTGTAACCCCTGCACACAAATCTGTCCCCCATATTTTGAAGGCAACCCGCAAAGTCACTATCAATGCTGCAATTACGTCGAGCTTGTTTACGTTTCCTGTAGGGTATAGCATTGAGCTGGTGTTTGGAATGCGCGCTAATAACATCTAACACACTATTGCATGCTGTAGTCTTCCTGTATAGTCTGCTTTCAAATTTATTGTTGGAAGTTCCACATCCAAAAAATTGAGAGAGGTTTTGCTATGGGTGTAGGTAAACCTAACATTGGCATCATTGTTGTTGGGATGTGTCACAAATCTGGTCAGTTTATCATTGTCGCCTGTCCAAATAAGTAAGCAATCGTCAATGTACTTGCCCCAGAACAGGATAGAGTCAAAAAAGACATGCACAAACTGTTGTCAGGGCTGGAGATGACCAGGAAGTGAAGTTGGTTGGCAGGCAGGATCGGGCGGAGTCCAAAAAAACAGACTTCATGAATGAGTGTAAATCTGTGGCATAGAGGACTCTAGAAATAGTGTGGAAACAGGGAAGGTAGGCAGGAAGGCCAGGACTCAAACCACAGATGTGTGAAGGATGAATTTGTAACAGAGAAAGGCCCTCTGATCAACCCTCCTGTACCTTCACAAGCCCCACCAGGTGTTTACTGAAAGGGAGAAATCCAAACTCAAGGGGATCTTTGGGTGAGAGTGCATAATAGATCCTCTTTCCCTCCATGAGATCAGTTTCCCCTCCACGACATCACTCAGAGGAGCCCTAGCTGAGGGCAGCCTATCCTTATTCCATTACTTTCCTGCTTCCCCTCACAGGAAGGGTTGTGGGACTATGGTCTGCAGACCCTTATCTTTGTTACCGTCTGTGAAAGAGTAGTAGGGAATAGCCAAAGTTAAGGGACTCCTACCCCCATCTACAAAGAATATGGTAAAGTCACTTGTAAATATTTGAAAGAGTGGGTGGCACTCACTAGCAAAGTCGGGACAAATTATTTGCCAGAATATGGATCCTTTGATAGAAAGAAACAAAAGATTTGCTTTAGAAAATAAACAATTCACACAATGAAACAGATGTCGAAGAAACAGGCGCTCATCCTACAACGGCATGAGGAGGGACAAAAGCGTCAGCATGAGTCCAGAGTCTGAGGTATGAGAAATACCCAGGGGGAACCCTAATGCCAAGGTAGCCATCTCAGGGGCAGAGGTGGGGCTTGTCTTCCTTCACATCTATTTTCCCAGATCATTGAACCTCTGGAGATTGAAAGAAAAGTGAGTGATCAAAGAGGAGGACATATTCCCCATGCCACCCAAAGAGGTGAGGCTTTAGACGTGGATGCACCCTGAAACGCAGCAGAACACGTGGAACCACTGGGAGGTGTTGCGCAATGTTAATGACTGATGGAAAAGTACCTGATAGAGGGGCACAGGCTACTGGACAGGAGGCTGATCCCACCTGTGTAGATCAATCATGTTCTAAGCCGCAGCGACCCTAGTGAGCAAAGCCCCACTATTACTAGAGACGGTGTAGAACAAACTGCAGAGCGACTGAATAGAAGGTGATTGAGAGATTGGTGGAGAACTCCGCATGGAGGAGGTTGGCCCCTGCAAATGATGGAGCATTGGACAGAGTGAAGGAAGCATTGTTGAATCCGGTAGGGGAAGTGTGCCCGTGAGGACAGATTGGGTCAAGATTTCGAATTGTAAACAATGTCAGGGAGAAACAACCAATGATTATTGTGACCCTTGACCCGGTCACTCCAGTACCGCGCGGCCCCCGTGTGCCCGGATTCTGCTGCCGCTGCCTGCTTGGCCCTCTTGCTGCCGCCTCTCCTTAGGGCCCCTGCTCTCCAGGCTTGCCCTCGCTCTCTGGCTTGCCCAGGCTTGTCCTCGCTCTCCAGGCTTGCCCTCGCTCTCCCCGCTCCGCTTTCCCGCTCTTTCCAACCCCCCCTCTGCTCCCCACCGCAGCTCTCCTGCAGCCCCACCCCCTTCTCCTGTCTCCCGCTCCCCATTCGGTGCCCCACTCCCGCCTCTCAGCTGCTCCTCCCTCCCACTAGGCCATAAATGGCGGGGACCGCACCGCACCGCGCAGCAGTGAGCTGTGACCCTTGACCCGGTCTCTCCACTACCGCACGGCCACCGTGTGCCCGGATTCTGCTACCTCTCCTTAGAGCCCCTGCTCTCCAGGCTTGCCCTCGCTCTCCAGGCTTGCCCAGGCTTGCCCTCGCTCTCCCCTGCTCCGCTTTCCCGCTCTTTCCAACCCCCCCTCTGCTCTCCGCTGCAGCTCTCCTGTGGCCCCGCTCCCCTTGTCCTGTCTCCCGCTCCCCATTCGCCGCCCCGCTCCCGCCTCCCAGCTGCTCCTCCCTCTCACTTCACCATAAATGGCGGGGACCGTGCGTACGCGGCCACGCACAGCAGGTGTGCCGATTGCCCGCCACAGGCAAGCCCGTCTATTCCCGTCCACGCCTGGACTGGGCCCAGCACCAGAACCCCTGGAACCCGCCTGAGCCAGCCAACCCGACTGAGCTACGACGCCTCCACCCTCCACACACTCAACACCGGCCGACATCCAGCCTGCTACCAAGCCACCCCGTAACGCACCCACGGAGCGTTCACCTGCCACGCCTGCTACTTCACCTGCACCGCGCCAGCCAAAACAGCCACCAACAACAACCACCTCAAATGCATGCTGCTCAACACCCGCTCCATCCACAGGCACGCCGTCGAACTATGGGACCTCCTGGACAAAACGGCACCAGACGTCGCCTTCTTCACGGAAACCTGGATGAACGCCTCCTCAGCCCCCGACATCACCATTGCCATCCCGGACAGCTACAAGACCATCCGGAGGGACCACGTCAACCAGACCGGAGGAGGCATCGCCATCGCCCACAGAAACACTATCCGCATCACGCCCAACACCGACGACACCCTCGCCACCGCGGAGCACCTGCACTTCCAGATTCACACCGACCCCAAGACCACCCTCAGAGGAACCCCCATCTACAGACCCCCGGGACCACGCTCACACTTCAGCGAGGACATTGCAGACTTCATCAGCCCGCTCGCCCTCGTCTACTCCGACTACATTCTCCTTGGAGACCTCAACTTCCACCTGGAGAACGACCAGGACAACAACACCACCGCCCTACTAGACAACCTCGCCAACCTCGGATTCAAGCAACTGGTTAACACCCCCACCCATTACGTCAGCCACACGCTCGACCCCGTCTTCTCCTCCAGCAAACACATCTCCTTCAGCCACACCACCGAGCTCCACTAGACCGACCACAGCTGCGTACACTTCAACTTCAGGAAAACAACGGCCCACCAACGCCCTCAACAAACCCCCCGAAGATGCTGGAGCAAGATCACCACCTACCGACTCACCACCTTCTTGAGCCTAAACCCTCCCACCAACACCACCGACCCCAACGAAGGAGCCCGCAACCTCACACAGTGGATCACCGACTGCGCCAACACCCTTGTTCCACTGAAAAACCCTCCCAGCAACCTCAACAGCAAGAAAGCTGCGTGGTTCACCAACGATCTCAAAGACTCCAAGAAATCCTGCCATGACCTCGAGAAAGCCTGGCGCCACAACCAGTCAACGGATAACATGCCAGCCCTCAAGAACGCCACCCGCAAACACCACCAGCTGATCCGCACCACCAAAAGGTCATCCTTCAGAGAACGACTGGACAACAACACCCACAACAGCAAGCAACTCTTCAACATCGTGAAAGAGCTCTCCAACCCCAACGCCAGCAACAACGACAACACGCCTTCTCAAGACCTCTGCAACTCTCTGGCCACCTTTTTTCACTGTAAGATCGTCGACATACACGACAGCTTCGGCGCTCAGAACTCGTACCCCACCACCGAACCTACACCCCCCACCACCACCCTGTGCGCCTGGACTCAAGTCAGCACGGAAGATACCACCCACACGATGAACACCATCCACTCGGGCTCCCCAGCCGATCCCTGCCCACACCACATCTTCAACAAAGCTGACTCCATCATCGCACCCAATTTTCGGGACATCATCAACAACTCCTTCATATCCGCCACCTTCCCGGAGAGCTGGAAGCCCGCAGAGATCAGCGCCCTCCTGAAGAAACCCACCGCAGACCCCTCAGACCCAAGAACTTCCGCCCCATCTCGCTCCTCCCCTTCCCTGCAAAAGTCATCGAGAAAACCGTCAATAAACAGCTGACAGCCTTCCTGGAGACGAACGGCTCCCTCGACCCATCGCAGTCCGGATTCCGAGTGAACCACAGCACCGAGACCGCCCTCATCGAAGCCACCGACGACATCCGGACACTGCTCGACAACGGAGAAACCGACGCCCTCATCCTGCTCGATCTTTCGGCTGCGTTCGACACGGTCTGCCACCGCACCCTGACAACCCGCCTCCGCCACGCCGGGTTCCAAGGAAAGGCCCTGGAATGGATCACCTCCTTCCTCTCCGACAGAACCCAAAGAGTCCGTCTCCCGCCCTTCCTCGCAGAAGCCACCAAGATCATCTGCGGCATACGGCTCCTCGCTCAGCCCCACCCTCTTCAACGTCTACATGAGCCCCCTCGCAGCCATCGCACTCAAGCACAACCTCAACATCATCTCCTACGCCGACGATACCCAACTGATCCTCTCCCTCACCAACGACCCCACCTCCGCCAGAGCCAGCTTCCAGGACGGAATGAAAGAAATCGCAGACTGGATGAAGCTCAGCCGCCTGAAACTGAACTCAGACAAGACGGAAGTCCTCATCCTCGGCCCATCCATCTCCGCCTGGGACGACTCCTGGTGGCCCCCTGCTCTGGGCCCCCCACCCAAGCCCACGGACCACGCACGCAACCTGGGCTTCATCCTTGACTCCTCCCTCACGATGGCCAGGCAAGTTAACGCCGTTACCTCCTCCTGCTTCAACACACTCCGCATGCTCCGTAAGATCTTCCGCTGGATCCCCACTGGAACCAGGAACACGGTCACTCAGGCCCTCGTCACCAGTCGTCTGGGGGAATGCCCTCTACGCTGGGACCACCGCCAAACTACAGAAAAGACTCCAGCGCATCCAGAACGCCTCAGCACGACTCGTCTTGGACATCCCCAGACTCAGCCACATCTCCGCCCACCTGAGGGACCTGCACTGGCTCCCCATCAGCAAGAGGATCACGTTCAGACTCCTCACCCATGCATACAAGGCTCTCCACGACTTGGGCCCCGAATACCTCAACAACCGCCTCACGTTCTATACGCCAACCTGCAAGCTCCGCTCCGCCAGCGTTGCCTTCGCCACCATCCCACGGATCCGCAGAACCACCACCGGAGGAAAATCCTTCACCTACATGGCGGCCAAGACCTGGAACACCCTCCCCACCCACCTACGACTCACCCAGGACCAATTATCCTTCAGGAAGAAGCTCAAGACCTGGCATTTCAAAAAGTAGCAGCCCCCCCCCCCCCCCAAGGCCGTGAGACCCTAGCGGGTGAGTAGCGCGCTTTACAAACACTCTTGATTGATTGATTGATTGAAAAGATGGCCTGGTATATGATGTCCACTAAGTAAAGTGGGCACCTTGTACCAGTCCAAACAACCCTTCTGGTGATTTAAGAGGTCAAAGATAACCTTAGAAAGCTATCCAAGTGGTAGCTGTGGAGAGCAGCCTTCAGGCTTAGTCTTGAAGGAATGTTAAGCAGCTTGTTTCACCAGAATGCAACATTATTGTACTGGTTAAATGAAAGGAGAACCAAACAGTAGTTATAAGCATATATATATATATATTATTATAACACCTTAAATACCTCCTCATAGTATCTGCTACATGCAGATAAACACAAAGCACAAAATATTGGAGCACAGAAACAATCGTAAGTAGCACTAATACACAGTTGGCTCCCAGGGGAGACCAAACCATATACTAAAACAGTGGTATAAGGACCGCAACTCGAATCATGACAATGGCTAGAGTTTGTAAAATTGCTGGGACCCCAAGGAACCACCCAAGGTGAGTAAGTAGGGACCCCACGGAGGATGGGTTCAGTGTGAGAACACAACAGCGTGCTACGTACAATTCAATGGGAGTCATGGTTGCAGTTTTACAGTTTAAGGACCCTTCTCAGTGGATTACAAGGAAACCCTTTGGAGCATAAAAGGCTGGAGAGCCACCCCACCCCTTAATACCAAAGTACCAGAGTAACTTGTCCCAGTGAAGCCGGGGGCATAGGGCTGAAGTGATGTCGGAAACTGCCATCGTTCTCAATGGGTGTCTTCAAAGAAATGCCACTGGTGGAAAGAAGAAAAGTGTCCAGTGGAACCCACAGATGGATTCTTGATTAAAGGAACCTGAAAGCAAAGGGGACAGAGTCTGGGTCACTCAAGCGTGACTAGGCGCTCGGTAGACAAATGCCCACCGATGTCGGTGCTTCAGGTGTGAAGAAGGAGACCTTGACTCTACAGTTGCAGGGAGCAGGAGATGTCGAGGACAACCAGGAGACATATATAAGCTGTCCCACAAAGGATGTCGAGTGCTGAGGGGTCAGTGTCCGGTGGGAGCACCAACAAGTCTTAGCAGCAGCAACCCACGAAGAAGGTCAAGAAAGGTGAGTTAGGGCAGGTCTGGAGCAACCAGGGAAGCCCAAGAAAAGCAGTGTTGTACCTCAATGGACCCACAGGCCGAAGGCACAGGATCGTGAGGAGACCTCTAGCAGTTTCACAAAGTAACAGCTTGCAGGGCACAGAGTGCAAGGAGGCCAAAGCCCTTTGTACAAAATGTGCTCAGATGTTGGGGCTATTGACAGCCCAATGCACAACGTTGGGGAACACCAACAAGCATATGCACTTGCAAAAGTTTGCTGTGCACAGGTGTTCAGGTTATGTGGTCCCCACGAGGGATACTGGCCTCAAGCCGGTTTCAGCTCATTTTGTTACAGGGGCCAAATATTGCCTCCCGCAGTAATAAAAACAGCCCCCACCCTGGCGGCCCACTGAGGAAATGCCCTGTCTCTGCTATGACCAGTCCAGCTCTGCCTGCTGACCCCTGGACCTAGCAACGAGAGGCTGCACTGTCTGCTACGCTACACCTACCCCACCTTGGGCTAACAAACTCATGTCTCAAGGAAAAGTTGCTCCCCAGACCAAAGAAGTGACTCCAAGGGTCAGTCAGCTGACCCCCTCCCCTAGAACCCGCACCGGAGCCATAAAAGCTGAAGTAGCCCTTGCTGCAGTCTTTGAATCACCGCTGACCGCCGCAGGGCAAAACAAGAGACCGATCCGTGATGGTCAAAAGTTGCACCCGAGCCTGCTGGACCTGGCAGTCATCTGTTTCCAGATTGGCTGCCAAAGATGGACACCAGCCTACACCAAAGGATGCAGCTGGACCAGCTGTGTACTGAGATCGATAGCCCAGCCGCAGCTGGCCTTCTACTGGCTGAAAGACGACTTCGCAGGACACTGTCCCATGTGGCCAAAGTCTCCTATCCCTAGTGGTGGACTGAGAAATAACCGCAAAGACAGCCCTGTTGACCACGCAGAACCCAGAGCATCCTCAGCTTCTTGCATCCCCCAATATCAGGACCACTCAGTTGAAGTCTTTGGAGGTTTGTATGAAACACGGGGAACTAAACTTGAGACTGCTTTGGTGACCGGGTAACTGTCCAACTATTCCTGTTTCTTCCTGCTGACCTTGTCCCTGCTGGAACACTTTGCCCAACTCGGGCCATGGTAGCCAAACACAACTCTTTCAAACTTTTCAAAAGTTTGTAGATTTTACAGTTACCAATGCTTGTTTGTGCTCTGGACTAAAAAGCTGAGATTCACATTTTACTCAATAATCTATATCTCTGGAACCCTCCAGTGGATCTGGCTCATGTTGGTGTCTAAAAGTTGATACAAATATAATCTATTTTTATAAATTGGTGTTGGATTTCCTTCGTGTTGCGTGACCTTCTTATTTTGTTGTTTAGAGCTCCTAAATGCTTTACACTAGTTCCTGTTTTTTATGCCTTGCTGCTTGAAGCCACAGCTACCCAGGGTTGAGCTAAAAGATTCACAAACGAGCCGGATTGGACCCAAGACAGTTTTGCAAGTGTATAACATGGTGAGGTCGCACAACCCTACCATATAATACACCACAATCCTCACAGTTACCTTGTTTTGCCAAAGATAAGTTGTCCTGGAAGAAGGCTACATTCTTTTAAGACTTCACTGGGTTTCAGGGGTCAGGCTCAGACGGAGGCCAGAAGGTAGATGGAAAGGTTCTGGATGCTGAAGTGTGAGAAATCCAAAGTATCTCATTCTGCTTTGAGTTACACTTCAGGGCACTGAGCAACAACCATGAGGCAACAGCGGATATTTAATGATGCAGCGGCTCAAAGGGGGGTCGATGCTGTGCTGTCCAAGGCAAGGATCAGTTGGGTGTCATCTGCATAATTTATACAGGTGGGGCCAAAAGACCTGACCAGAGCAGCCAAAGGCCGAACATAGACATTAAATAGGGTAGGACCTAACGCGGACCACTGAGGAATGCCTTGACCAATGCCTTGGACGCAGACATGTAAGGAGAGAGGCACACTGCTTGGTGCCGACCCTCTGATGTATCACTCAATGTCTCTATTAGTTATGAGCAATGTAAACATGCCATAACCTTACTAACAAACCTGCTGCCCAACCACATGCCTGCAAAGACTATCAATAAAGGGGAGGGACCAAAGGCAATCTCTTAATACTGCTTCTGAGTTAATACTGTGAGTACAGGAACTCTGCAGATGCTCAAGCTGTTTTAGCCTGTACTAAAAACCATTAGTAGAATTTTACACTGAAAGCAAAAGATTGGTAGCCTTCATTTAACCCCTCTCTCCCTGAAATCAATCAATTAACCAATCAATCAATCAGGGGTTTATAGAGCGGCTACTCACCCGTGAGGATGTCAAGGAGCGGGGGGTGGGGCAGCTCTGGATAAGTCGAAAAGCCAGGTCTTGAGGTCCTTCCTGATTGTGTGCGTCTGATGTTCACAGTAAGTTTGTTCCACGTCTTGGCTGCAATGTCGGAGAAGGCTTTCCCGCCTATTCTGTTTCTGCGGATGCGGGGGACCTCTGCCAGGGCGAGGTGGGCAGAAACAGAGGTTCCTGCTGGGTACGTGAAAGGATATTCGCTTGTTGATGGATTTGGGTCTGATGTTGTGGAGGGATGTGTAGGCGTGGGTGAGGAGTTTGAAGGTGACCCTCTCCTCGACGGGGAGCCAGTGGAGGTCTCGTACGTGTTGGGTCATGTGTTCGTGACGCAGTGTCATGAGGAGGATTCTGGCTGTGGTGTTTTGGGTGGTTTGGAGTTTGTGTAGAAGAGATCTGTTGATAGCGGCGTATAGGGCATTGCGGTAGTCCAGTCTGCTGGTTATGAGTGCGTTCATACGTTCGTACGGTTCTTCTGCAGTCGGGGTATCCATTTGAATACCTTGAGGAGGATACGTAGGCAGTTGAAACTGGGGGAGGCGACGGCATTGATCTGGCGTTTCATGGAGAGGGAGGAGTCGAGGATGATGTAGAGGTTTTGTGCGTGGTCTGTAGGGGTGGGTGGGTGGGTTTCCGAGGGCAGCGGGCGACCAGGTGTTGTCCCAGGCGAAGGTGCAGGGACCGAGGATGATGACCTCGGTATTCTCAGAGTTGAGCTTCAAACAGCTGTCTTTCATCCAGGCTGCCACTTTGTTCATTCCTTCCTCCAGCCATCATACAGGATGAAACTATTTGCCTACCTCTATGACCCCATTCAACCTGCTATGTAACAAGCATTGACAAAGCCAAAAAATCTGATTTTTTTTTTCAAATGAAAGTGCTTCTGTATATGTCTGTGGGCGCAATGGTAAGTGACTGTGAGAACAATCAATGGGTGGATTAATAAGTGAGTGAATGGATTTGTTCGAGAATGCATGGACTGGTGATTAGTGATAGCTGTATGACTACATGGATGAATGAATGGGAGCGTGGATGGCTGAATGGATGGATTTGTAATTCATGTATTTCTTTCTGAAACAAGAGCCTTGCAGTGTGTCAGGAAACCCCGGAAAAGAAGAAACCTCCTCTGGCCTTACTGACATCAGCACCCACTGACCTACATCCCTGTGGCCGCCTCTCGTCCCTGCCTTCATCAACAGAAGCCGCAGCACCAAGCCATTACCGAAGAATGTCTGGGAAAACAAACACGCTGTAGGTAGTGTTAACTGGGCAGAAGCCAGGATGTCACAGGCATGGTGCCAAGGAAGTGTTTAAATGTCTCTTTTTTCATTCCAAGTAAGGAGGAAGAGTGCTAGTTCACCCATCATGCCCATACACTCCTTGGCCTCCCTACTGAGACAACCCACGGTTATTTTTAACTGACGGCAAAGCCTTATAAAACCTCCTTGGCCCCTCTTCAACCCCTTAGAGGAGGCAGTGTCAGCGTTGAGTCACCTCCAAGAACTGAGGGTAACATCTGGCGCACGTGCCAGGGGTGTGGCAGGTGGTACCAGTGACGTGGCAAGCAAGAAGTCCTCGACTTCCTGAGCTGCCGTGTATTTGGGGCGCCACCTGCCTGCCTCGTGGCTCGTGTTCTCTGGTATTCGTCCAAAGTAAACACGGTCTGCTGATTGTAGCGGCCAAGGCATGAGTACGCTGCTACTTTGGGAGCCCATGGACTGCCTCAGGCATGCAGAGCAAACATAGACAAAAGACTTCCTTCTCAGCCATGTGAGTGAGCCCCCCTAGAGAATGAGGGCCCTGGAGGCTGGGCTAACCACTAATCTGTACAGGTGAGCCCCTATCGAAGGCGCTCACCAGCAGTGCGCCAAGAGGCGCGTTTGGAGAGTGGAGTAAAAAGGGAACCCATATTACTATATTCAATACCCCGGGGAGGTGGTGGTCCCCAGGGCAGTGTGGGGGGGTTCAAGCCCCCCACTCTACTTATTTTCAAAGCCCCGGGGACTGCTACCTCCCGAGAGGCCCCCCCACCTAATGTGAATAAAGTCCCGGGTAGGTGGTGGTCCCCAGGACTTGGGGGGGCCCACAAGGCCCCCACCCTAATTTAATAAAGCCCCATGGTGATGGCGGTCCACGGGGCTTGGGGGATTTGGGGGGCCCCATGAGGCCCTTACCCAATTTGAATAAAGCCCCGGGAAGGTGGTGGTCCCCGGGGCTTTGGGGGGGCCTGCGAGGCCCCCGGCCCTTATTTAATTAAAGCCCCGGGGAAGTGGCTGTCCACAAGGCTGTAGGGGCCACATGCCCCGCATAAATTATAAAGCCCCGGGGAGGTGGCGGTCCCCAGTGCTTAGGGGGCCCGCGAGACCCCCTGCCCTCTTTTAATTAAAACCCTGGGGAGGTGGTGGGACCCTGGACGGGGGTGCGTGCCCCGGCACATAAATTATAAAGCCCTAGGGAGGTGGCAGTCCCCGGGGCTGTGGAGGCCATCACCTGCCCCCACACCATAATTTACAATTGCCTCCGGGACCTGGCCCACTGGGGGCTTTTTAACAAACGAAGCACAGGAGCCCGCGCTTCGTTTTTTTTAAATAATTTTGGCCGGATTCCCACACCCAGCGCGAATTCAGCCAAAAAAATAATGCTTTTTTGGGACCTGGGGGTCCTTGTGGGACCCCCTGAGCAGGCCTAGGAGGTTAGGGTGTTTCTACCCTGCCCCCTTTTCTTTATTTTTCACTTTTCTTCCCCTTTTTCTTGTGACTCGGTTACCAAGTCACAAGATGTCTGCCCACACTTCCTGATTTGGAGTGTTGGCAGCCAATCAGAATGAAGCTCATGCTCGGGAGGAGTTGAAATTCCTCCTCGGTGCTCAGATGTATACATTTTTATTTTTTTAATTTCCCAGCAACTACTGAACGGATTTACACCATTTAAAAAAAGGTCGGTTTCGGAACCAAGATCTGCATTTTTGCCAAATTTGGTGTAATTCTGTTCAGCAGTTCGGGCTGTAGCCTGTTCCAATGGAAATTAACAAGGGAAAAACGTGTTTTGGGACCCCCTTTATCTCGGCCCCTGCTTGATGAATCACCCGAAACTTTCAGGACTGGAGCTTACCTGAGTGAACCATTAGTTTTGAATATTTCGTGAAGATTCGTCAAACAGCGCCAAAGTAATTGGCAAAAAAAAAATGCTTTTTGAATATAAACAAAGTCCTAACTTTAACTATCTACTGGCGAGTAGGTAATATATATACATATATATATATATATATATAAACAGTTCACATCCTCTCAACCTCAACTTTCAAATCCAGAAACTCCATCATACAGTTACTGATCTTACCATCAAAAGTGAGGTTAAGATCATTGCAGTTTAGTTCACAGATGAAATTCTTCGCCAATATTTCAGGACCATCCCAAATGATGAATAAATCATCAATGTAACGCAGCCACGTCTTAACATGGCTGCGATACAAAGTGCTGGTCTCAGCCACCCGTTGCTCCCAGTTTGCCAAGAATAAATTCGCAAAACTGGGAGCAAAACAAGTTCCCATCGCCGTCCCTTGTCGCTGTCTAAAGTAAGTCTCATTAAAGATGAAGAAGTTATTTTCGAGACAAAACAACATCATTTTCAAAATCATATCTGTATGGTCTCGAAACGAGATAGAACGTTTCTTGAGAAACCTCCGACAGGCGTCGATACCATCCAAATGCCTGATGGAGGTATACAGGCTGCCTACATCGAGAGAAATGAGGAGATAGCTATCCTGCCACTCACAGTTTTTAATCTTATTGACAAAATCTCTGCTATCCTTCAGGTACGAGGGTATACCCTCCACAAAAGGCCGCAGAAAAAAATCAATATATTTCGAGGTATTCTCGAGGAGGGATCCCATTGAGGAAACCATTCGGCCTGCCTGGGGGCCTGACTGCATCCTTGTGCAGTTTAGGCAGGAGGTATAGCACTGCCACTTTAGGGTTTCTATTTAACAGAAAAGAATACTCATTCCATTCTAACAGGCCCTCACTATGCCATTCCTTCAACATATTGTGGTACATGATATTTGTTCTTTCGATCTTTTCAATGGATGATATCTCATAACATTCAACATTGTTGAGTTGGCGCATACCCTCCTCAACATAGCTGTTAACATCCATGACCACAACATTCCCACCTTTATCAGATTGACGGATAATAATTGAGGGATCATCCTCCAAAGTCTTTACAGCCAAACGTTCATGTTTACTCAAATTGTCACAAGCCCAGTCTTTCTTTCTGGCCAACTTTTTCAAATCATCAATAACAAGTGTTTCAAAAACATCAATACCACAAGCTGGCAATATGGGATTGAAATTAGATTTGGGTTTGAAGCTATTAGGACAGTTCAAACTCGGAATAAAACCCAGTGATTCAACAGCAATGGAACTCTCAGGTGATACATTACATTCCAATTCCTTTAGAGCAACCAGAGCGTCGACTTCCCAAATAGATTCAGTGGCAGGCTTAGTAGTTTCAATCGTTTTACCCACATTCCTTACTTTAAGTTTGTTCCATTTGTGCAAACGTAGTTTGCGGGTAAATTTAAAAAGGTCAATACGCTCTCGAGAGTAAATAAAGTTCGAGGTTGGGCAGAAAGAAAGACCAAATTGTAACACATCGTGTTCTGTTTTGGAGAGAGAACGAGAAGAGAGATTTACCACATTTTTTTGGTTCATTTTCCTCGTTTCTTTTGGCCCCGTGTTTCCACTCCCACTGGGGTTCCACTGCTTTTTCCACCTGCCGACCCTCCTTGTTTGGTGCTGGATGTGGTGGCTTCTTCTCCAACTTTGCCTTTTCCTCTGCCGCGTCCTTGAAATCCTTTGCTTTGGCCTCTGCCCCGATCTATTTGCCAGTTTTGCTGATGTGATGTTTGATTCATTACACGGAATTCCTCCCAAAAATTTGTCGGTTGGATTGGGTTTGTTTGTGCCCGTAGGTTGCCATCTTCTGAGGCATCACTCTCAACAACCTCTTCCTCTGAGATGCCTTCAGTTTGTACCCTATCCAGGGTAGCCTGTATTCCTTTGCGTTTGACATTGTCGTATTTGCGACTGAATGTGAAGATACGGCCTGACTGGTAATCAATCTTGTCTCGCAAAAACTTGCGTTCTTTCTTTGCAACAATTTCATCCTCGTGTTTGGCAATTTTCTTAGCTATTTCCTCCAATTTCTTTGTCATATTCTCCGTGATGTCTTCCTTAGCGATCTCCTCTTTAAGATCAGCTATTTCCTTTAACAGTGCTGCTCGGTCCTTCCACGCATGCTTGATTAAAATTGATAGCATCCGATTGGAACAATCCATCAAATTCTCAGCCCATTCCTCTGCCAATACTACATCCGGATCTTCATAGGATGGGGCTATTAAAATTCTCAAACCCCTTGGTACCCTCTTCTCCTCTTGGTACTTTTCCAGGGTGATAGCCTCCCACCATTTGGAAACTTCTTTCCTAATTAATTTCTCCAATTTGGAGTATTTCTGATGTAAGGAAGTGGGGAGGTTGGCGTTCCCGGGCTGAGCTTTAGGCACTGTTGTTTGGACAAACATTGTTTGAGCTCTCAATCTCCTGCATGATTCTGTTTCATCTTCCATGGCTGTGATTCAAGGAGTTTGAAAATATTCAACCCCACATGCCCATATATCGGAAATAAACCCGAACTTATTTGCTGGACCGGTATATGCTGTGCGTGCTGGAAAACCTCCGCTCGATTCTACCAGTACACTGTGCTGGCGTTCGTGCCGGAGACAGTCACTCGACTCCAATAGGGCGTTTTTATTTAAATAAACAACATTTCATTCCGCCAAACATTCGCAATATTCCGCTATAAGTAGAGCCCCGTATTTGTCAATAGTCAATGTTACAGAGAGACGGGGGTCTATGAAAGCGAACTTGGCTTTGCAAAACGGCTAAACAAGCACTCACCCTTCCGTAAGTGTCTCGGATCCTACGAGGCCACAACGTGTCCGGGATCCTTGGCGGCTCGGGTCCGCAGAGTTGCTTGCTGCTGTGCTTGTTATGCTTTTCCTTAAGCCAGCGCGGAGTAAAACGCCCAAAGAGAAGAGCGGTCAACCGGTTGAAAAAGTATAAACAGTTCACATCCTTTGAGAAACCGGGACCCTCGGACTGCGGTGCACACCAGGGTCAAAGGCACCCTGTATGTATTGCGTTTCACCACACGCTAACAAGCGTGAAAATGCACTCGAAATCCAGTATATATTCACCATCCAATTATACCATCCAGCAAAGTTCGTGGGTATATATTCTTTTATTCCAGCATGGAACACAGTTCATGGAACTAACCCCCAACCCGTTTCAGCGACAACTCGCCTTGGTCACGGGTGAGTAGTGTTAGCAAAATAAACATTTAAATAAAGTTTTCAAACCATCGTGTATAAACATGAAAAAAGGACAATGTGCATAAAGTAAAACACAGCGGCCATCTTGGCATGGTCAAATACTCATAATAATGTGCCCAAGTGAATATCCATTCAACTATCTAACTCTTGCAATAATATATGCTATCACTTCTAGCAACAATATTGAATGGTTTATCCAATACCTGCACCATAACAGTTCAAAATAATTGTCCCAAGTGGGGAAAACATTCTTATTATGCGAAAAGTCATGAAAAAAGTCCATGCTGCTATGTTCACACAATCACATTCAAAGCAGCACGAAACACATATAACCAGCAAGTGCATGATGGTGACAATGAGAAAACGGGCTGTGAGAGCCCCCAACCCCAGTGGGGGGGGTTCTACCTACTGGGTCACAAGGTAATCATGAAAACTGATTAGGTCACACAATTTCAAAATCAATCATAATCAAAATAATCAAAACCAAAATCATGATAATATTTCCTTAAGTCCCAAGTGGGAAATATAAATGTTATGTTATGTTATGTTACTATTTGTTTTATAGAGCGCTCAGCTGCTCCAAAGAGCGTCCCGGCGCTAAAGATCATCACACCAAAATACCAGCAACTAACATAACGGCATAACGGCACCAAGATTAACCATAACAGCAATTACAGGGCAAAAAGATGAGTTTTAAGTCCCTTCCTAAAAACAGAGAGATCGGTACACGTCCTCAACCTCAGAGGCAGTGTGTTCCAGAGACGGGGTGCAAGGTAACTAAAGGAACGGCCTCCACAGCGAGCACGCTTCACTGTTGGGACGATAGCCTTGGCCTGGGCCGCAGATCTCAGAGGTCTAGATGGAAGATAGAAATGGACCCTTCTCTGCAGATATTCCGCACCGAAATTGTGAAGCGCCCTAAAAGCTGTGATTAAGGTCTTGAAAAAGATGCGCTTACGAATCGGCAGCCAATGCAGAGAGACAAGGAGATTGCTGGCCCTGGCTCTTCTAGTTAGACCAAAGATTGCCCTGGCTGCAGAATTTTGAACTATCTGCAGACGAGTCAGCAGATATTCAGGCAGACCTAAGTAAAGGATGTTGGCGTAGTCTAGTCGCGATCCTATTAGTGCTTGCACCGTGATCTTCTTATGCTCAAACGATAGATAGGGCAAAAACTTACGCAACATCCTTAAGGTGGCAAAGCACTTCCCAGTCAAGCCAACAACCTGGGCCTTGAAGGAAAGAGTGTTATCAACCATCATACCCAAATTCTTAGTAGTGGCCGAATCGCTGGCAGGGGGAAACATGGCCGAAGGCCACCATTGCTTCCATCTTGGGTCTGCATAACAGCCAAAGAACAGTATTTCGGATTTGTCGGAGTTGCATTTGAGGCCATTTTTCCCGAACCATTCAAACACAAACTCCAAACACTTCCGAATAGCTGCTCCATCGAAGTCACATCCCCTGTCACAAGTGAACAGGAGTTGTGTATCATCCGCATAGGATATGATCTGGGCCCCTAGCTCCTCCACCCGTGCCGCCAGAGGTGTAAGGAAGACATTAAAGAGGGAGGGACTAAGTATGGAGCCCTGCGGGACCCCAACTTCAAGCTGCGGCATCAGGGCGGAGAAAGGGGGAGCCCAGATCGTTTGTCTCCGGTCGGCCAAGAAGGACTGAAACCATGCGAACACCGTTCCCCGCATCCCAACCTCCCAGAGTCTAGTTAGGAGGAGGTCGTGGGGAACGGTGTCGAAGGCCGCCGACAAATCAAGCATGATAAGCAGGGCCTTTCCACCCCTGTCGAGGGTTTCCTTCACAGCCTCGGTTACCTCAAGAAGAGCGGTTTCGGTGCTCAGGTTGGATCTAAAACCAGACTGTGACTGATGTAATAGGGAGTTACCCTCTAAAAAGTTGGTAAGGGTGGTGTGCACATATTTTTCAGTAACCTTGGCCAGGGCAGGAAGCAGCGAGATTGGCCTGTAGTTCGAATGCAGTTTGGCATCTGCATTCGGTTTTTTAATGAGGGGAAGAACTAGGGCCTGTTTCCAGGAGGAGGGGACTTTGCCCGAATTCAGAGAAGCGTTAATGAGCGGGTTGATGATCGGGTTAAGGGCAGGCGCCAGGGTCACAAGACACTTGGCGGGACAAGGGTCCAGTGGAGATCCGGATTTCAGGCTAGACAGAAGGTCAAGTGAAGCCTGAGGCTCTAGAGGGGGGAAACAGTGCAGGGTGGGGCCCATATGCGTTGCCGTAGGGCATAACCAAGGGTAGGAGGGGCCGTCGATCGCTGAGCCCATACTCGAGATGTTCTGAGTTCCTTGCAAAGCTGACTGAATAGTGCGGATTTTATTAGTAAAAAATGCTGCAAGCTCCATGATCCAAGGTTCCGAGAAAGCAGACGCAGGAGTACAGCAGGAGGGAGATGTGAATTCTTTAACAATCTTAAAGATCTCTTTGCAGGAGCTATCTGCTTCATCGATCCTTTTAGCTAAAAAGGATTTTTTCTCTGAAACGATCTCCATGTGATATTCTTTCACTGCTAGTCTGTAGAACTGCTTAGCAGATATATCATAGTGCCTCCTCCAAATTCTCTCCAGCCTCTTGCAATGCCTTCTCTTAGCCGCCAAGGCAGCAGAGAACCACGGGGCTGATGCTCTTGCCAGTTCAGATCTAGCCTGGCGAGGTGGTGCCAAGGCTTCCAAACGTGCAGTGAGCCAGTTCTGAAAACACACCACATCGTCCTCCAAACTACCCGTGAAAGCACAAGGATGGGTTTCTAAGGCCTGGGTGAGCATGGCCAGGGTGACTTTGTGGAAAGCTCTAGAGCTGCGCGCAGCTAGCCGCTGCGAAATGCGAGCGGCCCCTGGCTGATGTACTAACGTGAAGTCCGCTAGGAGATGGTCCGACCAGAGTACTGGGGCAAGGGAGGAAAGGGCCACCGGAACGGTTGAAAAGATTTGATCTAGAGTATGCCCCTTCTCATGTGTAGGTGACTGCAGGTACATATGAAGTCCCACTGACGACGTCATATCCAAGAATTTTTGCACTTCAGGATCCTCACCCTTATCCATGTGGATGTTAAAGTCCCCGAGTATTAGGCAATGTTTTGCCCTAAGACTCAGTGTGGAAATGATCGATAGCAAATCCTCCGTGAAGGAGCCAAGAGGACCGGGTGGTCTATAAAGCAAAAGCCCCAAACAAGATTGATGGGGGGATAGGGCCAGAGAGAAGGCAAGGGTTTCACAGCCAGGCAAATCGTCCGTCGACAAGATGGTACAAGGGATGTGCCTCTTAATAATAAGTGCCACTCCACCTCCCCTTCCCTTGCATCTATCTCGGCGGAAAATAGCATATGAAGGAGGGATGGCAATAGCCAGATCAGGTTCCGAACCCTCACCGAGCCATGTTTCTGTAAGAAAGAGACAATCAAAGTCATCTTGTGTTAAGAGATTATGGATGTCAAGGGCGTGCTGAGGAAGGGACCTGGTGTTTAACAACGCGCATTTACTACCTAATGGAGGGAGCTCGCCCGAACAGGAATTAATAGGGACCGGCACCCACCCACACGTGGGGCACGTACTAATATCTCCAGCAGAGTAGGGGATTGCTCGCTGGCATGGAGCCGTGTGTACATTGTAAGACAGAAGGTCATCTCTAGTGTACATGAAGCCGAGAACTAAATGAGAACACCAGACTCGCTCCTGAGCGCCTCCGGGACGCTGACGGGCGCAGACGGGCTGACTCAGGCGAGACTCCGGCGCAGGGACGGCGCCCCCGCTAACGCGGACGCTAGCGCGGTACACCGCTGTTTCCTTATATCTGGTACACTAGAGCGCTCCCACCACTCTAGTCCCCACTCAAGATTGCCGCCGAGTGCAGGAAAGCCTGACCCCGGTTTGAAGGTCTAACGGCAGCTATCGCCGTGAGAAATGAGCGAAAATGCGTGCAAATGTGCTCAGAGTATGCTGAGTGCAATTACAGATGAAAATTATACAGTTTTAAAATTCGCTAAAAATCAGCAAAAACGATCCGTTTTGTTCACGGAGCGCAGAATACACTACACGTGCTCTGTTCTACACCAATGTCAATTCTAGCTGGTACAAAGGTTAGGTCTCGCAAGCGCAGCTTCAGGGCTCCTTATATCGGGTACACTAGAGCGCTCCCACCACTCTAGTCCCCACTCAAGATGGCCGCCGAGTGCAGAAAAGCCTGACCCCGGTTTGAAGGTCTAACGGCAGCTATCGCCGTGAGAAATGAGCGAAAATGCGTGCAAATGTGCTCAGAGTATGCTGAGTGCAATTACAGATGAAAATTATACAGTTTTAAAATTCGCTAAAAATCAGCAAAAACGATCCGTTTTGTTCACGGAGCGCAGAATACACTACACGTGCTCTGTTCTACACCAATGTCAATTCTAGCTGGTACAAAGGTTAGGTCTCGCGAGCGCAGCTTCAGGGCTCCTTATATCGGGTACACTAGAGCGCTCCCACCACTCTAGTCCCCACTCAAGATGGCCGCCGAGTGCAGGAAAGCCTGACCCCGGTTTGAAGGTCTAACGGCAGCTATCGCCGTGAGAAATGAGCGAAAATGCGTGCAAATGTGCTCAGAGTATGCTGAGTGCAATTACAGATGAAAATTATACAGTTTTAAAATTAGCTAAAAATCAGCAAAAACGATCCGTTTTGTTCACGGAGCGCAGAATACACTACACGTGCTCTGTTCTACACCAATGTCAATTCTAGCTGGTACAAAGGTTACCACATGGGAAGGATCCACATGGGTTGATCACATCTTCTGCCCGGTCTATTCTCCACAGAAAAGTGTCACCTCATTTCTGCTCAGGACGGGGCTCTACTTATAGCCGAATATTGCGAATGTTTGGCGGAATGAAATGTTGTTTATTTAAATAAAAACGCCCTATTGGAGTCGAGTGACTGTCTCCGGCACGAACGCCAGCACAGTGTACTGGTAGAATCGAGCGGAGGTTTCCAGCACGCACAGCATATACCGGTCCAGCAAATAAGTTCGGCTTTATTTCCGATATATGGGCATGTGGGGTTGAATATTTTCAAACTCCTTGAATCACAGCCATGGAAGATGAAACAGAATCACGCAGGAGATTGAGAGCTCAAACAATGTTTGTCCAAACAACAGTGCCTAAAGCTCAGCCCGGGAACGCCAACCTCCCCACTTCCTTACATCAGAAATACTCCAAATTGGAGAAATTAATTAGGAAAGAAGTTTCCAAATGGTGGGAGGCTATCACCCTGGAAAAGTACCAAGAGGAGAAGAGGGTACCAAGGGGTTTGAGAATTTTAATAGCCCCATCCTATGAAGATCCGGATGTAGTATTGGCAGAGGAATGGGCTGAGAATTTGATGGATTGTTCCAATCGGATGCTATCAATTTTAATCAAGCATGCGTGGAAGGACCGAGCAGCACTGTTAAAGGAAATAGCTGATCTTAAAGAGGAGATCGCTAAGGAAGACTTCACGGAGAATATGACAAAGAAATTGGAGGAAATAGCTAAGAAAATTGCCAAACACGAGGATGAAATTGTTGCAAAGAAAGAACGCAGGTTTTTGCGAGACAAGATTGATTACCAGTCAGGCCGTATCTTCACATTCAGTCGCAAATACGACAATGTCAAACGCAAAGGAATACAGGCTACCCTGGATAGGGTACAAACTGAAGGCATCTCAGAGGAAGAGGTTGTTGAGAGTGATGCCTCAGAAGATGGCAACCTACGGGCACAAACAAACCCAATCCAACCGACAAATTTTTGGGAGGAATTCCGTGTAATGAATCAAACATCACATCAGCAAAACTGGCAAATAGATCGGGGCAGAGGCCAAAGCAAAGGATTTCAAGGACGCGGCAGAGGAAGAGGCAAAGTTGGAGAAGAAGCCACCACATCCAGCACCAAACAAGGAGGGGCGGCAGGTGGAAAAAGCAGTGGAACCCCAGTGGGAGTGGAAACACGGGGCCAAAAGAAACGAGGAAAATGAACCAAAAAAATGTGGTAAATCTCTCTTCTCGTTCTCTCTCCAAAACAGAACACGATGTGTTACAATTTGGTCTTTCTTTCTGCCCAACCTCGAACTTTATTTACTCTCGAGAGCGTATTGACCTTTTTAAATTTACCCGCAAACTACCTTTGCACAAATGGAACAAACTTAAAGTAAGGAATGTGGGTAAAACGATTGAAACTACTAAGCCTGCCACTGAATCTATTTGGGAAGTCGAAGCTCTGGTTGCTCTAAAGGAATTGGAATGTAATGTATCACCTGAGAGTTCCATTGCTGTTGAATCACTGGGTTTTATTCCGAGTTTGAACTGTCCTAATAGCTTCAAACCCAAATCTAATTTCAATCCCATATTGCCAGCTTGTGGTATTGATGTTTTTGAAACACTTGTTATTGATGATTTGAAAAAGTTGGCCAGAAAGAAAGACTGGGCTTGTGACAATTTGAGTAAACATGAACGTTTGGCTGTAAAGACTTTGGAGGATGATCCCTCAATTATTATCCGTCAATCTGATAAAGGTGGGAATGTTGTGGTCATGGATGTTAACAGCTATGTTGAGGAGGGTATGCGCCAACTCAACAATGTTGAATGTTATGAGGTATCATCCATTGAAAAGATCGAAAGAACAAATATCATGTACCACAATATGTTGAAGGAATGCCATAGTGAGGGCCTGTTAGAATGGAATGAGTATTCTTTTCTGTTAAATAGAAACCCTAAAGTGGCAGTGCTATACCTCCTGCCTAAACTGCACAAGGATGCAGTCAGGCCCCCAGGCAGGCCGATTGTTTCCTCAATGGGATCCCTCCTCGAGAATACCTCGAAATATATTGATTTTTTTCTGCGGCCTTTTGTGGAGGGTATACCCTCGTACCTGAAGGATAGCAGAGATTTTGTCAATAAGATTAAAAACTGTGAGTGGCAGGATAGCTATCTCCTCATTTCTCTCGATGTAGGCAGCCTGTATACCTCCATCAGGCATTTGGATGGTATCGACGCCTGTCGGAGGTTTCTCAAGAAACGTTCTATCTCGTTTCGAGACCATACAGATATGATTTTGAAAATGATGTTGTTTTGTCTCGAAAATAACTTCTTCATCTTTAATGAGACTTACTTTAGACAGCGACAAGGGACGGCGATGGGAACTTGTTTTGCTCCCAGTTTTGCGAATCTATTCTTGGCAAACTGGGAGCAACGGGTGGCTGAGACCAGCACTTTGTATCGCAGCCATGTTAAGACGTGGCTGCGTTACATTGATGATTTATTCATCATTTGGGATGGTCCTGAAATATTGGCGAAGAATTTCATCTGTGAACTAAACTGCAATGATCTTAACCTCACTTTTGATGGTAAGATCAGTAACTGTATGATGGAGTTTCTGGATTTGAAAGTTGAGGTTGAGAGGAATAAACTTGTCACCAAATTATTCCGCAAAGCCACGGCAGGGAACACCCTGCTCCACGCTGATAGTAGTCACCCGAAGTCACTCATATGCAGTATCCCCTTTGGGGAGTTCCTCCGGGCTCGGAGGAACTGCAGTAGAGATGAGGATTTCCTAAGAGAAGGAGACATAATGAAAGAACGTTTCAGGGAACGTGGTTACAATCCACAGGTGATTGAAGCGGCTTTTGTGAAGGCTAGCACTATCAGCCATGAGTCGCTATTGGTACCTAAGACCGATAAACCTGAAGAACAGGAGGTTATCAGATTTATCTCTACTTACCATGCCAGTTCGTGGCAGATACAGAAAAGCTTAAAAAAAAACTGGAATGTGTTACTTACTGAACAGACACTTACCGAGGTTTTAGGTAGCAACCCAAGCATTACTTATCGGAAGGCTGACTCTCTTAAAGACAAGCTGAGCAGAAATGAGGTTTGTACCACACCGAGGAAGACTAATGAGAGAACGGGCTTTTTCACTTGTATGAAGTGTAAAGCTTGTAAGTTCAGCACCAACGTCAAATCAGTCTATTATCCCATAGAAGACAGGGAGAAACCTATTACACAACATCTTAACTGCCTCTCTGATCATGTGATATATGTGTTGGTATGTCCATGTGCCAAAAAATATGTAGGGAGCACTATGTTCCCTGCGAAAAAGCGTATTCTTGAGCACATGAGGGCGATCGACAACAGAGATCAAAGCTCGCCGGTCGCCCGTCACTTTGAAGAAAAACACAGGGGCAACCGCAACCTATTGAAATTCTTTGTGATTGATAGAATTCCAAACATGAGGAGGGGTGGCGACAGAATACGCAGGTTGCGTCAATTGGAGAGCAAATATATTCTTGACCTCGACACACGCATCCCAGGAGGGCTAAATTCTGAAGAAGAACTTAAATGGTATCTGGGAGAGTAAACTATACAGTGGTCTGCCTATAATGATGTACATTGCATATCACGTCAGTTGTTTTCTCAAACTCCTAACAATGATTCGACTGTTTTTAAATCACTTTATATTGTATTTGTTTCTATTTACATATTGTTTGAAGGCCGCTTGTACATGGCATTAGCAGTTCTGATGTGCCGCTCTTGTTTCTCTATAGGTGACACTTTTCTGTGGAGAATAGACCGGGCAGAAGATGTGATCAACCCATGTGGTCACGTTTATATTTCCCACTTGGGACTTAAGGAAATATTATCATGATTTTGGTTTTGATTATTTTGATTATGATTGATTTTGAAATTGTGTGACCTAATCAGTTTTCATGATTACCTTGTGACCCAGTAGGTAGAACCCCCCCCACTGGGGTTGGGGGCTCTCACAGCCCGTTTTCTCATTGTCACCATCATGCACTTGCTGGTTATATGTGTTTCGTGCTGCTTTGAATGTGATTGTGTGAACATAGCAGCATGGACTTTTTTCATGACTTTTCGCATAATAAGAATGTTTTCCCCACTTGGGACAATTATTTTGAACTGTTATGGTGCAGGTATTGGATAAACCATTCAATATTGTTGCTAGAAGTGATAGCATATATTATTGCAAGAGTTAGATAGTTGAATGGATATTCACTTGGGCACATTATTATGAGTATTTGACCATGCCAAGATGGCCGCTGTGTTTTACTTTATGCACATTGTCCTTTTTTCATGTTTATACACGATGGTTTGAAAACTTTATTTAAATGTTTATTTTGCTAACACTACTCACCCGTGACCAAGGCGAGTTGTCGCTGAAACGCGTTGGGGGTTAGTTCCATGAACTGTGTTCCATGCTGGAATAAAAGAATATATACCCACGAACTTTGCTGGATGGTATAATTGGATGGTGAATATATACTGGATTTCGAGTGCATTTTCACGCTTGTTAGCGTGTGGTGAAACGCAATATATATATATATATAGATTAGCATGTCTCAGTCTAAAAAACAGTGCAACACTTCTTGTTGGACATTTATTAAAACGAATTTTTTTTTTTAAATAAACATTTATTTTTAACCCAATGACTTGATGTTGTTACCACAAGTTAGCCAAAATGTTTCTTGTTTTCTATTTATATAGCCTATATTGTTATTAAATGTACAACAAGATTATTTTATATTATCCATATATAAGTGAACTTTTGTAAAGCGCAGAACCTTTACTGGACTATTTCTATGTGATCTCAAAATGGGCCGTTAAGGACAATGATAGATAGTGAAGTAAAGCGATGGGCCACGGATCACACAACTGGGTCAAGAGGGGAAGCTGGGATTTGAGTCCAGGACTGTGCAGTGTGCAGTTCAGTACCGTAGGATGACACCATTCTCACTTCCGATGAACCCCAACCCAAGCACAGGTACGCATGTGCCCAGTCATATGATTCACAGGTGTGCAGCTCTGTATGGAATACTTCCACATACAAGGAGGATCGAACAGGGACCGGCGGTGTCTGAAATCAGGCTGCGGAGCACACTCCGTGTTTTTGATCATTTCTAATATTTAATTGTAGTCATTGAGGTGTTGAGCCGCTCCTAACATCATTTTTTTCTCAAGCTTCCCTAGCTAACCCTCAGTGCTTAATTTGTAAAAAAAAAAAAAAAAAAAAAAAAAGGGCGAGGGCGCCTTGCCTGGAGGCCACCACAGCTTGCACCACCCATCTCACCTGCTACCATTCCCAATGTCAGCAGCAACACAACTACTAACCCTCACACTGCTACAAGTGTGACAATTCAGACTCTTCAAGGCCCTTAAGCAATTACAATGGCCTGGGTGGCAGGTATTAGTTTTTTTTTAATGTATATTGATTTAATTACCAACTGCTTTTCTACTCATCTTTTAATTGAAAAAAGAGCACCACCATGTGGCAGCTGTCATAAGTGCCAGTGTTGATAATTAAGTGCCAGTACCAAGCACCGGAAACCACCAGCTTAAATTAAGCACTGGCTAACTGTAAAATTAACATAACATAAAAATCACAGCCTTCTCCTATGCTGCTGGCTCCCCAGACTTGACAAACAGATCAATTTTAGGAGAAGCTCAACACCTCAATGACAGTAATTCAATCATGAATAAGACGAGGAGGTCTCTGAGCCTCCACATGGTTTGCTCCTCAGGTTACCACCCTTCATGGAGTCTTAGAGGATGCGCGGTGGGCGTCAGAGAGACAGGTCATGTCTGCCCCTGCTTGAAATCAGTTCTAGCTAATATTCTGGGGGATGTTGTCCCTTGTTCCCACCAGGTTCCAAAATCTGAGGGGTATAAAGCTTCTATCCCCCACAGTTCCTACACCAATGTGGGGGACTGAGCTCTCCATCCCCTAAGGTTCCTACACCTATGTTGAGGACTGAGTTCTCTGTCACCCATGGTTTCTGCACCTATGTAGAGGAGTGAGCACCATGTCCCTCACAGTTCTAACACCGAAGTGGCGTACTGAGCTCTCTGTCCCCCACAGATCCTACACCCATGTAGAGATCTGAGTTATCTGTCCCCTATGATTCCTACATCCTTGTGGAGGACTAGGCTCTCTGTCCCCATGGTTCTACATCCATATGGAGGACTGAGCTCTCTGTCCCCCACGGTTCCTACATCCATGTGGAGGACTGAGCTCTCTGTCCCCCATGGTTCCTACATCCTTGTGGAGGACTAGGCTCTCTGTCCCCATGGTTCTACATCCATATGGAGGACTGAGCTCTCTGTCCCCCACGGTTCCTACATCCATGTGGAGGACTGAGCTCTCTGTCCCTCACAGTTCCTATACCCATGTGGAGGAGTGAGCATCATGTCCCTCACAGTTCTTACCCCCATGTGGAGGACTGAGCTCTCTGTCCCCCACGGTTCCTACATCCTTGTGGAGGACTGATCTCTCTGTCCCCCTTGTTTCCTACATCCTTGTGGAGGACTGAGCTGAGCTTTCTGATGCCCATGGTTCCTACACCCATGTAGAAAACAGAGCTCTCTCTCTCTTCCTCACGGTCCCTACAACCATGTTGAAGAGTGAGCTGAGCTTTCTGTCCCCTCCGGTTCCTACATGCATGTGGAGTACTAGGTTCTCAGTCCCCACGGTTTTACACCCTCGTGGTGGACTTAGCTCTCTGTCCCCGATGGTTCCTACTACCATGTAGAGGAGTCAACTCTGTCTCCCGTGATTTATACACCCATGTGGAGGACTAGGCTATCTGTCCCCCACCGTTCCTGCACCCATCTACAGGACTGAGCTCTCTAGCCTCCACAGTTCCTACACCCCTGTGAAGGACTGAACTCTCTCCCCATTCTACGATTTCTACAGCCATATGAAGGTCTAGACTTCCTGTCCCCCACAGTTCCTACAACCCTATGGTAGAGTGAGTTTTCTCTCCCCCACAGTTCATACACCCATTTGGGGGACTGAGCTCTCTGTCCCCTGTGGTCCCTGCATCCATGTGAAGGACTGAGCTCTCTGTCCCCTGTGGTTCCTGCATCCATGTGGAGGACTGAGCTCTCTGTCCCCCATGGTTCCTGCATCCATATGGAGGACTGAGCTCTCTGTCCCCTGTGGTCCCTGCATCCATGTGAAGGACTGAGCTCTCTGTCCCCTGTGGTTCCTGCATCCATGTGGAGGACTGAGCTCTCTGTCCCCTGTGGTTCCTGCATCCATGTGGAGGACTGAGCTCTCTGTCCCCCATGGTTCCTGCATCCATGTGGAGGACTGAGCTCTCTGTCCCCCGTGGTCCCTGCATCCATGTGGAGGACTGAGCTCTCTGTCCCCCGTGGTTCCTGCATCCATGTGGAGGACTGAGCTCTCTGTCCCCCGGGGTTCCTGCATCCATGTGGAGGACTGAGCTCTCTGTCCCCTGTGGTCCCTGCATCCATGTGAAGGACTGAGCTCTCTGTCCCCCATGGTTCCTGCATCCATGTGGAGGACTGAGCTCTCTGTCCCCCGTGGTTCCTGCATCCATGTGGAGGACTGAGCTCTCTGTCCCCTGTGGTTCCTGCATCCATGTGGAGGACTGAGCTCTCTGTCCCCTGTGGTTCCTGCATCCATGTGGAGGACTGAGCTCTCTGTCCCCCATGGTTCCTGCATCCATGTGGAGGACTAAGCTCTCTGTCCCCTGTGGTCCCTGCATCCATGTGAAGGACTGAGCTCTCTGTCCCCTGTGGTTCCTGCATCCATGTGGAGGACTGAGCTCTCTGTCCCCTGTGGTTCCTGCATCCATGTGGAGGACTGAGCTCTCTGTCCCCCATGGTCCCTGCATCCATGTGGAGGACTGAGCTCTCTGTCCCCCGTGGTTCCTGCATCCATGTGGAGGACTGAGCTCTCTGTCCCCCATGGTTCCTGCATCCATGTGGAGGACTGAGCTCTCTGTCCCCCGTGGTTCCTGCATCCATGTGGAGGACTGAGCTCTCTGTCCCCTGTGGTTCCTGCATCCATGTGGAGGACTGAGCGCTGACCTCCATGGTCCCTACACCCCTGTGGAGGGCAAGGCTCTCTGTTCCCATGGTTCTACATCCACGTGGAGGAATGAGCTCTCTTTTCTGATGTTAGAGTTTTATATAGCGCGAACTAGAACATCGGGTATCAGAGCGCTTTACATGATCACCAGTTTCCCTACAGATGGGCACATTCATTTGTTTTTAGGCACTGGGAGATTAAGTGATTTGCCAGAATCACAGGATGTTGAGCGTTGTTGGTTCCCCACCTCCCAGCTTCGAGGTTGACCACTCTAGCCGTAAGGCTACATCCTCTCTCTGTCCACCACGGTTCCTACACCCACGAAGAGGAATTATTTTTTGTCCTCTATGGTTCCTACACCCTTGTGGAGGTCTGAGCTCTCTGTCTCCCACAGTTCTTAGACGCTTGTGGAGGACTGAACTCCCTTTCTATCATGGTTCCTACACCTATGTAGAGGAGTGAGCTATCTGTCCCAGGGTTCCAGCACCCCTGTAAAGGGTTGTATGACATTACAACGCATGCTAATACATCGCATGCCATTACATCGCGGTTTTTACAATGCAAGTCGTTACAACGACTTGCGTTGGAGGGCGCTGGACTTAGGAGTAGTATAATTTACTATTCCAACTCCAGTCTACGTACAGTAGGGAAGGTGTTGGATAGGAAATTGTACTATTTCTTGTCCTAGAGCGCCATCCAGCGCAAGTCGTTGTAACGACTTGCGTTCTAAAAATCGCGATGTAATGGCATCGCGATGTAACGACCGCGTTGTAAACGACGTTTCCCCTGAGAAGGAGTGAGCTATCTGCCACGTACAGTTCCTACACCCCTTGGAGGAGGAAGCTCCCTTCACACAGCCCCCTCAGCAACAAACACTGTTGAGTTCTCAACACAAAACTCACAACCTTTCTCACCAGGGCCACGAAAGCTAGTGTATTCTGGCAAATGAGGCAGGAAATGGCCTCCTATGCTCTGATTGTGGTGGGTAGAGGCATCCACTGGAAAAGAGGGCGATTGTCCTCGGATAAAGCCTGGTAGAGGTTCATGCTGGAATCTCACATCAATACCACTCTTCAACATGAAACCCATAGGACTGCTTCTTTAACAAGAAACAAAGACGCCACTACCACCACTGGTACCGTCAAACCATTACCACTATCTGTTTACCAAGAACCCATTACCACCATCTCCTTACCAAGAAAACATTACCACTATTTCCTTACCAAGAAACCGTACCAGTGTCTCCTCACCAAGAAACCATTATCACAATCTCCTTACCAAGAAAAGGTTACCACTATCTCCTTAACAAGAAACCATCACCACCATCTCCTTACCAAGAAATCATAACCACAATCTCCTTACCAAGAAATCATAACCACAATCTCCTTACCAAGAAAACATTACCAGTATCTCCTTACCAAGAAAACATCACCACTATCTCCTTACCAAGAAAACCTTGCCAGTATCTCCTTACCAAGAAATCATAACCACAATCTCCTTACCAAGAAAATATCACACTATTTCCTTATGAAGAAGCCATCACCACTATCTCCTTACCAAGAAACCATCACCACTACCTCCTTACCAAGAAACCATTACCACTATCTCCTTACCAAGAAAACCTTGCCAGTATCTCCTTACCAAGAAAACGTTACCACTATCTCCTTACCAAGAAACTATCACCACTATTTCCTTTTTTTGTTGTTGTTTTTATTAACATTTTATGTCACCAAGCAACCATATACATCTTCATGATCAAATTAAGATTGAATACAATCAAATTAATACATACAACATATTACAGCATGACATTAGCAGCGGGAACCCAAGTAGTTCATTTTCAAATCCATCTTGACAAGGGAGACCAGAGTTCCATTCCAAATAGCTTCATTCTAAGCCCCTTTGCTTTATACACTGCATTCTCTAAATAAAATGTCGATAGTAATCTAGATTGCCAATTATTAAATACTGGTGGTTCTGTATCTAGCCATTGAGATGTTATACACACCCGAAATATTGGCATGCAAATGAATAAAAAACCTTGCTCGGCTTTCGCCCTAACACACCCTTGATTTGACTGTAAACCCAAAATGACCAGTTCCGCAGATAATTGTACCTGTATCCCCAAACTAGCAATCAAAAAATATTCAATATCAGAAATGAATTGGCTTAGTTTTGGACAATAAAAAAACATATGAGCAGCATCTGCCGCTATAACCCCACATCGATTGAATTTATCCCCTTTAAGGGAACTCCATTTAGCCAATTTCGCCAGAGTATAATATAAATCAAATAAAGCCATAAAATGTTGGCTTTTTAAGGGGCCGTTAACTAAGACGTTTATCGATAATTCAATTGCTCTAGCTAAGTCAATTCTATCCTTTCCTAGCTTCCTTTGCCATTTATCCTCCCAGACTGCCAGGTCATCATCTTCAGTTTTTAACAAAGGTTGATAAATTAGGCCTATTTTCGATTGCGCCCTTACGGCTTCTAGTATGTCAACTTTTTCAATAGCTTTTTTATTTTGTGTGCTTTTTAAATCCAGAAAACTTCGTAATTGTAAATATTTTAAAAAATCTGTCCTAACCAAATTATATTTATTCTGCAATATGCAAAAAAAGAAAAGAGGCTATTCGGTTCCCCTGCAGTAAATCACTGAAAATACGGATCCCTGCTGCATACCATCTACCCATCACCCGATCTCTAAACACTTAATAAAAAACAATTATTTAAAGGTGTATAATAATTTACATTTTAATTCCAATCCCCACTATTTCCTTATCAAGAAACCATCACCACTTTCTCCTTACTAAGAAACATTACCACCATCTCCTTACCAAGACACCATTATCACTATCCCCTTACCAAGAAACCTTACCAGTATCTCCTTACCAAAAAACATTACCACTATCTCCTTACCAAGAAACCATCACCACTATCTCCTTACCAAGAATTCATAACCACAATATCCTTACCAAGAAACCTTACCAGTATCTCCTTACCAAGAAAACATTACCACTATCTCCTTACCAAGAAATCATAACCACAATCTCCTTACCAAGAAACCTTACCAGTATCTCCTTACCAAGAAACCTTACCAGTATCTCCTCACCAAGAAAACATTAGCACTATCTCCTTACCAAGAAATCATAACCAAAACCTCCTTACCAAGAAAACGTTACCACTATCTCCTTACCAAGAAACCCAAACATTACCACTATCTCCTTACCAAGAAATCATAACCACAATCTCCTTACCAAGAAACCTTACCAGTATCTCCTTACCAAGAAATCATAACCACAATCTCCTTACCAAGAAACCTTACCAGTATCTATTTACTAAGAAACCATTACCACTACCTCCTTACCAAGAAATAATAACCACAATCTCCTTACCAAGAAACCATCACCACTATCTCCTTACCAATAAACCATTACCACTATCTCCTTACCAAAAAAACCCTTGCCACTATCTCCTTGCCAAGAAATCATAACCACAATCTCCTTACCAAGAAACCTTACCAGTATCTCCTTACCAAGAAATCATATTCACAATCTCCTTACCAAGAAAATATCACACTATTTCATTATGAAGAAGCCATCACCACTATCTCCTTACCAAGAAACCATCACCACTACCTCCTTACCAAGAAACCATTACCACTATCTCCTTACCAAGAAAACCTTGCCAGTATCTCCTTACCAAGAAAACGTTACCACTATCTCCTTACCAAGAAACTATCACCACTATTTCCTTTTTTTGTTGTTGTTTTTATTAACATTTTATGTCACCAAGCAACCATATACATCTTCATGATCAAATTAAGATTGAATATAATCAAATTAATACATACAACATATTACAGCATGACATTAGCAGCGGGAACCCAAGTAGTTCATTTTCAAATCCATCTTGACAAGGGAGACCAGAGTTCCATTCCAAATAGCTTCATTCTAAGCCCCTTTGCTTTATACACTGCAGTCTCTAAATAAAATGTTGATAGTAATCTAGATTGCCAATTATTAAATACTGGTGGTTCTGTATCTAGCCATTGAGATGTTATACACACCCGAAATATTGACATGCAAATGAATAAAAAACCTTGCTCGGCTTTCGCCCTAACACACCCTTGATTTGACTGTAAACCCAAAATGACCAGTTCCGCAGATAATTGTACCTGTATCCCCAAACTAGCAATCAAAAAATATTCAATATCAGAAATGAATTGGCTTAGTTTTGGACAATAAAAAAACATATGAGCAGCATCTGCCGCTATAACCCCACATCGATTGAATTTATCCCCTTTAAGGGAACTCCATTTAGCCGATTTCGCCGGAGTATAATATAAATCAAATAAAGCCATAAAATGTTGGCTTTTTAAGGGGCCGTTAACTAAGACGTTTATCGATAATTCAATTGCTCTAGCTAAGTCAATTCTATCCTTTCTTAGCTTCCTTTGCCATTTATCCTCCCAGACTGCCAGATCATCATCTTCAGTTTTTAACAAAGGTTGATAAATTAGGCCTATTTTCGATTGCGCCCTTACGGCTTCTAGTATGTCAACTTTTTCAATAGCTTTTTTATGTTGTGTGCTTTTTAAATCCAGAAAACTTCGTAATTGTAAATATTTTAAAAAATGTGTCATAACCAAATTATATTTATTCTGCAATATGCAAAAAAAGAAAAGAGGCTATTCGGTTCCCCTGCAGTAAATCACTGAAAATACGGATCCCTGCTGCATACCATCTACCCATCACCCGATCTCTAAACACTTAATAAAAAACAATTATTTAAAGGTGTATAATAATTTACATTTTAATTCCAATCACCACTATTTCCTTATCAAGAAACCATCACCACTTTCTCCTTACTAAGAAACATTACCACCATCTCCTTACCAAGACATCATTATCACTATCCCCTTACCAAGAAACCTTACCAGTATCTCCTTACCAAAAAACATTACCACTATCTCCTTACCAAGAAACCATCACCACAATATCCTTACCAAGAAACCTTACCAGTATCTCCTTACCAAGAAAACATTACCACTATCTCCTTACCAAGAAATCATAACCACAATCTCCTTACCAAGAAACCTTACCAGTATCTCCTTACCAAGAAACCTTACCAGTATCTCCTCACCAAGAAAACATTAGCACTATCTCCTTACCAAGAAATCATAACCACAACCTCCTTACCAAGAAAACGTTACCACTATCTCCTTACCAAGAAAACATTACCACTATCTCCTTACCAAGAATTCATTACCACAATATCCTTACCAAGAAACCTTACCAGTATCTCCTTACCAAGAAATCATAACCACAATCTCCTTACCAAGAAACCATCACCACTATCTCCTTACCAAGAATTCATAACCACAATATCCTTACCAAGAAACCTTACCAGTATCTCCTTACCAAGAAAACATAACCACAATCTCCTTACCAAGAAACCTTACCAGTATCTCCTTACCAAGAAAACATTACCACTATCTCCTTACCAAGAAATCATAACCACAATCTCCTTACCAAGAACACAATACCCCTATCTCCTTACCAAGAAACCATTACCACTATCTATTTACTAAGAAACCATTACCACTACCTCCTTACCAAGAAATAATAACCACAATCTCCTTACCAAGAAACCATCACCACTATCTCCTTACTAATAAACCCTTGCCACTATCTCCTTGCCAAGAAATCATAACCACAATCACCTTACCAAGGAACCTTACCAGTATCTCCTTACCAAGAAATCATAACCACAATCTCCTTACCAAGAAAATATCACACTATTTCCTTATGAAGAAGCCATCACCACTATCTCCTTACCAAGAAACCATCACCACTACCTCCTTACCAAGAAACCATTACCACTATCTCCTTACCAAGAAACCCTTGCCACTATCTCCTTGCCAAGAAATCATAACCACAATCACCTTACCAAGGAACCTTACCAGTATCTCCTTACCAAGAAACCTTACCAGTATCTCCTCACCAAGAAAACATTAGCACTATCTCCTTGCCAAGAAATCATAACCACAATCTCCTTACCAAGAAACCATCACCACTATCTCCTTACCAAGAATTCATAACCACAATATCCTTACCAAGAAACCTTACCAGTATCTCCTTACCAAGAAAACATAACCACAATCTCCTTACCAAGAAACCTTACCAGTATCTCCTTACCAAGAAAACATTACCACTATCTCCTTACCAAGAAATCATAACCACAATCTCCTTACCAAGAAACCATCACCACTATCTCCTTACCAAGAATTCATAACCACAATATCCTTACCAAGAAACCTTACCAGTATCTCCTTACCAAGAAAACATAACCACAATCTCCTTACCAAGAAACCTTACCAGTATCTCCTTACCAAGAACACAATACCCCTATCTCCTTACCAAGAAACCATTACCACTATCTATTTACTAAGAAACCATTACCACTACCTCCTTACCAAGAAATAATAACCACAATCTCCTTACCAAGAAACCATCACCACTATCTCCTTACCAATAAACCCTTGCCACTATCTCCTTGCCAAGAAATCATAACCACAATCACCTTACCAAGGAACCTTACCAGTATCTCCTTACCAAGAAATCATAACCACAATCTCCTTACCAAGAAAATATCACACTATTTCCTTATGAAGAAGCCATCACCACTATCTCCTTACCAAGAAACCATAACCACTACCTCCTTACCAAGAAACCATTACCACTATCTCCTTACCAAGAAACCATTACCACTATCTCCTTACCAAGACAACATTACCACCATCTCCTTACCAAGAAACCATCACCACTATCTTCTTACTAAGAAACCATTACTACTATTTACTTATCAAGAAACTGTAGGAGCGGAAATCTCACAATAATGTCTCCTTCGAAAATGTAGGAAATGTTGTACTATCTCCTTTGATTAACATTACCCTTTTTTCCGCTCAAGGCGATAGATCTTGGCCACCGTGTTTTGACCAGGAATCTCCTTCATAAACATGAGCAATGAATCAAATTCAAAGAAACATTTGAGTCAAAAACAAGAGTTGTGAATAGTTTTAAAGGGATTTATCTTCCAATCAATATTTAATATTTTCTGATTCTTCATTCATTAATCAGGTATTAGTCAGGTTACTGAGTTGATAATAGAAAAATTAAGTTAGAGCAGAGCACATCATAAACTGCATACCGAGCGTTCCATAAAGGAAAGAATTCCTATTCTAAGAAAATGAGGCACAAGTGAGGTCAGGCAGAACTCAGGAAGAGTTGAAGAATAGAAGCAAGAGTGAGCTTAGCAAATAATTTCATAATCTCCCATGAAGGGAAATAAGTATAGAGCAAATAAGCCTTGGCAAAGTCAGTTAGTCAAAGCATAAAGCTTGAGGATTTTAATAAAAGTCAGAACGTGCAAAACCTACATCTAACCTGCCGACGTCTACCTCCACGTTGCTCTCCATCAAGGCCTGACCTCTCCTGTCCTGCATCTGCAAATCACATCTGCCCTCCTCCCTTCATTTCTGCATCGGCGTCAGAAACTCCTCTACATCCTTCCGTCTCTAAATCTGTCTACGAGGGTTCGTGCCAGTGTTCTGAATCTCCTAACTAGGAGCACTTCTATCAAAGAATAATGTTACACAGCATGCAGCGTGACTTTGCATTCATTCAACTGGAATCCAGCCTTTTCCAAAAGGACTCCTGCACCCCTTGGCAGACTGCATACGTCACCTCTCAGACATGCGAAAGTCCTTCCCATGGCATATTCTGCAGCTTCATTTAATATAACTCAACTTCCTAACTTTCCTTTAAGGAAACATTTTATTTCTAACTTAACACATAACATGAGCTGCAAAATAAGTTTTTTTAATTAGCAAGAAATATTAAACAGAATATGGTAATGCACTTTTAAAATATGTGTGTTTTCTATTCTCTCTAAAGCAAAGAATGAAATGAGGCTTTGTTTAAACATTTCCAAAACTTCATAGATAAGGCTCTGAGGTCACAGCTGTAAAGTACGCCAAGAGTTCTTCTTCAAACAGAGAGAAAATCCCTTTGCTTATCTGGAAGGCCAAAAGAATCTCACAGAGCGAGAGCTAAATCCAGTGCTTAATTTGATCATGTGCTTTCCGGTGCTCAGCACCCGCACTTAATTGGTTTCTGGTGCTTAGCACCTAATTGTCAACACCATACTTAGAAGAGTCTACCACATGGTGGCACTGCTCACCTAATTTAGAGATGAGCAGAACAATGGTAATTTAGGAACACATTGTACATTAGAATTGCTAATCCCTGCCTTCCCAGCCATTCCTTTAGCTTTGGGGACCCCGAATAATGTGAACTGTCGCATTTACATGCGAGAGAGATGGTCAGTGGTTGTTTTGGCAGCGATGACAAGGGCGATGGGAGGTGGAAGCTGCAGCGGCCTCCCGGTCAGAGCCCTGGCACTTAATATTTTACAAATTAAGCACTGATGCATTCATCTAAAGCCTTCTAAAGGGTTTAACGCTGTTCATCAGATTTCTGCAATTAAGCTGATGTCTGCACATTTTCTAAGATGACATATGTGATTGGCTCTACCAGACTTAGGTTCACAGCTGTGCTGAGAGTCGATCTGCACATCTGTTTCCTGTCCCTCGTCTTTCTGTCCCTCGTCCTTCCTGTCCCTCGACTTTCCTCCAGCCTGAGGCCTCCGTCCTGACAAGTGGCTCATTTTACGCAACTTTCCGTTCCTGCCTTTGGGAAGGGCACACATTCCTGGTTTTCCCGCCTTTTTCTGTCCAGGCTGCTCGCTCTAATCCTTGTTTTCGTTGTTGCTCACCCTCTGATCCGGGGCGTGAGGGAAGCCGACGGGAGACAGACAGACGGACACGTGGAGGCGCACAGGGCGTCGAAGGCTCCTTGTTGCAAGAAAAGACAACAGGCGCTGCCCTGGGCTTGTTTGTGCAGCTGAGGTGGCCGGAGGCCACTCACCCCTGGGAGATGTGGGCCCCCCCTGGCCAGGTGCGCAAGGAATGCCGCAGGTGACGCCGCGTCACAGCGCCTGTCATCCCACCCGGATCAAGGAAACGGGCATCTCCTGATGGTATATAAAGATGCCAGCTCCGCTCTCAGGGCATCGCAGTGACTTGTCCAGGCTCCCACAGGACCCAGCAGAGGCAGACAAGCCAGAGAGCTCAGCTTCAGCGCCTAGAGGCCTCCAACTCACCAGCCTCAGCGCCAAGAGGCCTCCAACTCACCTGCCAGAGAGCTCAACCTCAGCGCCAAGAGGCCTCCAACTCACCTGCCAGAGAGCTCAACCTCAGAGCCAAGAGGCCTCCAACTCACCAGCCTCAGCGCCAAGAGGCCTCAGCCACACCATCCACAGACCTCAGCTTCAGCGCCAAGAGGCATCAGCCTCCTGCCAAGGGACCTCAAGCTCACCAGTCACAGCCTCAGCGCCTGGAGACCCCCGCCACAGCGCCTAGAGACCCGCGCCTCGCCAGACCCACCTTCTTCTTCTCCACACCATGGCGCGCACCTCGACTGCCCCCAGACTGGCCCTGCGGCTGGTGGTTTTGCTGGTGGTCGTCTGCCTCCACAAAGCAGGTACGGAGTTATATAGACCTACCAGTCGCATGTAGCGCCTCTCTCTGCGCCACGCGTCGTGGCACTGTAAATGTAGCGCTGCCTCATGTTCCGTTACACAGCAGCAAGCCCGGGTCTAGGATTGTTTCTTTGGAAGGGCCGATGAAGGGTACTGGCCAAAAACAACAAAGTATTTAATGGATCTGATATTTCAGGAATTGACACCTGTCCACGTTTCACTTTTTACACAATAATCAGCGCCCAGAGAGAGGCATCCTGTGCTCTCGGTGACGTGCTTCCGGCTTTGGGGGAGGGGAGGGGTGCAGCTGGTCAGATCTTTAAGATGGAGACCTTTAAGCCTGCAGCATGCTCCCAGTCACGTGCAGCATTGGACATGTTTCTGCTGCCACGCAGAGCCACCTTACCGCTTTTCTTGTTTAAAAATAAAAACGTTGGCAGCTTTTTAAATTGCAAAGCATTACAGTTTAAAACTAGGCTGCAATAAGCCCCGAATCATCATTCACTTTTCAGGACACCCAGGCTGGGTATTTGTGCGTCACAGCAGCTTCTAAACTCCGGTGACGTCACGTCTGATCTGCAGATGGCTGGGTCCAAACTGGGGTGGTGTGGTGAGCATAAGAATGATGGATTGAACCCAGGTCCTTGTGACTGGGGGTGAATGCTTGCATTGTCCAGCGTTCCTCCATCAATTGTTTCTTTGCATACGCCCTCTCCTCCCAGGCAGTGGCAGCTAATGCCACTACGGAGTAGCGGGGTGGCAGGGGAGCAGGAGCATCAGACAGGGAGATATATATATTTTCAATAAGGTACCTGTTCCCGTGAGTGCCACGCGCTTCGGTGCTCGTCCATTCTGCTGCTCCCGGCAGTCCCTGGCACAACAGACTCCACAGCCAATCCAGACGCTGCTCTCATACTGTGAGAGCAGCTTGGGGATTGGCCTGAGCCGGCTGGTTTTATGCTCCACTCCGGCACAGGGAGTCTGTGCCTTTCTCTAACCCAGCTGTAAATACCAGTCAGGTTAGAGAAACCTAAGTGCGCATGTCTGTTTGGCCGGCCTACTCTCTTCTCTCAGGTAGGTCTTTCGTCTCAGGTCTGTCCTCTCTTCACCCATCTGTGCTCTCCGGTTTGTCCTCTCTTCTCAGGTCAGGCCTCTCTCCTCAGGTCTGATCTTTACTTTAGTCTGTTCTCTCAGGTCTGTGCTCCCCTCTCAGGACTGTCCTCTCATTTGTCATGAATGTGGCCTCTAATCGGTCACAAAGGCATCGATTGATCCAGGGCTTAATTTGAGCCAGTGGTTTCCAGTGCTCATTACCAGTATTTAATTGTCAAAATTGGCCCTTATGGTATTCTGCCACAAGGTGGCATTGTTTCCTAATACAGAGACTGGTACGATAATAGTTATTTCTTTGTTTAATATACATAAAAATGACTCATACCCGCTGCTGAAGCCACTCATAGCTCTGGGGGCCTGGAATAGTCTGAATTGTCACTTTTGTAAGAGTGCGATGGTTGTAGGTGTGTTGGCGTTGTCACTGGCAGCGCTGGCAGCGGCGATGACTGGTGCAAGCTGCAGCGGCCTCCTGAGGGGGCCCTGGCACCTATTGTTTTACAAATTAAGCACTGCATGGCTCGGCCCCTTAGTTTTGTTGCGCCTTCTGCAGCTGGGACTGGAGTCTCCTACACTTGGCCTGTCTCTGGGAGACTTTTACAAGTTTTAAATCCTGCTGCTTTTTTACTCCTGTTTCTATGATCTAATAAAGAGGTGTGATAAACACTTCAGTGTCTACACGTGGGATCTTCTGAATAAAGATTATTGTATGTATTATTCAAATGCAACATGCAGTAATGGCTTGGCATTTTCTCATTTCAGCTTCTCAGGATACCACGGCTAATGGGACCACTGCAAATTCCACTTCAGGTAGGGGCCCCGACGACTCCGAATCACATCAGCGCCGGCGTAGCACGGGCCCCTGAGCACCAGCAGTGTGCGGGGAGGGGGTGGGAAACCCTCCAGGGGCCCCTCAACCGTTCTGGAGGCTCCAAGCCTTCAGGCCCCCCCCCACCCTTCATGGGCCCCTCAACCATTCAGGGGCCCCTCAACCATTCTGGAGGCTCCAACCTTTCAGGGGCCCTTCAACCCTTCAGGGCCCCCCCACCCTTCATGGGCCCCTCAACCATTCAGGGGCCCCTCAACCATTCTGGAAGCTCCAACCCTTCAGGGCCCCCCCACCCTTCATGGGCCCCTCAACCCTTCATGGGCCCCTCAACCCTTCAGGGGGCTCTCAACCCGTCTGGAGGCTCCAAGCCTTCAGGGGCCCCTCAACCCTTCAGGGGCCACTCAACCCTTCTGAAAGCTCCAACCCTTCAGGGGCCACTCAATCCTTCAGGGACCCCTCAACTCTTCAAGAAGCTCCAACTCTTCAGGGGCCCCTCAACCCTTCTGGAGGCTCCAACCCTTCAGGGGCCCCTCAACCCTTCAGGAGGCTGCAACCCTTCAGGGGCCCCTCAACCCTTCTGAAGCTCCAACCCTTCAGGGGCCCCTCAACCCTTCTGGAGGCTCCAAGCCTTCAGGGGCCCCTCAACCCTTCTGGAGGCTCCAACCCTTCAGGGGCCCATCCACCTTTCTGGAGGCTCCAACCCTTCAGGGGGCCCTCAAACCTTCTGGAAGCTCCAATCCTTCAGGGGCCCCTCAACCCTTCTGGAGGCTCCAACCCTTCAGGGGCCCCTCAACCCTTCTGAAGCTCCAACCCTTCAGGGGCCCCTCAACCCTTCTGAAGCTCCAACCCTTCAGGGGCCCTCAACCCTTCTGGAGGGTCCAACACTTCAGCGGCCCCTCAACCCTCTGGAAGCTCCAACCCTTCAGGGGCCCCTCAACCCTTCTGAAGCTCCAACCCTTCAGGGGCCCCTCATCCCTTCTGAAGCTCCAACCCTTCAGGGCCCCCCTCAACCCTTCTGGAGGGTCCAACACTTCAGGGAACCCTCAACCCTCCTGGAAGCTCCAACCCTTCAGGGGCCCCTCAACCCTCTGGAAGTTCCAACCCTTCAGGGGCCCTTCCACCTTCAGCCACACACACACACACACTGAGCTACAAAGAGCCAAAGTGAGACAGAGTAAGCCACAGTGAGCCAGAACAAGCACACCCCCTCCAATAAAGCACATGGGGCTCTTACCAATCACGCTATAGGCTGACGACAGCCTCCATACACCATACGTGGCTCTTACAGGTTATTCCATATGTTACGGGCAGCCTCATTGGACCACAAGCTCCTTCTTGGCCTCCCAGATATACTGCGCTATGTGTTTGTTTATTCACTCACTCACTCACTCAATCTTTGTTTTTATACGCTGATTCTTAAAGACGGCTTCATTCACAGCTGATGGTTCCTCCAGCGCTGCGTTGGCCAATCAACTTCCTTTGTTGTGTAACTGACTAATGTAATCTTTATCGCAGGTACCGCGACGACTAGAACAACCACCACCATGACAACCACCACCAGTAAGTATCTCGTCTCTCGTGTGTGGTGTGGACTAAAGAACAACACGAGTGTGCGTGGGGTTTGGTGGACATGTGCAGTCCAGGACGGTGCAGTGCTCCCTGCTCCTGCATGTTGGCCCTCTTGCCAGCTGGGTATCAAGGCCTTTAAGTGAGCTCATGAGCCGTGTGTGGGAGCTATGGACATCAGACATTAGTGAACTAATGCTGCGAGCGTTCACTGGGAGACACGACCGCCCTCTAGAAGTGGATTATCTCAGGCTTAGCCCTACCAGGCGAGTGTGACAGTGTGCCTCCAGTGGAATTTTAAATGGGTGGATGGCACCGTGTGGTATCCTAGGCTGATAGGTGTCTTATGCAGTATCTCTGGTCATAGAAGACACCTGATGGTATCCTAGGCTGATAGGTGTCCTATGCAGAATCTCTGGTCATAGAAGACACCTGACGGTATCCTAGGCTGATAGGTGTCTTATGCAGTATCTCTGGTCATAGAAGACACCTGACGGTATCCTAGGCTGCTAGGTGTCTTATGCAGTATCTCTGGTCATAGAAGACACCTGACAGTATCCTAGGCTGATAGGTGTCTGATGGCGGTATCTCTGGTCATAGAAGACACCTGGCGGTATCCTAGGCTGATAGGTGTCTTATGGCGGTATCTCTGGTCATAGAAGACACCTGACGGTATCCTAGGTTGATAGGTGTCTTATGCAGTATCTCTGGTCATAGAAGGCACCTGACGGTATCCTAGGTTGATAGGTGTCTTATGCAGTATCTCTGGTCATAGAAGACACCTGACGGTATCCTAGGCTGATAGGTGTCTTATGCAGTATCTCTGGTCATAGAAGACACCTGGCGGTATCCTAGGCTGATAGGTGTCTTATGGCAGTATCTCAGATGATAGAAGACACCTGACGGTATCCTAGGCTGATAGGTGTCTTATGCAGTATCTCTGGTCATAGAAGACACTTGACGGTATCCTAGGCTGATAGGTGTCTTATGCAGTATCTCTGGTCATAGAAGACACCTGACGGTATCCTAGGCTGATAGGTGTCTGATGGCGGTATCTCTGGTCATAGAAGACACCTGGCGGTATCCTAGGCTGATAGGTGTCTTATGCAGTATCTCTGGTCATAGAAGACACCTGACGGTATCCTAGGCTGATAGGTGTCTTATGCAGTATCTCTGGTCATAGAAGACACCTGACGGTATCCTAGGCTGATAGGTGTCTTATGCAGTATCTCTGGTCATAGAAGACACCTGACGGTATCCTAGGCTGATAGGTGTCTTATGCCGGTATCTCTGGTCATAGAAGACACCTGGCGGTATCCTAGGCTGATAGGTGTCTGATGGCGGTATCTCTGGTCATAGAAGACACCTGGCGGTATCCTAGGCTGATAGGTGTCTTATGGCGGTATCTCTGGTCATAGAAGACACCTGACGGTATCCTAGGTTGATAGGTGTCTTATGCAGTATCTCTGGTCATAGAAGACACCTGACGGTACCCTAGGCGGATAGGTGTCTGATGCAGTATCTCTGGTCATAGAAGACACCTGACGGTATCCTAGGCTGATAGGTGTCTTATGCAGTATCTCTGGTCATAGAAGACACCTGACGGTATCCTAGGGTGATAGGTGTCTTATGCAGTATCTCTGGTCATAGAAGACACCTGACGGTATCCTAGGCTGATAGGTGTCTTATGCAGTATCTCTGGTCATAGAAGACACCTGACGGTATCCTAGGCTGATAGGTGTCTGATGGCGGTATCTCTGGTCATAGAAGACACCTGGCGGTATCCTAGGCTGATAGGTGTCTTGTGGCAGTATCTCAGATGATAGAAGACACCTGACGGTATCCTAGGCTGATAGGTGTCTTATGGCGGTATCTCTGGTCATAGAAGACACCTGACGGTATCCTAGGTTGATAGGTGTCTTATGCAGTATCTCTGGTCATAGAAGGCACCTGATGGTATCCTAGGTTGATAGGTGTCTTATGCAGTATCTCTGGTCATAGAAGACACCTGGCGGTATCCTAGGCTGATAGGTGTCTTATGCAGTATCTCTGGTCATAGAAGACACCTGGCGGTATCCTAGGCTGATAGGTGTCTTATGGCAGTATCTCAGATGATAGAAGACACCTGACGGTATCCTAGGCTGATAGGTGTCTTATGCAGTATCTCTGGTCATAGAAGACACTTGACGGTATCCTAGGCTGATAGGTGTCTTATGCAGTATCTCTGGTCATAGAAGACACCTGACGGTATCCTAGGCTGATAGGTGTCTGATGGCGGTATCTCTGGTCATAGAAGACACCTGGCGGTATCCTAGGCTGATAGGTGTCTTATGCAGTATCTCTGGTCATAGAAGACACCTGACGGTATCCTAGGCTGATAGGTGTCTTATGCAGTATCTCTGGTCATAGAAGACACCTGACGGTATCCTAGGCTGATAGGTGTCTTATGCAGTATCTCTGGTCATAGAAGACACCTGACGGTATCCTAGGCTGATAGGTGTCTTATGCCGGTATCTCTGGTCATAGAAGACACCTGGCGGTATCCTAGGCTGATAGGTGTCTGATGGCGGTATCTCTGGTCATAGAAGACACCTGGCGGTATCCTAGGCTGATAGGTGTCTTATGGCGGTATCTCTGGTCATAGAAGACACCTGACGGTATCCTAGGTTGATAGGTGTCTTATGCAGTATCTCTGGTCATAGAAGACACCTGACGGTACCCTAGGCGGATAGGTGTCTGATGCAGTATCTCTGGTCATAGAAGACACCTGACGGTATCCTAGGCTGATAGGTGTCTTATGCAGTATCTCTGGTCATAGAAGACACCTGACGGTATCCTAGGGTGATAGGTGTCTTATGCAGTATCTCTGGTCATAGAAGACACCTGACGGTATCCTAGGCTGATAGGTGTCTTATGCAGTATCTCTGGTCATAGAAGACACCTGACGGTATCCTAGGCTGATAGGTGTCTGATGGCGGTATCTCTGGTCATAGAAGACACCTGGCGGTATCCTAGGCTGATAGGTGTCTTGTGGCAGTATCTCAGATGATAGAAGACACCTGACGGTATCCTAGGCTGATAGGTGTCTTATGGCGGTATCTCTGGTCATAGAAGACACCTGACGGTATCCTAGGTTGATAGGTGTCTTATGCAGTATCTCTGGTCATAGAAGACACCTGACGGTATCCTAGGCTGATAGGTGTCTTATGGCAGTATCTCAGATGATAGAAGACACCTGACGGTATCCTAGGCTGATAGGTGTCTTATGGCGGTATCGCTGGTCATAGAAGACACCTGACGGTATCTAAGGCTGATAGGTGTCTTATGGTGGTATCTCAGGTGATAGATGACACCTAACGGTATCTAAGGCTGATAGGTGTCTTATGGTGGTATCTCAGGTGATAGAAGACACCTGACGGTATCCTAGGTTGATAGGTGTCTTATGCAGTATCTCTGGTCATAGAAGACACCTGACGGTATCCTAGGCTGATAGGTGTCTTATGGCGGTATCTCTGGTCATAGAAGACACCTGACGGTATCTAAGGCTGATAGGTGTCTTATGGCAGTATCTCAGATGATAGAAGACACCTGACGGTATCTAAGACTGATAGGTGTCTTATGGCAGTATCTCAGATGATAGAAGACACCTGACGGTATCCTAGGCTGATAGGTGTCTTATGCAGTATCTCTGGTCATAGAAGACACCTGACGGTATCCTAGGTTGATAGGTGTCTTATGCAGTATCTCTGGTCATAGAAGACACCTGACAGGTATCCTAGGCTGATAGGTGTCTTATGGCGGTATCTCAGGTGATAGAAGACACCTGACGGTATCTAAGGCTGATAGGTGTCTTATGGTGGTATCTCTGGTCATAGAAGACACCTGACGGTATCCTAGGTTGATAGGTGTCTTATGCAGTATCTCTGGTCATAGAAGACACCTGACGGTATCCTAGGCTGATAGGTGTCTTATGGCGGTATCTCTGGTCATAGAAGACACCTGACGGTATCTAAGTCTGATAGGTGTCTTATGGCAGTATCTCAGATGATAGAAGACACCTGACGGTATCCTAGGTTGATAGGTGTCTTATGCAGTATCTCTGGTCATAGAAGACACCTGACGGTATCCTAGGTTGATAGGTGTCTTATGCAGTATTTCTGGTCATAGAAGACACCTGACGGTATCTAAGGCTGATAGGTGTCTTATGGCAGTATCTCAGATGATAGAAGACACCTGACGGTATCCTAGGCTGATAGGTGTCTTATGGCAGTATCTCTGGTCATAGAAGACACCTGACAGGTATCCTAGGCTGATAGGTGTCTTATGGCGGTATCTCAGGTGATAGAAGACACCTGACGGTATCTAAGGCTGATAGGTGTCTTATGGTGGTATCTCAGGTGATAGAAGACACCTGACGGTATCTTAGGTTGATAGGTGTCTTATGGCGGTATCTCTGGTGTTAAAAGACACCTGATGGTATCTTAGGTTGATTGGTGTCTTATGGCGGTATCTCAGGTGATAGAAGATACCTGATGGTATCTTAGGTTTATAGGTGTCTTATGGCAGTATCTCTGGTGATAGAAGACACCTGACGGTATCCTAGGCTGATAGGTGTCTTATGGCGGTATCTTAGGTGGATAGGTGTCTTATGGTGGTATCTCAGGTGTTAAAAGACACCTGTCTGTATCTTAGGCTGATAGGTGACTTATGGCGGTATCGCTGGTCATAGAAGACACCTGGCGTTATTTTAGGCTGATAGGTGTCTTATGGTGGTATCTCAGGTGTTAAAAGACACCTGTCGGTATCTTAGGCTGATAGGTGTCTTATGGCGGTATCTCAGGTGGTAGAAGACACCTGGCTTTATCTTAGGCTGATATATGCCTTACGGCGGTATCTCAGGTGATAAAAGACACCTGGTGGTAACTTAGGCTGATAGATGTCTTATTGCGGTATCTCAGGTCATAGAAAGCACCTGTCGGTATCTTAGGTGGATAGATGTTCTATGGCGGTATCTCAGGTCATAGAGGGCAACTTATGGTATCTTAGGTTGATGCATAAAGCATGCCTTATGGTGGTATTTCAGGTGGTCTTAGGCTGAAAGGTGTCTTATGGTTGCATCTCGGAGGGCATCTGGGGAAATTTCAGGTGGGTATGGGGCACCTGGTGGTAACTCAAATGGATGTAAAGCCCTAAGGGTGCATCTCATACCAGTAGATGGCTTGTGGGGAAAACTCTGAAGGATAGAAGGCAAGTAGTGACATTCTCGGTGCGCAGAAGCCTGCTGCTGGTTTCTTAGGAGGGTAGGTGCCACCTCAATGTTTTCCAGCTTAGACAATCGCAAGTATTGATATCTCAAATGTATAGTGTGCTACCTGTGGTGTAACTGGGGTGGATGCAGTGGAGCATGCGGTGGTAACTAGGCCTTGGTGTAAAATTCTGCTCGCAGAGTTGCTCATCCACATAGAGTGCAGAGTTCTGAAAAACTCAGCAGTGCAGAGTTTTTTCCTCGCATGCCAAGGTGATGATCACAAGCGAGGAACATCTTACTCCAGACCACCTCAGGTGAGATTTCTCAATGTGGGTGGTCACGGATGGTCGCTAACCCTTGCATTGAGAAACAGCACATCTATGCGAAAGGCAAAAAGAAGCATCTCTCTCCTGAGCAGCGCATGGTGCCGTTCGCTGTGATTTCCCAGTGCGGGACAAACACCCAGTGCTAAAAATCTGCACGAACAGCGCAACATCTCACACTCCGCCGCTTGCGGAGCTCCGCGTAGTGCAGCAGTGGTTTTGGTCAATTCACAGCGTTCCGTGGAACTCCACAAACTCCGCTCAGACCTCGTGGTAACTTTGGTGGACACAGTGGAGTCTGTGGTGGTAATTTGGGTGGATGCAGTGGAGACTGCAGTAGTAACTTGGAGTGGTAACTTGGGTGGAGAGAGTGCAGCCTGTGGTGGTAAGCTGGGTTATGACTCAGAGTCTTCTGTAGTACTTTGGGTGGAGAGATTGCTGCCTATGGTGGTAAGCTGGGCGGACAGCGTGTTGCCTGTGGTGGTAAGCTGGGTTATGACTCAGAGTCTTCTGTAGTACTTTGGGTGGAGAGATTGCTGCCTGTGGTGGTAAGCTGGGCGGACAGAGTGCTGCCTGTGGTGGTAAGCTGGGTTATGACTCAGAGTCTGCTGTAGTACTTTTGGTGGAGAGAGTGCTGCCTATGGTGGTAAGCTGGGCGGACAGAGTGCTGCCTGTGGTGGTAACTTGGGAGGACACGGTGCTGCCTCTGGTGACAACTTTGGTGGAGAGAGTGGGGCCTGTGGTGGTAAGCTGGGTTATGACAGAGAGTCTGCTGTAGTACCTTTGGTGGAGAGAGTGCTGCCTGTGGTGATAAGCTGGGTGGACAGAGTGTTTCAAGTGGTGAATGGTAGGGACGGGGTGGCATGCCTAGAGGCCAGGCCTCCCTCCTGGTTCATCCACTCACCTCTACTCTCTTTCCCGCCACAGCCACCCCTTCCTCCGGGGTCAACTCTGGGATGAAGGCCTGGGAAATTGTCCTCCTGGTGCTGGGCTGCATCTTCGGTGCCTTCCTCGTCTTTGGTCTTTACTTCTCGGTAAGTATTCCAGGCTCAGTCCAGGACCAGGTTTAGCTCAGGTGGACAGGTAGAGAGGTGGAGCAGAGAGGGAAGATGCAAAGTAGAGAGAGGGGAACAAGAGAAGTAAGGTGTAGAGTGTCAACCTGTGTAGAGAGAGCAGTACAGCATGGAAAGGCAGGGAGTGACAGGAAGAAAGAGATGCTGAGCAGAGGCAAAAGAGGGCAAGGAATAGAATGAGGCAGACCCCAGTGGGTAGAGAGAGGGGGGAGGTGTGAGGCTGAGCTAGGCAGACTTTGGCCAGACAGAGATGAGATGTTCCATGCATTTTGGTGGTAAAGCAGAGCTGTGCAGGAGGATGACAAAACGTCATAATATAGGGACTGAGAGGCATATTTACAAGCCCCTATCACCACCACAATGTCACTTTTAGGGGTCCCTTCTCATTTTCAAGGCAGCTTTAAGCCACGCAACATAGCTTAAAGCTGCCTTGTAAATAAGGCCCCCTTTCATGCTCTGTTTAGCGTGGAAGGGGAGGGCAGTGGGTGGTGTGGTGGGCATTCCACCGCAACACCTTTTGATTCTGTTACTGCCTCCTATTTACAAGGGAAGCATAAATAGGAGTCAGCACAAAAATTAAGACCAGGATAAACCTGGTCTTAAACAGACTAAACAAGGAGACATGCTTTATTTCTCCTCGTTTCTGATGTTTCCATGTGTGCTGCCTTGTGCAGCACCATGGCAGGGCTCTGACCAAGAGGCCACTGCAGCTTCCACCACCCATCGCCCTCGTCATTGCTGCCAAAACAACTATTAACCATCTCTCTCGCATGTAAATGCGACCGTTCAGATTATTCCAGGTTCCCAGAGCCGAAGAAATGCCGGGGAGGCAGGAATTAGCAATTTTAATGTACATTGTAGTCCTAAACAACCGTTGTTCTGTTCATCTCTAAATTAGATGAGCAGCGCCACCATGTGGTGGACTGTTCTAAGTACGGTGTTGACAAGTAGGTGCCAGTGCGGAGCACTGGAAACCAATTAAGTGCTGGTGCTGAGCACCAGAAAGCACCGGCTCAAATTAAGCACTGAGTACATCCCGTCTGGGCTGCCCCATCCCTGCTCCAGTTTAGGAAAGATATGATGTCACACCTCATCATGGGGCAGGAACACTCCGCTACCCCTTCAATACTTCACTGACTGTAACGTGACCTTTAACCCTGTAATGATGCTTGCTATCCTTTCGGCTAAGTTTGTGTCACGCATGCACGCACGTATGCGCACACACACACCTGTCGACAGATACCTCCCACAGCAGTGTGGCCACACCCTCTTCCTTAGTCCCCACTAGGAGCTTAGGAGAAGTGGGCGGGGCTTCTTGCATGTGTGGGTGGTAGTCGGTGTCTTAGCCATTACTGTTAGCTGCTATACTGACGATTTTTACTTCTCTTTTCTGCCAGCTTTTCGCTTTCAACGCCTGATCCCAGAGCAGCACCATGGGGGAGGGGCCAGCCCAGCATCTCTCAAGATGGCTCCCAAGGTTTGGCCTCCATTTGACCAAGAGGCTCCCGCAGGGGGTCTCAGAGGGCCCACCCAATTCTTTCATGTCCTGTACTTGCTATAATGTGATTTCGATATGAACAGTGACCTTTCACCCCTCAGTGACTTTGAAGACGGACGATGAGGCCAGCATGCTTGTTTGCACATGGACTTTGATGCACTATTCGGCTAAAATGCATGCAGGCGCTCTGCCCTGCCTGACTGAGCCCCAACCCAACCAGCTTTTCAACAGAACAACCTGGCCTTATTCTTGCTTCTCCACCCCCTGCATGGACAACTGCAGGGTCACACACCGACGTTTGATTAGTTAGGGCTGTTTTGCTGCCATGATGCACTTCCAGGGATAGGGCTGGTCAGTCCAAGCAATGGATTTCGGAAAAACTGATGTGGTCAGCCATGTTTGTTTTAAGTGAACAGATTCAAAGTTCCCTCAATGTCTTTTATTTATTTTCTGAAACAATGTTCTATGGAGTTTAAACAATAAAAGATAATATTTATTTGCCCATTAATACGTCTGAATACTTTTGTGATAAAAGTGGTGTTGAGTTGTCATTAGAATACACAACTTGAAAGGCACAGCCCAGTTACTCACATTGTGTGTTTAAACTTGCAAAATGTTATAGTGGGGATGCTAAGCAATGTGGGTAAAACAGGTCAGGCCAGACTGTAGAGGCTGTGGGAGGTTTGCAAGGTTAGCGCTGAGCGGTCTGCGCTGTGGGCATCAGAGCGCTATCTTGGTGCACGAAGATGTCCCTGAGTTTGGAGTGCATTGAGATGGATTTTTGTTGGGTGTGGAAGGCCGTGACCTCATATTTGTGTTAATGTCTGGAGAAGTCCTGGGTACCCTTGGAGACAGCCAGGTCAGGCTCTGCGGAGGCTTGTGGGCGGGACATACGAGTATAGATTCTCAACCCCATTGATCGTTAAATAGATCCAGAATGGTTCCAACAGAATCCTTGTGCACACCCTCAGCCACTTTACACCACTCACCGCTTTCCTTGTCACTTTGCTACAGCGTCTTACATAGTTCAAGTTTAATTTATTTGCATAGTTAATTAAAACCATTGCAATACAAAAAATATACTCATTTAAAAACTGTCATGTACATAAGTAAAACTCTTGTATTTAAAAAGAAATATAGTCTGAGTACCCAAATCATATACTCAGAATGTTCGCACACCTCTTGCACTAATGCAAGTGCTATTGCTGGTTCGGTTCCTATTGTCGGTATTTCTGGCATCTTACTGCCGCTCAGTCTCAGATATTTTACTGTTCTACAGTTCATTTGTGGCTCGCTCGGTTCAAAACATGCTAGCAGAGCTTGCCTCCTGGTACGGATCCCTCGTTGATTGAAAGGTTGTTTCAGATTTTTTTTTCGTTCCATTGTAAGTTCTCTACAGGAGCATAGTAGGTGCAGCATGTCTTCCTGAGCTGATCCACATAGACGGCATGCAGAATCAGCTACAGCGTCTTACATATCGCCGGGGCGACTCCTAATATCCCTCGTCTACTTCATGCCAATTACTACTGGTATCACCCGGTAATGCCTAAACTGCTCTACTTGCCAACATCCAGTCAACACCCCCCTTTCACCACACCAGTCAGCCACACATGTATGCCCCAACAGTAGCATTTACCCCACCCACTTACATCACCACTCACTCCCCATCACTGAAAGCTCAACATTTGTTCACCCTTGTCACACCTTACTCCCACCGGTTCATTGGTGATACCTCCTACACAGGCTCAAAATTACACCACCCACACCATTTGCTTGCTTTTCATCACTCAGTACCATTCAGAACCACGCCATCTTTACGTGCAGATTCGCTAGCACCACAACTCGGCTTCAGGCAGCACAACCAGTCAACAACATTTGTCCCCACACTACCATCAGCATTCACCCCTAAGAATATACATATCATACATAATTCACTCAACAACAGTCTTCTAAACACCCTTTCATTATAGCCACCCACACAGCCAACTGTTCAAGGCATTTACCCCAGCTTCAGTTAGCCATGTGCAACATAGCTCAGCCATCCACATGCTAACAGCTCATTCCACTCCTGTATAACACGACTTGTGTAACTATCCCACGACACTAATCACTCATCTCACTCACCGTAACACTAAGCCCGGGCGTGGTTGGCGGAGTGCCACAACGCGAAGTCCCACAGAGTTGGAAAAACTCAGTGGAACTCCGCTCCCCCCTACTAAAGACGTACAACATAGGGGTTTGCAAGGACGAGGACGGCAAGGATGAGGAGAGAGAGAGAGACCACAGCGAGGAGGAGGACAGCCCGGAAACGCCACAGCAGGTAAGAAACAGTCAGAAACAGTGAGGGCCTGACAAGAAGAAGTGTGGCTCACTGGTTAGAGGCAGCAGACCAGAGAGCAGAAGTCGGCCCGGGATCAGGGTTCAATTCCTGACGCGGCAGGGTCGTGGACCTGGGTCAGCGGACTCGATAATTCTCGCTTCGGTGCTTACTCTAATCAGGGGTTCCACTCGGCAACTCTGGGCATTAGCTTGCCTAATCTCCAAAACGGCCCCATCAATTCCGGGGATGCCTGGCTCCACGGGACTCCCAGCAAGGGACCATCCCACAGGTAAAGTCAGGACGGGTTCCCCAGAGTTATACAGCGCCAGGAGACCTATGGACGGGTAGCAGTGCGCTTTACAAGCTCAAATACAAAATTCAAACTTAAACCTGCACCCCAGCCAAAGAAGGCAGTAAAAAATGTGGGCTTTTGGATTGACAGCGAACTCTCATTTGATGTGCAATCCAAGGCTCTGGCGGGATCTTGCTTTGGTCTCCGAAGAGGGTTGAGGCCCCTACTTAGTTATTTTGCACCAAAAGTCTGCCAAACCATCCTTCAGGCTATAATTTTTTCAAGGTTGGACTATGGGAATTCCTTATATTTAGGCGCCAACAAGTCCTGTATTGTCCGCCTGCAGAGAATCCAGAACGCAGCAGCTCGCGCCCTGCTAGCTTTGCCTAAATCATGCTCGGTCTCGCACCTTCTGCCTAAGTTGCACTGGCTACCGAGAGCGAATAGAATTCAGTTGAAGTCTTTGTGTGTGGCCCATAAAATATTGACCTGCCAAGGACCGCAGATTTTGGCGGACCTGCTGGCTCAATATGTACCGAAGCGCCCTTTGCGATCGGCTAATGCGGGCTTGTTTTGCACTCCCTGTTTTCTCATTCTCACACGTCCAGGACCTCTTCAGTTATCACACCTCCCTGACACTAAAAGCTAAAGCCTCTCAAAATGCCCCTCAGCCACACAAATCACACCTTTCTGTACTCACAGATTTCATGGCCGCTCACATCATTTGTTCAAGCCACGCACAATCCGCTACGTCCACAGCTCTCTTCCAGAAGACCAACACACACCTCCACTAAACTGCAGCACCCCCTTGACCACTCACATACCCACTTAGAGGCTTACATAAAGACACTCAAACGGATGTATGACATTACAACGCATGCATTTACATCGCATGCCTTTACAACGCAAGTATTACAACGCAGTCCATTACAACGCATAGTGCTTTTGGGCGCTGGATAGTGAATAGTTTAATTTACTATTCCAACTCCAGTCCCCGTGGACACTAGGGAAGGTTATTGGATAGTAAATTAACCTATTCCCTATCCTAGAGCGCCCCCCAGAGCAATGCGTTGTAATAGTTTGCGTAGTTATGGTTGCGTTGTAAAGGCTCTGCGATGTAAAAGTTGCGTTGTAAGTGTTGTTCACCCACTCAAACACAACATCTTGACCATTCTCATGCATGCGCAGCTACTCACTCAAATCCAATCCTGTACCAATAGTGCTTGCGTTGTACAATTACTATTGTACATCTCCCATCAACAAAATTACTTGATTGTAGTGACAAAGATCAAAGTTAGGTAATAGAGGCGAGACAGGATTAAAGGGAGGGCAATAATACTATTAGTGGTCTCGGCTTGTGTAATAGCTCAACGCCCCGTGCTATTACGCTGAATTAGCAAAACTGATGATCATTGAAACCTCATGAAGGAGTAATTGTGGAACTACTTTGGAGTGAACTAAACATATCCTAAAGTCCTCACCAGAAGGATGGATACATTTTCTAGCTGAATTGAATTCCAAGCCAAGTTGCCTTTTGCTCTTTCTTTTGTTTTCTCTGCACACATAACATAGTGAACAGCTGAAAGTATACTGTGGTGATCTCTGAACTACTGAGAGAGTACCTGCCCATCCCTCCAAGCTCAGTCTGTGACTGACGAGCAAGGACAGTGCCGTGGTGAATGAATTTCCACAAGCCAGTCAGAAGGGCATAACCACAGCATTTTCTTATGTGAATTCTAAATTGCTGTTTTCATGCCATCGGAATAGTTCTCTATGGTTAGTCCCTTCTGATTGGATGCTAAGTACCCATTAAAAGTAACATTGCGCAGCGCATGCCCCCATGGAACAGTGAGTGAGTGCTTTTCTTGTGTTCAGACTATGAAGCCTCTCTTATTTTATTTGAGGCCAGCCCATAAAGCAGTCATTTGTGTTTTTTTTTGTAGCCATGCTATTAAAATGATGAAGCTTAATTTGTATAAAAATCCAAGTATTTATTTTAAGGTTAGTAGAAGAAGCACAGCACGTCCGTTACAAAGTAGATCCTGGATAAAACAGTTGAATATAGAATCTGGAACCCAGCATGTAAGATGCAGGCACGCCTCACACATTCCAGGCTCCAGCAACCAAAAAAGATATGTAGAGATAGAAAACATAACTTAAATAATTTAAGAATGCAACACATCTTATCCCTAAACAAAAAGATATTAATATAAATATCTACTGGGTATTCTTTTTGGTCTAACACCATCTTTAACTCTAGAGGCAATCGATAAATCATTTTGTAGTGAGTCTTGAGGACACTTATTATAATTGTGTACCAACCTTCCCAGATTATTATCAGGACAAGACATTTGAGAACAATGTGGCTTGTAAGTATCAGGACATTTAGCCACTCTTCGGACATTCCCAACTCTTCCATCTTGAGTGACAACACTGTTTTTAAAAACCTTAACCACCTTAATGGGAGGAAAAAATGTAGAAAACCCGTTGGTAATAAAACCAGGTTTTTTAATCCTCACCCATTTTTCTACCGCAAAATCATGAGCTTTGACATTCATTTTTGAATCAAACAAGATCTTCATCTTTTGTTGTTTATCCTCAACACGTTTGGCAACACATTCAAGATCAACCATAGAACTATTTTTGTTCAACTTTTTAATCCACCAGGGACAAATATCAGAGGATGGTTCTCTTCCTTTCAGAAGTCTGAAATGACTCACACCAGTGACAGAGTGGGGTGTGATGCGATATGTCCACAACCTTTTCCTGACAACTTCCAACCAATCACCACCAGAAGAATTTACACTATTAATACAATCCTTAAGAACTCGGTTGAAACGTTCAACCTGGCCGTTTTCCCTAGGCTCATATTAGGAGGTAGTATGATGTTTAATACCACAACTCTTAAGGAAATCTTCAATATCGTAAGAAACAAGTTGCGTACCGTTATCAGTGATACATGTTTCTGGGAAACCTTCCCTAGCAAAAATCTCCTTCAAGAAAACAATATTTACTTGCGAAGAGGCATTTCCAACAAACTTTACTTCGGGCCATTTCAAGTGGTAATCAACCAAAACCAAAGCATAGCGAGCATTTAACGGCAAATGTCTGAAAGGACCAGAGATATCAAATGCTACCTTCTGCCAAGGAAAATTAGGCCAACTCACAGGCTTAAGGGGAGCAGAACATAGATGAAGCATCTTATCACTACTAATACAGTGTGAACAGTCCCTCACCATTCTGTCTATCATTTTATCAATACCAGGCCACCAAAATTTTTCCCTAACTAGGCGTTTCATAGAAGACATACCAATATGACCTTGGTGGGAAAGTAACAACATTTTCTCCTGTAAAGAACAAGGAGGAATTATCTTACCAGCCTTAAACAAAAGACCACCAAACTCTTCAATTTCAGAAGCAACCTGACAAAAAGGGGCTAAATCCGCAGAAATACACTTACTATTTGGCCATCCTTCTCTTACATAGTCAAAAATCTGCTGGCACACAGCATCCTTATTCAATTCCTCAAACCACTCTTCTTCACTTAAAGTTAAAAACTCTTGAGAAACACAATCACCAAAGGAAGCAACAACATCAACATCCTGTTCAATAGTTGAAACACTATCATCACTACAGGGTAATCTCGAGAGAAAATCCGCCGTAACATTGCTCTTTCCCGGTACATAAACAATTTCAAAATCATATTCTTGAAGACGTGAAGATAACCGGGCTACCCGCGCTGTAGAGTTCCATCCACCACCAGGAGATAAAATACCCACCAATGGTTTGTGGTCCGTTCTCAAAATGAACCTATTTCCCCACACATAATTTCTAAAATGTTCCACAGCCCAAATACAAGCTAGCAGCTCTTTTTCAATAACTGAGTACCTTCTTTCTGTGGAAGACAAAGTCCTTGATGCAAATGCCACACACCACTCATCTTTACCCGAACACTGACTCAGAACTCCTCCAATCCCATACAGACTAGCATCCACAGTAATAATGCATTTCTTATTAATGCAGAACGATTTTAGAGTAGGAGCATTGACAATCTCATTCTTAATTTGCTTAAAAGCAAGATCTTGTTTGTCCGTCCAAATGAATTTAGCAGAATTCCTGGTCAACTCTCTAAGCGGTTCCATTTTGTTAGCAAAATTTTGAATACATTTGCTATAATACTCACATAACCCTGCAAATGAGAGTAACTTTTCCTTATTATCAGGAGCTGGCGCTTTCATAATAGCATCCACCAGATTTTTCTTTGGTACAACCGCTTCTCCAGAAAGGGTATGTCCCAAATACTCTACAGATTTACAGAAAAATTTACATTTGCTAGCCTTCATCGTTAAACCACATTGTTCTAACTTGGAACATACCTCTTTAAGGTGAGAATGATGTTCAGAATCATTCTTTAGAAAAAAACAAGTATATTGTCTTGAAAACACTTGACAAATAATCCTAGATCTTTAAAAATATGATACATGGCCCTTTGAAAGAACTAAGCGGCCGAAGCCAAACCAAATGGCATCCTCCTGAACTGAAATAAACCATGAGGGGTGATAAAGGCTGTAAATTGTTTTGAGTCTTCAGTGAGCTCGATCTGGTTATATGCAGACCTAAGATCTAATGTCGAAAACACACATGCACCATCCAACATACACAGCATTTCATTAATGTTGGGAAGTGGGTGACAGTCAGTAAATAAATTCTTATTAAGCGCTCTTAAATCCACACATAACCTAATACTCTTATCCGGGGTAATGGCTAAAACAATGGGAGAAACCCACTCTGACGATTCCACTTCCTCAATTATGTTTTCCTTCACCATAGTATCCAACATATCTCTAAGCTCATTCCTAATACTAATAGGAACCCCACTTAGCTTTTGTTTAACTGGAACAGAATTAGGTTTAACCTTGATCCTGTGACTGAAACCATTCAATTTACCTAATTTATTAGAAAAGACTTTTGGAAAAGACTGGGAAATTTCAGTGGACCCAGGTAAATCACTAGACTCCCCATCAGATATTGCAAGAACTGACACAGGATCCTTTAACCTAGGATTCAATGTAACTCCTAATTTTGCTTGATCTCTCCATCCCAAGACATTCACACCTTTCCATGCAACATATAGTTTGATAATAGCAGAATTACTTTTGATGGTAAGGAGAACTTCCTTAAAACCAATAAAGTTGATTTTAGATCCATCAAAGTTGTAAGCAATGATATCAGGTTTAGATAATGTATTGATATCTACTAAATCTCCAAATGATTCTATACAATATTCCTGAGTGATAATAGTCCATGGGGAAAAAGAGTCCACCATAAGTTCTAATACCTTCCCCAAAATATTAACAAAACTTTTAGGAGACGATAAGCTATCAGCTTGTAAAATATCAAAAGACTCTTGTACAGATACAACAATACCAAATTCCTTAATATCTGGATCACTCGCCCCTTCAGAATTAACATTTGAGACATTACCACTAGAATATTTAGAAGTAGAAAACGAAGATTTTTTAGTGTCTTGGAAAGATTTTGTAGGAGTTTTGCACATTTTAGAACAATGCCCAGTACGGCCACATTTGTTGCATTGTCTATTAATAGCTGGACACTGCGGAAAAGAAGCAATATAGTCAGGATTGCCACATCTGAAACAAAAAAATTGCTTACTCTTACCATCATTCCTATCGGAATAATAATTAGTCTTTGTTTCATGAGGTTTAACAACACTGACCTCATTACTAGAGGTAGAAGGACTAGAAGTGGATGCTTTATCGAAAGATTTAATCCACCTATCTGACTGCTCAAGAGCTTTTGCAGTACTGATAGCTGTTTCCAAGCTAGGATCACCTAAAATCCAAAACTGTTCCTGAACTTTCTTACTCTTTACGTGCACAATGATCTGATCCCTGATCATTTCATCCGTCATGAGACCAAAGTTACAATGTAATGATAATGCCCGTGAAGCAGTAAGAAAATCATCAAAACACTCTTTATCATCCTGAACTTTGTATAGAATTTGAATCTGTTGAGAGCTACACTAGTAATAGGTTTAAATCTCCCTTCAATCCGTGAAACAGCTTCATCATACACATTACTATCACCACCCGACCTAACAGGCGGCAATGTTCTAAATACTAACTGTCCTTCTGAACCAAGACAATGTAAAAAAATGTTCTTTTTCCTCTCTGCAGACATCCATTTTCCATCCATTGCCTTGAGACAAGTAAAAAAGTCTTCTTTCCATCTTGTCCATGGAATTGGTGGATCACCTTTGGACTGTAAAAATTTTGATGGAGGATGAAATTGCATATCAAATGATATACAAAATCCTAAATGTAAGATAAATACCTAAACAAATAATACAGAGTGCTAACACAGTAGTTCATCAAAACCAACAAAAATAAGAACAAGAGAATAAAATAATATCTCCAGATAGTGTTTAAAACTAAGGGGCATACTACCAACAATTAGTGATAATTATCTCTATGTTGGTTTAGCGGCGATATTTTTATCGCCGAGCTGCGGCGATTTTTATCGCTTAGGAACCTTGCTATTATCAAGGTTTATCTCCTAAGCGATAAAAATCGGCCGAAATGCATGAATATCGCTGTAAAGTCAGCGATAACATGGCTAAGAACTGCTCAGGGGCAGGTGTTAGCTTTTGGAGATATTCGCGCTTAGCACGAATATCTCCAAAAGTTGGTAATAGGAGATAGCGATGTTAGCAACTGTTTCCAGTCGCTAACATCTTGGCACGCCCACTTTGCATGTCATTAGTGATAAATTTCACTGACATGTAAAGCGGGGCCCAAGATGGTCGCTATCTCCTACTAGCTCTCGCTAACTGGTGTTAGCGACAGCTAGGTAATAGGGAGATCATTTTATCTCCGCTTTCTTGGCTTTTAAAACCAAAAAAGCTGAGATAACCCCCCTTGATAATATGCCCCTAAGTTATATATAAGTAAATGAATCTTCAATGAAATAGATGTTTAAAAGTAATTTTCAAAATATCCTGTAGATGGCAGTCTTGTAATAAAAACTAAATGAATTCTTCCTCAAGTCATGTAATGAAATCAAAATGAATTCTTCCTCAAGTCTTCAATGTATACAAACTCCAAAGATAAAATGCAATGTAGATCCAAAAAGTAGTTTATAAGTTAGTCTTAAAATAGAATTGAGCTACTTATTGTAAACGATCCTTAAAGAACAAATGAGAATCGTATTGGTTGAATTTAATAAAGTTCTCCCAAAATAAGGATTTATTTTAATGAAACACGCAAGAAATTCAACAGCGTGTAAGAATATACCTTATTTCTTAATGCGAAAGCAAATGCGGTTTGATTTTCTTTCTCCGGTAGCCACAAGTAAAAACGCTTCGTGTTTCCTTCTCCGGTAACTTCAGTCACCATGGAAACAAAGTGGCGGCTTGACGTTATGCGTGATGACACAGTGGCGCAAATCCACGTCTTGTGTGATGACGCTGGATGATGTGTCACGCAATGAGTGTCAGGGGTGATGTATGCGATTTGTCTCGAGCTGAGCTTCTGCCCCTTCACTCACCCAAACGCCGAAAACGCACAGAAATGCAGAAAAGCCTCCAAACTTCATGAAAATTCACCGGAGCAAAAAGGGAACTCAATAAAGTGCAAATCGCTTCTCTTCTCAAGTAAGTAATGCCGGTTTATAAATATTCATTCGTGGATTCTCGAAATTTCTGCTCCTGTGCTTCAAAATTGTGGCAGAAATACAATGAAGGTCCCTCGTCGCCAATATTAAAACGATGAAGCTTAATTTGTATAAAAATTCAAGTATTTATTTTAAGGTTAGTAGAAGAAGCACAGCACATCCGTTACAAAGTAGATCCTGGATAAAACAGTTGAATATAGAATCTGGAACCCAGCATGTAAGATGCCGGCACACATCACACATTCCAGGCTCCAGCAACCAGAAAAGATATGTAGACATAGAAAACATAACTTAAATAATTAAAGAATGCAACACATGATCTGCAGACAACATTTAAAATAGGTTGAATTTTAACTTCCACAGTTTGTCAAACAAGGTTTACCCACTACAGCTTGACATCAGTTCAGAGTAATACATCGCCATCGTGAAGTCATCATCAACTAACGCTACCCGATTCTAAAGTTATCCCGGGATCATGCTTGAGTGATACAGCCGCATTTTGATGTTATTGTAAGATCATTTTGTAATTAGACAACCCCATCCTGAAATACTCGTAGGATCATCCTGGAGTAATCCAGCCTAATCCTGAAATCATCCCAGGATCATCCTGGAGTAGTACAAGATCATCACACGTTTTCCACTGAAGTCATCGGCAACTCATCCTGGAGTAGTTTCTCTGATGCTTCCAGAGTCATCTCATTTCAATCTTTCACCCCACAAACAGACTTCAGGATGGCCCGCGATGGCTTCCCCAGATAATTACAGGAATAGCCCAGCTGAAGTCATTAGATGACTCCAGGAGGATCTTCCTTTTTGACTAGAGGGAGAGGTGTGGCGCCGCGGCCAGGGCGACTGACGCTGGAATCTGGGGACCACGGTTCGATCCCCGGCTCCGGAGGCAGGTTAGCCCAGCACCATGTGACTCCGGGCAATAGCTTGCTTAATCTTCCCGACGGCCCCCAGCGCCTAGAGACCCTTACGGGTGATTGTACGCTTTACAAATGTGGACTTTACTTTACTTTACTTTACTTGGGAAGGGAGGTAGAGTGTAACATATATCCCTAAATATTGGATCGGGTCAGGAGAGAGGGCTTGTCGCTTAAGATTATCTGGGAAAACATTACTAGAAGTATTGATTATTAATTTTCTGTGTTGTTATGATTGATTTTATACCCTCCAATTAATTCAAACAGCAAATTCTGCCAATGTTGTTTCGATATTCTGCCTTTCTGGTCGACGGTAACGGACAGTATCATCCACATATAACTTACATTTTGACATTCTTGATACTGGTGTTTTTATCTCTAAATAATTTTCAATCCGGATAGCCAGGGGTTCAATAAAAAAGGTAAATAGTGCAGGGCACAGAGGACAACCTTACCCAGTCCCCCAACTAATATTGACTGTACCGACCAGGTTAGAATTAATAAAAACCTGAGCCTGCGCCCCTTGATACATATTCCGTAACACGTTGATAACCTGGGGAGGAATCTCAACCCCTCCAACACTGTAAAAAAGAACATCCCAGTTCACCAAGTCAAACGCTTTCTCTGCGTCGACCATCATTATAAGTGCTGGTGTTGGGTTAGTGTTGGAAAGTGGGTTATTGGTGGGGGCAAATGTAGGTCTGCCACTGGCAACAAGGCCACTAACACATGGTAGAACCCAGCATAGGTCTTAGGAAATTATTCCTTTACTCACCCCTTGGTAACGTGGCTGCGAGCAGACAGGCTTAACTTCAAAGACAAGTATGTAAAGCATTTAAAAACACCATTTCAGTAAATAATTAAGACACAACACAAAATAAAAATCTAACACCAATTTATAAAAGTAGGTAATATCTTTATCTTTTAAATGACACAGAAAGGAAAAACATCCACTGTAGGGAACCAGAGATATGAATTTCTAAAGATGAATCACTTTCTAGTGCTTAGAAACCAATAGAGCCCTTTTTAGTCATTTTGTTTTCTTTGACAGGGACACCTTTAGAAATTGTTCTGGAGAATCTCACCAAATGTGCCGCCTTCCCCAGCAGGAGGGGTCCAGTTAGAACTCCTTCCTGAAGTTCTGGTTGCGGGTCCCAAAGTATCCAACATACAAGCTAAGGTTCTGGAATCTCCAAGAGGGTCCTTGAAAGTGTGAAACTTCAATTCTGCAATCCACTTGAACAAAACCCTTACCAATCCACTGGTACTCCAGGCTGGGAATTCTTTGTGGGTCTGTCCAGGTGAGCTCTGTTAACCTGTAGCTTGCAGGGAGTCCACTCTTTAGTCCTTTGGCAGCAAGGTAATCCACGGGGCTGCAGTTTCACTTGGTGCAGTCTTCAGAGGTCAGGCTGTAGAAATCTTTGCTCAGCAAAACGTCTCAGCGGGGCACTTCTTGCTTCAGTAAGTTTCAAGCAGTAGATCTGGAGGGCTCTGCCCCTCTCAGATACTTACTCAAAATTCTCTGGGTAAAGCAGCAGGTCACTCTTGACCAACGGGAGCAGAGTAACTCCTGATAGTTATGACCACATCCTTTAGAGTGTGGTATGATTATGTCCCAGAGTGCATCAAATCTTCGAAATCCATAATGGCTGATTTTCCAGCAGAGAGTCAAGACCTGGCTAAGAACATCCCCAGGGATGGCTTATTTCCCTAGACTCTCCCACTAGCATCTGCCCATACCTTCCTTAAGCCTAGCCCTGACTCTGGGTCAAAAGTGGAAAAGTGTAACTGACACCCAGGCCTCCACTCTGCCTTTGAAGAGCATGGTTTACTACCCCCCCCTCTGGCCTGGCATTCCTATTGAACAGCACAGTGCCCTCCCAGCAGAGCTGGTTAACCCCGGGGGCTCTTTATCACCTCTACAAGGCAGCCAGGCTAATCCACTTAATGCTGACCAATCAGGGCAGACCACTGGAAGGCTGAATTTGGACTTACAAACAAGAAAGACTTATAACTTCTTGTATGTACACTGTAGGAGAAATTCAACAATATGATATTGTTGGATTTGGATTTCGACTACTACAATTCTCAGAAGTCTTTTAATGGCCAGTCTAGTCTTCTCCTATCAATAGTTATTAATCAATAACTTCCTACCATGTTAACCTATGTAACACAAGGCATTTGCAATGGGAAAAATGACTTGGGCCATTTCTCCAGCACCAGGACTTACAAAAACATATTTTATAAGTACTTGCCTTATATCTACAGGAACCCCACCCCATGTGCAACTAGGGGAGACGTTAGGGGTTCTGAATCTGTAATAATACTGCAGATTCTCCTTTTACTGTGCTCCTAGCATCAAAGTCGAATTTAAGCAGCACTTTACCACAAAGTGGGGAGTGAAATATAAAATGTCACTTTATCCAGGCATATAAAAACTCATTTTATAAGGGTGTACCTTATAGCTAACTGACCATCCACCCCTGGGATACCTAGGGGAGACCCTGGGGGTCCCTAATAGGCCAAAACATTGTAGCCTAGTCATTGTATCACCAACGTTGGGTTTGGGTACAATTTACTTTTTAAAAGCAGTCCTGGCACCCGGGGCTATTTTTAAACTGACCACAGGCTTCAGCAGTGCACACATGCAAGTGCAAAAAGAGCTGCTGGCCTCTCAACTGCCGTGCCCCAGGGTACTGGGGATTTCTAGGTAGTTTCAATCCCCTGCCCTATTATATTCTAGGGGATTATGGGGTAGATCATGCCAATTACAGGGGTACCCCTCCATACTATAATGTACCCTAGTGTATGTTGGGTGTTTTAACTATATTCTAAAGTGTTCCTTTCAGCTCAGCACTGGCCCTGGGCCTGGTTAGGCAGAGCCCAGAGCCAGTAAAAATCAGTTCCCACCAGCATCGGTCAGCAAAAACTTGGGGGGTGCCCAGGGCACAGGATTACTTTGCCACAGTTAGTATTAAAAAATATCAAGTGCATTTAATAAAAACCCAGTATTAGATGACATTAACCTCCTGGCCACAAACCCTGTCTGGTCCTTATGGATCACATTTTGTGCAACTGCTGTCAAGCGATTCGCCCAGCCTTTGATTAAAATGTTATATTCAGAATTTAATAAACTGATCAGGGTATATGAGTGAATGTCCCTGGGGTTCTAACCCCTCTTAACAAAACGTACAATAATAGATTCTTTGACAATTGATGGAACCGCACCGCCTGCTTTGACATAGTTAAAAAGCTCACCCAATCTCATAAGGTTTTCAATGTCATTTTTGCGATTCCTGGTATAACAGTCTCTCAGATTCTTCTAGTTTGCATTTCTTCCTCAGTCGCTGGCTGGAATCTTGAGCCAGGCCAGTACCTCGTCTGACGGGAGGACTGCAGTCAGCTGGTCCCGGTCCTGCTGCTCTGCAACGCCTCGAGGGTACTGGCGCTCAGCTCTTTCCTCATAGGTCCCATTGAGAGATCCGGGAGCAAAGTACTGGTCAAGACTGGAATGTTTATCCCCAGAGCTGACCAATCAGCCCTCTAGCAGAGTGCAAAAGTATAAGAGGTTCTTCAATCAAACACATGTACGGCCATTGCAGGGTCAGGCACGTCAGGCGCATGGACAACAACAGCGCTTTCTGGATTGCCTCCAGTGATGTATCAATCTGTATTAGTGCCCAGAGAGGCAACAAAACCCTTTGTAACTGCAAAGCAGGCAGGAAGAAGAGGTAGAACAGAAAGCACCCTGGAGGAACATGGAGGAATAGCGAAGAAGAAGTACAGAGGGAAGAAACGGACACCTGACAACACCGCCTGCCGCAATGCAAAACATGCGGAATGCGCCCGCCAGTGTGGCTGCTGGTGTTCGCGTTTTTTGCATTTAGTGCTATTTTCATAAAGCGAAATGATTCCTCTGGTCCATTTTGGATGCAAGGGTGAATTTTGCACTGAGGAAATAGTGAATAATGCTGCGTTACGCTCCTATTCTTGAACGATTGTACTGTAATTGTGCATAATCACACTACAGCAAATTATGCAAGCGACACCAAACCTTAATGCTCATGCCATACACAGAGAGTCAAGTGAATTCTCGAACCCCTGCACCCGTCCTGTCATTCATACGCCCCCTACTCTCCTCCTGAGGCTCACTCCTTCCACCCTTGCTTCACAAAGATGGAGACTGGCAGAACCGTTTACACAACTGAGCCAGCGGCCAACTCACCCTGAAGAAGGCCGGTAAACTCTTCTCTCCCTTCACTGTAATACTGCATGACCGGAGCTGTTAGGCACTGAAAGCCAAGGTAGCAAGAGCAAAGCCGGGTCCCCACCTCGACCTCAGAGCATCACTCTGAGGTCACTGTCCATGGGTCTGGATGACCCTACAGCAAGCTTGCACAATTGTTGGGCTCAAGTGGGAAAAAGCAGAAACATGTTGACTGCACTAATGTGAAAACAACTTCAGAGCTTGCAGCGGTCTCTCTTTAAAGAGGTACACGTCTGGTTTTTTACCGCCTAAGAATGTTTATTGCATTTCCCTTACTGAATAATTGCAAAGAAAATTCTATGTTAAAAATGTAATATTTTTATTAGGCAAATGAGAGCATATTTACACTTAAATATAATAGGTTCATAAAAAACAAAAAAAACACTTTTAACACAAATATCAAGAAATCAACTTAAATAAACAGAAAACAGCACCAGCGTCCATTACACTAAAGAATGGAATCAGCTCAAGTTTCCTGGTCACAGATCACATCAGAGGATTACTTTCTTAGAAAGTAATCTGGATATATCACTTGATTATATATATTATAAATAAATCCTCTCATTTTTCCGGCTGAAACCTCCAACAATACATTGTAAGTCGATAATGTTAGACTAACGTACCGCTTGTGAGGCAACTAACAAAGGAATGAAGATATCCTAAAGTCATTAGTAATTTATAATTTACTACTTTTGTACGTGAGCACTATCCTGGGTAAACAGTGCTTATTTTGCATAGAAAAGGCCTCTCAAGGGCCTATGTAAATGGCTCAGTTAAACAGGATTGTGTGCAGGACTACATGTCCCAGTGTCCCTCTGGATAGGAGTTTGTAGAGAAAAAAAGACTGGGCAGGCCTGCCAGTCCTGGGCACTAGATGAGGTACACGGTGGGGTGGCGAATGCAAGCTGCAATATTTCCTCCTGAGTTCCTATTTTATTTTAATTTTTTTACTGAAAATAAACCTACCATATTTCCAGGGGGAACATATGGACTGTTTTCCTCACTGGACTTTGAAGCCACACAGATGCTGTGGGTCTGTTTTTAGGCTCTTTTAAAAGGGCGGGAATGGCGGGCAGCGTGAGGGGCCTTTTGTGGTAAACATTGGGGTGCAGGAAACCCTACCGGGGCACACTGCCCTCTGGTGGACTCGCAGACATTTACAGTCAGAATGTCTCTTCCCAGGGTGCTTTCCGCAGTGTATGCTTTTACATTTTTCATATAACACTGGTGCGATGCTGCCTGCTCGGTAAGTCTCTGTGGTTCTCTGGCAGGGGCTGCACTACCCTTGGGGGGCGGTGTCCGGCGGGGGTCCCTGAGGGAGGGGAACCCTGTGGGAAGGTCAGAGGTCACCGGTGGGTGCTGTCTTCACAGTGGTACGCTGTCCCAGGATTCTTCACTGCCCCCCGAGACCTCAGCTTGTCGGGGCTCCCGAGCCGTCTGTTGTCGGGGGTGGGCGTCTCTTTTGACGGCATACTGTCCTTGTGATCGAGACAAGACGATGCACTGTGGAGAGGTCAAAGAGAGGTCAAGGAAAAGGTGGAAGGGGCGCACATACACACTGTAGCTTGTATCTCACATCATACCCCTTTAATTCAGCCCCTTTCCCTAAGCATTAAAGTGTTAGTGCAAAGCATTTCCCACTTGCAATGTGTGTGTTTTGGTTAACACACAGCAATCAAAATTAATATATTTACTTTGTTGTGGGGGTGATTGATCTGAATGGGGCACACACAAAATCTCTGTGCCTCGCACCATCAATTTCCCCACTTAAGTAGAAGCTTTCTAGACTCACACCCGCGAGTGGGTGTGTAAAACACAGGGAGATCTGTGTGTCCCCACTTTACAGCCTTCTTTCTCAGAGGGGTGGAGTAAAGCCCCCCTCTTCCAGCACTTCTTGTCTCGTACAGTGTGTCTCCCCACTTAAGAGCGCTCCATATGCCGTATTATGCATTGTGATTGCTTGAGCCCTGCACACCTTACAAAAGGTGCGCCAGCGCAAACAGTGATAATGCACCCCATTATGGTGAAAGCGTTGCCCTGGGGGCAGCTGCGAACTCGCTTTGCCCTGGGAGCAGCACATTTCTGTCAAAGCACGGAGCAGCCGGTCTGTGGTTTCACAGTGCAGGCGCACCTGCCTGCACTTTCAAAGGGGTTTAGAGGTCCCCTTGCAGGCGGGAGCAGTCAGTGACTGCACCTGCTGCAAGGGAATGTGGGGGGGTACATGGGACCACCTTTACCCCTCGCAGAGGGCTGCTCTCAGGAGGCGTGCCACCTTTTATGGTTGACTGTCACTGCGCCTCCTGAGAGCTTCTTTGACTCTGCACCTGTGTCTGTATTACGGCGCGGGGGCAGAGTCAAAGGAATTCCCTTATTTGCATATGGCACGCCCCTATGCAAATGAGGGAACACCCTCTGTTGATAGCACTTTAAGTGCACCAGCGCTATCGGTATTATGGAAGGGGACGCACAAGAGTCTCCGCCCCTTCTATAATACCAAAGTGGGCACGCATAGCAGATGCATATTACTTTTACCCCCCCCCGGCACAATCTGTAATACGCCTCTATGTGTCCACCTCACTTGTGTGTTTTTTGTTTTCCCCACTTAAGAGAAACCCTGGCCCCAGAGCCCGATGCTTACCGTGCACACCAGGCAGGTGGCCAACAGGCCCCCAAAGATGGCCCCTAAGGAGATGAGGATGATGCCCCAGCTCGGCAGTCCGCCTGTCGGTGTAGGATCTGCAAAGAACAAGAAGGCATGAGATGGTCAGAAGAATACCCAGAATGCCCCAGGGAGGGGGGTGAACATTGTGGTGATAGAACAGCACAAGAGCTTGTGTGCATGCATTTTTGAGGGCTGAGGTAAGTGTCCAACTGACGGGAGAGCAAGGGATGGGGGCGCCAGAGAGAAGGCATCAAAGAAGGCACACATTTCACCAAACACATTTTATAGACACAACTAAAGCAAAGATCTAGGACTGTGTAAGGGATCCTCTCGGGTACAAGCACAGGGCACCATTGGATATGACTGAGAATTATCAGGAGCCTCTATCGTACTAGTGATCAGGTTGCACCGAGTCACAGCGCTATATGCCATGGGAGGAAGAGGGCAAGCCAATGGCCATGGGTCAACAGAAGTGTGTTGCACACCTATTATTCAGTGGTACAGAAAAATATTGGAAAGGTGAAAAAGACCAAGTGCCTAACACCATCATCTCATAGTGTGTCATGCTTATCAATGGGAACTTTCTTAGATTGATGACGCTGAGGTATCCATAGCCAACGTACATTGGGTATCAAACAGCAATGCCTTTGATTGATCCTGAAGCAGGCCAATGGACATTTGCATGAGGGCCGAAACATCATCAGAAAACCAAATGGACTAACTCTATGAAATTTGCTTCTATTGCATATCAGACATAACCTACTGTTCTAGACTCAGTTTGGTCTGAATTATATATGTCATGTACACTGTAAAATAGGTTATATTGTTCACTATTTTAAAATGTGCCATCAGCACTTATTGTTACTTCACTTGGAGCCTGGAAGGAATTCTAAAATACAATTGAAAGTTAATATGAAATGGCCCTGTGTAATATTCGAGATGCTTCCATGTTCTGTGAATCAAACAATCACTATCATTAAATGTTGAAAGAAGCTTCGTTGGGTCAGTTTTCAGGGGCAGCAGTAGCCCACTTCCAGGAACCTCCTTCAGTAACAAGGAAGAGTCAAAAGGCCCTAATCACAAAGGTAAACTCTTTTATTAACATACATTTATGCCAAAATACATCTTTTTTATGCCTCCCAGGAATTTCCTAAAAGATTCCTGGCAGGCATCAGGGGCACAACACAAGCCCCCACAGCCCCGCGGTGCGGGGGAGGCCCGGGCTGCAGGGGGCCCCCTCAACACAGTACTCAGGCCTGATAGCTCCGGATTAAAACCGGAGGTGGGGCCCTTCTGTGCACCTTGCAGGGGGGCCACCTCAGCACAGTACTCAGGCCTGATTGCTCCGGATTAAAACCGGAGTAGGGGCTCTTCTGTGCACCTTCCAGGGGGGCCGCCTCAGCACAGTACTCAGGCGTGATAGCTCCGGATTAAAACCAGAGCGGGGGCTCTTCTGTGCACCTTGCAGAGGGGCCGTCTCAGCACAGTACTCAGGCCTGATAGCTCCGGATTAAAACCGGAGCGGGGGCCCTTCTGTGCACCTTGCAGGGGGGCCACCTCGGCACAGTAGTCAGGCCTGATAGCTCCGGATTAAAACCGGAGCGGGGGCTCTTCTGTGCACCTTGCAGGGGGGCCGCCTCAGCACAGTACTCAGGCGTGATAGCTCAAGATTAAAACCGGAGTGGGGCCCCTTCTGTGCCCTTCTGTGCACCTTGAAGGGGGGCAGACTCAGCACAGTACTCAGGCCTGATAGCTCTGGATTAAAACCGGAGAGGGTGCCCTTCTGTGCACCTTGCAGGGGGGCCACCTCAGCACAGTACTCAGGCCTGATAACTCCGGATTAAAACCGGAGCGGGTGCCCTTCTGTGCACCTTGCAGGGGGGCCGACTCAGCACAGTACTCATTCCTGATAGCTCCGGATTAAAACCGGAGCATGTGCCCTTCTGTGCACCTTGCAGGGGGGCCACCTCGACACAGTACTCAGGCCTGATAGCTCCGGATTAAAACCGAAGCGGGTGCCCTTCTGTGCACCTTGCAGGGGGGCCGACTCAGCACAGTACTCATTCCTGATAGCTCCGGATTAAAACCGGAGCGGGTGCCCTTCTGTGCACCTTGCAGTGGGGCCGACTCAGCACAGTACTCATTCCTGATAGCTCCGGATTAAAACCGGAGTGGGTGCCCTTCTGTGCACCTTGCAGGGGGGCCGACTCAGCACAGTACTCATTCCTGATAGCTCCGGATTAAAACCGGAGCGGGTGCCCTTCTGTGCACCTTGCAGGGGGGCCGCCTCAGCACAGTACTCAGGCCTGATAGCTCCGGATTAAAACCGGAGCGGGTGCCCTTCTGTGCACCTTGCAGGGGGGCCGACTCAGCACAGTACTCATTCCTGATAGCTCCGGATTAAAACCGGAGCAGGTGCCCTTCTGTGCACCTTGCAGGGGGGCCACCTCGGCATAGTACTCAGGCCTGATAGCTCCGGATCAAAACCAGAGCGGGTTCCCTTCTGTGCACCTTGCAGGGGGGCCGCCTCAGCACAGTACTCAGGCCTGATAGCTCCGGATTAAAACCGGAGCGGGTGCCCTTCTGTGCACCTTGCAGGGGGGCCACCTCGGCACAGTACTCAGGCCTGATAGCTCCGGATCAAAACCAGAGCGGGTGCCCTTCTATGCACCTTGCAGGGGGGCAGCCTCAGCACAGTACTCAGGCCTGATAGCTCCAGATTAAAACCGGAGTGGGGGCTCCTCTGTGCACCTTGCAGGGGGGCCATGTCGGCACAGTACGCAGGCCTGATAGCTCCGGATTAAAACCGGACCAGGTGCCCTTCTGTGCACCTTGCAGGGGGGCCACCTCGGCACAGTACTCAGGCCTGATAGCTCCGGATTAAAACCGGAGCGGGGCTCCTCTGTGCACCTTGCAGGGGGGCCGACTCAGCACAGTACTCATTCCTGATAGCTCCGGATTAAAACCGGAGCAGGTGCCCTTCTGTGCAACTTGCTGGGGGGCCGACTCAGCACAGTACTCCGGCCTGATAGCTCCGGATTAAAACCGGAGCAGGGGCTCTTCTGTGCACCTTGCAGTGGGCACACCTCAGCACAGTACTCAGACCTGATAGCTCTGGATTAAAACCGGAGTGGGTGCCCTTCTGTGCACCTTACAGGGGGACCACCTCGGCACAGTACTCAGGCCTGATAGCTCCGGATTAAAACCGGAGCGAGGGCTTTTCTGTTCACCTTGCAGTGGGGCCGCCTCAGCACAGTACTCAGGCGTGATAGCTCCAGATTAAAACCGGAGCGGGTGCCCTTCTGTGCACATTGCAGGGGGGCCACCTCGGCACAGTATTCTGGCCTGATAGCTCTGGATTAAAACCGGAGCAGGTGCCCTTCTGTGCACCTTGCAGGGGGGCCACCTTGGCACAGTATTCTGGCCTGATAGCTCTGGATTAAAACCGGAGCGGGTGCCCTTCTGTGCACCTCGGCACAGTACTCAGGCCTGATAGCTCCGGATTAAAACCGGAGCGGGGGCTCCTCTGTGCACCTTGCAGGGGGGCCGACTCAGCACAGTACTCATTCCTGATAGCTCTGGATTAAAACCGGAGCAGGTGCCCTTCTGTGCACATTGCAGGGGGGCCACCTCGGCACAGTACTCAGGCCTGATAGCTCCGGATTAAAACCGGAGCGGGTGCCCTTCTGTGCACCTTGCACGGCGGCCACCTTGGCACAGTACTCAGGCCTGATAGCTCCGGATTAAAACCGGCGCGGGTGCCCTTCTGTGCACCTTGCAGGGGGGCCGCCTCAGCACAGTACTCAGGCCTGATAGCTCCGGATTAAAACCAGAGCGAGGGCCCTTCTGTGCACCTTGCAGGGGGCCGCCTCGGCACAGTACTCAGGCCTGATAGCTCCGGATTAAAACCAGAGCGAGGGCCCTTCTGTGCACCTTGCAGGGGGGCCACCTTGGCACAGTACTCAGGCCTGATAGCTCCGGATTAAAACCGGCGCGGGTGCCCTTCTGTGCACCTTGCAGGGGGGCCGCCTCAGCACAGTACTCAGGCCTGATCGCTCCGGATTAAAACCGGAGCAGGTGCCCTTCTGTGCACCTTGCAGGGGGGCCACCTTGGCACAGTATTCTGGCCTGATAGCTCTGGATTAAAACCGGAGCGGGTGCCCTTCTGTGCACCTCGGCACAGTACTCAGGCCTGATAGCTCCGGATTAAAACCGGAGCGGGGGCTCCTCTGTGCACCTTGCAGGGGGGCCGACTCAGCACAGTACTCATTCCTGATAGCTCTGGATTAAAACCGGAGCAGGTGCCATTCTGTGCACATTGCAGGGGGGCCACCTCGGCATAGTACTCAGGCCTGATAGCTCCGGATTAAAACCGGAGCGGGTGCCCTTCTGTGCACCTTGCACGGCGGCCACCTTGGCACAGTACTCAGGCCTGATAGCTCCGGATTAAAACCGGCGCGGGTGCCCTTCTGTGCACCTTGCACGGCGGCCACCTTGGCACAGTACTCAGGCCTGATAGCTCCGGATTAAAACCGGCGCGGGTGCCCTTCTGTGCACCTTGCACGGCGGCCACCTTGGCACAGTACTGAGGCCTGATAGCTCCGGATTAAAACCGGCGCAGGTGCCCTTCTGTGCACCTTGCAGGGGGGCCGCCTCAGCACAGTACTCAGGCCTGATAGCTCCGGATTAAAACCAGAGCGAGGGCCCTTCTGTGCACCTTGCAGGGGGGCCCCTTCAACTTTCTTTACGCCACTGGCAGGCGTAAACACTCTTATGGTTGCAGAAACCTCCGCAGTGCGTGCGTAGACCTCGGCAGCTGTACACTCCATTCAAGGGGTGGAAAATGGGCATTCCAAATCGTGGTTTGCTTGGGTGCTTGGGAATGCCCACAAACATGTTCATTTGTGAAGATTCCCAACTCCTCTCTTTCGTAGATTTACTTCAGCACAGGGGTGCTGCACATCCACTTCCAAAGTCAGACCACCCTTACGTTTGGTGGCAGAGGAATGGAAGCGCTTTATTCACAGGGAAAAATGTTTCCTCCAAGAACAAAAAAAAAAGCAAAAAAGTGTGTGTGTGCCCAGGAAAAGTCACCAGGCTATCACAGGAGTATGGCTGGACTCTTTATTTCGAGCCCCCGAAACTGTACTTTTAGTGCCAGAAATTGACTGATAACTATCCAGAATCTGAGTTATTATTGTACTGTGACTGTTCCTGATATCTGTCATTCATGTGACTGTTCCTGTTTTTGTGATTTGGGCACATAGGTGGCAACTTCAGGACTTAGGGGGATCTTTCTGGATGACGAGAGGGTTTCTGTCAGGAGTTGCATGAAATCCCAAACCCCCTCGAGTGATTCCCTTCTCACCTCTCGCGAGAACCGAGAAGGCACTATGGTGAAGAACGTCACATAGGTGGAGCAGTGACGTAATGAAACTTGAGGGGCCCCTGCAAAGTACACGGAGATGGCCCCATGGTACGGACCCAGTGCCAGAAAGGGTTCCCTGGAGCTCGGGCTCCCCCGCGCCCAGGGTTTTAAGTGGGCTGGATCTCACCGGGTTTGAGCACCGGCAGTTTTTTTAAGGAGGCTTCGAAACGGGTCTCTATCGGGCTCTGATTTGTGCCCTGGCACAGGCAGCCCGGCCGTTGGTAGGAATACCTGCGGGCGGTGACGTGGGGAGGGGGAGGGGCAGGGTGGGGGGTAGTAATGTATGGATTACGGAGTTGAAAAGATAAGTAAACATATAAATAAATAAAATGAAGTTCGTTGCGCGCACTGCATCGCATTTGGCGATGCAGTGCATGCAACGAAATTGGCTTTATTGATATATATGTTAACTTACTTGTTAAGGCCCGTAATCCATACATTATTACCCACCACCCGCCCCTCCCCCTCCCCACGTCACTGCCCGCAGGTACTCCCACCACCGGCCGCGGCTGGGCACAGGCGGCCTGTTTTTTTCCAGACTGCAGTGACAGCAGGCACATCGGTGTGTGTGTTCACACTGCTCACTTCTCAGACCCCTGATGAGCAGGGTTTACTAGCTGCTGCTGTTACGGTATGACGTCATGCCAGGTGAGCGTTGTTCGGGGAAGGGAAATCCTTTAAAGAGTCAATTTCTCTCTGGATTTCCCTCTCTTTTTGAAACTCGGGAGCAGCAACATTGTCGTTCTGTCACCAAGGCTTTATGTGGAAGCTTTTTCAATATCATATATGTGTGTTTTGCTAATATTATCTATAAACCATAGTTGCTGCTTCTTTATCTTATGCAACTAACAACCATTGACAAAGCCAATAGTCCTAGCTTGTTGTAGGTATGATGCTACATTTGTATCATATATCTGGATGCAATGACAAACAGCAAAATACCAGTCGGGCGGCACACTCTGCTAAGCACAGATTTTTAGCTTATGTGTTTTAAGCCACGCCCTTACTTACATTGGCCACGGCCCCTTGAGAGACCCCCCTAGTTTTTTCATCCCACTTAAAGCCCTGCCCGCACCACAGAGGCTGTGGGGGCTATTGTTATGTCTTTGACGTCGCAAGAGTTTGCCCTCTTTAAGGATCCTACGCTTCCCCCCACCGAACATTTCCCCAGATTGCAGGCATTAAAGGATATTTAAACCTGGGCGGCCTGATCTGTCCCAGGCACACCTGGTAAGTACCGACATTGTGCGGTGGTCGGAGGGCTATTGGAGCAACACTTGGGTGTATGCCCTCCGGAAGTAAGGAGAACATGGCAATACTGCGTGTTTGTCACAACTGTGGGATGCAGGGGCGACTCCCCTGCAATGGTGAAGGAGCGTCACCCCACTGACTCTGAGCCAGCAGGTGAAAAATAAATCGATTACCTAAATCATTGTATTTTACTCTGTGCACTCTCTAAGTGCTCATATGTGTTTGGCCAGACGTCTCAGGCTGACCAAAGCACACATGCACACTCAGGTTTCTGCATCCCGGCTGCATTGAACAGTTGGGCTGGAGAAACCCCACAGACTCCCTGGTCTGAGCGGAGCGTCTGTTCAGCCCGCTCAGACTATTCTCAGCGTTGCCTAGCGAGGATGCATGACGCCCCAGGAGGCGCCCTCAGCTGCAGGTAAGTGTTTTTTTTTCCCAAATGTATTATTAACCCTCTCTGCGCTTCCACTTCCACACTCCCCGGCACCCCCTCCACCCACCAACCACCTTTTCATTGTGTCGACCGCCACTGCTAAGGTGCACAACATGGACGTCATTTATAGGTCACTCGGGTCACAGTTACAACTAATAACTTGCACGTTGTAAGCTCTGGCACTGCCTTTGTGACCATTGGCCTCAGCGGGTGCCGCAGCCGTCCCAAGACCAGAAGGTAAAGAGTCCCCTGATGAGCAGGGTTTGCTTGCTGCTGCTCAAACCAGGAGCCAGTTCTGGAAACGGAGTACATTCAGCGGAGCAGTCAATGCTTACCCCTCTGACTGAGCAAAAACAGTGGAATAACACACACATTCTTAAACAACTTATCATGTGTCATTGTTGTGAATGCATTAGAAATCTGTTTGTACTAAACCTTCACTGTTGTTCTTAACAGGTGATAACGTAAATCAAAACATTTTAACAGTGATTAAACAGACTGCAGGCCAATTACACAGGCCATAGTTAACACATGTTAAATCTGAATTAACAGAGGTGTTTTGTGTTTGTGTTTTGAATCTTTTTTAAGGGGTACTGTAGGAAAGTAGGATCTGCTTTCATGGTTACCCCCACGTTTTGCTCGATGTAATGCAGTTTCTGACTAGTCTGACTGGGATCCTGCTAATCAAGACCCCTGTCTCAGTGCTTTCTCCCATAAATTGGTATGGTAAGTACTTAGGTACATCCCAGTTTGGACTCTGGTGTACTCTTATCAGTCCCTAGTATATGGTGGTAAGGTACCCAGGGCATAGGTACATCAGGGGCCCCCCATGGGCTGAAGCATGTATTATGCCACCCTTGGGAGACCTTTCAATTTGTAACTACAGGCCTGCCATTGCAGCCTGTGTAACTGGTGCTAGCACCACTTACAAAAGATATAGCATTCCCTATATCTAAGTTCACTGCACCTAAAACCTGTAAGGCACCGCTAAGGCAGACCTTTCAATCCTGAAGGCAGGGTGCTCGGTTCTAAGTGTGAGGGTGCTCTTGCATGAGCAGGGCACCCCTACAGCCTACATAGTCCGTTCTCCCGGTTTGTAAGTGAAGCAGCCATATAACAAATAGAGGGGCACCGCGTCATTACCAAATAACCATCTCGAAACTGGCTGTTACGAACGATATCATGTTTGGTATCAAATATGTTGGAACCATACCCACTCATCATAAGCGGTCAGGAGGTATGATTCCAGGCACTGTACAGCTCCTCCAGGAGGCCCTCAGCGCTCCTGGTATCAGTCTTCTAGACCCTGACAGCACAACATAGCGGCTGCCGACCAGAGACACAATTCTGCCCTCATGCTGCTGGGCCAAGTTCAAGCAGGGGAAGGAAGAACAATAGGTTTCCTGTCACAGGAGGTGTGACCACCTCCCAGACAGGAATTAGTGTATAGGGGCCAGTTGGATGTGCGTGCGCGTGCCACTCAGTCTGCTTGAAGGGCACACTTGGTGCCCTTCTTGCATAGTCCAGTTCAGACAAAGAGCCATTGGCTCCCGCTCTGGCATGAAACTGGACGAAGGACATGCGAGCATCCTCTGAACTGTCCAACCCCTCCCCTGGGAGAGAACCCTGAATTGTCCTAACCCTTTCCTTCAGGTACTTAAGGACTTACCTGAGGGTGGGTCCCTAGATTTGTTGTAGGACAAGATTAATTTCAAGACAGCAGTTCTTCTTCAACCTACTGGGCACTCTGGACTGTGCTCTGGAAATCAAGGCTGCAACTGGGAAGACTCCTGCTGCTCCTGATTTCGTCGCCCTGCTCGTCTGCTGCAACGTCCGTGCCTGTGCTCCATACAGGAAACTTCCAAGGTCTGTGGGCATCCAAGACACGTGAAGTAATCTCCCTTGAAGGGACAGAGCCACTTCCCTACATCTGCAGGCACTGCAACTAAGCTGACAGGTCTGCTGATCCTGGGCAACCACAGACTCCGAAAGGCTCAGCAACACAGGTTCTTCACATCCCTCGAGGCCTGCCCTGACCTCTCACCAAGATTGAGCCCAGTATCCCTCGTTGGAGGTGCAGGAACCGAACCCCTGTGCACTGCGTTGACTTGCATTTAAGCTTGTTGGCTTCTTTCCAACAAGATCTTCGGGCTCCAAGTAGCTCCAACCTCAAGCATCTCAAGTGGCCAAGATCTTCATCCTCACCTGCATTGTGGGTTTGCATCTTTGGTGAGCTGCTCAAGGCCCTCTTGCGACTCGAGTACCTCCGGCCTATGGGTCCTCATGGGGGTCATCTTTGAATTCTTTAGGCTCCCCTGAGTTCTCTGGCCTGCCCTGACTCCTCTGCTTTTGGTGAGACACCTGGACACTGCTGGTCCTGAAACTGCACCTTATTTGCTTTCCTCGTTGTTTGCAGTTGCCAGGGCTGGTTGGTGCTCACGATGGACACCGGCCACTCAACTCTCGACATCCATCGTGGGACAGCTCGTGAATGGCTCCTGGTCTTCCACAGCGTTGCCTTGCCCTACCAGCTGCAGCTCCAAGGTCACTGTCACCTCTCCTGTAACACCCGACATCGGTAGGTGTTGGACTTGGGCCCTTAGGGCAGGTTCACCCCTAGACTTTTTGCTTGAAATGGTGACCTGGAGATGGTGATTTTTGGATTCTGCGCACTTTCACTGTGTCCCAGTGGAAAGTGCGTGCGCACTCTGAGTGCATGTGCTGAGCTAGGCCTGCCCGCCCATAGGAATGCATGGGGAATGTATGTGTCCCTGGTAGTTCCTGATGCGTGGGGTGTACAGGCTTGAGTCTGGTATGTGTGAACTCGTGAGAGTGAATGCTGCGAGATGGTGTATGCAGCATGTATGTGTCTAGTAGAGAAGCGCCATTTCTAGAAATGGCTGTACGTGTGCTGTAAGGGTGCTGGCGTGTGATTGGCTGGAGCTGGCTGGCATGCCAGGCTCCAGGAAGTCTGGATGGGTCTGCCCGGTGGTGAGTGGGAGATCTGCATGAGTAATGTGTGGGAGGAGTGTACCTGTGTCCTGGATGGGCTGGGTTTTCCCCACACAATGCTGGCTCCGCCCCCCTGTGGAGAGTCTAATGACCCAAGCCCTGCCAGTGAATAGAGAGGGTGGTTGAGGTAAACAGAGTACTCAAGAACCAGGTGCGACTGGTTCCGCCCCCACTCTGCACCCTTGAACAAAGGAATACACTGTATAAAAATGGGGCTGTGTCCCCACAGAAGTTGTTCTCTTCCAGGATCCTGAGGGGGCGGTTGCTGCTGCTGCTGGGCCAGAGGACCGCCACTTGGGGTGTCTCCCTGCCTGGAGACCCAGTGTGCTGGCTCTGGGCCCAGCCTTGCCCCCTGCCTGCCCTGAAGGAGTTTTGCTGGACTCTGTTGTCCCTAGCGCTGGTGAGCGCTTCCTGATTTTCCTAGCGCCTGGGAGCGCTTTGTTTTGCTTATAGCGCTGAGCTCGCTTTATTGCGACCCCCTAGCGCTGAGAGCGCGCTCTATTTCCTGCAAGCGCCTCGGGGCGCTTTATTGTTCAGAGCCGGTGCCCACCCGGCATTTGCCCCGATCGCTACTGCATTCGCGAGTGCCACCTCGCTTATTTGGGATTAATTTGTCCCCTGGCAGGTGCCCACCCTGCCCGGGACTTTGCCACTCATTTCTGCCCAGGATCAAGTGCCCACCTCGCCTGGGAGAATCACCGCCGCAGCCCGGAGTGTTGTGAAAACGTTGCCGGGCCGCTGCCAAGTGCGACCCGGAAGTGCCCGCCTCCCTGCGAGGGGCCGCGCTGCGATTGGCTGCCTGGCCGGAAGCCAGGCAACCCGTGGGCGGGACTGCGGGACAGCCGGAAGCAGCCTGCCTTTCCTGCCCGGGGCTCCCAAGTGAGGAGCGAGCCCCGGACTCCTGCAGTAGCCGGGGAGGAAGAATCCTGCAGCCGGCGTCTGCTACGAGGCTCCCTGAGTGAAGGGAGAGCCCCGCAGCCAGCAAGGAAGCCGAGGAGGAGCCCACACCCCCCAGAGTCCCGGTGAGTGCTGCGCTGTGTCTCCGGTGCTGGGGGGGGGGGCGTCCTCTGCTTGTCGAGTCCCCCGGAGGGACTCCAACGTGTGGGGCATATCTGTTCGAGCCCACGAGAGGTTCCCCCAGTGTTTCTAGGTCCCCCGTGAGGGACCCCAAGAGCCCAGAGAGGCATTTTGATTTACTTGAGCCCCGAGAGGCTCGTGGGGCATCTGTTGATTCGGAGTCCCTAGAGAGGGGACTCCACCGACGGCCATAGTTGTTTAGAGCCACGAGGCTCTGGGGGCATTTTCCTTGGCTACAGAGTCCCCCGTGAGGGAATCAAACGCCCCCCATTTGTCCTGTGGAAGCCACGAGGCTTCCAGGTGCCAGTTCGCTTGCTTTCAGAGCCCAGGAGAGGCTCCCAGGCCACAGCGTCTTTTAGAGCCCAGAAAGGCTCTTGAGTGCCTGACATTTGTTTAGAGCCCAGTGAGGCTCACAGCCAACATTGTTCCAGAGCCCTGAGAGGCTCTCCCTTGTTGCCCACATTGTTCTGGCCAGAGCCTGCGAGGCTCCAGCAGTGGCCCAACAGTGATTCAGTTGCCCAGCACTTCGTGGGCAGCTGCCACGTTTAGGACCCTAACTTTGGACACAGGGTGTCCTAGCCCTAGAGAGGCCAGTTGGCCTAGGGACAGTCACAGGTGGTGACTAATGTGATTTTGCGCAATTGTTCTTACACCTCTGAATGTATTGTTGATGCATCATGTGTTTTCCTCCTTTACACCTCTGAATGAATGTTATGCATTGCATCATGTGTTTTCCTTCCTTACACCCCTACAGGTATTGTGATACATAGGTGGTTGTTTTCTCCCTAGTACAGGTGGTGCTAGTGAGGTCCTGTTACCAGTAGATACTGGTTGTGTGCTATTTTGTGCTAAAGTACATTTATATTTTACCTTCTAAGTGCTATTTCTGAAAGTGCTACTTCTGATTCCTGACAGTGGTCCATGTGGCCCTGTCTTGTACATATCCCCTTGTAAATTCTGCCCGTGCCTCTGGCACATTGTAAAGTGTGTTTTATCTAATGTGTTTTGGTGTAATACAAAGGCTATTTTTATATAACCTTGTGTGGAGTTTCCTTTGTGGTGGGCCTTTGGTTGTTGTTGCTGGGGTGCATGCGCAAATACTTAACTTACATCGCCTCCAAGTTTAGCCTTGCTGCTCGCGCCACGTTACCTAGAGGGTGAGTAGGGGTTATCTTGGCGTGTAACTCCCTTGCCCTGACTTGGGAGTGGTGGTCTCTGACTGACTTTGGCGAAAGCCCTGGCCAGCCGGGGATCCCATTTCCAACATTGGCGGCAAGCGGTGGGATAAGGATTTGTGTTTGCGTTGTACCTTAGTAGCAGCTGGCTGCACCACAAAACTCTGCATTTTAGATGACCACATTTTAGGGGATTGTTTTTTTTGGGAAGTTTCATATTTTCTTCTCCTGAAGGTATCATTGTGCAATTGTGTCAGTACATTTGTCCCCTACCCTGCGCCCAGAGTCGGTACCTGTGTCACTTGTGGTCAGGTTGAGGAATCAGGGGTGGTAGAAACTGCCTTACCAGTCCGAGGGGAGGGTTGTGTGTGGATGAATGGTGTGTGGCACTAGGCAAGTGAGTGTGAGTTCTCTGGGGTAGAGAGCTTGCTGATACCTTTGTGAATTGTGTACTCCTGTGTTAGCTCAGACCCCTAGGTTCCCTGTGTGCTCTCTTTCCTAGAACGTCTGCCAGAATGGAGCTGGTCTTTGATTTCAATGATCTAGCCACATACGGTATGTGGGAGCTGAGAAAGTTCTGTGAAGAGAGAGGCATAGGGGCGGATCAGTCAGGATGGTATGCACTTAGGAGATGCATGGTCAAATGGCAAGAGGATCAATGGGATCTTGAGCGCAGTGAGGAAAGGGCCCGGGCTCCACACCAGGAGGGTGGTGGGTCTGTGGGGAGCCCTGAAGATTCAGAAGAGGAGGAAGAAGATGACAGCACCTGGATGCCAGTAGAGAGTGAGGACCCCATAGATAGGGAGTCCCTTGCTGGGTCCAGCGTAGGAGGCAGCGCCTCATCCCTTTCCCTGTCCCCAGAGGAGCTGGAAGATAGGAGGAGAGAAAGGGAGCACCAGCTGGCTTTAGAGAGGCTCAGGTTGGAGCATGCCCAGGCTATGGCGCAGCTGGAGCTTAGGAAGCAACAGCTAGAGACCGAGAGGGTCTTAGCGCAGGAAAGGATAGAGGAGGCTGAGAGGGCCTCCACCAGAGGCAAAGTAGCTCTGGAGGATAGACTATCCCCTGCGCGCAGTTTTAATTTTCTGGATTCCCCAGGGAGGGCTGAGTCCAGTGGTGGCAGCTATTTAGATTTCAGCGTAGGAATTCCCAGTACCCAGAGCATGGTACCTAGTTCCCAAGAGGAGGAGAACAGATTGAAGTTCAGGAACCTTAGGAAACCACCTCACCAGCAGTGGAAGTATTTTGTGGACGACTGTTGGGAGGCAATGTGGGAGTGGCTGGCGGCTAACCAGGATGATGAGGAGGACGGAGTGGTGACTATGTTTCTCAAAGAGCAGTTGCTCAGTGTTGTTTGTCCAGAGTTGCGCCAGCACCTGTTGAAGTCTGAATCCCTTAATCCTTGGGCGCTTGCTGAGGAAGCAGAGCGCTGGGAGAGTGCTAGAGGTTCTCTAGGGTCATTAGGGAGTGACTCCAAAAGTAGTGGTTCAGGTATCTTCCAGCCCAGCGTGGTGGAAGAGGCTCAGTGTAGCCCAGCTAGGTCCCAGGATAGCGAGGAGGGTGTAGGGGCTCACTGCCTGGCTCAGTGGAGCAGGAGTGAGGGGGAGACCGAGGTTCCCCGGACGCCCGAAGCCCTGCCTCAGGACTTGGATGGTTTCTGTAGGGAACACCAGGTTGGGGACCTAGGCTGTCCTGTTAGTCCACTTGAGGAAGATCTCCTAGTGAGTAGAGGACCTGGAGCGTCTGTAACCAGAGCTCCTGTGGTTCTAGAGGCTGGCAGTACCGCTCTGGTAGGGAGGGTACAGGAGTCCAGAGTGAGGAGTGATTGGGGGATGAGTTTCCCAGTGGATGCACCAGTGGACCAGGGACTAGCCAGTTGGGCTAGATCTTCTTGGGGGGACCATGGTGACACCACTTCTGGTCTGGGGGATCTTCGCGCACTGTCAGGTAGACAGGGAGCGGGAGATCTGCGCCAGACAGACAGTCACACGACACATGGGCCATGTGTCAGCCTCAGGGGGATGGAGTGTAAGTCCCCAGAAGTCCTGGAGTGCCAGGCAATTGTTCCACCGAAGGTTTTAGACCAGAGGTTGGAAGGCCAGGTTCAGGATCAGCCTGACCTGAAGGGTAGGACGACTGTAACCAGTGTCCTGACCGGTTCTTCTTCCAGAGGAACTTCTCCAGGTGGGAGAGGGCAGACCTCTGGAAGGGGGTGCAGAGGGTGGGAGAGCCCACCTCTGACCCCGGTGCAACCTGAGTGGATAAGTCCTGGGTTGGAATGGCGTTCTAGGGGTACCCCTCGCAGAGGGAGGAGGAACCCTAGAAGAAGAGGTAAGGGGAGGAGAGCCTTCCCTGAGACTCCTGGTCCGCTTGAGGTTGTAGGCCTTAGGCTGGAGAACCAGTGGCAGTCTAGTCCTGTCTTGCAGACAGGAAGAGTGGAAAATGGCTCCTATGTGCCAGGGGTTACTACCCCCCGCTCTGCGAATTGGCATGGACCAGTGGCACCTGGGGGGCCCCGGGCCTGGTCCTGGTCGCGGACAACTTGGGAGTACCAGTGGGGTAGCCCAGTTGGTCCAGACAGTGTGTTTAGAGGGAATCCCATGGGTTCACCGTGGCGTAGAACAGGAGGGTGTCCCTGCAGTTGCGGGCCCGCGTCCGTGTTCTATCGCCCCAAGCAGGGAAGTCCATCACGGTGGTGATTGTTCTACCCTGCGTTTTGGCTGGAAGGGGGTTGTGTTGCACTTGGGCCCTTAGGGCAGGTTCACCCCTAGACTTTTTGCTTGAAATGGTGACCTGGAGATGGTGATTTTTGGATTCTGCGCACTTTCACTGTGTCCCAGTGGAAAGTGCGTGCGCACTCTGAGTGCATGTGCTGAGCTAGGCCTGCCCGCCCATAGGAATGCATGGGGAATGTATGTGTCCCTGGTAGTTCCTGATGCGTGGGGTGTACAGGCTTGAGTCTGGTATGTGTGAACTCGTGAGAGTGAATGCTGCGAGATGGTGTATGCAGCATGTATGTGTCTAGTAGAGAAGCGCCATTTCTAGAAATGGCTGTACGTGTGCTGTAAGGGTGCTGGCGTGTGATTGGCTGGAGCTGGCTGGCATGCCAGGCTCCAGGAAGTCTGGATGGGTCTGCCCGGTGGTGAGTGGGAGATCTGCATGAGTAATGTGTGGGAGGAGTGTACCTGTGTCCTGGATGGGCTGGGTTTTCCCCACACAATGCTGGCTCCGCCCCCCTGTGGAGAGTCTAATGACCCAAGCCCTGCCAGTGAATAGAGAGGGTGGTTGAGGTAAACAGAGTACTCAAGAACCAGCTGCGACTGGTTCCGCCCCCACTCTGCACCCTTGAACAAAGGAATACACTGTATAAAAATGGGGCTGTGTCCCCACAGAAGTTGTTCTCTTCCAGGATCCTGAGGGGGCGGTTGCTGCTGCTGCTGGGCCAGAGGACCGCCACTTGGGGTGTCTCCCTGCCTGGAGACCCAGTGTGCTGGCTCTGGGCCCAGCCTTGCCCCCTGCCTGCCCTGAAGGAGTTTTGCTGGACTCTGTTGTCCCTAGCGCTGGTGAGCGCTTCCTGATTTTCCTAGCGCCTGGGAGCGCTTTGTTTTGCTTATAGCGCTGAGCTCGCTTTATTGCGACCCCCTAGCGCTGAGAGCGCGCTCTATTTCCTGCAAGCGCCTCGGGGCGCTTTATTGTTCAGAGCCGGTGCCCACCCGGCATTTGCCCCGATCGCTACTGCATTCGCGAGTGCCACCTCGCTTATTTGGGATTAATTTGTCCCCTGGCAGGTGCCCACCCTGCCCGGGACTTTGCCACTCATTTCTGCCCAGGATCAAGTGCCCACCTCGCCTGGGAGAATCACCGCCGCAGCCCGGAGTGTTGTGAAAACGTTGCCGGGCCGCTGCCAAGTGCGACCCGGAAGTGCCCGCCTCCCTGCGAGGGGCCGCGCTGCGATTGGCTGCCTGGCCAGAAGCCAGGCAACCCGTGGGCGGGACTGCGGGACAGCCGGAAGCAGCCTGCCTTTCCTGCCCGGGGCTCCCAAGTGAGGAGCGAGCCCCGGACTCCTGCAGCAGCCGGGGAGGAAGAATCCTGCAGCCGGCGTCTGCTACGAGGCTCCCTGAGTGAAGGGAGAGCCCCGCAGCCAGCAAGGAAGCCGAGGAGGAGCCCACACCCCCCAGAGTCCCGGTGAGTGCTGCGCTGTGTCTCCGGTGCTGGGGGGGGGGGCGTCCTCTGCTTGTCGAGTCCCCCGGAGGGACTCCAACGTGTGGGGCATATCTGTTCGAGCCCACGAGAGGTTCCCCCAGTGTTTCTAGGTCCCCCGTGAGGGACCCCAAGAGCCCAGAGAGGCATTTTGATTTACTTGAGCCCCGAGAGGCTCGTGGGGCATCTGTTGATTCGGAGTCCCTAGAGAGGGGACTCCACCGACGGCCATAGTTGTTTAGAGCCACGAGGCTCTGGGGGCATTTTCCTTGGCTACAGAGTCCCCCGTGAGGGAATCAAACGCCCCCCATTTGTCCTGTGGAAGCCACGAGGCTTCCAGGTGCCAGTTCGCTTGCTTTCAGAGCCCAGGAGAGGCTCCCAGGCCACAGCGTCTTTTAGAGCCCAGAAAGGCTCTTGAGTGCCTGACATTTGTTTAGAGCCCAGTGAGGCTCACAGCCAACATTGTTCCAGAGCCCTGAGAGGCTCTCCCTTGTTGCCCACATTGTTCTGGCCAGAGCCTGCGAGGCTCCAGCAGTGGCCCAACAGTGATTCAGTTGCCCAGCACTTCGTGGGCAGCTGCCACGTTTAGGACCCTAACTTTGGACACAGGGCGTCCTAGCCCTAGAGAGGCCAGTTGGCCTAGGGACAGTCACAGGTGGTGACTAATGTGATTTTGCGCAATTGTTCTTACACCTCTGAATGTATTGTTGATGCATCATGTGTTTTCCTCCTTTACACCTCTGAATGAATGTTATGCATTGCATCATGTGTTTTCCTTCCTTACACCCCTACAGGTATTGTGATACATAGGTGGTTGTTTTCTCCCTAGTACAGGTGGTGCTAGTGAGGTCCTGTTACCAGTAGATACTGGTTGTGTGCTATTTTGTGCTAAAGTACATTTATATTTTACCTTCTAAGTGCTATTTCTGAAAGTGCTACTTCTGATTCCTGACAGTGGTCCATGTGGCCCTGTCTTGTACATATCCCTTGTAAATTCTGCCCGTGCCTCTGGCACATTGTAAAGTGTGTTTTATCTAATGTGTTTTGGTGTAATACAAAGGCTATTTTTATATAACCTTGTGTGGAGTTTCCTTTGTGGTGGGCCTTTGGTTGTTGTTGCTGGGGTGCATGCGCAAATACTTAACTTACATCGCCTCCAAGTTTAGCCTTGCTGCTTGCGCCACGTTACCTAGAGGGTGAGTAGGGGTTATCTTGGCGTGTAACTCCCTTGCCCTGACTTGGGAGTGGTGGTCTCTGACTGACTTTGGCGAAAGCCCTGGCCAGCCGGGGATCCCATTTCCAACAGTAGGCATTTGTTTTCTGTGCCTCCTGGTCTTTCCTGAGTGGCATAGACTCTGTCCCCTCTGCTTGCAGGTACTCCTCAACTTAAATCCATCTTTGGGTCCAACGGACACTTTCCTCTAGCCCAGGAGCGGCATCTTCCTGAAGTCTTCCATTGGGTTTGACTGCAGTTTCCGCCGCCATTTCACACCTTTTCACCCGGCTTCCCTGGTGTAGGTATCCTGGTTCGTTGGGTATCCATGGGTGAGGTAGCTCTCCGCCCTTCTTTATTCCACGGGGTTTCCTCAGAATCCCCTGGGAAGGGTCCTTCTTCCTTAAAATTGCAACCACAACTTACCCATTGACTTGCATTGATCCCCGGGTCATCTTTCCACACTGCTCACGACCTCCATGTGACTCCTGGTTACTTACCTTGGATGTTTCTTTGGTTCCCCGGCACGTCTACGTCTTCCGAGTATAGTGTTGACTTGAGTCGTGGTTCACATACAACTATTTTAGTATATGGTTTGCTCTTCCCCTGGCGACCACTGTGTATTACATGCTACTGACCTATTTCTATTGAAAAGAATTGTGTGCATTGTGTATATCTCCAGCCAGGAGATATCTGTATGTGTTAAGGAGTGTAATATAATAAATACATATGTTTATAAATACCTTGTGTGCTTCTTTTTCACTATAATATTGCTTTCTGGCAAAACAAGCTGCTTTACACTCCTTCTGGACTAAGCCTGAAGGCTGCTCTCCAACGCTATCAATTAGAGAGCTTCTAAGGTTGTCTAAGACCACTAAAATCACCATAAGGGCTGTCTGGATTGGTGCAGGGTGCCCACTTACATACGTGTGCACCATATACCTAGCCAGCGTCTCACAGATATGATGACATCATGACCATTTGTGGTAGGCATATGTTTGCCTCCTAGTGTTTTACTGTCTTGTAGCCCTCCAGCTTCCATTTCCAATTATAGGCGCGTGCAATCTTTGCCTTGCACATGACGTCAACATCATAACTAAAATACTGGAGGGAGGTGAAATGGACTATTTTTTATGTTAGTGTCTTCTGTTTTATTATGTAATTTTTTTGCTTATTTTGAGGTTCTAAACATCAGGGTCGGAGATTGAATGACGTTATTGCCTGTGATGACACCGAGATGAAAAAATAAATGACGTCACTTTCACTACCTCTGCCACGGTGGGTGTCTAAGCTCGAGCTGTAAAGTTTGGAAGTTCGAAATCTGCCTGACTACCTTTAATGAAAAAACATGTGAGCCGGGGCCCGAAACCAGTCAAGATGGAACCCCTCGGTCAGTGGTCCTTCACCTGTGGTCTGGGGACCCCTGGGGATCCGCGACGCCTAATCTAGGGGTCCGCGACTGCTTAGAACATCAAATAATATTAGCATATTATTAAAGAGTATATAAACCAAGAAGCAAAATGTACAATTGGATGCTAACGTTGAGTTAGGGCCCTCAGATTGACTTGTGAGGGCGTGCACGTGCATTGAACAAGATATAGTATGGATGGGAAGTAGCCTCAATTGAACTTAAAAAAGCTCCAACCTTATTATTCAAATTAAAATTTTTGTGAATGAAGAAATACAATGATTCATCTTTTGTGGTTTTGTTTGATGGATGCTTGTTTCTATCATGTTTGTGAATAGTTTTGTGGGTTAAGTGATAATGCCAGGGTCCCTGGATTCGGAAACGATTCGGTGGGGGTTTCTGGATTCCAATAACGAATCTGCAGGGGGTTCCCGGAGTTCAGGTGGGGGTTAAGAGGGGGTCCCCAGAAGTCAAAAGGTTAAGAACCGCTGATGCAGGTGCTTCCTTATTCCTTCTATGGGAAAAGTTGTGGTAGTTGTATCGCTAGTCAACCACCAGGTGGCAGCAGAGCACCAATGAACTGGAGTCTGCCTGCTGAAACATGCTGTGTGGAGAAGAGAGACTGCTTTAAGAAACCAAGAGAGCAATCCTGTCAGTAAAGAGAGAGAGAGAGAAGAAAGAGAGTGAAAGAGAGAGAAAGAGAGGCAGAGAGTGAGATAGAAAAAGAAAGATAAAGTGTTTTATTTGAGGATGGAAGCATATTCGCTTTAGAGGAAACACATGGTGATAGCCACGTGAGGGCGACGTGGATATATACAGGGCTTTAAGTGGAATGAAAAACTGGGGGATCTCCCCAAGAAGCGTGGCCGATGTAATTAGGGGCGAGGCTTAAAAACATGTAAGGCTGTCTGACGTTCTAGGCTGCCTTCTGCCCCATATGTTCTAGGCCTTTCTGCCTTCCTGCCCCTACTGGCATGTTCCATTCCGGCATCTCTCCCTTCCTGCCCCTACTGACGTGTTCTAGGCTGGCCTCTCTCCCTTCCTGCCCCTAAGGAAATGTTCAAGGCCGTCCTCTCTCCCTTCCTGCCTCTACTGACGTGTTCTAGGCTGGCCTCTCCTCCTTCCTGCCCCTAAGGACATGTTCTAGGCCGGCCTCTCTCCCTTCCTGCCCCTACTGATGTGTTCTAGTCTAGCTTCTCTGCCTTCCTGCCCCTAAGGACATGTTCTAGGCTGGCCTCTCTGCCTTCCTGCCCCTACTGATGTGTTCTAGGCTAGCCTCTCTGCCTTCCTGCCGGTTGTATGATACTACAATGCGTGCCATTACAACGCTGTTTTTACAACGCAAGTCGTTACAACGACTTGCTCTGTAAGTGCTGGATAGTGGAATAGTTTAATTTTCTATTCCAACTCCAGCCCACGTTACAGTAGGGAAGGTGATGGAATACAAAAATTAAACTATTCCTTTTACAACATGTTCTAGGCCGGCCTCTCTGCCTTCCTGCCCCTAAGGACGTGTTCTAGGCCGGCCTTTCCTCCTTCCTGCCCATAAGGACATGTTCTAGGCTGGCCTCTCTCCCTTCCTGCCTCTGCTGATGTGTTCTAGGCCGGCCTCCCTGCCTTCCTGCCCCTAAGGACGTGTTCTAGGCCGGCCTCTCTGCCTTCCTGCCTCTACTGACGTGTTCTAGGCCGGCCTCTCTCCCTTCCTGCCCCTACTGATGTGTTCTAGGCCGGCCTCTCTCCCTTCCTGCCTCTACTGACGTGTTCTAGGCCGGCCTCTCTGCCTTCCTGCCCCTACTGATGTGTTCTAGGCCGGCCTCTCTCCCTTCCTGCCCCTACTGACGTGTTCTAGGCTGGCCTCTCTCCCTTCCTGCCCCTACTGACGTGTTCTAGGCTGGCCTCTCTCCCTTCCTGCCCCTACTGATGTGTTCTAGGCCGGCTTCTCTCCCTTCCTGGCCCTACTGATGTGTTCTAGGCCGGCCTCCCTGCCTTCCTGCCCCTACTGATGTGTTCTAGGCTGGCCTCTCTCCCTTCCTGCCCCTACTGATGTGTTCTAGGCCGGCTTCTCTCCCTTCCTGCCCCTACTGATGTGTTCTAGGCCGGCCTCCCTGCCTTCCTGCCCCTACTGATGTGTTCTAGGCCGGCCTCTCTGCCTTCCTGCCCCTACTGATGTGTTCTCGGCTGGCCTCTCTCCCTTCCTGCCCCTACTGATGTGTTCTAGGCCGGCTTCTCTCCCTTCCTGGCCCTACTGATGTGTTCTAGGCCGGCCTCTCTGCCTTCCTGCCCCTAAGGACATGTTCTAGGCCGGCCTCTCTGCCTTCCTGCCCCTACTGATGTGTTCTAGGCCGGCTTCTCTCCCTTCCTGGCCCTACTGATGTGTTCTAGGCCGGCTTCTCTCCCTTCCTGGCCCTACTGATGTGTTCTAGGCCGGCCTCCCTGCCTTCCTGCCCCTACTGATGTGTTCTAGGCCGGCCTCTCTCCCTTCCTGCCTCTACTGACGTGTTCTAGGCTGGCCTCTCTCCCTTCCTGCCTCTACTGACGTGTTCTAGGCCGGCCTCTCTCCCTTCCTGCCCCTACTGACGTGTTCTAGGCCGGTCTCTCTCCCTTCCTGCCCCTACTGATGTGTTCTAGGCCGGCCTCTCCTCCTTCCTGCCCCTAAGGACATGTTCTAGGCTGGCCACTCTGCCTTCCTGCCTCTATTGACATGTTCTAGGCTAGCCTCTCTGCCTTCCCGCCCCTAGTGACATGTTCTAGGCTGCCCTACCTGCCACTGGCTGACATGTTCTAAGCAGTTCATTCTGCTTTCCTGCCCTTGGCTGGCATGTTCTAGCCTGCTCTGAGCTCGGACTGGACTGGCGCCATTGGAGGCGGGGTCAATAGTGATTTGCATATGGCTGGGTCCAAACTGAGGTGGCATGGTGTGCAAAATATCAATGGTTTGGGACGCAACCTGAGTAATGACTAGTTACTTAAATTAATTCAAGCATTCACCCATCACTGTTTTGCATAGTTTAGAGCTTTCAGACAGAGTGACTGACATCTGCAAGCTCACAGAGAATGCCCCGTCTGTCTGTCCGTCGCCTGGCCTGTGGGCCAAGACTAAAACAGGAGGACATATTGCTCTGTCTGGAATATGCAAGAATATTGTCAGAATCTTTGGGGCAGATTTACAAGCCCTGTATGCCACAATTGCGCCGTCGTTGCTTCAGGCGGCGCAAAGCCAGCGCCACGCTGCGGGGTATTTACAACGTGACGGATCTGGGAGATGCGTCACGTTGTAAACCCTAGCACCACATGAAACCTGCGTCAGGTTTCATGCGGGCGATCCAGCGCAGGGTGGGCGGTCCCTCGCAGGTACGCCTCGTAAAAGCGACTCCGTGAAATTTACAAGATTTCACTGAGTCACTTTAACAGCCATGCTGCGTCAAAACCCTGCATCTGCTTGAAGCAGGCGTAAGGATTGACGCAGAGTGTTAGGGGTGGGGCACCCCCCAAGCCTTGCTGGGGCTGCGTCGCGCCTGCGGCGTGACTCTAGCAATGCGTCACCTTTATTGCAGTAGATGCGTCACGCATCTGTCTATTCTTGCCCCATGGTGTGCCGCACTGTATATGCGGTGCATCCATTGTTGCGCAAGAGGTGTCTGCCGTGGCGCACAATAACTGTCACATCCCTGCTGATATACAGGGATGCGCCAGTTATTGTAAATCTGCCCCATTGTCTTTTGGTGTCAGGGTAATAACAGTGCCCAACCTTTATTCACTGTTGTTTTTCTGCTGGTTGCCTGCAGGGGGAGGACATGTCACCGGTAGTAAGTACTGCTGTGTCAGGACACCATCCAAACAAGAGCTTCCCAGTTTTGCAGTGAAAATGTTTTGTTTTGTAATTGCATTTATGTAGCACTTGTTACCTCTGACGAGGCATCGAAGCACCTTAAGGTAAGGCTAATGCAGTGATTATTAATTACTGTCGAAGATTTGCTTTTGTTAATGGGTTCAGTTTGTGCTCTGAGGATACTGAAGAATTTCCCCAGTTTTCAGGCGGTAATGTACTTAGGTAATAGGAGTATGGGTTAATTATTGGAGTGAGTTTATACCAGTGGAATAGTTAGGGGGAGGAAACAGCAATGCAGGTTAGAGCCTGTGAGAGGCAAGAAGGGGTTAAACAGAGAGAGACGCTGTGATTGATGGGAGCGGGAGCAGTAGATAGTTAGACAGGCTTTGGGGTTGCAGGAATAGATTCCATTTTTAGGCTCCCTCTTCTCCACAACTACAGCTGGCAAAAAACGTATTGACGAGGAAATGGCTGTCTTTTTACAAGAAAGGCCTAGAGCGACTGTTCGTGTGACGCCTAGAGCAACCGTCACTTCCTGTTCATGCGACACTCTTCTCTAACAGCGGAGACCTGGAGTGACCGTCACTTCCTGTTCCTGTGACGCCCTTCTCCTACAGCTAAGGCCTGGAGCGTATGTCACTTCCTGTTCATGTGACGCCTTTCTCTTACAGCTAAGGCCTGGAGCGACCGCCACTTCCTGTTCATGTGACACCCTTCTTTTACAGCTAAGGCCTGGAGCGACCGTCACTTCCTGTTCATGTGACGCCCTTCTCTTACAGCTAAGGGCTAGAGCAACCGTCACTTCCTGTTCATGCGACACTCTTCTCTAACAGCTGAAACCTGGAGCGACAGTCACTTCCTGTTCATGTGACGCCCTTCTCTTACTGCTAAGGCCCGGAGCGAATGTCACTTCCTGTTCATGTGACACCCTTCTCTTACAGCTAAGGGCTAGAGCAACCGTTACTTCCTGTTCATGCAACACTCTTCTCTAACAGATGAGACCTGGAGCGACCGTCACTTCCTGTTCCTGTGACGCCCTTCTATTACTGCTAAGGCCTGGAGCGAATGTCACGTCCTGTTCATGTGACGCCCTTCTCTTACAGCTAAGGCCTGGAGCAACCGTCACTTTCTGTTCATGCGACACTCTTCTCTAACAGCTGAAACCTGGAGCGACCGTCACGTCCTGTTCCTGTGACGCCCTTCTCTTACAGCTAAGTCCTGGAGCGACCGCCACTCCCTATTCATGTGACACCCTTCTGTTACAGCTAAAGGCTAGAGCAACCGTCACTTCCTGTTCATGCAACACTCTTCTCTAACAGCTGAAACCTGGAGCGACCGTCACTTCCTGTTCATGTGACGCCCTTCTCTTACAGGTAAGGCCTGGAGCGAATGTCACTTCCTGTTCATGTGACGCCCTTCTCTTACAGCTAAGGGCTAGAGCAACCGTCACTTCCTGTTCATGCGACACTCTTCTCTAACAGCTGAGACCTGGAGCAACCATCACTTCCTGTTCCTGTGATGCCCTTGTCTTGCAGCTAAGGCCTGGAGCGAATGTCACTTCCTGTTCATGTGACACCCTTCTCTTACCGCTAAGGCCTGGAGCAACCGTCACTTCCTGTTCATGCAACACTCTTCTCTAACAGATGAGACCTGGAGCGACCGTCACTTCCTGTTCCTGTGACGCCCTTCTATTACTGCTAAGGCCTGGAGCGAATGTCACGTCCTGTTCATGTGACGCCCTTCTCTTACAGCTAAGGCCTGGAGCAACCGTCACTTTCTGTTCATGCGACACTCTTCTCTAACAGCTGAAACCTGGAGCGACCGTCACGTCCTGTTCCTGTGACGCCCTTCTCTTACAGCTAAGTCCTGGAGCGACCGCCACTCCCTATTCATGTGACACCCTTCTGTTACAGCTAAAGGCTAGAGCAACCGTCACTTCCTGTTCATGCAACACTCTTCTCTAACAGCTGAAACCTGGAGCGACCGTCACTTCCTGTTCATGTGACGCCCTTCTCTTACAGGTAAGGCCTGGAGCGAATGTCACTTCCTGTTCATGTGACGCCCTTCTCTTACAGCTAAGGGCTAGAGCAACCGTCACTTCCTGTTCATGCGACACTCTTCTCTAACAGCTGAGACCTGGAGCAACCATCACTTCCTGTTCCTGTGATGCCCTTGTCTTGCAGCTAAGGCCTGGAGCGAATGTCACTTCCTGTTCATGTGACACCCTTCTCTTACCGCTAAGGCCTGGAGCAACCGTCACTTCCTGTTCATGCAACACTCTTCTCTAACAGCTGAAACCTGGAGCGACCGTCACTTCCTGTTCATGTGACGCCCTTCTCTTACAGCTAAGGCCTGGAGCGAATGTCACTTCCTGTTCATGTGACGCCCTTCTCTTACAGCTAAGGGCTAGAGCAACCATCACTTCCTGTTCATGTAACACTCTTCTCTAACAGCTGAGACCTGGAGCGACCATCACTTCCTGTTCCTGTGATGTCCTTGTCTTGCAGCTAAGGCCTGGAGCGAATGTCACTTCCTGTTCATGCAACACTCTTCTCTAACAGCGGAGACCTGGAGCGACCGCCACTTCCTGTTCCTGTGACGCCCTTCTCTTACAGCTAAGTTCTGGAGCGACCGTTACTTCCTGTTCATGTGACGCCCTTCTCTTACAGCTAAGCCATGGACCCAATACCACTTCCTGTTCTCTTGCATATAAGGCCTAGAGCGACAGTTCATGTGACGTCCTTTTTTTTACAGCCATGTGGGTGGGGGAGTGTCGCCCCACTGCTTTCTAGCAGTGCAAGAAGCAGAAACATAAGATGGTATTATAAATATGTTTGGATGGGGGTGGTCGGTTGTACTGTCTGCTCGAGGGCAGGGGAGGAGTGGCTCACCCAATGCAGCCGGCCCTCAGGTGCCGAACATACAAGTCATGCACACTCTCCCTTTTCTCCATGTAGGCTACATGCAGAAAATGGCCTGCCCCTGCACGCCTGTTCGGTCAGCACCCCAACCAATCTCGATGCTGCCATTGCAGCTTTGTGATTGGCTTAGGGGAGGGGAGGGAGGATGCCTGCTTCCAGTTCCTGCGGAGGAAGGAAAGCAGGAGCTGGAGTTGGAGCTCAAAAAACGCGGGACCGAGGAAAGGTACATTTATTCTTTTTTTTAAACTATAAACCCCTCCCCGTGCAGCCCCTCTTCCCTTGTGACCATTCGCCCGTACCCCCCACCCATGAGCGATGCCGGCCACGACTGCTTCCAGCTAAGGCCTGGAGCGACCGTCACGTTCTATTCATGTGACCCCCCTCCTCTTACAGCTAAGTCCTGGAATGACCGTCACTTCCTGCTCATGTGACACCCTTCCCTTGAAGATAAGACCTAGAATGAACAGTACTTCCTGTTCATGTGACCCCCTTCTCTTGAAGATAAGACCTAGAATGAACATCACTTCCTGTTCATGTGACCCCCTTCCCTTGAAGATAAGACCTAGAATGAACATCACTTCCTGTTCATGTGACCCCCTTCTCTTGAAGATAAGACCTAGAATGAACATCACTTCCTGTTCATGTGACCCCCTTCCCTTGAAGATAAGATCTAGAATGAACATCACTTCCTGTTCATGTGACCCCCTTCTCTTGAAGATAAGACCTAGAATGAACATCACTTCCTGTTCATGTGACCCCCTTCTCTTACAGATAAGACCTAGAATGAACATCACTTCCTGTTCATGTGACCCCCTTCTCTTACAGATAAGATATGGAGTGACCGCCATCTCCTGTTAATTTTACCCCTTCTCTTGCAGGAAAGACCTAGAGTGACCGGCACCTCCAGCTAATATAACACCATTCTCTTGCGGCTAAGGCCTGTAGCAACCACCACTTCCTGTTCATATGACACCCATCTAAGGGCTGGAGCGATCATCACTTTGTGTTCATGGGAACAACTTCTCTTGTGGCTAAGGACTCACATGACCGTCATTTCCTGTTGATGTGACACCCTTCTCTTGTAGAGAAGACCTGGACTGACTCCTGTTCAGACACTGACACATTATTGTTGACACTACTATGGCACGGTGGGAGGAGCTTGTTCGTCATGCAAAACTGTGGTGCGTCACTTATTTTGACTTTCCTACGGCACACAGTGCAGACCCATATCTACGAGGCTATGGAAAGCCACCCTGCATGGTGTGGTGTGAGACAACGCATCGCAAGTCGCGATGTTGGCTCACACACCCTCAGGAAGGCGTACCATGGGCGTTGCAGTGGGTGTTTCCACTCAACGTCCACACTCTTTGACACATTCCTACATTTACAACATGGCGCGGATCTGGGAATTTGTCACAACCCTCAGCCTTTCTAGGGGCGGCATAGCAGTTGTTTTTGTGAAGGAAAAGGTCCCTTCCTGCCCAAAAACTACCGAATTTCACTGCAGACACCCTTGAGCCATGGTGAAAGGGAGCCTGCATTGGTGTAAGGCAGCCATTAGTGCACAAGTGCAGGTTAAGACGACAGGAATGCACCATATCTCGTAGATAGAGCGCATTCCTTTCCTTTTCTTTTGACGCACAGCAGCGCAGAAAAGTGAGGTGCACGGCAGCGCAGCAAAGTGAGGTGCACGGCAGCGCAGCAAAATGACGTGCACGGCAGCGCAGCAAAGTGAGGTGCAGCACTGTCAGCAAACCGAAGTGGAACGGGATGTATTAATGATCCGGGAAAAAAATCCGGTCGCAAAATATGAATACTTTACGAACTTTTTTAAGGGAGTGTTAAGGCATCCGTGAAAGGGAAGGGGTCCCAAAGCCCAAGCGACCTGTCCCCCTTTCTGAATGATAAAATATATATTTTTTTAAGAGTGGACGTTGTTCCTTGGGACCACTCTCTCCTGTTAGCAACATATTGAATATTTCCTTTAAGGAAAACAGGGCTGCATTAAAAAACAACATCCGTTATGTGAAACCAATCACAAACATGGTCTGTTGACCCCATCAGGCCACTATCCCCGTGATGGCTAGGGATCCTAGGGGGGTCGCAATTTACGACCTACCTCATTAATATTCAAGTGGTGGGTTGAAGTATGACTCACTAGGTATAGCTTTTTTTTGTGAATGAACCCATTAATGTTCACAAAGGTTCAAAAAATGCCTCAGTGTTTAAAAAAAAAACAGTTGTAGATTGTGCCCTGTATTTTGTGATCAGTGCTTCGTACATCGGGCCCCACCTTCCTGAAATTATCAGCGGCCCCTGATATGTAAAAGGAGAAGTGTGGCTCAATGGTTAGAGTGGCAGACCCTGATGCAGAGGTCTGGCCTGGGACCAGGGTTCAATTCCCGCCTCGGCGGCTCTTGGACTCAAAATTCCACGGACCTGATAATTCTCGCCTCGGTGCCTATTCCAATCATGGAGTCCCACTCTGCAACTCTGGGCAATAGCTTGCTTAATCTCCACAACGGCCCCCACAACGCTAAGGATGCCTGGACTCCACCTTGGGGGTGCCCAGGAGTGGACACCTCACAGGGAAAGCCAGGATGGGTTCCACAGCGGTATTCGTACAAGCGCCTTGAGACTCTTGCGGGTGAGTAGTGCGCTATACAAGTATCAATATACATTTACAATTAACTCATCAGGTGTAGTGTCTGCTTTGGAAAATAACAGTAGGCAAGTCCCAGGGTTGTGACCTCAGCACTTGTGGTGTGTTTGTAGACTAGATATGGTGGCATGGGAGTGGGCACACTATAAGGGTCTAAGGGTAGGAAGGCCTACTCTTCGGCGCTGCTCTGTATGGGGATCTATAAATATGGAACCCTCCGATTGCTCTTTCTCTACACACAATGACTCAAGCACTGATGAGGATACGGTGACGTAGAACCGGCCGCAGATGATCCAGTGAAAGTAGCACCAACACAGGGTGGACGTGAGACAAGCTTCGGTCTGGTCTGATGGCACGCTGGGAGGGTACGATGGACAAAGACTGTGGTGATGGTCAACGGGTCACAGGCCTGGAATATCTGGACCGAGAGTCCAGAAAAGGCAGCTTCAAATCAATTTAGTTTAGCTTTCAGCACAACACCTACTTGACAACACCAATGACAATGTCTAGGACTATTGGAGTGGGATCCAGGCAATACACAGGTGTCCAAAGCCAAGTCATACGTGTCCTGCTCCAAAGCCATGCAATCCGTGTCCTGCTCCAAAGCCATGCCATACGTGTCCTGTTCCAAAACCATGTCATACGTGTCCTGCTCCAAAGCCATGCCATACGTGTCCTGCTCCAAAGCCATGCCATACGTGTCCTGCTCCAAAGCCATGCCATACCTGTCCTGCTCCAAAGCCATGCAATCCGTCTCCTGCTCCAAAGCCATGCCATACATGTCCTGCTCCAAAGCCATGCCATGCGTGTCCTGCTCCAAAGCCATGCCATACGTGTCCTGTTCCAAAGCCATGCCATACGTGTCCTGCTCCAAAGCCATGCCATACTTGTCCTGCTCCAAAGCCATGCCATACGTGTCCTGCTCCAAAGCCATGCCATACGTGTCCTGCTCCAAAGCCATGTCATACGTGTCCTGCTCCAAAGCCATGCCATACTTGTCCTGCTCCAAAGCCGTGCAACCCGTGTCCTGTTCCAAAGCCATGTCATACGTGTCCTGCTCCAAAGCCATGCCATACTTGTCCTGCTCCAAAGCCATGCCATGCGTGTCCTGCTCCAAAGCCATGCCATACGTGTCCTGTTCCAAAGCCATGCCATACGTGTCCTGCTCCAAAGCCATGCCATACGTGTCCTGCTCCAAAGCCATGCAATCTGTGTCCTGCTCCAAAGCCATGCCATACGTGTCCTGCTCCAAAGCCATGCCATACGTGTCCTGCTCCAAAGCCATGCCATACGTGTCCTGCTCCAAAGCCATGCCATACGTGCCCTGCTCCAAAGCCATGCAATCCGTGTCCTGCTCCAAAGCCATGCCATACGTGTCCTGCTCCAAAGCCATGCCATACGTGTCCTGCTCCAAAGCCATGCCATACTTGTCCTGCTCCAAAGCCATGCCATACGTGCCCTCCTGCAAAGCCATGCCATACGTGTCCTGTTCCAAAGCCATGCCATACGTGTCCTGCTCCAAAGCCATGCCATACGTGCCCTCCTGCAAAGCCATGCCATACGTGTCCTGTTCCAAAGCCATGCCATACATGTCCTGCTCCAAAGCCATGCCATACGTGTCCTGCTCCAAAGCCATGCCATACGTGTCCTGCTCCAAAGCCATGCAATCCGTGTCCTGCTCCAAAGCCATGCCATGCGTGTCCTGCTCCAAAGCCATGCCATACGTGTCCTGCTCCAAAGCCATGCCATACGTGTCCTGTTCCAAAGCCATGCCATACGTGTCCTGTTCCAAAGCCATGCCATACGTGTCCTGCTCCAAAGCCATGCCATACGTGTCCTGCTCCAAAGCCATGCAATCCGTGTCCTGCTCCAAAGCCATGCCATACGTGTCCTGTTCCAAAACCATGCCATACGTGCCCTCCTGCAAAGCCATGCCATACGTGTCCTCCTGCAAAGCCATGCCATATGTGTCCTGCTCCAAAGCCATGCCATACGTGTCCTGCTCCAAAGCCATGCCATACTTGTCCTGTTCCAAAGCCATGCCATACGTGTCCTGCTCCAAAGCCATGCCATACGTGCCCTGCTCCAAAGTCATGCAATCCGTGTCCTCCTCCAAAGCCATGCCATACGTGTCCTGCTCCAAAGCCATGCAATCCGTGTCCTGCTCCAAAGCCATGCCATACGTGTCCTGCTCCAAAGCCATGACATACGTGTCCTGTTCCAAAGCCATGCCATACGTGTCCTGTTCCAAAGCCATGACATACGTGTCCTGCTCCAAAGCCATGCCATACGTGTCCTGCTCCAAAGCCATGCCATACGTGCCCTCCTGCAAAGCCATGCCATACGTGTCCTGTTCCAAAGCCATGCCATACGTGTCCTGCTCCAAAGCCATGCAATCCGTGTCCTGCTCCAAAGCCATGCCATACGTGTCCTGCTCCAAAGCCATGACATACGTGTCCTGTTCCAAAGCCATGCCATACGTGTCCTGCTCCAAAGCCATGCAATCCGTGTCCTCCTCCAAAGCCATGCCATACGTGTCCTGCTCCAAAGCCATGCCATACGTGCCCTCCTGCAAAGCCATGCCATACGTGTCCTGTTCCAAAGCCATGCCATACGTGTCCTGCTCCAAAGCCATGCAATCCGTGTCCTGCTCCAAAGCCATGCCATACCTGTCCTGCTCCAAAGCCATGCCATACGTGTCCTGTTCCAAAGCCATGCCATACGTGTCCTGTTCCAAAGCCATGCCATACGTGTCCTGCTCCAAAGCCATGCCATACGTGTCCTGCTCCAAAGCCATGCCATACTTGTCCTGTTCCAAAGCCATGCCATACGTGTCCTGCTCCAAAGCCATGCAATCCGTGTCCTCCTGCAAAGCCATGCCATACGTGTCCTGCTCCAAAGCCTTGCTATACTTGTCCTGCTCCAAAGCCATGCCATACGTGCCCTGCTCCAAAGTCATGCAATCCGTGTCCTGCTCCAAAGCCATGCCATACGTGTCCTGTTTCAAAGCCATGCCATACGTGTCCTGCTCCAAAGCCATGCCATACGTGCCCTGCTCCAAAGTCATGCAATCCGTGTCCTGCTCCAAAGCCATGCCATACGTGTCCTGCTCCAAAGCCATGCCATACGTGTCCTGCTCCAAAGCCATGCCATACGTGCCCTGCTCCAAAGTCATGCAATCCGTGTCCTCCTCCAAAGCCATGCCATACGTTCCCTGCTCCAAAGCCATGCCATACGTGTCCTGCTCCAAAGCCATGCCATACGTGTCCTGCTTCAAAGCCATGCCATACGTGTCCTGCTCCAAAGCCATGCCATACGTGTCCTGCTCCAAAGCCATGCCATACCTGTCCTGCTCCAAAGCCATGCCATACGTGTCCTGTTCCAAAGCCATGCCATACGTGTCCTGTTCCAAAGCCATGCCATACGTGTCCTGCTCCAAAGCCATGCCATACGTTCCCTGCTCCAAAGCCATGCCATACGTGTCCTGCTCCAAAGCCATGCCATACGTGTCCTGCTTCAAAGCCATGCCATACGTGTCCTGCTCCAAAGCCATGCCATACGTGTCCTGCTCCAAAGCCATGCCATACCTGTCCTGCTCCAAAGCCATGCCATACGTGTCCTGTTCCAAAGCCATGCCATACGTGTCCTGTTCCAAAGCCATGCCATACGTGTCCTGCTCCAAAGCCATGCCATACGTGTCCTGCTCCAAAGCCATGCCATACGTGTCCTGCTCCAAAGCCATGCCATACCTGTCCTGCTCCAAAGCCATGCCATACTTGTCCCGTTCCAAAGGCATGCCATACGTGCCCTGCTCCAAAGTCATGCAATCCGTGTCCTCCTCCAAAGCCATGCCATACGTGTCCTGCTCCAAAGCCATGCCATACGTGCCCTGCTCCAAAGTCATGCAATCCGTGTCCTCCTCCAAAGCCATGCCATACGTGTCCTGCTCCAAAGCCATGCCATACGTGTCCTGATTCAAAGTCATGCCATACGTGTCCTGCTCCAAAGCCATTCCATACGTGTCCTGCTTCAAAGCCATGCCATACGTGTCCTGCTCCAAAGCCATGCCATACGTGTCCTGCTTCAAAGCCATGCCATACGTGTCCTGCTTCAAAGCCATGCCATACGTGTCCTGCTTCAAAGCCATGCCATACGTGTCCTGCTTCAAAGCCATGCCATACGTGTCCTGCTTCAAAGCCATGCCATACGTGTCCTGCTCCAAAGCCATGCCATACGTGTCCTGCTTCAAAGCCATGCCATACGTGTCCTGCTCCAAAGCCATGCCATACGTGTCCTGCTCCAAAGCCATGCCATACGTGTCCTGCTCCAAAGCCATGCAACCCGTGTCCTGCTCCAAAGCCATGACATACGTGCCCTCCTCCAAAGCCATGCCATACGTGCCCTCCTGCAAAGCCATGCCATACATGCCCTCCTCCAAAGCCATGCCATACATGCCCTCCTCCAAAGTCATGCCATACGTGCCCTCCTGCAAAGCCATGCCATCTGTGTCCTGCTCCAAAGCCATGCCATACGTGTCCTGCTCCAAAGCCATGTCATACGTGTCCTGTTCCAAAGCCATGCCATCCGTGTCCTGCTCCAAAGCCATGCAATCCGTGTCCTGCTCCAAAGCCATGCAATCCGTGTCCTGCTCCAAAGCCATGCCATACGTGTCCTGCTCCAAAGCCATGCAATCCGTGTCCTGCTCCAAAGCCATGACATAAGTATCCTGCTACAAAGCCATCTCATGCGTGCCCTCCTGCAAAGCCATGCCATCCGTGTCCTTCTCCAAAGCCATGCCATACGTGCCCTCCTGCAAAGCCATGCCATACGTGTCCTGCTCCAAAGCCATGCGTGTCCTGCTCCAAAGCCATGCCATACGTGCCCTCCTCCAAAGCCATGCCATACGTGTCCTGCTCCAAAGCCATGCCATACGTGTCCTGCTCCAAAGCCATGCCATACGTGTCCTGTTCCAAAGCCATGCCATACGTGTCCTGCTCCAAAGCCATGCCATATGTGTCCTGCTCCAAAGCCATGCCATACGTGTCCTGCTCCAAAGCCATGCCATACGTGTCCTGTTCCAAAGCCATGCCATACGTGTCCTGTTCCAAAGCCATGCCATACGTGTCCTGTTCCAAAGCCATGCCATACGTGTCCTGTTCCAAAGCCATGCCATACGTGTCCTGTTCCAAAGCCATGCAACCCGTGTCCTGCTCCAAAGCCATGCCATGCGTGTCCTGCTCCAAAGCCATGCCATAAGTGTCCTGCTCCAAAGCCATGCCATGCGTGTCCTGCTCCAAAGCCATGCAATCCGTGTCCTGCTCCAAAGCCATGCCATGCGTGTCCTGCTCCAAAGCCATGCAATCCGTGTCCTGCTCCAAAGCCATGCCATGCGTGTCCTGCTCCAAAGCCATGCAATCCGTGTCCTGCTCCAAAGCCATGACATACGTGCCCTCCTCCAAAGCCATGCAACCCGTGTCCTGCTCCAAAGCCATGCCATAAGTGTCCTGCTCCAAAGCCATGCCATGCGTGTCCTGCTCCAAAGCCATGACATACGTGCCCTCCTCCAAAGCCATGACATACTTGTCCTGCGCCCAAAGCCATGCCGTACATGTGCTGCTCCAAAGCTAGTTTGGGCTGGTCTGTTCCCATGAGGCATAGGGTCAGACTGATTTGCATATGACCATGTCTGAACTGGGGTGACCGAGTGAGCTATAGAATGGTGAAGGATTAAACCCAGTTGACTGGGCTGAGTGCTTGCAATGTTCAACGCTCCGTCCATTATCCCCTTTGGTTTTGCTTTGTTCGCCCTAAGTTGGCTGGGTATGCTCAGACGTGGGTCCCTTGCTCACTTTGCCACTGGAGTCAAGCAAGCCCGGCTGAAGACGGCTGATTAGCCAGAAACCGTTCCCAGGATGCTTGTTTCCGGTCCAGGGAAGGCATGGCTTGGCAGTTCGGGCTGGACTGTTCCCATGAGGCACAGGGTCAGACTGATTTGCATATAGCCGTGTCTGAACTGGGGTGGTGGAGTGGGCTAAAGAATGGTGATGGATTAAACCCAGATCAGTTGACTGGGGGTGAGTGTTTCATTTGCTCAAACGCTCCGTCCATCACCCCCTTTGGTTTTGCTCTGCTCCAAAGCCATGCCGTACATATCCTAGTATTCACAGACAGGCGAGACGACACAGTGCAACAGCCCAGGTAGGCCATTCACAGGGACGTCATAGTGAGTTGATTAAGGGAATAGGTAATTATCTCGCCTGCTGAGACCTGACGAAAACAGTTGGACTCCAAAGGGCCTCATTCCCCGTTAACTCTGTGGAGGGATGTCGGGCCGGACAGCCTTGGGTTCATCGTGAGCCGTCACTTGAGAACCATGTACCTTTCTACACTGTCAGAGGGGTGGCCTACATTCACATGCCGTTAACGAAGATCACCCTACCCCCAGCACCGCTTCTGCACTCATGAGTCAACAGCCTCATCCCTTACTGCCCCACTCCACCACTTCTGACCACTCAGAAGAAGTGTGGCTCACTGGTTAGAGCAGCAGACCCTGAAGCAGAGGTGAGACCCGGGACCAGGGTTCAATACCCGACACGGCGGGGTCTTGAGCCCAAATGTCCACGGACTCGATAATTCTTGCTTCGGTGCCTACTCGAATCATGGGTTCACACTCTGCGACTCTGGGCAATAGCTTGCGTAATCTCCACTACGGCCCCCCCGCTGCGGGATGCCTGGCTTTCACCTTGGGGATGCCCAGTACGGGTTATCTCACAGGGAAAAAGCCAGGACGGGTTCCCAAAGCAAGCGCCTTGAGACCTTGCAGTGATAAGGCGCTATATAAGAACTTTTGACATGACACGACATGACATTTTCTGACCTACCCCCTCCAACACATTCTGTGTTTATCCATCCGCACCCTTCGTCCTTGACATCCCCTGTCCACCGCTTCTGGGTTCATGCATCAGCACCCTCATTCTCTGTCCTCCCCTCTCCTCTGCTTCTGACCCTCATTCTCTGTCCTCCCCTCTCCTCTGCTTCTGACCCTCATTCTCTGTCCACCCCTCTCCTCTGCTTCTGACCCTCATTCTCTGTCCACCCCTCTCCTCCTCCTCTGACCCTCATTCTCTGTCCTCCCCTCTCCTCCTCTTCTGACCCTCATTCTCTGTCCTCCCCTCTCCTCGGCTTCTGACCCTCATTCTCTGTCCTCCCCTCTCCTCTGCTTCTGACCCTCATTCTCTGACCTCCCCTCTCCTCCGCTTCTGACCCTCATTCTCTGTCCTCCCCTCTCCTCTGCTTCTGACCCTCATTCTCTGACCTCCCCTCTCCTCTGCTTCTGACCCTCATTCTCTGTCCTCCCCTCTCCTCCGCTTCTGACCCTCATTCTCTGTCCTCCCCTCTCCTCTGCTTCTAATCCTCATTCTCTGTCCTCCCCTCTCCTCTGCTTCTAATCCTCATTCTCTGTCCTCCCCTCTCCTCTGCTTCTGACCCTCATTCTCTGTCCTCCCCTCTCCTCTGCTTCTGACCCTCATTCTCTGTCCTCCCCTCTCCTCCTCTTCTGACCCTCATTCTCTGTCCTCCCCTCTCCTCCGCTTCTGACCCTCATTCTCTGTCCTCCCCTCTCCTCTGCTTCTAATCCTCATTCTCTGTCCTCCCCTCTCCTCTGCTTCTTACCCTCATTCTCTGTCCTCCCCTCTCCTCCTCTTCTGACCCTCATTCTCTGTCCTCCCCTCTCCTCGGCTTCTGACCCTCATTCTCTGTCCTCCCCTCTCCTCTGCTTCTGACCCTCATTCTCTGACCTCCCCTCTCCTCCGCTTCTGACCCTCATTCTCTGTCCTCCCCTCTCCTCTGCTTCTGACCCTCATTCTCTGACCTCCCCTCTCCTCTGCTTCTGACCCTCATTCTCTGTCCTCCCCTCTCCTCCGCTTCTGACCCTCATTCTCTGTCCTCCCCTCTCCTCTGCTTCTAATCCTCATTCTCTGTCCTCCCCTCTCCTCTGCTTCTAATCCTCATTCTCTGTCCTCCCCTCTCCTCTGCTTCTGACCCTCATTCTCTGTCCTCCCCTCTCCTCTGCTTCTGACCCTCATTCTCTGTCCTCCCCTCTCCTCCTCTTCTGACCCTCATTCTCTGTCCTCCCCTCTCCTCCGCTTCTGACCCTCATTCTCTGTCCTCCCCTCTCCTCTGCTTCTAATCCTCATTCTCTGTCCTCCCCTCTCCTCTGCTTCTGACCCTCATTCTCTGTCCTCCCCTCTCCTCCGCTTCTGACCCTCATTCTCTGTCCTCCCCTCTCCTCTGCTTCTGACCCTCATTCTCTGTCCTCCCCTCTCCTCCGCTTCTGACCCTCATTCTCTGTCCTCCCCTCTCCTCGGCTTCTGACCCTCATTCTCTGTCCTCCCCTCTCCTCTGCTTCTAATCCTCATTCTCTGTCCTCCCCTCTCCTCTGCTTCTGACCCTCATTCTCTGTCCTCCCCTCTCCTCTGCTTCTGACCCTCATTCTCTGTCCTCCCCTCTCCTCTGCTTCTGACCCTCATTCTCTGACCTCCCCTCTCCTCTGCTTCTGACCCTCATTCTGTGACCTCCCCTCTCCTCTGCTTCTGACCCTCATTCTCTGTCCTACCCTCTCCTCTGCTTCTGACCCTCATTCTCTGTCCTCCCCTCTCCTCTGCTTCTGCCCCTCATTCTCTGACCACCCCTCTCCTCTGCTTCTGACCCTCATTCTCTGTCCTCCCCTACCCTCATTCCTCTGACCCTCATTCTCTGTCCTCCCCTCCCCACCGCTTCTGACCCTCATTCTCTGACCTCTCCTCCCCTCTGCTTCTGACCCTCATTCTCTGTCCTCCCCTCTCCTCTGCTTCTGACCCTCATTCTCTGTCCTCCCCTCTCCTCCTCTTCTGACCCTCATTCTCTGTCCTCCCCTCTCCTCCACTTCTGACCCTCATTCTCTGTCCTCCCCTCTTCTCTGCTTCTGACCCTCATTCTCTGTCCTCCCCTCTTCTCTGCTTCTGACCCTCATTCTCTGTCCTCCCCTCTCCTCCGCTTCTGACCCTCATTCTCTGTCCTCCCCTCTCCTCCTCTTCTGACCCTCATTCTCTGTCCTCCCCTCTCCTCCACTTCTGACCCTCATTCTCTGACCTCCCCTCTCCTCTGCTTCTGACCCTCATTCTCTGACCTCCCCTCTCCTCTGCTTCTGACCCTCATTCTCTGTCCTCCCCTCTCCTCTGCTTCTGACCCTCATTCACTGTCCTCCCCTTTCCTCTGCTTCTGACCCTCATTCACTGTCCTCCCCTCTCCTCCTCTTCTGACCCTCATTCTCTGTCCTCCCCTCTCCTCTGCTTCTGACCCTCATTCTCTGTCCTCCCCTCTCCTCTGCTTCTGACCCTCATTCTCTGTCCTCCCCTCTCCTCCTCTTCTGACCCTCATTCTCTGTCCTCCCCTCTCCTCCTCTTCTGACCCTCATTCTCTGTCCTCCCCTCTCCTCCACTTCTGACCCTCATTCTCTGTCCTCCCCTCTTCTCTGCTTCTGACCCTCATTCTCTGTCCTCCCCTCTTCTCTGCTTCTGACCCTCATTCTCTGTCCTCCCCTCTCCTCCGCTTCTGACCCTCATTCTCTGTCCTCCCCTCTCCTCCTCTTCTGACCCTCATTCTCTGTCCTCCCCTCTCCTCCACTTCTGACCCTCATTCTCTGACCTCCCCTCTCCTCTGCTTCTGACCCTCATTCTCTGACCTCCCCTCTCCTCTGCTTCTGACCCTCATTCTCTGTCCTCCCCTCTCCTCTGCTTCTGACCCTCATTCTCTGACCTCCCCTCTCCTCTGCTTCTGACCCTCATTCTCTGTCCTCCCCTCTCCTCTGCTTCTGACCCTCATTCACTGTCCTCCCCTTTCCTCTGCTTCTGACCCTCATTCTCTGTCCCCCCCTCTCCTCCTCTTCTGACCCTCATTCTCTGTCCTCCCCTCTCCTCTGCTTCTGACCCTCATTCTCTGTCCTACCCTCTCCACCACTTCTGACCCTCATTCTCTGACCTCCCCTCTCCTCTGCTTCTGACCCTCATTCTCTGTCCTCCCCTCTCCTCCGCTTCTGACCCTCATTCTCTGACCTCCCCTCTCCTCTGCTTCTGACCCTCATTCTCTGACCTTGTTCCACCATGCTGCACAGGCTTCATGCATCCTTGTTACCATTGGCTTTGAACACAAAGATAGAGGCGCATTTGGTGAATTTTGAAAGATGCTGGCATTAAAGAAGGAGGAGTGGTAGGTTCATAAATAAGTCTTTCTTACCTCTAGTGATGTCAGTGGTGCTCTCCGTGGTGCCCCCACCAGTGCTCGTGTTGATGCTTCCAGGGGTGCCAGCCGTGCCTCCTGTCATGCGACTCGTAGAGATGTCTGTGGATCTTCCTTCGGTACTAGCTGTGGTGCCACTGGTAATGCTGGCGGTGGTGCCACTGGTGATGCTAGCGGTGGATCTCTCTGCAGTGCTGGTTGTGGTGCCACTGGTCATGCTGGCGGTGGTGCCACTGGTGATGCTGGCGGTGGATCTCTCTGCAGTGCTGGTTGTGGTGCCACTGGTCATGCTGGCGGTGGTGCCACTGGTCATGCTGGCGGTGGTGCCACTGGTCATGCTGGCGGTGGTGCCACTGGTCATGCTGGCGGTGGTGCCACTGGTCATGCTGGCGGTGGTGCCACTGGTCATACTGGCGGTGGTGCCACTGGTGATGCTGGCGGTGGTGCCACTGGTCATGCTGGCGGTGGTGCCACTGGTAATGCTGGCGGTGGTGCCACGGGTCATGCTGGCGGTGGTGCCACTGGTAATGCTGGCGGTGGTGCCACTGGTCATGCTGGCGGTGGTGCCACTGGTCATGCTGGCGGTGGTGCCACTGGTGATGCTGGCGGTGGTGCCACTGGTAATGCTGGAGGTGGTGCTTTCGGAGGGGCTCGCTGTGGTGGTCACCGCACTGCCGGCTGTGGTACTTCTGAGACTGATAGGTGTGACACTGTCTGTTAAGCCTCCAACAGAGCTAGTGGCACTGCCAGTCATGCTTGCTGCAGGACTTTGAGTTACGCTGGTTGTTGTGGCCATGCCAGTGCTTGTGCCTTCATTATTGCTTGTTGTAGAGCTTACAGTTATCTGGGCTGTGGTGCTTTGGGTTGCGCTTCTCGTGGTACCTTCTACCGTCGAAGCTGTGGTAGCTGTAGACGTGGTTGATGTATTGATACCGGCAGTGTTTGCTGTGGTGCTTGTGACGCTGTTTGCTGTGGTTCTTCTGGGAGTACTGAATGCAATGGTTGGCAGAGTCCCTGTGATGCCCATCACCCTGGATGTGGTGGTACTGGCAGTACCGGTTGTGGTAGTATCTGCAGTACTAGCCGTGGAGCCTTCTGCAGTACTGGCACCGGTACCTGCTGTAGTAATTGTTGTTCCCCCTGCAGTACCGATAGTGGTACTGGCTGTGCTGGCTGTGCTGCTTCCTGCTGTGCTGGCTGTAGTCTTTCCTGCTGTGCTGGCTTTGGTGTTCTCTTCTGTAAACCCATTGAAGGTAGTCACTATGGGTAAGTTTGTTGTGGTTATTCTTATAGTGCTGGCTGTGGAGGTAGCAGAGCTGCTGGCTGTGCTGCCTGTGGTACTGCTCTCTGTGGTGCTCACTGCAGGTTGGAGGGTGGTGCTGCTGGCAGTGGGTAGTGCTACCGTGGTGCTGGTCAGCGGTGTGGTAGAAGGCGTGTTGCTTGTGGTTGCGCTTGTACTGGCACTCAGCGTGCTCCCTCCAGTGCCAGTGGTGCTCTCGGTGGTGATCGGTGCACTGCTGGTGGATGTGATCTCAGCATTTGAGGTGGCAGTGCTGCTCCCCAGGGTAGATTCCTCCGTGGCTTTTGTGGTACTCTTTGTGGTGACCTCTGGAAGATATGCATCACACAATTACTGTCAGGTAGATATTGTAATACAAACATCCTAGTAACAAATGTCAGTATCTGCACAGAGTGTTGCATCAATAACTACTGTTCTATTGTTGTCAGCGAGTAAAAAGTCACACCTAGTTGAGTACACCAACAGTCCTATTTCTGCTTCAAGACCCCTTGACTCCTAAGACACACACTGCTGACAATACCCTGGACTGAAAACACCTCTTGGCATACCCTAGAGAAAGGGCCCACAAAGGGCCTTCATGTCTGTGAGCCTCCCACAGGATTTACACAGGTTTTAAGTAGGCCTGGGCGGTGAACACCGCTCCGTTTGCGGAGTTTGCAGAGTTTTCTGCACCCCACGCTCTCCCAAGCTCGCGGAGTTCCAAAAACTCCACTTCGCGTAGTGCAGCAGATTTATTTTCCCCGCTTGCGCTCGCAAACGGTAAGTTTGTGAGTGCGAGCTGCTGCTCAGGTAGAATTTCTACGCAAGCGGCAGGAAGACCAGCGTGAACAGCAGTTCGCACTACACTCCGCAACTTGTGGAACTTTGTGCAGTCTTTTTGTAACTTCGTGACGTTCCGCGTAGCAAAACTCCGCAAACTATGCCCAGGCTTAGTTTTAAGCAGAGCGGGCATGGCAGCGCCAAAGGCAAACTGTGAGCGGTTTGTCAACAGACAGCTGAGGGTGGAGGTATACTAACCAGGCTTGCAGCTCATAGAAGCCTGCCTTCAAGGCGGTTATGGTGGAGGAATGAGGCTGGTATTCCTGCCCATGTACGGGGAAGCGGAAGGTGTTGGAAGTGGGTGAAGGTTTGACCCAACAGACGTGGTTCGGTTGGCACACTCTGATCTTATGAAGAGTGGGCTCTCAGGGTGGAGGCCAGATAGCTGGCTTAGCCAGTGCTTAATTTGTGCAGGTGGTTTCCAGGACTCGGCACCAGCAATTAATTGTCAGCACCGGCTCAAGTGACAGTCCACCACAAAAACAGTGTTTAATAAGTTAATAAACAGTAAAGAAAGACCAATGCCTACCTCTCACGGCATTCTTATAGCTTTGGGACCTAAAATAGTCTGAATTGCCACACTTGTAGGAGTGCGACGGTTGGTAGTTGTGTTGATACTGTCATTGGCTGAGCTGGCAGGGGCAGCGGGTGGGCCAGGCTGCAGTGGCCTTCTGAAGGGGCCCGGGCACTTACTTTTATTTATTTATTTTCCAGATTAAGCACTGGTTCGCCAGAGGCTACTGGACAGGCATAGGGCTGCATCTTGACCAGTCGCTCCCTGATCTGGTGAGGACCTGGCCTCCACCTCAGAGCCCACGCCCACCTGCTCTGGTTTAACTTCAGATACACTGCGGACACTCAGGGCTGGTGCAATTCCAGTAGTGTCTGGGGCTTTCAGACCCGGCCGCGTGTCATCAAGGGTGGAGGGTGGTGTCTTGGTTGTTGTGAACGCTGACCATGATCATAGTAATAAAGGAACCCTGAAAACTCAACTATGGAATGCCAAGATACTGGCAGCCACCACCAGACCTATTGGCTTTGACAGTGTTTGTTATTGATGACAAGGAGATAACAGGGATAATGCTGGTAGAAGTCACCAGGTGTAGGTTGTGTTGTGTTTTCCCTTTCTCTGCAGGACATTTTTTCAAACCTTAAAACAGGTCCTTATCCTATGCGGGGCCCCACTTCAGTTTGTTGCCCTGCACCCCTCATAACTCTCTACAGGCCTTCTGTGCACCTGAGCAAACATACACACACACACCACTGAAACACTTTTCATAGAAAGGTTTCAACGATGCATGTGCCCGTTCTAGTTCAAGAAAGGCAAATGCACTCTCCTAGACCCTGGCTGGAAAGGAAATGACAGCCCTTCACATCCTTGGACCCACCTGTTTACCACTGGGAGCTATGTGTCTCCACACAGGCATATAAACAACTGTGAAAGAGTGTGCATACTCACACAAACACACACACAAGCCCACACCCACCCACATGCATGCACACACACACACACACACACGGGTCCATATGCACACACACATCCACACTCACTCTGACACACACACTCTCATGCACACACACAATCCCACACCTCCCACATACACAGACACACACACACACAGACCCACATGCACACACACCTACACTCACTCACACGCATCCACCCTCACTCTGACACACACATTCACATGCACACAAACCCACACCCACCCACATGCACACACACAAACCCACACCCCCACATGCACAAAAACACATACATAGACACAAACACACAGACCCACACGCACACACACCTTCACTCACTCACACACACGCACTCACATGCACACACATATACACACAAACCCACACTCACATACACTCACTCACACCCACACACACCCACACAAACCCACACACAGCCTTACACCCCCATACGCCCACATGCACACACACACACCCACACAAACCCCTAAAACACACTCATGCACAAACCCACATTCACACACACATGCACACACACACACACACACACATCGATGCATACACATGCACACACCCATACACACATACACATAAATCCACATCCATGAACACACACACAACCACACACACACACAAACCCATACTCATGTGTACACACCCACACTCACACATACAGACACACAAACACACTTATATAAACAACTAGTGAACACACACCTACAATAAAAAAGAAGCCTGCATATGCCTGCCACTGAAACACATAAGAAGGACAAATGACAACGATGAGTAAAAATACAAATGAACAATATCAAGTGGATGGCACACACACAACTGCAACACACATGCACTCAAAGTTACAGTGAGGTATGCCATGAGACTCACCGCTGCAGGGGCTGCAGTAGGTTGGATCCCTCAAGCAGAACCCCAGGGACTGGCCGAGGCAGGTACAAGGGCACAGCGGGGTCACTGCAGGAGACAAGAACACACGTCTAAGTCAAGAGGAGAGCCAGGACAGTGTGGCACCCTCACACTGTTCCTCGACACCTTCAAACACACTGGTTCTCAAGGGTTTCAAGCTTTCTGCTAAAATGTCCATGTTCATCCCTCAAATGCTGAGGAGGGTTGAATAAACCCAGCAGGTACTGGCTCTGAAATGTTGAATTCCAAAAACATATTCAAGATGTTTTACATACATGTTCTAGGGACTGCATGTGTGTCTCAGGCTCAGTGGTGAACTCTAGAAGAGGAGGGGTCTCTCCTGGGTGAACCCATCCTGATGTAGCCAGGTTCTGCCCAGAATGCCGTGCCAGGGGTAACAGGGTCATCAAATCCATGCCATCATATGTCCTGCCCCAGGGGATGCTTTTAAGGACACCCCTCGGCAGGAAAAGGCCTGTGTCTGTTGACTAATTCAACCTGCTTTATACTGTGGCTCCCTCACCCCTGCCTCCTGCATCACCTGATACTGCCTGCTTCCATCACCACTCCCTCCTGTGTCACCTGATACAGCCTGCTTCCATCACCACTCCCTCCTGCATCACCTGATACTGCCTGCTTCCATCACCACTCCCTCCTGCATCACCTGATACTGCCTGCTTCCATCACCACTCCCTCCTGCATCACCTGATACAGCCTGCTTCCATCACCACTCACTCCTGCATCACCTGATACTGCCTGCTTCCATCACCCCTCCCTCCTGCATTACCTGATACTGCCTGCTTCCATCACCACCCCCGCCTGCATTACCAGATACTGCCTGCTTTTATCACCACCCTCTCCTGCATTACCAGATACTGCCTGCTTCCATCACCCCTCCCCCCTGCATCACCTGATACTGCCTGCTTCCATCACCCCTCCCTCCTACATTACCTGATACTGCCTGTTTCCATCACCCCTCCCTCCTGCATTACCAGATACTGCCTGCTTCCACAACCCCCCCTCCTGCATTACCAGATACTGCCTGCTTCCATCATCCCTCCCTCTTGCATTACCAGATACTGCCTGCTTCCATCACCCCTCCCTCTTGCATTACCAGATACTGCCTGCTTCCATCACCCCTCCCTCCTGCATTACCTGATACTGCCTGCTTCCATCACCCCTCCCTCTTGCATTACCAGATACTGCCTGCTTCCATCACCCCTCCCTCTTGCATTACCAGATACTACCTGCTTCCATCACCCCTCCCTCCTGCATTACCTGATACTGCCTGCTTCCATCACCCCTCCCTCTTGCATTACCTGATACTGCCCCCTTCCACAACCCCCCCTCCTGCATTACCAGATACTGCCTGCTTCCATCACCCCTCCCTCTTGCATTACCAGATACTGCCTGCTTCCATCACCCCTTCCTCCTGCATTACCAGATACTACCTGCTTCCATCACCCCTCCCTCTTGCATTACCTGATACTGCCTGCTTCCATCACCACTCCCTCCTGCATTACCTGATACTGCCTACTTCCATCACCCCTCCCTCTTGCATTACCTGATACTGCCTGCTTCCATCACCCCTCCCTCTTGAATTACCTGATACTGCCTGCTTCCATCACCACTCCCTCCTGCATTACCAGATACTGCCCCCTTCCATCACCCCTCCCTCCTGCATTACGTAATACTGCCTGCTTCCATCACCCCTCCCTCCTGCATTACCTGATACTGCCCCCTTCCATCACCCCTCCCTCCTGCATTACGTGATACTGCCTGCTTCCATCACCCCTCTCTCTTGCATTACCTGATACTGTCCCCTTCCATCACCCTTCCCTCCTGCATTACCTGATACTGCCTCCTTCCATCACCCCTACCTCTTACATTACCTGATACTGCCTCCTTCCATCACCCCTCCCTCTTGCATTACCTGATCCTGCCTGCATCCATCACCCCTCCTTCTTGCATTACCTGATACTGCCTGCTTCCATCACCCCTCCCAACTGCATTACCAGATACTGCCTGCTTCCATCACTCCTCCCTCCTGCATTACCTGATACTGCCTGCTGCCATCACCCCACCATCCTGCATTACCAGATACTGCCTTCTTCCATCACCCCTCCCTCTTGCATTACCTGATACTGCCCCCTTCCATCACCCCTCCCTCCTGCATTACCTGATACTGCCTGCTTCCATCACCACTCCCTCCTGCATCACCTGATACTGCCTGCTTCCATAACCCCTCCCTCCTGCATTACCAGATACTGCCTGCTTCCATCACTCCTCCCTCCTGCATTACCAGATACTGCCTGCTTCCATCACCCCTTCCTCCTGCATTACCTGATACTGCCTGCTTCCATCACCACCCCCTCCTGCATTACCTGATACTGCCCCTTTCCATCGCCCCTCCCTCCTGCATTACCTAATACTGCCTGCTTCCATCACCACCCCCTCCTGATTACCTGATACTGCCTGCTTCCTTAACCCCTGCCTCCTGCATTACCTGATACTGCCCCCTTCCATCACCCCTCCCTCCTGCATTACCTGATACTGCCTGCTTCCATCACCACCCCCTCCTGCATTACCAGATACTGCCTGCTTCCATCACCAGCCCCCTCCTGCATTACCTGATACTGCCTGCTTCCTTCACCACTCCCTCCTGCATCACCTGATACTGCCTGCTTCCATCACCCCTCCCTCCTGCATTACATGATACTGCCTGCTTCCATCACCACCCCCTCCTGCGTTACCTGATACTGCCCCCTTCTATCACCCCTCCCTCTTGCATTACCTGATACTGCCTGCTTCCATTACCCCTCCCTCCTGCATTACATGATACTGCCTCCTTCCATCACCCCTCCCTCCTGCATTACCTGATACTGCCTGCTTCCATCACCACCCCCTCCTGCATTACCAGATACTGCCTGCTTCCATCACCACCCCTTCCTGCATAACCTGATACTGCCTGCTTCCATCACCCCTCCCTCCTGCATCACCTGATACTGCCTGCTTCCATAACCCCTCCCTCCTGCATTACCAGATACTGCCTGCTTCCATCACCACCCCCTCCTGCATTACCTGATACTGCCTGCTTCCATACCCCTCCCTCCTGCATTACCTGATACTGCTTGCTTCCATCACCCCTCCCTCCTGTATTACCAGATACTGCCCCTTCCATCACCCCTCCCTCCTGCATTACCTGATACTGCCTGCTTCCATCACCACTCCCTCCTGCATCACCTGATACTGCCTGCTTCCATAACCCCTCCCTCCTGCATTACCAGATACTGCCTGCTTCCATCACTCCTCCCTCCTGCATTACCTGATATTGCCTGCTTCCATCATCCCTCCCTCTTGCATTACCTGATACTGCCTGCCTCCATCACCCCACCCTCCTGCATTGCCTGATACTGCCTGCTTCCATCACTCCTCCCTCCTGCATTACCTGATATTGCCTGCTTCCATCATCCCTCCCTCTTGCATTACCTGATACTGCCTGCTTCCATCATCCCTCCCTCTTGCATTACCTGATACTGCCTGCTTCCATCACCCCTCCCTCCTGCATTACCTGATACTGCCTGCTTCCATAACCCCTCCCTCCTGCATTACCTGATACCGCCTGCTTCCATAACCCCTCCCTCCTGCATTACCAGATACTGCCTGCTTCCATAACCCCTCCCTCCTGCATTACCTGATACTGCCTGCTTCCATCACCCCTCCCTCTTGCATTACCCGATACTGCCTGCTTCCATAACCCCTCCCTCCTGCATTACCTGATACTGCCTGCTTCCATCACCCCTCCCTCCTGCATTACCTGATACTGCCTGCTTCCATAACCCCTCCCTCCTGCATTACCTGATACTGCCTGCTTCCATAACCCCTCCCTCCTGCATTACCAGATACTGCCTGCTTCCATAACCCCTCCCTCCTGCATTACCTGATACTGCCTGCTTCCATCACCCCTCCCTCCTGCATTACCTGATACTGCCTGCTTCCATAACCCCTCCCTCCTGCATTACCTGATACTGCCTGCTACCATCACTGCCCTCTCCTGCATTACCAGATACTGCCCCCTTCCATCACCCCTCCCTCCCTCCTGCATTACCTGATACTGCCTGCTTCCATCACCACTCCCTCCTGCATCACCTGGTACTGCCTGCTTCTATAACCCCTCCCTCCTGCATTACCAGATACTGCCTGCTTCCATCACTCCTCCCTCCTGCATTACCTGATATTGCCTGCTTCCATCACCCCTCCCTCTTGCATTACCTGACACTGCCTGCTACCATCACTGCCCTCTCCTGCATTACCAGATACTGCCCCCTTCCATCACCCCTCCCTCCTGCATTACCAGATACACCCTCCTTCCATCACCCCTCCCTTCTGCATAACCTGATACTGCCCCCTTCCATCACCCCTCCCTCCTGCATTACCAGATACACCCTCCTTCCATCACCCCTCCCTCCTGCATTACCTGATACTGCCTGCTTCCATCACCACTCCCTCCTGCATCACCTGATACTGCCTGCTTCCATAACCCCTCCCTCCTGCATTACCAGATACTGCCTGCTTCCATCACTCCTCCCTCCTGCATTACCTGATATTGCCTGCTTCCATCACCCCTCCCTCTTGCATTACCTGACACTGCCTGCTTCCAGAACCCCTCCCTCCTGCATTACCAGATACTGCCTGCTACCATCACTGCCCTCTCCTGCATTACCAGATACTGCCCCCTTCCATCACCCCTCCCTCCTGCATTACCAGATACACCCTCCTTCCATCACCCCTCCCTTCTGCATAACCTGATACTGCCCCCTTCCATCACCCCTCCCTCCTGCATTACCTGATACTGCCTGCTTCCATCACCATCCCCTCCTGCATTACCAGATACTGCCTGCTTCCATCACCACCCCTTCCTGCATTACCTGATACTGCCTGCTTCCATCACCCCTCCCTCCTGCAACACCTGATACTTCCTGCTTCCATAACCCCTTCCTCCTGCATTACCAGATACTGCCTGCTTCCATCACCACCCCCTCCTGCATTACCTGATACTGCCTGCTTCCATACCCCTCCCTCCTGCATTACCTGATACTGCCTGCTTCCATCACCCCTCCCTCCTGTATTACCTGATACTGCCTGCTTCCATAACCCCTCCCTCCTGCATTACCAGATACTGCCTGCTTCCATCACCCCTCCCTCCTGCATTACCAGATAATGCCTGCTTCCATCACTCCTCCCTCCTGCATTACCTGATACTGCCTGCTACCATCACTGCCCTCTCCTGCATTACCAGATACTGCCCCCTTCCATCACCCCTCCCTCCCTCCTGCATTACCTGATACTGCCTGCTTCCATCACCACTCCCTCCTGCATCACCTGGTACTGCCTGCTTCCATCACCCCTCCCTCCTGCATTACCTGATACTGCCTGCTTCCATCACCACTCCCTCCTGCATCACCTGGTACTGCCTGCTTCCATAACCCCTCCCTCCTGCATTACCTGATACTGCCTGCTACCATCACTGCCCTCTCCTGCATTACCAGATACTGCCCCCTTCCATCACCCCTCCCTCCCTCCTGCATTACCTGATACTGCCTGCTTCCATCACCACTCCCTCCTGCATCACCTGGTACTGCCTGCTTCCATAACCCCTCCCTCCTGCATTACCAGATACTGCCTGCTTCCATCACTCCTCCCTCCTGCATTACCTGATATTGCCTGCTTCCATCACCCCTCCCTCTTGCATTACCTGACACTGCCTGCTACCATCACTGCCCTCTCCTGCATTACCAGATACTGCCCCCTTCCATCACCCCTCCCTCCTGCATTACCAGATACACCCTCCTTCCATCACCCCTCCCTTCTGCATAACCTGATACTGCCCCCTTCCATCACCCCTCCCTCCTGCATTACCTGATACTGCCTGCTTCCATCACCCCTCCCTCCTGCATTACCTGATACTGCCTGCTTCCATCACCACTCCCTCCTGCATCACCTGGTACTGCCTGCTTCCATAACCCCTCCCTCCTGCATTACCTGATACTGCCTGCTACCATCACTGCCCTCTCCTGCATTACCAGATACTGCCCCCTTCCATCACCCCTCCCTCCCTCCTGCATTACCTGATACTGCCTGCTTCCATCACCACTCCCTCCTGCATCACCTGGTACTGCCTGCTTCCATAACCCCTCCCTCCTGCATTACCAGATACTGCCTGCTTCCATCACTCCTCCCTCCTGCATTACCTGATATTGCCTGCTTCCATCACCCCTCCCTCTTGCATTACCTGACACTGCCTGCTACCATCACTGCCCTCTCCTGCATTACCAGATACTGCCCCCTTCCATCACCCCTCCCTCCTGCATTACCAGATACACCCTCCTTCCATCACCCCTCCCTTCTGCATAACCTGATACTGCCCCCTTCCATCACCCCTCCCTCCTGCATTACCAGATACACCCTCCTTCCATCACCCCTCCCTCCTGCATTACCTGATACTGCCTGCTACCATCACTGCCCTCTCCTGCATTACCAGATACTGCCCCCTTCCATCACCCCTCCCTCCTGCATTACCAGATACACCCTCCTTCCATCACCCCTCCCTTCTGCATAACCTGATACTGCCCCCTTCCATCACCCCTCCCTCCTGCATTACCTGATACTGCCTGCTTCCATCACCATCCCCTCCTGCATTACCAGATACTGCCTGCTTCCATCACCACCCCTTCCTGCATTACCTGATACTGCCTGCTTCCATCACCCCTCCCTCCTGCAACACCTGATACTTCCTGCTTCCATAACCCCTTCCTCCTGCATTACCAGATACTGCCTGCTTCCATCACCACCCCCTCCTGCATTACCTGATACTGCCTGCTTCCATACCCCTCCCTCCTGCATTACCTGATACTGCCTGCTTCCATCACCCCTCCCTCCTGTATTACCTGATACTGCCTGCTTCCATAACCCCTCCCTCCTGCATTACCAGATACTGCCTGCTTCCATCACCCCTCCCTCCTGCATTACCTGATACTGCCTGCTTCCATCACCCCTCCCTCCTGCATTACCTGATACTGCCTGCTTCCATATCCCTCCCTCCTGCATTACCTGATACTGCCTGCTTCCATCACCCCTCCCTCCTGTATTACCTGATACTGCCTGCTTCCATAACCCCTCCCTCCTGCATTACCAGATACTGCCTGCTTCCATCACCCCTCCCTCCTGCATTACCTGATATTGCCTGCTTCCATCATCCCTCCCTCCTGCATTATCTGATACTGCCTGCTTCCAGAACCCCTCCCTCCCGCATTACCAGATACTGCCTGCTTCCATCACCCCTCCCTCCTGCATTACCTGATATTGCCTGCTTCCATCATCCCTCCCTCCTGCATTACCTGATACTGCCTGCTTCCATAACCCCTCCCTCCCGCATTACCAGATACTGCCTGCTTCCATCATCCCTCCCTCCTGCATTACCAGATACTGCCTGCTTCCATCACCCCTCCCTCCCGCATTACCAGATACTGCCTGCTTCCATCACCCCTCCCTCCTGCATTACCTGATACTGCGCCTGCTTCCTCCAGTCTGGCTGATACTGCCTTCTTCCCGCTCTGGTACATCAGCCCCCCTCCTGCATTGTGCACATTTCATTATCATACTTAAAGTCAAAGGGAGGCTCAGGGGTCACGAGACACTTACCTCTGGAAGTAGCAGCTGTGCTTAACGTGGGTGTTGACATTGGCGCTGTGGTGGTTTCTGTACAAGAGTAGAAGAGTCTGGTTGAGGTAAATATAGACAGGCCCCAAAAATCAGACCTTTACTGACCCCCAATAAAACAGAGGTATCAGCATATTTTAAACATATAGCATAAAAATGGAGGACCCTGGCAGACCCAAAGTGAGCATTTGGAGTGGACAAAATCTTTCACACACTCAGATCATTGAGCAAAAGTTATTTAAATCCTTCACACCCTCAGTGCATTGAGCGAAAGGTCTTTAAATCTTTCACACCCTCAGTGCATTGAGCGAAAGGTCTTTAAATCTTTCACACCCTCAGTGCATTGAGCGAAAGGACATTAAATCCTTCACACCCTCAGTGCATTGAGCGAAAGGACATTAAATCCTTCACACCCAGAGAACATTGAACGAAAGGTCTTTAAATCCTTCACACCCTCAGTGCATTGAGCAAAAGTACTTTAAATCCTTCACACACTCAGTGCATTGAGCGAAAGGTCTTTAAATCCTTCACACCCTCAGTGCATTGAGCGAAAGGTCTTTAAATCCTTCACACCCTCAGTGCATTGAGCGAAAGGTCTTTAAATCCTTCACACCCTCGGAGCATTGAGCGAAAGTACTTTAAATCATTCACACACTCAGTGCATTGAGCGAAAGGTCTTTAAATCCTTCACACCCTCAGTGCATTGAGCGAAAGGTCTTTAAATCCTTCACACCCTCGGAGCATTGAGTCAAAGGTCTTTAAATCCTTCCCACCCTCAGTGCATTGAGCGAAAGGTCTTTAAATCCTTCACTCCCTCAGTGCATTGAGCGAAAGGACGTTAAATCCTTCACACCCTTGGTGCATGGAACAAAAGGTCTTTAAATCCTTCACACCCTCAGTGCATTGAGCGAAAGGTCTTTAAATCCTTCACACCCTCAGTGCATTGAGCGAAAGGTCTAAATCCTTCACACCCTCAGTGCATTGAGCGAAAGGTCTTTAAATCCTTCACACCCTCAGTGCATTGAGCGAAAGGTCTTTAAATCCTTCACACCCTCAGTGCATTGAGCGAAAGGTCTTTAAATCCTTCACACCCTAAGTGCATTGAGCGAAAGGTCTTTAAATCCTTCACACCCTCTGTGCATTGAGCGAAAGGTCTTTAAATCCTTCACACCCTCAGTGCATTGGGGGAAAGGTCTTTAAATCCTTCACACCCTCAGTGCATTGAACGAAAGGTCTTTAAATCCTTCACACCCTCAGTGCATTAACCGAAAGGTCTTTAAATCCTTCACACCCTTGGAGCATGGAACAAAAGGTCTTTAAATCCTTCACACCCTCAGTGCATTGAAAGAAAAGTCTTTAAATCCTTCACACCCTTGGAGCATGGAACAAAAGGTCTTTAAATCCTTCACACCCTCAGTGCACTGAAAGAAAAGTCTTTAAATCCTTCACACCCACAGAGCATTGAACGAAAGGTCTAAATCCTTCACACCCTCAGTGCATTGAGCGAAAGGTCTTTAAATCCTTCACACCCTCAGTGCATTGATCGAAAGGTCTTTAAATCCTTCACACCCTCAGTGCATCGAATGAAAGGTCTTTAAATCCTTCACACCCTCAGTGCATTGAGCGAAAGGTCTTTAAATCCTTCACACCCTCGGAGCATTGAACGAAAGGTCTTTAAATCCTTCACACCCTCAGTGCATTGAGCGAAAGGTCTTTAAATCCTTCACACCCTCGGAGCATGGAACAAAAGGTCTTTAAATCCTTCACACCCTCAGTGCCTTGAACGTAAGGTCTTTAAATCCTTCACACCCTTGGAGCATGGAACAAAAGGTCTTTAAATCCTTCACACCCTTGGAGCATGGAACAAAAGGTCTTTAAATCCTTCACACCCACGGAGCATTGAACGAAAGGTCTAAATCCTTCACACCCTCAGTGCATTGAGCGAAAGGTCTTTAAATCCTTCACACCCTCAGTGCATTGAGCGAAAGGTCTTTAAATCCTTCACACCCTCAGTGCATTGAGCGAAAGGTCTTTAAATCCTTCACACCCTCAGTGCATTGAGCGAAAGGTCTTTAAATCCTTCACACCCTCAGTGCATTGAGTGAAAGGTCTTTAAATCCTTCACACCCTCAGTGCATTGAGAGAAAGGTCTTTAAATCCTTCACACCCTCGGAGCATTGAACGAAAGGTCTTTAAATCCTTCACACCCTCACGGCTTTGAGCGAAAGGTCTTTCAATCCTTCACACCCTCGGAGCATTTAGCGAAAGTTCTTTAAATCCTTCACACCCTCAGTGTATTGAACGAAAGGTCTTTAAATCCTTCACACCCTCAGTGCATTGAGCGAAAGGTCTTTAAATCTTTCACACCCTCAGTGCATTGAGCGAAAGGTCTTTAAATCCTTCACACCCTCAGTGCATTGAGTGAAAGGTCTTTAAATCCTTCACACCCTCAGTGCATTGAGCGAAAGGTCTTTAAATCCTTCACACCCTCGGAGCATTGAACGAAAGGTCTTTAAATCCTTCACACCCTCAGTGCATTGAGCGAAAGGTCTTTAAATCCTTCACACCCTCACGGCTTTGAGCGAAAGGTCTTTCAATCCTTCACACCCTCGGAGCATTTAGCGAAAGTTCTTTAAATCCTTCACACCCTCAGTGCATTGAACAAAAGGTCTTTAAATCCTTCACACCCTCAGTGCATTGAGCGAAAGGTCTTTAAATCCTTCACACCCTCAGTGCATTGAGCGAAAGGTCTTTAAATCCTTCACACCCTCAGTGCATTGAGTGAAAGGTCTTTAAATCCTTCACACCCTCAGTGCATTGAGCGAAAGGTCTTTAAATCCTTCACACCCTCGGAGCATTGAACGAAAGGTCTTTAAATCCTTCACACCCTCAGTGCATTGAGCGAAAGGTCTTTAAATCCTTCACACCCTCGGAGCATTTAGCGAAAGGTCTTTAAATCCTTCACACCCTCAGTGCATTGAGCGAAAGGTCTTTCAATCCTTCACACCCTCGGAGCATTTAGCGAAAGTTCTTTAAATCCTTCACACCCTCGGTGCATTGAGCGAAAGTTCTTTAAAACTCAAGGAAGAATCCAGTGCATTCGTTAAGGCTGTTGTGGGAGTCTTGGTGTGCGATTTACAACTGGTGGGGTTTATCACTCTGAAAGACATTAACATTTAGGGTCTGATTTAGATGTTGGCTGACTGGTTACTCCATCACATCAGTGAAGTGTAGCCCGAATGACGAAATAAAAATCCCATTATATCCTAAGTGATTTATATTTCGGCGAGCGGGGATGTCCGTCACTGTTGTGACTGAGTGCCCCTCCGTTGAGACTTAAATCAGGCCCAAAGACTTCCCAATGGCACTAACCTCCTTTTCATCCCCTCAGCCCCTCAGCTAAGTCCACCTTCTCTAAAACCATCATCAGAGAACCATGAAACATACACACAGCATCATCACTGCGCCAATCCTATCCTACGTAGTTTAAGACAGAATAATTCAATAAGTGCAATGCTATTGATCACTTCTTCACCGAAACCTCAACCAACATCGACTACACTAAATGACACCTACCCGCCTCCAATACTCTTTAAATACACACTCTCCTCCCTTCTCTTAAAAACTGACCTCACCGACATCCTTAGCTTTCCCTAAGATCACCAGCTATGAAGTCAACAACATCCCCTTGTGAAATGTGAGCTCCCTCCATAGCTGTGCTCCCTTGCCCCACATCAATGTCTTCCTCATCCAAGGAAGATTTCCAGATGCCCTCAACATAGGAGAAATTCTTTCCTTGTATAAGAAGCCCCCTCAGATCTCATACTATGTTGACAACTACTGTACAATGTCTGTCTTCTATTCCTTGAATAAATGTGCAAGAAAGCAGCATCAATATAAGTTCAAAATTAGACCAGTAAGTACAAGTTTACCCAGGACTACTGATCCAGACTCGGAGAAGATGCAGCATCGTACCGCGACCCTCTACTTGAGCAGCAATGATCGCTGGCTTCTGAGTGTACGCGACCTCTCTGCAGCCTTCAATGCAGATGAATACAGGGTACTGGAATCAGACATAGCCCTCCTTGAAACAATCCTGCAGTGTTCCACATCCTACCTCACCGACCACCATAAATTCATTAAATTATCCCACCTCGCCCCTACGTCCTGGAACTCCCTCCCTTCCACCTCAAAACATTGCCATCGCTAGCGGACTTTACGAAGAAACTCAAGACCTGGCTCTTCGACTAACCCAGCGTCTCAGTGCCTGGATATGCTCCGGCGTGATAACCTGTGCTCTACAAATACAGTTTGTTTGATTGAAAGTGGAAAAATTGAGATCCAGGACACCTCCCATCTCTTGTGGAGCACACGAAGGGCTCCATCTTGTCCCTAACATTTTCAACCTCTACATTGAACCTCTCGGAGCTCAACTCTAGGATGAACCCTTATGCGTCATCGAGAACCATCAATATGCACTAGCAGACAACTCTCAAAATGTACCTGAGTCTCTTTTAGAACTGAATGCCCCTGTTTAACAACAAAAATAAAAAATATCCTGGACTAGCGCTCCAAAATGAAGCAGGAAGGATGTAACCCGTGCCCAATAGTACCAACATCAGAACAAAAGTCCATGCCTTATGCTCTTCCCCAGACTTGCTGACACCATACTGTTCCCACTAAAGGCATTCTCCTTGCTGCTGCATGAGTCATCAAGGTCCAAGGACTTTCAACCACATCAACCCAAACATGTAGGAAGTACATCCCATGCTGAAAAATCCAAAATGTCACACATTGCAAGATTGGGAAAATTTTTTTGCAAACAATTGAAAATTAGTGAAGAGGATATTTCTGTTACCATTTCAACATTTTTCTATGAAAAACTTCATATAGTTCACAAGTTATAAATAGGGGTGGGCGGTAAACTCTGCTCTGCCGGCAGAGTTCACAGATTTTTGCCCACTCCATGCTCTGCCTGGAGCATTGAGTTCTGAAAAAACTCCACCAGCCGCCGCATGGCAGAGTTTTTCCAGCGCAAGCGACAAAATCGAGCATAAGGAAGAGTCCCAGCAAGGGCAGTCATGGCAGGTTGCTGCCATTCATGTTGAGAAAGCTGCAGCTCAAGTAGAAAATCAACTTGAGTGGCAGGAGAAAGCAGCGCCTTATGGTGCGCCACGTAGTGCTGTTCGCACTGATTTTGCAGCGCGGGACAAGCTCCTGGTGTTAAAAATCAGCGCGAGTGACAGACTTAATAAAATTCCGCCGCGCACAGAATTTTGCGGACTTTGTAGGTAACTCTGGTGGATTATGCGGAGTGAATCTCCACGAGTTCTTCCCACACCTAGTTATAAAGATTTCCAGCATATTTGACATTAAATTGCCTTCGTTGCTGACGTTGGAACCCTCTTTTCTCGTGTGCTCTGTTCAGGTTGGTCCAAATCTGACAGTTTTCAAATATATCATTATACCACAAGCCCCTGAGGTAATGTACTTATGCTGTGCAGTTTTACAAAGCATCAATTGATCCAAGAGTATTAGCGAACTATGCGTGAGCACCAGGTTACAATAGGTTAGGTCGCATTCATTCATTTTTACACATGGACAGACTGAATGATTTTCCCAGAATCACAGGTTGTTGAGGCGACGCTGGGATTCAAAAGTGGTTCTTCCAGTTCCAAAGGCATCATCCTTGGCCAGTAAGCCACATTTCGTCTTGATGCAATTTGATGCATCCCGGTGTGTAATTCATGACTTACACATACAGACCCACATGTTGGAATGAGTAACTCCCACACTTTTGAACACTCCCTTGAGTTTCACACTCACAGAAGGTCAATAAGTTTGACAAACACACTTTGAGTATCTCACCTGTGCAGGGAGAACAGACTCTTGCATCCCTGATACATCTCCCCAGGTAGTAGTCTTGGCAGGAGCACGGACAAGGGTACGTCGCTGGGGAGACAGAAGCAGACAAGTAAAGTCAGGAGGGTTGGTGCAGAGAGAGACCACACAGTTACACAACATAGACAGCTCGCAGTAAACTTTGAGACAGCTGGTTTTGGAGAGGCTACTGTGTGTGAGCACTGAGATGAGTATCATGGGATGGGTTTCGGGAAAAGGGGTCACTTGCATCACCTGCCTCTTGCATTACAGTGCTGTGTCTGTTAATTTATACAGCGCTGCCTCCATGAGGGCATCGACGTGTTATAATCACACAGATTACAGCAACACAAAATGCATCACACTGGTTGCCAATAGCACTTAAACCTGTTGACTAGCGCTGGGTCCATCTGATCTTTCAATGTACGATTGAAACACTCAACTAACCCGTTGCTCGTGGGATGGTACAATAACATGCATGTGAGTGAGTTACGCCATACTCACATTGAAAACTCTTCATTTCCTCAGAGACAAATCATGTGCCATTGTCTGTTACTATCTCATTTGACTAATCTTTGTAAAAACTCTATTACAATACATGTTTCAATACTGTTCAATCACAACTTCAGGCCAATAAGACATGTAATCTATTATGTTATGTTACAATATTTTATAATATGTTAAAGAGACTGCTTGAGGGCACATATACCTAGAGGTGTCTTGGTGCTGGTTCTGCTAAGTACGGTCGGGGAAATGAGTAGAGATTAATTCCTAAATAGCCAGATTTTCTGCTCTGCCCTAAAAGCTAGCAAGTTTGGCAAATATTTGATGTAGAGGGGGCCAGGAGTCCAGATTTTAGCCATGCAGGGTACAAAACCATTTCTACCCCAGGTTGACCATCTAAACCTGGGGACCACTAGTCTTATGCTCCATAGGAGCAAAGATTTCTGCTAGGTTTGCACCATTTGAAGTTTTGTTTAAAGTTGTCAAGACCATAGTCATGTAACACCCTATAAGCACCCTATAGCCAATACACCGAGCCTTACATCTGATTCAGTACCTTGCAGGGAGCAAATGCAAATTATAAATCCCTCATAACAGTCCTGGTGCAGCAGCTTACAAGGTTTGAAGTTTCCTATGATGTTCTTCTTCCATATTTAGATATAGATCCTTGCAGTAATCTATTTTGGAAAGGACCACGGCCGGTTACACTCTTTTGCGCATAATTTGGTATATATGGGAGGATTTTCTCAATCATCCTGAGGATGTAGAAAGGATTATTAGCCTCAAAGCACACTTGAGAACTTCACCTTTGATCTTAAGTGGGCTTGAAACTTTAAAATCAACATTGACCATGGAACCATGTCAGTCTCAACTGGAATTATGGAAGACAGCTCATAGTTCAACTTTTAACTCTCAAAGCGCATCCTTCGCAGTCACACACAAAAGCAATTTTGTCAATGCCAGGCCACCAAAAGTCTTCTCTAACCCTATGTTTCATTGGTTGTATTCCTAAATTTCCTATGTGGGTCAACTCAAGTATCTTTCCTCAATAAATAGGTTCGACCTACTGCTACATTCTACAAACTAAACGTCAATTTAAGAGCAACATGCATTTAGGGAACCAATTCTGCATTCACACTTATTTAATGTTTCGCCATCCGTTTGCTATCGAACTCTCAACCTAACATAGAACTGTATCCTGATCAAGGGCATCTCTCTGTTCTCCATCTGAAATAGTTCTTGGAATGCTTGCATCTGGCTTGGGGTACACTAATAATCTCTTCATTGTTGACAATATCATTCTCACCAACAATCAGCATTCTAGACAAATAGTTTGCGACTGTGTTCCTTTTTCCAGGAGCATACTCTATCCAATTGTGATATTCTTGCAAGCAATATGCTTCGGTTTAGCCCTTCCACTTCCCTTCGTAGTGAACAAATCTACCAGTGATTTGTGGTCTGGATGCTGCACAACCGGGACACTCCTCACAAATGTCCTGAAATGCTTCATACTCCACCACAACCCCATAGCTTCCTTTTCAATAGTAGAGTCAGTCAACTCAAAACCTTACAATAGCTTAAAAGCAAATAGTATAATTTTTTCTCTCCCATCCTCCCTTTTGTGCATCAACACCGCCCCAACACCATCAGTACTGCATCAGTGATGAAGATAGAATCATATGGTTTGGAATGTGACAGTGGTAGTGTGCCCAAAATATCAGATTCCATTTTATCTTCATCACATTTGCACTTTGCACTCCAAGATACAAATTCCCTTTGTTGAGTAAACTCTTTCGAAGTCGTGTTTTTTGGGCAAAATGTGGACCATACGTTGAATGATATTAGAGCAAAACCAAATATAATTTCAACTGCTCCTTAATCTTAGGAAAAGGAGCATCATCTATAGACTTCAGAATTTTCATTTTAAGTTTTACACCTTTTGCACTTACGTGGTGTCCCAATCAATCTATTCCACTTGCCTCAAACTTCCATTTCCTCTGATCGCAATGTCAGACCTTTCTCATTCATCACAGTCAAAACTTTGGTCAGGTTCTCATCCTGCTCATGTACATTGCTCTACACACCAAAATGTCATTATGGAAATATAGAGCCCCTTTCTGACCTTGAAACATCATCTTCATAAGTCTTACGCTGATGTAAACTGAAAGATATATGCTTATAACAAAACACCCCCTCAGAAGAGATGAAAAAGTTGGGGTGCTTGGAATAATCTGTCAAAACTGTCTAGTGATTACTCCGGGGCATTTCAATACTTGAAAAACAACTCCTTCTTCAATGTGCACAGCATCTGATTGATATTGGGGAGTAGTTCATGATCCATACAAATATCGTTTTTTTAAGTTGTGTAAATCTATACGCAACCTGACTGTTTGGTCACTTTTGAAAGCAAGAATTATTAGGGCTAACTGTTCAGCTCCTTCTATGGATTCTATAATCTCAAGATCACACAAATTGTCTAATTCCTTTTTGTAATTCAGCCATCACACAAAGGGGTACCTTGCAGACTTTCATGAACTACAGGTATTGCATTTGTCAAATTGTACTATTTTGTGTTGGAATCCACACAGCTTGCCAAGTGTTTTGTTAAACACATCAGGGAATTTTTGAATTCAATGCCGACACTAAAGTGCCTTTTGTGCTGTCCTGGTTAAAGAATGAGGCATGAGCCTCTTTGAGTCGACATTGGAAGCACCTGTTTATGACCTCTGCGGTTGTGGCAACAATGCCCCCTTGCCTGCCTGGGAAAAGTCACAAGCCACATGGACCTTGTCATAGGGAGAAGTTATTTGGTAGGGAAGTCTTGGTGGGCAACACTCGAGGCTCGAATTATAAGTGTCATTACAGAGGAGAATGCCACTGAAAAAGGCAAACAAAAATTAAGTGGCAATTATTTTGTATTCTTATCAAAGAAGTGCAGAAATGTTACCCCTAATGAATTCAGGAGTAGGATCTCTTGCTACTGTTACACTGATGCTAACAAAATTAGACTTGAAAGCCACTCTACAGACTTTTATGAAGGAGCTGTGAGAAAAGATTAAGCATGACAGTGCAACAACTGAGACCTTTGTCCTGAACTTAATAACAAAATCACAATGCTTTGCAGTGGCATTCACTCTGGTGTGAGCTTGCTACAGGGCCCACTGTGTTTTCTATCTATGTTAACCTAGCTGCACTTTGTAGGTCACTTTTACTTTACACATGTTACAAAAGATCACACTTGTTTTGTGTCACACTGTTATTTTACAAATAGGCTGCACATGTTTTCTTATTTAGCTCTTCTGCTGGGATAAATCAGAACATTTCATACAAGGTCATACAATAGTGTGCCCTGTTATTCTCTGTGGTCGGACACTAACACCTAGTCATAAAAGGAAAATCCAGCTTCTGTTTTTGAGAAGGCATTTCTTATTGTATAAGCTGGGACTTGTCGTTTTGAAAACAGAGAGGAGGAATTCTCTCAGAGCAAAGTCCAGTGTGGAGAGAGCTGCGCCAGCGGAGACATAGAACAGCTACCTATGTATGCCAGGTATGGGGTTTGCCACTAATCCCAGAGATCACTAATATATCACTGTGCTCCCGTAGTGAGGGTCGGTTTAGGAAGATCTGTCATTCAATATGACAGGGGTTTTTATTGCATATAGTCTATTGATCGTGCTAATCACATTGTTGTACTGCATATGTTTTCTAATTTCAGGGCAGTTGCTTTAGGATAGAGCACAATAGTTTCAATAAACATTGTAAACATACTTTTTGTCTCCTTTTATTTATTGAAGACATGTATGAGTGAAAGAACGAAAGGTGATGAACTGCTACCGCGATCCTTGAGAGGGTCTAGAGTGTTGTGGTCTGGGGTTCAAAGTTACTTGTTTCTCTTTAAAGGTTAGGATTGCAAATGAGGCACTATGTGCTAGCCTTGATTTTGGCCAAAAGGTACTGATGTGGTATAGTGACTCAGTCCCTTCATACTGATGTTCTGTTATCCCCAAGCGTAGTTCTGTTTCAAAGCAGAATCCCTCTAACAACTCTGTGGGAACAAAGGGCCCGATTCACAACAGTCATCTTGAGACAAAATCCTAACTTTATGACTTTTGGTATTCACAAAGGTTATTTAGGAATAGTAAAGTTAGGATTCCTAGCTTTACTACTCCTAAATGCACTTTGTGAATACCGAAAGTCACAAAGTTAGGATTTTGACTCAGATTACTTTTGTGAGTAAGGAACAAGAATTGTAGAAGCAATGAAACAACCCCAATGCCGGAATTAAAATTATCAAGAATTTAGAGATACAATATTTAACCTTCAGGCACTAGCTAAATCATCACTGCTAAAACTTGAAGCTCTGGAAAACCACATGAGAAGGGACAATATTAGAAATCTGAGACCTACAGAAGAATGAAGAATGATATGGAGGAGTGTGGCTCACTGATTAGAGGGGCAGACCCTGATGCAGAGGTCTGGCCCGGGACCAGGGTTCAATTCCCGACACGGCAGGGTCTTGAGCTCAAATGTCCGCGGACCTGATAATTTTCGCCTCGGTGCCTACTCTAATCATGGGGTCCCACGCTGCAACTCTGGGCAATAGCTTGCTTAGTCTCCACACTGGCCCTAATCGCTAAGGATGCCTGGCTTCACCAGGGGGGTGCCCAGGAGTTGGGTGCCTCACAGGAACAGGCCAGGACGGGTTCCTCATCGGTTTATTCAGCGCGGGGACACACTGGTAAGTGTAACCATGCGCTTTATAAGCTTCAGAATTACAATTTTATGTTCTCCATATCTTCAAGACAGGGTTCTTGGTTACCCTGCTCCGGATGTCCAGGTGAAGCTGAAACTAAATAGAGTCCACAGAGCAGGACAACTGTGTGATGGGTAGATGTGCGTACCTAGAGACAGCCTGATGAATATTCATGATTTACGGGGCAAGGAAAGAGGTCTCTCAGGAGCCAGGAAATGCAACACTATCAAATGTAATCACTATGAATGTTTGCCAGTTCAGGATGTATCAACTTCCATTTCGGCACTCCACCAACAATTACAACCGATCACAAACATGCTTTGTAAAGAGAAAACCAATATAACTGGCTATATCCTTTCTGAATTACCTTTGAATAAAAAAAAAAAACCTCATCAAATTACTAGACTTTTGGATGCAAGGAGACACATGAAGACCACAAGCCTGGCCATCTGAAACCAAGGGGATAAACGTCGGGCCCAGACCGGGTGAGATGAAAACTCCTAGCCTGCAGCAGCCTGGGCCCAAGAAAGTCTATCAAGTCTAACTCCTCCAATAAGCCTTCTTGACGAATCTGAGAAGCGACTTAGTCAGCACTGAAAATTCTTCTTGGAAACATGTGAGGTAGGTCTTGATGGACAAGCTGGCCTCTGTTATCTGAAAATTTATTTTTTCTTTGTTTTAGCTGGGTCTGGTGGCTCAGTGGACTAATCCATCCATTGCAGGGGCCTGTGTTCGACCTAATGGTCATAGGTTCAAATCCCGGCAGGTCCACTCAGCCTTTCATCCATCTGAGGTCGATAAAATGAGTACCATTGAGTTGGGTAACAATGAACATCTGTTATTCAGCGCCAAGAGACCTCCGGGTGAACGTGCGCTTTACAAATACACATGTTATGTTATGTTATATGTGTCAGTGATTAAAGGTAGATATAGGTAACCTATATCTTATTAAGGGGTGCATGCACCACCTTACCCAGGCTGCAGTAGCAGACCTGTGGTGCCATTTTGGAAGGCTTCCCAGGGGTGGCATTATACATGCTTCTGACGCTGGTAGGCCTCTGGGGACCTATGCCCTTAGTACCTAAGGTACTATATACTAGGAACTCACAAGGGTAATCCAGTAACCAATCTGGAGTGTACCTAAGGTACATGCAATCATTTTAGAGAGGAAGCAGATAGGCTGGGGCCGTGGATAGCAGGATCCCAGCCAAACTGAGTACAAAACCATCAAAAAACCAGGAAAAAAGTGGTGGCAACCATGCAGTCAGATTCCACCTTCCAACAGTGTGCGAGGTGCGAGGGTGCTGTGGAGAGTAGTACTGGAGCTGGTCTGTACCTGAAACTGGAGGTGTTCGCTGGTGGAGAGGGAGGCATTTGTGGCAGAGGTGGAGAGTCGGAGGGAGCTTTTGTGTGCGATGACAAGTCCTCCTCCTGCGCTATTTGGGCAGTACTTCCTCTGGATCTTGTATCCGTTGGAGATTGCGGTGGCAATGCCGTGGGCAGAGGAGGCGTTGGTCCAGGTTTCAGTAAAGAAGGCGATGTCTGGTGAGAGGGTGTCAAGGACGTTTCAGATCTCTACGACGTGTCTGTGCAGGGAGCGTACGTTGAGGAGGATGCACCTCAGGGTTTTGGAGGTGTTGGTGTTCGGGGCGGAGGCGGTGGCATTGAGGGTGTTGACAATTTTGAAGGTCTGGTGGCAGTGGTGACAGGAGAATTGTCGATGGGTGTTGCTTGGCATGGACAACAGGCAGTTGTTGTTCCTCCCGCGGTTGAGTGCGACGAGGGTGGCTGCATCGTAGCGGTGGATGGTTAGAGATCTAGGGTACCTGGCGCTTGTCGCAGTCGGGTCTTGGACGGGCGCAGACATGCTTGCCATTGGCGCACCTTCGACACACCAGTGGCGCACCTATTGCACATGGACGCACAGCGGGCACCATTAAATAGGGGAGGGGGAGGGAAAGCGCAGCTGGGAGGCGGGAGCAGCTGGGGGAGGGGCTGCGGGATCAGCAGCAGCGGGGAAAAGGACGGCAGAATGGGCATGGGGAAAGGCAGCAGGCACAGAGGGGCATGAGAAAAAAGGCACAAGTCAAGGAATACGAAGCACAATACAAGGGCACAAGACCAAGGCATTAAAAAAGAAGTCAAACTAAGGGCACAACACAGGGGCTGACGAAGAATACGAAGGCACACGTCAAGAATGCAAGAATACGAAGTACAGTACAGAGGTAACAAGGCACAAAACAGTCAAAAATACGGGGCACAACACAGGGGCTGACAACCAAGGTCACATACCTGAGTGGAGAGCAGACTCAAACCCTGCTAGTCAGGGCAGTGTCACCAGAACACAAGTGGCACACCAGCAGAGCTGCGGGGGTGGGAGCAGGTCTCTGACCTGAGCTATGCACAGAAAATGCTGTACTCTGCTATGCATGGTACGTATTCTTTCTAGCAGGCACATTAACCCTCTGCGCTACCTTAGATGAGTCCAAACTGCCACTGGACAAAACTCTCATCTCTCTCCAGAAGGTACATTATTCACCAGAGTTATCGTGACACTTTTACTGTTGCCCGAAAAATGCTGGATAGACAAGAACTTTATAGTGTTTTTCAAACTGCTGCAGTGCTCTAAAACTGGCCTCCACTAATAAAACCAGACTCCCGCCCTCCCAGGGAAACAACCAATTTCTGGTATCCCTTCCCACTTTGAATAGCTTACCACCTCTTTTAAGGAAGTATGAAAAGATTAAGGGGCACATGCATCAATGAAAATTGCATTCGCAAACGGTGCGAATTGCAAAATCCGGCCGTTTGCGAATGCAATTTGAACTTTTGGGATGCATCATCATTTTTGTACTTTTCGCAATTTACGAAATCGCAAAATTGCGATTTCTTAAATTGCGATTGCATTTAATGCAATGCATCGAACTTAAAAAAATTGTGATTTCGCTAATAAGGGGAGCAAATTACCATGAAGTTGACCTGCATGGTAATTTGCGAAAACATAGAAAAATGTACTAGAGTGCATTTTTCAAAGTTCCAATTTACACACAAACAGGCCCTTGGGGCATGTGTGTGTGCAAGATGCACTTATAGGCAGATTTCAGGGGTGCAACAGGGTGTCCTTTGGACACCCCTGCACCCTTGAAATTGCATTCTCAATTTGCGATTCTCTAATTGAGAATGTCTTCCCATTCATTCCTATGGGCCTCTAGGCCCATAGGAATGAATGGGGAGGTATTACTTAATTGTGATTCTCAATTAGAGGAATCGCAATTAAGGAATTTTAAGAAATTGCTATTTTTTTTGCGATTTCTTGATGCATTGCATTTTGCGTTTCCTTATTTGCGTTTCCTTATTTTTCGCAATTAAGGAATCGCAAAAAGCAATATTGATGCATGTGCCCCTAAGGGCCTTATTTATGAAGGCCTTGCGCAGCCGGTACTGCACTTTTTCCCATTTTAAAAATAAAAGCAAGGAGCTTGTAAATAAGGCCCTTACATTTTTGGACCGGAATTCTGTCTCAAAACAATAATACATATGAATCTGATTTGGCATTTGGAAGGAACGCCCTAAACACACGCCTTCCAAATCCCGAACCGGTATTTGGTTGCAAACCTAAATTGCAATTCTATAACGTGTTACTGAATCGCAGTTCAGTTTTGCGCATCAGAAAAGGCCTTTATGCAGCCACAAATGGCCTGATTGTGTGAATCAGACACGTTATGACCACATAAAGGCTTCATACATCCAGCCTTTAATCTCTTTAACCTTTATTTATAATGAGAGTGTTATTTCAGTGATCCTGGCCGACTTACAGAAGTAAAGAAGGAGGAAATGGAGGAAAAGGGTGGGTGGACTTGTTCAGACACACAAAATGTTTTTAGCTACAGTTGGAAAATTTAATAAACATTTTTATTCTTAAAAAAGAAAAAATAATATGAAACAAAACTTTGTTAGAAAATTAAAAATAATTTTAAGTAATTCTGCACGTAAGTTTTAATAAAAGTGAATGCTTGTTAAGCTTTTTTTTTTACTGTGGTTAAGATTTTTTAGAATTATTAATTAAGATATATATATGATATAAAGTAACCTAACATATTTAAATTAATTATTAATTTGTTTTTTATTAAATGAGTTGTAACATTTTATTTTAATAGTTCGGCATTTACAACAATTGTTTTTAAATAATTACATTTTTTATATGTTTTGTAGTTGGAATAATTGTTAATGAGTGATATACTTCTACGTGGGTGTGAAAAGTTACTAGTAATAAAGTTAGATTTATAAAGTATGTTGTAGGAATCTCCACCAGGGGTGGAGCCATGTCATTCTACCCTTAGGGCCTCATTACGATGTCGGTCGGAGTTGCCTCCAACTGCACAGTGAATTACTGAGCGTTGTTTGTTGCGTTGCTGAGTTCTGAGTCTCTCCCATGAGCTGCTTCGCTACCCTGAGAGCCAAGTGCTAACAGGGGGACTTGGGCCCAGTTTGAGGAGACAGCCATTTCTGAGTCTCATGGGATCTCCAGACTCATACCTACACAGGTGTGTTGGACACACTTATAAGAGTAGCTTGCAGCTACTTCCTGAACATCTCCCAGAGAGGAGTTACACACACACACAGCTGCTGGACATGTCTCAGGAGCACACTGTGGACTCTCACCTGGGCAGGGGGCACAGACGGCTGCATACCTGAAGCATCTCCCCAGGTAGTAGTCTTCGCAGGAGCACGGACACAGCGAGATCCCTGGGGAGACAGAAGCGGACACGTGAAATCAGGAGGGTTGGGGCGGGGACCGACCAGACACTCACACAAGATATACAGCTCACGTCGCACTCCGAGGCAGCCGGCTGGAGAGGCGGCGGTGGGTGAGCAGGTCCTGGTGGCAATCCACACATTCATTGGGGTGGGCCCTCACCTAGCACTGACCTCAGCATCATAGGCTGAGTTTGGAGTGGGGGCCACTTCGATCACTGAGCTGTATTTAAAATAGTGAATTTATAGAGCTTGGAGTCCACGAGAGGCATGTAGGCGCTATAGATTACATCACAAATGCACTATTATCCAGCTTGGCCACTGGTGGGATTTCAACTGGGTTTCTAGGGCCACCCCTATCAACATTAGGAACGGCCTAAGTCAAACCTTACTTCACAAAAACAATCCTTGACGCTGTTTTCCTCTTTGTGTGGATGCAGCAGAACGCAGCACGCGTTGGAAAAGGAAAGAACAAGGGGAAGGCTCCTCGTTTCGTCTCCCCTGGGGAGGCGTGGGATTCTGACTCATTCCCAGGTCTACGAATCGGTGTAAATCTGGGAAGGCAGCAGAATCCATGGGTGTTGCATGGGAACTCCCACAGCAACACGCATGCCACGCCCCTTTCACACAAAGGGATGCATGAAAAGGGGCCGTATTTACAAGGACAGGAAAAGCCACACAGGGAGGCTTTGTGTGGCCTTGTAAACATGGGCCGGCGCACTGCGCTGCCGGTGCGTCACATAAAGGGATGCACCGGCGGCGCACGGGGCATGTAAATAGGCTCCTAGGTATCTTCTTACCTGCTGGATACCCCGAGCAGGCGTCCAGGGGGTAGAACCCCGTAAATCACCCCTAGGAACAGAAACCCCAGCTCAGGCCTCTGGGAAGCGGCTGCTCATGGGCTGGGCTCTGAGATGCCTAGAACAAGCCTCGGGAGGGTCGCACTGCAGGGGTGCGGGGTGTGTCTAAGTAAAGGGTCAGCGGTCTCACCTGTGCAGTTGGAGCAGTCCCACTCACTGCAGCCTGTGGGGGTAATCTTCTTACAGGAGCAAGGACACTTCTCTGGTGCTGTCAAAGCAAAGCAGAATTCACATCAGAGAACAAGTTAATGGTGCGAAGGAGAACACTCACACCACTCTCTGACGTCAGTGCACCAAGCCACAGCTCTAATATCACCACAGCATGGTCAGCAAGCTGTCCAGACTCACACACACTACTCTCTGACGTCAGTACACCGAGCCACAGCCCAGTATCACCAGAGCATGGTCAGCAAGCTGTCCAGACTCTCACACACCACTCTCTGACGTCTGCAACCCTAGCCACAGCCCCAATAACACCACCCTGCATGACCCTTCCTGCACACAAACAATAAAAGAAATGCAGTTGTGCAACTCAAGCATTAAGCAGCACATATAGAAGTTTCAAAGTTCCATTTAAAGATTGTTTATGTGCAGGAAGGGAGACCTTTCTGCATAGAACAATATTCCCCCCAAAGCAGACACCCTTGCACTATGGTGTAAAGGTATGTGTGTTGGCGCTTGGCAGCTGAACTCAGCGCCAGCGCAGCGGGAAACCCAGAGGGTCGCCTCATTCTTGTGAATACAGCGCATCCCTGCATTTTCAGAATGGAGAAGCGTGGTGCTAGCAATGTTTGCTTGATGACACACTTCTCCATTTTGTTGATAATATGCCCCTCGAAGAGGTGTCCCTACGTGTGAGGCTGTCAATCTCTCAAAGACAGCGTTCCCCAAACCTTTCTATATTAAGAGCTACTTTTGTTCCAAGAAAGTAGTGGCAAAGTCTTGATGACCTCGAGGATTGTTGCAGTAGGGACCACATCAGAGATAAACGAAATGGAGGCCGCAGCGTGCAGGGTTACTAGCAGCGACCACCCTGCTGTAAGTCACAGTATAGAGTGATGCAAAAATATAGGGCCTCATTTATGAAAAGTGACGCATCGCTGCGTGAAAACAGTGATGCGTCATTTTTCATTGCGCCCTCCTTGCGACACCAATGATGCGTCATATTTACAGTATGATGCATCATGTCGCAAGGAGTTACCGACACGTCAGTATATCTGACGTATCTGTATGGCGCAAAAGTGACGCATTGCTGGAGTGTGTCACAAAAGTGATGCAACTCCAGAAATGTGTCCTTTCACATGGGCAAGCCCCATGAGAAAGGGCTTGCGTCAGTCCTAGAATCTTATAGATTTCACTGCGTCACTTCTATGACCCTTTCTTGCGTCAGAACGCCCCCCCTGCATACATTATACCTGGTGCAGGTATAATGTGGCGCAGGGGTTTACAAAGTGACGCATTTACATAGATGTGTCACTTTGTAAATGTGGTGCAACAAGGCACATTTTTTACGCTGTGGGTGCGTCTCAAAAAGTGACGCACCAACGGCGTAAAAGTGACGCACGGCCTCATAAATGAGGCCCCTGGTATCCAGAATATTGATTATTGACTAATACAATATCATGAAGGGACAGCTATTTAGGTAAGTATACATTCACTATTCTAAACTTCACAACTATGTACCTTGATGATAAATATTTATAATCAATATCAATAAATGTGAAGCTAAGAATGTAAATAAAGCCATACTTACCAGTATATATCCCCATGATAGTGTTGTGGTCACCCTTCTCTTAGAATATTTTGCCTAGACTATATGAATTCTCATTATTGTACTAGAGCGCCAATCACTCCAGTGCATAAGACAAAGTTACTGACAGCAATGTCAGGAAAAGCTTTACCACAATAAAATACCTTTACAGGACTAAAGAATTAACAGCCACAGCAGTAACAGGCACATGCATCAACCATTTTTGCGAGCACAAACGGTGCGATTTGCAAAAATCGGCCGTATGCGCACACAAAAAGGGCTTCTGCGATGCATCAACCTGTCAGCCTCTCGCAATTTAAGAAATCGTGAATTATTGAAATTTCTTAAATTGCGATTGCATTTAGGGAATTGCAAATTGCGATTCCTTAAATGCAATACATGATTGAATCGCAGATTGCGATTTTGCTAATAGGGGGCGCAAATGACCTTCAATTTGTATGTGATGGTAATTTGCAAAAACTTTGAATCACACACACACATGCCCTTGGGGCATGTGTGTGCGCAACGTGTGCACAGATCAGTTTGTAAATTGCACATGCAATCTCCCTTTCATTCCTATGGGCCTTCAGGACCATAGGAATGAATGGTAAGGCATTCCTTAATTGCGACACGCAATTTGCAAAACGTAATTAAGGAATTTTTGGGAATCGCTAATATTATAGCGATTCCTACATGCATAGGCTTTCGCAATTTCTTACTTGCGATTCCTTAATAATCGCAATTGAGGAATCGCAAAAGCCTACGTTGATGCATGCGCCTGTAAGTGTCCACTGGCACAACAGAAATGCAAAACGCTATCAAACTCCAAAATTCAATATGAATTATCATTCAAAGATCAGCTCAAGTATGTTTTGGGTTTTCACTCATTTTGTCTTCAAACATCAGCCAGACAGCAGGGCCGAGACGGAGAGGATGGCTTTTATGATTGAACAGAAAACTCTGGATATCTTCTTTCTGGTGCATTTTTGCAGCTCTCAAAAAATATGCTAATTTTTTCATTTGGAAATGTAGTTCTGAAGAGACGAATATGCCTAAAAAGCAACACATTTGTACCTTTTTCCTGCCAGAAAAGGCTCTGATATTCATCTACATGAAATCTGTCTGTCCTCACCTGTGCAGTGGGAGCAGTCCCAGTATCCGCAGCCTGTGGCTGTCATGCGCTTACAGGTGCAGGAACATGTCGGTGCAGTGGGGGGAGCTGTGGTCAGTGCAGTGGTTGGAGCTGTGGTCGGTGCAGTGGTTGGAGCTGTGGTCGGTGCAGTGGTTGGAGCTGTGGTCGGTGCAGTGGTTGGAGCTGTGGTTGTAGATGTGGTAAGAGCTGTGGTAGGAGCTTCCGGAAATAAAAAATGAAATACACATTGGACAACATGTCATAACTGCTGTCTGATCACACTTGTGACCAATAAGCCATCAGCACAAATAGTCACAGTGTCAAGATCACAAACCCCCTCATAGTAAACAATTGGCCCTCACACATGTCAATCAACTCATCTCATGCAGGACACACCCACCAACTCTCACCCGCCTTCTAGCCATGCGGATGTCAATCACATTCTCGATTTCAGTACGGATTGAGGTTCCCAAAGTTAGCGAGGTTAAACAGTAAATAAAACATACATTTCTATGGTCCTCTTTAGGGAGCTCTATATATAAGATGTACTGATAGTTCAGACAGGAGATCGCTATACCAAGGCATTTTTAGGAAAGCGGTAAATAGGAACGAGGGGCATATTACCAAGGGTGGCGATAGGAAATTATCGCCAGTTTAGCGGCCGTTTTCGGCCGCTAAGCGGCTATAAATTTATCGCTCTATTAGCAAGCTGTCGCTAACTGATGTTAGCGACAGCTTTTAGGCCATAGCGAGAGGTTTGGGGCCCGCTTTGCATATTAGCGATATTTATCGCTAATGACATGCAAAGTGGGCATACCCAACCTGTAACGTCGCTATCGCCTATTAGCAAGGCAGGCGTAGCGATGGAAATATTCCCGCTATCGCCAAAAACCAACGCCTGCTCAGACCAGTTCCTAGCCATGTTATCCAATGGGAGGTGGATAACATGGCTAAGAGCATTTCCTCGCTAATGCGTGAATATCGCTGTATTCTCAGCGATATTCATGCATTTCGCCGCTATCGCTGAATATTTTAGCACAATGGCGAAAAACGTTGCTAATAGCATGTTTTCTCCGCTAACATATCCAGCAATAGGCACCGATAAAAAAATCGTCGCTAAGTTTATTTAGCGATAATTATCGCTACTTGTTGGTAATATGCCCCCGGGATCCTATTTAAGTCCGAGTCGATGGAGTGAATCACTGGCTGCAGACTCGCCCCCGTTACTTCACTAACTACCGGCCCATCGCTCACCTATCGTTCATAGGCAAAGTCATTAGAAGAGCAGTCTATTTTCAACTCCGAGACCACATCAGTGCTAACCATCTCCTGTGCAAACCCCCCCATGGCTTCTGATAACGCTGCAGCAGAGAGACGGCTACCTTACACAGCACAGACAATGCCCCCTTGGCCAAAAATGAGGATGACTACCGCCCCCTGACATTGCTGGACCTCTCAGCTGCCTTCAACACAGTCGGACTTCCCTCCCTCATGCACACCCTAGAGCAGTAGCCGCTGCTATGGGGCTGTAGTGGTGAGTGGGGGGAGTTAAAACAATGAAAAATCCACTTACCTGCCTGCCATTGCTTCTCTTCTGTTGGATGCAGGAAACAGGAATAATACAGGCTCCCAGACTCCCCTAAACCAATCACGAAGTTGCTGTCACCAGCATGATAGCAGCATCATGATTGGTCTGAGCAGCGTGATTTGGCCCTGAGACAGGGACTGGGAGCCTGTACTAGTTCTCCGCCCAGGCTGTGCAATACAGCCATGTAGAGAACATGCTAAGTGCGCATGACTGTTTTGCTGGCCAAGACAGCTGGCCAAACCATTATGGACATGTAGAAAGTACCCACAACTCCTCCCACTGCTTTGTGGGCAGCCCCCACCCCCGCCCGCACCTAAACAGAGCAAGTTTGGAAAAATAAAATGATAATAACAGGGTGTTATTAGTATTTTATTTTCCCTGTGGGGCGACACTCCTCAGCTTTTGCGGAGGAGCCGCCGGTGCCCTGGAGTCTCAAATGGGATTCATCAGCAATGCCCTTCACTAGTTCTCCTCCAATCTTTCATACTGAAAAATGTTTGTTCACACGGGCACCTTCAGGTCATAAAACAGATCCCTGCCACCGGTGCAGTTCCCCAGGGTTCCATACTGTCTCCTGTCACCTCCATCCTTTACTTGGAGTCACTTGGTGTTCTACTCACCTGTAACAGCGCCAAGATTCACCAATGTGCTAACGATACACAACGCTACTTGAAGGTTTACCTCAAAGCCTCAAACACTGCCTGCACCTCTCCCAGACCTGCATGGCCAGAGCTGACCTGAAGCTCAAGACGGAATTTCTGTTATATGCCACGAACAACAAAAAAGATACAGCCCCAACCTGCTTCGAACCCCAACAATCGCCAAATGTCAAGTCACTTGGATTCACCCTAGACGCGCATATCATCCTCAAGGAACACATCGCCAAGAAAGTAAAGACGATCTGGTACAAGATCTCTCGTCTCGAGGAACTCAAACCATTTCTTACAAAAAAACACTTCCCGAATTGCTGTTCAAGCTCTCTTGCTGCCACATCTGTATGGTGGTAATGACCCGCGTCATCGATTCTCAGACTCCACACTGGCACCTGTAAGGGCATCCTACACTCGGTAGCACTTCTCATCCAGGACACCAAGAAATATGGTCACATCACCCCCTTCCAGATGGAAATCCATTGGAAATCCTTGCGAGCCCAGGCCATCTTCCAAACCAGCTGCATCATTTACAAAGCCATCACCACCAGCACATCAGCTTATCTTGCTAACAAACGCCTAATCTCAGTGGTTCATGGCTCACTCACAGCTAGGACACATCACACTGCCGACTAATAAGTGTAAGAAAGAAAGAAAAAATAAAGCAGCAGCCCTTTTCAGAGGATGCAGACAGGATCAGGAACAACATCCCTGTATCCATCAGGACCACTGCAGTATCGGTGCACCCAGGATCTGGAACAACAACCCCGTATCCATCAGGACCGCCCCAGTATCGGTGCACCCTGGATCAGGAACAACATCCCCGTATCCATCAGGACCTCCCCAGTATCTTTGCACCCAGGATCAGGACCAACATCCCCGTATCCATCAGGACCGCCCCAGTATCGGTGCATCCAGGATCAGGACCAACATCCCGTATCTATCTGGACCACCCAAGTATCGGTGCACCCAGGATCAGGAACAACATCCCATATCCATCAGGACTGCCCCAGTATCGGTGCACCCAGGATCAGGACCAACATCCCATATCCATCAGGACAGGACCTCCCCAGTATCTATGCACCCAGGATCAGGACCAACATCCCCGTATCCATCAGGACCACCCCAGCATCTATGCACCCAGGATCAGGACCAACATCCCGTATCTATCTGACCCACCTCAGTATCGGTGCACCCAGGATCAGGAACAACATCCCCGTATCCATCAGGACCGCCCCAGTATCGGTGCACCCAGGATCAGGACCAACATCCCCGTATCCATCAGGACCGCCCCAGTATCGGTGCACCCAGGATCAGGACCAACATCCCCGTATCCATCAGGACCGCCCCCGTATCGGTGCACCCAGGATCAGGACCAACATCCCATATCCATCAGGACCACCCCAGTATCGGTGCACCAAGGATCAGGAACAACATCCCTGTATCCATCAGGACCGCCCCAGTATCGGTGCACCCTGCATCAGGAACAACATCCCCATATCCATCAGCACCTCCCCAGTATCGGTGCACCCAGGATCAGGACCAACATCCCATATCCAACAGGACCTCCCCAGTATCGGTGCATCCAGGATCAGGACCAACATCCCATATCCATCAGGACTGCCCCAGTATCGTGCACACAGGAACAGGACCAACATCCCCGTATCTATCTGGACCATCCCAGTATCGGTGCACCCAGGATCAGGACCAACATCCCCGTATCCATCAGGACCGCCCCAGTATCGGTGCACCCAGGATCAGGAACAACATCCCCGTATTCATCAGGACCTCCACAGTATCGGTGCACCCAGGATCAGGACCAACATCCCATATCCATCAGGACCGCTCCAGTATCAGTAAACCCAGGAACAGGACCAACATCCCCGTATCCATCAGGACCGCCCCAGGATCGGTGCACCCTGCATCAGGAACAACATCCCCGTATCCATCAGGACCCCCCCAATATCGGTGCACCCAGGATCAGGACCAACATCCCATATCCATCAGGACCGCCCCAGTATCGGTGCACCCAGGATCAGGACCAACATCCCATATCCATCAGGACCGCCCCAGTATCGGTGCACCCAGGATCAGGACCAACATCCCCATATCCATCAGGACCTCCCCAGTATCTATGCACCCAGGATAAGGACCAACATCCCGTATCTATCCGACCCACCCCAGTATCGGTGCACCCAGGATCAGGAACAACATCCCCGTATCCATCAGGACCGCCCCAGTATCGGTGCACCCAGGATCAGAACCAACATCCCCGTATCCATCAGGACCGCCCCCGTATCGGTGCACCCAGGATCACTACCAACATCATGTATCCATCAGGACCGCCCCAGTATCGGTGCACCCAGGATCAGGACCAACATCCCATATCCATCAGGACCACCCCAGTATCGGTGCACCCAGGATCAGGAACAACATCCCCGTATCCATCAGGACCGCCCCAGTATCGGTGCACCCTGCATCAGGAACAACATCCCCGTATCCATCAGCACCTCCCCAGTATCGGTGCACCCAGGATCAGGACCAACATCCCATATCCATCAGGACCTCCCCAGTATCTATGCACCCAGGATCAGGACCAACATCCCTGTATCCATCAGGACCGCCCCAGTATCGGTGCACACAGGATCAGGACCAACATCCGCGTATCCATCAGGACCGCCCTAGTATCGGTGCACCCAGGATCAGGTCCAACATCCCCGTATCCATCTGGACCGCCCCAGTATTGGTGCACACAGGATCAGGACCAACATCCCCGTATCCATCAGGACAGCCCCAGTATCAGTGCACCCAGGATCAGGTCCAACATCCCTGTATCCATCTGGACCGCCCCAGTATCGGTGCACCCAGGATCAGGACCAACATCCCCGTATCCATCAGGACCGCCCCAGTATCGGTGCACCCAGGATCATGACCAACATCATGTATCCATCAGGATCGCCCCTTTGCTGCTCCAATTTAGGAAAGAGTTGAAGACTCACCTCTTTAAAGAACACTTCATCACAATGTATCAAGCGTCCTCAGATGGCTTCCTCTCCTGTTACTTGATTTCGAGTCGCTGAGCCATCTCAAATCGCGCCCCAGTGGGCGGGATCCAGGTGGTGCTGCCGTCCGCCGTCCGCCGTCCAATATTTCCTATGTAGGTGCCTTATGTTTTTGTTTACAATTTTTGGAAGGAGGGCAGCTCAGCAGTGCACAGTCTGTGTTTTGACGTGATATTGGTTTTGTCCTAGTGACGCAGAGCATTGGATGAAAGGAGGCTTTGGAACCAAACCCATGGGGTCTGCCGGCTCATTGGATGTGCGCCTGCGTGCCGCGCCAGAGACCTTCGCCAGCACAGAGGTGGCGCCTGCACCTGGGACCATCGACCCTACAACAGAGCTAAAGAGAAAGGGTCACTCACCTCTGTGTAGAGTTTAACCTGCCTCCACTCTGACAAAAGACACTGCAAGGAATGAAATGCTCAAGACCAGTCCAGTGACCTGTTCAGGCAGAGCATTGGCTGCCGGTAAAGGTTGGGTGTCGTGTGCAGGAGTCGCTGTAGTGTGCTGCTCATGTTGTTGCATTCTTGGTGTTGGATCTACCCAGTCCTGAAGCTGTGACAGGGTTTGTAGGTGTCTTAGAAAGGTGGTCACATGAACATGCGGTAGCTATAAAATGGTGCCTGATGTGTGTTTCATTTCATATTTCCAGTGGGCCATATTACTACTCTTCATGGAATGACCTTGGACCTTTGACCCCTCGCCTTCAGTTTATGCCCATTTTCCCCTGGGAGTAGTTGCTGGTGCTTGGCACCGGCACTTCTTTCTAAACTGCACAAAGTATATAAAGTTGCCTGCCACCTGGTGGCGCTGTCTGCCTATGTTTGCGCAGTGCTCATCACTGAAGCGTTGATTGTACTTACAGAAATAAAAGCTGGGCCAGGCAATACTTTCAGCTTGAGGTGACATGAGATTTTCCAAAACATCACACTTGTATTGTGTAATGCTTAGTATTTAACAGGGCTGACAGGGACAGCGGGCAGTGCCAACCACGGTGGCCTCCTGAGGAATACCTCAGGCCTGGCACTTACATTTCTACACATTAAGCACTGACTGAAGCCCACTTCCACTGGGGCCAGTAGAGCCATGGTTGATGCCATCATCACCAAGCTTCAGGCCTCCCCTCCCGTTGAATATTTGCGTCACTGCAGGATCTGAGCTGGAAGAGCATCAAAAGTAACATCTGTCATTCCTTTTTAGGTCTCGGCCTGACAGTGCATGCGCTGCCTCGAAGAGACGTGTTGTATTCTATCTGTGGTCTTAGACGCCGCCCATCTCCTGCCATTGGTAGACGTCAGCGTCGCTCTCATTGACTTTGAAGCCATTCGTCATGGGATGCGGGTGTTATGCCCTCTTCTTTCATTTGACCCTCCCATAGCACATGGGCCAAGTACAGTCTCCTTACACCTCTCCCGGTATGCTGAGCTTTGTTTTCTTTGTGTTCAAGCACTCCATAGGAGTACTTGGGTTTGCCGGCCGTCTCTTTTGTACACGTGCCACAAAAATGCATGCATGTGTATATAAATCAATTTCTCAAAAGTTGTTAAAACACGAACAGCACTTGTTTATTTTTTTTTTGCACAATGCAATGGTATTGGAGTGCTCACTCCGCTGTCCGTTTTGCCGTAGTGGTAACACCAGACAATGGTATTGGAGTGCTTTAACTGCTCACCACTACACAATACAATGACACATTCATTGTTGTAGGCAGGGGGAAGCGAAAGTGATTTGCCTAGAATCACTAATTGTTCCTCAGACCCCGCAATTCGAACCTGGTTCCCCAATTCACCTGTCAACAGCTCTGGCCATTAAGCCACATCCTCGCTTCACTTCAAAGCTCCTCAACTGTTTCTCACTATCACTTCCAGATTTGTTCAGGTAGACCCCGTCAACACCGAATAAGCATTGGCAAAGCCAATAAATCTCGCAAATGCCAGAGCTATTGGCCTTGACAATGTGGAGATCTTTCAGCCATGCTGTCTAGAACCCCATATGCTGTTCAGTATGGCTGAAAGTGACTGAAAATAGTACTATAATGCGTCCAGTGCAGACCAAGTCATAGCACTAATTTGAGTTAGGAGGGGCAGGACAATAACCTCAAAATGGGGGGAGGGAGGGCAGGGACTCGGCATCAACTCAACATCCTATGATTATGGGCTTTCAGTGACTGCCAGCTAATGGTAGAGTACTATTTGGAAAAAACACTTTTTGAAAGTTGTCTTTTTCCTGCCTAAACCCCAAACGGCTTTCCATCCCGTGATGGCTCCCGTGTTCTGAGATGTGTATTGCTCCCAGACTATGGACAAAGGGCTCTGGGTGTGCGGAGGCAGGCTTCTACCTTGACATAATGGCCTGGGGATTGTGCCCAGCATCTTTTTGAGCTTCAAAGGATGCCTATATTGTCACCAGCAGAAAAAGCACACATCTAGGCCTGCCTCCATTTTATCTCTCTAGGCAGGCTGCCACCAAACACAGTGGGAGCATTAGGAACTGCCCAGACTCGTTTTAGTGGGTGGTCACAGCCCTGCCCTCCACCCAGAGGCTGGCACTGGGCAGAAAAGAGGACGCCCTGGACCTCTCCTCAGAGCTCAGAGCACTCTTTGACCTGTGAGGAACCAGGACTGCCTTTCTGTCTGAAGGAAGACTGGACCTGCTTGCCTTGAAGCCAGGACCCCAGAAGTGACTCTAGGGGTCAGTTGGCTGACCTCCAGTTTGAGCTACAGGGACACAAACTTTCAGAAGCCTCTCTCCCTTAAACTGCCCTGCTGACCAACTCGAACTGGACCTACCCTGGATCCAACTGCTGGCTTTTGCTGGACTGAGTCCTACCCCATTTACTGGCACCATTAGCTTTGGATCTATACAGCAGTCTATAAAAACCATGAAACTCTTGGACAATGTCTCTTGCATTTATCATTAATGCCTCAAGTTTATTCCCAATGGCAGTTGCTGTTCCGCTGGCTTCCCTTTGTTTCAGTTGAACAGCTAGAAAATGTCCAGCTTTCTCGCCTCATATCCCTGCCAGAATCAGAATCCTTTCTCAGCCTGCGGCGAGTAAATGGCATTCATGTCATATTTGACCATGGTCAGTTCCCTAAGAGTGTTTGCATTGGGTGAGTGGGCACAGGTAGATGTGAGGTGTTAGATCTTGGCTTCCATGCATCAGTTCTTATTTTCAGCCAGTTTCTTTGCCTTGGTCGAGTCTTGCATTACCTCTCCTCTGATGCACGCCTTCCCCGGTTCTCACAATATAGACAGTGATTGTACTTGAACCCCTGCAGAAAGCCTTGAACGCGATTGAGTAGTAATTTGTTCATCTGCACGGGCCCTATATTTTTGACATATTCAAAGAGTAAGGGGTGGGGCTACCAGGTGTAGGTCCAATTTGATCTCCACCAAATCTTGATAGGAAATTTCCCCAGGTGCAACCTTGGCGCCCACCAAATCTTGTAAAACCCCGGACAGTGCTATAAAATTATGAGTCCTGGTACGTGTTCCCTGAACACAGGAAGTGAAACTGTAGTCCCTTTATCTAGGGTGTATCACCCTATTGGGATCTTCCAGGGCAAACTCAGAAATAGAGTCCCTCAAAAAACAATGGCTCTTGTCTTGTTTCAAGCCCTGCTCGCCGGACCTGTGTATTATGAGGTCAGGGGTTATGTTCCAATCTCACCAAATCACAACCTTCGTCTTGCCAAAGAACGCCGCAGTCTAGCTAGCTTAGAGAGAAAGTCTGGTTTATTACCTACAGGGGCATATATTGATCCAACAATAAGATACGCATCTCCTATTTGCAGTTTGACAAATGCATATCTACCCTCCTCATCCGACCACATATGATTTAGCCAGTACAATAACTTTGTATGTGTAGCTTCCAGTGCTTAAATTTAAAAAAATGGAGGCCAGAGCTCTCTTTAGGAGGCCACTGCAGCTTACACTACACATTGCCCCTGCCAACTTTGCCAAAGACAGTACCAACACAACTACACACTATCACACTCCTAAAGGTGTGACAATTCAGACCATTTCAGGCCCCAAAAGCTATACGAATGTCTTGGGAAGCAGGTAATTGTCATTTTTTAATGTATATTTAAGTAATAATTAACTGTTGCTGTGGTCATCTCTAAATTAGCCAGACAGCGCCGGTGTTGACAATTAAGTGTTGGTGCTGACTACCGGAAATCACCACCTCAAAATAGGCAGTGAGCTACCCACTATTTTAGATGGTTGAGGTATGTGGCCAGTTGCGTATCGGTCCTTCCTGTGGAACTTACATAAAATGCACCCCCACCCATTATCTACAGCATTTTCCTCAAGTGTGCCTCTTGAATCACGGCTGTGTTCTTTCTTTATGTTTGCAATCAGGGCAGAGATCCGTCCTGAGTGTGTACTCAAGGATAGTACTCATGAATGCCTTTGTGAATTCCCAAAGTCATAAAGTTTGTGGTTTGGTCTAAGTTTACCTTTCAGAATTAGGCCCATCATATTATTCTGCTTTTTCAGGGACTCCTAGGATGCAAATGTTGTCTCTATGACTTTTATCCTCCAAGTCAAACATTTTCTGTCAAAGTGCCCAGATTTCTAGGCCCCTCTTAGGTTAATTGTCCCATATTGTCTTCACATCCATCACCTTTGTTACAAATTATGTGACCAATTTGAACTGAAATGTGGGGATTTCTCTGAGGATGGATTACACATTATTAGATGTGAAAGCTACTGTATTGCTTATAACACCAGTAGATGTTTTGATGTCTGCGGCTCCTCGCCTCTCCGACTCCCTCACCCTCTTTGACCATGTCAGGCTGTTCTGCGAACCACCCAGCCGCAGTCCCTGCAGGTAACAGCGGTGGGACTGTGGGGCCGAGTGAGATGAAATTTCAAGGGACGATGCAGAGAGAAAATAAATAAATAATTAATTTTCCCATGGCATCGTCCCTCGAAATCACCCTTTATTCAGCCCCACCGCTCCACCGCTTTTACCTGCATGGACAGCGGCTGGGACCACCACTTGGTGCCAATGCTCATTCTATTATAGCCCCCAGGGCTTCCCAGTGCATGGCGTCTTAGATAGTAGTGCGGGATCGCCGTCTCTGTAGGAATTGTCGTGTCGTGTCTGCTCACATCTCATTCAACAAGTTTTGGTTTTGAGTAACCCTGCTTTTTGTTGAATACAGACTCTCCCGTGTACTCACAATAGTCTTCCTGTACTTGTTTTTGATTGTTCAGTGCGGATATCACATCCCTGATTATCACCACGAAGGTCACGGGCCCTGCTGGGTCGGAAATACCACCGGCAGAGCAGTGAGCTACTCTAACATATTCTTGATTTTATCCGAATTATGCTTTGCTCTCAGTAGCTCAACCTTACAAGGTCTTCCTCCCCTGTTTTTCCCTTGTTTTTTTAATATAGACCTCTATGCTCGACACAGCCACGTTAAGGTATGTTTTACCTCGATGTCACAAGGCACCCACACGCAACTAGGAGGTGTTTCATACCGCACTATGTGTTTGATTGAGTCAACCACGTCTAGTTGCACTTTATTGCACATTATTATGTACAGCCATTAGGACGTTTATATCTCTTTACACGTAACAATTTCACTCTGACCACAAACACCACAGACCACAGACACCATCAGCAAAAATCGCGGGAAGCCCTAGCTATGCACGGACGCCACGTCTGTGTTTGGGCGCACTATTTGCCTTTATATCCTGGAATGTCATACACCAGTGGAAGTCACAACAAATGCTCACTCGAAATGAGGTGTTTATCTTTGTTTGTACACCAACATATGGGATGCTCCATTGTTACTCTTTTGTTATTTCAGCCCTGAGGATTCGCATAAGCGATGAAACACGTGTCGGCTGGCTGTTTTACAGAATGAAGAATTTCTTCGGATTGTTTCCTTACAGGAGACCCCCAAATTTTCTGTTGCTTTGTTGCTTCGTGCATTGTATTTTGACTCATATACAACCTATTGTAATTTCTTGTGTGTGCATAGGGTATTCTTTCTGTTCATTTGGTCGGTGGGCTTGTCCAGTAACCGCAGAGTGGTTCCAAGGGTTCTCCACTCACCCAGTTGCACCACCTACACACAGCACGCTACACAATCCATGGGCACACTCTTGGCTGAGCGCCCTTTGCTTATCTGACACCTAAAAACCTTTCAGGAATAACCACATCTCAGGAGCTCTAGCCAGATGCCACCATATTCTTTGAAGTCCAGCCACGCCCCCTCCATATTTAGAACTCTAAAAATTGACTTTAAATAACATCCATCCATTATTGAAGAGACTTTTGGATTCCACATCAGCCGTGACCTTTGCTCCCTGACCCAACAATGCCTCAACTGATCATGAGGGGTTTCAGGATTTAACAGAAAACTCTGGAGATCATCTTTGTGACACGCGTTGCATCTCTCAGGAGCGATGCTTACATTTGTATGTGGAAATGATAATTTGAAGAGAAGAACATTCCCAAAAAGCAACATATTTGTATTTTTTTAGGCTGAAAAGGCAGTGAGAGTTGTCTACATGAAATGTATTCTCACCTGTGCAGTGGGAGCAGTCCCAGTATCCGCAGCCTGTGGCTGTGATTTGCTTACAGGTGCAGGAACATGTCGGTGCAGTGGTTGGAGCTGTGGTAAGAGCTGCAGTTGTAGCTTCTGGAAATGAAAATGAAAATGTACATCAAAGCACGTGTTATACCAGCTACCTTATCACAGCTGCAACTTAGACGCATAATTCTGCGCACACATTGTGTCTGCGTCAAGATCACAAGAATCCCCTTAGTGGACAACTCTGGCACACAGGACAAGCAACTCATCCCACGCAGGACACACCCCTCCCGCCCACCTTCCAACCATGTCACAGGACACACCCCTCCCGCCCACCTTCCAACCATGTCACAGGACACACCCCTCCCGCCCACCTTCCAACCATGTCACAGGACACACCCCTCCGCCCACTTTCAAACCATGTCACAGGACACACCCCTCCCACACACCTTCCAACCATGTTACAGGACACACCCCTCCCCCCACCTTCAAACCATGTCACAGGACACCCCCCCCACCACCTTCAAACCATGTCACAGGACACACCCCTCCCGCCCACCTTCCAACCATGTCACAGGACACACCCCTCCCCCCACCTTCAAACCATGTCACAGGACACCCCCCCCACCACCTTCAAACCATGTCACAGGACACACCCCTCCCGCCCACCTTCCAACCATGTCACAGGACACACCCCTCCCGCCCACCTTCCAACCATGTCACAGGACACACCCCTCCGCCCACTTTCAAACCATGTCACAGGACACACCCCTCCCACACACCTTCAAACCATGTCACAGGACACACCCCTCCCACCCACCTTCCAACCATGTCACAGGACACACACCCCCGCCCACCTTCAAACCATGTCACAGGACACACCCCTCCGCCCACCTTCAAACCATGTCACAGGACACACCCCTTCCACCCACTTTTAACCATGTCACAGGACACACCCCTCCGCCCACCTTCAAACCATGTCACAGGACACACCCCTTCCACCCACTTTTAACCATGTCACAGGCACACCATTTCCATCCACCTTCATAACATGTCACAGGATACACCCCTCCAGCCCACCTTCCAACCATGTCACTGGACACACCCCTCCCACCCACCTTCAAACCATGTCACAGGACACACCCCTCCCACCCACCTTCAAACCATGTCACAGGACACACCCCTCCCGCCCACCTTCCAACCATGTCACAGGCACACCATTTCCATCCACCTTCATAACATGTCACAGGATACACCCCTCCCGCCCACCTTCCAACCATGTCACTGGACACACCCCTCCCACCCACCTTCCAACCATGTCACAGGACACACCCCTCTACCCACCTTCAAACCATGTCACAGGACACACCCCTCCCGCCCACCTTCCAACCATGTCACAGGAAACACCCCTCCCGCCCACCTTCCAACCATGTCACAGGACACACCCCTCCGCCCACCTTCAAACCATGTCACAGGACACCCCCCCACCCACCACCTTCAAACCATGTCACAGGACTCACCCCTCCCGCCCACCTACCACCCGTGTCACAGGACACACCCCTCCCGCTAATCTTCAACCATGTCGCAGGACACACCCCTCCTGCCCACCTTCAACCATGTCACAGGACACACCCCTTCCGCCCACCTTTAACCATATCACAGGACACACCCCTCCCACCCACCTACCACCCGTGTCACAGGACACACCCCTCCTGCTCACCTTCAACCATGTCACAGGACACACCCCTCCCACCCACCTTCCAACCATGTCACAGGACACACCCCTCCCACCCACCTTCCATCCAAGTCCCAGGACACACCCTCCACCCACCTTCCAACCATGTCACAGGACACACCCCTCCGCCCACGTTCCAACCATGTCACAGGACACACCCCTCCCACCACCTTCAAACCATGTCACAGGACACACCCCTCCCGCCCACATTCCGACCATGTCACAGGACACACCCCTCCCACCCACCTTCCATCCATGTCCCAGGACACAACCTCCACCCACCTTCCAACCATTTCACAGGACACACCCATCCGCCCACATTCCAACCATGTCACAGGACACACCCCTCCCACCCACCTTCCTTCCATGTCGCAGGACACACCCTCCCGCCCACATTCCAACCATGTCACAGGACACACCCCTCCGCGCACCTTCAAACCATGTCACAGGACACACCCCTTCCCCCACCTTCAAACCATGTCACAGGACACACCCCTCCCGCCCACCTTCAAACCATGTCACAGGACACACCCCTTCCCCCACCTTCAAACCATGTCACAGGACACACCCCTCCGCCCACCTTCAAACCATGTCACAGGACACACCCCTTCCACCCACTTTTAACCATGTCACAGGATACACCCCTCCGCCCACCTACCACCCGTGTCACAGGACACACCCCTCCCACCCACCTACCACATGTGTCACAGGACACACCCCTCCCGCTCACCTTCAACCATGTCACAGGACACACCCCTCCCACCCACCTACCACACGTGTCACAGGACACACCCCTCCCGCCCACCTTCCAACCATGTCACAGGACACACACCCCCACCCACCTTCCAACCATGTCACAGGACACACCCCTCCCACCCACCTACCGCACGTGTCAGAGGACACACCCCTCCCACTCACCTTCAACCATGTTGCAGGACACACCCCTCCCACCCACCTTCCAACCATGTCACAGGACACACTCTTTACCCACCTTCCAACCATGTCACAGGACACAGCCTCCCGCCCACCGCCCAACCATGTTGATGTGTATTACCCTTTCCGACATCACTGATCAATATAGATTGCAGTCCCCAAAGCTAGGCATCTATGAGGTTAAACTGTAAATAAATCATGTTATATGGTTCTATTTGGGGAGCACCAGATATAAGCCCTTTTTATTCTCTAAACATGAGGTCACCAGGGCACTGTTTGGGATGAGGAGGTTGAGGCCAAGTCTCTCCAGCACTCAGAGTCGACTGAGTATATGACTGGCCTCAGCGTGTACGGCTGGTGAACCACAAGTCTTCATCAAAGCAGGAACCACAGCTGGATCCATGTGTCTTTGAGGGGTGGACTTCGGGCTTCAGCAACTGGGAGGTACAAAGATACGGTCCACCCGGCCCTCAAGCCTGAGTTATGCCTCATGACCTCTCAGCTTGCTACCTGGTGACAATGCACAGAGTAGGTGTAGGTGAAATGGTGAATTTCTTTTTGTGAACTACACTTAGGGCCATAATATCAAGAAAGGGCTATACATTATCGCCGCGTTTATGGGTAGGAAACTGCAGCTAAAGCGGCAATAATGAGAGTGATAATATGAACTTGTGAATTCCCATAGACGCCCAGGTTAACACCAGAATATGGGCTTCTATGGCAATTCACAAGGGTATATTATCAAGCCCATGATCGCCACTTTAGCGGCAGTTTACTGCTGATAAAAGCGGTGATAATGTATCACCCTTTCTTGATAATATGGTCCTTTATTTTTAGTAATTGTATGAGTGATTATATGTGTTTATTAGAGGAAACATACTCATGTTATTGTTAGAGGGGCGATCCCAGGGGAGGACAGACTCGGCACCTGACCACCCTGTGACCCACCTCTCCTAGGAACACAGCCGAGCAATGGCGGGAGACCCTCAGGGAGAGGATCTCGAATCTAGGATCGTACGCGCTGCGCTAGCACCACTCGACAAAGGGACAACACACCGTAGGATAAAGAGAACGTATTCTTTATATCTTCAAGTAAAAATGGATCTTTATGATCCGCAGATTCTTATGTACAGGCGAGCATGGGCTCAAAAAGTCTCGGTAGGGACAGGGTAGCGGGACAGTCTCAAGGTTCAAAGCCTGGAGCCAGCCCTCAGGGAGGCCGGATGGGTGATCGAAACTCATCTCTCGAGGGGAGGTGGGAGGTGTGATCGAGCTACTCCTCCCTCTCTCGTTCACGGGGAGCGCTCTACCCCCTGGCCGGGTATGGCGCCTAAGGTCGAGGTCGGGCTGGGGCCGGGGCGGCCATCTTAGGGACTGGGACATGGGCATCGGTCTCGGGTACCAGGGAAATGGAGGGAGAGGACGGGGAAGCCGAGATTCGGGGATGTGGGTCATGGAGGGAATGGTCGGGGGAATCCGGGCCATGGGGTGCTGTACGGGTCAGGAGGGATTACTACGGGTCAAGGAGGACCACGCCACGAGGCCGGGTCCAACACGCGTCCCCCCCAGCTGAAAGTCGGGGAGAACTACCCATCCTCTTGGGGGTTCTCTTCGCTGAGGCGGAAGAACCTGGAGAGGCCGTCAGCGTTGGCGTGGTCGGTACCAGGGCGATGCTCTACGGTGAAATCCATCCCCTGGAGGGAGATTGACCATCGCAGCAGTTTGGGGTTCTCTCCTCTCATCTGCATGAGCCAACGCAAGGGTCGATGGTCTGTTTGGACTCGGAAGTGGGGTCCGAACAGGTAGGGTCGGAGTTTCTTGAGGGCCCAGACTACGGCGAAGGCTTCTCGTTCGATGGTACTCCATCTCTGTTCTCGGGGCAGTAACCTTCTGCTGATGAAGGCCACGGGCTGATCTAGGCCTTCCTCATTGAGCTGGGACAGTACGGCTCCGATGCCATTTTCAGAGGCGTCGGTCTGGTCCACAAACTCCTTGGAGTGGTCCGGGGCTTGGAGCATGGGGGCAGAGCACATGGCGGTCTTTAAGGCGTCGAACGCCTCTTGGCAGGAGAGGGTCCAATGCACGCGCTTGGGCTGCTTTTTGGACGTCAGCTCTGTGAGGGGACCCACTATGCTGCCGTAATTCTTTATAAACCTCCGGTAGTAGCCGGTGAGGCCCAGGAAGGCTTGGACCTCGGTTTGGGTGGTGGGCGGTTCCCAGGCCAGGATGGCATCGACCTTCGGCTGGAGAGGGGCGACCTGCCCGCTTCCGACCTGATGGCCTAGGTAGGTCACTGACCCCTGCCCAATCTGGCACTTGCTGGCTTTCACCGTCAATCCTGCCTGGCGCAGGGCTAGCAACACCCTCCGCAGGTGCCGGAGGTGCTCGTCCCATTGTGAACTGAACACCGCAATATCGTCCAGATACGCGGCGCTGAACTCTTCTAGCCCGGCCAGGACTCGGTTCACCAGTCTTTGAAATGTGGCCGGGCGTTTTTCATCCCGAACGGCATCACTCGGAAGTGATAGTGACCGTCCGGGGTGGAGAAGGCGGACCGCTCCTTGGCTCCCTCTGTGAGCGCAATTTGCCAGGAGCCGCAGGTCAGATCGAAGGTACTCAGGTAGCGAGCAGACCCCAGGTCGATGAGCTCGTCTGCGCGGGGAATGGGGTGGGCGTCTGCTCGGGTGACTGCGTTGAGCCCCCGGTAGTCCACACAAAACCGAAGTTTGGGGACAGACCCAGGGGCCGCGGCTTTCGGGACCAGTACCACTGGGCTGGCCCAGGGACTGTCAGAGGGCTCGACCACTCCTAGGGTGGGCATTTTCGAGACTTCGCCCTGGATGCAGGTCCGGACTCGGTCAGGCACTCGGTAGGCTCGGTGTCGCACTGGCGGGCTGTCCCCGGTGTCCACATCGTGGTCGCACCAGGCGGTGACCTTGGGGACCAGGGAAAACAAATTGGGGAACTGCCCCAAGAGCTGGCGGCAGTATTCACGCTGCTGAGGGGTGAGGGAGGGGGAGAGGCTCACTCCGTCTACGGAGCCATCCTTCTCTTTGGCACACAGTAGGTCAGGGAAAGGCTCCGTTTCCTCTTCTGCTCCGTCGTCGGTGGCCAAGAGCAAGCTCAACTCCGTCTGCACGAAGTGAGGCTTGAGGCGGTTCACGTGGAGAACCCGAAGGGGGTTCAGAGGGGACTGGACTTCTACCAAGTAGGTCACTTGGCTTTTCCTCTCCACGACCTTAAAGTGGCTGGTCCACTTGTCTTGGAGGGCGCAGGGTTTCACCGGGGACATCACCCAGACCTGCTGGCCCGGTTGAAACTCGACGAGAGTGGCATTCTGGTCATACCGGCGCTTCATCTCCTCCTGACTTGCTTCGAGGTTGGCTTCGGCCAGCGCTCGGAATTTCCGTGTCTGGTTTCTGAGGGTGAGAATGTAGCGGAACACATCTGGAGGTGGGTCTTGGGGGGCTGTCTCCCATCCCTCCTTGACCAAGCTGAGGGGCCCCCGGACGGGGTGCCCGTACAGCAGCTCAAATGGGCTGAACCCCAGGGACTTCTGGGGGACCTCCCGGTAGGCGAACAAGAGGCAGGGGAGGAGGACGTCCCACTTGCGCCGGAGGGGCTCTTCTAGGCCCATGATCATTCCCTTCAGTGTTCGGTTAAACCGCTCCACTAGGCCATTTCCTTGGGGATGGTACGGGGTGGTGAATTTGTAGGACACTCCACATTGTTGCCACAGGGACATCATGTATTTGTAGATAAAGTTTGTGCCGCGGTCGCTCACGACCTCGCAGGGAAAACCCACTCGGGAGAAGATCCCCATTAACGCTCGACCCACCACGGGGGCCGTCGTGGTGCGGAGGGGGATGGCCTCGGGGAATTGGGTGGCGTGGTCCACCAGGACGAGGATGATTCGGTGACCTTGGGAGGTTCTAGGGTCCAGGGGCCCTACGATGTAGATCCCGACCCGCTCAAAGGTGGTACTGATGACGGGGAAGGGTTGGAGGGGAGCCCTGCGCATTCCCCCACTTTTTCCACTAGCCTGGCGCGTGAGACAGGACTTGCAGTGGGCTTCTACACTCGCTCGCATCTTGGGCCAATAGAAGTACGTAACTAGGCGGTCATAGGTCTTGTCCTGGCCCAAATGTCCCGCCAGGGGTACATCGTGGTCCAGGCCCAGGAGGAAGTCTCGGAAGTGTAGGGGTACCACCAGCACTCGGGCTGACCCTAGCTCGGCAGACTTCTGCTCACTGTACAGGAGGTCATTTTCCCAATACACGGAATGGGTTCCAGTTTGGTCACCCGCAGCTTGGGCCGCGGCCTGTCGCCAAAGGCCGACCAGGGAAGAGCAAGTGGCTTGTTCCTGGCAGAACTCCTCTCGGGAGGGGCCCCCCTCGTGACGCCACTGCGCCAACTCGGGCAGATCATCCAGCTCAGGGATCTGTGCGGGATCGGTATGTGAGGGTTCATTGTCGGTAATGGGCTCTCCTCCGGGGGAGAGGCCGGTGGGCTCAGTTTGGTCGTCCCTGTCTTCTTCTACAGGGCGGTGGCTGGGAGGCTCGGCGTCGACCGCCCCGAGGGGGGGTAGTCGGGCGGACATGGATCGGGTGGTGGCGCACACCCACTTGGGTAGGCCCATCATGCCCAGGTGGGTCTTGCGCTCCACCTGTCCCCACGGGGAACTTTCTAGGTCATTGCCCAGGAGACAGTCTACAGTTTGGGAGGCTCGGACAGCGACTCGTAATTTTCCTATCACTCCCCCCCATTCGAACGGTACTAGGGCCATTCTACATACACTCTCGGTGTTGTCAGCGGACAGTACAGGGCACAGGACAATCGGAAGGATCTGATCCTCTCTGACTAGGTGGCTGAGGACACCGGTGATACTCGCCCCAGTGTCGCGAAGGGCCTCCACTCGGTGGCCGTTCTCCGTCACCAGTGGCCGGTACTTCTTGGTATTGTCGGGTAGGGGGGCCCCGGGAATCATCTCTCGGTCTCCTAAGGAGACTAGGGCCATGGCAGCGGGTTCCCACTCTTCAGTGTCCTCCATCTCCTCCCCTAGGGCTATGATGCCTACCTGTCGGGCTGGGGGAGCTGTCGTGGAGGATATCGGGGCCATGGGACACTGGGGGTCACTGGCGTAGTGCCCTGGCTTTAGGCAACAGAAACAGGAAATCGTGACCTGGTGCCCACGGTTACCCGGGGGAGCGGGATTAGCGGGAGGGGGTGCTGGTAAGGTCTGGGGTTGGCGTTGGGGGGGGCTACGCTGGGGTCCTGACTGGGATTCCCTCTGTCTTCCTTGGTTCCCCCCTCCCCTCTGGCGGGGAGATCCCTGACTACTTCGGGGGTAGTCTCCTACGGGGCCCCGGGGGACCCGGGTGTTCACCCAGCGATCGGCCTCCACGGCCAGCTTCCTTGGGTCTGCAAGCTTGCTGTCCAGCAAATGCTGGCGTAGTTCCACAAAACAGTTCGCGGACAAGTGTTCCCATGCAATGAGGTCGATAAGTCCTTCAAAGGTGGTAACTTTGCTGCCCTTGATCCACCCTTCTAATGCTCGACTGTAAAAGTTCACGTACTCCACCCACGTGGTGCCAGGAATCTTCTTGCGCTCTCGGAACCGCTGGCAATACATTTCGGGGGTGAGACCATATCTCGTGAGGAGGGCCTCTTTCATGTGGCTGTAGGAGGTCTGTACTGAGGACGGCAGATCGAGAAGGGTGTCTCTCCCCTCGCTCAGGAATCGACCCCACAACCCAGCTCCCCAATCCTTCCACGGAACTCGGTGGGAGGTCATGGCAACTTCGTAGGCCTTGAACCATTGCTGGATATCGTCGTTCTTATAGTATTCTTTCACCACATCCTTGGGGATGTGGACTTTTGGTTCTACCGGGGGAACGACTTCACGGTTCCCCGAGGTTCGATTTTCTTCGCTCCGGACCTTTAGTTCGATCTACTTCAGGCCGCGGTCGTGCTCCAGCTGGAGTCTCTTGTCTTCGTGCTCCCGTTGGAGTTCTTCTCCTCCAACTCTCCTTGCAATCGTAGCTGCTCTACTGCTAGCCTCTTCTCTGCTAGCTTTAACTCGCACTCAATTTTGAGTTTTGCCAGTTCAAGTTCATGATTACGGTTTCGGTCTCTGTCTGCTAGTTCTTCCGGAGAGAGGCCCCCATCTGGTGCGCCACTCCGTACCGGAGCGCTGCTGCCTACTCTTGGGATGGGGTCGGGTTCGGTCGTTTGCTCCTCTCCTCCTTCGGACGGGGGAGTGTTTTCCTCGGACTCTACCCAAGCTTGTAGGGCTTTCTGCATGTCTTCCTTCGTGTTCAGGCCTGTGGTAGCGATGCCTCGTGCTTTGCAAAATTATTTCAGTTCTTTGTGCGTGTACTCTTCCAGCCGTTCTTCACGGAACGTGGTACTCGCGTCGGCTTCAGTGGAACTCTTGGCGTTTCTTTCTGCCATCTTTGTTCGGTAGTGCGTCAGCCGCTTACTGTACGATCTCTAGATTGTGAACTCGGATCCCGTCGCTTGCCACCAATGTTAGAGGGGCGATCCCAGGGGAGGACAGACTCGGCACCTGACCACCCTGTGACCCAACTCTCCTAGGAACACAGCCGAGCAATGGCGGGAGACCCTCAGGGAGAGGATCTTGAATCTAGGATTGTACGCGCTGCGCTAGCACCACTCGACAAAGGGACACCACACCGTAGGATAAAGAGAACGTATTCTTTATATCTTCAAGTAAAAATGGATCTTTATGATCCACAGATTCTTATGTACAGGCGAGCAAGGGCTCAAAGAGTCTCGGTAGGGACAGGGTAGCGGGACAGTCTCAAGGTTCAAAGTCACTTGCGGGTGCGTATCCGGCGCGCAGCTCTCAATCCTCGAGCTGGGGGATACGGAGGGATCTTGGGTCCAGCCGGACCAGGATAGTCTCTGAGCCGCGATCGAGTCAACTGGGCTCGAGCAAGGAGGTAGCAGTTCTTACGGTCTTAGGGAGCCGCGATCGAAACAGCAGGGCTCAGAAGTCTCACGGTTGCAGGGGAGTCGTGACAGCGTCAGCAGGGCTCAGGTGGTCTTGGGCAGAAGTCCTTCTCTGCCAGGTAGGAGCCGCGACAGCGTCAGCAGGGCTCAGGTGGTCTTGGGCAGAAGTCCTTCTCTGCTCGGTAGGAGCCGCGACAGCATCAGCAGGGCTCAGGTGGTCTTGGGCAAAAGTCCTTCTCTGCTCGGTAGGAGCCGCGACAGCGTCAGCAGGGCTCAGGTGGTCTTAGGCAGAAGTCCTTCTCTGATCGGTAGGAGCCGCGACAGCGTCAGCAGGGCTTGGGTGGTTCTTCAGGTTGCAAGGGAGCCGCGACAGCGTCAGCAGGGCTCAGGTGGTTCTCGAGTAGAAGTCCTTCTCTGCTCGGTAGGAGCCGCGACGAGGTCAGCAGGGCTCACGTAGTCCAGGATACAACTGACTTGATCATCCCAGAGCAACCCTTGATATAGGACTCCTCGCCTTTGATGTCCGGAGTCCTCGCAGGCAGGGGTCTTAGCACCTGGGAGCCGGTTGTTGGGGGTTCCGCCTCGGCGGCTCCTTTCATCCTTTCAAGTTGGGTCTGGAGGGATCCCAGACACTCAGCAGGCCTGGAGCCAGCCCTCAGGGAGGCCGGATGGGTGATCGAAACTCATCTCTCGAGGGGAGGTGGGAGGTGTGATCGAGCTACTCCTCCCTCTCTCGTTCACGGGGAGCGCTCTACCCCCTGGCCGGGTATGGCGCCGAAGGCCGAGGTCGGGCTGGGGCGGGGGCGGCCATCTTAGGTACTGGGACATGGGCATCGGTCTCGGGTACCAGGGAAATGGAGGGAGAGGACGGGGAAGCCCAGTGTCGGGGATGTGGGTCATGGAGGGAATGGTCGGGGGAATCCGGGCCATGGGGTGCTGTACGGGTCAGGAGGGATTACTACGGGTCAAGGAGGACCACGCCATGAGGCCAGGTCCAACAGTTATCTTATGTGAAAACTGGTTACAAACGCTTCACCTGCATGCACGTGTTAAGCGAGATAATCCCAGCAGACTGGTTCTCAAGATGCTTTTAAAGTTGATTGCATTTTCACAGATGATACAATCAGCAGCTGTGAAGATCACACCAATGTAACCTTAAAAAAACACAATTGAAGGCTGTAGTCTGCTCACACAGAGACACTTCGAAACGGAGGGGTCAACAGGGAGAAGGACCATCCTTCGCCCCGCCGCCTCCGCTACCTGGAACCACAAGAAGCTTGAGGTCACCTGACCGACGAGACCTTCCTTGGTGGTCAAAGGCCTTCTTCAAGATTTTCACTCCACATCATGAAGTTTCCATGAGGGATCGGCACAGTCTAGGACTGACCCGACCACTGGCAGGGGGCCAGAGCGTGGGGCGTGATGAAGGCGTGACCCGGTGAGGACCCGAGAGGATGCCTGGGGCAGCTTTGGAATGATCTTGACCAATCAGATCCATCCATTATTGCAGCGACCTTTGGGTTCCACTTCAGTTGTGACCTTTGCAACCAGACCCAATGATGTTGAGCAAGATGAGGCATGTCACAATTGTGTTCCCAAACAAAAACCACGTGGGAGGAATGGACGCCAAATATGAGTCAACCCTGAGGTCAGTCAATCGATCTGGATTTATAGAGTGCGGCACGTCACCCGTGAGGGTCTCTAGGCGCTGGAGTTGCTGCTTCATGGTGATCTGTTCATTTGAGCAGCCAGGTTTTGAGTCCCCTCTTGAATACCTTGCCAACGGTGGTCCTCAGGAGTAGGGGAGGCCGTTCCATGCCTTGGCCGCAGGGTGAAAGGAGGAGCGTCCTCGGCTGTTCCTTCAGCGGATCCAAGGGGTGTCTGTGAGGAAGCGGAAGATGTATCGTAGGTGTCTGGCAGGTTGGTGGAAGGTGGAGTCCACCATAAACTTGAGGTTTATAATCACAAGGCAGCTGTAAGGGAGAGGTGTGGCACAGCGGCCAGAGCAGATGACTCCGAAGCAGGGGTTCCCGGTTTGATCGCCAGCAGCAGCAGCAGCTCCGCATCATGTGACCCTGGGCAACAGCTCACTAAATATCCCTGACGGCCCCCAGCGCCTGGATACCCTTAGGGGGGATAAGTCACGCTATATAAATCTGCCATTTTTAAGATCCTCAAGGAGTGAGTGAAAAGGCTCAGAAGCAGGGCCCTTCTCAGAGCCCATCTGACATTGGCTTTGCTCCACTGATGCATCGTTGTTCCTGTACTCCTGCAGTAGGCTTTTCACCCCAAATGACTCTTAATTTCTCAAACTGGTGTAATCACCTAATTTTGCATCACAATAGTAATGTGTAATTATTGAAATTACTCTGATTGGTCAGGTGTAATTAAAATTTTGTCCATACCTTTTGGCCATTAATGGGATGCACAGGATGGCAGAGCGTGGCACCGGAAAATTCTCACTCGCCACCGTCCCGCGCATCCGAAGAACAACCACTGTCCCACCTCACCGCTAAGACCTGGAACACCCTCCCACTGAGCCTTCGACAGACCCAAGACCTGCTGACCTTCAGGAGGATACTCAAGACCTGGCTGTTCGATCAGTAGCGCTCCCCCCCCCCCCCCCCAGCGCCTTGAGACCCGCGAGGGTATGTAGTGCGCTTTAAAATGATTGATTGATTCATTGAAAATGCTAATAAATCCACCCCCGGCAGAGAAGAAAATCACACCACATGAGAGACACTGATTCTTCCTTTCTAAAATAAACTCTGGGATTCATGAACAAAGAATTATAGCATTTGCAATCCCGCTGATTCTGTGAATCTGAGGGCTTGTAAACGCTAAAACTCCTATTGAAATCTGCTAAGACTGTCGTTTCATTCGGAAAAGGTTTTCTGAATAGTTAAATGGGTTCAAGAAACCATTACATATCGCTATTTGGAAGGGGCGTGTTTAGGGTTCCCTCACACGTACCGATTACTTATGGTTTGTACATGTTTTGAGTCTGAAATCTGGGCGCAAAGCTTTCATATTTTATCATATCTTCAAGGAGGTGCTATGCCGCTAGGAAACAGGAAGGGGTCCCCTAATGTAAAGTTTAAAAAGTTGTTTTTTAGGAGTAGTCATTGTTCCATGGAGCCACTGTCTACTCCTAAAAAAAGGGTTGTGTGGCTTTACTTCTTTTGTTTTTTATGTGTCCCATTTCTCTTTTGAGGAAAACGCCTTGCGTTTATAAAGAAATAAAATAGCTTTATTTGAAAGCATTCACAGTGATTGTGAATGTGGCCAATTTTAGTGGGTCACAATTTAAAACCTACCTTACACATAGTGTTGAGGTACGTCACAACGGGACACAGGAAGATTCAGTACTTTGGGATCTAGGCCAGTATGAAATACCGGTGTATTAAGTAGGCGTTGTTGCACAAATTGCGACAACTTTGCCAAATGTGTTTTAATCCACTGAATATTAATTGCAAATTGCAAAACGTTATTAGTCACAATTGTCGATTTCTTAATTAGTTTCGCGAGGACTGATTTTTTTTCTTTTATGGGCAAGATTGAATTTTTGAAATATTGCTGATCAGTGGAAGCACTTTGGCTAAAATGTCCCTGTCCAATAGAAAGAACATTCTAACCGGAGCAGGTTGGCTGCGGCTGGGCTGGGTAGGTCTGGGCTGGGCAGGGGTGGCTGCAGCTGGATGGGGTGGCTACAGCTGAGAAGGCATGGGCTGGGATGGCTGTAGCAGCAGCTGGGCTGGGCTGGGGTGGCTGTGGCTGGGCTGGGCTGGGGTGTGGTGGGGTGGCTTTGGCTGGGGTGGCTGCAGCTGGGCTGGACTGGAGTGCCTGCAGCTGTGCTGGGGTGGCTGTAGCTGCAGCTGGGCTGGGCTGGGGTGTGGAGGGTGGCTTTGGCTGGGCTGGGGTGGCTGTGGCTGGGATGGGGTGGTCTGGGCTGGGGTGGCCGTGGCTTGCCTGTGCTGGGTGGTTGCAGCTGGGCTAGGGTGGCTGCAGCTGGGCTAGGGTGGTCTGGGCTGGCTGCGGCTTGGCTGGGCTCAGCTGGGGTGGTTACGGTTGGGCTGGAGTAGCTGCATCTGGGCTGTGGCTGGGCTGGGCTGGGCTGGGGTGGCTGCGGCTGTGCTGGGGCCGTTGTGGCTTGCCTGGGCTGGGCTGGCTGCAGCTGGGCTGGGCTGGCTGCGGCTTGGCTGGGCTCAGCTGGGGTGGTTACGGTTGGGCTGGAGTAGCTGCATCTGGGCTGTGGCTGGGCTGGGCTGGGCTGGGGTGGCTGCAGCTGGGCTGGGGTGGTCTGGGCTGGGGTGGCCGTGGCTTGCCTGGGCTGGGTTGGCTGCAGCTGGTTGGGCTGAGGTTGCTGCAGCTGGGCTGGGCTGGGTGGCTCGCCTAGGCTTGGGTGGCTGCGGCTGTGCTGGGGCCGTTGTGGCTTGCCTGGGCTGGGGTGGTCTGGCCTGGGCTGGGTGGTTGCAGCTGGGCTGGGGTGGCTGCAGCTGGGCTGGGGTGGCTGCAGCTGGGCTGGGCTGGCTGCGGCTTGGCTGGGCTCAGCTGGGGTGGTTACGGTTGGGCTGGAGTAGCTGCATCTGGGCTGTGGCTGGGCTGGGGTGGTCTGGGCTGGACTGGCTGCGGCTGGGCTGGGCTCAGCTAGGGTGGTTGCGGTTGGGCTGGAGTAGCTGCATCTGGGCTGGGCTGGGCTGGGGTGGTCTGGGATGGGGTGGCTGCGGCTAAGGGTGGGCTCGGCAGGGGTTCCAGCGGCTGGGCTGGGGACCCTGCGTCTGGGGTGGGTTGGCAGTGCCTCTGCTGCCACAGCAGTTTGGCGCCCATCCCACCCAGACACAAAGAAGGACCTTTGTTTCTCAAAGTACATGAATGAGGCTTCCAGTGTTCCCTTTTTACTGATCTTACAGATAAATACAGACAGAAACAATCTATTTTCTGATTGTATGTATTTGTAAAAGCGGAAAACTACAGAAAACGGTGCTTCTTGTGCGTGAATCTCCTTGTTGTCCTTCAAGAATTCCAGGCCAGCTGCTGAGCAGACCGATCCCATGAGGATGAAACGGTAGGGCGTGTTTCCCTTGAATACAGGCATTTGTTTGTTTATAATCTGATATGTACCTGTCGGTGCGGCGTATTGTTATATTTGGCTGCTTTACTTGTTAAAATGCGATAGGTATCAAAGTATGAGTGCATGATTATTAGTTCATTAACCCCCACATGCATCAACCTATTTAGGAAGTGCAAACGGTGCGAATCGGTAAATTCGGCCGTTTGCACTTCCTAAATACGTTTTTGGGATGCATGAAACAATTCGTTATTTTTTGCATTTCTTCAAAATGCAAATGCAATTAAGGAATCGCATTTGTGCGATTCCTTAAATGCAATGCATCAATTTGTAAAAAATAGCGAATTTTGAAATTGGAAGTGCAAATTAACACGAGGTTGACCCTCGTGTTAATTTGCGAAAATGTTTAAAAAAGCAAAAAAAATGCATTTTTTAAACTTGCATGTTACAGACACACATGTCCTTAGGACATGTGTGTGTGAAACATGCACTTGAAAATACATTTCAGGGGTGCAGGGGGGGGGTCCTTTGGACCCCCCTCTGCACCCTTGCAATGCATCAACAAATTGCGAGTGCAAAAAAAAAAAAATGCAAAACGGCATTGATTCCTATGGGCCTCTAGGCCCATAAGAATGAATGTAATGCCATTCCTTAATTGCGATTCGCAATTAAGGAATCGCAATTTCCGAAAATTAAGAAATCCTAAAAACTTTTAGGATTTCTTGATGCTTAGGATTTTGCATTTCCTAAATAGCGATTCCTTAATTTTCGCTATTTAAGAAATGCAAAATCCTAGATTGATGCATGTGGGGGCAAATGTGGAAATAAACCCTTTTACGAATCCACTCATTCTCAAAGCAGAGAATAAATGTGGATAAATAACGATAAGATGGCCTGAAAATGAAGACGGATAAATACAGACAGAAATGCAAAAACCATAAACACCATAAAACTGGGAGCCCTAATCTTGAACCCCTATATAATATATATGTCAGATCTGTGGCTGCCCATGTTATCAACTTATTGTTACAAATCTGCAGAGGGTGAAATCCCTATTTTCGGTGCTAATAAGCTGCTGTTATAGTCGCATGTAGGGATAAACACTTCATCTCTCCAAAGTAACATCTACACCTCCAAAGAGGTGTTTGATTTGAGGTTTAGAGATGCAATGAAGTCCAACAATGCCACAAAGCCCCACGCGCCACACTGACACTGACCCGGTGAGTCCAGGTAAGGGTCAGAGGTCAAGGGTCTCACCTGTGCAGTTGGAGCAGTGCCACTCAACGCAGCGTGTGGCTGATACCTTGATACAGGTGCAGACACATATGCCAGTAATCACAGAAGTCGTGGCCGATGGAGTGGTGGACACTGCGGCCTCAGATGTGGTTGGCGTAGTTGTGGTAGAGGCAGTTGTAAGACCAGGGTAAGAAGCCACTGTAAATAGAAAATAAATACGTCAGGTGCCATGTTACAGCTGCTTTTTGATAACATCTGTGTGTGCTCTATCCAGTGAGTGTGAGAATTGCCACAGCATGACATGCAACAAGTCTGAGTCTCACATGCGACACCCAAGTCCACCTGTGCAGGTACACCTCACCCACGTCACCATCCATCACCTTTACAGATTCCACTGATCGGCTTCTGTGCTCACTTTTCAGAGTTATTCAGAGTTAAGCTGGACCCTGCTAGAGTTAACCTGTTAAGAGATGGCTCATTTACAGCCCAGTGGACCACCACCAAAGACGCCAGGCGACCTCCAACTTAACTTAAAATCTACTAACACTACATCAAAGCTTTACTGCCATGAGGGCCACCAGGCATTGTTTAAACTGAAAGAAAACAATGGCCCTGACCTAAAGGGAGTTATCTCCCTGCCGTGAGAGCCACCAGGCATTCTTTACACTGAAAGAAAACAATGGCCCTGACCCAAAGGGAGTTATCTCCCTGCCGTGAGAGCCACCAGGCATTCTTTACACTGAAAGAAAACAATGGTCCTGATCCAAAGGGAGTTATCTCCCTGCCATGAGGGCCACCAGGCATTATTTAAACTGAAAGAAAACAATGGCCCTGATCCAAAGGGAGTTATCTCCCTGCCATGAGGGCCACCAGGCATTTTTTATAATGAAAGAAAACAATGGCCCTGATCCAAAGGGAGTTATCTCCCTGCCATGAGGGCCACCAGGCATTCTTTAAACTGAAAGAAAACAATGGTCCTGATCCAAAGGGAGTTATCTCCCTACCAGGAAGGCCACCAGACATTCATTATACTAAATAAAAAACAATGGTCCTAATCCAAAGGGAGTTATCTCCCTGCTGTGGGGGTCACCAGGCATTCTTTAAACTGAAAGAAAACAATAGCCCTGATCCAAAGGGAGTTATCTCCCTGCCATGAGGGCCACCAGACATTCTTCAAACTGAAAGAAAACAATGGTCCTGACCCAAAGGGAGTTACCTCCCTGCCGTGAGTGCCACCAGACATTCTTAACACAGAATGAAAACAATGGTCCTAACCCATAGGGAGTTATCTCCCTATCATGTGGGCCACCAGGCCGTTCTTAACTCAGAAAGAAAACAATGGTCCTGACCCAAAAGGAATTATCTCCCTGCCGTGAAAGCCACCAGACATTCTTTACACTGAAAGAAAACAATGGTCCTGATCCAAAGGGAGTTATCTCCCTGCCATGAGGGCCACCAGGCATTATTTAAACTGAAAGAAAACAATGGTCCTGATCCAAAGGGAGTTATCTCCCTGCCATGAGGGCCACCACGACATTTGTGAAACACACTGAAAACAATGGTCCTGATCCACTTTCACCCTCATCTTGCTACTCAATGTGATGTCATTTGTGCTGACACCAAATATACATTGTTGGTTTTCTTTATTTTTATTTAGGTATGAATAACCATCAATTTGTATTCTTTATGTTTTTCTACCATTTTATTTTTTTGTATTTCGTGATAGACCCTTTGTTTAAACCTTTCATTCAGTCTTTCTTGTGTAACTAACAATTTCTGTGGGTCTGAAACTACATTTATAACTCTAAAATCCTGAGTTTATAGAAGATTTGAAACCAGAGCTCTGAAATGAAACTTTGAAGTGTGCCAACTTCTTCCTCTCTGTAGGTGTTTTGTAAAGAGTGCTTCTCCACGGATTCTCAAATAGTTGTCTCTTTAAAAGCAAGGATGTTCACTTGTCTACACTAACCGCGCAGGTGAATTTGATTCGCGTCTGCTTCTGACTCACTTCAGTTATGTCCTGTTGCAGCTTCTCAATCGGTTCTTGACCACAATCGAAACATGTTGTCCTGTATCTAAAATATTTCACTGAATAACCTTTTCCGATTTCTTTTTGCAATATCTATTCTGTCTGGAATGCAGCCCTAACTACGTGTGCATACAGAGGGGTCCCTGGAGACACTATATACATCTTTCAGAGGTTTCTAGGCAATATTTAGTGTTTTATTAAAAATAAGTTTAATACAAGAATGCATGCGTTCCAGTAGCAATGATTGACCCAGTCCTTAAGTGTCGTCTTTAAAAAGTATTCTTCTATTGCAGTCAAATCCCATTGGGGGTCCATGAAGTGATCAGAGCATTTACACCCACAGTGAGCAGGTAACACCTGTTCATGGTAGTGTGAAATCTTACAGTTTTAGCAAGCAATCTGGAATGTCTCGTGATTCAGAGGCGTTTTCTTGCATTAAACCTATTGATAATACCTTTGGTCTTTAAGACAAACCCCACAGATGGCTGTGAAATTTAAGTATGAGGCAGCAAAGGAAATTTAGGTTTGTGTTTGAATTTAACACATTTTAGATTTTGCAGTAAGCCGTTACTTGTCATACTAGTCTTTGAATATATTATTTAAATCTCGCTTGTTTTCTAATCTGGCTCTTGCGGTCGCAGTATTTAGGAGCTTCCATCGCTGACATGTTTTTGCAACTCTCTCTTGTCTATGTCCATTTTTACTCCTCTTATCTGCCAGTCAATTTGTTATGGTCATGGATTATTCATATTTTAAATTGCTGACTTCATTCCTCACTTTAGTTCTGAGTAAGAGGCGTCTCTTCATGTTCTTCAGTCCTTGACGCTGGTTCATGCTCGACGGCTGCTCCTGTCGTTGTTTAGGCTTTTATTAAACACAGAGGGGCAGATTTACAAGGAACTGACGCATCTGCTTTGATGCATCAGTTTCCTTGCGTCAGCGCCGAATGGGCTTGCGCCTTTATGGATGAGCTGATTTACAATACGGTGCTCCATGGCGCAAGGATTAACAGACATGTTAGAAATTCTAACGCATCTGTTGGCACAAAAGTGACGCAATGCTGGAGTTGCTCATGAAAGTGACGCAACTCTAGAAATGCGCCACAATACATGGGTGAGGCACATACAAAAAGCCCTGCGTCATTCCTTACGCCTGGTCTTGGCAGAAGTAGGGATTTTGACACAATGAAAATGTAGAGTGACACTGTGAAATCTTGTAGATTTCACTGCGTCAGTTCTACATGGCTTTGTACGTTTGAACGCCCACCCTGCAGACATTATACCTGACACAGTTATAATGTGACGCAGGGCTTTACAGCATTGTAAATGGACTGCAAAACCTATGACGCTTAATTTTTGCATAAATGTACGTTTCGACCTCTTTTCCTGACCGTGTTGCTGCTGTGGAAGGCACCAATGGACGCCCTTGCTGCTGTGGAAGGCACCAATGGACGCCCTTGCTGCTGTGGAAGGCACCAATGAACGCCCTTGCTGCTGTGGAAGGCACCAATGAACGCCCTTGCTGCTGTGGAGGGCACCAATGGACGCCCTTGCTGCAGTGGCGGGCACCAATGGACGCCCTTGCTGCAGTGGCGGGCACCAATGGACGCCCTTGCTGCTGTGGCGGGCACCAATGGACGCCCTTGCTGCTGTGGCGGGCACCAATGGACGCCCTTGCTGCTGTGGAAGGCACCAATGGACGCCTTTGCTGCTGTGGCGGGCACCAATGGACGCCCTTGCTGCAGTGGCGGGCACCAATGGACGCCCTTGCTGCAGTGGCGGGCACCAATGGACGCCCTTGCTGCTGTGGTGGGCACCAATGGACGCCCTTGCTGCTGTGGCGGGCACCAATGGACGCCCTTGCTGCTGTGGAAGGCACCAATGGACGCCTTTGCTGCTGTGGCGGGCACCAATGGACGCCCTTGCTGCTGTGGAGGGCACCAATGGACGCCCTTGCTGCTGTGGGTAGCATTGCCCAGATGTGAGCAGAGGTGGGTGAGTGCTTGACTGGCTCTGGTGCGACTGGTGAATAAGAAAACAATTTCTAGACAATTGTAATTTTGTTCAGGAAACAGTCTTGAAATTCCTGGGTAGGTGACTGAGTGATCTTTGTGCCACAACCATGAGTAGGGTTGGAGTAGTGTCAGCGCGTCTGCCAGGCTAAGGTCTGTTTGAAGTCAGAAGTAGTCAGACCCCCCCACTCCGAGACGGGAACCTCCACTTGAAGCGAGTGTACCCGGCTATTTTAATCTTCTCATATTGAACTGGATCAGTGACCCTGCAGTGCTCGGTGGGACTCAGGACCCTTCTAAGGCTGTAGAGCCTCATTTATGGGATGTTGGTGTGGGGCAGTGGCACAGGTCTTCTTGCTGTGCTGCCCTACTCCAACTTGAAAGGGCAGGAGTGCACCACACTTATGAACGAGGGTGCATTCAGGTCCTTTCTCCCTGCCTAGCGCCAACGCAGGAACCCTTGACTCATGGTGCAAGGGCGCCTCCATTGCGGGCAGGAGTGTTTCTGTGCAGGACGGGGAACCTTACTACTCAGAAACAATCCATCGAGGCCTGCGGCACACAAGGAAGGAGTAAAAAAGAAGGAGAAATTAAAATATTTTCCCCGTTACACCTGCTCTGGGGAGGCGTAAGGTTTTGGCGCTGTCCTATGTTTATGTAAATCTGGCGTTGTATCAAAATCCATTGGTGTTGCGTGGGAACCCTCATGCAACGCGCAAGGAGCCCCTCCTGGATGTAGAGTCAGGCAACGCATCAATGTGCGTTTTGTCTTACTCCATATCTATGAGGCAACGCAAAGCCACGCAGAGTGACGTTGCGTCGCCTCACAGATATGATTTGGAGGGTTATGCTGCTGGAGTGTCAAAAAAAGTGACGCTTTGGTGGGCACGCCTTTTGTAAATAAGCCCCTTTGTTTTATTGGAGTCACAACATGCGCACGGCTAAGCTGTCTGGCCGCAGAAGGTACAGCAGTACACAAAAAGGCACAACGCGAAGTCCTACTACTCACCTGTGCAGCGGGAGCAGTCCCACGCATAGCAGGCGGTGAGCGCCCTTCCGACGCAGATGCAGGCGCAGGTCTCAGCAGTGGTAGGAGCTGTCTTCTCAGCAGTCGTAGGGGTAGTGCTAGCTGTTGTAGGAGTTGTGGTAGGAGCTGTAGTAGTGGCCACTGGAAATACAAATGAAAACACTCATCAGATGATGCTAAGCTGCTTCAGAAGCATAGAAATGGAGCCATAAATGTCACAGGATGTACAGGTCACTTCCACAGGATGAACTTATAGGACGCAACGGAGCAGACAGACTGACGCCCTTGGAGGGTGACAGCGCTGTTGCTTCAGGGGCTGATGCACTTGTTAGCCCTCGTGCAAACGACAGAGACAGGCAGGTGAAGTCTAGAGTTCTCTGCAGATGTGCATGGGGGGGCGAGCAAATAGACCCCCCTTTTACTCACTGCTTAGGCTCACACATTTCTCAGATCTGACTTTCATAAAGTGCTGGAAACAGGAAGCTTAATATATATTTTTTTAAATCAACATTTGTGGAATAATGACATGTGCAGACAATGGTGGCCCAGGGCCCATCCATTCCTGCCTCCTCCCACAGCTTGCCCCAGTAAGGATAGATGTCACCACCCAGGGAGACCAGCTGTCTGACTGCCATCATTTTCTCCTTTTGCCATGAGTTTTCTCTAAAAACATTTTTATCACTCAGTGTGAGGGACAAGGGGGAGCAAGAGGAGATATAAACACACCCGCTGTGCATAGACAAATACTGTGTGCCCTGAGGCCCCGCGTAGCTTGGGGAGACCTGAGTCTCTTACTCAACATCTGAAGTAGACTTGTCTGAGGTTAGGAACTTTGTAAGTCAGGATGGAGTCCACTCACCCTCACTTGGTGGCATTCTTCCACTTAGGGTACACTTTCACCTACAAACAGTGGACCTGAGTCACAAAGGTAGACATACACGTTTGTGTACGTTTACGATTGTTTACAAGTCACAAAGGGATGTTCGAGTAGTATCTTTATGGGTTCAGAGTCCCGTCACCCACAGTTAGTCGTATCCTTCCTCACAGGGTACGCTTTCAACCCTAACCAGTGGACCTGATTTACAAAGGTAAACATACACGTTTGCGTAAATTTATGATCAATTGCTATTCACAAAGGTATTTACGAGTAGTATCTTTATGGGTGCAGAGTCCCCTCACCCGCACTTGGCAGCCTCCTTCCTCGGGCATACTTAAAGCTGAAACGTGTTGACAAAGCAGATGCTCCAGTAATTGATACCACTAAGCATCACAATGTATGCAGTTTTAATCATCACTTTAAAATTAAATAAATGTGTAAAAGCGCACAATTACCCACAGGCATAAAGGCACTGAGGCCATACTCAAACCTAACTTCAAGGACAGACACGCACTCGGGGGACCCCCCACTAAAAGTCGTGAGCCCTATAGAGTGAAAGGTCAGGTTTGTAGAGCTTTCGAGAAGGCTTCATGACTTTTCGGGCTAGTGAGGTGACGCGGGAGAGTGCTCCATAATTTGGCAGTAGCCACAAAGTAGGATCGACCTCCCCACCTTGTTTTCTGAAATTTAGAGATCACCTCCAGAGTTTGTTCAGCCAAAAGAAGAGACCTGCTCGGCACATCCCAGTGGAACATTGTTCTGATGGCTTTAGGCCCTGAGTTGTGTAAGTCCTTATGCACAATGCACAAAGCCTTAAAGATCATTTGTTTTTTAACTGGAATTCAGGGAAGCTTTCCCAGCTCCGCTGAGATTGACTGACATTTAGGAATTTCCAGTATTAGCCTTGCTGCTGCATTCTGGACACATGCCGCCTGATTCATCAAGCTAAATTGCACTCGCAAAGGGCAAGATTCTGAGAATCTGGCCCTTTGCGAGTGCAATTTTTGCATTTGGGATTCATCATCCCAAATGCAAAATTCGCTATTTAAGAATTCGCACATTTGCGAAGAATTGAATTTAAGGAATCTCTATTTGAGATTCCTTAAATGCAATTCATGAAGCATTTTAAAATTGCGAAAATGCAATTTTGGGCCGCTATTTACCGAGAGGTCAGACTTCTCGGTAAATAGCAAAAACTTAGAAAAATGCTTTTAAAAGCATTTTTCTAAGTTGCATGTTGCACACACACATGTCCTTTGGACATGTGTGTGCGCAACACCTGTTTCAATTTGCATTTAAGGGGTGCTACAGGGTGTCCTTTGGACACCCCTGGCACCCTTTAAATCGCTATCTTATTTGCGAGTAGCTAATTGCTAATCGCAAATAAGGAATAACTCCCCATTCATTCCTATGGGCCTTTTGGCCCATAGGAATGAATGGGGAGTTATTCCTTATTAGCGATTAGCAATTTGCTACTCGCAAATAAGGAATGTGTAGGAATCGCTATTTATTTAGCAATTCCTACATGAATCCCGTTTTGCAAGTCCTTAATAGCGATTCGTTATGAATCGCTATTAGGGGCTCGCAAAACGGGAGATTGATGAATCAGGCTGTTTGTAGATTATTAAGAGAAGTTTTATTAATGGTTAGGTAGAATGCATTGCAATAATCAACTCTTGAGGAAATCATCGCCAGAACAGCTCATTTTTGAGCTCGCACCGAATATAAGGAAAGATTTTCCTGGGTATCCTAATAATAATAAAGCAGGTAGATGCAGTTCGATTCACTTACAAATCAAACGCAAGGTGCTGAGCCAAATGGACCTCCAGATGTTGTTGCTGATTTAGTAGGTAAAGGCAGAATTCCCAGTGCATCTGGCCACCTATACCTGTTCCGGATTAAAGTGTTACCTAAAGAATTAATGATCTCAGTCTTGTCTGTATTTAATTTCAGACTATTAACCCTCATCCCAGTGGCAATGGCCTTCACACAGTAGTTCAAATTGATGGCTGTGGAATGTCCATCATCTGTAATGGACACAATTATCTGTGCATCGTCTGCATACGAGAGGGCCAGAAGGCAAAAGACTGAATCATTTTCACCAAAGGGGACACATATAAATTGATCAGTGTAGCACCCCGTATGGCACGGCAAAGGAACTTGACTTAAACTGACTGTTGGGTTACTATTTGTGATCTATAACTTACAAATGATTTCAAAAGCTTCAATGCTGTATCTTTAATACTTAAATGCGTTTGGTGAGGGGTCAGGAAATCGTATCAAAGGCTGCGGACAGATCCAGTAGTATCAGTGCCGCAGCCTGGCCCGCATCAACCAGTGCTCTGATTCCATCCACTGCTGACACAAAGGCAGTTTCCAAGCCATGGAATCTCTGGCAGCCAGAGTGGGAGGTGTCCAATAGCACATGTTCCTCAATGAAGGACAAAAGCTGGACATTCAGGTGTTTCTCTAGGATTTTCACAGGAGTTGGGAGCAGAGATTTGGGAAAATACTTTTTTTTAGGTCATCGGGGTCCAGGTTAGAAGTGCCGCTGCTTTTCTTCCACAGTCGTGGGAGGCTCCTGTGGAGATAGATCTAGCCATTAGTGAGGCCATAGGGGCGGCAATCGTACTAGTGAATAGTTTTATATTGGCAGGGTTCAAAGGCGGAACCTGTCTTGACATTTAGAAGATAATTCGGCACCTCCGATATATATGCGAAAGAAGTGAGAATTGCTTTATTATCTACGGTTCCCCCTCTGCTTGACCTGTGGTCTGGGTCGGCCTTAGAGTCAAGGTCTATGGAATTCTGCATTTCATTATTAGTGGAGTCAAATTCTTAATGAATGGTTGCAGTGATTGATTGAAAATAGCAAGCCAATTCAACACAGAAGTCCTGAGTCCCATCCAAGTTATATGGGGAGGACATAAGATTTGTAACTTTAAACGGTTATCTAGAGGAAGTAGTGGTATAATTTTGTTGAAATAAAAGCTAGATTTTTCCTCTATAATTGATATTTTGCAATCCCTAATCAAGGATCTGTATATGTATTTTTTCCTGGGGGGGGGGGTCATATGTTTTTTTCACCAGACTCGGTTTTGACATTGAGATGCTTGTCTAAGCAAGCTAAGCTGGCCAGAGAACCACTGGGCTGTAGGCAGCTCCCTGTGTCTCTAAGGTGCCCTGAAAGGTGCAACCTAGTCCAATCAATCAATCAATCACCAAAGATTTGTAAAGCACAGCAAATCACCCGTGAGGGCCGCAAGGCACAGGGGGGAGGGTCCTGGCTTAGTGGTGATTTGTTCAATCAAACAGACAGACCTTAGGTCATTTCTTGAATTGCTGGAGTGATGGGGTGGTCCTGAGGTTGAGGGGAAGGTTGTTCCAAGCTGTGGCTGCCAGATGTGAGATGGAGCGTCCTGCTGTTGCAACGGCTGATCCGGGGGGGTTTTGCGAGAAAGAGGAAGACTGATCGTAGGTATCTAGTTGGTTGGTGGACGGTCAAGTGCTTGTTGATGTAAGCTAAACCTTTCTTGTGCGGGGCTCCGTATGAGTGGGTCAATATCTTGAACTGTCATCTCATCTGAATCGGGAGCCAGTGTAGCTTCTTAAGGTGGGGTGTAATGTGGGTTCATCTGGGGTGCTTGAGGATGAGTCTGGCAGCTTTTCATTGTCTGTAGTCTCTTCAGGGGCGTAAGCGATTCCTTAAGAAAGTTCATTCCCATAGTCCAGCCTGCTGGTGATGAGGGTCTGTATAATGGTCCTTCTTGTGTTGACTGGGAGCCACCTGGAGATCCTGCAGGGCATGCATAGGGTGGGAAGCAGGCAACTGTGACTGTGTTAACCTGTTTCTTCATGGGAAGCTTGCTGTCCAGGATTATGCCTAGGTTGGATGCGTGGTCTGTTGAGGCTGGGGATAGGTCAAGTCCTGCAGGCCACCATGCGTCGTTCCATGGGGAGGGGTTGTTCCCAAAAATGAGGACTTCCGTCTTGTCTGTGTTGTGTCTGAAACAGTTGTTCTACATCCAGTCGACAACGTTCATCGTGCATCTGTGGAAGTCATCTCTGGTAGTGGAGAGGTCTTCTGACAGCAAGATGATGAGCTGGGTTTTGTCAGCATAGGAGATGATGTTGAGTCCATGCGATCTGGCCGTCCTGGCCAGTGGGGTCATATACATGTTGAAGTAGGTGCGGCTGAGGAATGATCCATGGGAAACGCCGCAGATAATCTTCTTGGGTTTTGAGGGGAACAGTGGGCGCCTGATTCTCTGCAATCTTGTAGAGTCGTAACAGACAACCCTTTCAAGGGTGTCTCCCTTGATTCCGATGTGGTGGAGAATGTGGATTAAGATGTGATGGGGATGGTGTTGAAGGCAGCTTACAGGTATAGGAGTGTGAGGGCTGCCATTTCGCCACAGTCCAGGAGAGCCCTGAAGTCATTGATGGCTGCAATCAAAGCTGTCTCAGTGCTGTGGGCTTCTCAGAATCTGGATTGAGAGGGGTACAGGAGGTTGTGGCATTCAAGTCGTTCTGTAATTTGCTGATTGATTGCCTTCTCGAGAACCTTCGGTGGAAAGAGGAGCAGGGATATGGGCGGTAGTTATAAGATTCTGCTGGGTTGGTGGATGGTGTCTTCAGGAGTGGCCTCACTTGAGGGTGTTTCCAGTCATCAGGGAAGGTGATGAATGTGTTCAGGACTTTCTTGAGCTCGAGGTTGAAGATGTGGTGGGGACAGGGATCCGTGGGTGCACCCGGGTGTACGAAGTTCAGGAGAGAGACTGTGGCCTGCATTGTGAGAAGATCCTAGTGGGTGATCAGGTGTTTGGGGTTTGTGTTTGTAGGTGTGAGGAGGCTGATGCTCTCAGCCACAGTGGATTGGGGATTAAAGTTTTCATAGATGGCAGAGATCTTGTTGTAGAAGAAGTCTGCCAGGATGTTGCACAGTTCTTGGCAGGGGGTCATGCTGTTTGCAGTGGCTGCAGAGTTGGAGAACTCCTTCACAATGGCGAAAAGCTCCTTGCGGCAGTTTGTGCTGGCTTCTATGTGGTCTGCTAGTGCGCTCTTCTTTGTTTCTGTCAGGAGGTGGGGGTAATGCTTTGAGAGCTGTCTTGAGGGTGGTATGGTCTCCTATGTTGTTGCAGGTGCACCACTTTCTCTCAAGTTGCCGGCAATTGCGTTTGGTGGATTTCAGCTCCGTGGTGAACCAGCTGGCTTTTCTGGCAGGTCCTTTGGATTTGGCTGGCTGGCGGGAGTGACTGTGTCAGTGCATTCTGTGATCCACTTGGAGAAATCCTTCTCCGCCTGTTCTGGGTTGGATGTTGCATCCGGGAGGTGGGAGTTAAGAGCCTTGTTCCACAGTTTTTCTGATGTATTTTACCACTTTCTTCGCATGGAGCTGGGGGTTAAGGTGTCTGTGTTTGTAGGTCCTGAGATGGTAAAGTGTACTCTGTAATGGTCGGTCCAGGAGAGCTGAGAGACGTGGTTGTATTTGAATCCGCGTGTTCTTCGATGTGGCCAATGTTGCTCATGCTCTCCAGGAGGTCGGTGTGTTGGGGTCGCTGGGATCATTGTGGTGAAAGTTAAGATCTCCTAGGAGGATGTAGTGCTTGGAGTCAATGACAATGGGGGCGATGAGGTAAGGGATGGTGTTGCAGAAGCTGGGGCATGGTCTTCCATTTCCAAAGGTACCCCTCCCTAGTGCATCTCGGCTTGGGGATCGTCCCTGGAGGACAATAGCCCCTTATCAAGCCCACTAGGTACCAGGTATTCTTTTTCAAAGTCTGAGGGGGGATAACCAAACCCCCATGAAATGTACACCATCTTTCTGCCCCCCTCCCTGGAGGCAGATAGGGGCATCAGCCTCTCATCTGGCCCCCGGGGGGTAGAAAGACCACTAGGCACCAGGGACTTTTTTTATTATACGTACAGGTGGATGCTGCCCAGAATGGGCATCTCAATGCCCTCACCGCTCGAAAACAAATGTCCTCAGTCTGTTCCTCTTGGGGGCATATTGGGGCAATATCCCCTGATCTACCCCCCTCACCGAGGGCAGCAGAAAGCCCACTAGACACTGGCCATTTCTTCTGCAATGTGCCTAGCTGTGGATTTTGGGCCCTAGCACAGCCGGCACCTAGGGAAACCTAGCAAACCCGTAAATTTTTTAAACTTACACACCCAGGGGAGTCTAGGATGGGGTGTCTTGTATGCCTCTCACCAGGTTCTGTTATCCAGAATCCCTTGCAAACCTCATATTGTGTCCAAAAAACACATTTTTCTCACATTTCCTAGATGGAAAGTTTTAGAATCTGAGGAGAGCCACAAACTTCCTTCCAATTAGCATTCCCCTTAGTCTCCCCAAAAAATATTGTACCTCACGTGTGTGGTTAGGCCTAGTGCCCACGAAAGGAATTGTCCCAAAACCCAAAATGCACACATCACATTTTTCCACTGAAAACTGACCCTTTTTTTGCACTGTGCCTAGCTGTGGATTTTGTGCCCAAGCTTACCCGGCACCTACAGAAAACTAGCAAACCTGCACATGTATGCAAACAAGACACCCAGGGAAGCTAGGATGAGGTCACGTGTGTGACTCTCATCAGGTTCTGTTACCCAGAATCCCTTGCAAACCTCAAACTTTATAAAAAGACACACATGTTCCTCACATTTCTGTGATAGAATGTTTTAGAATCTGCGGGGAGCCATCACCTCCCACCCACCCAGCATTCCCCCCAGTCTCTTGATTAAAATGGTACTGCACTGGCGTGGTTAGGATTGGTGCTCACAACAAGAAATGGCCCAAAACGTATTGCAGAGACTTCTAAATTATCGATCACAAAACTACTTGGTTTGCGATGGAGTCATGCATTTTTGGTCCTGGGCTCAGTGGGCATCTAGGGAAGGTACCAAACCCAGACATTTCTGAAAACTAGACACCTGAGGAAGTCCAGAGAGGCGTGTCTTGCGGGGATCACCCAACACTGTCCTACCCAGAATCCCCCACAAACCTCACATTTAGCTGAAAAAATACGCGTTTTACTTGCATTTCTGTCTAGAGCACCGCGTTGGCACAAATGTTCTATCATCCAGTATTCCCCTTGGACTACCAATAAAAACTATACTTTTTAAAAGGGGACAAAAAGAAGTTTCTTCTGCAGCACTTATTCTCCTTTTTTCATTAAAAAAAAAACAACAAATTTGATGTATTGTAAATATTGTATTGGTCTTCTCCAGGGGAATCCATAAACCTTTAGACTCCTCAAGATGTTGGAAGGAAAGGATGCAAATTTGGCATGGATACCTTCTGTGGTCAAAAAGTTACAGGGGCCTAAGCGCGAACTACCCCAAATAGCCAAAAAAAGGATTAGCACAAGGAGGGGGAATTGCCGAGCAGGGAAGGAGTTAATGCACGCTGCATGGCCTCCCAGGGAGTAGTGCACCATGTAGATTCCAAGAAACATGTGGGTTTGGGGTTCAGTTTGAAGACCCCCATCATGCCCATGCTATACCCTTTCCAGCTTTGACATACTGTGGATGCGTGTAATTGTGTGGGGGTGTGTCTCTCACCTGTGCATCGGGAGCAGTCCCACCCGCTGCAGCCGGCGGGGGTTTTTGAGATACAGGCGCAGTAACACGTCTCAATGGTAGTAGGAGCTGTTGCTGCAGCAGTGGTAGGAGTCGTGGTAGGAGCTGTTGTTGCAGCAGCGGTAGTAGTGGTAGTAGCTGCAGTAGTAGTGGTAGTAGTGGTACGAGCGGTTGTTACAGCTGTAGTTGTGGTAGGAAGTGTTGTTGCAGGAGTAGTAGTAGTGGTAGTAGCTGCAGTAGTAGTGGTAGGAGTTGTGGTAGGAGCTGTTGTTGCAACAGCGGTAGTAGTGGTAATAGCTGCAGTAGTAGTGGTAGTAGTGGTAGGAGCGGTTGTTACAGTAGTTGTAGTTGTGATAGGAGCTTCAGATGTAGTAGTTGTAGGAGTTGTTGTTGCAGTAGTAGTAATAGTAGTAGTAGCTTCAGTAGTAGTAGTGGTAGGAGGTGTTGTTACTGTAGTAGTGGTAGAAGGTGTTGTTACTGTAGTAGTGGTAGAAGGTGTTGTTACTGTAGTAGTGGTAGGAGGTGTTGTTACTGTAGTAGTGGTAGGAGATGTTACAGTAGTAGTAGTGGTAGTAGCTTCAGTAGTAGTAGTAGTGGTGGTAGGAGGTGTTACAGTTGTAGTGGTAGGAAGTGTTGTTACAGCAGTAGTAGTAGTGGTAGGAGGTGTTGTTACAGTAGTAGTAGTGGTGGTAGCTTCAGTAGTAGTGGTGGTAGGAGGTGTTGTTACAGTAGTAGTAGTGGTGGTAGCTTCAGTAGTAGTAGTGGTAGGAGGTGTTGTTACAGTAGTAGTGGTAGGAGTTGTTGTTATGGCAGTAGTAGTAGTGGTAGTAGCTTCAGTAGTAGTAGTGGTAGGAGGTATTGTTACAGTAGTAGTGGTAGTAGCTTCAGTAGTAGTAGTGGTAGTAGCTTCAGTGGTAGGAGGTGTTGTTGCAGTAGTAGTAGTAGTAGTGGTAGTAGCTTCAGTAGTAGTAGTGGTAGGAGCTGTTACAGGAGTAGTGGTAGGAAGTGTTGTTGCAGCAGTAGTAGTGGTAGTAGCTTCGGTAGTAGTAGTGGTAGGAGTTGTTGTTGCAGCAGTAGGAGTAGTTGTAGGAAGTGTTGTTACAGTAGTAGTGGTAAGAAGTGTTGTTGCAGCAGGAGTAGTAGTGGTAGTAGCTTCAGTAGTAGTAGTGGTAGGAAGTGTTGTTGCAGCAGTAGTAGTAGTGGTAGTAGCTTCAGTAGTAGTAGTGGTAGGAAGTGTTGTTGCAGCAGGAGTAGTAGTGGTAGTAGCTTCGGTAGTAGTAGGGGTAGGAGTTGTTGTTACAGTACTAGTAGTGGTAGTAGCTTCAGTAGTAGTAGTGGTAGTAGGAGTTGTAGTTATGGCAGTAGTAGTCGTGGTAGTAGCTTCAGTAGTAGTAGTGGGAGCAGGTGTTGTTACAACCGTAGTTGTCGTGGTCGGAGCTTCAGTAGTCGTGGTAGGAGCTTCAGTAGTAGTAGCAGGTGTTGCTACAGACGTAGTAGGCGTGGTAGTAGCTTCAGTCGTGGTGGGAGTAGCTGTTGTTACAGTAGTAGCAGTAGTGGTCGGCACTGTCGTGCTTTGACCTGGAAACAGAAAACAGAATACATATCAGGTGATGCTGGAGCCTGACACATGATGTAACAAGGCATAGAAATGTTGACAGGTGGACTGAATAGATTACATTAACCTTACAGATATTATTCCTTTACATTAATGTAACTGTGAGGGCTATCATGAGGATTTCTCATATGTAATATACTCTGCTAGGTTCCTTCAAGATGTACTGTATGTATTCCTTGTCACCTTCTTTGTGTCCTTGTATTTACACCAGCTACACCCACCATCTGTGCCTAACCATTTGTAATTGCCTATTTTACTACCATCTTTTAATAAAGCATGATTGTTATTATGTCTTCAGTACCATTCTTTGATGGAATCTAATTTTCACCATTTAGTCAGTATCATTGGTCCCCCTTGACAAACACCTCTCAATGATTTAGCTTCCAAGTTTTCTTCCCTATGGTTTGTTTTAGTGACTCCATGTCCACCATTGAATAGGAGTTGGCCCCCCTCCCCAAGTTGGTAGGTTCCTTCACCCTTCAGCCACGCCCTCCAAAGATACAAACGTCAGCCAGCGGTCTTGGTCACGCCTCCTGATGGGCTTAGTCTATAATCAGGGTTTGTTCCCCTTTTCCTTTCCAGGACTTGATGGCATGTTCCTTGCTATACCCGGTGCCCTCTGCTGGAAATTACTGACTTCAACAACCAAACTTTGAGCCCAGTGTGCCATGTGTTGTTAACCGGCTGCCACCAGGGTTTACCTCCCCCTTTGTTCTTGTCCTTCTGACTGCAATGGCATTACCTGTGCCTACCTCGTTACTCCCTCACCATAGTTACTTTTTCGTCTTTCTCCTCTGGGTGATAAGGTCTACATTCTCTGCTTATTGTTCTTCTTCGTTGCTTCTTCGTCTGTCGTTTGACATTGCCCCGATGATGGCCCTTGTCAAGTTAGTTATGTGAGCCGAAACGTCAACTTAATGAAAATAATATGGACTGTTGAACTTTAGACTTCAAATATCGAGCTAAGTTGCGTTTGGACTATGCTAAGCCTAATCCAAGATTTCTGATATGTTTTGGTACTTGCACAGATTCTTGTTCACCTCATTGGAAATGTTTTGGCTTCTGCACCTTACCGGTTGGCACCGCACGGTTTCACAATTACACCTGTGCCACCACCATTATACAGTGCAGCAGCTTACTCTTTGTCTCTCACTCCCAGCAATATATGGCCCTATTCTGAGGCCCGCCGCTGTTTGCCTTATCCAAACCCTTCCTGAAATAACCATTTCTCCCTGTAGGAGGAAGACCCATCACCGACAGTCTCATAGTCTGTGGCCCCAGAGAAGGTTGATTACCTGAATCTTATTTAGAAAGTCCCCATTGACCTTGACCTCAGCAGTGCTGCCCCATGGAGCCCTACTATGGACCTCATATTAAATGAAATTAAAGCACCAAGGGCCAGATGTACAAAGCGTTTGTGACGTCACCATCTGGTCATCTACTGCCCCTAATTCTGTGAAAAACTTTGGATATAATGTCTGGTACATGAGACCTGTTCCGCTGAGACAGTCTTAAGAATAAATGTAGGAGGGGGGTGGGCGCACACTGCCTCACACTCCAGCACTCAGTTTGCCCCGATGCATCATAATAAATGCAGTGCACGATAACACTTTCTTCGGTGTCAGGCTTTAGTTTTTCACCCATGTTGGTGCAGAGCCAGTGCTGTGTATCTCTAGACACGTGTTTCAGGATTATTGTCCTTCTTCAGTAGAGAGCAACACTTTTTTGGGGGTTCCGGAGATGCTGCCCAAAGTCTTCTCAGGTCCCAGGCCCCAGGCCCCTCAACCAGGACGATGGGCTCCTATGAAGATTTGCTGGGGGTAGGCCCAGGCCATGATGTCAGTGAGGGGGGAGCGGAGAGCCTCAGAGCCCATGTGGCAGGTGAATCTTGCGTGACACCATCTTGAAGTATCCCAGAAGCCTTTGCAGGAAGGGTGAAACAGGGGTGGAGAGATGATGTGGAACCTGAGGATAGGCCAGAGGTGCATTCCTGCTGGCACCACCCACCTGCCCTCTGGTGCAGGTGGGAGGTCTCTCTCTTGGATGCGCTTTTCCTGATGAACACTGGGACTGGAGGCTGGCGCCACGGACCGTTGGAAGGAGGAGTCACCTAATTGTCCCTAGGACTAAGGACTCTGACTCTGATTGACCACAGGACCAGTGGGGGATAGACTGGTCTTCTGCGAGGGGAGGAGAGAGGCCCAGAAGAAGACGAAAGTGGAAGGCTGACGCAGAGAGCCTGTGAAACCGGCTCCCTGTAAAGTTCATCATCCTTTGAGGCCAGACGACCTGAGGAAAGTGCTCCAGCTAGGGCTCACAACCAGGAGGATAGTGAGCCAAAGGCTGTCTAGATTGGCCCAACGGGGTCCAAAATATGACAGTTTTACGTTTTGGGCGACCTTTACCATGACCAGAGTGAGGGGAGCTCCGCCGTCGTATGATCGTTGTCCCCTTCGGGGGGCCAGGCCCTGGAGGTTGGCCTGAGAAGAAAGGGCCCTGAGAACAGAAGTGAGGATGTGAAGCATGAGGAGCGCCATTGCACAACCTGCAAAGATCACGGAGGTCGAGTTCCCCATCATGGAGCTCCGACAAAGAAGCGGAAGTCAGGGACGGCCATCGCACAGGGGCCTAGGACCCGATTACTGGGCCCCGGCAAGGCAGATAAAGAAGGCGGAGCATTGCCGCACTCCCCCATGTGGCCTGATCACCGGCCACATGGCACACATGACCAGAGCAGAAGTGCCGGCTCCAGCAGCAACACACGAGGGTGCTGGCCATGCAGGAAGCCAGCGAGAGCAGCCAGGGATGGGCTCCCTGAACAGCCATGGGTGCCAAGGTGAGATCAGCCACCCCGTGAAATGGAAGACCAGAGAGTGAAGCTGTAGAAGGAAAATGAAAGACCAGCAAGGTGGCTGTACGGAGCTGGAGGGGGAGGTTGTTCCAGGTCTTGACAGGGGTATAGGAGAAGGATCGGCCACTGATGCGGCTGGGATGGATGCGCGGTGTGAGCGAGGGTGAATGAAGAGGAGCGCAGGTGTCTAGAAGGCTGTTGGAAGTTTGGTTTCTGTTTGAGGTAGGCCGGTCCTAGGTTCATGGATGGCTTTGTAGGCATGCTTGAGGATCTTGAACTGGCATCTCTTCTGGAAGGGGAGCCAGTGGCGGTCTCTCAGGGGGGGGGTGATGTGAGTTTGTTAGGGGAGGTCCAGGATGAGTCTGGCTGCAGCGTTCTGCACGGTCTGGAGTCTTATGAGGAGCTGGGTGGAAATGAGGGAGTTGCTGTAGTCGAGGCGGCTGGTGATGAGGCCAGAGTGACAGTCTGTCTGGTGTTGGTTGAGGCCCATCTGAAGATTCTGTGGAGTAGGCGCAGTGTGTGGTAGCAGAAGGAGGCAACTGCGTTATCTTGTCATTTTGTGGTCAGTTGGCTGAAAAAGATTTAAAGGCCTTTTTACAGAAAGGGAGTTTGTAGAAGAATATTTAAAGAAGATTTAGGCAAAGAGAGGGAACACCTCGAGCTGGACAGCCTAAAGCAAATAAAGCCAGAAAATTGAAAGCCAGCAAATGAGAGTCACAAACCACAAAGCCAATGGTAAGCAACGGCCGGAATACATTCCTAGGTCAACTTTCTGAATGTCCCCAAGATGTTTTGAGCGAACCAGACAGCTGTGCTGTCTGTTTTGATATTAAAGAAAAGGAACAAGGGTGTAAAGGAGTGAGGATATAGCACATAAAAGGAGTATGGGCAGGTAATAAAAGTAACATTAAAGAAGGAGTAAGGCGGGAGGGTAGAAGACGTATCAGTAATTAAGAAAAGGAAGGGAAATTAAAAGAATAGGAGAGAGTAATGGGGAAGTTAACAGAGGAAGAGTGTATGAGATACTGAAAAACATAAATCAGTACAGGGAGTGGTAAAAATTAGAAAGGGTACAAGACGTACGGGTATTAAAGAAAGGAAAGGGGAGGTGAGGTGAGGTGGGAGGGCTTTGAGGAGTTAATGGGGAATACCCAAAAAAAGAGGGGCTAAAGGGGAGTGGAGGTGAAACACCATTGTAAAAAAAAAAAATACCAAAAAGATGGACAAGCAAATTTGTCTTCAAAAATGTTTTTCTCTAGCTTTGTTTCCTCAAACTGGAGAAAACCATTAATAATGACCTCCAAAAAAGACTAGGTGTTTGAAGGTTGGCAGCTGCACCCTGCTACTGAAGGTACATCTGGCCAGCAGACACCAAGCTGCATCCTTGCCTTGTTTGTGTTGTAACTATCACCTGGAATCCTTAATTTACTTCCTTCTCCAATGCAGATCATATCACAAAGTTTATAAAAGAAAGATAGGCAGTGCCAGACGCAGGGGCATATTTACAAAGAAGTGATGGAACACTGCGTTAGCCTGGTTGGCTTAACGCTGCAATCCGTCACTTCAGAAACGCAGGGCTGCACCATATTTACAACAATATGGAGCGCGTTGTGTTTCCCGCTGTACTGGCGCTAAACTTAGCAGCCTAGCATGACCACAGGTGCCCTTGCACCGTAGTGCAAGGGTGCCTGTGTTGAGGGGAAGCTTGTTTGTGTTTCCTGCACATAAACAATCTTTAAATAGTGCTTTGTAACGTTTATGTAAGCTGCTTAATGCAGCACACATATAAGTTGCAAAACGTCATTTGTTTGGATTGTTTATGAGCAGGAAGGGTCACTTTCTTGCATATAAACAATCATTGGCAATTTGCTGTTTCTATGTGTGCTGCACAACGCTTCACACATCAGCAAAAAAGGGGAGACATTAAGCATTTCTCCTCATTTCGCCTGTTTAAGACCAGGTTTTCTCTGATATTTATTTTGGCTCTGCCAAATATTTGTGCCACTCTTGTAAATAGGGGGCAGCGTCAGAATCAATGTGTGTTGTGGTGGAGGATCCACCCCAACACCCGTTGCCCTCACCGTTCACGCTAAGTACAGCGTGAAAGGGTGCCTTATTTACAAGGCAGTGTTAAGCCACGTTAAGTGGCTTAACGCTGAATTGTAAATAAGGAGAACCCCCTATCCCCACAGGAACGTCGCTAAAAATGACGTTGTGATGGCGATAGGGGCTTGTAAATATGCCCCTCAGAACTTAAAGCAGACCTGGGAAGATGATAAAGTCAGCTCCAGCTGCACCAGGTGGGAGACCACAGCCAACTGCAAGATCATTTTGAAAACAGTGAGCCGAACAGTATATGTCACCAAATTGTGAGAAATTCTGGCTTTTCTGGAAGGGATCCAATGAAATATTACAGTAAGTGAGAGATTGCCGCAGCACCTAACAGCACTATTTCTGCCGCGCATGTAATCAGCAGGCACCTGTGAGAAAAGAGTGCACCTGGAAAGAGCCTTATGAAGATGTACAATTAAATAATAAAGAGGCTGCAGACTTTGTGGTAAAAGGACATGAGTGTGGACCCGGCCAGTACCCTGAATGCTCAGATGAGTTCTCTTGTTGAGCTTGCAAATGTTCCATGAGTATGTTTCCTCATGTGTAGTAACATTTCCTGGGATGCAGTTCTTACAGCCATTAAATGCAGCAGATTTTCAGAATACACAAGGTCGAGGGCTTTGGGGCATACGTACAAATCATTAGTGTGGTGGAAAGCATCCCCGATTCGCAGCATGCCCCGGAAGTGATACATGTACCACTTCCTGGAGGGCCAGGCTGCGGGATGAGTCTACTGGATGGGTCGCGAGTCTCACCTGTACACTGGGAGCAGTCCCACTCAAGGCAACGCAGGTATTCAGTCCTCTTACAGGTACACTTGCACTTCAATGTGACACCAGTGGCTACTGGAACTGTGGTAGGAGCTGTGGCAGGAGCAGTGGCAGGAGCTGTGGCGGGAACTGTGGCAGGAGCTGTGGCGGGAACTGTGGCGGGAGCTGTAGCAGGAGGAACCTTTGTAGGAACTGTAGCAGGAGCTGTGGTAGGGGCTGTGGGAGGAGCTGTTGGAAAAGAAAAATGAAATTCACATCAAATAATGTTATCGCTGCTGAGAAGACTCGCGCCACTCTGACATCAGCACACCTAGCGAGAGCCCAATATCCCTACAGCATGGTCAGACTCTCACACAGACCTCCCCTCCAGGGCCGGACTGGGGGGCAGATTTACAAGCCCCTTGCGACACATTTATGCCGACGTAGCGTCACTTCTGGGACGCAGCGGCGGTTTAAATCATGCACCACGTTACTACTTATTTACAACCTGACGGATCTAGGGAGATGCGTCACGTTGTAAAGCCCTGCTCCACATTAAACCTGCACTGAAAGGAAGGGGTCCCAGTGTATAAAGGGAACAATTAAATACAATTCATATGAATTAATCAGGAACAATTCTTTGGATCCACAAAGGTTTATTCACAGCGGGATCACATTTGGATCCCGCTGTGAAAAAACCTTTGTGGATCCAAAGAATTGTTCCTGATTAATTCATATGAATTGTATTTAATTGTTCCCTGTATACACTGGGACCCCTTCCTTTCAGTACATAGTGAACCCAGGTCCCAGTGACGATGTCTGGGTAGAACCCCCCTTATATATACCACATTAAACCTGCGTCAGGTTTAGTGTATGCAGGGTGGGCGTTCTGTCGCTAGGAAGCCCCGTAAAAGTGAAGCAGTGAAATCTACAAGATTTCACTGAGTCACTTCTACGTCCATGCTGTGTCAAAACCCTGCGCCTGTTTGAAGCAGGCGTAAGGAGTGACGCAGCATGTTAGTCATAGAAGCCCCTGAGCATTGCTGGAGTTGCGTCCCGCTTACACCATCAGATGCGACACACATCTGTCTATCCCTGCGCCACAGTGTGCCACATTGTAAATGCAAAGCATTTGTGGTGGCGCAAGGGTAGAATTGCACATCGCATCTTTACTGGCGCGTCCCTGCTGATATGCAGGGATTCACCAGTCCTTGTAAATATGCCCCTGGGAACCCAAAGCAGCCCTGGCAATTTTTTCAGACCAGCCCCCGGGGGCTATTTGCAAGTGTAAAGCACTGCTGTTTTTGTTACTGGGGCGGATATTGCAGCGCCACTGCAAAACCAGCCCCCAAGTAACAAAATTGGACCCCACCGCTGCAAAACCAGCCCCCAGTAACAAAACCAGACCCTACCGATGCACAACCAGCCCTTGGTAACAAAGCCGGCTTCTACTGCTGCAAAACTGGCCCCCACCCTGCCGGCCTCCTGGGGAAATGCCCGATGCCCGCTACAGCCAGTCCGGCCCTGCTTCCCTCTGAACAATGCAGAAAACACCACACTTTCCACCTCTCTCATGAATCAATTACAGCATAGTCTGTCTCATATATCTGCTCCTGCAGGATGCGACTAATGGATAATTAAGGAATTAGAAAAAGTGATAAAACTGGAATTAAATAAATGGCGGGAGATTATATTATTGAGGCAATACTTTGAATGTGGAACAGTTCCTCGAGGACTCTGGATGGGGCTAATGCCAACATATAAAGACTTAAATGTGCACCTACTTAAAGAATGAAGGAAAAAAACTCCAGGCTGTTCTGTTAAACTGATAGAGACATTGGTTAAGTGTGAGAAACGCAAGATGGACATACATTTGAAAAAATGTAGGTGTTGTTGTAGGAGATTGAGGAAATGAAAGAGGCATATTGTCCTAGAGAAATTAAGGAAAAATGAAGAAACTAATGAAACGAAAGCACCCAGATATGACAATGATCCAGAAATCCTTTAAGGACTTACGAGGAAGACCGATCGTTAGCTCCAAAGGTGCATTATTGGAGACCACCTCAAGGTATTTTGACTTATTTTTAGTGGAATACTACCAAACATTAACCTCCTATGTAAGAGATACATCTGATTTTCTACATCAGCAAAATCTCATGAACACCAATGTACACAATGATTACTGTGGACATTACCTCACTTTATACCTCAATCATTTATAAACCAGGGTATCCAAGCTTGTCAATATTTCCAAAGAGGAACCTCTTGAGCTACATCCAGCACATACAAATGGCCATGGGAATGTTGTGGAGTATTGTCTGAATCACAACATGTTCCTTTTTAACAAATGATCTGTTTACAAAAACAGCCACATAAATGGGGCCCTCCTTTGCACCAAGGCATGCAAATCTCTTTATGGGAGGGTGGGAAAAGGGAGCTGCCTGGTCAGAGAAGAATGACCCATATATGAATCATGCTGTAGCATGAATAAGGTTAATTGATGATCTCTTTATGATATGGGATGGGGAGGAATCCGATCCAAGAATGTTTCTTTAGAAATGAAACACAAAGGATTGTAACATTAAGTGTATATGTAATTGGAATATGACCACAATTAAATACTTAGATGTCTCTTTGTGTGTGGAAAAGGAAAAACTACGTAAGAAGATACATAGGAAAGCCACTGCGGGCAACTATCTATTGTATGCCAGTGGTGGGCATCCCGAGACTCTAAAGTACAGCATCCCTTAAGGACATCTACTACAAGGTCGAAGAACATGCTCATCCCAATCAGACATTGATGTGGAGGCAAAGTCAATGATCCAGAGATTGACTACACATGGTATCTTAAATGTGTACTTCAGAATGCTTATGAAAAAGTCAAAATACAGAAAAGGAATAGGAAACTGTGTGATGCATATCGAGACACCGCAAAGAAAATGGCCAAATGTACTGACAAGAAAGATGTTTTCAGATTCTTTATGGAATATAATATAGAATTTAGAATTTGAAAAAAACCTTGCCAAACCGAGTAACACATAATGAACATGTCAGAGAATTTGAAGAATACCATTGTAATGTAACTTACAGGAGAACCACTAATTTAGCTCACCTATTTAAAGACAGTTTTTGTCTTCCCACTAAACAGATGACAAGTTGGACACATAATGAAAGAGGGGGGTTCTGGAAATGTGTAACTTGCAAAGGCTCCATTTCTGGTGAGAACAAAAAGGACTATTTCACATTTGACTGTAAAATATCCCCAATTAAAAAGAAAATCAACTGTAATACAGAGTATGTCTTAGAATGCAACTGTAGGAAGAAGAATAATGGACGTACTATCAAGAAGGTAAAATACAATATTTACAACATTTGATAGCTATTAAGAATCATGACAATACCTACCCGGTAGCTAAACCTTTCTGGGAGTGACATGGTGGTATCCCTGCTGGTCTGAAATATTATGGAATCAAATATTTAAGGCACCCCCAGAGGGTTGAATGACCATTAGAACAAAGGAAACAGGAATCGATCCTAATTATATTATTGGGCAATGACCATCCTTGGGGGTAAGGGTTGGATGCTGAATTGTATACATTACACCTCTTAAGTTAGTTGCAAGCTCACATTGACAACTATGGTGATCCCATTCTATGAAATATGTGCCCATGGATATATATATATCTCCCTTATGCCACAGAATTTGAATCAACCCTTTTACTTTATCCAATTTTCGGAAATATGTGTCTCTGGACTTGTAATCGAGCAATCCATATGTCTAGGCCACCGTAGGAAATGGAAGATGAAATGTATGATTTGTTTGCAGAGATCAAAGTTGTGGATTAATTAGATGATGATGATATGTACTCAGGATCATATGGACATATTTGAAGATGCATTGATATATACACTGATCTTTTGTGATTATAGTTACCCAGTTGCAGCCGAGGTCGCTTTATGATGTGATGTTTACGTGTTGACAATTTGTAAATACAGCCACACTATTGAAGCACCTATCTCTTTAGAAATCTGATGTTGCACCTGCATTGACACTTATGTATATGGCTACTTTTCTTTCTATGTAGCCATGGAGGCATAGGGAGTGCAAGATGGAAATCCAAAATACTAGGCGGTGTTGAAATTATGCATTGACCCAACCATGATGATATATGTTCTGCGTCGCAGGAACCTCTCTTGCATGATACATTTTTGGATACATCAGTGCTTCGTGATCACTGATGCCAACCGAAGAACATGTAACTGTAGGATGCGAGGTTGTACATTGGCACTAGCACTATTTGAGCATAGCTAGTTGATTGGCTCATTTGCCACTTTAGAATAAAGTGATTGCGCATGCTCTGGAATCTTAGTATCACAGGTGACTAATAGAAGCCGACGACACCTTATGATCTGAGGTTACACATTGACTTTGTTCTACCATCGCCAGTTATTTCAAGCATCTGTCACTTTGGAATGTGGCTGTTGCATATGCATGAGCACCTTGAAATTGCAATCAACAGATTCAAGCACATGCCACTTTATATGATGAAAGGCCTTGTTTTCCTGTTGCCAATCAATAGAAGCCTGTGGCAATTTAAAAAATGTGACTATTTCATACACACTGATAATTTATAATGCAAGGTTTCACACTGACTTTATTCAAATGCGTAAGCAACCTAGAATTACACCCATCCAATGCAAGCAGGTGCCAATTTATGATGCAAGGTTACAAATTGTCCTTGATTTACTTTAGCCAATCAACAGAAGCCAGTGGCATTTTAAAAATGCAGCGATGGCAAGTGCACTGCCACTTAAGAATGAGCCATACAGCATGGGTATTGAAGCATATGTCATCCTAGGGCGATGAAAGTATTTGAAACTATAGAGACATTGTGGAACAGTATGCTAGCTTTACATCTAAAAGAGTATGGGAGGGGCCAGTTATGTGATGATGGTGTCCACATGGAACACACATGTATGTATTAACAATTCACAGTTATCAGGTTTCTAAAAATCTTTAATGGTGAGAATTGCATTATGTTTCGAAGTTTTATCCATTTGAAAAATATGGCACCATTATGTAAATATTGGTCCAGGAGCAATATTCAACAATTAAATTAAATGTGAATGCTTACATGGATGTATATAAACATGAATGAATTACTGAATTGATAGCAGAAACATACTGAAAATCTTGAGTTGGTGAAACATGTTTGGACATAGGCACTTTATATTTCAAGGTAATTGCCACCTCATTCAAGATTGGCTTAGTCTGAACAGCCACGTTGGAAATATTTTTATGATTAAAAATGGAGTATGAGTATTGAACTGCGAATAGCGATGGAGCAGAAATGGTTTATGTTTGTAGTTACATTTAAAATGGCTCAAATCTGGGAAGATTTTTAACAAATTTAACATCACAAATTTTATCCATTTAAAACACATGAATACTAAGATGATGGGTGATTTAGCGGCATCACTAGAAGAAGGCACACATTCTAGGTGGTTGTGCGGGTGAACATGAGGAAGGGTCACTAAATCATTTGTATTGAAGAGACACCATGAGTGAGTTAAAAGTACTCAGCTGAAAAGCGTTGGATATACTATTTCACTCATTGTTTTTATGTGTTTATTGTTTGAGTCATATTTTAAAGTACGAGGAGCCTTTGAGGTGCCATATATATAAATATAACTAAAAAAAGTTAAAGGGACTTTATAGTTAGGTGGAAAAACATGCCATTTTAAACTAGTAAAACCAATAAATTTCACAAGTTACAGTTATCTCAAGTAACTATAACTAGTACTTTAAAATAACAATATCTCTCACACCACCATGAACTGTGTTGTTTTCAATGATGTAATTTCAGATGTTGCAGCGATGTTATCATTGATGTCATAGAACATGTCATGAGTGATGTAATATGCAAGGTAATTAGTAGTGGTAATGAGAGGGCTTGAGTTACAGTTACTTGAGGGCATGAGTTACATTTGGTTGAGATAAAGATAACTGGTGAATTTCAGTGGTTTTGTTGGTGTAATACAGTATGCTGTACCTGACATTTTCACCTAACTATAACTTCCCTTTAACCTTTGCTTTTTTCAGTGAATTTCTATCTTTTGTGTAACATAATGTAAGATGGCAATTAGCAAGGTTCTGCTGCACCATGGAGGTGAAGATGTCCTTTTTTAAGCGTGTGGGAGCTCCCTCTGAGCCCCGGCTACTAGCAGCAGGGGGATCAGGGTGTCCCTACGCTACCCAATGATATTGTTTTTGTTTTTAACTTCAAGACACGGGAACCGCCATCTGTAATATTAACGGGTGTATCCTATTGCAACAAGCACACAAAGTAAATTATGAAGCATATATGTGGAATTACCCACATTAAGTAGATACTATACTTTTTAGTTCACTGGTATTGAGTTATGTAGGAGGTGTAATGACTCCAAAGACATTAATGAGATTAGCAATTTATTAAACCTTGAATACTGTTCCAAAAACGCATTTGGCTAATATTTACCTTATTGATATCTACCTGCTTAATAGTCCATGTCCACAGAAGTTTAAGAGAATGGCTTCACATTATACATTTGCTAATTAAAGCGCATGCACTACCAGGTACTATGGACAACCCTCCATAGTGCCCTACACATATTCCTGAAACGCGCGGGATGGTGTGCACAATTTTATCATTCGAAGCAATCATACTGTGACCTGAGCTGTCCATTAGTGAGTCACACATAGATTATGCAAATGTATAATGTAGATGATTTTTCACAGAATATTTGGAAATAAATCTATGCACTTTATAAATCTTGAGTTTACACAGAAGTTGTCTACAGCGCTTCATGACAACTCTTGAGTATCAGCATATACAAAAAAATATGCAAGTAAATAACGTATGGTACGGAGGCTCTTTAATTTTTCTCATATATGTTTGGTAACAGCTGTTTAAATTAAGGTGCAATCTATTGAAATGTACGTCTGCATCTCTCACTACTTGTGCTTAGCATTTACCTTGTTTAAACAAGGTAGCAAATGTGTGTATCAAGTAGCTTTTACCATCTTGTTTCCAGTACTATAACATTTCTATTTGAGGAGCAGCAGCTTTGATGATGTCATAAGTGATGTGAACAATGAGGTTATTAGAGATGTCATCAGTAATGTCATCAATTATTTCATTTCACTACAGTTTTAGGATGTGTTGTCATAAGCAGTGTAAGATGGACTGCAAGTTACTTGAGTTAAATTTAACCGGTGAATTTCAGTGTTTTTGATTTTTCTTTAAAATGTTATAACTGACATTTTCACCTGAGCTCAGTAATCTATAACTGATGAATTTCAGTGTTATTGTGATTTTTAAATGTTTTTTTACATATCATTACAACACCTTACTATAACTTCACAAAAGGGCATTTCTAAGGTAAAATTGTATTACCTTATTTAACTATAATGTTACTTTTTTATATGTATGTATTGATGGATAGATAGATACACAATTAATTAAAAGATAATTGATTAAATCATTATAAAAAAATATTAAAAACATTTAAATCATTTAAATCGGATTGATAAATAGGCACTAGAGAAAGGAATATATGTTGCTATGAAAGATATGTATTTGTCTGCACTGGGAAGTGACTGAACCAGCTCCTGCAGCAAACGCCTGCATGTGCCCGCTGATTAATGTCAGCGGCAGTGCGCTAAACTGAGTAAATCTGACACTCAGGTGTACAATCTACTCCAAGGAAGATATCACCGACTCAGTGACACTAATGTAAACCTAAACCTGTCTGGCATGAAACCACCTCAATTTAAGTGCCACAAAAATTGAATTCCTTTTCTTTCCCCCGCCCCATGGGTCCCTCAGGGTTAAGACTGGATTAAACAACTGGACGACCTAAAATGCAATACAGTCACCACAGAATCATTTAAATCCATTGGGATAGCCCTGGATAGAAAAATCTTACCATGCAAGCCTACATCATCATATCCACACACCATGCTTTTCTCCAAGTTAACTGGGTCTGGGTGGATTTCATAGCGTTCCACTATGTGGAATTCAGCGAATGGCCAAAAAACACTCCGCCGCACTCTGCGGAGTTCTGCAAGCGGCAGTGTGAGGTAAGTCTCCCAGCTCATGCTGATTTTTAGCACTGGGAGTTTTACAGTACAAACAGCACCAGGCACAGCCCAAAGAGAGTGCAGCTTCCTTCTGCCACTCGAGTAGATGTTCTACTCGAGCGGCAGCTTCCTCAACCTGAGTGGCAGCTTCCTCAACGTGAGTGGCAGGTTTCTCAAGGCAAGTGGTAGCAACCTTCCGCGACCGCCTGTGTTGAGAAATCTCACTGGGAGTTGGTCTACTGCATGATTATCCTCACTCACGCTCATCAAGTTAAGGTTGGCGAGCCACGAGGGAGAAAAAATCTGATCCGCACCCCAAGGCAGAGTTTTTGGGAAATCTGTGCTCTACATGGAGTGCGGAGTGGGGAAAACTCTGCAAACTCTGCCAGCAGAGTTGAATTTTACAACCAGACCTAACTTTAACCTCTTGAGAAAGTGAAACCTTTCATCCTACCTCCAGACTTCAAGATTACCGGCTAATCTCCGGTCATATCGAGACTGAAATAAGGGAGTGTAACGTTAACCGGTTCACCTAATTCAAGCAGGACAGCAATCAAGGCTTCCCGGAATGCTGTGGCAAGACTAATAACAGGAACAAGACATTCAATCACATCACACTCAAGTCTAACGTCTCTCAACTGAGTCCCGTCCAAGCTAGAATCTAGCGGAAGATACTGTTCATGACGCACAAAGCCCGGCAACATGAGGCACCCAAAATAAGCTCAAGATATCAGGGGCCGCCGATCCCTACGAAGCGCCAATCCTCTCTTGCTGCCTAGATTCAGAAACAAGAAGACCTGGGCTCACTCCTTCTCGGATCTGAAACTTGCTCATGTCTGAGATTTGATTAACCCATCAGTAATTATTTTCACGAAAGAGGCTAAGAGGCTTGTACTAAGTAGATTTGTAATATATTGTTCTGATCTAGCACAACTCAGTGGTCTTTACACCAAGGACATTATTTTGCCGAGATGCAGATGTATTTAGGCACACTGGCTCACCACTGGGAATGGGGATCGGTAAAACATACTGTTTATTCCTGAAGGATAATATATGTTAAGTAATGGGATTTGCGGGTTGCTCTGTACAGTTCTCGGAGAACCTTGGTTCATGTTTGAAATTTATAAACTCTCTAATAAATAAATAATACATTTTAGGGTTTTAAAAAAACAAATGTTGAGATTCCAAAATCCTAAGACCCCAGGATGGTTTCCGGGACCCAGGGAGGGTTTAATGTTTGCAAATCCAACACCAGAGTTATGAATCCCACAACAAATCATTTTTGTTATTATTTATTTTACTTCCAATTTTAATTAATTTTTAATACCCCCTTTCCCCACGTGGAAGAAGGGTCAAGGTGGGCTCACTCTGCCTCGTTAGGAGCTTTTAAAAATTGTATTCAACATTCCCATGCTGTGGAAGAAAAGGACGCAAATCTGACCTGAATACCTTTAGTGGGGGAAATGTTATGAAGGCTTAAGTGTGTAGTGCCCCAAACAATAAAAAAGGGTTCAGCAGTGGGACAGAGAAGCCTCAGCAGCTGAGGAGCTAAAGGAGTGAAGGAGATATTTCCTTCCAGCAATGGGCCACAACTTCCCCTCTTCTCTCTACAGACGCCTTCAAGAACTCCTGGAGCAGACTCAGGGAGCGGATTTGAGAGGTTACCGCCATCTATCCTCCCCGGGAGTCTGAATGGCTGATAGGCTCACTAGACACTGGAGTTATACAAAAACAAGTAAAAGACTTTAAAAAATGGAGTACTGGCTGGCCCCATCTTTCACCTTGTACCTTGCACCTCTTCTAACTTCTCTCCACAACTTTTCATCCCCTTGGTGGAAGATTTTGACTTCCAGAATTCCCACCCAAGTGGAGCTGAAAAGCTCATAAGACACTGGGGTAAAATGTGACAAAGTAAATGGAGTGAAAGCTAGTCATCTCAGAGTATCAGAGCAACTTTGCTAATATTTCGCTTTATAATGGGAGAATTTATATCTCTGCAGGCCTGGTGTTCGCTGCACTGTGAGCATCTTGTCGAGTTGGGTTGGTCTGCATGTGTCCTATGAGATGCAGGGATGCTGGGGCTTGCTTCAGTACTCATGCATGTCTACCAGAAGGCAATGTCTAGAAGTGAGTGGTCCTTCGAGGTTCACTGCTACAAAGACATCATGACATCCTGAGCATATCTTGAGAAGCTCTCATTCAGGTTTTACTTCTTGCGTGGCTTGTAATTGACTGTAAGTCTGTGCCTCATTTCTGAATGCAGGTTGTAGTTTAGTCTTTGTATTGGCATTTATGGTCATGAGGACTTGGTGGTGGTTATAAAGATGTATGATGAGAAGAAACACAATGATGTTCACAACCCATCCAGACTTGGGGGCCTATTAGGATGGCGGGTGGATTGCCCCCGCCCGGCCGGCGGTAGCTACTATTCACCCGCCATCCCCAACAGAATAACCCCCCGCCACATTAGGATGGCTGGGGGGTCCGCTGCAGACGGAAAGTCTGTCCGCGTGCATTTCCGCCGGTCGCGAAGTCGACCGGCGGAAAAAGTGCTTGTCTATGGTGGTGGTGTCTGCGAGACACCGCCAACCATATTAGCATGAGGGTGGCCCAATGCTTCTCCACAGCGGCGTTGCCGCCGTGGAGAAGCATGCGGTCTTCACTTGGCAAGGTGGCGGTGCACATGGGGGATACCTGTGGTACCACCCCCTGCATTTGCATACACAATGCGGTAGGCACCGCGTGGTGCCTTCCGCTTTGTGTATGCAAATGCACAACATGCATTTGTGACATTGCAGCGGGAGCTGGTGTAAACACCACCCGCCGCAATGTTACAAATGCATGATGCGCCCGCCAGTGTGGCAGGTGCATCATAATTTGCATGGTGGGACCGCCGCTCTGGTCGCGGGTGGTCCCGTTTTCCACGAGGATGGTGGGCGGACAAAGTCCGCCTGCCATTCTAATGAGCCCCTAGGTCTTCACTCCACACCTGGGAGTCTGCACAATCATTCCTGTACGTAGGAATCTGCACTTATCGCTGATTCTTACCAGACGTGTACAAGGTCAAGACTTACTTCAGCCCTACTGGACTGGGATCAGTGGAGAGGGCTTTGTGCAAACGTGAAATACACTACACTTGCTGTGGTGAACCCCTAGATGTGGTGTGCGTAACAGCTAGCATTACACAGGAAAGAACACAAGTCCCTCATGTCTGATGGTATTCACATGTGTCTAACTCCACGATCAGCTGTTTCTGAATCCGGAAGTTTCTTCTCCCACAAAAATGTGTGGCCAAACAATGTAATGGCCATCATCTCGAAATCATACCTCTCTTGGTTTGGCACAAGTCCTTTTTCGCCTTGATGGTGCACTCTTCCTGCAGGATAAACGTCTTGCTCTTGAGCAGTCAGAACAAATACTGGGATATCATTCCTAGATTGTGGTGTTGAAGTACTGCTGGGGTCAAACTCCTGCTCATTGTATATCTTTCACACACCAAGCAGTGAAACGTTCCAGGTCACATTCAGATCATGTCATTGCGAAGGGTCTTGAATGTTTCTCCCTTACAAATGCTGTTTTAGGCCTGGCCACACAGATGTGTATCTTACCCATGTCTTGGGACCGGTTACAATGGATCAGAACTAATGTCTGTGGCCTCCTGTTGGCTTGTTGATGCCCTGAGATAGCACATTGCTGATTTCTTTCTTGTGTGGTCACAGGCGGAGGAAGGGTGGGCAGGCGCTTCTTTGAGGGATGTCAGGCCACATTTTAGAGCTGAATGGAAGGATTCAGCTTTTGCCACTGAACCTTTAGCGCTTCATTCAAAAAGGCTGATGTTAAAAGGCGTCACGTGTGGTTTGAGTTCCACGAGGTCATTCAGACGTACATATGATATTTCACTGATTATATTTTCTTTTAACTTTTAAATGTTTTTATTGCCCTTTCAATGCAGCCTGTATATATTGAGAAAATGGAGGTCTATGGCCATACATTTTCATTCTAGATGGTCTCTTTTCTAACTAATCTCCGACCCATGACGGACACATGGCTAACCCGTAGCTGGCCCACCACTGATCCCTCCAGGGCTGACCCATCAGTAACCCATGGCTGACCCTCGACTGGACCATGGCTAATCCATTAGTAATCCATGACTGAACTACAGATGACCCTCACAGACCCACAGGTGACCCATCACTGATGCATGGCTGACCCATGACTAGCAGATCACTGACCCATTACTGACCCATGGCTAACCCATTACTGGACCACAACTGACCCATTAGTGACCCTTGACTGTCCCACAGATCACTCACCCAAGGCAACTCATGGCTATCCCATCACTGACAAATAACTGGCACATCCCTGACCTAAGACTGACCCAACACTGGTCCAGGTGGACCAATCACTGACCTATGGCTGACTCATCACTGACACATCACTCACCCATGGCTGACCCATCACTCACCCATGGCTGACCCATCACTGACAAATCACTCACCCACAGCTGACCCATCACTGACCCATCACTCACCCAATGCTGACCCATCACTCACCCATCGCTGACCCATCACTGACCCATGGCTAACCCATTACTGGACCAAAACTGACCCATTAGTGACCCTTGACTGTCCCACAGATTACCCATCCTTCACCCATCGCTGACCCATCACTGACCCATCACTGGACCATGCCTCACCCATTATTGACTCATGACTGACCCACAGATGACCCATCACTGAACCATCACTCACCCATGGCTGACCCATCACTCACTCACCCATCACTCACCCATGGCTGACCCCTCACTCACCCATCACTCACCCATGGCTGACCTATCACTTACCCATTAGTGACCCTTGACTGTCCCACAGATGACCCATCACTCACCCAAGGCTGAACCATCACTAACTCATGGCTAACCCATTACTGACCAATAACTAGCACATTCCTGACCCATTACTGACCTATGACTGAGCAAACACTAATCACGGCTGGCCAATCACTGACCTTTGGCTGATGCATCACTGACCAATCACTGACCCATGGCTGACCTATCACTGACCCATCACTCGCCCATGGCTGACCCATCACTGGACCATGGCTTACCCATGGCTGACCCATAATTGACCCACACTCAACCATGGCTTAACCGTCACTCACCCATGGCTGACCCATCACTGACCCATGGTTGACCTCCAGATGACCCATCACTCACCCTTGGCTGACCCATCCATGAACTATGGCTGACCCATGACTGGACCATGCCTCACCCATTATTGACCCATGACTGACCGACAGATGACCCAACACTGACCCTTCACTGACCCATGGCTGAACCATCACTGAACCATCACTCACCCATGACTGATTGATCAATAGCCCATCACTCACCCATGGCTAACCCATCACTGACCCATAGCTGATCCATTACTGGAACACAGCTTACCCATCACTGACCCATGGCTGATCCATCCATGACCTATGGCTGACCCATCACTGGACCATGCCTCACCCATTATTGACCCATGACTGACCGACAGATGACCCAACACTGACCCATCACTGACCCATGGCTGACCCATCACTCACCCATGACTGATTGATCAATAGCCCATCACTCACCCATGGCTAACCCATCACTGACCCATAGCTGATCCATTACTGGAACACAGCTTACCCATCACTGACCCATGGCTGATCCATCCATGACCTATGGCTGACCCATCACTGGACCATGCCTCACCCATTATTGACCCATGACTGACCGACAGATGACCCAACACTGACCCATCACTGACCCATGGCTGACCCATCACTCACCCATGACTGATTGATCAATAGCCCATCACTCACCCATGGCTAACCCATCACTGACCCATAGCTGATCCATTACTGGAACACAGCTTACCCATCACTGACCCATGGCTGATCCATCCATGACCTATGGCTGACCCATCACTGGACCATGCCTCACCCATTATTGACCCATGACTGACCGACAGATGACCCAACACTGACCCATCACTGACCCATGGCTAACCCATCACTGACCCATAGCTGATCCATTACTGGAACACAGCTTACCCATCACTGACCCATGGCTGATCCATAGATGACCCATCACTCATCCATGGCTGACCCGAGGCTGATCCATAGATGATCCATCACTCACCCATGGCTGACCCATCACTTACCTATAGCTGACCCATCACTGACCTATGAGTGACCCAACATTGATCCATGGCTGACCCATCACTGAGCCATTGTGGAGCAGAAGCCAGACAATGACAGGCCACAATGAAGGCACTTTCACTCACTGTTGCCTTTTGTTTACTACACACCTTGAGATCACAAGGGGCCAACTTCTGGGGGGAGTGAATCTCTTACTATGTGTGACTTCTTGCTGTTCCTTGATGAGCTGGCACCTATTCTGCCTCTTCTGCTGGTCTGATGTCTCAATGGACCGATGCATCCCCTTCAGGCGACCGCCTTTAACCATTTGAAGTTTGTTGGATAAACTCATCATTGAGGCGCAGTTTGTAAACTCTATCATCTGCACCAAGACACTGCCTTGAGGTGAATGTGTAATTCGCAGATGCTCCCTTGTGTTATGGGTATCCTCTGTGTCTTGATGTCTGATCTCATTGGAGCTGTGGGCAGATTGTCTGCCATAGCTTGATTACACCTCTGTCAGGATGTGGCATCATTATTCCTTTAGGTCACAAGCTGGACAATTTAAAACAACTTTGGCTCAAAGGCTCTGCAGCTGCCTTGTCGTGTTGTAATCATTGTGGAGACTATGGTAATCACAGTGGCATCTGTTAAAGATGAATCTAAACTCTCCTTCTGCACCTCATTTCACCTCAGTCTTTGAGTGGTACTCAAAGCAAGTTGAAATGTATTTTGAGGGAGTGAGTCTTGCTTGAAGTTTTGTTTAGTGCCCATAACTGCTGACATAAATTAGGCAAGACTTATAATTAGGATAGTCAAAGCATGTTTCTTTTTGTTGATTCTTTTGTAATCAATGTATGTGATTTACGTAACTATATAGTTCAGTTGCATCAAAACTCCTTGTTATCGAAGGTCTCTGATGTCCTGATGAAGGTATCCTCGTTCTTTTAGTACACCGAAACATCAATCGCTACATGAGTGGACCTGGGAATACTTTTCTTAGCAAATCCAACTTGCAACTTTTCCAATTAATATTTCAGTCTCTGAAATCAGCCTCATGCACATTCAGCCAACCATGCTCCGTTCTTCTTCATGCAGTAGTGTGTATCTATAGAACCTCGAAAGCCGAGGTAATAACTTGTGGCTGTTATTTTATAGAGGGAATATATTTGTATGCAGTTGTAGCTTTACTGATATTCATGCTTTGCAATTAAGGAAACAAATGATGTGCATTCTTTGTCTTGTCACTGGTATATTTTTGGTTAGCATCACTTTAGGACCATATCACCTGGAATAAAAATCCCTAAAAGACCCTATATTTTTCCACCTGTCAGTTCCATGAGGTTCCGAAATTCCTTTACCCATGGAAGTGAGGATGGTGCAGTGGGCACTGTGGTGCCCAGTGTGGAAGAACTATTGTTGGAATGTGAAGGAGGCACCTGACATTCTCAGAAGCAGCCTGAGGAAGACCCAAAGCAGTGCCGGAGAGCCGAAACATCACACCCCCAAGTTGGACTTACCTACAGTGCAGGCGGAGCAGTCAAAGCTCAAACAGATGAAAAGAAGGCTCAACTGGCAGGTGCAGCTACACGTAGGAGGGGGTTCCTCAGCAGCTGCTGTCCCTGAAAAGAAAGAGGAGACAAGGACAGTCAAACACTTGATGAGGCAGACAAAACTCAGAGCATCCTCCCAAACCTTAAGTAGACTGTGGTCAGGTACTGGGGCCTCTTCTCCTACCTGCAGCTTTCTATTAATCGCATCCACTGCTGGGCGCCTATGGTGCACCTAGGAAGGGGACCCTACTGAACTGGTCGTGGCATGACCAACCATCACTGGGATTTTGTTATCATTTCCTTGGTTCTGTCTTTTCACCATCACCCTGGTTACTTTCCACAAGCTAATGCCTATAATTTGACTTGATGACCATAACCCGCTCCCTCCCCGATTCCGCAACGAAGCGGGTCATAGGTACTTGGTACGGAAGATGAGGGGTGTACCACTGTTTTTAAGTAGAATCTAGCCCCTACAGTTGGAAGATGTTCTGTAGGGTTTCTTGGTAATCAGTAGTACTATTTCCTCTTTCTACCCTGTCTCTGTGCACCACTTTCCACCTCTGAAAGCATCTTAAAGTTCAGAGCATGTGTCTGCTTTGAAATCCCACATACTGGAAAAAGGAGGTTTCTTGGGACTCACCGTGTCCGCACCAATCAAGCTCCGGCATGACTGCTTGTAGCTTGAGAGAGGAGACAGCTGAGCAAAGGACTGGCTTTGAGCTGGAGGTGAAGGAGAGCACAGAGAGGCTTGTCTCCATGCTACATAATTAAGCATGGGCGTAAAATCCGTTCCGTTCACCTAATTTGCGGATTTTCTGCAATTTCGCTGCCCACGAATCTCGGGAAATTGCAGAAAAATCTGCGAAATCGCGTGCGGGACGGATTTTCAAAAACTGAAGTACATGAAGCACTTACAGGGTTACAGCAGGTGCCCAAGTTGAAGCTAATTTCTATGTAACCATTTACAAAATGGTTACAAAGAAATTAACTTCAATTTGGGCACCTGCTGTAACCCTGTAAGTGCTTCCTGAGTGGCGCCTCCGGAGTTGTTGCCTACTTGCAACTATTCTCTGACCCTGCTCTGATCCTCGAAGCTGGGTCAGAGAATAGTTACAAGTATGGCACAATGCTCCAGGCTGTCACAAACATTAAACCACAACAGGAAGCACTTACAGATAAGGAAGCAGGTGCTGGACTTGAAGCTCAAATTCAGTAACACATTAACCAGCCCCCGGTTGAGGTTGGGCAGGTGTGCTTTCTCCCCATAATCTACAGTGGTGAACCAGAGGGTGCTGTGATGAACCAGAAGGTGCAGTTGTGAACCAGAGGGTGCTGTGATGAACCAGAGGGTGGCAGTGGTGAACCAGAGGGTGGCAGTGGTGAACAACAGGGTGCTGTGATGAACCAGACGGTGGCAGTGATGAACCAGAGGGTGGCAGTGATGAACCAGAGGGTGACAGTGATGAACCAGAGGGTGGCAGTGGTGAACCAGAGGGTGGCAGTGACGAACCAGAGGGTGGCAGTGGTGAACCAGAGGGTGGCAGTGGTGAACCAGAGGGTGGCCGTGGTGAACCAGAGGGTGCTGTGATGAACCAGAGGGTGGCAGTGATGAACCAGAGGGTGACGGTGATGAACCAGAGGGTGGCAGTGATGAACCAGAGGGTGGCAGTGATGAACCAGAGGGTGGCAGTGGTGAACCAGAGGGTGGCAGTGATGAACCAGAGGGTGGCGCTGCTAAGCTGCCCGGGAGCCCGGTGGGTGTGAGCCCCTGTGCTTCTGAGCTGCCCAGGGGTTGTGAACCCACGCGCTACTGAACTGCTCCGGGGCCCAGTTGGTGTGAGCCCCTGTGCTGCTGAACTGCCCCGGAGCCCTCTCAGTGTGAAAATCATTTGTGCTCAATTGCCTGGGAGCCCTCTGGGTGTGAGCACACATTGTGCTAAGTGCCCCCCTGCCCCCAGTACCTATATACCCGTACCGCACAGCACCATTATGCTCTTGCACCATGAAGTCTGGTGCCTGGATGCTCCTGATCCGTGTAGGTGGTACCACTGTCTGGTGCAGTCAAAATGTAAAGTCATAACTTGCTACACAGCACCAATAAACACGTGTCCCCCCTGGCACCGGTGTGCGCATGTACCAGGCATGGAGCACCCGCATGCAACTGCACCCTACTGCCCAGAGCCAGCATATGCCTGTACGGGGCAGTTTAGTATGAGATGGGACATTGTCCAGCAGCAGCAGCTGCATGCGCCTGAACCCACTGAGCAGGATCAAAATGGCTTTGTACCAACACGCGCAGCAGAGCTATCTTGGACATCTGAAGGATTCTGGGGTCCTGTGCCAAACGTATTTTTGCATCCATGAGTTTCCCGAGCCCCATCCCCGTGTAGCTCTTGTGACCAGGAGGCTGCTTTCTCCTCATCTGCGGCTCTGCTCGGTCTCTGACCCTTTATAAACAAGATGCATGTGAACTCGCATAGAAGACCCACCCGTTTGACCCCGCCCACCACACACTAGCGGTATGAAACGTCTTCCCGGCCATCCCCACTATAATGGCCAGCTCACTCAAGGGACCTCGGCGCCTTTTGGGGCGCTGGCAAAGTTACAGGCACACGTGGTCACATATTTGTGCAAATGGCACAAAAATCCGCGAGTTTGCGGGAAAATTCACCAACTCGCTGACTTTTTTTGCAATTTCGCACGAATTCGCGGACCGCGAATTCGCAAAATTCGCCCATACCTACATTATTAAATGGCTACCACCACTAAAAAAAACAAAGTGAGAGTGCCCTTTGGACTCTGATTCCCATGGTCTAGCGAGGCAGTCTTGGGCCCACTTTGGTTCTCCATTTTAGTTTCATATTTTACAAGGTTTGGCAGACTTTGTTTTAGCCCTATTATTTTTACACAATATTATTCTAAAAAGAAGTTATACCTTCTGCTTGTTTTAAGACATCCCTTCGCGTGGCATAATCTTTACTCTTCGTCCAAGGCTAAGGAGCAGAACAAGGTATACTAATGTCTGCGTTGCCTGCTTAGAGAAAGCTTCTAACATATAGACACATCATTGCACCAGAGCTGTCCCGATAACACAGTAGTTTTATTTTATAAGCAGTGCACTGTCCCTTTACAGGTCAGAGGGGCACTTCAGCCGCAATGCGCCCGGAATGAATGCTGTGTTTGGCACGTAGATCAGCAAATGCAGATCTTACATACTATAACGTGCATTCGTAAAGCACGCATTCACCCAAGGGCATTTTGGTGCTGAATAAAAGATGTTTATTTTGACCTAACTCAATAGTGCTCATTTTATCAACCTCAGAAGGATGAAAGGTTGAGTGGGCCCGCCAGGCTTTGAACCTGTGACCATGAGGTCAAACACAGGCCTCCACAGAGGACGCATTAGTCCACTAATCCACCGGAGCCAGCTCTTCCATCCTTATCCTGCAGAAAGAGATTGCCAATCATACTCCAGACCAAGTCATACAGGTATGGGGTCTCAGGGTGACCTAAGATATAGGGCAGAGAGTGCCCCCAATACGTTCTCACAGTAGGGATAGTGATAGGTTGGGATATATAGATATTTAGAAAACAGACTGCCATGGTTGGACGAAACATTCTTTTCATCGTATTTATACAGCTTGTTACATTGTTTTTTTTATATGCCTAATAATCGCAGCGTACTCTTTCAAGATTACGATTGTTTCAATAAATGTATCGAAAAGTTCCTTTGTATATTTGTAATGTAATGTTTACCAAGGGCATGCATGAGTAAACAACAAAAGGGTAAGATCTGTTTCCATGCTTCCGTTGGGGATCAGAATGTCATGTTGGAGGTTGCTAAAATCACCACCACCCCTGAAAAGTTAGGGGTTCGGGTGAAAAATGCTGAGCTAGCTACTAGGAATTGGCTGACAGTATCTGAGGCAGTAGCCTAGCTAGCCGATGTGTCGCCCATGGCGGTACCTTCATTTGCCGGGTGCTGGTGATTCCTGCGATGGCCGCAGGTAAGAGCGTGGGGGCTGTCGGGTGATGCTGGCGATTCCCATGACGGACGCAGGTAAGGGGTGGAGGCTGCTACCCCAAAACTTATACTGCCCCATCCCCCCCCCCTTGCCACCCCACTGCTCTGATGGTGTAGATGAACTCAGTCTCTGCATTTTGTTCTCCTGTTGTCCTAATGAACAGTCCTACATTTTCGAGTAGGAACCTAATAACAATAGAACGGTACAGGCTCGTGTGTTGGGTAATGAAACCTTCACGTACCCTCCACATCTGTGGGGATAGTTTTAAGTCTGAGAGATCAATCAAGCAATCAGGGGATTGTAAGCACTCTACTCATCCATCTAAATCAGACCCAGAGTATCCTCACCACCCTCCTCAGAGTATTAGAGGTCCATAATGTATACATAAGTATTTTAACTTAAGACTAATGAAGTAGCATTGCTTCCTAATATGAAACAGCGCAGCCTGGACAATGTACTTACAGTGAGTGATACATACACCAACTGGAATGACACCCTGTACCCCACGTTCTAATACTAATGGGTCGATTTCGATGTCGGTCGGAAAGACTCTGAATCGGATTCAGGTTTGCCGAATTCAATTTGAAACCTGTCTTTCCAATTGATTTGAAAAGCTTTCCGGATGACCAATCATGATGTGCACTAAGCATATGGACTTTCCGAGTCAGTTCTGAATGGCATTTGGAGCCGACATGAACAGTCCATGATTCCGACCAAGTCATTATGATGTCAATTCGGACAGCCTTTCTGAAACGATTGTTCCGACATGGAGCCTTTTGAATAGGACCTCTGGGTTACCCAATGGACCCCTTTTTGCAACCATGCACAGTGTGGGGTGCCTGACACAGGATGCATGATTTTCCCCACCCACCCTTTTCATCACTGGGAACCTGTATATTCGGAAGGAACACAGTCTCCCATTGAATTCAATGGGTGTCTGACCGAATCATATTCTGAACAATCGTAATCGGTCGGTCAGACTCCCCGAATCCGATTCGGTCGGAAACCATTCCAAGAACGATTCATCAGAATGTTTTCCGAGCAACATCGTAATGGACCCCTAAGCATCGACTGTTTCACCTTACTACTGTGAAATGGATCACTGTGGCATTTCAGCGAAGTACTACTGACCCAGAAAACTAGCCTGATATATCTCATTGAGAAAACTACTAAAGCATTTTTCTGACCTGTGTGAAATGTACCGACCAAGACAAATTCTCTTTGACATTGTACTTGCCTCTTTGGTCAATGTGATTTTTCATGTTATATCCTCATGTTTAAGTAAAGTAGACTGTCAGGATGGTGCAAACATTAAATACAATTAATAAAATTAGTAGCTGCACTCTTTAATAAATGGGATCGAACCCTTCTGAAAAATGTCCATCCTCTTTGACTGCATGTTTTACAGCCTCGCTGATTGATGTCTCTGCTGTTCCATAAAAAAAATATATATCTGTCAAAAAAAGGTGTAGGTGATTTACTATTAAAAGTATAGCAACCTGGGAGGGTGTGAGACTGGGACGGCAGAACACATGGCTGCATAGCTCTGTCTCTCCCTTCAGCACGGAGCAAAATATGATGCAAAGCCAATAGGGACAAGTCTTTTCAAAATAAAGACAGTCTCCAGATATGAGGATTGGAGTGGTATACTAATCTATAAATTGACAAGAAACACTTTGAAGTTTGCTGACCCCCTTCGTAGCAACAAGATGGTGATTGTCGCTCCAAGTGCAACTCCGAAAACCTGGAAAACCTAATTAAACGAGTAATCCGCCTCTCAGAAGATTAAACACTGCCCCTCCTGAACCGGATAAAAGGGACCGAACACCTTTTAAATAGACTTTAATCTTTTAAAGAATAAATCAGTCATGTTCCACAGCACCAAAGATATACTGCCTGACATCAAGATGGCACCTGACTATAGCACAAAATAATTCATACTACCACACTGATAATTTACCAAACTAAAGGTATGTTGTGGGCTTAATTGCTAAATCTGGGCAACTAAACTGTATAATATTTCCTACTGCAGCCAATGTATGAATTGCTGCCTCACCCGATAAATACAAAATGGCAGCTGCCATTTCGAAATGGCTTCCTAAATTATCAGCGAGTGCAGTAATCACTGCTGTGCACTTGGTCACCACCTCGTTGAAAATAAAACGGTGCCAACCTTGAGTGCCAATCTAGATCATTGGTGTAAACTAAAGGGCATCAGCTGTTAATCACTCATTACAGATATTATCTGATCTCAGAATGGTGGCTGACACCCACCGCACCTAAAAGTTCACAGCCTGCGATGAGAAGAGTTTACCTGAAGTGACCACAGCTACTCATTTGGCTCTGAGAACTTAATGGTGTGCCCTGTGAGAGGCTTTGAGTAGCACAGAGAGAGGCTTTGAGTAGCCCTGTGAGAGGCTTTGAGAGGTTTGCCACAGGCTCAACAAAGATTGTGGATAATACCGATTCTCAGAATTGCAGCCGACACCCATCACTCCTAAAAACTCACAGCCAGCGAGGAGAGCGCTTCACCGGAAGGGATCAGAGCTACCCATTTGGCTCTGAAACATTAGTGGTGTGCTCTAGGAGAGGTTTGCCACTGGCTCAACCTAAATACAACCATCAGCATTAAAGAAAAGGAGAATAAGGTCAAGCACTACATCATGCTTTTAGGCTTCTACACCAAGTGAGTTTGCATTACACAACACACGTACCACACAAAACCTTCAGCGTTTTCTGCGTTCTGCATCTTCAACATCCTGCATTCTCCTGCTTCATCCCCTTCAACAGACCAACCGAAAAGAGAAGGTTGAAGATCTGAACTGAGAAGCCTGCATAAAGGAGTATACTTTACAAGAACTCTCCACCAGAGCAATGTTTCTCTAATGAAAGGAGTGATTTGATAACTGCAGTTTCAATTGCAGCACACCTTCTCTTAGGCAGTCATCTTGTATCACACTCTTCCTCCAGCAGAAAGATCAGCTCAAACTCTGACAAATCTGCACAATCTCTTATCAAGTACAAAAGATCCCTTCGATGAGCACCTTGAGGTACCTTTAGGCAAGTGCCTATAAGTTAATTAAGAAGGTAGACAAATAGACCAAACCGCATTATAAACGACCAAAGGCTGAACCATCCTCTCCTGACTCACCGATAAAGAACAAGACAGATATAAATGACACAATGGATATGATACTAAAAAAAGTAGCTGCAGTGATTGACTTAGTGGGTGCCTGATTCGGGATTATCACCTTGCTACGTGGTTGCTGCTGACTTCCTGTCTCTTCCTCGCCCAGTTTAACTGCTACCTTTCGCGACACCCGCTACGCGGGTGCCGCTCAATTGCTCCCTGACCCCTTTCCTCCTGGTGTGAGCGGCTCCGCAGTCGGCGTAGAGCATTAGCGCTCCCAGTAGAGGACGGGTCAGGTGGAGCCCCTGGTGCGAGTTCAGCGCGTGGAGCCTACCGGGGGACTGCGAGGACCAGCATCCTCAGCTTACACAGCTGGTGCCTCTTCCCCCGGCGGCCACGCCCCCTGCCTCCACTAATATCAGCTCCAGGGATCATCGGCTGAGTGGGTGCCTGATTCGGGATTATCACCTTGCTACGTGGTTGCTGCTGACTTCGTGTCTCTTCCTCGCCTAGTTTAACTGCTACCTTTCGCGACACCCGCTACGCGGGTGCCGCTCAATTGCTCCCTGACCCCTTTCCTCCTGGTGTGAGCGGCTCCGCAGTCGGCATAGAGCATTAGCGCTCCCAGTAGAGGACGGGTCAGGTGGAGCCCCTGGTGCGAGTTCTGCGCGTGGAGCCTACCGGGGGACTGCGAGGACCAGCATCCTCAGCTTACACAGCTGGTGCCTCTTCCCCCGGCGGCCACGCCCCTTGCCTCCTCGTACTTAGTGGCCGAATTTCTACCGCGACGCGGGACGCGCGCGGGACGGAGCACCGGGCGAAGACCGGGCAAAGAGCGGGCCGTTTGAGGCCGTTCGAGAACGTGAGAGATCGGACCGGGCCCCCCCTCCTTACCCGCCATCTCTGCTCCTTTGATCACACGGAACAATGAGTACCAGAGAAACTAGAAGTAAATCTACATTAGCTGCGGCAGGAGGTGCTAAGGGCCCCATTGACAATTATTTTGTCAAAGCCGGATCTCTACTAATCGAAGAAATTGAGGTCCTTGAAAGAAGACTTTCCCAAGAAATAGACTGGGTCAGAAGATCCTCAATTGGGCCGATGGCACAAGCTAGAACACCGGAGGGGAGGACCGGACTCATTACAAAAGAAAATACCAATCAGGTAATACTTCACTTACCTAATCCAGATATCACTGATCCGGAATCAACGATCGAGGTCCCTAGTGATTTTGATGACTTGAGTATAATGGCCCTTCCAAACTCACAACTGCCACTTATATCCCCTGTAATTTTACTCCCACCTCCTGATCCCGAAATTATGGTAGCCAACGCACAAGAGCCTTGTCCCGATAGAGATAGGGGGGCCTAGGGAAGGTGCCATACAAAAGAGGGGGGGTCACACCAAAAAAGCTATCAAGACAAAATCCCCAAAATCTAAACCTTCCAGGGGAAATGCGGCAAAGGAAGGCATCACAGTGCCCAATCTAGTAAAGCAGGGTATAAGTACTACCTCCACAGCCCATACAATAAAGGTACCAGCTGTGGCCACTACTGCTACCCCAGCTGATAATTCCAGTGATGATATCACACTGGAGGATATTGGTGTACTTTTCAGATCATTACTGAGCCCTCTCGAAGCTCGACTGATCAAGATTGAGGCCAGGCTAATTAATATTGAAAAATCCACAGTGCAATTAGCTGACTCAAAGAAACTCGATACTAACACAGCTCAAACATCAAAAGGGGGCCCTGATCCAAAGCCTATAAAGGGTAACGTAGCCACGGTTGCAAAGAAAAACGTACCCTCCATTGACAGACAAAATTCTGCGCCCACTTTGGTTAAAACTCCCTTACCCCAGCCCAACCGAAATTGCGACAAAGCACCGCCACTAATGTCACAAACACTAACTACCCTACTGATAACCACCCCAACATCCAAAGACACTGCTCCCACCCAGTCTAAACCCAAGGGCGACCAAACTTTTACGGGAGAGAAAATCAACTACAACCGTAAACATAAACCTGTAAATCTTCCACCAGAGGCTGCCCCTTTCACGTTAGTTTTGGCAGGGGTTCCTGAATTAAAACATACAACAATAGAAACAATTTCATCACTCAGAAATAAAGTAATCAGCTGGTTATCCACATACAGACCACTTCCGAGAGGAATAACCAGCGACATCTCCATGGTTAGGCGGGTCACATGGGTGGGATACTCCAGGAAATCAGTAAGGGGAGACTGTATTCTGGTCACCTTCAGAGAACCGGGCACTGCTGCTTACATTTGTGCCTGGGACCCTGATGACCAAGCCAGCAATATCCAGTCTCTCCCTCTCTCATTCTTCTATCCGTCAAGTCCATATAACTTGGAGGATGAAAGATGGGGGCACCACCAAGATCTACTGGACGATTGGGGAAGTGGCCAAAGAGAGAGAAGTGGTCCTCCAAATTTTAGGGGAAGACACACTGATCATTCTATGCAGTTTGAGGAGGATGAAGGCTGGGAAAAATTTTCAAGGAGAAGGGGCCGGGGGGGAGAATTTACAAGAGGTATTCAAGGGTCCCATAGAGTGCATTTCCCAGCCCAATTCCCTGTTTATGACAGATACAGCAGTCTGGAAATGGTGGACTGACGCATGGACAATGGGGGGTGTGAACGGATAGTCTTAGAAGGTACGAGGAATAACACACTTCCACTATCCACCTTGCTTAAAGGGACACAAAACTCCATGGAACCAAATCCAGCTCCAGAGTCCTCTCCAGAGGTCCCAAATGTGACCCATACTGACCTAAGAGTGATACAGGTCCACTCATCCCCAATACAGGTGGCTACTCCAGAGAACAGGGAAGTTAATAATAACACCATTATGGACCTATCCTCTACCGAACCATGTCCCTTAACCCTGGTTTCGTGGAACGTAGCGGGATTAGCCAGTAAGATTGACTCTCCTGACTGGGCCTCCTTTATTGATTCTAAAAACATTTTACTTTTCCAGGAGACCTGGGCTCATGAGGAAATCCTGCGTCAGGGTTTTGCAGCCTTCTCCAAACCTGCTAAGTGGGGGGAAGGGGAAGGCCATCGGGTGGACTCGCGACATGGATAGCAACTGATTTAGGATGCCAGGCTAACTACCTGGAAACAGATTCAGATGACCTTCTAGCTGTCTTATTGGAGTGGCCAAATTCGTCGAAATTGGTGGTTATCAACATATATTCCAGGCCGGTACAAATGTCCAAGGAATCCAGCACCATAGAGAAACTGTCTGTGTTCCTTGATGGTATTCCCTGTGAAATTGCATGCCTGGTGGGAGGTGATTTAAATTCACAGTATGAACCACTATCAGGTTTACGTGATGGCCCCTCCTTAGAGGAAGATTTATGTTGGCACGTACCGATGACGGTGGCAGCCCCCCCGAGAGCTTGGACCCCCTTTGCCTTGCAGATTACTGCCCTCACCCTAAACCAAGGATTAAGGGCCTGCAATGGCCGCTGTAAATCAGACATACCCAGCACCTGTACTTATAACAAAACTGGCAGAGAATCGAGAATAGATTATATTCTCGTTAAACTATCCATGTGGTCACAAGTAGTCGATCTAAAAATCATCGAGAGAAGGGACAGTGACCATAATGCTTTGGAACTTTCCTACATCTCACCAGGGAACGAACCTACTATGCCCAGTATGGATAATGACAAGTCTGGGCTCCTATTAGAAAACAATCGGAGGAAAGTCAAATGGGAAAAATTAATTACCAGGGGAGACGGACTACCGAAACTATATGCTAGGATCATCCCGCATCTGGAGAAGGCTTTCCGGATAGGGAAAAAGGTAGAAGGGCCAGCTAATAGAGAAAAGCTTGCTCATATACATGCTGAGCTAATCAACACCCTAGAGACAGACCTATTCTCAAAGTTGGGAAAACGATCAGGACCCCCAGCTAAAACGACCTGGTATAATGCCACTTGTAGGGAATCCAAGACTAAACTGCTACTCGCCATCAAGAGTGGCACCAATAGGGAAGAAATCCAAGCCAGGAGAAGATCCTACAAGAAGCTCCTGATAGATGCAAGGGCCAAATGGGACCAGGAATACTGGGAAAACCTCTCGAGGTCACTAACCAGTCGAGACTCGTGTAAATTCTGGCACCTGGTCACAAACGGCACAGAGGATCTACCATCGGCTATCGAGCCTAATATCGCTCCCAGCTTATGGCAGAGCCATTTCAAGGCACTGTATTCAGCAGAAGATAGGTCACCCAGCATCCCAAATAGTACCCCAGGCCTAGGTACATGTGGCGATCGTTTCACAGAAAAAGAGGTGAGGGCGGCCATAGCCGGGCTTTCTGCTGGAAAAGCCCCCGGTCTTGATGGGGTACCTGGGGATTTATTTAAACAAGAACCAGGGATATGGGCCCCATACCTCACACTGATATTTAACGCCATCCTTGGAGGTATGGAGGTTCCGGATACTTGGCTGGGCGCAGAGGTAGTCCCAATTTACAAAAAGGGGTCCCCTCTGCTCCCAGCCAACTACCGACCTATTAGTCTCATTGACATATCCCAGAAGCTTTTCGGGAGACTGGTTCTGAATCGACTACAAGACTGGGTAGACGAGATGGGCATTCTGACTCCATATCAGGCTGGATTCAGACAGGGAGTTTCGACAACAGACCAAATCTTTAGGTTGAACCTGCTTTATTGGAGGACAGCTATAATCGAGGGCGGCACCCTGTATACAGTTTTTGTGGACTTGCGTGCCGCCTTTGATTTGGTACCAAGACGGAAGTTATGGAAAGTCTTGGAGGAGTTGAATGTCCCTGGGGATATTTTGGGTGTTCTGATGAGATTGCACCACAACAACTATGCCCGCGTTAGGTGTGGCAGAGGAGGCCAATTAACCGAAACGTTTCCCGTTCGCAGAGGGGTAAGACAGGGTTGTGTGCTTGCACCGACCCTGTTTTGCCTCTTTGTGAACGGGATAGTGGACCATCTGGCCAGGATTCCCAACACCGATGCCCCCAAGTTGACTGGCAGCAGGGTGCCTGCAATCATGTTTGCAGACGACACCCTGCTGCTGTCCAAATCCCCTATGGGCATTCAACGAGTCTTGGATGGGTTTCTAGAGTTCTGCTTAGATCGAGGACTGGAAATCAACCCCCAAAAGACCAAATATATGATCCTTAACCCGAAGCCGCACAATCGATCACCACCAAGGTTAGGAGAAGTCCAACTGGAACGGGTGCACACAATAGAATACCTTGGGATCACTCTTAATGAACACCTAACGTGGTCATCCCACCAGTCGAAAGTGAACATCAAATTGGCACAGCTGGCGGGAGGTACTATGAGACTTGCGAATAAATCCCCCTTCCGTCCACTTAGCCCCATAATACACATTTACAAAGCTCAAGCCCGGGGCGGTGTCGTGTATGTGGGTGAGTTGTGGGGGCACACTCCATCATCCAAATTATTAATTACAGAAAACAAATTCTTGAGACAGATTGTTGCCCTCCCTCAGAGCACACCATTACTCCCGCTCAGACTGGATTTGGACATTCGACCCATAACGGAGGAGCTGGGCCTAAAGCCCCTGACATTTTGGCGGCGTCTATGGAGTAGTCCAGACCTTTCAAATTATAGAGCCGAGCTGCATGAATTTCTGGAGATTCCTAATGCCAAAACAATGCCTTGGCTGATCTACATCAGGAGAACGCTGGAGGCTATCGGACTCCATGAACTGTGGACTGACCCACTTAATATGTGCCCAAGGACCCCAAAAAAGGCACTGACGAGAACCTACTATGATCATATGCTCCTTAGAGCCATGGATCGTGCACGGGAGGGGTCGCTGTCCAATAAGTTCACACAAACTAAAGATTTTTACCATTTTGAAAGTGTCCTTGATGCCATTTCTCCACAACTAACCAGGAAACTATTTCTCCAATGGAGATATGGAACGCTTCCTCTAGCATCGTTTACAGCATCCTGGTCTTCTTGTTCCTCTCCTGAAACCTGCCCGGCTTGTGGACATCCAAAGGAGAATGACGTTCATGTTGTCTACTTTTGCAAGGGATATAAAAGAATTAGAAAATATTGGTTAGTCCCCTTGCTCAGGAACTTGGGATTCAGAACTTTTCTACCCGCTTATAGAGTCCTAAAGACTGACCTATCCCCCACATTAGTATTTGCTCATTCTAAATTCCTAACCTCCATGTGGTATGCTCGATGTCAACGTGTAAAAATGATGTGTTAGGAAACCAGAAGTCCCGAGACAGCCCTAAAATCGCGTCACATTTTAAGTTCCAGCTTTTATCCCGATCACTAATGTTGTTTAATATGCTTTTAAAATTTTGTATTGATTCGAATGTATATCTTTTATGATCTGTGATCGAAATAAAGATTAAGTAAGTTAAAAAGAATGACTTAGTGAAGTCCACGAAATGAAACACAGACTGTATGCTACTAGAAATGACTTTGATAAGACCTGACTTCAACACTATAAAAAACTAAAATAACAGATGCAGAATAGAGAATCAGTGAAGTAGAGGACTCAAATAATCAAACTATCAAAGATCTAAAAGCTCTCCAAACAGCTGCAAAACATACGAAAAAAGATATCTCTGAACTCAAAGACCTCACCAGAAAAGGAAAATTGAGAATATTTGGAGTTCCGGAAGTTTCTGAAGAATCCTCTAACACATGTATATCCTTCCTTGAGAACTGGCTTCCTCTAGTCACGAGTCCGAAATTCTGGCCTATGTACGCAAACAAAATCACACTATCCGGAATGTATACAAAATAAATATTTCCCAAGGCTATCAAAAATGTGCATGCGTGGGCCTGCGCATGGGCAGTTTTGATAAAGAAGTCACGATGAAGGAAGAAGAGGGAGCCCCAGGACGCCACAGCTAAGGTAAGCCGTTTTCCTTACTTTTAAATTGTTTTTAAAGCTTGTAATTTATTTGTTAATAGGGCGGGAGAGAGGCGGGGGCTGGACAACTCTGCTCTGCTGTGGAGAGTGTGGAGTTTTGCCTACTCCGCCTACTTCGCGGAGCGCGGAGTAGGCAAAACTCTGCACACCCCGCAGGCAAAGTGGAGCTCTCCAGCCCACGGTTAACACACAAAGAAACATATCACCAAGATTACTCTCTGAACCCTCCTGCATCAATACGCTCCTAATGGGTACCAACACAAAATTCCCTACCAAAGTATGGCGATTCAATAATGAAGTATTATCCAAACAAGACTATGAGGAAAAAATAGAAGAGGCTATATCGAACTACCTTATTGACAATGACTTACCGAACACAAATATACAAACACTTTGGGACTTTCTTAAAGCATCGTTGAGTAGAACTTTCATTGATATCAAAGCAACAATTAATAAAAAACAAACACTGCCAAACTAGTGAAACTGGAAGAAGAATTTAGACAACTTCGATTCAACAATTCAGAAAAGATCTCTAAACCTGGATGCTCGAATGAGCAAAACGACTGCTCCGCAGACAGCTTCTCCAGTGCCTTGAGACCCTCACAGGAGATCCGCCACACTATATAAATGATTGATGATGATGAAAGAGTCTCCTTCCACATACCCAAGAGAGACCTCCCCTCGGCCGCTTTCGCCGTCGCTGAAACCCAGCGCATCTGCATAGCCAGAGCGGGTGGAAGTGCCTTCTCCTACATCACGGCAAAGACCAGGAATGAGCTCATGATCAACATCAGACGCTCCCCCACTCTGCACACCTTCAGGAAGAGCCTCAAGACCTGGCTCTTTGGCTGACTCTGAGCTGCATGACCCCCTCCTCCGCGCCTTTAGACCCTCACGGGTGAGTAGCACGCTTCACCTTTATTTCACTATGGCGGTTATTCCAGATAACTGCATATCCTGGTAGCAGAAAGGCATTAATATGAGCCTCAAAGTCTTTTATAAAACATGATTCATAAATGCCTAAAATATCAAACATGGCCTTAGATATCCTTGAGAACCTTGGGTAAGAAGTGATTAAAAGATATAAATTAAATGCACATTTTAGGAGTTCTGGGTGTGCTCTCATGGTGAGTGTACACTTTAATTTCTACAACTAGTGCTTGAAACATTGTGATTTAAAAGAAGTATTTGTATATTGAACATTTCAGTTCTGATTTGAACCTATTCCAGGGCCTGTTTATTTCACACTAATACTTATTAACTTTTTGTCTTTTGGAGTGTGGTTACTTTGATGTTTCTCTTGTCACTTCTCCAAGTGAAACAGATTGTGTAAAGCTTCAGTTGAGCATCTTGGCCTTAGGGTATTGCTGAGGAGTCTGTGTACATAATTGCAGCAGGCCCTGGCATGCATGCAAAAGGAAGGAATATGAACTCTCTCCCACTTGGAGTCACGCCTAGTGCTTCCATCTTGGCAAAACCCCTAGTCATCCTTCAGTGCGAGTTCTGTGAGCCAAGAAAGAACAGACGATGGTGGGAAAACACGGGGCCACGACTAATGCCCGATGGAATCTACATCACTATTAATAATGTAAGATACTGCATCGCATGTGCGGGATGGAGAAGCATGCTAGCAAATGTCCAACCAGAGGTTATTTAACAGTGTTGATGGCAGGGCCCAGCAAAGGACATCCACCTACACCTATGTGGGGCCACAGCTGTATTTCCAAATAAAGAGGAGTAAAGAATGCAGATGGCTAAACAATCCCTTAGTCAAAAGCTACTCAACTTGGCTAAGCTTGGCTGGACTGCTTCACAATTTAGAGTTCACGTCCACATGAGGAGCCTCAGCCTTCATGTAGGTGGGGGCCACGAGGAGCATGTTGTTTGTGATAAGAGCAAGTCACCACTGGAGCTTCATATTGGCAGAAGACAGGGGTGGTCACTGCTCGAAGAGCTGGTTGCCTTTGGAGCTTTTTGTTAGAGGGAAATGTGAGTGATCATTGCTGACGTGAAGAGTCCGCTCGTGGTCGGGAAGAGCCCAAAACTTCTGGATTTTCACCTTTAGCTCTGTCTTAGAAGATTACAAGTAGGATGAATACACTCTGATGACAACCAAGGACCTAGAACCTGGTGGGGAACCTAATGGGGATCAGGACTCAGCCCTGCAGAGGCCAGCAGCAGGGACCAGGCAAGTCCAGTTCATGCTGGTCAGTTGCAGGGTATGCCTCTGGAAATGTGTTGTGTCCCTGTAACTCAACAGTGGAACAGGAGCTCGGCAAATTGACCCTGGGAATCCTTTCTGGGCTTCTTGGGTTCAAGGCAAGCAGCTCCAGCGTTCCTTCTGCATATAGCAGAGCAGTCCTTCTTCTGAATTTTCCACAGATCCAAGAACATTCTGATGAAAGGTTCTGAGGGTGCCACTTCTATAACCAGTGCCAGACTGTGAGGTGGAGGTCACTCTTTTTGTCTTTGCCCTTAACTGGTCGTGGTCAGTTCTGCCCCTTGGTTTTGTTCCAAATCATCTATTGTAATAAAGGACGGCCAGCCCAGATATCAGCTGCATTTTCTAGTGACAGGGCAGGCAACTCAGAAGTCAGGAAAAGGATGGGCACTGCCTCAGGCTACACTTTGAAGCTCTGGAAGAGCTGAGTACAACCCTGCAGCCAATCCTTCTCGGGTTAGCAAAATCTAAGGGCCTTCACGCCCTGCCTGGAAGGAATATATATCACACCACAGCAGAGCTATCACAGTCATGGAACACTGGCAGAAAAGCATTTTTGGTTTAGGCAAGTAAATTCCAACGTGTTAGCATTTTCTGAATAGTAACTTAAAATTTGAATTTTCCATTGAAGACCATTTCAAATTACAATTCAAATGAGTGGAAACATATTTCTCTATCTGTTCTCAAACTGAAGTTATCTGTAATAAGGTAAACCAATGTTAGTCTATGGGAGAGATAAGCTTGCAATCGTGAAAAACAACTTTAGGAGTTTTTCACTGTCATGATATGTAACACTTTAGTTCCCATATCCTGCTTTGTAAATACCATGCACCGCGCCCTACGAGCCTTCAGGGTTTACGCTAGGGCTGGCTTATAAGTATTAAAAAGGAAGGTTTAGGCCTGGCAAAAGGTCTATTTTGCCAGATTGAAACAGTAGTCTACATGCTTTACAGTGCCAGTTTAGTGGGAGGCACAATGAGCGATACAGCCCACTTATAGCCTTTCATTTACAGGTCTCTGGACCACAGACCCCTGCTCTGGGTTACGTATGACCTCTAGAGCCCTCAGAGCCATGATCCGGGATGCGTTGGGCCCTCAGGGCCATGATCTGGGTTACAGATGACCCTCAAAACCCACACGATTGCTGTGTTCGTGGAGTCAAAAACACCACCAGCTCGTTTCTTTGGTACCCCAGAACAGGGGGAAGACCCTCAGAGTCACATAGGGGTCCCCCTCAAAGACAGATAACATACTCCCACAAAAGTGTGCAAGCACACACAGATACACCACATGCACCACTAGCATGCCATCACATGGCATGGCACCGCTCAACACGCAGCTGGCATCGGAACACTTCCAGGACCTGAAAAAAAAAAAAAAAAAAAAAAAAAAAAAAAAATAATTTACAACAAGGGGTGGTGATGGACAGAGTCTCTGAATTAAGCAGAGTACTCTCACCCAGTCAAGAGATCAGGGCTAGATCCAACACCGTTTTTTAGCTCATTGCACCATCCCAGTTTCAGAACCTGGCTGTATGCAAATTAGTCTGTCCCTGGCCCAGTGCATCATGGGAACAGGGCAGACCAGACTACAAAAGCCAATTCTTACACTGGGAAGGAAACAAGCTTCCGGGGACCGGTTTCTGCCATTTCAGGCGTCTTCGGCCCGGCTTGCTTGAATCCTGATGGTGCAATGAGCAAGGGACTCACATCTGAGTATACCCTTCCACGCTTAGGGTGGACAAAATAATTTACAACAAGGGGTGGTGATGGACAGAGTCTCTGAATTAAGCAGAGTACTCTCACCCAGTCAAGAGATCAGGGCTAGATCCAACACCGTTTTTTAGCTCATTGCACCATCCCAGTTTCAGAACCTGGCTGTATGCAAATTAGTCTGTCCCTGGCCCAGTGCATCATGGGAACAGGGCAGACCAGACTACAAAAGCCAATTCTTACACTGGGAAGGAAACAAGCTTCCGGGGACCGGTTTCTGCCATTTCAGGCGTCTTCGGCCCGGCTTGCTTGAATCCTGATGGTGCAATGAGCAAGGGACTCACATCTGAGTATACCCTTCCACGCTTAGGGTGGACAAAATAATTTACAACAAGGGGTGGTGATGGACAGAGTCTCTGAATTAAGCAGAGTACTCTCACCCAGTCAAGAGATCAGGGCTAGATCCAACACCGTTTTTTAGCTCATTGCACCATCCCAGTTTCAGAACCTGGCTGTATGCAAATTAGTCTGTCCCTGGCCCAGTGCATCATGGGAACAGGGCAGACCAGACTACAAAAGCCAATTCTTACACTGGGAAGGAAACAAGCTTCCGGGGACCGGTTTCTGCCATTTCAGGCGTCTTCGGCCCGGCTTGCTTGAATCCTGATGGTGCAATGAGCAAGGGACTCACATCTGAGTATACCCTTCCACTTCCAGGACCTGGGCTCAGTATAAGGTGCCAGCAGAGCACCCGTCATTCATTCATGGCAGCGGATCAGAGCGCCCGTCATTCATTCATGGCAGCGGATCAGAGCGCCCGTCATTCATTCATTCATTCATGGCAGCGGATCAGAGCACCCGTCATTCATTCATTCATGGCAGCGGATCAGAGCGCCCGTCATTCATTCATGGCAGCGGATCAGAGCACCCGTCATTCATTCATGGCAGCGGATCAGAGCACCCGTCATTCATTCATGGCAGCGGATCAGAGCGCCCGTCATTCATTCATTCATGGCAGCGGATCAGAGCGCCCGTCATTCATTCATTCATGGCAGCGGATCAGAGCGCCCGTCATTCATTCATTCATGGCAGCGGATCAGAGCGCCCGTCATTCATTCATGGCAGCGGATCAGAGCGCCCGTCATTCATTCATTCATGGCAGTGGATCAGAGCGCCCGTCATTCATTCATTCATGGCAGCGGATCAGAGCGCCCGTCATTCATTCATTCATGGCAGCGGATCAGAGCGCCCGTCATTCATTCATTCATGGCAGCGGATCAGAGCGCCCGTCATTCATTCATGGCAGCGGATCAGAGCGCCCGTCATTCATTCATTCATGGCAGCGGATCAGAGGCTCACTCCGCTGACTGACTATGAAGGTTGGCAGGGATCACGAAAGCTGGCACGCCCATTCCACTCCATGAAATTGCTTCCAAGTTAGCACTTATTGTGTCATGATGTCATCAGTGGATGAAGGCTGCTGGCGCACACCCACCTCATGAATATTCATAGGCAAGTTACTGTGAAACTGGGCCTGAAAATAGAGCAGGCAGGACACCCTGTCTCCGAATGACGCTGCTTACCTGTTCCTTCCTAAATATGCTCGTCAGGTGCAGTAATCAAAGGACCTTTACTTGTTTGGTACTCGAAGAAACTTACATGTCCTTGACATTTTATTTCACTTAGGCTGCATGATTGGTCCTTCATTTAACGCCCTGAGATGCACTTCTTTCCTTCTGGAAAGAGTTCAGGCCCTCCAAGTGTTGGCTGAGAAGCTCCATCCACCTGAAGATGCCTCAGCCCTGGCAAGCCAGGACTGCCCACTGTGCCCAGAACAAGAGCCCCTGCCTGGGGGCACAGCTGCAGCTGGGCAGTGGGTGTGGCCAAGAGCCATCCCCTGTGGGCACAGCCTACAGGCACACTCAGGGCAGGGTCTGTGCCCTAAACCTGTGTGCAGGGTTCTAGCACAAACCCTATCCTGTAGGGCCAGCTCCTTCACCAAGCTCTCATGGGGCCTTGACTTAGGGTCCGCCATCTGCCTCCCACTCACTCTAGCAATCACCATAAATGACATGTGGCTGTCCTCTCAGGGACAGGATGTGACCTCAGACAAGCTCTGTGTCCAGTATCCAGACCGCACAACCTACCGACGCGCACGTGTAATAATCTATTTATTGTCCAGGGGCCAGAACTCACGAGCAGCGAAGCCTCGAGTGCGCCACGAGGCCCCTCCCCTTTCTCAACAATAGTAATAAACAGCATATTGCATTCTCTGCATCTGCTTATCGGGTCTATGCAAATGCAGTTTTATCATGAGTGGTAGCCATAAATACTGGCATGTGACCAGTAGCACTACACAAGGGGTGAAAACTATTCATTGAGTTCAAAGTCACATTCTGTACCCACTGTCACGTCATGGCAGCGCTTTGTCAAGGTAGTTATACTTTACTATGCTAACAACAGAGCTACACTGTAGCAACACATGTGTGTTTACCACTACACTCTGTCAAAACAACAAGGTATTGGCCACAATCATTTGCACACAACAAGCACGTTTATTTTCTCACCCTTAAATAAACAGATGCAATTACAACTGCAGTAAATAAATATACACATGAGATGGCGTATCTTATTACTGCTTCAAAAGACAGGACACTGGATGTGGCATTATTTGTCGTGTTGAGTAATTGCTGTTATTAAATTGCATTTTGCTTATAGATGTGGTTATTCATTAGACTAAATATTGTAAGGTGATAAGCATGGTGTGTGATTTATTTTTTAATGGCATGATGTGTGAGTGAGCGAATTATGGATTGCTGTTGTGTGAGTGTGAATTATGGATTGATGTTGTGTGAGTGTGAATTATTTATTGATGTTGTGTGAGTGAGTGAATTATGGATTGATGTTGTGTGAGTGAGTGAATTATGGATTGATGTTGTCAGTGAGTGAATTATGGATTGATGTTGTGTGAGTGAGTGAATTATGGATTGATGTTGTGAGTGTGTGAATTATGGATTGATGTTGTCAGTGAGTGAATTATGGATTGATGTTGTGTGAGTGTGAATTCTGGATTGATGTTGTGAGTGAGTGAATTATGGATTGATGTTGTGAGTGTGTGAATTATGGATTGATGTGTGAGTGAGTGAATTATGGATTGATGTTGTGTGAGTGAGTGAATTATGGATTGATGTTGTGAGAGTGTGAATTATGGATTGATGTTGGAAGTGAGTGAATTATTGATTGATGTTGTGTGAGTGTGAATTATGGATTGATGTTGTGAGTGTGAATTATGGATTGATGTTGTGTGAGTGTGAATTACGGATTGATGTTGTGTGAGTGAGTGAATTATGGATTGATGTTGTGTGAGTGAGTGAATTATGGATTGATGTTGTGTGAATGAGTGAATTATGGATTGATGTTGTGTGAGTGAGTGAATTATGGATTGATGTTGTGTGAGTGAGTGAATTATGGACTGATGGTGTGTGAATGAGTGAATTATGGATTGATGTTGTGTGAGTGAGTGAATTATGGATTGATGTTGTGTGAATGAGTGAATTATGGATTGATGTTGTGTGAGTGAGTGAATTATGGACTGATGGTGTGTGAATGAGTGAATTATGGTTTGGTGTTGTGAGAGTGAGTGAATTATGGATTGATGTTGTGTGAGTGTGTGAATTATGGACTGATGGTGTCCTCGGCCTGGTCGCCCCCACACCCCCGCCTGCTCCTCCTACCTGCTGCCTGTGCCTCGATCTACACGGCGCCCCAGCCGCCACAGGACCGCCGCTGAACCACCCCAGCCGCCACAGGGCCGTCCCAGCGCCGCCCCAGCCACCGCAGGGCCGCCGCCGAGCCCCCAGCTTTTCCCGCCGGATCTCGACGAGACCCCGCCCCCCCGCACGCCGATTGGCTACCGCGATCCCCGCCTCCCCGCACACCCTCCCTCCCGGCTCCCCTCTTAAGGGGACCCACAGCGCTGCTCAGGAGCGACCACTGCGCCCTCGGCCTGGTCGCCCCCACACCCCCCGCCTGCTCCTCCTACCTGCTGCCTGTGCCTCGATCTACACGGCGCCCCAGCCGCCACAGGACCGCCGCTGAACCACCCCAGCCGCCACAGGGCCGTCCCAGCGCCGCCCCAGCCACCGCAGGGCCGCCGCCGAGCCCCCAGCTTTTCCCGCCGGATCTCGACGAGACCCCGCCCCCCCGCACGCCGATTGGCTACCGCGATCCCCGCCTCCCCGCACACCCTCCCTCCCGGCTCCCCTCATGACGCCCCCTGAGCGACCGCGCAGCGGACGCGCGCAGCGGGAGCACCGATTGTGCGCCGAAGGTGCGCCAAAGGTAAGCCCGTCTGCGCCCGTCCGCGCCTGGACCGCGCCCAGTGCCAGGACCCCTGGCCCCCGCAGACCCCAGCCCACCCGCCGGACGTACGACGCCGCCGCCCTCAACGCACTCAACGCCGGCCGAACCCCTGGATGCTACCGAGCCACCCCGAGACGCACCCACGGTCCCTTCATCTGCCAGGCCTGCAAGTTCTCCTGCACCCGGACCTGCGCGGCACCAGCACCCACCAAGCCGAACTCCAGCAGCAGCCACCTGAAGTGCATCCTGCTCAACACCCGCTCCGTCCACAGACACGCCGTCGAGCTCTGGAACCTGCTCGACACCACACACCCAGACGTCGCCTTCCTCACGGAAACCTGGATGCACGCCTCCTCAGCACCCGACATCGCCATCGCCATCCCGGACGGCTACAAGATCATCCGGAGAGACCGCGTCAACCAGACAGGAGGTGGCATCGCCATCATTCATAGGAACACCATCCGCATCACGACCAACACCGACGACACCATCGCACCCGCCGAACACCTGCACTTCCAGATCCACGTCAACCCGAAGACCACTCTCAGAGGCACCCTCATCTACAGACCCCCGGGACCACGCACACAATTCAGCGAGGACATCGCCGACTTCATCAGCCCGCTCGCCCTCCCCTCAGCCGACTACATCCTCCTCGGGGACCTCAACTTCCACCTGGAGAACAACGACGACCGCAACACGACCACCGTGCTGGAAAACCTCGCAAACCTGGGACTCAAGCAACTGGTGACCACCCCCACCCACCTCGCCGGACACACACTCGACGCCGTCTTCTCATCCAGCAAAGACATCGCCTTCAGCCACGCCACAGGACTCCACTGGACGGACCACAGCTGCGTCCACTTCACCTTCAGAAGAACGACGACCCACCACCACCAGCAACAGGCTGCCCGAAGAAGCTGGAACAAGATCACAGCCGACCAGCTCACCGCCTCCCTGAGTCAGCACCCTCCCGCCAGCTCAGCGAACCCCAGCCAGGCCGCCGACAACCTCACAAAGTGGATCAGCAACTGCGCGGACGAACTCGCCCCTCTGAGGACCCCGCCCAGCAGACCCGGCAGCAAGAAAGCCCCATGGTTCACCGACGAACTCAAGAGCTCCAAGAAGAACTGCCGAGCCCTCGAGAAAGTCTGGAGAAGGGAACCTACCGCGGGCAACATGACCACCCTCAAGCTTGCCACCCGGAAGCACCACCAACTGATCCGCGCCACCAAGAAAACTGCATTCAAGGACCGACTGGACACCAACGCACACAACTGCAAGGAACTCTTCAACATCGTGAAAGAGCTCTCCAACCCCAACGCCGGTAACAACGACATCACCCCATCGCAAGACCTCTGCAACTCCCTCGCCTCCTACTTCCACAACAAGATCGCAGACATACACAACAGCTTCAGTAGTCAACCATCGCACACAAAGACCGCAGCAACGCCACCCACCACCACCCTCCGCGCCTGGACTCCGATCAGCACCGATGACACCGTCCGCATGATGAACTCCATCCACTCCGGATCTCCGACCGACCCGTGCCCTCACCACGTCTTCAACAAGGCCGACGCTGTCATCGCACCCCACCTGCGGGACATCATTAACACCTCCTTCGACACCGCCACCTTCCCGGAGAGCTGGAAGCACGCCGAACTCAGCGCTCTACTTAAGAAACCAACAGCGGACCCCACCGAACTCAAGAACTACCGCCCCATCTCGCTCCTCCCGTTTCCAGCCAAAGTCATCGAGAAGACCGTCAACAAACAGCTGGCCGCCTTCCTCGAGACGAATGGATCCCTCGACCCCTCACAGTCTGGCTTCCGAGCCAACCACAGCACCGAGACCGCTCTGATCGCTGCCACCGATGACATCCGAGCCCTGATGGACAACGGAGAAACAGCGGCCCTCATCCTCCTAGACCTCTCCGCGGCATTCGACACTGTCTGCCACCGCACCCTAGTGCAGCGCCTCAGCAACGTCGGAATTCAGGAAAAGGCACTGGAATGGATCGTCTCCTTCCTCGACGGAAGAACACAGAGAGTCCGCCTACCACCGTACAAGTCAGAGGCCACCGAAGTCATCTGCGGCGTCCCTCAAGGATCCTCGCTGAGCCCCACCCTCTTCAACGTCTACATGAGCCCCCTCGCGCCCATCGCACGCCAACACAACCTGAACATCATCTCCTACGCCGATGACACCCAGCTGATCCTCTCACTGACCAACGACCCCGCCGCTTCCAGAGCCAACCTTCACGAAGGGATGAAAGATGTAGCCGAATGGATGACGACCAGCCGCCTGAAACTGAACTCAGACAAGACGGAAGTCCTCATCCTGGGCTCCTCGCCCTCCGCCTGGGACGACTCCTGGTGGCCCCCCGCCCTGGGCACCGCACCCACACCGACAGACCACGCACGCAACCTGGGCTTCATCCTGGACTCCTCCCTCTCCATGACCAGACAAGTCAACGCCGTCTCCTCGTCATGCTTCAACATCCTGCGCATGCTACGAAAGATCTTCCGGTGGATCCCCACCGAGACCAGGAAGACGGTCACCCAGGCCCTCGTCACCAGCCGACTGGACTACGGCAACGCCCTCTACGCCGGAACCACCGCCAAGCTCCAGAAGAGACTCCAGCGGATCCAGAACGCCTCAGCCAGACTCATCCTCGACATCCCCCGACGCAGCCACATCTCCGGACATCTGAGAGACCTGCACTGGCTCCCCGTCAACAAGAGAATCACCTTCCGTCTCCTCACCCACGCACACAAAGCCCTACACGACCAAGGCCCGAGCTACCTCAACAACCACATCAACTTCTACGCTCCCAAACGCCACCTCCGATCAGCCAGTCACGCCCTCGCCGCCGTCCCCCGCATCCGAAGATCGACAACAGGAGGAAGGTCCTTCTCCCACCTGGCCGCCAAGACCTGGAACTCCCTCCCGACCGACCTGCGCCTGACCCAAGACCACCTCTCCTTCAGGAAGAAGCTCAAGACCTGGCTGTTCGAGCAGTAGCAGCACCCCCCCCCCCCAAGCGCCTTGAGACCCTCCGGGTAAGTAGTGCGCTATATAAATGTCCATGATTGATTGATTGATTGGTGTGTGAATGAGTGAATTATGGATTGATGTTGTGTGTTGCATCTTAATCCCAACTGCAGAAACGCCACACATTGGGATTACGGGCCGCTCTCTTACTGGCCGACGGGCTCCTTGAGCCCGTCGGATTCCTGCCGGAATGACCGGCCGGTTTCAATTCCGACCACCTCGATTGTAATTAGGCAGTCTGAATTAAATCCGACAATCTCGTTCAGAAAGCCTCTGCCCTCAAGTAATGTGCCCCTTTGTGTGTATTCAGTCTGGTTGCTGAATACACAGCTTTTATTCCTCTAGACTTCTAGAGTTTGTTGGGCAGTGGAAGGACTGATTAAAACTGCATTTTAGTGTAACATGTGGGAAGACACTAGGCTTAGCACCGTATACTTCGCACACACACACCATGCCTCCAATTTCAAGTTTAGCGTGAACGAAGACTTTACTCATTTTGCAAAATGGCCAAAGTGGGTAGAGTTGGCCCCAGAAACTTTTACCCAATTAATTCATCCAAATACAGGGGTCTTTTTCCGCCCACTAGCTCTTACCAACCACCTGACCGTCCTGCTCCTCGCAGAAGCGGCCGCTCCCCTCACCTCCCCCTCCTGCTGGTATCGTATGCGTGACTGGTATTGTCTCTACAAGCTATCAGTGCAGCGCTCGAGAACGGTGCTCATTTGTACTCCTGGCACTTTAATTTTAATTGATTCTGTGCAGCGCTCGTGACCTGTGCTCATTTGTACTCCAGGCACTATTCTTGTAATTGACTCTGTGCAGCGCTCGTGACCTGTGCGCTTTAGTGCCTCTGCAACTGCAACTGCTTTAAATAATTATTTCGTGCAGCGCTCAATAACGCTACTTGCATCGCATTTGTCTCTGCTAGCGCTTTTATTGTTGTGCACCTCGAGATTGTTGTCGGAGCTTTGCTGATTAGTTTGTTTACTGTGCAGCCATTTTGTTGGGACCCCTTGCAGACCCTCCCTGCACCTAGATCCCGCCTCCCAGCTGACCCTCCCACGCTCCGCCCCCTCCACTCTCCATTTATGTCAGATGTCCCAACGCGCAGCGTCCACGCGCTACGGCCGTGCCGAAGGTGCGCCAAAGGTAAGCCTGTCTACGCCCGTCCGCGCCAAGACCGCGCCCAGCGCCAGACCCCCTGGCTCCCGTAATGCCCAGCCCACTCGCATCACTTACGATGCCACCACCCTCCTAGCCCTTAACCCCGGCCGTTCCCCCAACTGCGTCCAAGCCGCTCCTGGTCACACCCATGGACCCTTCTCTTGCAACTCCTGCAAGTTTGACGGCACCAAAACCAACTCCTCATCCACCAACACCAAACAGAGACCTGACACCAACCACCTAAAATGCATCCTGCTCAACACCCGCTCGGTCCACAGACACGCCATCGACCTCTGGAATCTACTAGACACCATCTCACCGGACGTCGCCTTCCTAACAGAAACATGGATGAATGCCTCTTCAGCCCCAGACATCACCATTGCCATCCCGGAAGGATACAAGATCATCCGTAAGGACCGCATCAAGCAAACGGGAGGAGGCATCGCTATCGTCCACAAGAACTCCATCCGCATCTCAACCAGCTCAGACGTCAACCTTGCCAGCGCCGAACACCTCCACTTCCAGATCCACACTGACCCCAAGACCACACTCAGAGGCACCCTCCTCTACCGGCCTCCAGGACCCCGTGCACAATTCAGGGACGACATCACTGACTTTATCACCCCACACGCCATCCCCTCCGAGGACTACATTCTATTGGGAGACCTCAATTTTCACCTGGAAAAGAGCAATGACTGCAGCACCACCACCCTTCTGGACAATCTCGACAACCTCGGACTCAAACAACTTGTCACCACCCCCACCCACATTGCAGGTCACACACTCGACCCCATCTTCACCTCCAGCAAACATGTCTCATTCAGTCACACCACAGCTCTTCATTGGACGGGCCACAGCTGCGTTCACTTTATCTACAATAAGACCACAATCCACAGCCATCCTCAACCCACCCTGCGAAGAAACTGGAACAAAATCACCATCGACCAGATCTCCTCATCGCTTCTTCTAAACCCCCCCGCCCACTCCTCAAACTCCGACCAAGCAGCCATTAACCTCACCCAATGGCTATCCAACAACGCTGACATCCTAGCACCGTTGAAAAAACGTCAAATCAAACTAGGCAGCAAAAACGCCTCCTGGTTCAACGATGATCTTAAGAAATCGAAGAAACTCTGTCGCTCCCTTGAGAAGGCCTGGAAAAAAGACCCAAACACCAGCACCAGGGACAGCTTCAAAAACGCCACCCGCATACACCACCAACTAATCCGGTCTGCCAAGAAAGCCGCATTCAAAGACCGACTAGATAACAACGCCCACAACAGCAAGGAATTATTCAACATCGTCAAAGAATTTACCAACCCATCAGCCAACTCCAACGACATCACCCCCTCCCAAGCCCTCTGCGACTCCCTAGCTTCCTTCTTCCACAACAAAATCGCAGACATCCACAACAGCTTCGACAACCGACCCGGAGACCAACCCACCCAACCCTCTGCAGGACCTTCACCCCCCTTGAACATCCTTAACAACTGGAACCCAATCTCCACTGAGGACACCATCCGCCTGATGAACTCTATCCACTCAGGATCCCCAACTGACCCATGCCCTCACCACATCTTCAACAAAGCAGACTCCATCATAGCACCACACCTCCGAGATGTCATCAACTGCTCCCTCAACTCCGCCACCTTCCCGGAAAGCTGGAAACACGCAGAAATCAGCGCCCTTCTGAAAAAACCCACAGCTGACCCCACCGAACTCAAAAACAACCGCCCCATCTCGCTTCTTCCATTCCCGGCCCAAGTCATCGAGAAAGCTGTCAACAACCAGCTCGCCACCTTCCTCGAAACCAACAAATCCCTCGACTCCTCACAGTCCGGCTTCCGAGCCAAACACAGCACTGAGACCGCACTTATCGCAGCAACAGACGACATTCGAACTCTACTGGACAATGGAGACACAGTCGCCCTCATCCTCCTCGACCTCTCCGCTGCCTTCGACACAGTCTGTCATAGCACCCTTCTACAGCGCCTCAGAAACGTCGGAATCCAAGGAAAAGCACTGGAATGGATCACCTCGTTCCTCACCGGAAGAACCCAGAGAGTCCGCCTCCCACCATTCAAGTCAGAGGCCTCTGAAGTCATCTGCGGCGTGCCACAAGGATCGTCGCTCAGCCCCACCCTCTTCAACGTATACATGAGCCCCTTTGCGGCCATCGCTCGCCAACACAATCTCAACATCATCTCCTACGCTGACGACACTCAACTGATCCTCTCACTCACCAAAGACCCTAACACCGCCAAAACCAACTTACACGAAGGAATGAAAGAAGTAGCCGAGAGGATGAAGCACAGCCGTCTGCTACGATCCTCCAACCAAGCCCTTGCCACTGTACCTCGCATCAACAAAACCACCATGGGAGGTAGATCCTTCTCCTACCTAGCAGCTAAAACCTGGAACTCACTTCCCACTCACCTTCGCCTTACTCAGAACCACCTAGCATTCAGAAAGCAACTTAAAACTTGGATATTCGACAAGTAATTCCCCACCCTTCCTCAAGCGCCTTGAGACCCTATGGGTATGTAGCGCGCTATATAAATCTCTTGACTTGACTGACTTGACTTGACCTGTTTTAGAACACTCCTGGACCCGAGGAAGATCAGAAGAGTACTGAACCTGCTGTCTGCAACCTGAGAAAAGCCCTGGAAGAATGGACCTGCCCCGTCTTGTACCCAGGACAAAGATTTGGACTCCAAAAATTCATGTAAATCTTTTTCAGGATTTGTGAGTCTTGTGTCTGCTTCATAAAACTTGAGATCCTAGGAAGGTCTGCCAGAGAATCTAGGGTTATCAGCGCCCTCACAGGGTTCACAAATCTCCTGTTAATAATAATTTCTTTATTACAAATGTTAATGCTGGGAAATCTTCCTGGGGCTCAACCTGCTCCAATTTTTTTCTAACACAGTGCTCAGGGCTGTGTGCTGCGTAATGCTGGTCCCAACAGGATTGATTTCTGATGGGCAGCCAATCAGAGCTTAATGGATGCACAGATTCATAGCCAGATTCGGAAATGCGCCTTCGACCGTGCGCAGTGGGAGGTTGACCGCAGGGCCTGTGGCCAGGCCATGCTTCCTACACCCCGCAGGCAGCCAACGCCACTCTGCACATGGCCATTTGCTGGATGTGGTGAGAGATTGGCCACATTATGACCTGGACCTGTAAACCCCATCCGAACCTCAGGGACCCCTTCCCAGGGCCACATTCCAAGATAAAGGGGAGGGGGCTGCATGGCCAACCTCCTCAGCCATATTTTGTTCCTTCCTCACCATCCACGGGCCTCTTTAAATTATAGGGGATGCACCGGTGACCTTATAGGGTACTACGAAGCAGCATATATTAAGGGGAGGGGGTGTGTGCCCCCCCAGTCTCCGAGCAACATTAGGCCCACAGGACCTTATCCTCTGACCCAAATAAATAAAAAGGGGAGGGGACCAGGGAGCCCCTCTCTATGAGCCTTATTATGACCTGAGAACCCCATACTCTAGGGCCAAATGGAACTAAAAAGAGGAGGTGGCCATACAGCCCCCAGCGATACGTCATAGGCCCCAGGGACACCATCCTCTGGGGCCATACGTTATTATGGCCCGCTCTCTGAGCTACCATAGGCCCCAGGAACCACGCGCCACATCACTGAAATAAAAATCTATTATCACCCCCCCAGGCCCACCTGTGATTCAATAAAAAGAAGCCTGAGTCCCAAGGTCTAGGATTGCTGCTGCCACATGTTGTTGATGTGGTGGCAGCCGATCAGATCTCAGCTTCTTGTTATGTTATTTTAATTTGATATCGTGCACATGGGGCATCTCGGAGCTGCAGTAGGACACAACGGATGGACCAAACAGCAGACTTAACATAAGAAGGTATAAATAAATTCTTAAATTGGGCGAAATTAGAGCACGTGCGAATATAAAAAGGTAAACGATTCCAGTAGGTAGGGGCCAAGTACGAGAGTTATTTACCTCCACACCCTAAACATTGAATGCCGAGAATAGTGAACAGCTCTTTATCTTTAGATCATAGATTCCTGACAGAGATATAGCGTTTAAGCTTTTAGTGTAGGTATCTTGTCCTTTTGCCACTAGCGCTCAATGTCAAGGCAGCAGATCCCGAATATAATGCTCTTTCTGACCGGTAGTCAGTGTAATGCTCTTAAAAGTGGATTTGATGCAGATCTGGAAGGAAGATTACAAACAAGCCTTGCAGCGGTGTTCTGCATGACTCGAGATCTCTTGGGTCCGCAGAGCGTCAGCAGCGTGAAATATACACATTTGTTTAGCATTAGTTGCTCAAAAACTACTGAACTGATTTGCACCAAATCATGAAAAGTGCTCATTCAGGACCAAGACCTAGCTTTCTGCCAAATTTTCTGCTAATTCATTCTACGGCTTGGGTTGTGACGTGTCTAAAATTAGGGGTGGGAGGAGCTCAGAAGTTTCACTCCGAGGAATTCTGTGGAGTGATCGAAAAACTCCATGGAATTCTAGGGAGTTTCGCCGGCGGGCGGAGTTTCCTATGAAACTGACATCTAGGACCATCATTGTCATTTTGTGATTGCGGGGGAACATTCAGGCCTCTTTCTAAACACTAAGCGTGTCACCTGTGACTGTAATGCAAACACCTCAGGTCCACCCTCCCTGCCGGTCCACCCTGCCTGCGGAGCATTCTTCCAGGAGGGGGCGAGTGTCTGAAAGGAGAGCAGGTTCTGGCCCAGGACGGACCTTTTTAGAAATCAGAAAGCACAGGTGCCGGGACTCCAGTCCTGTCCAGGTCAGGTCAGATCAGGTTACTTACCGTGTGACTGCCTCGATCTGCAGGGCCACACACTGTCCTGATCCATCGCTTTTCCCTTGGTATACCTTCTGCTGCACTTACTGTCTAGCTTTAGCCCCACCCCCCCTTTATCTCTTGTCTACCTCGCTGCCCAGCAGTAGCTTCCACTTTACCTGTGCCTACCCCCCATGCCAGGCTCCTGATCAGGGCGGGCAAGGTCATGGACTGCTTGACTGTAGCAGCAATTCTTAGCCCACTCCAGGACTTCGCTGCTTGTGATTTGTTGCTCAGCATAAGAAGGGAGGGAGGTGCAAGGGGAGGGTGGCAAGGCTATAATATTCTGCTCTGGATTATTTTCAGACCTGGGTGTAGTTCGCAGAGTTTTGCTACGTGGAACGCTGCGAAGTGACAAAAAAAATCTGCGAAGTTCCGCAAGTGGCAGAGTGCTGTGTGAACTTCTGTTCGCGCTGGTCTTCCTGCCACTCGGGTAGACATTCTACGTGTAGCGGATTTTTCTGCACTCTGCGAACTCCGCGGAGTGCACAAAACTCTGCATACTTCTCAAACGTAGCGGAGTCCACCGCCAAGGCCTAATTATTATTTCACTCTGCCTACAATAGTCCATTGGGCTTTGTGAGCGAGGACCTGCCCCAGCCCAGGAGTTTACCTGCAGCCTCTATCAGGGGACCCGGCGCCCTGCCCAGGATTTCACACCCAGAAGCACTCCAGGAGCGGAGCTGCCTTCCCCAGTGCCGTTCTACAAAAGTCTTTCTCAAGGGTGTGTGTGCGGAGAGCACGGTCCCTTTAAGAATCAGAGCATTTCTCATCGATGTGTGCGTTTGCGCCCCTTTACGCTGAATCTCCTCTCCCCTCTCGAGTTATATGATGGATCTAATAGCAGGTCGTAATTCAGCTCAAAACGGGCACCTTCCGATGAGTTTCCAGTTAGTTGCCTTATAACTAACCAGGTCTGGTCCTCTGAATGATTACAGTTTGTGTCCATTAATGAGTATAAATTTGTAAGTGATCTCATTTAATTATTTTTCTCTCCGAAGAGGACTGGCGCTAAACCGTCCTCAACAATAGGGGTGAGCGTGTGCCAACAGTAAACTCCGCTCTGCCAGTGGTCGGCGGAGATTTTTTAAATACCTCCATGCTCTAAGCGGAGTGCAGAGTGCCTGAAATCTATGAACTCCGCTGGCGGAGGGGGCTCACTGCCCGCCCCTATCGAAAATCTCTCTGGGAATTGTCATAAGAAGCACACTCTTTTTAACAACCCACCTTTATCTCGGCCCCTGCTTGTAAGATCACCCCAAAACTTTCCATGTACAACTAGAAAAAGTAGGGCACTTTCTTTTTTTAATTTTCACACACTCACTCACAGACCCACGCAGCCAATCACACGCCCACTCACTGACCTATACAATCACTTACACACCCATTCTCAAAGGCGACAGGTTACAGATAGGATTAAAAAAAATGTGAGGTCAAAATTCATTGAAAAAAACAAAGGTTACAGGGACATTATAGTTAGGAGAAAATGTTTTAAAAACGTTCAAAATTCACTAAATAAACCTTAGGTTTGAGGTACGTTATATTTAGGCTCACTTTTTATTTGTACAAAACCATTGAAATTCGGCAGTTAGTTACCTGAATTAACTATAACTTGTGCCCCCGCAATGCACCGCTTAAGACCTTACATATTACATCACTCATGACGCGTTCACTGACACCATTGATAACATCACTGATGACATCTGAAATAACTCAGTGGAGGACCACTCTATGCACGGCCGCAGAGTAAGTGCGTGTTTACCTCTGTGAATCAGGCCCTTCACACGTTGAGATTACTCTTGGTATGCTCAAATTTGTGCAGATCCATCAGAGCGACAGGTAAAAAGAGGCGGCAAAAGAGATTATTTGCTAATAACTTTGCCACTATGTGGTGAATCTGCAGAAAATCTGACAGAAGCTTGGAAGGATTTGTTTTCTATTGGCGTGTCAGGTTTTGTGCCAACTCATCAAGGTGGGAGCACTTACAACTTTGGCACTGTAATGTGCTAAGTATGTTCCTATCTTTGTACATAGTTGTTAAATGGCCAGAGTTATTAGAAAACAAAATAAAAAAATGAATATGTTTTTTTCTTGCAAAGTTTTGTAAAGATACTTGTAGCATAAAAGGTTTATAAGATGAGTAGAAATATGTGCATGTCCTATTGTAGACCCCTTTGGAAAATGTGCTCAAATCTACAGCAAGAAAAACACTAAACAGATTTACACCAGAGTAGCATGATTTGGGAAGAAATCTGCTGAGTAGGTATTGAAACATTTGCATTTGAAAACATTGTCTACCAGCCTTCGAAGGGTTAAAATTCTGAGATAGCAGGAGAGTTGAAAAGGGGCTTTCGATGTGCCTGGAATCTCAGCTGTCTTAGATAAGTATGCTCCAAATTTGGACAATGCTCAGCATATTTGGCATTTTCATGGTTCTTTCAACCCATCATGGAGGGCAAATTTAATGGGAAGGTCAAAGAAGATGTCTTTTGTTATTAGATGTGACTAAGGGTGGGCATACCACTACGCTGAACTCTGCCCGCTCCACAACTCTGTTTCTGTCTCATCCCCACTAATAAAACAGAAACCCCACATACCTTTGATAAAACAACAAGTAACTCTATTTTACATGCTAAAATGGATATAGTCATCTCATAAAAGGGAAAATAAAAATACAGCAAGCAGTGAGAGAGGTGATGTTTATGGGGTCCTCCCTAACCTAGGGAGAGAACCAAGCAAGCAGATTCCCTGAACACAAAGAGCACATCATGCTGAACGATTGGTGGTGGTCCCATCCTCCTAGGACCACCCAAAGCACAGTTATGGGCAAAGATACAATCCCAACCAAAGGCCCTGCAAAGCAATATGAGACGAGATTCTAGAATGCAGTGAATATTATAGCATCCAATATCAAAACATTCCTCAAGGGGCAGGCTCTCTGGCTCAGCTGAGAGCTGATACTATAATATTCACTAAACTCTAGAATCTCGCCCCAAAATACTTTGCAGGGCCTTTTGGTTGGGATTGTATCTTTGCCCATAACTGTGCTTTGGGTGGTCCTACGAGGATGGGAGCACCACCGAATCTGAGCATGAGCAGTAGCTCTCACTCGATAAACGTGCACTTGCGGTAAGATTATCCCCCAACTTACTCCACGCATTTAGCACTAGTTTCACAGAGCAAAATGCACCTTTACATCCAAAATGATAAAATTAAGCATTCCGCACTAAGAAAATCGAGCTAAATACAAAATACCACAACGAGCACTACCACCTGCCTCTAGTGCTGGTAAAATTGTTTGTTTCTGTGCTACCTTTTACCTCACATTTCTCTTAATTATGTGAGCAACAGTAATCTCCTAATTATTGGTAATTCCGCATCAAAGAGTAACATGGAATTACCGAAATTACTCCAATTACCGCTACATAATTAAAGTCACTCCCAAGCCTCATCAAACCTCACTACACACAGCTGAACACACTGAACCACGGGGGCCGCGGATAAAGAGGTAGAAGAATGGGTGCAGCCTCATGCAGGGTGAGTTGCCTTCATTACCACTTACTACTCACCAACCACATATATCCACCCAAACAGTAATAAAATGTGGACAATAACCAATAAAAGTGTTCCTTTTAAACTTTGAAATCCACCAAAAGGACACCGCTACATACAAGTTATGGTTTATTTAGCGTAAACACTTTTATCTGCTGGTGTGAAAAACTAAAGATATTTACTACAAAACCCTCACTTTATGTGATGTAATGCTCCATCGCAAAACCAAAAATCTCCAGCCACTCATTAGGTGTAGTATGCTTCATGAACCATAACTCATGACCTCCACATGCACTGCTCATGGCCCCACACATGACATCATTAATGTCCTCAAATGACATAATTTTTTTAATCACTAATGACAGCTTAAATGACAGTGTTTATATCACATGTTACATTATCAGGGAAATCACAGATTTTATCACTGATGCACACTTTTAAAAAATGCAGCCACCCTACCATTTAATGATCACACACCCACCAAACCACAGAACCAAAGCCACCATTAAATTACCGCCATCATAAGTCAATGCATCCAAATAACCAACATCATATGCAATGACACACACCAATATACAGGCACACATTCACCACCAATGCTACCACACAAGCAGCGGCACACATCAACACTGTACAGCCACACATTCACCAACACATGTTACCACACAAGCAGTTGCATAAACCAACACATCCAACATCTGACAACCACACCACACACACATCATTGTACAGCCAAATATTCCCCATCACCTGCTACCACACAAGCAGTGACATAAGCCAACAGATTCATCATCTGACACCCACACCACACACCCACCATTGTACAGCCACACATTCACCATCACAAGTTATCACACAAGCAGCAGCACAGAACAACACATCCATCATCTGACAACCACACTACCCACCCAGCCTTTTACAGCCACACATTCACCAACAGATGCTCCCACAAAATCAGAAGCATAAACCAACCAGTGGCGGCCGGCGCAGGTATGAGCGGTAGAGCAGGGCAGGGAACAGCATAGGGGAAGCTGACAGACTGCGGAATAGGTGTTGTTTATTTATTTAATTATACATATTCTATCATTTGTCGACTTCCCCCTGCTCCCACTCTGCCCTGCCCCTGCACCACCTCACTTCCCAACCACGCTTACCTGTGCTGGACGCTGCTGCAAGCAATTTATCCAGCATCTGACAACCACACCAGTGTACAGCCACACATCCACACATTCACCATCACACGCTACCACGCAAGCAGCAGCATAAACCAATACACTCAACATCTGACAACCACACCACACACACACCATTGTACAGCCACAAATTCACCATCAGATGCTCCCTCACAATCAGCATTATAAACCAACCAGTGGTAGCCAGCACAGGTAAGCACGGTGTGGTGGGGCAGGGCACAGGATGGGGTAAGCTGACTGACGACCGAATAGGTGTTGTTTATTTAATTATACCTATTCCATCGTCTGTCAACTTCCCCCTGCTCCCACTCCGCGCTGCCCCCGCACCACCCCACTTCCCCACCACGATAACCTGTGCCAGCCCCCGTTGAAACCAATACATTGAGTATGTGACAACTACACCACCAACCCAATATTGTGCAGCCACACATCCACTATCACACACGACCACACAAACAGCAGCACAAACCAACACAGCCAGCATCTGACAACCACATCATACACCCACCATTGTACAGCCACAAATTCACCAGCACATATTACCACAAAAGCAGCAGCATACGCCAACACATCCAACATCTGATAACCACACCACCAAACCGCCATTGCACAGCCAAACATCTACCATCAAATGCCTACACAGCTACTATTGCTCTGTTGTAGGTCATCACATACCCAAAACCATAGGCCCACACAGCTAGGTATACACCTGCACACATACCACTATAGGGCCACATCCCACTAGCCACGAAACCTCTCATATACTGGCTACCATTTGCTGGAAGACCTATCAACATAAGGCCATACACCCACCTCAATTATGCATGCCCATACTATCATATGGACACACTACAACTATAATATATGGGCAAACAAACAAATGATGTCCATTCATGCACAAATAAACTCCCAGACAACCAACATAACACATTTCCACATCTGCCATCATACATCTCAACAAACACACCGCAATAGGGCCACACAGCCACCATCACACTGCCCGCACACAGCATAATCTGTGCTCACATACACAACAATAAAGAACAACAAATGACACCACACACAATATGAAATGGCCAGACACCCACCGCCATATTGCCACATAGGTACCATATTTGAGCCAGCTCTATAGCTATCACTATTCACCAAAACAATTTACACATCAATTGAAAATAAGTTGATCAGTTTTTTTTTTTAAGTAATGTTTCAAAGAAAAATATTTAAAGAAAAGAAGTGATGAAAAATGGGCCAATCAGTGAAGGCACCAGATAAGTCAATGATGGGGTCCTGTTTGATGAGGCCAATGGTACTATTGTTAATAATGCCATTAAGATGTCATCAGTGATGGCGCGTGAAGTCATGAGAAACCCATGGTGTAAATGGGAGGTACGGTGTGCCTAGCATACAATCACTGTCAGAGGCAACTTTTATGCATTTTTAGGATTAGCAGTGGAACCGCAATGTCCCTTTAGAGATGTTTTACAAGCCTTCCCAATGAAAACTGAGTAGTGACCTTAACCACACAGTCACTGTCGCTGGCGTTATAATAAACTTTTATCAAAGTTGTATACTGGTCCATATAGCAGTAAAAGCCTACTAGTCAGATTGCCAACAGTTCTCTGGGTGATAAACACCTGCCACATATAAAGATATCTATAATTTCACATCATTGCTGTCAAAATAATTATTTTGCAAAACAGGAGTTCCAGGACCCTTTCCATGATCTGTTGCAGGTTCTGTTCCACGGTCTGTTCCAAGATGTATCTCCAGTGTGTGTTGCAGGATGTGTTCCTGTATCGGGTTCAGGATCTGTTCCCAGATGTGTTCCAGGCTATTTCAAGATGTGATCCAGGATCTCTTATAGGATCTGTTGCAGGTTCTGTTCCAGGATCTGTTCCAGAATGTGTTCCAGGACTTGTTCCTGGGTGTCTTCAAGTATCTGCTCCAGGATCAGTACCTGGATCTGTTACAGGTAGTTTTCTGGGTTGTGTCCCAGGATCTGTTCCAGGATGTGTACCAGGACTTGTTTGACGAAGTGTTCCAGGAACTGTTACAGAATCTGTTCCCAGATCTGTTCCAGGATGTGTTTCAAGATGTGATCCAGGGTTGCTTTAGGATCTGTTCCAGGATCTGTTCCTAGATCTGTTCCTGGATCTGTTACTGGATCTGTTCCAAGATCTGTTCCAGGGTGTGTTTCAAGATGTGATCCAGCATCTGTTCCAGGATGTCTTCCAGGGTGTGTTCCAGGATCGGTTTCACGATCTGTTGCCAGATCTGTTCCAGCATATGTTTCAAGATGTGATCCAGGATCTGTTCCAGGATCTGTTCCCAGGTCTGTTCCAGGATGTGTTTCAAGATGTGATCCAGGGTCGCTTATCGGATCTGTTCCAGGATCTGTTCCTAGATTTGTTCCTGGATCTGTTACTGGATCTGTTCCCAGATCTGTTCCAGGGTGTTTTTCAAGATGTGATCCAGTATCTGTTCCAGGATGTCTTCCAGGGTGTGTTCCAGGATCGGTTTCAGGATCTGTTCCCAGATCTGTTCCAGCATATGTTTCAAGATGTGATCCAGGATCTGTTCCAGGATCAGTTCCTTGATATGTTACAAGATGTGTTCCAAGATTTGTTTAAGGAAGTGTTCCAGGATCTGTTGCAAGATCTATTCCAGGATCTGACCCAGGATGTTTTCCCGGATGTGCTCCTGGATTTCTTCAAGGATCTGTTCCAGGGTGTGTACCTGGATCTGTTTCAGGATCTGTACAGGTGGTGTTCCAGGTTGTGTTCAAGGATCTGTTCTTAAATCTGTTTCAGGATCTAGTCTAGCATCTATTCCAGCATGTGTACCGGAATAGGTTCCTGGATTTGTTCCAGGATCTGTCCCAGGATCTGTTCCAAGATCTATTCCAAGATCTGTCCCAGAATCTGTTCCAGGATCTGTCTAAGGATCTGTTCAAGGATCTGTTCCATGGCCCCCCTTGATGTCATCTCGATTTTCCGCCTTGCGAACTGAACCCAGCAGATCCAACACATCTTTTCCACAGCACAAGCCGACCCTCCACAGGAAGTTTCATTCGATGATGCTCTTGCTTGAAGTGGCCTGATCGACGGTTGGATAATTGACACTGGTGTAAAACCATTGCTTCTGGATCCTAATAATGGAAATGCTGAGGGCCCGATTCACAGAACTAACTTAAGACAACATCCTAGCTTAAGTCTGTCTTAAGTATGTCTTGAGTCAAATTTAAGACAAAATCCTAACTTCTGTGAATACCAAAAGTAGTAAGTTTAGGATTTTGTCTCAAGTTAGTTCTGTGAATCGGGCCCTGAGTATGGTTGGTGTCCACGCCTGGTACAAGAGAGTCTCACAAGCTCAGCCTTGACAGGAGCTCTCTTTTAATTTGCTTTTTTACCACATTCTTCAAGTCTTAGTAGAAACACCTGTGTTGTCCCATCCTTTCACTGTGTCTACATATACTACATTAAAACCTTAAAAAGATATTGCTATATATATAGTGATATATTATTGTTTTATGTAACATAACATATAATTTTAAAGTTATTTAAAGATACTATCAAGCCTGCAACAAACTATTGTTAGCTATCTTCTATATACAACATAGTATAACATTTCAGTGTGTCAAAAGATGTTCTCGAGCCAGGAACAGACTAATGATAGACATGCCTCATGTTGCTACACGCCTCTGCACACGCATCTCATTTCAATGATTCCTGCTTAGCCTGCTACAAAATGAATATATTTTAAATAATCCCATTGCCTCTCTCATGGCCAAATTTTTAATCCCAACTTCATTCTGATTGGCTCCTGCCAGCCAGAAACTGAGTGAATATATTTACAAGAAACTGTGCCCAGCCAAGGGCTCATTTTCACAAAGAAGCTGTCGCATCATGCATTGCACCGGTGCAATGCTGTTCCTAGCACAATAAGTAGTGGTTCCTGTGGCTAGCGCAGCCGTTTCTGATAAATTGTCCTAAAGTTACGCACCAGGGTACCTGCTTTGGGCTGTAATGCATTAAGTGAGATTTACATAAGCCCATACTGTCAATCAAAAATACAAAATAAGGCCACACGCTCATAAACCACACCACAGTTTTGCCCACAGTCTAGTGTGTCCTGGTCTATGTCCTGCTAACATTAGCAATCTTCCTTTTTGAAGGGTTATTTTACAGGTAATTTATGTTGCAGAGATCCCCCAAATGATCCAGGTCATGTGATCGAAACAACTGTGAACTCTATAACAAGGGTATAACACAGTAAATGACAGTAAAGACACAAAAGGACCGTACCAGTGAGAGTCCAAAAATAGTCGAAGATCCAATGTGCTGCAACCCTTAAGATACCACGGTTAGGAGACCCTCTGTATACCTTAAAAAAGAGAGAGGGACCCAAACACCAAAGGAAAAGGGACAAGATAGACCAAAGTCACAGAAAAAACCCCGTTGGGTACATGTACATACACAAATCCACACTCGCAGTAGGAACCTTATATCACCAATACATAAACAATGGACATAGGACCCAAGAAATAAAATGATCAAATGGAATCAAATGAATGATGCAAATTAATTTTATACAATTTAAAAGATTAAAAAATCACATAAGTTAAAAATCACAGTACCTATCTAGCTTCATCATGGGTAACAGTTACAAAACATATAAGTACAAAATACACATTTCACAAAAATATAAATGTCATCAAATATTAGCAACAAACAAACATTGGGAGAACAGGAAGAACAATATTTCCTTGTCACAGGGAGAGCCACTGAATCTTACACTGATCAATTGTTAAACCATAAAGGGATTCTTTGTCTTTTTTTAATTTCTCAAGAACAAATGTCCGCATGGATTTCAATGGGCTTCCCTTATCAGTACATCAAATAAGGGAAGTTCTCCCAATGTTTGTTTGTTGCTAATATTTGATGAAATTTATATTTTTGTGAAATATTTTTTTTAATCTATTGTATTTTGTACTTACATGTTTTTTAACTGTAGCTCGTGGCGAAGCTAGATAGGCACTGTCATTTCTAACTTATGTGATTTATTAAAATCTTTTAAATTGTATAAAATTAATTTGCATCATTCATTTGATTCCATTTGATCACTTTATTTCTTGGGTTCTATGTCCATTGTTTATGTATTGGTGATATAAGGTTCCTACTGCGAGTGTGGATTTGTGTATGTACATGTTACCAAAGCGGGGTTTTCCGTGACTTTGACCCTCTATATAGATCCAGAACAAACATCTGCAAAGAGGAGCATTCCAAAAATGAAAATATCTATGTATGTATCGTAAATTTCCAATACGTCATCAAACAACTGTGGAGGTCCGATATATAATGTAGTCCAAATCCATTCTTCATTCAGCATACTTGAGCTAATGTCTGCTTTTCACAAACTTTTTTATTCTTCATACAGAAAATACTCAGGCCAACGTGTTTTGGCCAATAAATTGGACTTCATCAGGGATCCTAGTACTCATGAAAGAATATTGATTGGCAGGATGAGTCCTCATCCAGGTGAAATGATACAGCTCTTGGATCGCATAAAGCCAAACCACGTCTCATGGCTTCCTTCCACCTTTAGCTCGAAGCTGCTCTAGTTGTCCCAGCAGAAAGCTGAGGAGACACCGATAACGTAGGTAAAGACAGACCGTTTACATCTGTAAAGAGCCTTACCTGCTGGCATCTGAAGATATTCAACATCAGGTTATCACAACAATATCTGATACTAAGCTATGACAATGTTTACCTATTGTGAATAAATCTCACTTTTCATCACAGGATTTAAAGTTGTGTTTAAGGTAATTCCATCAGCTGACAACCTCGTGACCAACAAGGCCAGGCACAGCCAGTAACAGACACTTGCATATATAGAACTCCTAAAACCCCTGTGATGTCATAAATTCTCCAATTTGACCCAATCACCTCCACCTGCATCTAATCTAAAGGGCCCAAGGAATTTGGACAAGCCACTACCACCACCACCAGGCCTGACTTCAACCCAATCACCTTTGTCGATAAGAGCACCTGCTGGTTCTCCTGCATCCCCAATCCTGGGTACCTGACACTCATATCACACATCCAAAAGAAAACCAATGTTGTCCCATGCGGTCTACCACTCATCACTTCAAATGGCGTGCTCTCAGTGCTGGTTTTCACAGTAGGACAATAAGCCCACACCATATATTTAATAGCATCCTTGAAAGACAACCATACTCTATCAGCCAGTTCCAAGGTACCCTTCACCATCATGTTAATCCTTTCCACCAAGCCATTTGCTTGTGGATTGTACAATGGCTTACATACATGCTTCACAACTATGATGTCCAGAAACCATCTCATTTCCTCCAAGGTGAGTTGTTTGCCATTATATGTCACCAACACAGACGGAATTCCTTCTGTAGCATTTTTCTTGTCACCTGCTTTACTGGCACAGCATTCTTCTTGACTTTGATCTTACGTACATATTCCTTATCTTTTTTTAACCTATTGTCGAATAAGCAATCAATTTGCTACTGAATTTCTTCTGACGGCCTCTTGCTGAAGTATGTGGAATATTGAATAAAATCAATGAAATACGATCCCAGCAGAGGCACCAGGGATCCCACTGTCCTACATTGTAAGGTTTGCTAGCACTTCTATAGCTCATCAAAGACCCTCTGGTGGCCCCATGCGCTACCAGGTTTGCAGTGCAATGAAGAGTCAAGTCGACCCCCTCAGCTCGGTCTTCACGGGTTTCACGCAGACTCTCCGCCGCAGCAGCACGGACACACCGAGCTACCCGCCAGGCTGCTGCACGCGCTCGACTTGAAATGAATCGCATTTCCGCTCAGATTTGTGCCCGGGGCCAGCTCTTGAATGTACCTCTGTAAACATGTCCGGATATTTTAAGAAATGTAAACAATAAATTAAACTGATTTCTTCTAAGCAGAAAATGACTCACATAAGATCCGAGCTGATATTACTTCTCATTTTAAGGACAAGACGGTGCAAGTGCGATTCTGACATCCGAGCGGCCGCCGCGGTGCCTGGGGTGCATTTTTTGAAGACAGGTGGTTAGTTTCCGTTCCCTTCCAGGTCAGTAACTAAAGCCAAATTATGCCGAATTTTGACAAATGTAGGAACACCAGTTCTTGTGGCGTTCGATCCAGTTTGGAGACCTCGGTGTAAACAGCGGCCGTCCGGAACTTTATGATAAAATGTAACTTGTTTGCAGTTCACTTCGGAGTAAGGCTTCCAGGACGGATTCGTTTAATTTTACTTGAAAACACATCTCTAAAGTTCAAAGCCAGTTCGATCATATTAAAACAAAAAAAAATACACATTTCGTTTCAAAATCAGGCATATAGGACAGGAACAGGAAGGTTTTCGTGGCTCAGCCAGTAATTAGTTAGTACCCCGCGGGAAGATTCCAGAAACGTGAAAATGCAGATTCCCCGAGGCTTGCAAGAAAAAAACCCGGCATAGAACACCTGTGTTTTGATTTAAAGAGCCATCGCTCCAAATATCGCTCGGCTTCAGATACAATTCTTCGCAATATTAGCTTTCTGTAGTTTATTTTCTTTTACCTATAGCAGTGTCTATTACTACATTTCCCTCCTTCTTTTAATTTAATGCGGAAAATCACAGTTTTAGTGCCAAGAATATAATATTTTCTACAATTGTACCTCCGAAGTGAAGCCAGAAAGACCCCTCTCCTTGCAAGTGAACAGAGAACAGATGTGTTCGAACAACAAACACTAAAGCCAGCATTGTAGACAAACAAGAAATGCAAAAATAGTTAAAAAAAATAATAATAAAATAAAATGACTGAGAAATAATTAGAGAGAAGGGAAGAAAACTGAGCTATGCACCAACCTGAAATGTTATTTTAACTAAATTGGCCTAATCATTTTTAAATCCTCCTGACTCATCAATTATAATTTGTTTTGCTTTCATCTGTTTGGATTTATGAAAGCTTAAAGCGAGTTGTCAGATAGAGGAAAGCAGACACAAAATACTGCACAATTAAACCCAGATTCCTGATTCTGTTGAACTAAATTGAAAGAAATCCCAGAATCAATTCTCTGATACGGAAACCGATTGCATGGAGAAACAGGAACTAAAAGTCCCCAATGCTGGATGCTTTTAGTTTATTTTTAAAAGCTCTGCAGGAAGCCTCCCCACCTGCTGTGAAGATGGCCGAGAGCAGCAGAAGCAGGGAGAGCCCGCGGTGGATCCTGGAAGCCGCGTGCCCTGAAGCCATCCTGAGTCTGGAGAGGCCGGTGCAGCCAGCGATGCTCTGGAGATGTTGGTGTCCTCAGTACTGCCGTGCTCCTCAAAGGTCACCGTATAATCAACCAGAGCTCAGGGTCATTATCCCAATTAGATGCATAATGCACATGCCTTTTATCCCTTGCACCTCCCTGGGCCTGTATCGGTATCTTCGTAATCGTCATATCGGCCACCTCCATTCTCGACCCGGCGGGACATTTTTAGACACAGTCAATTAAAGAGGATGAGTAGAATCTTGGAAGGGCATGACCCGGCCCTACTGGACCAGTGTGGCAGTGCTAGCCGCGCCTGCTTCATTATGCAGACATTGGTGACAGCATGGATGACGTATCCTTGTGAGGGACCAGCATTGTTTCCATGCAATGGGAACACTGCCAGATGTGGAGGCCAAGCCTCCAGTGCTTGCTTTGGGCGCAGAGGAGTGAACTCCATCCTCATTTACATCAGGGCGATACGTGCCTTGGCCAACCTCAACGAGACCACGGTGCGGCGATGGTCCACACAGGAAGTCCCAGATCCAGTCGGAGATCTGCGGCAGCCGAAGCTGCAAGAAGCTGAGCCCCTGATTGAGAGAAGGCTTGACAATTGGAAGAAGAGCTGCTGTTGGACACCTGGGGGGAACGATTCCAGGGCTTTGCAAAGACTCCCCAGCTCTTCCCACGTTTCTCCACTCGTCACATTAACTATCCTGCTCTGAACGTTAAGTCCACGAGTAGTGCAGACGGGGATTGGGTTTCATCAGCTCTTATGGAGAATTTGCGTTTTACTTTAACGAGTAAAACACACAAAACGCTTTTTGAGAATTTTATCTTCATCCCTGATGGCCAGAATCACAAAGTGGCTCCGCACTCGTTGAGGGCGGCCCGCAGTCGCCAGGTAGTCTCCGCACTCGAGGCGGAATCTCCACAACGAAGGGAGTGTGCACACTTTGACAAACTATGGCCTGTTATTATTACTAAGATTATTATCAGGGATATTAATTAAGTACAAGCATGGCAGAGAGGACAGAGAAGATTTGCATGTAGCAACAGAAGGCATGACCAACCTGTGAGTGCAGAAAGGCACCGAGCTCTGTTCACAGAGACAATTTGAGACAATGAATACAGCCGAATAAAGAAGAAACGGTGGAACTCTCCTATATAGAGGGCGATGCAAGGCAAAGAGTGCGGGATGATGCGTAGATGGCAAAAAGGTCATTTTTTACCTTTCTTCAGTTGCTAAACTTAAGTAGCGTGACTGAGCTGAAAATGCTGCTCATTCCAAAGCCTGGGCTCATTAGGTGAAGGATATATACAAATTTTCTGCACACTTTCAAAAGTAAATACGTAAAGTTTCATTAAATATCACAATGATGCTTGTCTTTATATGTTGAGATGTCTTTAATTCACAATCTTTAAGCCTTCTTAGCCAACGCGTGTTTCGTCAGTGTTACAGGGGATTACCCAACATCTTCTTCAGGGCTGAGGTCAGTTTCAAGTAGTCTCTTAATTCCGGTGATAATCCCAACCCGGAAGGGGTTCCTATAAGTGCTGCTCCTGGAGAGGTAGACCGATTAGTCTTGTATCTGGAGAGGTAAATATGCTTCCAAATATAAGGGAGTTTCTTCTAGAAGGGCTGCCTCATCTGGTAGTATTAGGTAGAACCTTTCGGATCTCCAGGCTGTGGCATGTTCGATGTGCCAATCAGCAGTCTGGTGAAGGAGCCTGTTGACGTGTTTTACATTCCAACCTGGCCAAGGGAATATCCTGTTTTCGACGATCTACAAACAATCACGTTTTTCTCGTACCACAGAAGTCGGAGTCATGCCGAGCGACTGCTAAGAAAACAAAGGATATCCTCTACGTCGTTTGCCGGTGACATGTCGGGTGAAAATAATATAAATGCCCTACAGAGGGACAACTTCACTTTCGCTTGCTGCATTCATTAATTTATCGATAATACAGAGGTGAAGCTAGAAATTATCAACACGAGAGTGCTAAATCACAAATTGGCTTTCAACTACATCGACCGATACCTGCAATCCATCTGAGAATATAGTTGTGGCATATATAAAGAATCGCTGTCAGTTATCCACACCATGGCTTTCCCTGTGAAATAAAAAAAATAAGGAATAGCGCAATGCGACGATGAATTTTGATTAAATGAATATTAAGTGTGGAATATTGATCCTTTTATTCCAAGTACCTCTTTGCATCTTCTTTGACCTTGATCCATCTCAATACATTTCAATACCCACATTAAGTACTCACCATTCAAGTAAGTATTACATACTTGTCTACCCTAACAGATAAAAGATAGCTCCTCCATGGTAGGAGAAGATACATTAACACATGTTAGTGGATAAACTATAAGTTTAAGATCTAGGAGTACTTTCTAAACTACAAATTAGACAAATAAAGTAAACATTAGGCGAATGGAACAAGACTGTTATCAATACTGTTATATTACAGCGATAAAAATAGACATATCTCCACAAAATAGAAGGGCCATAACTGTTCAGTCTCCTTTTTTATGTATATATCTATAAAATCTCTTTCTCTTACTATTTAACTGTGGTACATATATATGTCTCATTATGTTTTGATAATTTCATTGTAATTTGAGTGCCACTCTCTGGACAGGAATGAACTTAAATAGGTATAAAAAAGATGTTCTTTCTATATAGATTTTGAATTGTGTTCTAAAAACAATGATATCATATTGGATGCGATTGCTAGAACCATGGATTGTGTAGTCCATTACCAAATTGAAGATAATTATGTACACGTCTTTGCCGTTTTTATAGTAATTTGGAAATATATGTCATTATATATGTATAACACTGTGACTTTAGGTGTGTTTAGTACAGGTTACACTTGTAAATAATGTTCATATATCTTCTCTTATTTAGTGTATATACATAGACAGTCTTCCTGATGAAGGCAGCAGTGCCGAAATGCGCGTAGTTTTCAACCCTGCCACTTGCCATCATTATATCATCAATTGCTAGATATATCAATGTCAACATCATTGTACAATTGTAATGGTTATAAGCAGTAAATGTGTATATATTTGAATTTAAAACGTATAAAGAAGGGTATAACCCACATCAGAAAATTGAATGATCAATGAATTTATGAATTTCTTCTCTCTTTTTTATAAAAGATTAATAAAATGAAAATATTTTTCAATATTTGTAGTGATTAATTTGTATGACTTCCAAGTATTTAACCTACAATCACACCTTTGAAAAAATCGATTATCCTTTGCTTTAAAATTTAGAAACTTGCTATAGTCCCCTTTTTTCATAAAAATGTCGCAGGAGACAACTGAGCAAGCTCTTGAGATGGACTCTTGTGGGGCCAGGGAGTCATTGCAGGTTTCACAAGATGGGGGGATGTGCTTGAACTGTACATCTCCTCATCTTGAAAAACCTGCACTCACTCAATCAGATATCTATAAAGCCCTGCTCTTCACCCCAGAGGGTATCCTGTTGCTGAGGTTTGGCTGGTCACAGTCGAAAAGCCAGGTCCTGAGTCACTTTCTGAAATCCACCAGGGTAGGAGCGTAGGTGGGGGGGAGCCGTTCTAGGCCTTGGTGGCCAGATAGGAGAAGGAACGACCACCGCTGTGGCTGTGACAAAGGCAGGGGTGAGTGCAAGGGCCAGAGAGGCAGAGCGCAGCTGTCTGGCAGGTTGGTGGAAGTTCATGCAGAGGTTGATATATGCTGGTCCATGGTAGTGGAGGGCTCGGTTGGCGTGTCTCAGCTTGAACTGGCCTCTCTTCGGCTCTAGTTGGATAGTTGAGCTGCCGCCTGAAGAGCTGCTCTGATTGGTGTCAGTGAGGACTCAGAGAGACCGTGAGTAGCGCCTTGGGTCTGGTGATGTGTGGGAAGAAAAGGGCCTAGACTCCAGACCAGAAGTTCCTAAATGGAGTAAGAACTTGAAGTTACGCAGTAACACACTGGGATGGTGATCTTAGTGCCTCTGGCTTCTTATCTTCTTTGAAAGAGTTTAGTCCATGTTGCTGCCCCAATCCTGGATGAAGACCTTGGACGATCTTCCCTTTAACAAGACAAATTCACGTCCGTCGTCCACGTATGGATGGGATTCAAGCAGGATCAGAGCTGGAGGATTTCTGTAACCAGTAGATGGTCGAGCACATGTCTGCTGATAAAATCACAGAACCCTTCCTACCTATTCTTGGGTAGTGAAGCGCCAGGCCGGATTACACTGAAGCTAAACGGGGAGAAGACGGAGATTCTTCTCCTAGGGAAAAAGCGTGATCTGTGGCAGGACTTTCATTGGCCGCCCTCTCTAGGCACATTCCCTACACCAGCAACCCAGGTTAGAAACCTAGGGGTGTGCATCGATGACTCTTTGTCGATGAAGCAGCAGGCCAACAAAGTGGCTGGGACTTGCTTCACGATCCTCAAATGGTTGCGGAAGATTATCTGGATGCTGCCCGTGGATACCCAGAAGACCGTAGTCAATGCACTAATTACATCTAGGCTTGACTACGGTAACATCTTATACCTGGGTTCCAATTTGGCAGTAATCAGACGGCTACAGCTTGTCCAGAACTCCGCAGCCAGGCTGTTATGTAAGATCCCGAGGACAGCGAGGATCTCGAAGCACCTCAGAGATCTTCATTGGCTGAAGGTGGAGAATAGGGTCAGGTTTAAAGCCTTGACTTATATGTTTAAGATCAGAGCAGGAACTGCCCCTAAATATCTGCAAAAATTGGTCAGGCCCCCATGTCCCTGTACGAAATCTCCGCTCTCTCAGTGGAGCAACTTTCGTGGTCCCTAGATTTAAACTGGCCCGAATGGGGGGGAAATCTTTCTCCCGTATGGGACCAGTTCTTTGGAACTCCCTCCCTCTAGCCCTTCGCAAAGACGACAATTTTGCCAGTTTTAAAAAAAATGTCAAAACGTGGCTGTTTAACAAGTAATTGTGGTTATTGTCAGTTGTTGCCTTTTTGTGGTTTGATCTTTGAGCCCTGGCGCCGGGAAACCCTTTGTGGGTATCTGTGCGCATTACAAATGCAAAAAATAAATAAATAAATAATAAATAAATTACACTCCTCTGAGTAGACGTGGAGCTCAGGCAAGCTTTCCACATCATAAATCTCAGGCCTCCTCCAGATGCTGGAGTCACATTCATTTCATATGTGGTGGCCGGTTGGAGTACAATCAGTGACGTTTAATGCTGTTTCGTGACAAACATGGATTATGAGAGATAGAAACCATCAGGTAGATGCATCAAGCATTTTTGCGAGCGCAAACGGTGCGAATCGCAAAATTCGGCCGTTTGCGGCCGCAAAAATGGCATTTGAAATGCATCAAGGCTTCATGCACTCGCAATTTAAGAATTCGCAAATGATTGCGAGTTCTCAAATTGCGATTGCATTTAAGGAATCGCAATTTGCGATTCCTTAAATGCAATGCATGAACCATTCCAAGATTGCGAATTTGCATTCTGGGGCAGCTATTTACCGCGAAGTCAGACTACGTGGTAAATAGCAAAAACTTAGAAATATGCACTTTAGTGCATTTTTCTAAGTTGTATATTACGCACACACATGTCCTTGGGACATGTGTGTGCGCAACAACAGTGAACATTACCATTTCAGGGGTGCAACAGGGTGTCCTTTGGACACCCTGACACCCTTGAAATTGCGGCACATTTGCGATTCGCTATTTGCTAATCGCAAATAAGGAATGACTCCCATTTCATAAGCCATTCCTTTTTTGCAGTAGGAATCGCAAATAACATTGCGATTCTTCATGCATCCCGTTTTGCGAGTCTTTCATAGCGAATCCTTAAAATTCGCTATTAAGGACTCGCAAAACATTACTGTGATGAATATGGGGGCATATCCGGACACTGTTTTGCGAATGTCTGTACAATGCTATTACAAAAAGCCCCACAGATGTAATTTAAATGAATAATGAATGAATGAATGCATAGTTTAATGCACATTTTAAACATGTGCAGGGCAGGAACTTTCTTCAACTCCTGCAGAACTCAATTTATTGTGATAAGAATATGTTGTGCAAAACCACCGGATATCCTGAGAAGCTGACACACTTGAGCTTCTTGAAGAGATAGTAAGGAAAAACCAGGAAGGGTATGTTAAGCCCTGGCATGCATAATGCTTCAGAAAGACACCTGCCTCAGTGCCCTGCCCCCTTTGTCAGGTAACAAGTGTCCGGTCTGCCCTAATGCCCTCCCCGCAGTGGGCCAGGTTCTCTAGAGTTCTGGGCTCGGATCTCTCTGATCCAAGTTCTCCTTACATAGATTGTCGCTCCCTCTCTCCCCTCCTAATAATGTATCCACATCGTCTCCCTTCACCTGACAGCTCTCTCGACATCTAGCTCCCTCTACTCTCGACTTCTCCAATTCTTTGCCCCTTCTCTCCCCCCCAGCTCAGTTAGTTCCTCCTGTGACTCCCTCTCTTCCAATAGTGCTGTCTCTGCTGCCCTCTTCTTACTCTCTCTTTACCCTATCTTCAAATCCTCTTTTATCCCTTCCCAAATCTTGCCTCCATTCCCTTCTTCTTTCTCTGTCCCTTCCTTTTGTTATTCCTCAGCTCCCCCACATCTTTTCCCCACTCATTGTTCACCTTGCTTGGCACTCTGCTGACTCCTCTCCCACCCTTCAGCTTCCCACACCACCTCCCTCTGTTTCCCCGTCCATGGCTCACTCTTCACCACAGTAATGTCCCTGGCACACCTGTCTGCTTTACGAGCTACAAAGCAGTTATTAGCCGAGCCGACTCAGCCGTTGAATAAATTATATTGTGAAATTAAAATACATCAGTCAATCTCACGTAACAGAAAGGAAATTTCTTCCTGGTGCTTCATTGTAAACATACTAGAAAGCGGCATCTCCATGGGTGAACGTTGTCTTGGGAAAGATGTGCCTCAGGTCTGAAGGTGGCAGACTGGGCAAGAAGGACCTCTGAAGACCACAGACAGGGCAAGAAGGACCTCTGAAGACCACAGACAGGGCAAGAAGGACCTCTGAAGCCCACAGACAGGGCAAGAAGGACCTCTGAAGACCACAGACTGGTCAAGAAGAGGAGCTTCTATCTGGAGACCACAGACTGGTCAGGATGAGCTTCTATCTGAAGACCACAGACATGGCAAGAAGAGACTCTGAAGACCACAGACTGGTCAAGATTAGTTTCTATCTGAAGACTGCAGACAGGGCAAGAAGAGACTCTGAAGACCACAGACTGGTCAAGATGAGCTTCTATCTGAAGACCGCAGACAGGGCAAGAAGTGACTCTAAAGACTGCAAATAGGGCAAGAAGAGACTCTAAAGACCACAGACTGGTCAAGATGAGCTTCTATCTGAAGACCACAGACAGGGCAAGAAGAGACTCTGAAGACCACAGACAGGGCAAGAAGAGACTCTAAAGACCACTGACTGGGCAAGAAGAGACTCTAAAGACCACAGACAGGGCAAGAAGAGACTCTGAAGACCACAGACAGGGCAAGAAGAGACTCTAAAGACCACAGACAGGGCAAGAAGAGACTCTGAAGGCCACAGACAGGGCAAGAAGAGACTCTGAAGACCACAGACAGGGTAAGAAGAGACTCTAAAGACCACAGACAGGGCAAGAAGAGACTCAAAAGACCACAGACAGGGCAAAAAAGACTCTAAAGACCACAGACAGGGCAAGAAGAGACTCTAAAGACCACAGACTGGTCAAGAAGAGACTTTAAAGATCACAGCCTGGGCAGGGAGAGACTCTGTAGACCACAGACAGGGTAAGAAGAGACTCTGAAGGCCACAGACAGGGCAAGAAGAGACTCTGAAGACCACAGACAGGGTAAGAAGAGATTCTGTAGACCACAGACAGGGAAAGAAGAGACTCTAAAGACCACAGACTGGTCAAGATGAACTTCTATCTGAAGACCACAGACAGGGAAAGAAGAGACTCTAAAGACCACAGACAGGGAAAGAAGAGACTCTGAAGATCACAGACTGGGCAAGAAGAGACTCTGAAGATCACAGACTGGACACGAAGATACTCTAAAGACCACAGACAGGGAAAGAAGAGACTCTGAAGCCCACAGACAGGGCAAGAAGGACCTCTGAAGACCACAGACTGGTCAAGAAGAGGAGCTTCTATCTGGAGACCACAGACTGGTCAGGATGAGCTTCTATCTGAAGACCACAGACATGGCAAGAAGAGACTCTGAAGACCACAGACTGGTCAAGATGAGCTTCTATCTGAAGACCGCAGACAGGGCAAGAAGTGACTCTAAAGACTGCAAATAGGGCAAGAAGAGACTCTAAAGACCACAGACTGGTCAAGATGAGCTTCTATCTGAAGACGACAGACAGGGCAAGAAGAGACTCTGAAGACCACAGACAGGGCAAGAAGAGACTCTAAAGACCACTGACTGGGCAAGAAGAGACTCTAAAGACCACAGACAGGGCAAGAAGAGACTCTGAAGACCACAGACAGGGCAAGAAGAGACTCTAAAGACCACTGACTGGGCAAGAAGAGACTCTAAAGACCACAGACAGGGCAAGAAGAGACTCTAAAGACCACAGACAGGGCAAAAAAGACTCTAAAGACCACAGACAGGGCAAGAAGAGACTCTAAAGACCACAGACTGGTCAAGAAGAGACTTTAAAGATCACAGCCTGGGCAGGGAGAGACTCTGTAGACCACAGACAGGGTAAGAAGAGACTCTGAAGGCCACAGACAGGGCAAGAAGAGACTCTGAAGACCACAGACAGGGTAAGAAGAGATTCTGTAGACCACAGACAGGGAAAGAAGAGACTCTAAAGACCACAGACTGGTCAAGATGAACTTCTATCTGAAGACCACAGACAGGGAAAGAAGAGACTCTAAAGACCACAGACAGGGAAAGAAGAGACTCTGTAGACCACAGACAGGGTAAGAAGAGGCTCTGAAGACCACAGACAGGGCAAGAAGAGACTCTAAAGACCACAGACAGGGCAAGAAGAGACTCTGAAAACCACAGACAGGGCAAGAAGAGACTCTGAAGCCCACAGACAGGGCAAGAAGGACCTCTGAAGACCACAGACTGGTCAAGAAGAGGAGCTTCTATCTGGAGACCACAGACTGGTCAGGATGAGCTTCTATCTGAAGACCACAGACATGGCAAGAAGAGACTCTGAAGACCACAGACTGGTCAAGATGAGCTTCTATCTGAAGACCGCAGACAGGGCAAGAAGTGACTCTAAAGACTGCAAATAGGGCAAGAAGAGACTCTAAAGACCACAGACTGGTCAAGATGAGCTTCTATCTGAAGACCACAGACAGGGCAAGAAGAGACTCTAAAGACCACAGACAGGGAAAGAAGAGACTCTGAAGACCACAGACAGGGTAAGAAGAGACTCTGAAGACCACAGACAGGGCAAGAAGAGACTCTAAAGACCACAGACAGGGCAAGAAGAGACTCTGAAAACCACAGACAGGGCAAGAAGAGACTCTGAAGACCACAGACTGGTCAAGATTAGTTTCTATCTGAAGACTGCAGACAGGGCAAGAAGAGACTCTGAAGACCACAGACTGGTCAAGATGAGCTTCTATCTGAAGACCGCAGACAGGGCAAGAAGTGACTCTAAAGACTGCAAATAGGGCAAGAAGAGACTCTAAAGACCACAGACTGGTCAAGATGAGCTTTTATCTGAAGACCACAGACAGGGCAAGAAGAGACTCTGAAGACCACAGACAGGGCAAGAAGAGACTCTAAAGACCACTGACTGGGCAAGAAGAGACTCTAAAGACCACAGACAGGGCAAGAAGAGACTCTGAAGACCACAGACAGGGCAAGAAGAGACTCTAAAGACCACAGACAGGGCAAGAAGAGACTCTGAAGGCCACAGACAGGGCAAGAAGAGACTCTGAAGACCACAGACAGGGTAAGAAGAGACTCTAAAGACCACAGACAGGGCAAGAAGAGACTCAAAAGACCACAGACAGGGCAAAAAAGACTCTAAAGACCACAGACAGGGCAAGAAGAGACTCTAAAGACCACAGACTGGTCAAGAAGAGACTTTAAAGATCACAGCCTGGGCAGGGAGAGACTCTGTAGACCACAGACAGGGTAAGAAGAGACTCTGAAGGCCACAGACAGGGCAAGAAGAGACTCTGAAGACCACAGACAGGGTAAGAAGAGATTCTGTAGACCACAGACAGGGAAAGAAGAGACTCTAAAGACCACAGACTGGTCAAGATGAACTTCTATCTGAAGACCACAGACAGGGAAAGAAGAGACTCTAAAGACCACAGACAGGGAAAGAAGAGACTCTGAAGATCACAGACTGGGCAAGAAGAGACTCTGAAGATCACAGACTGGACACGAAGATACTCTAAAGACCACAGACAGGGAAAGAAGAGACTCTGAAGCCCACAGACAGGGCAAGAAGGACCTCTGAAGACCACAGACTGGTCAAGAAGAGGAGCTTCTATCTGGAGACCACAGACTGGTCAGGATGAGCTTCTATCTGAAGACCACAGACATGGCAAGAAGAGACTCTGAAGACCACAGACTGGTCAAGATGAGCTTCTATCTGAAGACTGCAGACAGGGCAAGAAGTGACTCTAAAGACTGCAAATAGGGCAAGAAGAGACTCTAAAGACCACAGACTGGTCAAGATGAGCTTCTATCTGAAGACGACAGACAGGGCAAGAAGAGACTCTGAAGACCACAGACAGGGCAAGAAGAGACTCTAAAGACCACTGACTGGGCAAGAAGAGACTCTAAAGACCACAGACAGGGCAAGAAGAGACTCTGAAGACCACAGACAGGGCAAGAAGAGACTCTAAAGACCACTGACTGGGCAAGAAGAGACTCTAAAGACCACAGACAGGGCAAGAAGAGACTCTAAAGACCACAGACAGGGCAAAAAAGACTCTAAAGACCACAGACAGGGCAAGAAGAGACTCTAAAGACCACAGACTGGTCAAGAAGAGACTTTAAAGATCACAGCCTGGGCAGGGAGAGACTCTGTAGACCACAGACAGGGTAAGAAGAGACTCTGAAGGCCACAGACAGGGCAAGAAGAGACTCTGAAGACCACAGACAGGGTAAGAAGAGATTCTGTAGACCACAGACAGGGAAAGAAGAGACTCTAAAGACCACAGACTGGTCAAGATGAACTTCTATCTGAAGACCACAGACAGGGAAAGAAGAGACTCTAAAGACCACAGACAGGGAAAGAAGAGACTCTGTAGACCACAGACAGGGTAAGAAGAGGCTCTGAAGACCACAGACAGGGCAAGAAGAGACTCTAAAGACCACAGACAGGGCAAGAAGAGACTCTGAAAACCACAGACAGGGCAAGAAGAGACTCTGAAGCCCACAGACAGGGCAAGAAGGACCTCTGAAGACCACAGACTGGTCAAGAAGAGGAGCTTCTATCTGGAGACCACAGACTGGTCAGGATGAGCTTCTATCTGAAGACCACAGACATGGCAAGAAGAGACTCTGAAGACCACAGACTGGTCAAGATGAGCTTCTATCTGAAGACCGCAGACAGGGCAAGAAGTGACTCTAAAGACTGCAAATAGGGCAAGAAGAGACTCTAAAGACCACAGACTGGTCAAGATGAGCTTCTATCTGAAGACCACAGACAGGGCAAGAAGAGACTCTAAAGACCACAGACAGGGCAAGAAGAGACTCTGAAAACCACAGACAGGGCAAGAAGAGACTCTGAAGACCACAGACAGGGCAAGAAGAGACTCTGAAGACCACAGACAGGGCAAGAAGAGACTCTGAAAACCACAGACAGGGCAAGAAGAGACTCTGAAGACCACAGACAGGGCAAGAAGAGACTCTGAAGACCACAGACAGGGCAAGAAGAGACTCTAAAGACCACTGACTGGGCAGGAAGAGACTCTGTAGACCACAGACAGGGCAAGAAGAGACTCTAAAGACCACAGACAGGGCAAGAAGAGACTCTAAAGACCACTGACTGGGCAGGAAGAGACTCTGTAGACCACAGACAGGGCAAGAAGAGACTCTGCAGACCACAGACAGGGCAAGAAGAGATTCTGTAGACCACAGACAGGGAAAGAAGAGACTCTAAAGACCACAGACTGGGCAAGAAGAGACTCTGAAGATCACAGACAGGGCAAGAAGAGACTCTGAAGATCACAGACTGGGCAAGAAGAGACTCTGAAGATCACAGACTGGACACGAAGATACTCTAAAGATCACAGACTGGGCAAGAAGAGACTCTGAAGATCACAGACTGGGCAAGAAGAGACTCTGAAGATCACAGACTGGGCAAGAAGAGACTCTGAAGATCACAGACTGGGCAAGAAGAGACTCTGAAGATCACAGACTGGACACGAAGATACTCTGAAGACCACAGACTAGACAAGATGAGACTCTGAAGATCACAGACTGGTCAAGAAGAAACTCTGAAGACCACAGACTGGTCAAAAAGAGACTCTGAAGACCACAGACAGGGCAGGAAGTGACTCTAAAGACCACAGACTGGTCAAGAAGAGACACTAAAGACCACAGACAGGGCAAGAAGAGACTCTGAAGACCACAGACATGGCAAGAAGAGACTCTGAAGACCACAGACAGGGCAGGAAGTGACTCTAAAGACCACAGACTGGTCAGTATGAACCTCTGTCTGAAGACCACAGACAGGGCAAGAAGAGACTCTGAAGACCACAGACAGGGCAGGAAGTGACTCTAAAGACCACAGACTGGTCAATATGAACCTCTGTCTGAAGACCACAGACAGGGCAAGAAGAGACTCTGAAGACCACAGACAGGGCAAGAAGTGACTCTAAAGACCACAGACTGGTCAAGATGTGCTTCTATCTGAAGACCACAGACAGGGTAAGAAGAGACTCTGAAGACCACAGACAGGGCAAGAAGAGACTCTGAAGGCCACAGACATGGCAAGAAGAGACTCTGAAGGCCACAGACATGGCAAGAAGAGACTCTGAAGACCACAGACAGGGCAAGAAGAGACTCTGAAGACCACAGACTGGTCAGGATGAGCTTCTATCTGAAGACTGCAGACAGGGCAAGAAGAGACTCTAAAGACCACAGACTGGTCAAGATGAACCTCTGTCTGAAGACCGGGCATGATGAGCCTCTGTCTGAAGATGACAGACTGTGTAAGAATAGGCCTGGGCAGACTTGCGGAGTTCTTCTATGAAGAACTCTGCGATGTGACCCAAAATGTTTGCCACATTACGCAGAGTTCCGCAAGAGGTGGAGTGCATTATGTCCCGCCATTCTCACTGATTTTTAGAGCCGGGTGCTTGCCAGACACTATAAAATCAGCACAAATAGACCCAAACGCAACACAAGAAGGCGCTGTTTCTTTGTGCTGCTTGAGTAGATGTACTACTTGAGCGGCAGCTTCCTCAACGCAAACGGATGGTTTCGCAACGCGAGCAGTTGTGACCACCCACGACTGCCCGCATTAAGAAATCACGCCGAGAGGTGGCCTGGAGTACAATTTTCTTAAGTCGCGATCGTCAACTCTTCTATGGCGAGTGGAAGCGGGGAAAAAACTCCACAATGCCGTATTTCAGAACTCTACACGCTACGTGGAGCGTGGAGTGGGAAAAACTGCACAAGCTGAATTTCACACCCAGGCCCAGGCAAGTTGAGCCTCTGCCTGAAGACAGCTCACTAGGCAAGATGAAGACCTGTCTGAAAATAACAGACCGAGCTAAATGGTCCTTTTATCTGAAGACCGAACAGTGGACAAGAGGAGTTTCTTGTCTGAAAACATCAAAATGAGCCTCTGTCTGAAGATGCCAGACTGTGCAAGATGAGACTCAAGCTTAAGACTGTGCAGGATGAGCCTCTGTCTGACCACCACAAACTGGACGTGATGAGCTGCCAATCTGAAGATTGGTCGCTCTCAACTGAGCACTGATGTCTCCATAATACTGCCAATGCCTTCGGTCAGGTCAATCCTAGGAGAGCAGGCGTGATAGAACCATGCTCCTGTCTTCATCTGGTGACCCATATGCGACACCCCATCTGATTTAGGAGGTAGTACTGCTTCGTGGGCAATATTACAACCCATAGAATTATTACAGTAACTGACTGCTTTTGATGATGCTACAGATGAAACCTGTTAGGAGGAGAAACGCAGCTCCGTGAGTAGGACGAAAAGTCTCTGAAAGTCTCATACTGCTTTGAAGTTCATTTATTGCAGTTAGTCCTGGAGTACCTGACTGACAGCACTGTACAGAACTGCTGTTTGCTGTTGGGTAATTCAGTGTTGCAGTATTCTAAAAACTGGCCACTGTCCTCAAAAGATCAATAATTGATGTCATGGCATTTATTTCCCATTCCTTCACATCGGTCATTGATCACATCTAAATATCTTCTGATATGTGTCCATTGTAGTGTCATCCTCGGGTCGAATGTCATGTGATGACATTGGTCATGACTCATGACACCATCATTAAAAACAAATTCTGGGTGTGAGGGTAAGACGTCTATCACACATTTTAAGAAGTTTTCATCTATTACATCACTACCCTAGAAGAGGAGGTCAAATTTTTCAACAGAGGTTTATCGGACTCTTAAAACTATACTTAGAGATTGCAGAGGTAGTAATCTATGTGACCCTAAAGATAGTATGGCATAGCCTTCTACTTATTTTGGTTTAATAAAGGATAACACAATTTACACTATACAGATATTTTTATGGCCCTGAATAGCACCAACACCTGATTTTCCATTCCAGAGAAATAATCTCCCAGTCCACAAAGATTTCTTTGGAAAAGTTATATTCAGTTTTTCCTTGGTCTATCCAACCTTTTCTAGCCTTCCTTCAAACTTATATGGACTTCCATAGAATGCAATCCCTTTAGGTGTGGTACTGGAATATAAGGTTTTAAATATTGGGCTGCAGAAATGTTACAACAAATGTACTAACAAAAACAATATTGACTAGGCAAGTAAGCATATATAGGTAAGTATAGGTTTAATTCACTTAACTACAAATATGTATCTTGACAATATATATATTTATATTGACTGAAAACAAAGGTTAAATGGACATTATAGTTAGGTAAAATGTCAGTACAAACATGCCATTTTTACCAATCAAAACCCCTCAAAATTCACCAGTTATAGGTTTTTTTTTTGCAGAGTTTTATATAGCGCGAACTAGACCCGAACTGAATCAGGTATCAGAGCGCTTTACATAGCACCAGTTACGTTACATGAGGACATGCATAGTTATCTGAAGTAACTATAACTCGTGACCTAGAGGAACTTTAACCGGCAGTACTGCCATGCACGGTAATGTCGACAAATATGTCATTTTATATGTTGCAGTGATGCTATCAATGATGTCATTGAACATGTTATGAGAGATTTGTTTTTTTGAGTAAATATAAATATATATGAAAGCAACACCCTTTCAGATTTAGAGAGCCACAAAACTTATGGAAAAAAAGGAAATTGCATGTTCTGGCTAGTTCCCAAGTTTTAGGTGGAAAGCAAACCCTTTCTTTGGAAAATACTATAACACCACCAAGACTCTAGAACTGCTCACCCCATACTATTTGCTTTTCTAGCAGAGTTTTTAAGCCTAGGATTAGAACAGTATTTCTGTAGTCAACATTATGACATACAACCTTAAAATGAAGTTCTCCATTGACCTTTACTACAAACAGATAAAGATATTTTTATCTATAGTTTCTTTTTTATCTTTTCAGTATTTTTGGAATAATCACAAGCAAATTCATGCAACAATTATTGATCTCAGTTACAAAAGTAAGGCCCTTTTCAGAGCCTCCAATTACGGTTCCAAGGACTGTCTGGAAACACACTTGACACAGAGATCAACTGACTTGAACCTATACTTGTTAAAAAATCAATTACATCAAGAATAGGATAAGGCCATTCATAAACACAGTTAAAATCACCCCCCCCTTGTATCAATGTTTGTTCATGCCCTTGCCCTCTCACACTCCTGCCTTTTAGGTGGTTGAGTGCAGCTTCCCATGCCAGGATAATTAAAAACACAACTAGCAGCAATCCACTCAATGCAGGGTCAGCTCAGTTAATTGCATTTCAATCTACCTCTGAACCTAAGTATGTTTTGTAAGCATGCGATCAATAGTGAGGCAGCTTTAAAACCTCTATTGTTCTACTTTATGACTTCGAGAAATAATGTAGCATGATTCACCGGACAATAGGGCAGTATTGCTCAATATTAGCCGTCATCTTACCTAGGTGCTGAAAAGCAGGAAAGGGATAATAACTAGCTTTACTGACTGTTATAATATGAATGTGCTGGCCCTGCCTCTGTCGCCTGAGGGTGTCAGCACAGGGGCATTGTGGGTAGTTATTGACTGTTTTGGGAGCAATGAACATGCTGAACATTGTTTCACAATAATATTATTCACCATAGAAACATCTATTCAGATTGAATTATGACTTCATAAAAAAATAATTGGATTGGAAAGTGCATCTCTTAATTATATAGCTATAGAGTAATCTCTTGAATTAATTAACTGAAGTTGTTTATCACAGAAGGCTTGTAATCTGATGAAAGCCTTTGAAATTACACTGGCAAGAAAAACAGAGGCAGAGTGGGATGGATGGATAGATAGATAGACAGACAGGCAGACAGACAGACAGACAGACAGACAGACAGACAGACAGACAGACAGACAGACAGATAGACAGACGGACAGACAGACAGACAGACAGACAGACAGACAGATAGACAGACAGATAGATAGATAGATATATGAACTGGCAGAGCAAATGAAAGTGAGAGGGAGATATATAGAAGTTGTGTAAGAAATTAGGTTGCTGGGTTGATTGGTTGTGAGCCCTAGTCAAGCAGCAACCACAATCCTTGTCAGGATAAGGTAAAAGCAAACCCCAAATAACCTGTGCTCAGCCCCTTGGTAGCTTGGCACACAGAAGTCAGGCTTAACCTGGAGGCAATGTGTAAAGTATTTGTGTACATTCAAACAGTGAATACACACCACTAAAGGAGCCCAAAACAGAATTAATAAAATTGATCAGTTTCTAATAAATAAAACAAGATGAAAATGAAAAAAATCCCAAAAATAGAACCGGAGATATTGCATTTTAAAATGTTTAAAGACACTAGGGTGAAAATGCATAAAGCACCAACTGTGAATATCTGGTCGAGCCGGACCGTGACAATGTCACAAGTTCAGGTCGATCACAATGGATCGTGGGCTGGCTACAGGGAGGCAGTTAGGCCCAGTAAACAAAAGTGACTTGGTTTGCGGTGCGTTGTGTTGATCTGTGTCGCAGATGAGTCTCATAGCTGAGGCGATGTATCAGCTCCGAGATGTGGAGAGGCTGCAGTGTGAGGTCATGTTGCTTCGATGTTGAAGATCCCATCGACAGGTCATAGTTACACCGGGGGTCCCCCATGGGCTGAAGCATGCATTATGCCACCTATGGGAGACCACCCAAACTGTAACTACAGGCCTGCCATTGCAGCCTGTGTAAGCTGGTGCTAGCACCACCTACGACAGATATAGTTTTTCCTATATCTTAGGTCACTGCACTTAAAACCTATAACGCACCCCTAAAGCAGGCCTTTCAATCCTGAAGGCAGGGTGCTTGGTTCTAAGTGTGAGGATGCCCCTGCATGAGCAGGACACCCCTACAATCTTCGGAGTCCATTCTCCAGGGTTGAAAGTGCATTAGCCATTACGATACATTGAGTGGCCATGGGTCATTACTCGATGACCATCTCTAAACTGGCTGTACCGAACCCTGTCATGTTTGGTATCAAACATGTTGGAATCATGCTCCCAGTGCTCCCAGTACCAGTCTTCTACACCAGGACAGCACAACATGGCTGCTGCGGACCAGAGACAACATTCTGCCCTCCTGCTGGCAGACCAATAGGTATCCTGTCACAGGGAGGTGTGACCACCTCGCAGACAGGATTTAGTGTATTGGGGCCGGGTGGGAGTGCTTTCCAGCACCACTCAGTCTGATTGAAGGGCACAGTTAGTGCCCACCTTGCATAGTCCAGTTCAAAGCAGCTCAGGAAGCCGTTGGCTCCTGCTCTGGCACGAAACTGGACAAAGGACATGGGAGTATCCTCTCCACTGTCTAGCCCCTCCCCTGGGAGTGAACCCTGAATCATCACAACCCCTTCATTAGGGTTCTTAAGGTCTTACCTGTAGGTGGGTCCCTGGATTTGTCTCAAGACACCACTTCTTCTTCGCCCGTCGGGGCACTCTAAACTTTGCTGTATCTTGCTCTGGGCTCCAAGTCTGTAACTGGGAAGACTCCTGCTACTCCTGGTATCGTCGTCCTGCAACTTTGCTGCAACATCTGTGCTCCATACAGGAACCTTCCAAGGTCTGTGGACATCCAAGACACCTGAAAGAATTTCCCTTGAAGTTAAGGAGACACTTCCCTGCATCTGCAGTCACTGCAACAGAGCTGACCTGTCTGCTGATCCTGGACTCCCACAGACTCAGCAACACAGATGGTGGTTCAATCATATCCCTCGAAGCCTGCCCTGTCCTCTCACCAAGTTTGAGGCCAGTATCCCTTATCGCGGCCAAGGAGCTCAACCTCTATGCACCGTGCCAACTTGCAGTTGCAAAGGCTTGCTGGCTTCCTTCATCCAAGATCTTCGGGCTCCAAGTAGCCCCAACCTCAACTATCCCCAGTGCACAAGATCTTCCTCTTCACCACATCACTTGCACCGTAGGCTTGCATCTGTGGTGAGCTGCTCGATGTCCTCTTGCGTCTCTAGTGCCTCCGGCCAGTGGGTCCTCTTGAGGGTCTTAATTTGATTTTAGCAGGCTTTCCTGGTTGCTCGGGCCTGCTCTGTCTCCCCTGCTTGTGGCAAGACACCTGGACCTTGCTGGCCCCGACACTGCACCTTTTTCATTCTCTACGTGGGTTGCAGTTACCAAGGCTTGTTGGCACTCCCATCAACTCTCGACATCCAACGTGGACCAGCTCGTAAACAGCTTCTGGTCTTCCACAGCATCACCTGGTCCATACAGCTGGAGCTCCAAGGTCACCGTCAGCTCTCCTACAACACCCGACATCTGTGGGCATTTATCTTCCATGCCTCCTGGTCACTCCTTAGAGGCATAGACTCTGTCCCCTCTGCTTGCAGGTACTTCTCCTCCTGAATCCACTTTTGGGTTCCACCGGACACTTTCTCCTTCTCCATCAGCGACATCTTCCTGAAGTCCTCCATTGAGTTCGACAGCGGTTTCCGACACCACTTCACAACTATGCACCTGGCTTCCCTGGTGGAGGGATCCGGGTTCCTAGAGTATCCACGGGTGGGGTGGCTCTCCAAACTTCTGTCTTCCACATGGTTTTTTCATGGTCCACTGGGAAAGGTCCTTCTTCTTTAAAATTGCAACCACAACTTACCCATTGACTTGAATTGAGCCTGCGGTGGTGTTCCCACTCTGCACACGGCCTCTGTGGGGTTCCTGGTTACTTACCTCGGGTGGTTCCTTGGGTCCCCGGAACTTCTACGTCTTCTGGCTATAGTCTTGACTTGAGTCGTTGTTCTCATATCACTATTTTAGTATATGGTTTGGTCTCCCCCTGGCGACTACCTGTTATCTCTGCAAAGTATCATGTGCATTGAGTATATCTCTGGTTTTACATATTTGTATGTGTGCGTGAGGGTCTTATAATAAATACATATTTTTATAGCTACACTGTGTGGTTCTTTTTCACTTAACCTATACCTATAAAATTATGTTCTGGTAAAACAATCTGCTTTATACTCCTTCTGAAGACTGCTGTCCACAGCTACCACTTAGAGAGCTTTCTAAGGTTGTCTAAGACCATCAGAATCACCATAAGGGCTGCCTGGATTGGTGCAGGGTGCCCACTTACATACGTGTGCACCATATAGCAATTAAGCTTCTCACATAGGAGTGCAGTGGTTGGGATTCAAGCCTGCATTGTTTTACCAGCTAATCTTGGTGTGGATTAATTGAAAAACCATCACTAATATTAGGCACATATAATACAGCTTACACTAAGTAAGTTCTACTGAACTTAGGGTTGGGTAGTTAAGGGTCTAACACAACCCTTTCTCCAACCTCAGAGAGTTTAGTTTCCACTAGGGTAGGTAGGTGCAACACCTCACTACACCTAGAACCATGTCTTTAGTTGGGGATACGAGTGTACCCCAATCTGCTAAGTACAATGGTCTAAAGTTCCAGGAACCTAGGACCCTGTGTAGCCTTAGAAGTATAAAGATAGGTGCTAACCCCACCATTAAGCTACTCTTAGAGCTGCTACATCAGGATGATGGCAATCCTGTAGGGGCAGAAGAACGTGATAATGTGGGTAGGGATAATCCTGGAGAGGGAGCACCAGGCGTTCCCCCGATGATCCCAACTCAGAGTATGGGCAAGAGGACTCAAATGATTCCAACCTGCCAAACTCTGACCCCTCAGGGAATAGTGCAGATGGCACAGAGGGGGAAACCCTTGGTTCCTTCTGGGAGGGTCCAGAGTACACCAAGGAGGACTTTACCCTCCTCTAGAGAATCCAATGCTTCAGGCGCTTCCGTAGGGTCCTCCATATCTAGTAAGAGGGACAACTCTTTGGAAAGGGAATACCAAATGCTCAAACCTGAGAGGGTCAGACTTAAGCTCAGGAGAGATCAGTTGGCCCTTGACAAAGAGTCACTGGAAGTACAGAAGACTAGGAAGAGATTGGGACTAGAGTCCCATTTTGGCATTAATAGTGCCCCTATAATCAGATAAACATCTTTTGACAATAGAAACCTGAGCAGGATAGTCGTCTCTCCTTACCAGGAAGGGATGATATCCTTGAATGGATCACTGCTTTGGAGAGGGCCTGCAAAGTTTACAGGTCCCTCAAGAGCAGTGGGCAGCTATCTTGTGGCTCTCCTTTGCTAACAGAGGTGTGGATAAGCTCCTCACTGTTGGAGAAGAGGATGCTGACAATTACTCATTCTTGAAGAGTGCTCTCATAGATGGGTTTGGCATAACCACTGAACAGTATAGGATTAAGTTCAGAGACACCCAGAAGGCACACACCCAAGGCTGGGTAGACTTTGTAGACAGTGCTATCAAGGCTATGGAAGGCTGGCTTCATGGAAGAAAGGTACAGGACTATGAGGGATTGTATAATTTGATAATGAGCGAGCACATCCTTAATAACTGTCAGAACCAACTTTTGTACCAGTACCTGGTGGACACTGATCTGACCTCTCTCCAAAATGTGGGAAAGAAGGCAGACAAATGGGTGTGTACCAGGGCTAAGCAGGCAAACCATGGTAATGGAGGTGACCAGAAGAAGTCAGAGTCTTCAAAAATGTGACTTAGTCAGAACTCCATCTCAGGCTGTTCTCGTCTGTGATGGTGGCATAGACCATGCCACCTTACAGGTAAGTCCTACTAACTTGGGAAAATACAGACATCAACCTTTGATCAATGGAAAAGAAGCGATCGCCTACAAGGACACAGGGGCCAGTGTCACTATGGTGATGAAAAAATGTGTGTCCCCTGAGTAGATCATACTTGGCCAAACAAACCAAGTCACCAATGCTAGCAATGGCAGGACTGACCATTCCTTGGCAGTTGTGAACCTCAGCTGGAGAGAGGTAACTGGGCCTAAAAAGGCTGGGGTAGCGCCAGACCTAACTGTAGATTGTCTGTTGGGCAATGATCTAGAAACTTCAGCCTTGGCTGATGCAGAGTTCAGGGCTCATGCAGAGATGATGGACATCTCTTCCAGTGTGTTTGCTGTCACCAGGACTCAGGCCAAACATCTCAGCACTGAAAAGGCAATGGATCTTGGAACAATGGAGCTGGTGCCTCCCAGGAGAAGGAGCAGGAAGGGTGAGGCTTTATCCTCCTCACAAGCTCCCAGTGAAGATTAGCCTCCCGAGGGGGATGATCTCAGTCCCTGTGAAGGTACTGTACCAGAGGAACTTGGGCCAGACCAGGCAGAATTCTTGAGGGCAGGGGGCCCTTCCAGGGCACACTTGAGTTTAGAGCAGCAGACCCTTCCCTCTCTTGAACCCCTCAGACAGCAGGCTGCTGTAGAGGAAGCAGGGAATATCAGTGGGTCTCACAGGATCTATTGGAAAGATTGGCTTCTGTACTCTGAAGGTAGAGACCCAAAGCCTGGTGCCCCAGGAGTTTGGTAACAGAAGTTCAGAGGTTTTCTCCTCTCCCTAGCACATGATATTCCTCTTGCAGGACACGTAGGGCAAACCAAGACTTGAGACCGACTTGTCCTTCACTTTCACTGGCCCCATATGTCTGAAGACACAAAGGAGCTGTGTCACTGTGGTAAGTCAGGTGGCACCACAAAGGCCCTCTTAATTCTGCTCCCAGTGGTCCGGGTCTCCTTTGAAAGGTAAAGTTAAAAAATGAACAGTAGTGTGGGCAAGAGTCAGCAGCACCGGTATAGTCATTTTCAAATTATCTAATACTGCAATAATGCTCAACCTCACATGACCTCACTACTTAGAAGTCATATATAAGAGAAACACTGGTTCCTCTATCAATGAACAAAAATGATGCCAGGGAGCATACAAATCTGAACAATTCATAAGTCAAATACAGTAAATGTCTTTCAAACCATAAAATTCCCCAAAAGTATAGCAAAGGGAGTCTTGAAGGATGTTGTATTCAAATATTTCTTTTATTCACAAATCATGTTCATGAATGCCTAGATCAGCCCAGACAACACGTTTCCTTACACCTGGACTTCCCCAGGGCTTAAAAACAATTAAACATGTATCTTCGTTTCTGTTGTATAACATAAAATCCAAAAAACCTCCAATCAAACTAAGCAAGATAGACATGGCACAAAACAAAAAAAACATATCTCATCTTGTGTTTCCATTGATAAATTGTTACAGAGATCTGTTTAAATTCAATACTCCCTACCTATATATAATCTATTGATAGTGGTGACAAATTTCTCAAGCAAATTACAGTCATTATTGACTTTTCATAAAGTTTGACAGTAGATCCACAGTACATAGACATTACATGAAGTTATTGTCCCAGAACCCATCTGGTCCATTCTAAATGTTGAGAAGAGGAGTTTTATATGACATACTATCCTATATAGCAATTATTGTTAATGGGTTACTTACAGCAAGCAAATAATGGTCCAATAAAATCTATGGTGGTGGCGATTAATGACAAGCAAATTATATTGTGTTCACAATCTATGGCGGCTTGCAATCTTCCCTGGTAGACTGTACAAAAAAACAAATTTATTTATAATAACCAAAAAAGATTCAATGTTAACGGCACTCACTCTGGTATTAATCTGTGTTAATTCATATAAACGATCTTCTTACAAATCCGTTATCAATATATGTGCTGAGATTCCCCAGTGGAGTCTCATGAGTTTAGGGGATAATTACCTCAAAATCACATCTAAAAGTGAAAAGAATATATCTGTAGTTGATCCTATTATCTCCACGTATAAGTACCAACAGCAGGTGCAGATATCCTCACTAATCTAATAAGATCCAGGTTGAAGTACAAAGAAGATATAAATATGGTAGAATATTAGTAGAGTGTGAGGACCCTGAACCCAAAAATCTAATTAATAACATTTCTTGAACCAAGTTGATAGTCATGTCATATCTAAAACCAGTTCACAGAATGTCCATTCAGATAAAAAACATATATATATATCTCACCTGCTGTGTGCAGAGACAAAGTAGTTGTGCCGGTCGTCTATCCATCATAAAAAGGATACTGACGCCCACCTCCATTTTAAATAGTGTGTGAGCCAATCACACCATGGTCTTGCTCCCGCCAAACCATCATTCTGTCCAGTGTCATTAAACTCAAGCCATGATTGTGAAGATAAACTATCTTCCGATATTCAAAAGCTGTCTCCACTTTGGTGAGCAGAAAACGCCAACCAAGCGTAGTATGGCAATTGCAGAGTCCAATTTAAGTTGTTTATTATGCTGTCTGACCAATTGCAGAATGATATATCCCTCCAGTTTCTACCATTCACTAATAATATGTACGGTTTTGCTATGAAGAGAACCTTGCAATCACTAATGATAAGTACAAACATCGCTTCAAATCAAGCTGTCTCCACTAAGTCCTGAACGGCATCAATAATGTTCGTTGGCTGTACACGAGTACTACCCTCAAAAGCGGATCCAATCAAGGATTTCGAGCACAGCCTTCATTCAGGTCCTCAATCTGGTGGAACAATCCGGAATATACCCCTATTATATCGTCATCTAGACCTATTACAATGAATGATTCCAATCCTCGATACCTATTATTATTCCAATACTAAGCACTGAGTTATCAACCGTTTACCGGTAATATGTATGGTCAAAATTATTCAAGAACTATCAACAACACTCTTAAATAGCTAAGATGCGGGCAACTAAATCGCAAATATGCGGGTTGCCCGGTGTGGACTATTTTAACTATGTCATTTCTGACATGACATGAGATTACTCAGGTACAAAGATTTCCTCATTACGCAAGCGCCAATTGACAGTATACATAATACAGACAAATAAATATATCCATGAGAAAGTACAATAAGTAGCTCTAGAAAAAAAGTAAATTCAAGTTAAATGAAGAGACTAAAAAAAATTGTTACAGAACTTTTTTATATATAAAAAATATATCTAGGCAATCTCCGAGGTCAATGGCCAACCACCACATTGGGATTACAGGATTAGTGATCATTGCAAAATAGTTTAAGCCTAGGAATTATATTGTATAGTCATAAATACAATCATTCATAAATAGTAAAACTACTATAGAACATACATTCACCAGTAATATCTTATTTGGCCCACTGATATCTCATATTCCTTATACTGTATTAACGAATATTCCCCAGTATGACTGCCCAACACAGATGGTTAATTTATAGAAAGAAATGTAGTTCACTTTCTATAATTAACCTCAAGTGTACTGTTCCCAGTCTGCTGATCCACTTGACCTCATTCTGTCTTAATCTCAAATCTTCATCTCCACCTCTAGGGTGTTTTTCTAGCCTCTGTATTCCATGGAATTCAAATTCCATCCCGTCTGGGCAGTTTTTAAGCATGTGTAACGCAAGTGGAGACTTGTCATTTTATTGATAACTGCCCTTCTATGTTCTTGTATTCTTAATTTCAGAGCTCTAATCCTGCTGCCTATGTAGACTTTGCCATAGTAAACAGAAGGAGATGATGGACGGAGTGCTGAAACATTTCAAACACTCACCCCGAGTCACAGATCTGGGTTGAATCCATCATCATTCTTTAGCTCACGTTGCCACCCCGGTTCAGACACAGCTATAGGCAAATCATTCTTGACCCAGTGCCTCATGGGAACAGTCCTGCCTGAACTGCCAAGCCATGTCTTCCCAGGTCCGGAAACAAGCATCCTGGGACCGCTTTTGGGCTAACAGCCCTCATCAGTCAGGCTAGCTTGAATCCAGTGGCAAAGTGAGCAAAGGACCCACGTCTGGGCATACCCTGCCAACTTAGGGCGAACAAAGCAAACACAAGAAGATGATGGATGGAGTGCTGAAACTTTTCAAACACTCACCCCCAGTCACAGATCTGCGTTGAATCCATCATCATTCTTTAGCTCACTTTACCAACCCAGTTCAGACACAGCTATATGCAAATCAGTCTTGACCCTGTGCCTCATGGGAACAGTCTAGCCCAAACTGCCAAGCCATGTCTTCTCTGGACTGGAAACAAGCATCCTGGGACCGGTTTCAGGCTAACAGCCCTCATCAGCCAGGCTAGCTTGAATCCACTGGCAAAGTGAGCAAGGGACGAACCTCTGGGCATGCCCTGGCAACTTAGAGCGAACAAAGCAAACACAAGGAGATGATGGACGGAGTGCTGAAATGATAGATTTAGGTCCAGATCTCTGTACTGGGGTGAATGTATGACATTGTTCCGCATTCTGTCAATAAATTGTTGTTTTTGCATTTGTCACCACGAATGGGACGGGTATGCCCAGACGTGGGTCCCGTGCTCTCCATGCCACTGGAGTCAAGCTATCCTGGCTGATGAGGGCTGAAAGCCCAAAACCGGTCCTAGGATGCTTGTTTCCAGTCCAGGGAGGACCTGGCCTGGCAGTTCAGGCTGGACTGTTCCCATTGGGCACGGGGTCAAGACTGATTTGTATATGGCTGGGTCCAAACTGAAATGGCAAGGTGAGCAAAAATACTGTGGATTTAGGCCCAGATCTCTGTACTGAGGTGAATGTATGACATTGTCCTGCATTCTGTCCATCACTTGTTCTTTTTGACTTTGCCACAGTCACACATTATAGCGTATATTACAAACATGCTGTTGCTGTTTATAAACTGACCAATTTTGTGTTGCTTTCGTGTGTTGTACTGAAATTCCTTACATCTGACACCAATATTACACACATTACATCTACCGCAGGAATAAAAACCCGTGGTTTGAATTAGCCATGTTAAGCCCGAACGTGTGTTGGTAGTGGGTTGCAAAAAGTTTATCAGAGATTACATTAGTCAAACCCGATACACCTTTTAAAAAATCCTAGTTTTTGTTGAGGATATTTTAGATCTGGTGGTAATGTTGATTATAAGTTAGTTAGTTACTCTAATGCAAACCTCTCATAAAACATTTTTAAGGTTTGTTCTTTAGTGTCTTCTCGCTTGGTTCTAGCTATTCAATTCAATTCAATTCAATTCAATAGAGACTTTATTTCGGTTTTGATTCAAACCATAAAAGCACATATGCAACAAAGCAGTTTAAAAATTCAATGAATATAAAAATAAACGGTAAAGTGCAGAAAATTCAAGGGTCAGTTATTTACATACAATAAGTAAATTCAAGAGAGAAATAAATCAACAATGAGGACCATCACTGATCCAAACAGTTTCTCAACCTTATACATAGCTTTAAAAATTCAGTAACTTGAAGAATGCTGTCCTTATGCAGAAGTTGTAGGTACATAAGGACTGGTCTGATCTGATTAAAATTAAGTTTTTTTAAAAGAACAACCAGATAGCGTTTGCGTGGGTAATCATAAAACCTACATAAAAATATAAAATGCAGCATATCCTGTGGAGACTTTCCGTCGCAGCCACAGGGTGCTGCAAATATATTAAAAATGTCAATTTTTGGTCTAATCAGCAGATGGTGGTAAAGATTTAACCTATACCTCGTTAGCAAGAACTTCTCATGTGAGGACAATGAGCCAGTCAAATATGGCTCCATTGATTCACATGATTTTAGCACAACAGATTTTCTTACAGTTGGTTTTTGAAGCTCCACACCTTCCCTTTGCATACTCCTATCCATAAGGTAAGCCTGTTTAATTACCTCCACATCCCCTTTTACAATCCTGCTCGGATGTTCAAACAAATCCAAACGACCGAGCCTGGAGAAACTAGATTTCAAGTAATTTAACCATGGGGTGCCCATTGCCTTATCTGGGACAAAAAGTCTTTCATGATCAAATGAGTCAATGGAAAGTCCACATTTAGCCACAAATTTAGCCAACATGTCAGCGGGCGTAAAGAAAAAATGTCGCTTATGTATTGTGCCCCCAACTCTTCATGTACTGCAAAGTTAGAAGTTCCAACTGGGACACACAAGAGACGCTTCATGAAAGAATTTTCAGCAGTCTGTAACTGCTCCCCCACGACATAACCCCACAGTTCACTGCCATAAACAGCAGTAGCCACTGATTTCGCATTGTAAAGTTTCATCATGGCACTGGTAGGTTTTTTCCCTAGTTTTGCCGCAAAATTAAAAATAGAGGCGTTCACCCTGGCCAATTCACCTTTCTTCTTAACAAGATGTGGACCCCAACTAAGTTTATTATCGAAAGTAAGCCCAAGATACGAGAATGATTTCGATACAGGGATCATTACATCATCTAGCTTAAACAAGAAGTTTCTACTTGGCTGTTGGCCAACTTGCATTGTAAATGATTTGGAATTGTTGACCAGTAAGTCTCTGTCTGACATAAACAGTTTAAAAGCGTTAAGTAGAGCTTGGAGTCCCCTCTCAGTTCTAGAGATTAAAACCGCATCATCTGCATATAAAAGAACAGGAATACCCCGCCTACCGACTCTAGGACAGTCGGCATGGATATTCTGCAGGTGGCTATCTAGGTCATTGATATAGAAGTTAAAAAGAAAGGGGGCTAGGATACAACCTTGAAGCACACCCTTTCTGATATCAAAATTACTAGTTACGCCCAGATCCTGAGAATACCTTACATTGACACTAGTATTACTGTGTGGGTCAGCAAGGAAATTAACAATCCCATTATCAACACCCTTTTCCCTCATGGACTGCCAGAGCTTTCCCCTGTTAACACAGTTGAAAGCAGATGACAGGTCCATGAAGGCAAGGTGGATTGTACCCCTCTTCGCTACAGAATCTATTTCCCTTAGTGCCACTACAGCTTCTGTAGTGATCAGGGCCCTCCTGTGAATCATTTCCAGGGTGGGCTTCTCTTAGGAGGCCTTAACAACCAGAGGTACAAACTTCACATCTAGTTACATCACTACCATATGGAAAGAGTGTGGAGTAAACTACAAGTTTACCACACCTTACCATCCACAGTGCAATGGGATTGTTGAAATGTTCAACAAGACCCCAAATGGTATGATTATGAGACTCCCTGAAGAGTTTAGGCGAAAATGGGATGTCCTAATACCCTGCCTTCTCTTTACCGACAGAGAGGGTCCTCAGAAGGGGGTTGGTTACAGCCCATTTGAGCTTCTGTTTGGACATCCAGTTAGGGGTCCATTGTGTCTAGTGAAGGAAGACTGGGAGCAACCTCTCAAACCTCCTAAACAGGACATTGTGGAGTATGTCTTTGGCCTGCGTTCACACATGGCTATGTTCATGAAGAAGGCCAGCAAAAACATAGAGGCCAGCCAAGCACTCCAAAAAGTTTGGCATGACCAAAAGGCTGTCTTGACTGTTTACCAGTCAGACTAGAAAGTTTGAGAGTTGGAGCCTGTGGCCACGGCAGCTCTCCAAGCCAAGTGGAAAGGCCCCCATACTATCCTTGAAGAAAAAGGTGAGGTCACCTACCTGGTGGACCTAGGCACTCCAAGAAGTCCCCATTGGGTACTTCATGTGAACCGCCTGAAACCTTTTATGGACAGGGCTGACATGGGCATGATCATGGCAACTGATGAGGGACAGGAGGAAGAGAATGACCCTCTCCCCGATCTCCTCTCTCATAACCCCGATGATGAGTCAGTACATGGAGCAACCTTGGCAGGCTGCCTCACTGACTAGCATCAAGCTGACTGCAGGCAAGTCCTCAGTCAGTACAGGTATATGTTCTCCCTGACACCCAGTAAAACCACCTGGTGTACCCATGAAGTGAACACAGGTGACAGCCGTCCTGTGAAGAGTAAAATCTAAAGACAACCTGATCATGTCAGGGATTGCATCAGGACAGAGGTCCAAAAGATGCTGGAATTGGTGGTCATTGAACCTTATGATAGCCCCTGGGCTAGTCCAGTAGTCCGTGTACCAAAACCTCACACCAAGGGTGGAAAAAGAGAGATGAGGTTTTGTGTGGACTACAGAGGCCTGATGCCCATCCAATTCCATGGACAGATGAACTTTTAGATACTTTGGCCTCAGCCAAGTCTCTGAAAACATTTGACCTGACTACTGGGTACTGGAAAATCAGACTAGCTAAGGAGGACAAGCACAAAAACAGCATTTTCAACCCCTAGTAGGCATTATCAATTCATTGTGATGCCCTTTGGTCTGAAGAATGCACCAGCCACATTTCAGAGGTTGGTGAACACAGATCTGACAGGCCTGGAAGCCTATAGAGCAGCATATCTAGATGATATTCCTGCCTTAGCTCGGCCTTGGAGGATCACATGGTCCACCTCAGGAATGTTCCAGGGGCCCTGCAGAAGGCAGGCCTCACTATCATGGCCCCAAGTGCCAGATAGGGCACAGCAAGGTTGTGTACTTGGGCCACCTGGTAGGTGGAGGCCAGGCTCAACCATTGGAAAGCAATATCCATACCATTGTGGACTGGATTGCTCTCCCTACCCAGACCAGGTCAGAGCTTTCTTGTGCCTGACTGGGTACTACAAAAAATTTGTAAAGGGATATCAGTCCATTGTGACTCCGCTGAATTAACTTACATCAAAGAAAATGCCAAACAAATTTCAATGGACAGTAAGCTGCCAAAAGGCATTTGATGACCTGGAACAGGCCATGTGCACTGCTCTCACCCTGCAAAGTCCTGACTACTCATTCATTGTCCAGCACAGATGCCTCTGATGTAGGGGTAGGGGCTGTGTTATTATAACTAAATGCAGAGGGCCTGGATCAACCAGTAGCTTTTATCAGCAGAAGGCTGACCCCCAGGGAGAAACGTTCCTCAGCCATTGAGAGGGAAGCATTGCTGTGGTCTGGGCCTTCAAGAAGCTGAGGCCATACATGTTTGACACTCACTTCATTGTTCATACAAACCACAAGCCCCTCTTATGGCTTAAACAGATGAACAGTGAAAGTCCCAAAAGGTTGAGATGGTATAATTTCCTTACAGGGGATGGACTATACAGTGGACCATAGACCTAGGAGTAACCATGCCAATGCAGATGGACTCTCCAGATATTTCCACTTAGAAAATGAAGACTCAACTGGTCAAGGTTAGTCTCATCTCCTTTCGTTTCGGGGTGGGGGTTGTGTAGGAAAGTAGAATCTGCTTTTATGGTTATCCCCACTTTCTGCCTGGTGCTATGCTGTTTCTGACTAGACTAACTGGGATCCTGCTAATCAGGACCCCAGTCTCTGTGCTTTTTCCCCTGAATTTGTCATGGTCAGTACTTAGGTACACCCCTGATTGGATACTATTATATGGTAGGGAGGTACTCAGGGCATAGGTACATCAGTGGCCCCCCTTGGGCTGAAGCATGGATTATGCTATGCATGGGAGACCACTCAAATTGTAACTACAGGCCTGCCATTGCAATCAATTTAAGACGGTGCTAGCACCACTTACGACAGATATTGGTTTCGCTATAAATTGAGGTCACTGCACTTAAAACCTATAAGTCACCCATAAAGCACACCTTTCAAATCTGAAGACAGGGTGCTCAGTTCTAAGTGTGAGGGTGCCCCTGCATGAGCAGGATACACCTACAACCTTTGGAGTCCATTCTTCTGGGTTGTAAGTGCCTCAGCTATTACGATACATAGAGTGGCTATGCATCATTACGCAATGACCATCTCTAAACTGGCTGTAACGAACCCTGTCCTGTTTGGTATCAAACATGTTGGAATCATACCTCCCACACCATGCACTGTAAATCTTCTCCAGGAGGTCCTCAGTGCTCACGGTACCAGTCTTGTAGACCCGGACAGCACAACATGGTTGGTGCCGACCAGAGACATGGAATAGTTATTTATAAAGTACACTGTGCCCAAAAATGGTATCATGGCACATGATTCTGCCCAAGTTCGAGAAGGGGAAGGCAGAACAATAGGTATCCTGTAACAGGGAGGTGTAACCACCTCCCAGACAGGGTTTAGTTTACTGGGACCGGGTGGGGGTGATTACCAGCGCCACACAGTCTTCTTGAAGGGCACATTTGGTGCCCTCTTTGCATAGTCCTCTTCAAACCAGCTCAAGAATCCATTGGCTCCTGCTCTGGAGTGAAACTTGACAAAGGACAGGACATGGGAGTATCCTCCCCACTGTCCAGCCCCTCCCCTGGGAGGGAACCCTGAATCGTCCCACCCCTTACTAAGGGTACTTAATGGCTTACCTGTAGGTGAGTCCCTAGATTTGTTGTGGGACAAGATTCATATCAAGACACCACTTCTTCTTCGACATTCTTGGCATTCTGGACTTCACTGGGCCCTGCTCTGGACTCCAAGACTGCAAATGGGAAGACTCCTGCTGCTCCTGGTCTCGTCATCCTGCAAGCCTTCTGCAATGACTGTGCCTGTGCTCCATACAAGAACCTTTGAAGGCCTGTGGATATCCAACAAACCTGAAGGAATCATCTTTGAAGTGAAGGAGTCACTACCCTGCATCTACAGGCACCACAACGAAGCTGACCGGTCTGCTGAGCCTGGGCTTCCATGTACTCCGAAAGGCTCAGTAACAAAGGTGGTGGTTCTTCTCATCCCTCGAGGCCTGCCCTGTCCTTTCACCAAGTTTGAGGCCAGTATCCCTCGTCGGAGCCAGAGGAACTGAACCCATATGTAACAAGTCAACTTACCATTGCAAAATCTTGTTGGCTTCCTTCATCAAAGATGTTAAGGCTCCAAGTAGCCCCCCAAAGCATCTCCAGTGACCAAGATCTTCTTCCACACCGCATCACTTGAACCGGTGCTCTGCATCTTTGAATAGCTGCTCGAGGTCCTCTTGCAACTCCAGTGCCTCTGGCCTGTGGGTCCTCTTGAGGGTCTTCTTTTGATATCAGTGGGCTCCCCTAATTGCTCGGGGCCTGCTCTGAATCTCCTGCTTGTGGCGAGCCACCTGGACCTTGCTGGTTCCGACACTGCACCTTGTTTACGCTCTACGTTGGTTGCAGTTGCCAAGGCTTATTGGTGCTCCAGATGGACACTGACCGCTCAACTCTCGACATGCAACAAGGGACAGCTCATTTACAGCTCCTGGTCTCCCACAGCGTTGCCTGGTTCGCACAGCTGCAGCTTCAAGGTCACTGTCAGCTAGTAGCGGTCTACAGTAGGAGTTACTGCAGGCCGATGACGTGGGCAGGGGGAGGGGCAGGGTGGGGGGTAGTAATGTATGGATTACGGAGTTTAACAGGTAAGTAAAGATTTAAATAAATAAAACAAATTTTGTTGCGCGCACTGCATCTCCAAATGGGATGTCCATAATCCATACATTACCACCCTCCACCCTGCCCCTCCCCTGCCCAAGTCACCGCCCTGCAGTAACTCCTACTGCCAATCGCTACTGCTGTCAGCTCTCCTGCAACACCCGACATCGTTTGGCATTCGTTTTCGGTGCCGCCTTGTCACTCCCGAGTGGCATAGACTCTGTCCTCTCTACTTGCAGGTATTTATTCTCCTGAATCCACTTTTGGGTTCCACTGGACACTTTCTCCTTCTCCAGCAGCGGCATCTTCCTGAAGTCCTCCATTGAGTTTGACTGCAGTTTCTGACGTCACTTGGCACCTGTATGCACCCAGCTTCCCTGGTGTAGGTATCCTGGTTCCTGGGGTATCCATGGGTGGGGTGGCTCTCCAACCTTTGTATTCCACGGGGTTTCTTCAGGGTCCACTGGGAAGGGTGCTACTTCTTTAAAATTGCAACTGCGACTTACCCATTGACTTGAATTGAGCCTGCAGTCGTGTTCCCACTCTGCACACGGTCTCCGTGGGTTTCTTGGTTACTTTCCTTGGGTGGTTCCTTGGTTCCCCGGCACTTCTATGTCTTCTGGCTATAGTCTTGACTTGAGTCGTGGTTTCACAGGCCACTATTTTAGTATATGGTTTGGTCTCCCTAGGCGAACCCTGTTTATTTCGTGCTACATACCTGTTTTCTCTGCAAAGTAGTTTGTGCATGTCTCCGGGTAAGAGATATTTGTATGTGTTAATACAAATACATATTTTTATAACTACACTGTGAGCTTCTTTTCCACTTAATCTATACCTATAAGATTAAGTACTAGTAAAACAAGCTGCTTTACGCTCCTTCTGGACTAAGCCTGAAGGCTGTTCTCCACAGCTACAACTTAGAGAGCTTTCTATGGTTGTCTAAGACCACTAAAATCACCATAAGGTTTGTTAGGATTGGTGCAGGGTGCCCACTTACATAAGTGCGCACCATATACCAAGCCAGCTTCTCAAACCTGTCTAAGAGGTTATTTGGACAGGTCGACGTGGCAGTTTAAACTGCACACAGGCTCTGCAATGTCAGGCCCGAGACATGTTAAAAGGGCTACTTACGTGGGTGGCACAATCAGTGCTGCAGGCACATTAGTAGCATTTCATTAACATGATCTGGGCATATCTACTGCACTTTACTAGGGACTTATAAATAAATTAAATATGCCAATAGGGGAGAAGCCATGTTTTAAGGAGATGGCACAAGCACTTTGGCATTGGTTGGCTGTGGTAAAGTGCACAGAGTCCGAAGGCCAGCAAAAATGAATTCAACAAAAATAGGAGGAGTGAAGGTGACAGGTTTGAAGATGACCCTGTAGAGAGGGCCATTTCCAACGGGTTGAAAGAGAGCTAGAGAGAGAACGCAAGAGACAGAGACCTGCAGAGAGAGAAAAACAAATATGAGAGAAAAAGAGAGAGAGAGAGAGTGAATGAGAGAGAGAGTATGAATGGGATAGAGAGAGAGAGAGAGAGAGAGAGAGAGAGAGAGAGAGAGAGAGAGAGAGAGAGAGACAGAATAACAGATAAATTGATTGGGGGAGAGAGATAGGGCGAGACTCTTTAAGAGAGAGGAGCGAAAGAAAGAGAGAAACACTGAAGATAGAAAGATCGAAAGGGCATGGAAGAGACCTAGTAGAATAGAGAAACACATATATATTACATATTTAAATGCTTTTACTGTACAGAAAGAGGGGTTCCTGGCTTCCTGTGAAATATGGATTTCATGGTCATATTGAACCCCCGAGCCACTCAGCAGAGCTTAATAATTGTCAGGGCTACTAGGATTATGTGACCTGGAGGAACAAGTTACATGACAAGGTTATCTGAATTATGCACTAAAAATGCAGATATGTGGTACTGTGCCAGGCAATGCTGCCAGGCCCTGTGGCCAAAATGTGTCTGATCAGGCCTTTTGGCTAATGACTACTGTGCACGGCTGAAGGGCACGTGCAGCAACAGTGCGCCACCCCTGGGGGTTTGAGCCTGGGTCTCATTCCATGCTTTGCAGGCCTCTCGACCATGGCAGCAGGGATTGGCCACCTTCGGCAGGTTGGAATTAGGGCCAGCAGCGAACCCATGCTGTGCATGGCCAAAGGCCATGTGACCCGGGGGGTTGACTGGCTGCCAAGGTGCTGGCGCTGTGCCTAGCCTTTAGGCAGGTACTGTAGCCAAGCCCTTACTGCGCAGACCGATGGGCACGTGCAGCACGGGTTAGCCGCCAGCGGTGGATTGGGCGTGTAAGCGAACACCATGTGCGGATGTGCTGGGAATACTTTCAAACAAAGTGGATGTAGGATATGGTTGCGGTGATGCTGGTCACCTTTGCTAAGCTCTGACCAGAGCCTGTGTGTACCTGTAACCAGGGGCTGAGTGAGCCTGTGACCAGGGGCTGAGTGAACCTGTAACCAGGGGCTGAGTGAGCCTGTGACCAGGGGCTGAGTGAACCTGTAACCAGGGGCTGAGTGAGCCTGTGGCCAGGGGCTGAGTGAACCTGTAACCAGGGGCTGAGTGAGCCTGTGACCAGGGGCTGAGTGAACCTGTAACCAGGGGCTGAGTGAGCCTGTGACCAGGGGCTGAGTGAACCTGTAACCAGGGGCTGAGTGAACCTATGACCGGGGGCTGAGTGAACCTGTGACCGGGGGCTGAGTGAACCTGTAACCAGGGGCTGAGTGAGCCTGTGACCAGGGGCTGAGTCAACCTGTAACCAGCGGCTGAGTGAGCCTGTGACCATGGGTCTGTAGGAACCTCTCACCAAGATCCGTGTTGCCTTTGGCCAGGGACAGGATAGACTTCTGACCAGGGTCTAAAGTAGTTCTATAATCGATGCATTTAAAATTGCAGGCAAATCTTTTTGTGTTGAACATGTCAATATCATCTAGAATTTAAATGACAGTGTTTGAAGTAATAATAGACATGCAGACATGTTAAGTTGTCTCACACTACTTAGGGCCTGATTACGACTTTGGCAGTCCTGGAGGAGCCGGCAGGCCAATGCCCGCTCCAGGTCCACCAAAGCCGTCCACACACCACCCGGCAGATTATGAGGTAAAATCCGGCAGGCGGTCCTGTGGCAGCTGGCCAGCGGCGCTGCTTTTCAAAGGCTCATAGGGGAGCCTTAGAAAGGGAGTGATGTGGGTCGGCCACAGCGCGTTCCAGCATGGCACGGACTGTAACTTCCATGCCGTCCCAGAATGGGAGAGTCTGTGCCCCCCTCCATGCTCCCCCGTGCACAGAGGCAACCGGGGGCCCTATATGGCACCCCTGGTTTCCTCACTGCCAGCATTTTCATGGTGGGCTCAGAGGCATGCAACCGCTGGCATTGAGGAAACTTGTAATATGCTTGGTGGTGCCGCAGTGGCCTCACTACGCATAAAGCGGCCTCAGGGCAGCTGCGCCACCACCACGGATCAAGGACGCCCGGCTGGTGCGGTGGTCTTGTGGCAGGTCCGACCGCTGCAGGTGTAATACTGTGGGTGGTCCCGCAGTGTGCCAGTTGTTGGACCGTCATCACGACAACAGCGTTCCTATTAAAGGGGAAAGAAAATTCGTCACAGAATTACTGTTATAATTGTACTTATTTGATATAATTCAAGTGTACAGACCCATTTTTACATAAGGGCTGAAAAGAAATGTATGAGTGGGGCGCAAAGTCAATGTTTGCAAACAGTAGATACAATATAGGAGAAAGGAGAGGAAAAAGAATTGGAAGCTGCTCATGCATTTAAAGAAAAACAGTTTCAATGGAATGGACTAAACTGAATGGGTGAAGGAAAGGAGCGAAAACCACACTTTGTGCGCAGGAATATGGAACATGCGTCGTTAAATGTGCGTCTTAGAACACATGCTGAAACATGTGTTCCTCCTAAACAGATCTTCACTACATTGATACCAGAACACTAACGTTCCCTTATATTAGTAGCTCTATTTCTAAACTAGGGGTGGGCGTAACTGGCATAGCTCTGTCTAGTGCAATTACTCGTAATTACCGCATAATTACTCGTAAACATGCATAATTAAGTGAGAAGCATAATCCATCATTTAGCGCTATGTTCTTAGTGTAAAATGAACCATCACGCTCAAAATGGACCTGACAAAGTTTTTTGCACTAAGAAAATGCCTCTAAATGCTACAAGACACAAACAGCTGTTCACAACATGAGCAGCCGCTCGCTCTCTATTAGTTTGTTGTACCTGTGCATTTGCGGTAGGATTTTGGCCCCAAATTCTCAAACTGGCGTAATTGCGGAATTACAGTAATTTTACATTACAAGTGTAATATGTAATTACTGAAATTAGTTAGATTACTCCTGCGTAATTAAAATTTCGCCCAGTTCTAATCTACATCACAACGCACTGCTGCAAAAAGAGCACCACGCAGGCATAGGATCATGGAATCTACTGGAGATATAGACAGGATCAGTACATGGAATCCACTGGAGGTACAGACAGGGTTAGAGTAAGAGGTCAGCTTGAGCTCAGGCCTGGAGATCAGGGATCTGTTAGTGTATGGGATCGGTATGTGGAATCCACTGGAGATCCAGACAGGGTCAGAGGGAGAGGTCAGCTTGGGCTTATATCTGGAGTGAAGAGATCTGTTAGTGTAAGGAATAAGCAGCGGGCAAGGCAGCGGAACAAACTTAATTACAAGACTGTAGCTTTATAAATATATATATTTACAAAGCACCTCAGAAACAAAGGATGACGACGCCGTGTTCTGGCCAGAATTCATTTGTTTAAGTCAACTGGTAAGACGCATTTCGCTAGTCCAGCAGGCTTGTTCACCAACAACTTGACTGCTATGAAACAGCCATTTTTAAATAAAGTGCTCACAGCATGTCTCATGACATGACTACCATAGAAGTGTATTAAACGAAAGACTGATAGTTTTTTGCAACATCTTGTCATGGTGGAAATACCTCTTCTTTCCTTTTCACAATTAAATGTAACATTTCACAATGCCTATTTCAATTGTACAAATTTATATACAATAATAAGCAAACACATTGTTTCCTTTCTTCTTCACCCAAGCTGCTGCTGCTCTAATTTACACTTCAAAACATCTCATGCACTCGATCCTTTTCTATTGTGTAAAGATCGCAGAATTCTATATTATCTACCAACTCTTGAGATGGTTTTACCATATTTTACTATCCGCAAAACATGGTCTTATGCGGTATTCGGGTGCATGCTGCTAGACTTAGTTGTAGAAAAATTTATGGAAAAATATGTATGGAAAATTTAACCCAAGTGGTTTGTCACATTGTGTTTGCACACTAATCACCACCTTATATGTATACCAATATGAAATTATCACCGCCCAAGTGGGCAATTGTTCACTGTTGCAAACTCTACCCTCTTCCCATAAGTGCCTATCACCCTGGGACAAAAAGCAAATAATATCAAAACAATAAATTGTTACATAAAAACGGTTTCAGAGAGGTTGCCTAAGCTATATCCATGTTACAAATACAAGTTACGCCAGAAAGGAATTTACAGATGTGTAATCAAATCCTCTTCAATATTCAGTCCAGAAGGAATCCATGTATTTAATTCCAAAATATAACAGAACTCCAGCTTTCTAAGCTTGTTTTTTCGATTGCCGCCTCGCATATTTGTTGGGATACAATCTATTACAAAATACGATAGGCCTTGTATATTCTTCTCATGGTGGGACTCAAAGTGGTGTGCCACTGGGTAGGTTCTATCCCCATTACGGATCACTCTAAGATGTTGTAATACTCTTTTATGTACTGGATGGATTGTGCTGCCTAAGTACCTCAAGCCACAAGGGCACTGGAGGACGTAGACTGCATAATCCGTTTTACAGGAGAAGTACCCTTTGATCTTTTTCTTTCTTTTTGACAGACCCACAGCATATGACTGGGTATTTTTCCAAAGCCACAGGCTTTTCACTTAGTGCATTTGATGAACCCCTACTTTCGTTTAAGCCATGTGGAAACATAGCTGCTCTGCTGTTTTTTCACTACCACATTGATCTGTTTAAAGGAACGTGCTCTTCTAAATGCGACTGCAGGTCTTTTTTGTACTAGCTTCCCTAGTAACAGGTCATTCTGTAATAAGTGCCTATGTTTAGTAAGTATGTTCCTGATTTTGCCATGCTGGTAATTATATGAAGTGATCATTCTCGCTTGATTTTTTATTATCAGTTTCTCGTTTGGTTTTACTCTGGCTCGGGTTAAAGAGAATATCTTCTCTAGTTCTCTTTTTGGCTTTACTCGTGGAAGCTTGTACATTAGACTCTATGTAACCTCTTGCTCTAAACCTAGATCTTAAAATTTCCAGTTCTTTGTCTAGAACTCCTTGTTCACTGCAATTAGGAATTGTCTTCAGACATTCTCCATACAGTATGCTTGTTATCAAATCCAGCAGATGGAAACTTGCTGCATGTAACAGCGTGTTCCCCGCTGTTGGTTTCCTGTAAAATTTTGTCTGCAACTTGGAGTTTTTAACATAGATAATTAAATCTAGGAAGTTTACAGATGTTTTGCTGAGGGTACTTGTGAACTTCAGATTCAAATTGTTCACTTGTAATTTTTTTATAAAGTTTTTTGCTGACTCCTCAGCCCCTTTCCATATGACAATCAAGTCATTGATTAACCAACTCCAGTGCAGAACATTTACTTCCCATTCAGTCTGATAGGTGACCACCTGCTCCTCCCACCAGCCCATATGCAAATTCGCATAGCTGGGGGCGAAGCAGGTGCCCATCCCTGTTCCACAGATCTGATGAAATAATTCATTATTGAAGAGGAAGTAGTTATTCTTTAGGCATACTGAAATCATGGTAAGTAGCATTTGAGTATGTGCCCATAGTTTAATGGGTCGGTTAAAGTGTTTATTGGCCTTTAATCCATCCTCATGTCGGTTGCTAGTGTATAACGTGGTAATGTCTATTGTTAATAGCAGCAGGTCTTGTTCCCAGGGGAGATCAAAGATTTTTTTTTTTTATCTCCTGTATTCTGGATGTAGGAAGGGAGGATTTTTAATAAGGGGCACAAGAAAGAGTCTTTAAATTTGGAGGTGTTGTCAAACGCTCCAACTATAGTGGAGATGATGGGTTGGCCTGGGGGGTTCTCTAGGGTTTTATGCACTTTTTGAATCAGATAAAATACTGGTACCACTGATTTGTCAATTTTTTTAAATAAACGTTCCTCAGACGTAATTAAACATTGATTGTACCAGTCTTGTGGCTGCTCGTTATGCAATCTGAAACTTGTGTGCATAGTAGACTTTGTTTAGTTGTTTATACGCTTCATTCAAATAGCCCGCCTTGTCCCACAACACCACGTTCCCACCTTTATCGGCGTTGCACACAATACAGTTTCCTTGAGATGTCAACTTAGCAACTAATGCAGAGTACTCTCTTTCATGCTGTGAATACATTTTATGTTTTACACTTGTGCACTTCTCCAAATTCTTAAAATCATTACCCACTAGCTCATTAAATACATCAGAAGTCATAGGTATAAATCTTGAAGCTGGTCTAAAATTCGTGGGTGCATTGCCACTAATATCTACTTCTTGTTCTCTGGCAACTTCAAGCACTTGACTGTCAGATATTGGTGTGGCCTCAGCTTGGCTTGTTTGAGTCATTTCGCTTACATTATCCGGGTTCGTGCTTGATGGATTTTGCTCATTTAAATTATCCATTCGTCTTAGATCCAATATTAGCTCCATATCAGCGATTGAAAGGCTTCCCGGTTGATTTGCAGTCATAGATGCATCACTTGTTTCCAGTGGTCTTTGCAACTGACTCTGTGCAAAATGTTTTTTTAATTTTAATGTTCTTACAAATTTGAGCACATCCATTTGTGTAGTGACATAATTAAAATCAGCTGACGGACAGTACAATAACCTAAGTTTAAGTATGTTCTCCTTGTCCGATAGTGTAATGTCAGTCAAGTTCACGATTGTAGCTTTATCTTCTGTGGTTGCTGGCTCAATTAAAAAAAAATTAACATTTGTGGCGTTGGCATTGTTTCTACCCCTTGCGCCTCTGTTGCCTCTGCCTCTTCCTCTTTGTGTTCCTTCATAGTTCACTGGAGGTCTTGGGCGGAGATTGAATCTCCTCTCCTGTTCTAAAAAAAACAAATTCCTCAATAACAGATGGTACGGCTGGAGCACCTTGTCTACTTTGCCCCTCCTCTAAATCAGTATCCACCTCTGAGCTTTGGATGCTGCTCAATTCCGAGTGTGCATCCGGTCTACTTTGCCCTCTGGGGTTCATTTGTTGTCTTCTTAGATTCTCAAATTTTTTGGCAAAGGTATAGATTGGCCCACGTTCATAGTCGTTTTTGTCCCTTAAAAACTTCTGCGCCTTTCTTTCCTTGATTGTTAATTCAAATTTTCTAAGGCGCTCCTGCATCTCACTCATTAACTTGTCAATGGGTTCTTTGTTAATTTCTTTATCCAACATCTCCGTAATTTGGGCAATTTCTTCCAGTATTTTCTGCCGATCTATCTCTGCGTATTTCACCAAAATTGCAAGCATCCTACGCAACGATTCCTGGTTATTCTCTGCCCACTCACAGAGCATGTTGGGGTTAGGGTCTTCATACATGGGTGCCACCAAAATGCGAAGTCCTCGCAGTATGTGTTTCACCTCCAGATAGCGTTGGAGGGACGTTGACTCCCACCATTTGGATAACTCACTATGTTTTCGTTTTTCCAAGCGCCTTAATCGCGCTGTAATGTCCGATATTTTATCATTGCTCACAGCTGTTCCTGTTTTTTTATACAAACACTGGTGTCATCAAAAATGGAAAGCGCTGCTTTCTCTCTTTCCTTAAGTTCAGGAGCCGACATATTGGCATCCAACTTTACGGCTTATTAGCCTTGGCCGTAAACCGCCAGTATCTACTCTGCAAAGTGCTGTTAGAGTCCCTGGCTTCCCCTCTTCCCACACACACTCCCCAGGTTTCTCCTACCTGGCAGCCACTGGCGTATTCCTTGGGACTTCTGCCTCTCCGGTGATCGCCGACTGTGTCAGGCACAAATCCTTTTGATGGAAGAGACCACTCCTGCCTCTCCTCTACCAGATCAGATGGTGCGTCGTCGTGAAAGGACCACCACAGCAAGGTCCGGTAAAATTTACAAAGCACCTCAGAAACAAGGGAAGACGACGCCATGTTATGGCCAGAATTCATTTATTTAAGTCAACTGGTAGGACGCGTTTCACCTGTCCAGCAGGCTTGTTCACTAACAACTTAACCGCTACGAACCAGCCATTTTTAAATAAAGGGGAGCGCTGCACATCTTAGTCTGGTCCCCCAAGGCACAAGATCTCCCGGGGCTTATCTAATGAACTCCAGAATGCTTCACTGGGGGACCCCTCTGAGGAGGCCCTGATTGAATGGCCACACAAATGTACTTTTTTTGCACGGTGTTTGCCTGTGGGGTCCTGGTGCTGTGCTCTAGCCACCAGGAGTGATTATTAAGGACCTGCTTGCCTCTGATCCCCAGGTCATTTCTCTGGAGCTTTTTTAGGCCCTGCTCTCCTGCTCTCCACTGCTGGAAACCTGGCACAGGGACTCTCTGCATCAGGGTCCCAGAGGCCCCTGGCTAACTGCAGAGCACACATGTGTCTTCTAGGAGTCTGCAGAATCCCCTTCCCAAGGCACCTCTAGCCAGAAGTGGTCACCAGAAGTCCAAGGATGACTGCTCCTTTCCAGCCCACAGCAGGTCAGCCTTTCACTGTCACCCAGAGGACGTCGGGCAGCCAGTGTTACTGCCCTAGAGCCACAGAATCGCGAAAAGTGCGGACCTGGGGTTCTCTCCATATGAAGGTTCATCCGCACAGTAGTACTTTCCTTTCTCGTCTGTAGTTCCCACTTCTTTCAAAGCCTATCCCTTGTGCAAGAGCAGAGTAGAAAACAATGACCCAGCAGAGTAGGAAACAATGACCCAGCAGAGTAGAAAACAATGACCCAGCAGAGTAGGTAACAATGACCCAGCAGAGTAGGAAACAATGACCCAGCAGAGTAGGTAACAATGACCCAGCAGAGTAGGAAACAATGACCCAGCAGAGTAGGAAACAATGACCCAGCAGAGTAGGTAACAATGACCCAGCAGAGTAGGAAACAATGACCCAGCAGAGTAGGTAACAATGACCCAGCAGAGTAGGAAACAATGACCCAGCAGAGTAGAAAACAATGACCCAGCAGAGTAGGAAACAATGACCCAGCAGAGTAGAAAACAATGACCCAGCAGAGTAGGTAACAATGACCCAGCAGAGTAGGTAACAATGACCCAGCAGAGTAGAAAACAATGACCCAGCAGAGTAGGTAACAATGACCCAGCAGAGTAGGTAACAATGACCCAGCAGAGTAGAAAACAATGACCCAGCAGAGTAGGTAACAATGACCCAGCAGATTAGGAAACAATGACCCAGCAGAGTAGGTAACAATGACCCAGCAGAGTAGGAAACAATGACCTAGCAGAGTAGGAAACAATGACCCAGCAGAGTAGGAAACAATGACCCAGCAGAGTAGAAAACAATGACCCAGCAGAGTAGGAAACAATGACCCAGCAGAGTAGAAAACAATGACCCAGCAGAGTAGGTAACAATGACCCAGCAGAGTAGGTAACAATGACCCAGCAGAGTAGAAAACAATGACCCAGCAGAGTAGGTAACAATGACCCAGCAGAGTAGGTAACAATGACCCAGCAGAGTAGAAAACAATGACCCAGCAGAGTAGGTAACAATGTGTAAACCCTGGGTACCTCGGGATTGAGCTCTGTGGGACGAGGACCTGAAGGAAACAAGTATCCGTGGTTGTGAGGCAAACGAGTTTTATTAGCAGGACAACTATCACAGAGTTAATGTCTTGCTTTGCTTAATGATCGTTGACGTCCCCTGCACAAATGCCGGTCCTGGCATTCACCAACAGAGGACACAGAATACGTAGTGGCCGACAATACCACTCGAATAAACAAAAGAACTAAGGATTAGCTTCTTGGCTCGTCCTCCGCAATAGTGTCGGTCCTGACACTTTCCAACGGAGGGCAATAAACACAAATTAGGGCGTTCTCTCTCTCTGCGGTTTTTTCCAATGTCTCTCACACTTGCAAATTGAATTTCCGCAGGTATGTCGCTCTGAAGCGCAAGTTTCTGTGCTCATTAACTCACGAGCTGGGCTTGGATTTAAAGCGATTGGCAACGCGAGTCTCTGAGCTCGTGACTGGTTTCACCGCGCTATGCAGCGCTAGACTGTGAGCTCGAAATACCCTCGAGCGGGGACCGGGTTCAAAGCGCTATGCAGCGCTGGTCAATTTGCTCGAAAACCCTCGAGCGGGGACAGGGTTCAAAGCGCTATGCCGCGCTGGTCTACTTGCTCGTAAACCCTCGAGCGGGGACAGGGTTCAAAGCGCTATGCAGCGCTGGGCAACTTGCTCGAAAACCCTCGAGCGGGGACAGGGTTCAAAGCGCTATGCAGCGCTGGGCAACTTGTTCGAAAACCCTCGAGCGGGGACAGGGGTTGGAGTACAACGTTTCTCCACGGAAGTTCCTCTCAGAACCATACGTCGGCACTAACAAGCATCAAGGGCTCACCTTGCTGAATCTTCGCGTCTCTGATACGAGCGGCAATATCCGACGTCTTCTCCTGCTCCCTTTGGCGGTTTTATGCCGTTTTGAAAATGCACTGTTACCGGCTCGGCATTCTGGGAGTTGTAGTTCTGGGGCTAGCGGTTCTGGATGTTGTAGTTCCCTTGACGGTCCTGCGGCGCTGTGGTACCGTTCTGTGTCTTAACAGTACATCCCCCCTCACCCGCAGAAGACAACCCCGGACCGGGCTTGTCCGGATGTTTCCTATGGTAGGCCGCCACCAACCTCGGGGCGTGAATCCCAGACACCGGCTCCCACGACTCCTCCTCCGGGCCGAATCCTTTCCACGCAATCAGGTACCAGAGCTTACCCCTGCTCCACTTGGAGTCCCTGATGCCTGCGACTTCATAGTCTCTTTCCGCCTCCACCTCAACCCCAGAACAGGGGGCATGCCCTGCTGCATTCGCCGGTTTGAGCAGCGACACGTGGAACACCGGATGGATTCTCATGCTGTCCGGCAATGCCAACCGCATATTCACCGGACTCACACACTCCTTGATGCGGTATGGGCCGATAAAACGCGGGTGAAACACGCTGTGCTTGCGGAAACGTAAGTTCCTTGAAGAAACCCATACATAATCACCTGGTTTGTAGAGAGGCCCCATCCGCCTTTTCCGATCCGCGTACGTCTTGTACACCACCTTGGCATCCTCTAAGCTCTTCTTGGCATGTAGAATTGTGGTCTTGATGTGGGCCACTCTAGCACGTGTAGAAGGTAAGCCCGCCACAGCCCGAGGACTGACCAAAGGGAGGAATCTGGGATGATGACCGCAGTTGTTATAAAATGGCGACACCTTGGTGGAACTATGCTTGGCGTTGTTGTACGCGATTTCCGCAAGCCACAACTTGTCCACCCATTCCTCCTTGCCTTGATTCACGAAACAACGGAGATACTGTTTTAAGGTTTGGTTAAGGCGTTCCGTCTGGCCATCCGTTTGCGGGTGGTAGCTGGTGGACAAAGCCGTGGTAACATGGAGAGCTGAACACCAGGTTTTCCAGAACCTGGCGGTGAATTGCGACCCCCTGTCCGACACGATCACGCTGGGCAGACCGTGGATCCGTACCACCTCCTTGAGGAGCAGTATTGCCAACTGCCCTGCTGTGGGCACACTCTTGCAGGCGATGAAATGGCCCATCTTGGTCAGGTAATCAACCACCACAAGAATGACTGTACACCCCTGGTCCTTTGGCATGCCCACAATGAAATCCAAGGAGATGCGCTCCCATGGCTTCTCCGGTGTGGGCAATGGACGCAGGAGTCCCTGTGGACGGCCGTGACTTGATTTCATGGATGCACATATCGAGCAGGATGTGATCCAACCATGCACATCTTTCCTCACAGACGGCCACCAGAACTGTCTTAGCACGTAGTCCACAGTTTTGTCCAACCCTAGATGACCAGCGCTTGGTGATTCATGACACCATCTGAACACTTGCTTCCTTAGCCGCAGCGTGGGAACCAAGATGCACCCCCGATGTACAGGTATACCATCCTTCAGCTTCCATTCTTCATGTCTACGAAGCCATGACTTCCACTCGAAAGAACAAACCCCTTTTTGAACGCCACGGAGGAAGGTTCCCGGCTGAAGGGCTCCGACCACCGCACCCGGAGAAACGATGGACTGGATGGGGGGTGCAGGTTTCCCCGAGTCGCTGGACTGTCTTGACAGCGCGTCAGCCTTCTGATTCTTCGATCCCGGTCTGTAGGTGATGGTGAAATTGAAACCAGAGAAGAACAGCATCCACCGCATCTGACGAGGGGAGAGCTGTCTGGCCGCCGTCATGAATTGGAGGTTGCGATGGTCAGTGAATACCGCCACCACTTGCCTGGCACCCATTAACAAATGTCTCCATTCACCGAAGGCATCCTTGATGGCCAGAAGTTCCTTTTCGGCAACATGGTAATTCCTCTCCGCCTCATTTAGCTTCCTGGACATGAATGCCACTGGATGCAGCACTCCTGACACCGGATTTCTCTGAGACAATATCGCCCCAACTGCCATGTCTGAGGCGTCTGCCTCCACAACGTACTGGAGATCAGGGTCTGGATGAGCCAACATGGGTGCTTCCGTGAACGATTTCTTCAAGGCCTCGAAGGCCTTCTGTGCTTCCTGTGACCATAAGAAAGAAGACGATTTTCTTAGGAGGTGTGTGATGGGAGCTACCACACCCGAGAATCCCTCGATGAACCTCCGGTAGAAATTGGCAAAGCCAAGGAAGCTCTGCACCTCCTTGACACTGGTAGGGGTTGGCCAGGCTACCACTGCTTTCACTTTTCTTTCAGCCATTGTTTGTCCTTCCGGGCTTAGCATCACTCCCAAGAATTCCACGGAGGTAACGTGGAAGTCGCACTTACTGAGCTTACAGTATAAAGAGTTCTCCCTCAATATCCTTAAGACCGAAGACACATGCCTCACGTGTTCCTCTTCGCTGTCGGAATACACCAGTATGTCGTCGATGTAAACTACAACGTACACATCCAGGATGTCTCTGAGCACGTCGTTCAGAAAATACTGGAACGCTGCAGGAGCGTTGCACAGTCCGAAGGGCATGACTCGATATTCGTATAAACCGAATCTTGTTTTAAACGCCGTCTTCCATTCGTCACCACCCCTCATGCGAACAAGGTGGTAAGCGCCCTTTAGATCCAGCTTTGTGTATACCTTCGCGCTCTTGACTTGTTCCAATAGTACATTTATGAGTGGCAATGGGTATCCGTTCTTTACCGTGATGGCGTTAAGCGCCCTAAAGTCCACACAAGCGCGAAGTTCCCCGTTGGCTTTCGGAATAAAAAAAAGGGGGGAGGCAGCCGGTGACTTTGAGGGCCTGATGAACCCCAGCCGCAGCATCGTGTCCAGATAAGAACGTAGGTGGATGTTCTCCGGCTCAGACAACGCATATATTCTCCCACTCGGTACGTTGGCTCCTGGAAACAGATCGATCTGGCAGTCATAAACCCGGTGGGGCGGAAGGGTCTCCGCTTGTTTGTCATCAAAGACGTCACGGTATTCGCTATAAGCGAGGGGAAGGCTCACCTCCTTCTCTGCTGCCGTGGCCACCATGTACCCAGTCGTCCTCTCTGCTGGTAGATTTTCAGGAGTGCATCCGCAGAACTGCGAACAATAGAGGGAGTTCATTCTTATGGTCATTGATTCCCAGTCTATGGAAGGGTTGTGTTTTTTCAGCCACGGTAATCCCAGTATGATACCGTATTGTGGAGCACATATGACGTTGAAGTCCAACAACTCCTGATGACGGGTTCCATAGTGCACCTCCATATCTCCAGTATGTTGGCTAATGGGCCCTGAAACCAGCCTGCGTCCATCCACCGCGTATACTTCTTCTGGTCTGGGACACTGCAGTAGTGTAAGCCCCATACGACAGGCTTCTTTTTTGTCCATAAACAACCCAGTGGCCCCAGAGTCTATCATGGCATCAGCTGAGACCCATCGATTCTGCACCCTTAACCGCAGCCGAATAAACATGTGGTTGGACCCATTCAATGCACTCTGTTGAATAGAAGGGATGTATCCGTGAGTCCAAGAATTCCCTTCGATGTTCCAGGAGTCCACTAGTTTTCCGTCTCCTTTTCCACCGAGGCTGTTACCATTCGGCTGGATCGAGAACGGCCTATCTTGGGTTTCACAGGGCACTCACGGACGTAGTGCCCCTTTTTTCCACAGTACAAACAAAGGCCTTGTTTCCTGCGGGATTCCTTCTCAGTCGCTGTTAGGCTGGCTCTCACTGCCCCTATATCCATAGGCTCGTTCCGCGTGGTTGTAGATGTGTCAGTGGACCCCTGATGACCTGTATGGGACGTGACCTTCTTATTTCCCCCTCCCTTCCGTTCGTTCAACCTGTGTTCAAGGCGAAGGGTAAGACTGATTAAGTCTTCGCAGAGCACTGGTTGTGGGTCGATCTGTGCTATGACGTCTTTCAGCTCGTCACTTAATCCTTGATGGAAGATCGCCGTTTGTTTTGCTGGTGGCCACTTGGTTTCGGCGATAAGACGCCTGAACGCGTTTAAGTATTTCACGAGTCCCGTAGTTCCCTGCTTCAACTCTAGGAGTTCACGGTCGGCCGTGTAAGAGTCTGCTCTCCTGTCAAACACTTTGACGAATTCCTCCTGGAATGCTTCCCAGTCATACAAGAGCGGGTCATCCCGGCTCACAAAAGGCACGGCCCACTGAGCTGCATTCCCCGCCAAATAGGATATCATAAAGGCTACTCTTGCTTGGTTTGTGGGAAAGGATTTCGGTTTGCACGAAAAATGAAGGGCCACTTGCGTGATAAAGACTTGTACCGTGGAGGGGTCACCGCTATACCTTTCAGGTGTGGCCAATGGTATGGCCACCGGCATCTCTACAGTGACAGCCGTTTGCTGACCTACGGTGTGCGCTCCAGCGTTAAAGGGGTTCCTCTGCAGGTGATCTACTCGGTTCCTCAAATCAGTTGTTTCCTGCCTGGACGCTGTTAACTCATTCCGTACATCAAGCAACGCAGCCAACACGTCCTCCATAGAAGCCATGTTCTCTCTCTCTCAACCGGGAGGTTGTTTGGAGTTAGTAAAGGTCGGATATTATGTAAACCCTGGGTACCTCGGGATTGAGCTCTGTGGGACGAGGACCTGAAGGAAACAAGTATCCGTGGTTGTGAGGCAAACGAGTTTTATTAGCAGGACAACTATCACAGAGTTAATGTCTTGCTTTGCTTAATGATCGTTGACGTCCCCTGCACAAATGCCGGTCCTGGCATTCACCAACAGAGGACACAGAATACGTAGTGGCCGACAATACCACTCGAATAAACAAAAGAACTAAGGATTAGCTTCTTGGCTCGTCCTCCGCAATAGTGTCGGTCCTGACACTTTCCAACGGAGGGCAATAAACACAAATTAGGGCGTTCTCTCTCTCTGCGGTTTTTTCCAATGTCTCTCACACTTGCAAATTGAATTTCCGCAGGTATGTCGCTCTGAAGCGCAAGTTTCTGTGCTCATTAACTCACGAGCTGGGCTTGGATTTAAAGCGATTGGCAACGCGAGTCTCTGAGCTCGTGACTGGTTTCACCGCGCTATGCAGCGCTAGACTGTGAGCTCGAAATACCCTCGAGCGGGGACCGGGTTCAAAGCGCTATGCAGCGCTGGTCAATTTGCTCGAAAACCCTCGAGCGGGGACAGGGTTCAAAGCGCTATGCCGCGCTGGTCTACTTGCTCGTAAACCCTCGAGCGGGGACAGGGTTCAGAGCGCTATGCAGCGCTGGGCAACTTGCTCGAAAACCCTCGAGCGGGGACAGGGTTCAAAGCGCTATGCAGCGCTGGGCAACTTGTTCGAAAACCCTCGAGCGGGGACAGGGGTTGGAGTACAACGTTTCTCCACGGAAGTTCCTCTCAGAACCATACGTCGGCACTAACAAGCATCAAGGGCTCACCTTGCTGAATCTTCGCGTCTCTGATACGAGCGGCAATATCCGACGTCTTCTCCTGCTCCCTTTGGCGGTTTTATGCCGTTTTGAAAATGCACTGTTACCGGCTCGGCATTCTGGGAGTTGTAGTTCTGGGGCTAGCGGTTCTGGATGTTGTAGTTCCCTTGACGGTCCTGCGGCGCTGTGGTACCGTTCTGTGTCTTAACACAATGACCCAGCAGAGTAGCTCAAAGCCCAAGTTTCATTAGGGCTGACTCAGGGAGGTATTCCAGAAACTTAGGTGTATGGAAGAGCTCAAGTACAGTGAAATTAAGATTGTATTTGCACGTGGGTCTGTTTTAAACAGAGGAAAAGCCAATTCTATAATTTCTGTATGTTGAAACAATCCAAATGTAACACTGCGCACAGTTTTCACCTTCAGTAAGTTTCCTCGCTCACGGTGCAGCGTGTGAACCATGTTCACATGTGGCCAGTGCAGAGCCTCTTATTCCAGTGCCGCAATGCATCTTATAAGGGGACCACTGGTGATTATCATCCCAATCCCTACTACCATACGCACACGATGAGTGAGACTCAAATAGTGAAACTTGCGCAGAGCAGAGGTCCGAAGTAAAAACTCTAGGAAGTTTAAGTGAGGCAAAACCCACTTCCCAACATTTATCTATGGCATAGTTTGAACATTTTAACAAAAATATTTTACTACTTTAAGTGAATCAATAGTTAGTACAATCACTGCACACTTGTGTAAATAACATTGGGCCCGATTCACAAAAGTAATCTTAGACAAAACTCCAACTTTCGGTATTCACAAAGGGCATTTAGGAGTAGTAAAGTTAGGATTTTGTCTTAGGTTTGTCTTAAGTTTTGATCTTAAGACAAAATCCTAACTTAAGTTTTTTGTGTTTAAAAGTTTTTATTGAGTTTTCATAATACAAGCAGTACAAGAAAAGAGGGAACAACAATGCAGTAAAAAAAATCGCTTTATAATATAGACAACATAATACTTATGCAATAAGAAAAAGCTAAAGAACATAATGGAGTAGTTTATGCATAAACCAGAGAGAAAGAAGAAAAAGGAAAGAAAAAGTAAATGAAAAAGAGGGAAAGGAAAAGAAAAAAAAAGAAAAAGAACAGTATGATAGAAAAGAATAAGGAAAGAACAGATTTAACGTGCAGGATTGTAAGAAGATAGATAAGACGAAAAAGGAAACCATATGAGATCTGATTTAATTTTTTGAGAGACAGAAAGAGAGGAAACAGTAGCAATTCTATGCTTGTCACAGATACAATTCCACCAAGTAACAGAAGATAATGTAGAGTTAGCTTTCCAGGATATTAAGATAACTTTAAAAGCTAGTGCAATAAAAAGATCAAATAACAAGGAAACATGAACTGAATGATCTACATCCGGTGATAAGGAACCTAGAAATACATTTTGGAAAGATAAAGTAAGGTTTCATTTAAAAATATTCCTGCATGTAGACCAAACAGATTTCCAAAAGTTAAGAACATTAGAACATTCATAAAGTTGGTGCCTCAATGTGCCAGTATCAGTAGAACAAGACCAGCATAAAGGTGAGGCAGATGGAAAAAACTTTGAAATCCTAACAGGGGTCATAACAGCTCTAATATAGATGAAATATAAAGATTGTGTAATACGCGCAGCAGCAGACACTTTAAACAATTTAGACCATAATTTATCCCAAGTTGTAATGGAAAGAGAAACAGACAAATCGGTTTCCCATGCAATTTCAACAGGCGATTTTGGTCTCTCAATAGTACGAGAAAACAATAACTTATAAACAAGAGCAGCTTTGCGTCTATGTGTGGGAAATAAGAGATAAAGAGGAGAGGATGGAGTAAGGGAAGGTGTAGCATCTGGGATATCAAATGTTTGTAGCCGTGAGCGAAGAGCAGCAGAAAGTATATTATACTATTGAGTGCAGGAATCAGGTAATTGAAATTGTAGTTGCAGGATGGAAAAGGGGATAACAGAGTTGGGGAAACCAATTGGTGAACAAAAATAATACCCTTCTCTTTCCAAAATTTGTAGTAGAAAGATTTGCCCTGATATCTAAGGTATTTGTTATACCAAATTATGGATGATAAGAAACATTGAAAAGATGTGAGATCATTAGAAAAAATATTATAAAGCAGATTCTGAGAATATTTTAGAATAGGGTTATGTGATAGAAAAGTACTATTAGACATAAATAGTACATGAGGAAAAGAAAAATCTTTTAATAGGGAGCGTTCAAAAACAATCCATCTAGGAATAGGGGTATCCGCAAAGTCATATGATAAGGCGAACCCTTGTTTAATTAAGAAGGCTGCGTGATATTCTCTAAAATTAGGGAAACGAACACCACCCTCAGATTTAGGACAGATAAGTCTGGTAAGGGAAATACGTAGGTGTTTTTTATTCCATAAGAATTGTGTACATGTGGAATTAATTTGAGAGAAAAAGGAGAGAGGGATTTGAATGGGTAGCATAGATAATGTGTAAAGTACATGAGGAACAATCATCATTTTTATAGTATCTAGCCTTCCCCACCAGGATAAAAATAATGGGGACCAAGTATGAAGGAGTGACTGAATTTTAGTAAGTAAAGAATTAAACGTGTGTTTAAGAGTGGTTTGTAGAGAGGAGGAGAACCAAATACCAAGGTATTTAATTTTAGAAGGGCACCAAGTGAACTCGGTATCATTAAACATAAATTGATAACAAATAGAGTTTAATGGTAAAACTTCTGTTTTTGAGAGATTCAATTTATACCCAGAAATACTAGAGTATAACTGGACTTCTTCCATGAAGGGCGGCAGTGAGTCAGTAGGGTTGGACATGTAAATTAAGATATCATTTTCATAGGCAGATATTTTGGTCTCAATAGAATTATGAATATAACCAGATATGCGAGAATTCATACCAATGCGTTCCAGAAAAGGTTCAAGACATAAAATAAAAAGTAAAGGTGAAAGTGGACACCCCTGTCTTGTACCTCTGGATAAAGAGAAAAACTTTGAGAAATGATTATTAACAAAAATACTGGCCCGGGGACAGGAATATAATAACTTAACATAAGAAATAAAAATAGGGCCAAAGCCAAGCCATTGGAGAGTTTCAAACATATATCGCCAATTGATCAAGTCAAATGCCTTCTCGGCATCCAAGGATAATGCAGCAAGGGGAGACTTATACTTTTTAGCATATGAGATAATATTGGTAAACATACGAGCATTATCTGATGCTAATCTACCCTTAACAAATCCAACTTGGTCAGTTTTAACCAACAAAGGGACAACCGTTTCAAGTCGTGATGCAAGAATTTTGGCAAATATCTTGCAATCATAATTTATTAAAGATATAGGTCGGAAATATTAACATTGAGTATGGTCTTTATCTGGTTTGGGAATAATAACAATTAAAACATCCATAAAGGAGCCAGAGGCTTTGGCATCATTGATAAAGGAATTAAAAATTGCTAGAAGGTGAGGGACAAAAATAGAGGCAAAGGTAGAATAAAATTCAACGGACAAACCATCAGGACCAGGGGCTTTGGATTTTTTAAGACAATTAATAGCATTAATTATTTCTTGAGAAGTGATCTCTTTCTCTAAATCATTGAAAGTTTCTGGTATAGAAGGGGGAGGAGGAAGGCCTGAGAAGAAAGTATGTACATTTTGATTAGAGGGAAATGTGTCATCAGTGTAGAGTGATTTGTAAAATTCATGAAAGACTTCTGCAATGTCTTCACCTGAAGACACCATTTTCTTGGTGGAATCATTGAAAATGAGGTTAATATTCTTATGCTCAGATTTAACTTTCAGGTAATTGGCAAGCATTTTACCAGCCTTATTTTGACCACCATGGTACTTGGATTTAATTTTAAGGAGAACAATACACGCCTCAACAGTGGATAATTTATTTAGTTCAGATTTAGCCTTAATTAATTCATGGAGAGTAGAGGGAGATTTAGAGGTGTAATATGTGTGTTCCAATAACTTGAGGTGTAATAGTTGTTCATTATACTTTTTCCGCATATTCTTCTTTTTAGTAGAGACATAGGAAATAGTAAAGGCTCGAAAAGAAGCTTTAAAGGCATCCCAATTATTAGAGACAGAAGTGTATGTTGGATTATTAAAAACAAAAAACTCCTTAATAAATGAGGTGGCTTTAGTAATGTAAATAGTATCAGATAGTAGGGAACCATTAAGTTTCCATCGACTAAAATTGGGTGAGGCAACTGAGAGGCACAGAATAGCTTGTACAGGGGCATGATCAGAGATAAAAATGGAACCAATTTCTGAGGATTGTAGGGAAGGAAGCAGAGATTTACTAACAAGAACATAATCAATCCTAGAACGAGTATGGTGGACACTAGAAAAAAAAGTATATTCAAGCAAATCAGGATTACAAGTCTTCCAAACATCATAAAGTGGACGGGAGAAGATGGCCGACTGAAATGCTTTATGCGATTTATCTGGATTGAACTTACATTTAGATAGTCTGTCAGAAAAAGGGTCAATCCACTGGTAGAGATCACCAGCAACAACAATATCAGGGCAATCAATGGAAGAAATTAAAATTTTGATTGCTTCCCAAAAGTTGGGGTCTGGTTTGACAGGACCATAAATATTCAATACAACTAAGGTTTTGTTATGTATAACAATCTTTGCCATCACCCACCGTCCACCATCATCACATTGTGTAGAAAGTATTTGTACAGATAATGATTTATGGAACAAAATCACAACACCACCCTTCTTATTCAATGCAGGAGAATAAACAATTTGTCCCACCCAATTTCTCTTTAACTTAAGAGATTCCACATTATCACAGTGTGTTTCTTGAAGGAAGGCAACCTCAGAATCAAGTTTAGATAAATGAGACTGTACCTTCTGGCGTTTGACGGGGTGTCCGAGACCACGAACGTTCCACGTAACGAACTTACACATAATGGAGGGTTGGGAGGGTAAAACACGCGTGCAATCGAAACACAGCAGGAGCACATCTACAAAAAATGGAACAACACTCATGAGATATATACAAAATAACTAGTACAAGAGAAGTGACATGCAGTACTACAACATATTCAAAGAGGATACATTTCAATGATAAAAATAAGAAAAAGGATGCAACACAAACAAAGTAGTAATGTGAAAAAACAACAAAAAGATCAACAGTACCATAAGATCTAAAACAGGAAGGAGAAAGAGGATATTAGTGACCAAATAATACATTGAAAAAAGAAGCATAGAAAAAGTGATAGAACAAAGGTGAAAAAGGGAAGAAATAATATGAAAAGAAAAAGAGGGAGAAAAGGAAAGGATTGAAAAAAGCAGTCTAGGAAAGAAAAAGGAAGAGAGAGAAAGTGAAGAAGAATAAACAGATCAAGGCAAAACAACCAGATCTGTAAGAAAAGAGGAAGAAGATATGGAGGGAGCATAGAGACACAAGGCAAAATGAATCTCAGCATAATAATAAAGAGAATAGGACATAGAGAACCTCAATCGAAAAAGAGAAAAAGGAGATTAAAATAGGCTAGACCTAACATGATGGAACGAGAAAGGTAGGACAAAGAAGGAACAGAGAGAACAAGATGAAATAAATAAAACTAGAGAGGTCAAGTATTAGTGTCCATTCCGGAAGAGGAGAAGCTGTGGAGAAAAGATTTGAGTTTATCCGGATCATCAAAGGAGCAAGACCGACCATTATGAGTAATCTTGCAAAGACAAGGATGAAGGATTCCATATTGAATGTTCAAATGACGCATCTGAGGGTGAAATACGAGGAATTCTTTACGACGTGCATTGGTGGCAGTAGAAACATCCTGTGAAACTGAAAATGTTATGGCCGGACCAAATAAGACGTCTTTTGAGTTTTGCTGCTTTCAGGACTGTCATAAGTTCAGTGAATTCCAGGAAAAGCATGATAATTCCATGAGGTTTCTTAGCATTAGGAGTAGGATGACCTAAGCGATGGGCCCTTTGTATGTTGAAAAGAGTAGATGAAGATGGACGCTCCAGAAGGTCTAGGAGAAATTTTTGAAGAAAGAGTACCATATTAGGCCCCTCAACATTCTTCGGAAGGCCATACAGGCGAAGGTTGTTCCTACGATTGAGATTTTCAAGGTCCTCTGTGTATAGCTTCAGCTTATGAATTTCTTGTTCAAGCAACGGAATTTTTGTGGTAACATCTTGTATATCACTGACCCTCTGCTCCAAATGTAGTACCTTGCTCTCCATCACAATCCACCGTTCCTCGATCTGGCGCAACTTCTCATTAGTTGTGGACATGAATGGTTGAAGCCCACAAACTTCTTCTAAAATGGAGTCCAGGACCGGATTCTGAGAAGTATGGATTGGGGATGGTGGGTCATTCTTTTGTCTTTTAGGTTTTGCGCCTGTTGCAGAAGCTCGGGCGGAATGAGAGTCGTTAGCCATCATAGGTGATAGGAACTACTATTGAATAGTCAATAAAGATTCGGCGGTAACACAGAGAAGGCAACGAAAAATAGCGCCAAAAACACTAACGCAGAGTCTCCGCTATACCAAAGCTGAAAGAGTGCTTGTACTTAGATCCTTTGACAAGAAAAAAAAGAGGCTACCTCATTAGACACTATAGTAGCTATGAAGCCATGGAGGCAACCAAAGTGGCAAAAAAAAACATGAGCGCACTATCCTGAAGTGATAAATACCAGCATCCCCAAGCAGTAGGAAATGACCAGAACGTCAGGTAGCAATGGGAAGATGCTGTCAGCTACCAAAAAGACACAGGCAAAAGAGCATTAGTCCAAGAGATGAGAACAACCGTGCAGCTTAGACTCCCATTCCATAATAAACATGTAGATAGGTTAAAAGGCAACGGAGAAATGGCATGTAAAAAGTAATGTCATTGATAAAAGGCGGATAAACCAAGCTTATCCGTTGAAGTAACTTCAGAAAGCAGAGAAAAAAAAACTCCTGAGGACGAGAGCCATAAGAGGCGACAGTTCGCTTCATAAAAAACACCCAAATCCGTATCCAGGGAAGGAGAGGGCAAATAAAACATTGCAGGCACGATAAAAAAAGCTCACCGCATATTACAATGTTGAAGTTTGGCCGAAATGACAAGCCAGCAGGTTTGAGGTGAAGAAACGCGGGAAAGGCAGCGCAAAATGGTGGCCGCTCGCGTCAGAGATGAAGGGAGATCACCGCTGCTGGAAACTCAACAAAGGGAGCAGGAATTAGGTCCAAACGCGGTCAGCAGATGCAGCACATGTTCCGGTGGCATAAAACTGCGCCTTGGAGGAAAGAACCGTGATGAAAGGTTCTGAAAGGATTACCGAGCTCCGCCAAATCGCGGAGCTCACGCCGGATCCGCCATCTTGCCTCGGCGTCCAAGCCTTGTCTCCTAACTTAAGTTTAACTTAAGCTTAATTTAAGTTTAATTTTGGATTTTGCCCTAAATTTGTCTTACGTTTTGGTCTTGTTAAACTTTTTTTTTTTTTAAATCTTTATTCGATCTATGTACAGACAGATCATAAAAGCACAAATTCATCGATTAAATCACATTAAAACCCATTTAGTAAAAAAGCATGAATCATTTTTAAATCCTTATTAAACTTTTAAAATGTGTTATTAAAACCAAAATTGGCTGTACAATTTAATTTGTGAAGATTATCAGCCTGATTCATCAAGCTAAATTGCACTCGCAAAGGGCAAGATTCTCAGAATCTTGCCTTTTGCGAGTGCAATTTTTGCATTTGGGATTCATCATCCCAAATGCAAAATTCGCTATTAAAGAATTTGCACATTTGCGAAGAATTGCATTTAAGGAATCTCTATTTGAGATTCCTTAAATGCAATTCATGAATCATTTTAAAATTGCGAAATTGCAATTTTGGGCCGCTATTTACCGAGAGGTCAGACCTCTCGGTAAATAGCAAAAACTTAGAAAAATGCATTTAAATGCATTTTTCTAAGTTGCATGTTACACACACACATGTCCTTTGGACATGTGTGTGCGCAACACCAATGTAGATTACATTTCAGGGGTGCTACAGGGTGTCCTTTGGACACCCCTGCACCCTTGAAATTGCATCCTTATTTGCGATTAGCTAATTGCTAATCGCAAATAAGGAACATGTAGGAATCGCAATATTTTTTGCAATTCCTACATGAATACCGATTTGCAAGTCCTTAATAGTGATTCCTTATGATTCGCTATTAGGGGCTCGCAAAACGGGAGAATGATGAATCAGGCTGTAAGAGACTTGTTAAACTTAAGTTAAACTTAAGTTAGGATTTTGTCTTAAGTTATGGTCTTAAAACATAATCCTAATTTAAGATTAACTTAAATTTAACTTAAATGTAACTTAAGACCAAAACTTAAGTTTTGGTTTTAAGACAAAATCCTAATTTAAGATTAACTTAAATTTAACTTAAATGTAACTTAAGACCAAAACTTAAGACAAATTTAAGACAAAATCCTAACTTTACTACTCCTAAATGCCCTTTGTGAATACCGAAAGTAGTAAAGTTAGGATTTTGTCACAGATTACTTTTGTAAATCAGGCCCCCTGTGTCTGACTCATTACAAAATCTGTTGACTGCTGTATTTGGGCATTTGCAGAGGTGAGAGTTTTGCCTAGATAGGTTAAACAGAACTAGGTAATGGACCTTAAGTAGGGCTTTTGCCTCCAGTAAGAAAAGTTGCTTGGCGCCTAAATATAACAGATATTCTTTGCAGTTTTCACAGAAATCGTTAGTAACACCATATACTTTGTTCTAATTGCTGCAGTCTTTCAAGTGGGACAATCAGGATTTAGAACAAGGCTCAACGTGTTTTTCAGGGTAAGATGTATTTAATTCTCAAGTGTCTGTTCCTGGGACGCGCATGTACAATACTCTCCTGCAGGGGTCTTTTACACAGAAAGATGTCTCCAGAGGTTCTGTGGTATGAAGACAGGGTGAACCCCCAAACTGAAAGGGTTTTAGTATGTAACTGGGAGGCACTGAGTAAATGGGCCAATCATTTTATTCCAAGAGGTGCATGTGGGCAGGCTTCTTTACTTACAAACACAACTTTGTACATGTTTCCTACAAACTCTTTTACCCAGGCAGCTGAGAAAACAGCTTTAATTGATTGATTGAATAAAATTTATATCGCGCAGACAATAACCCGAAGGCATCAAGGCGCCTAACAAAATATCATAAACATGAGCATGACACCATTACAGATAGGCCTGCACAAAGAGATGCGTCTTCAGAGCACTTCTGAATGCCTGGAGAGTGGGTAGGGATCGTTGTTCCATTGGAAGAGTATTCCACCACCTAGGCGCCAAGGTGGAAAAAGCCCTGCCACCCCATTTAACTCTCCTAAATCGGGGGGCTGACAGAAGAAGTCTACTCGAGGAACGCAAATTCCTAGCGGGACAAAATAGATCCTATACCAGTGGGACTATTTTTAGCTAGGGCCCTATAGGTCATACATAGGGTCTTGAAGCGAATACGGTCCTCAACAGGAAGCCAATGTAACCGCTTTCTAGCCGCTGTAGCTGAGGCCCGTTTGGGGAGATCCAGGACAAACCTGGCAGCAGCGTTCTGGACTACCTGCAAGCGCTGCAGTAGACTTTTGTTCAGTCCTGCATACAGCGCATTGCAGTAGTCCAGCCGGGAGCCAATAAGGGCAACTGCAAGCTGTTTCCTAGCCTGCAGTGATAGGTAGTGCCTAATCCTCCTAAGGATGTGGATAGTGCCCCAACAGGTAGAAATGGTTCTGCTGACCTGTTTACCCAGGTTGAGGGCGGGATCAATCATGACCCCAAGATTTTTTGCAGAGGAGGTAGGAGTGGGGCAAACTCCTAATGAGTCTGGCCACCAACAGGATGACCAAACATCCTCTTTCCCTCCAAACACCATCACCTCCGTCTTCTCTCCGTTCAGTTTCAATGAGTTGTGAATCATCCATTGTCCGACTGCCTCCATACAAGATCTAAAATTGGAGGCAGTCGGGACATCTGACTGGAAGAGAGAGACGAGTATCTGGGTGTCATCCGCATAGGATACTATCTCCATCCCATATGATCTAATTAGCCTGGCAAGTGGGGTCACATAGATGTTAAATAGGGTCGGACTAAGAGCCGACCCCTGGGGAACCACACATTGCACAGGCAAGGATGGAGATAGGTACTCCCCCAACTTCACTCTTTGCACTCGATGATTGAGGAAAGAAGAGAGTAGATCTAGAGCTGCCCCCTGAACCCCAACCTCCCTCAGCCGAGCTGTTAACACTGAGGGAGAAAGGGTATCGAAGGCCGCCATCAGATCCAGAAGGATCAGGAGGGTGGTCTGGCCCCCCCATCAACACACGTGCGGATATTGTCCAACACTATGGTGAGGGCCGACTCAGTGCTGTGTTCCCTCCTGAATCCATGTTGGGAAGAGTCAAGACAGCCCGAGCTCTCTACAAATGCAGCAAGATGCTTATTAAGATGTGCTTCTAGCATCTTTGCTGGGGCTGGGAGCAGTGATATGGGCCGGAAGTTTTTTTAAACCGCAGGATCCAAAGAGGTCTTTTTAAGTAGAGGTTTTACCACCGCGTTTTTCCATTGAGCAGGAAAGAGGCCATCCCTCATGGCTCTATTCATAATGTCAACCAAAGGGGGCAGAAGAGTATCCCTACACTGTTTGAGAATCCTGAGAGGACATACATCCAGAGGGGAACCAGATTTAGTTTTATTGAGGAGGCTATCCAAATCCTCTAAAGAAAGAGGGGGAAAGGAATCTAGAATTTCCCGAGGAAATATTTCTGTAGGGGCATGGTCCATCGCCCCCAGGGCAGGGGGCCCACTAATGAGAGATCTTTGCAGCTCTAAGGCAGAGTAAATGTCTAATATTTTTGCCTGGAAGAAAGAGGCGATATTATTGCACAGCTCTTGGGATGCTACTACGGGATCTGGGGTTTGGAGGGTTATAAGGGAGACCACTACCCTAAAAAACTCTTGAGGAGAGGTCATTGAGATTGTCAGGGCCGTAAAATGCTCTTGTTTATTATTTCAGCTTTATAATTCCTCAGCAGAGTCTTATGAGCTTCCCTATCCTTTAAATCCCAACCAGAATGCCATAGTCGCTCATGGCATTCCTGAGCTTTCAAACAAGGGAACGTAATACTTTTTAGTGAGCACCCTGTGGAAGAGAAATTACAAATAATGTATTGTTTCTTTACCAAGAATTATATTTTAGTAGCATCGAAATGTCTTTACTATTAGCGTGTGTAAAAATATAAAAAGATGTTGATAATAAAGACACAGAATATACTCCTAATTCTATTATTTAGCATTCGTGTCCTTTCTTTTTAACTCACAATACAATAATCTTTCCTTCCTGTCGTCTTTCTTTCTTTGTTTTTTTCTTTCATTACTTTCTTGTTTCTATCCTTATTTTCGTTCATTCTTTATCTTTCACTCTTTCTGCAATTCTCTTCTTCATTCTCTTTTTTATCTGTCTTTCTTTTTTTGTTTCTTTTTAAGTTGCCCTCGCTCCTGTTGTGTCATTCTTTGTCTCTCTGTGTCTTTCTCACTCGCTTTCCCCCTGTCTCTCTCTCGCTCATTCCTTACCTCTCAATCTATCTTTCTACTGTTGTGTTTTTTCATTTTTGTATTTTATTTATTCTTGTCCACACAGCAAATGCCTTATCCTTATATTTGCATTTTGCACCGTATTCCTCTGCTTCACTTCCTCATCTAGTTTTCCATTTATTTCTGTCTTCTTTCCATGTAATTAGTTATTTACTGTCTTGGGTTATGCATATTTTTACAGTTTTTATTGGCACACTCGTTTTGTGTTTCCTTCTCTAGTTAACATTTTCCTATTAGTTCGTGTTTTCTCCTTTTCCAGATATTCGTTTAGCTGACACCACATTTTCGTTTTTATTTTATTTTATTTTTCAAGTTGTCTCTTTTAGCACTGTTTAATTGCATCGACATTGTTATATTAATTTTTTTCCGCATGTACGGATTATTGATGAAATGTGTGGAAAGAAATATGTGGCTCCGTAGATTACCCCCATTGTAGCCCAAGTGAGTAGGTGAAGGACGGTAGGAATAATTTTTGTGACAAAGAATACTTCTTCAGAGGCTGAACCTGCCTTCTTGGCAGACGTTTCGACTGGACAACTGACGCAGACATATTAAATCCAATTATATTAGGACATCCCATGGTGTGTAATATTTCTTCGTCATTCATTTCGCTAGTCTTACCCGCTATAAATCTGCATCACCTTTTGCTCTATTCGTCCTGTTATCAAGAAGGCGTCTGTGTTTTATTCTACAGAGGAAAAAATCAATAACTCAGAGCTTGAGAATGGCTCAAATGAAATCCACCCCCAGATGTTGCACGCGCGGCTCGTCATCGCCACAAGAGATCCCGCCCGATCTCTGCATTTCAAAAGGTCAAGTTTGCAAACTTTAAATACACTGCGAAAGAGACACGGAAGAGCGCTATAGCGGTAGATGTATGAGAGAGCGCTATACGGAAACAGACGTGAACGAGCGCCGGCGCGCACACGTGCCACACGCACCTGATGACGAGTTCAGAAGAACTGACACACACCCAGCTCTGGTCGGGCCGTGGTACAGAGGGCAAGCTCGGCGTGATCCCGACGTGTCTGCGCCTCTAGGCGCTCTCCGGCGCACTCCCCCCCCCTACACACTGACCCCCTCCCCCCCATTCTTGCAGTTCCCCCACCTCACCATCAATCACGCTCATCCACCGCTCACGTGCCAGGGGCACACCTTTGCGACCTCACGCGCGCCGCCAGGTGTGCACGGACCTGCTGAGCAGAGCCACGTAGGGGGCGGGGCTGGCGTGACTCGTGTCTCACCTTCTGGGCATGGGGTGTGAACTGGAGAGCCAATCACGTGGAGCATGCGGCGAGAGAACACAAAAGACTGATACATGCTGCACGAAAACACTGGAACATGTGAGGGAAAACACCGACATAAAAGCAGCTGATGTCCGGGGATAGATACACAATAGTTATTTCAACAATAAGAAAATATATTTTGATCCCCTGCATGGGAGCCTAGTCCCAAATTCTAACTTGTCGACAATTTACTCACTCACAGTCATCCTCCATTCTTTCACATATCTTTTTTATCTATTTTTTTAAATAGCTATCTTCAAAATGTTCTTTCTATATAAATGTTGGCACATAAAAGACATTACACATACAAAACCAAACGGTCTAACCAAGAACTAAAGATTTCCGTACCCATCCATTTAAACCCAGTTACAATAAGATACACATATAAGCAATCCGAGGGGAGGGAATCCTTTTCACACTCAACAAAAACAGAGGGAGATTCCCCCTCTGTTCAGTCACTGTATAGTGTGTGTTGTCAAATGCAATAAGAGTACACAGAAACACGCTGCAGGAAACCACTGAAACATGCAGTAGGAAAACACTGAAACGTGGCGAGGGAACACTGAAGCATGCGGGGTGGGAATACTAAAGAAAGTGGTAAGAGAACATTGAAACATGCGTTAAGAGAACACTGAAACATGCTGTAGTAAAACAATTATTGATCAACTTGCCAGAGAGATATTATTCAAATGTCTTTTATCTAAGAAATAGTTGTGTTCCTTGTGAGGACATAAGAACCAATGAACCAATCACAAAACAATAAATATTCAAAACACGGGTATATATAGAAAAAAGTTTTATCTTTTGAAATTTATCAAGGGTACTACACAGTTATACAAACAATGTAACACGAGGAAAATAAATACAAATGTATAATCCTTCAATGTCACTATTGTAAACACTTCTTCTCATTCTACATTATTTTCCAGAAAAGAGTGTAAGTGTCGACATTTCGGTCTCTATGCATTTGTCCATGAGACCATCTTCAGGACTATCATAAATTTAACAGTTGACTCCTGAATGGTGTTTCCAAAGATTAAAGAATTATAACATACAATTGATATGAATATGTCAAATCGATCGTCGTTCTGTAACTCTACTTTGTTTAAAGTGAATAATCGTCAAAAGATACAGGTAAGTGAACTCTGGTGCTTTTTGAGCAGTGTAATTAGGTTTCCAGTCGCCAGCGACTTCTCATTTGAAGGAGGTTATTCTGTTAAGTTTTGCAGCGCAGCGAAAATTCGGCAATCTGCATTCGGATTAGTATCAATCCGACTGCAGACTGCTGATTTTTCACTGCCTGTATCTTTTGACGATTATTCACTTCTTTCTATATATACCTGTGTTTAGAATATTTATTGTTTTGTGATTGGTCCATCGGTTCTTATGTCCTCACAAGGAACAAAAATATTTCTTAGATAAAAGACATTTGAATAATATCTCTCTGGCGAGTTTATCAATAATATAATTCTTGCAGTCAAAAATATATATCAAAAGCAATAGAACAGAGTATTCTAAATAAATTCCTTAAAGTCGCTTTTTACCCATTGATTTGATTTGTGCAAGCCCTCAAGGGTAGATTGGGTTTCCCATTACATTCAATCGTAGTAAAACAATGGCACATGTAGTAAGAGAACACTGAAATATGCGGTAAGAGAACAATGAAGCATGTGCTGGGAGAACACTGGAACATGCGTTAAGCGAACTGTGAAAAATGCGGTAAGAGAGCACTGAAATAGATGGTAAGAGAACACACTGAAACATGCAGTAAGAGAACACTGAAACATGCGGTAACAGAACACTGAAACATGTGGTAAGAGAACACTGAAATATGTGGTAATAGAACACTGAAACATGTAGTAAAAGAACACAATGAAACATGCAATAAGAGAACACTGAATCTTGCGGTAACAGAACACTGGAACATGTGGTAAGAGAACACTAGAAAGTGGTAAGAGAACACACTGAATGGTGCAGTAAGAGAACACTGAAACATGTAGTAAGAGGTCCTTGAAATATGTGGTAAGAGAACACTAAAACATGTGGTAAGATAACACTAAAACATGTGGTAAGAGGGCATTGAAATATGTGGTAAGAGAACACTGAAACATGTGGTAAGAGAACACTGAAAAATATAAATGTAAGAGAACGCTGAAACATGCAGTAAGAAAACACTGAAACATGTGGTAAGAGAACAATGAAACATGCGGTAATAGAACACTGAAACATGGAGTAAAAGTACACTGAAACATGCAGTAATAGAACACTATGACATGCAGTAATAGAACACTGAAACATGTGGTAAGAGAACACTGAAACATGCAGTAATAGAACACTGAAACTTGTGGTAGGAGAACACTGAAACATGGGGTAAAAGAACCCTGAAACATTCGGTAAGAGAACACTGAAATATGTGCTAAGATAACACTGAAACATGTGCTGATGTGATACTGAAGAGAGCATTGAAGCGTGTTGTAATAGCACATTGAAAGATGAGTGGAGAGAACACTTAAGAAAACACTGCAACACGCAGTAATGGGGCACTGAAACTTGCAGTGAGAGAACAACGGAGAGAACACTAAAACATGCAGTAAGATAACACTGAAACATGCAATAACAGACCACTGAAATATGTGGTAGGAGAACAGACTGAATCTTGCAGTAAAAGAAAACAGTGAGACATGCGGTAAGAGAACAATGAAACATGCGGTAAGAGAACAATAACACATGCGGTAAGAAAACAGGCTGAATCTTGAAGTTAGAGAAAACAGTGAGACATGCGGTAAGAGGACAATGAAACATTCGGTAAGAGAACAATAAAACATGCAGTAAGAGAACAGCCTGAATCTTGAAGTTAGAGAAAACATTGAGACATGCAGTAAGAGAACAATGAAACAAGCAGTAAAAGAACAATAAAACATGCGGTAAGAGAACAGACTGAATCTTGAAGTTAGAGAAAACAGTGAGACATGCGGTAAGAGAACAATGAAACAAGCAGTAAGAGAACAATTAAACATGCGGTAAGAGAACAGACTGAATCTTGAAGTTAGACAATACAGTGAGACATGCGGTAAGAGAACAATGAAAGATTCGGTAAGAGAACAATAAAACATGCGGTAAGAGAACAGACTGAATCTTGAAGTTAGAGAAAACAGTGAGACATGCGGTAAGAGAACAATGAAACATCCGGTAAGAGAACAATAAAACATGCGGTAAGAGAACCGACTGAATCTTGAAGTTAGAGAAAACAGTGAGACATGCGGTAAGAGAACAATGAAACATGCAGTAAGAGAACAATAAAACATGTGGTAAGAGAACAGACTGAATCTTGAAGTTAGAGAAAACAGTGAGACATGCAGGAAGAGAACAATGAAACATTCGGTAAGAGAACAATAAAACATGCGGTAAGAGAACAGACTGAATCTTGAAGTTAGAGAAAACAGTGAGACATGCAGTAAGAGAACAATGAAACATGCAGTAAGAGAACAATAAAACATGCGGTAAGAGGACAGACTGAATCTTGAAGTTAGAAAAAACAGTGAGACATGCGGTAAGACAACAATGAAAGATTCGGTAAGAGAACAATAAAACATGCTGTAAGAGAACAGACTGAATCTTGAAGTTAGAGAAAACAATGAGACATGCGGTAAGAGAACAATGAAACATGCAGTAAGAGAACAATAAAACATTTGGTAAGAGAACAGATGGAATCTTGAAGTTAGAGAAAACAGTGAGACATGCGATAAGAGAACAATGAAACATGCAGTAAAAGAACTATGAAATGTGGTAAGAGAAGAACGAAACGTGGTTGCACCACAAGTTAGATAAAGTAAGCAGCATTATTTGACTAAAGTTGCAAAGTGAAGGGCGCTGTGTTCCCTGATATCAGGATACATTTCTGCACAAAGGAGGTCTGAATCACAAAAAACGTATGGTTTCTTGAGGAAAATAAAATCTAAACATTCGGGAGATAGGATTCACATTCGAAAGATTGGATTCACCGCCTGGTGGACCAAGAAGTATGATTAACTCTTTGTGTGGAAGCTCGGGCCGTTGTTTTTTTAATATTGTCCTTTCTGCCTCAGAGTAAAATAGGTTGTTGAAAATACATGCAATGTTGCCCTCAGCAGATAGCAGCCTACAAGTGCACACTTCTAATAAAAGTTGTGCCCCTTTTATTCTGATCAAAAGTCAGCTTTCCCCTGTGTCGTGTCTTCACACTGCACATTCTCTGAAGCCCCTACTTCTTTTTAGTAATGCCACATAGCCTCAAATATCTTACACTTAAGTTACCTATTTTCTCTATGTTATTAATGAATAGCTTAATTTGCATGCAACTCTTGTGATCTCTCCAGTTTCTGGTGATGTGCCAGCATCTGTTGGAGTGAAGTGCCAGCCACCACAGCTGGGCAACAGCATAGGCATGCGTCTACACATCCCCACCACACACTCAGGTGTCTCATACTTATTTATGTCTGTGAAGCATCCTCTATCTAAACTTTGTACGTTTTTGTTTTCTATCTGTCAACACTGACATGATAGTATCTTGATTGTATATGAGCATGTTACTAGAATCCAACATATACTTGCATTGTTTATCCACACACTTTGTTGTAATGACTCACATCATGTGTATTATCTGTGCTCTCTGCCCATCTACCAACTCTCACCACCGCCTATTCTGCTCCAACCAGTTCTTCGACCTATGAATCAGCCATGGATAAGAGACGGCTGGCAGAGAACATTTAGAGATAGAGCCCCCATTGGCTCCCATTGACAGACTAGTTCCGCAGACAGGCGATGGTTGAGGGTCCATCAGAAGCATGACATTACGCTGATCACCCTATTTGGAGTGGATGTTGTAATGCCTTTTTTTGCAATGCTTTTTTCTAGGTCCAGGCTAGACAGGATGCATGCGCCGACTTCACGACCTGCTGTAATCACTGTATGGAGTTTAATCCCACCAGCTGCTTGCCATTGGTTCACTCCTGCGTTCCTTTTGTTTCCTGGCTCCTTATTGGTTGGTGCTCCCGATACATCATTTCTGTTTTATGCCAAGGAGCCCCGGCCAACTATAGTTTACATAAACTGTAGCTGTTTATGTGTTCCTTTAGGGACTACTTGTTTTGTTTCCTTTCTAGTGATTCACCATGGGGTCTGCTTCACAGGCCGACGTGCACATAAACATTTTGTACACGGTTGCCACGCTTCATGTTATAGCACGGCGCCAGCTTTCATGTTTTATTTATCAACATGGCACCCACTTTATGGGTCGCCATGTGCATAGCTGTTATATAGACGGGCACTGTGCTTTATGTTTCAGCATGGCACCCGCTATTATGTTTACCACCCCAGTAGCTCTAAGTCTCTCAAATACGAGACCTATTGCATTGATTTGTTTTTAATGGTGTTTCTTTAGGGTCACCCTCCGCAACCTATTTCCATTGTACCTCACACGTGGGACACGATGCATCTAATCACTATATCCACCTTTCCTATGCAGCCTGGTGTCTCATTTAGGAATGTGCATATCAACAGCACCTTGGTAATGAGCAGACTCTGAGGCCTGCAAACAGAGTCTATAACTCAGCATGCTCATTAATCCCAAATCAGATTCTGGGTCTACATAATAGATTACACACCCCAGCTCGCCACTTTGTTACTTGTCGGGTCATTTTGGAGTAAGATGTGCTGGTTTCAGGGCTCTTTTCTTGTCTGCTTGTCTTTCTGTCTGTTGTGTGTTACTGGGCTGCTTATTAGGAGCTGGGGATGTGTTGTGTCTCCCTTGCCTCTTCTCTATCTTCTTGGGCTGTTCATCAACAGGGGATAGAGCAATGCACAAGGATTCTATTCTCTCAGTGACCTTCCTCTCTTAAAAAGTGCACTTGGGGACTATGTGTATATGTCTTGTCTGTCACTCAAACTCTGCACATTTGCATACATTTGAGAGGCACACCTTTCACCTGGAATATTCCAATGAAAATGAGGAAAGGAAGATCCAAGCGGGATTCAGAGGACCTGAGCACAACTATAGAAATTATCTTTTTGTTGTCTCTGGCACGGGAAATGTTAATTTACCTAAGATGTATGGTAATGCATCACTTTTCATAGACCTGAAAGTCGAAGAAAGTCCACCTGCTCGTCACAACTGTAGAGACGTAAAATCTGGTTTGGCCTGGTGTTGTGCTCTGCCCTCCAGTCTCTTCTTAAGGATCCGAAATTCATGCACACAGATAAATATTGTTCCAGGCTCAGGTTGGGGACCCGCCTTCTTCGTGATATTTGAGTTTGTTCCTTCTGATGGGATGAAGACGAAACTTAAAAAAAAGATATATAGTTGTTCTGCGTAGCGCAAACTTGAGAACACGCCGCGCTATCCATCTAACTGAATGAACTCAAGCTATACATTGGTGCTTACAAAATGTACACATAAATGAGGAGAAAATAGTGCATTTATTTCAATGTATTGTTTATCTCACCACATAAATTTAGTTGTATGCGTTTTTAGACCTTTAGCATTCAAACTACATATGGCAAACAATCAGCGCAGTGTATAGTATACAGCTAGAGTATTCAGAGCCACATCTGCGTCATGGAGGATCTCTATACCGCAGTTCTTTTTCAGATGTGTGGGTGAGGAGTGTGAGTTAGTTTTTCTCATAAAGGCAAGACCTATTGCATTGCAGATGCTTGTTCCTGTCTGTCACTGCCAGGAAAAACCTTCCAATGAGGAGAAGGAAGTGAACAATAACAACCCCTAAATCCTGGTAAAAAACTCCCATGGTGTGGGGGTCATTGTTTTTTTCTTTTTCAAAAGAAAACTCCTGGTTTGGAATTTGTTTTTGAAAAACAAAAATAAAATATCAATAGGTGCACGTGCAGCCATCAACACCAAAGGCGGGCATACACCAACCGTTAACACATTGAAAGGACCCGCTGAGAAAACGCTTGCTTTCAATATACAGTGATGATGTCAAACCTGAAGTGTATGACTGTATAGTTAATCTATCTTTATATGTGGGTCGTACGATGGAACCACGCATGCCTAATCTTCATGTGCTTTAATAGTGCACACTTTAACACAACTGCTTCATTCGATGCGCTTATTTAGCACGCAACTCGTTACAAAGACTTGCTTTAGTGAAGCACTGGACTTTGTAATAGTATAAATTGCTATTCCAACTCCAGGTAGTGTATCAGTAGGGAAGGTGTTGGATTTATAATCCAACACTAGTCCAACACCGCATTCCCTAAAGCAAGTCATTGTGATGAATTATGTGCTAAAGGAAGACAAAGTAATGTCGTAGTTGTGGTAGTGACTGCATTGTAAATGCACTGCGTGGTTTTGACTGCGTGTGTTTCCCTTCTATATGTCTCGATATACATTATTCCATTTGTATTTTTTTTGTTTGTTTTTTACAGAGCTTTGTATACCACAAACTTTTCCCGAATCGGGTATCAGAGCACTTTACATAGCACCAGTCCCATTACAAGAGGACGCATTAATTTTTGTTAGGCATGGGGAGATTAAGTGATTTGCCCAAAATCAAAGGATGTTCAGCGTCATTGCCGAGACTTGTACCCAGTTCCCCAGATTCGAGGTCGAATGGCCTAGCCGTTAGGCCAACTCCTCTCCCCTAGTTATACTTATTACTTAATTTACGTGCCCCATATCACACTCCCTTACCACACATATTCCCATCACATACATCTGATCTACCTTTTATTACTTCACTCTATGGGGCATTTTATCAAGTAGTTATCGCTGAGTTATCCGCATTTTATTGCAGCCAAAGTGGCGATAAATGTATTGCCCTATTCACAAGTTGGTGCTAAAAGCCCATAGCACCAGTTTACCTGCGATAGCATCCGCAAAAAACATCGCCACAGATGACCCCGGCAACTATCGCTAATGAGATGCAGAGTAGGCATTCCCATGCAAAAAGCCACAACATTCTCAACAACCAGCCAGATGGGCGATAATAACACAAAACATGCGATAAGGCGCGTTAGCAGCAGGAAATTAACACCTGCTCTGACCTGGTGTAAAGTCAGACACCAGCATGCACCACAAAAGGGAGCCCAGCCCAGACCCACACATGAAGGGCCACAGATGCCATGGAGCCACTGATCATGCAGGTCAGAGCACTGACAGGGCCATTACACCCACCGGCACCACACCCCGGCACTCCCCCCGGACCAACACTGAGACAGGGCAGACAAAGACAGCAACCCTCAGAAAATGCACCAACCTCACAAACCTAACACCAGAGAATATCATTGCCCACTACATGCTCAATGGGACAATCATCGTCAGTGTGGGGGTCCTCTCCAGCATCACTGATTTGTGTGGTCTGCTGGTGTCGTGTGTCCCTCTGCAATGTGAAGGGGAGATGAATGTTGACATTGTGTTAACATGTATGTGGGCGCATTGTTCTTAGTTACGTGCAGACTGTATGACAGTGTGGAAAAGTAAATTTTGCCATGTTATATGTGCCTACGTGTTCCCCATCTTATGCTATATGTGCATGATCGATATGCATGTATTCCCCTCTGATCGATTAAAGACGCAATTACAGTTGTGTCCATCTCTAGTATGCCAGTTTCCAGTCATCATGAAAACAACGAATATCAGGCCTATGTAAACCTACGTTGCCATATTTCACAGTGTGCACGTTAATTCATTGAATTGTCCCCGTTTCTAGGCCTCAAAAGGGCCCGGATTCAGATTCAGCTCCAGTCTTCTGAACCCTCTCCAAGGAGCGATACAGCCCCCACCTGCATCCCTGACCCTTAGCTTACTTCATGCCTCGCAGTGCCCGGCCCGGCCTGGCTCTGCCTCCCAGTCTGCCAAGAGTATGTTATGCTTCCAGTTATCAGTCCAGCCCTCCTTCTCTGCATTCGTAAGCTACTGAATCGCATCAATAGTTTCCGTCATGGTCTAGCCTTTCTGTCTCCATGTAAGAGAAATACTGTATTAATATTCATAGAATATTCCTCGCACACACAATACATGTAGAATTATGCACGCATCAGTCCTAATGTCTAGTAGCCTTTGCCCTGATAACTTTTGGATTCTATCAATATGTACTCTAAACACCAGATACCAGATATGCCTTGGGTACATGTCGCTATGACACTCCAGACTTTAGTCTCCTCTTCTAGCGCAGAAGTCATAGCCCCCAGTTCTCCCTGGTAACACGTCATTGCCCGTTTGCGCGCACCACTAGGTTAGAGGTCCCAGCTGCTCAGGTAGCCCCCTCCATGTTTCCGCCTCATTTATGACACTTCTGTTACGTTTACATCACATGTCTATGTCTACGCCCTGTACACGCCTTCTTGTTACATCATTTTGCCCTTATCTTTCGCGACTGCTACGAGTCACGCCTACTGCTACGCCTACTGTATTGAATGTAATGCAATTGTTTTGATATATATATATTGTGCACTGTTACAAAAAGTTACCCATTACCGCCTGATACCCAGTTTCCCTTGTCCCTTCCCGTGCAGCTGCCGTCCCGTGCTTCCAGGCTGTTCTGTCCTTTTCTCTTATGCCTGATTAAAGCCTGAAGACTCAAGATACCTCGAATCCTGACTCTTATTTATTGAGCTACCTGTTTTATTGCTTATACTGAAAAATAGTACCGGTAATTAATTATTTATTTACCACATAATGGCGCCCGAATAGGGACTTGCCCTTTCCCCACGCGCCGGAGAAGCCACGCAGGCCCCCTGATCCTCTGCAGCCGTGACGGAACCATACCGTGCATGTGCAGATATTTCTGCTTCAAGTATCCCTCAGGCCCACGGAGGAGACGGAGGTTGCGGTCCAGCATCCAGACGAGGCGGTGAGGAACGCGGCGAGTCCCGACCAGAGCCCAAGCCGGGAGTCCAAGGTCCGAGGTATCCGGAGGCCCACCTGTAACTGAAGTCCGAAGTTCGTAGTCCGTCGTCGTAGCAGTCCAGTCCAGTCCGAGGCCTTCCGTTCTTGCTGCCCGGTGAGTACCGTTGCTGGGGTAGTATCTAGACAGGGTCAATTAATTTGTCTCTGGTCCGTGGGTTTGGGTACACAGATCCAACACGAAGTGTCCACCTAGGTGGATGCGGGTCCTGACGTGTCTCTTTATGGGACCGGTAAGTTCGTGCTGTTTTAGCAGTGCATCTAGTCATTCCAGTAAGTTCTGTTATCAAGAAATTCAAGTGTTCTGTCCGAACCGTTATTTTAAATGTTATTTCATGTGTCTTCAATGTCGTGGTATGAGTGATTTGTTTTTCCAGTTATTATTGTGTTTACCGTGTATTGTATTGTGTCCAGACTTCAGCCTAAACTATGCCTCTATTCTCGAAGTTACGTCAGTTAAAAACCAGAAAGGGATTGTTAGAGGAAGCAGTTCCTGTCCCGCCGAGGGACAGTCCAGGTCATTTTATGTATCATAAGCATGGCTTAAGTGCCATATTATATCTAGACTTATGGGTGGAGTACACCAAGGAATTAGAGGAGAAATATAGATGGCCTGTATCAGGTACGTGGGATGCCGAGTGCATCATGCGAGTAGAAGAAGCATTATGGAAAAAGAAATCCAGACAGTCCCAGAAAGATGCCATCGAGTTATGGCGCAAAGAATCTCACAGAAGAACGGAAAAAGAAATCAGAAAGACAGAATTAAGTAGGGAATCCTCCGAAAGAGCCCAAGAAAGGGAATTAATCGAAGTAGGTGAACGAGTTAAAGCCGAACAGTCAGACAGACAGAGAAATGCCCTTACTAAGGGTTTGTATCCTCTTCTTGCCGAGGGCTTGCCGAAAGCAACCCCGGAAGCACCATGTAATTTTCCGCCGCCATTAGTTCCGATTAAGTTACGTCACAAACCAACCGCAGCTGATATTTTTCTCTCGTCCTATTTGGACGACACAGTCCCAGAATATGCAAATCCTGTTCCGCCAGCTCCCGTAAATAATGTAATTCCTGTTCCTCCAGCCACCGGGGCACCGGTTACAGCACCCGTTACGGCACCCCCGGTCCAGCCTACAGTACATGTACCCGCTACATCAGTCACTCTCCCAGCACGTACAGTACCCGTTGACGATTCTAGTCTAGGGGCCACGGGGGGAAGTCCTCCTGGAACCCCGCCTCAACCCAGACGTATCACGCTACTCGAGCTACATGCACGAGCGTTACAGCGTTCGCCCAAACTTCAGTCAGTCGCCGATATCAAGCGAGCCCTTACCGAATGCCGTTATGATCCAGTCCCAGGCGATGATGATATGGTCCTGTATTCATTGCGTGTAAGACGGGTGACCGAATATTTGGACACCCTACCGAATATGAAAGGTTATCTAGACAGAATATATCGTTTCATCCGTACAGGAGCAGATCCAGGAAGTATTGGCGAGGCCATGGCTCAAAGAAAAGTCGAGATTCAGCTCATGCTTTTAAAATTTCTAATTAATTGTTTAATAAGAGAACAAGATTATCCGGATAAAGATCCGGAAGAAATGAAAGTCCTGACCAGGTGGAGTGACCATATAGCCGAGGGAAGACACAAGACACAGAACTGTATAGAGAGTATGTACAAGAAAATCCGTAGGGAAATAATAAAGATACACGAGAAACGAGAAGCAGCACGAGTAACCGAGAAAGAAGACAACTCTTCTACTGAAGAGGTAGACGACGAGAATCCCTCCAGGATAGCGTATGTAGGTAATACTAGACTTCCCGACCGACATTCACGCCTAGATCACAAGAAAGTTTTCCCTCCTCCAGCACCAGAACAAGGTTCTCTTGAGCAAGTATTTCAAGCTACCGATCACATTCTGAAATCACAAATCGGTTATAGTGAACTGAGTACAATGCATGAACAAGAACTAGCTCGATCAGCAGTCCGATGGACTACTGATTCTACCACTTTTCCAGACGAAATAGTGGCACAAATGTTTCTGAAACTGCCCCCAGCCGAGCAGCGACTGGTGGGTATGTATATGATCCAGCACCTCATTACATTGTATGAGGGACAGCATTCTGATCCAGGTCCGTTACATGATGTTCTGAACGAGTTACTCCAGTATAGATGGAGAGGTCTAGGTACTGATTTAATTAGTATCATTCTAGAACAGCGCCACAAATATCGAACGTTTCTGAATCCGCATTTTGTTCATGTCTCACCTCCAGAAAGTAAATCATTTTACATAGATAGACAACATCCGTTACGAGAAGTACACCCAGTTAGGACAACGGGTGGTGATCTAGAACGAGTATTTGTTTACACCCCTATCACAAAGATGGAACTCTTAGAGATGAAAAAGTTAATTCCCTGTCACGACAAAGATCCAGCAGGGTTCCACCGAGAATTAAAAGACATGCTCCGTATGGGAGAATACACGTATCCTGATATTATTAAAATGTTAAAGGTCCTGTTGCCCGCAGGGGTATATGAAAAACTCAAGGAAAAAGAATGGGAGGTGGGAGAGAAAAAGATAGATTGGACAGCTCTAGAAGCTGAAGACAATTCACGAGTACCAGGTACCGGTCTAGGGGGTAAAGTTAAAGAATTGCCCGAGTTATTGATCCAGGTTTTGCCAAGATTACTAGCCACGAAAAAGGAAGATTGGGATGCAATCTCAGCTTGTAAACAGAAACAGGAGGAAGACACTAGTGATTTTTATTCTAGATTTGAAAAATGTTTTATTATTAATAGTGGTCTGAAAACGAGTAGTGAATCGTACCCTCATCTTTTTGTTACCAAACTAGTCGAGAATTCAAGTCCACAAGTTAAAAATCGAGTTTTGAAAGTCGAAAGTAGTTGGCAAGCTAATACTCCGTCACAAATGCTCCAGATGCTCCAGTATCACCAGAATAGAATCAGGGAAGAGCAAGAACACGAAAGGAGACGTATGAAAGACACGAAAATGAAAGTATTAGTTGCACAATCTGTTCCACTAGACAGTCAGAAGAGGGGTCCGAATCAAGCCAGTCATCCTGCAGCTCCCGTTAAAGGGACCTGCAATTACTGTCAGCCAGGTCATTTTATAAACGAGGGTGCAGTTCTGAAACACAACATAGCTACTGGTAAGACTAAAGAAAGACCACGTCCGCCTAGACAAGAACAAGTTTCACAGACTTCTCAGTCACCCCAGAATGCACAACAGACAGTTCCAGCATCGCAGCCTATCGCTGCAACACAGCATGTTACACAGCAGATGTACCAGTATGCACAGACAGAATATCCAGATTATCAGCCATATTCATGAAACAGCCTAGAGAGGGAGGTAGGCTTGCCTCTCATCGAGATACCTGTAGATCAAGAGGGTCCCTATGTACACAGTCAAGTATTAGGGAAAGACAGAAAGTTTTTGATTGATACAGGGGCAAGTAGGACTACTATCAGTCATGACGAGGTTCCAGGGGCTCCGCTCTCAGGCTCTAAAAATGTTTCCCTTGGATTTTCAGGAAAGCCGATTGTTAATGAAATTTCGAAACCAGTTTCTCTAGAAGTTGGTCCATTGTCCCGAACTACTGATTTGTTACTCACGAAATCATGTCCAGAAAATTTGTTAGGCATTAAGACATTAAAAGAATTAGGTGCAGTAATTTGTTGCTCCCCAGAAGGGGTCCGATTGTTCCTGAGAGACTTTAAAGGTCATTATGTATTACATGATTTTGATCCAAGATTATTGAATGTACCACAGCATTTATGAGCGCAAGGTCCAACTGATGTAGGTTGTATGCATATCACACCCCATCGTGTGACTCTCAAGCGAGGTATAGTTTTGCCACGAATCAGACAGTACAGATTGCCACCTGAGGCTGTAGCAGCCTTATCCAAAATTATTGATGAGCTCATTGCTCAAGGAGTGGTTGTAGAAACTGACTCCAATGTATGTAATTCTCCTATCATTCCGGTCTTGAAACGTAATGATCCAAATGCACCTCCAGTATATTGATTAGTGATTGACCTTCGAGAGCTTAATAAATGTATCATACCTCAGTATCCAGTAGTCCCAGATATTTCTTCCCTATTGACAGCCATTGATTCTGAAGCAACATTTTTCACAGTTATCGATCTCAAGAACGCATTTTTCAGTGTCCCCATTCATCCAGACAGCCAGTACCTTTTCGGTTTTTGTTTAAATGGAAGGAGCTATAAATTCACACGAGCTCCTCAAGGTTTCACAGAAAGTCCCAGTATTTACAGTCAAGCACTTAAGAGACAACTAGACAATATTCACATGCCATCTGACACTGCCCTGCTCCAGTATGTCGATGATCTACTGATCACGGCCCGTTCTGAACGTGACTGCGAGCGAGCGTCACTTACAGTTCTGTATTTTCTGGCCGAGCAGGGGCACAAGGTGTCCCCTTCCAAATTACAATTCTGTGTCCAGCAAGTGGTATACTTAGGACACTTACTGTCCAAGTGGGGTAGGCAGTTGACACCAGACCGTATCCAGTTAATAGCGAGTCTTCCACAGCCCAAGACACAGAAGGAGGTACGAGCTTTTATCGGCCTCACTTCTTACTGCAGACAATGGATTCCTCAGTATGCATTTCTAGCCAAGCCACTGATACAGTTAACGACACAGGAGGCAGCCGTATCGACTGTCCTCCCTTGGACCCAGGAACATACACTTGTATTCAATGAATTAAAGAAAGCCTTATGTCAAGCACCTGTTCTAGCGACACCCAACTACAGTAAGCCTTTTACACTTTTTGTTACAGAACGTGATGGTACTGCATTATCTGTTCTCACACAAGATCAAGCAGGACAGTACAAGCCCTGTGCTTATTTCTCGAGCACATTAGATCCAGTAGCCCAGGCTCTGCCTGCGTGCCTCAAGTCAGTTGCAGCCACAGCTCTAGCAATCAGACAAAGTGATTCCATAGTGTTAGGACATTCCCTGACAGTACAAGTTCCACACTCCGTGGAAGTTCTTTTAAACCGAACCCAGACTCAACACTTGACCATTGCACGTTTAACAGGTTATGAACTGACACTGTTCCAGCCACACATAGAAATCAGACGCTGCAACATTCTAAATCCAGCCACACTGTTACCGTCAGTTACTTCAAATCCGGCCACACATGACTGTGTGGAAGTTGTCAACACTATGACAAAGCCAAGACAAGACCTGACAGACATTGCATTACCTAACCCCGACCTGACACTTTATGTGGATGGTTCATGTATGAGAACAAGTACAGGAGAACTAGTAGCCGCGTATGCAGTGACTACTGAAACCGAAGTTATAGAAACACATCGTATTGACACCCTGTCTGCTCAAGCAGTAGAGCTAGTCGCTCTGACCCAAGCCTGCATACGTGCCAAGAACCTGAAAGTAAACATATATACAGATTCACGTTACGCATTCGGAGTCGTACACGACTTTGGAGTGCTCTGGCAGGAGAGAGGTTTCATGACTTCTCATGGAACCAAGATTCAGCATGGTCTCCTCATTCAAGCTCTGTTAGATGCAATACATTTACCGACAGCTATCGCTATCATGAAGTGCAAGGCACATACGAAAGTTACTGACATCATTTCCCAAGGTAACGATCTAGCAGATCGAACAGCCAAGCTTACAGCTCAGGCTTCAGACATTCTAGTTAACACGACACAGACACTCACTCCAGATCCGACTACTTGTATGACAGTTAAGGACCCTACACAAGATGTCATAGACATACAGTTACATGCTACTCCCGAAGAAATCAAGAAATGGTCCGAACAAGGAGGGGTCCAGACAGATCAAGGGTGGTTGACGAAGGGAAAAGCCACATGGTTTCTCCCCGACTCTATGGTTCAAGTCATTATTAATACCGCACATAGTCCAGCACATCTAGGAGAGAAAGCTATGTTAGACAGTATTCAGAACCTTTGGTTCAACAAACACTTACGAGCTGCAGCCAAGCAGAAAGTCCGTACCTGTATGATATGTTGTCAGTTCAATCCAGGTAAAAGTGTCCCGGTGGAACAAGGTGGATTCCAACCCCCTGACCACCCTTTTGAAGTCCTCCAGATGGATTATATTCAGATGGAGCGATGTCGAGGTTTTAAGTATGTCCTCGTAGTTGTATGCGCTTTGTCCAGGTGGACAGAAGCATATCCAGTTCCAGATTACACAGCCGCGACCACTGCCAGGCAGTTGGTTCGTGAATTCTTTCCCCGCTATGGACTCCCTAGGGTCGTGTATTCAGATAACGGCCAGCCATTCTCATCTGAGCTCATGAAACATGTTTCCCTTCTGTTAGGGTACCAGTGGAAGTTCCATTGTGTGCGCCATCCTGAAGCAGCCGGTCTCGTAGAGAGACATAATCAGACTCTGAAAATCCGCATTGCTAAAATTTGTAGAGAAAAAGGTGTAGACTGGCTAGTTGCCCTGCCAGTTGCTTTATTTTTTATGAGGATGGTTGCACATTCCAGATCAGGTCTGTCCCCGTATGAGGTCGTATTCGGCCGCCCCCCAAACATGTGGGGTACACCTAGACCCCGCAGTATTACCGATGTTTCCAGTAATATGCTGACAGATTACCTAGCTTCCTTGATGTCTGCCCTACACTCTTGTCGTTCACAGGTTGCCGCCGCATTTCCAGACAACACCGAGGTGAAACCGCATGAAGTCATTCCAGGCGACCTGGTGTTGGTGCGGAATTTTGATCGTTCAAGTCCGCTGGAGCCCCGCTGGAAGGAGCCCCGCCTCGTTTTACTAACAACAAGGACCGCAGTAAAGCTCGAGGGGAGAAAAGGATGGGTCCACCTGACCCACATAAAGAAATTCCATGGACTACCAGAAAAGACTTTTGCTAAGGACTGCCTCATTCCAAAAGACTGCCTAAAAACAGACTCTGAACTTGACTCTGAACTCAAAATTCCCTTGTTAGAGAAAACTCCGCAACAGGAGTATAAACAGAAACTCCGGTCTAGTAAAATAAGTCAGCCAGTTTAATTGTCTAAGTCCCTCTCGGGTGAAACGGTTAGACAGGTCCCTGACATGTATGAGATAGACCCCCATAGTGAGAGAGTTAGTCAAAACTCTATAAGATGTATCATTGTTCTAAGTTTTTTATTATTTTTGAGTCTTATGGTTACCTGCACAAGTTATGCTTTACATTTATGTTTTCCAGTTTCACATGTACATATGTTTTCTAACACTACAGTAGAGCACACATTTAGTGATCTGCCTCCTCACGAGCTATCCTATCGTCTTGCTATGCGAAATAATACATTCATCCGGATGTTGCATTATTCACACCAGACCAGCAATGCCACTAATTGTTGGGTGTGTGGTCGACTCCCCCCTTTCCAGACTCCGAAGGGAGTTCTGCCACTCTTTCCTTATCCGTTTTCACATAATGGTTCGTGTGGAGCATGGTCCACGTTAACATCATCCTCAAATGATATGTCCCTTCTGAATAGAACATGTTTTCCAGACAAGCAAGGTCTCTCCCATAGAACAGGGTTAGATCTAGAAAATGAAGTATATGATTTAGGTAATTATTCTTCGAATTTCATGGTCCTGAATGTTCAGTCTGATACTACTCCAGATTTACCTGCCATTTCAGTACTACCAGTCAAAGGCGAATTATGTGTCAGAAAGAATGGTTCCGCACATGTGGGACATAGTGATTGTACTACTACTATCGAGTATAGTGACAGTGGGAAATCTATTTTCAAAGCCTCACGTCATTCTTATTTTGTTTGTGGTCAGACCGCATATGTTCGTCTGCCCCTCGATTGGGATGGAACATGTTATATTGCCTTCCTACTGCCACCAGTTTTTCTAGCCCCATCTGATTATCACAGAGACACACATCTAGTACACGTCAGACATAGAAGGGAGATCGAGTCCCCAATTGTCGATCAAACTGAAACTACTCTAGAACAATATCAAGACTTCAATAAAGGTTTCTTCTTCTTTATAGGACCTATCCAGAATAGTAAGCTAATACGTAGGTTAACCAGAACCCTTGAAGCAGTAGTGAATGAGACTACTTCCGCTCTAGGTAACTTAACCGAAGAGCAATCTGCTATGAGATTTGTCGTGCTCCAAAATCGTCTCGTTCTTGACGTCATACTGGCCGATAGAGGAGGAGCATGTAGAGTCATCGGATCTAGTTGCTGCATTTTCATTCCTAATAACGCGCCGTCTGTTTATTCAGCTATAACCAGACTTCATAAAATTGCCCATCAGTTACACCAGAATCCAGGCACCTGGACATGGTCCGGTTGGCTCTGGAGTATCATATCTGATTGGGGATGGAAAGTATTGTCATTCCTAGGTGTAGCAGTAATGATCATATTCAGTTGCTGCCTCTGTATACAATGTGGCCCTGCGATTTGCGGCATGTGTGCTACCTCTTGTATCCCCAGTCCTAAGTCCCGTTCCAAGACAATTCGAGACGAACAAATGATGCTATATGAAATGATAGATGGTATCATGAATATTGATGTTTCCTGATGGAAACGTAGGGCACAAGGAGGGAATGTGGAAAAGTAAATTTTGCCATGTTATATGTGCCTACGTGTTCCCCATCTTATGCTATATGTGCATGATCGATATGCATGTATTCCCCTCTGATCGATTAAAGACGCAATTACAGTTGTGTCCATCTCTAGTATGCCAGTTTCCAGTCATCATGAAAACAACGAATATCAGGCCTATGTAAACCTACGTTGCCATATTTCACAGTGTGCACGTTAATTCATTGAATTGTCCCCATTTCTAGGCCTCAAAAGGGCCCGGATTCAGATTCAGCTCCAGTCTTCTGAACCCTCTCCAAGGAGCGATACAGCCCCCACCTGCATCCCTGACCCTTAGCTTACTTCATGCCTCGCAGTGCCCGGCCCGGCCTGGCTCTGCCTCCCAGTCTGCCAAGAGTATGTTATGCTTCCAGCTATCAGTCCAGCCCTCCTTCTCTGCATTCCTAAGCTACTGAATCGCATCAATAGTTTCCGTCATGGTCTAGCCTTTCTATCTCCATGTAAGAGAAATACTGTATTAATATTCATAGAATATTCCTCGCACACACAATACATGTAGAATTATGCACGCATCAGTCCTAATGTCTAGTAGCCTTTGCCCTGATAACTTTTGGATTCTATCAATATGTACTCTAAACACCAGATACCAGATATGCCTTGGGTACATGTCGCTCTGACACTCCAGACTTTAGTCTCCTCTTCTAGCGCAGAAGTCATAGCCCCCAGTTCTCCCTGGTAACACGTCATTGCCCGTTTGCGCGCACCACTAGGTTAGAGGTCCCAGCTGCTCAGGTAGCCCCCTCCATGTTTCCGCCTCATTTATGACACTTCTGTTACGTTTACATCACATGTCTATGTCTACGCCCTGTACACGCCTTCTTGTTACATCATTTTGCCCTTATCTTTCGCGACTGCTACGAGTCACGCCTACTGCTACGCCTACTGTATTGAATGTAATGCAATTGTTTTGATATATATATATTGTGCACTGTTACAAAAAGTTACCCATTACCGCCTGATACCCAGTTTCCCTTGTCCCTTCCCGTGCAGCTGCCGTCCCGTGCTTCCAGGCTGTTCTGTCCTTTTCTCTTATGCCTGATTAAAGCCTGAAGACTCAAGATACCTCGAATCCTGACTCTTATTTATTGAGCTACCTGTTTTATTGCTTATACTGAAAAATAGTACCGGTAATTAATTATTTATTTACCACAACAGTGTACATTGTGACTGTTTAGGAAGTGCTGGATTTTTATGGTGAACTGTGGACATTTGGACTACAGGACGGATGTGGGGTTGTACGCGTACATTGCCATCTCAATGTTTCCTACTCTGTCAGATGTTGTTGGCCTGTTTCTGCGCATGTACGGACCCAGTTGTATCCTGTGTTCTGTGGTGTCGGAGTTGCACATTGTACCACATTGTCGTCAATGTGGATGTGCTGTTGTTGCTATGGGTGTGTGCTGCAGAGTGCCCTGGGTATCAGGGGCATGATCCAGGATCATTGTGGGTGTGCGGTGTGCTAGACATCGTTGTGCATGTGTGCCTTTGTGCCCATCTCCCCTGTCACCCTGGTCACTGGTTGTTCCTCGCCCTGTTGCTGTTATGTCAGGTCCTATCGAGCTGTGTCCGTACTCCCAGCTCCTTATACTGTCTCCACAATGATGACTGTGGCCTCAGTTTCCTCCAGCTCCTTCTGTGGCACAGGACTCCCACCCCCTGTCACCGTAGCTGCCTTCCTGTTGACAGCGGCTTTATGCCTGGTTTTGATTTTGCATCATGCCAACACCTCTTGGCATCCTCCAGTGGCCTCCTTGACACTCCGGCTGCATTCAGGGTAGTGTAATTGTGGGTCAGTTGATGGTAGTGTTCTGTCACCTCCGTGACGCTGGTCTGGTTTGCCTGCGAACTGCAGCCCATCTTCCTCTCTCTCTTCTCCTTGGCCTACCCCGACCCCGTTGTTCTTTGCTGGTGGTCTGTGGGGCTTGTGGGGTTCACTTTGGCCCCTCCACTCGGTCAGGGTGCATCCATGTTGCTATGCACAAGGGATTGTTTTTGGTGTGTCGTTTTTGTAGCTTTTATAGTGCAATAGTGCATTTTCCCACCAGACATGTGGGGTTTGCAGGCCTGCCGCTGGTTTTCACTGCTTTTCGTTTCGCGATTGGCACCATCGCAAGTTTCCTTGCATTCGTGCTACACATTTTTGCGGTGTGGCGTTGATTTTAACGTGGTCATTTGATGCGTCATCTGGAGACTATCACATGGTACCCCCGTGTTGTGAAAACTTAGTTAACACGGGGTAATTTTTCCGCAATAGACTGCGATTTTCAAGGTTGAGTTAAGTTACTTTTGCAATGGTTATCACACATTCTTGAGAATATGCCCCTATGATTTATATACAGCACAATTATGTATTTAGAAAATATCTTCACTTCTTCAGTGATACAGCAGACTCTGGTGTTAACACCACAAAGCGCCACAAGATATTAGGGGACATTCTGTAAGCAGTCATATGGCCCCCTGCCATCCATATGTCTGGAAGCCTTTGATATCGCTGAATTTTTAAACATTTATGCCACATTTTTAGACTTTAACTTTACTAACTGTGGGAAAATGGGGCTCTGTTGCAGTACCCCCACACACTTTTAGCCTGTCTTTTGATGCACCTTTGACTGTAGAGTACTGGGTCTTTGTTTGTTGCGGGGGAGGATTTGCTCTGTGCAGGACATACTTTGGTTTGCTTTATTATTTCAGCTTTACAAATATAAGCCATAAATATATCATAACACAACATTAAAAATTACAATAGACCTCATCAATTTCATCAAATCAACTCATGGCCCATGCTCAGTCACTCGACAGCCTAAACATATAGCAATTTCAATCATGCTGTCAGCTTGTGCTAGCATTTTAAATCTCATATCAGCTAGCCAGCAGAATTAACTAGATTATTAAACTAACACAAGATTAACAGGACAAAGCGAAAGGGTAGGAATGCACCGTATTCAAGCATAATGGTGCATTCCTGTCCTCTCCATCAGCGCTGGTGCCGTTTTGGCAACCTGGCGCCAATGCAGGCACCATTGCACCGTGGGGGGCATCTGTGCTAAAAGGGTGACTGGCACCTGATTGCCAAGCCTGAATGCCATACCTGTGTTAATTGGTGATAGCTGGCTTCCTGCAGGGCACTAGGATAGGCCACCCCCTTTGTCTAGTCTCCTCTGGGTATGTCCAAAGACACCCTGTGCTGATGGGAGACCTCAGTGCCAGTGTGGTTATCCCAGATGAACTTTGAGGAATGGGCCACATGCTTTGCCTTTAATACTGCTGCCTAGGATGCTTGGCGTCAGTGTGGGGGGTGAATGAGCCATGTCTGAGTCTGAATCCATATACACCTTTTCAAGAAGCATGCAGGGCACTCATGCCCACCGTGCCCTGGGTGACACCTGGCAAGAAGAGTGGACACAGCACAAACCTGCAGTTATTACAAGACCCACACCTTGAATGGTATTATCACTTGTGGTACAAAATCCTCAGGGACCTCTTGGTGCAGAGGTCTGTTGCAAGCAGACACATGCATCACATGGGGGGGAGAGATACACTCCCCCATCTCTTAGAGTCCAGGATCAGGTAAAACCAGCCTGATTTTGAGTTAAGGATGTTGGATAAGGGGAGTCCACAAAGAGTAGCAGGTTGTCAGAGTGCACCAATGGCTGCCTAACCACCCTACTCCCTCAAGGGCAACTGACCTGCTCGTGGTGAGTCTTGGGCTTGTCCATCGTCAGTAGAAGATGGACAAGCAAAAGACTTGGCGTGGGCAGAGGGCAGAGGGCATGTGTGAGAAATTGGGTTGTTGGTTGACTGGGTTGTCAGCACTATTCGAGAATTAAGCATTTACATTCTTTTGAGTGCTTTTGAAATAGTTAAAAAGCTAAAGATATCTGAAACATTAGTTCATAGATGGTGCGTCAGGTTTGAAGACCGTCCATGGATAATATTGCAAACATAAATAAATCCTATAAAAGAAGGAATCTTTTTCTTGTCATTTATTGCACTGCCCTACGTCAAATCCCCATAAATGAGGCCCGTGGTGACGTATTCGATGTGTGACTTTTGAGGCTTGATGACGAGGCTCGAGCGTATGTTACTGATGGGCCAGTTTTCGGCCCCTATCTATAATCTGCAGTCTCAGGAGGGACATTCTGGTGTCTTGAAAAATAGCCTGTGGACTAGCAACACATTTAGAGGTCGTTTAAAAAGAAAACACTAAAATGTACTTCTTACAAAGGACTGGCATTACATTTTAGAGGGGAGACACATAGTGAACTGAACTTTTTTCTTCTTCTGAGTCCGCGGTCTCTCTTGCAAGACGACAGACTTGGCATTTGTAGCGACAAGGGCAGGACTTCATTTATAGTACCTGGACTTTGGCTCAGGATTTGGAGCTTCACACTGACAAAGAGCTCAGGTGTCCTTCCACCCCATGAAAGAGTGCCTTTGCTTTAATAACTTGAGGTTCAGCCACCATTTTGAGAATCAGGAGACTTCATCAGATGAAACTTTATTCACAGATATATTTTGGAAGCTAATAAGGGAGAGAAAGCTCTGGGTGATATTCCATGGGCCACCCTCTGCTGCCCCAGAGGAGGGAGAAGGCCTGCTTTGCTGTGGGCACTCTGAAGAGATGAGAAACACTCTAATGTGTGGGAGATCTTACCACATTTGTGGGCGAGAAGAAGGCGTAGGCGCACCAGGTCACGTGCAGGGTACGCTACCTGGGGGAGGAAAGACACCACTCTGTTAGCTCTTCTACAGTGAGAAGACACTTCAAGTCCAAGCATGACAGGGGGTGATTTAGATGCCATGAGGACAGATTATCTGCTGAAACACAGGAGGAGGAAACCCTGCCTAGCATGCCTGGAGGAAGCAGAAGACAAAAATAATCTGCCTCTCAAAATCTTAGCAAAAAACATAAGGTTCAGAGAACAAAACCCAAGCATTGGGACAGAAAAGTTTAAGGAACCTTAAAAAAAATCCTACAGTGAAAAAATGAAAAACTCTATATGTGACCGTTTGCCACAAAGATATAACGAAGAGTAAAACGCTCCTTGCAAAAACACAAATAAGCTTCTTTTGAGAACCATCAACAAAAATCAATTGAAGAACTTATGTATGTTAACTTTCAAACTCAGCACCAATTCTCGGTGTGGGTCGTGTGCAGAGCGTGGCTGTAGGTCAGGCCCTGTGGTCAATTTTTATGGCTCATGGCTAACAGCCATGCACAGCGGGATTGGCTGCCTACGGTGGGTTGGTGCAGAGACTTTTCTAAGCCAATCGTTTTGGCAAAAGCCCGCTGCGCATGGCCGAAAGGCTGTGTGCAGTGGGATTGGCCGTGCGTGGTGGGTTGGGCACAGGGACTTTTCACATCAGTGTGCAGTGGGAGTTTGATGCCTGATGGCGACTCGGTGCAGGGCCAGGTGAAAGGGTAAATGTAGGGGTCGGTCATCAGGACTTGTGCGCAACTGTTTAATGGGGTAATTGATCATACATTTCAAGAAATTCACTGAAAAAAGCAAGGTTACATTTGGTATTAAGGTATGTTTAAAAAAAGATCACAAATTTTACTTAAAAACCACCAAGAATATAAATTAAAACCGAAAAACCACTGCAATTTACAAATTTGGTTAGGTCTGTGTCACATGATGAATGGCGTACGAGTGGTATACCGGTGCTATATCAGTAGTGAACCAGTGATACTCGAGTGGTATAACTGTGGTGAACCAGTGGTGCACAAGTGGTGTACCAGTAGTCACCTAGTAGTGTTGGAGTTGTGAACTACTGGTGTACAAGTGGTGAAGCAAAGATAAACCAGTAGTGCTTAAGTTGTGAACAAGGGTTGTGTTTTTTCAACTGTTGATGATTACTCAGGAGAAAGACCAGGTGGCTACTAGAGATAATCTACATTTGTAGATTGTTTTCTATAGGATTGCTTTTTGAGAATCGTAATGTAGAAATAGTTTTTTTTACACAAACAGACTTTTCCTTCCAGATTTCAAATTTTGGGATTGCTGATTTTCATTAACATATATCACTATTGGATTTTTTTGGTAATTTTGTTTTGGAGAATGGAGTTGTTTGTGGTATTTTTTCCACAAGCATTCTAGCTTTTCAGGATTTGGCTTTTTGGATTTGTATTCATACTAATCAAATTATTTTGGTTTCTTCCAATTGGCCTGTTAGAGTTGGTTTAATTGTAAAAAATATTATTTTTGGGGGGAGTTGAGCTTTTCTTTGGATGTTAGTTTCCCTGTATGAACTATTGGAGTCCTGGAGACTCTGGTGACAGATGATTTTAAAAAGTTACCAAGAGTTGAAGAAAGAAGGAAACTACAGGCAGAAACCTCAACATTATTTCCCTTTGTAAAAAAATAATTAGATAGTGTTGTCAAAACACACAAATAAGTAAGAAAAAGTATTAGTATTGTAGTGTAGTTCCTATTATCCCAATAGGCTCTGCGCATTGGAATAATACCTTCAATAGTATAGGCCTAGACCAGACGTTAACTAGGTCTACTACTGTCGATATTAGACTTAAAGTTTTGGGTTTGCCAGCTAGCTCAGAGTTCACTAGAAACTTTCTCGAATAGGCAAGGAGAAGTTGAACCTCCCTGGATAGACAAGAAGGGATTTAGTTTCTGACAACCATAGAACATGACAACTTTGCTCTCCCCTAATCAAGAGTGTATCTCTAGAGTCGTGTGAAAACAAAAGACGACCTATTTTACTCAGTCAGTACGTGCATTCTTAGTCTCACCAGATTGTAGAGAAAAGTAAGAGACGGGCGTGTTCAATAAAAGATGTTATTTATTGATCAGTCTCTTTTCTCATACAAGAGAAATGGATCGATATTATTGCAATACTTATGGTTAAGTAAAGTGCATACAATAAAAGCAGAAGTATAAAATAATACTGTAAAAACATTGATATGGTTTCTAAGCCATATGATGGTTTAAAATGAATAAAATGAATACATACACATTTACATTTGACTAATCGTACTCAACTGGTGTTTCTAACTACGCCTACCCCGTGTACCTGACCTAAGCCTAATACGTGGGCGGGAATAGAAAGTTACAGTTTAAGTTAAGTTTGTTTGCCAAGTGACTGACTAGAGAATTCTCTGCGAGGGGTTATTCAGTTCTGTACCTGGAATCTAAGATGAATGAGGGATGGTATCTCTCGTCTCTGGTCTCGATATCCCAGGCTGCCTGCGACGGCTACCCGGAAGCGCCGGAGCTGGATTTCTCGGCAGGAGAAAAGACAGCTTCTCGTTCTCAGCGCGTCAGGAAGGCGGGGCTGCGCCAGCGGGGTCTGCTCTGCTCTGGGCTTCGGCAAGTCTGGCTGCTCCGATCTCGTCACCACCGCGTGTGTTTGCATAGGGCAATATCGGTAATATTTATACCTTTAAGGTGCCGAGATTGACGTAAGGATGGACATAGATACGTCAATAAGGATGTCATACGACCTGGTCGTTAGCACATTCTTTTGTTTAAGTTCTCGGTGAAATCAAAACAATGGCCGCAGGGTTTTTCCCAGGTCTGTCATAGGTTTGATTTGTTTTGAGAACTCCGTATGCCTTATCAGGGGCTGGAGGAATATCGCTTGTCTAATTAGATGGCAAGCGTTATGACCTAATCAGATAACACGTTCCTGTGCCGTAGTGAGGCTTTATCAGATAACGGTTCCTGCATCATGGAGGTTTTCTGCCTCATGGGATGGCTGCTAGTTAACTTGTTAACCAGAATAGGGTCAGGAATAGGGGGATCGATACAGAACCTATAGGAATACATCACACCCACTCCACGCTAACTATGGACATATTTACGAATCTATGCATAGTAAAACATACTGTAGGGTATCGTGTATACCTTACCACCCCAAAATACATAAATGCATTTTGAAATGATCAAATATACGGAAAAAACAGTCACATGTAATATATGCACTCAAGCTGTAGAATAATGCTAAAGTAATCACGCATATCTATACATCATCACTAATTTGTATATGAGAATTTACACATGAAATGGCTCTTAATACAGAAAAAAGGTTCGAGACCATTCCATCACAGAGTAAAATAATTATGAACATATCAGCGGGCAGCTAATGTCTATAAAGTATCTTAAAAATAGAAACCTTAGTTCTCTAAGAATAGTCCTTACTTTAAGCAGAAGATAAGTGTCCCGAAAAATATGTAGAAATATTTTGGGGCTGCTGAAAAAAATTGCTGTCCGTGAACTGGAGGGAAAATTGTTCATGGTATTTTGCTATTCTAGTTGAAGGCCAAATTCAGGGAACGCCGTGTACGAGCTTTCTCAAAAGTTTCTATTTCTGCTCTGGTGAGAACATCATATCATTTAGACTCTCGAAAAAGTTGTCAACAGCTTCCTGGGAGAGTTCCACTAACTCGGAAAAAGATGTAACCATGCATTCGTGCGCATGATTGTCTCCATTGACGTTTTGATTAGTATTGCTGACAGAAGGTCGTACCTGATCAATGCTGCTTTCATCTTGAACTTCACTACCCCTTAATCGTAGTGGTGAAGCTTCCACGAATGCCGTCATCAGGATTGGTAGCCGTTGAGGGCAGCACAAAGCATGAGCCTTTATTGGACTCAACAATGTTTCTGCATCCATTGGCGCCTCTGATTGTAGAGTCAGACAGGTGTCTAACACGCATTCTTCTCCGCATAGCAAGCACCTTAATACAGGTAAAACACATCGATGCCACATTGGTCGAAATGAAAGAAACCAAGTCATGTTCAGGTCTCTAAGCCGGGTTAGTCCCAGGATTTTTGATATCCGGTCCCGGTATCCAATGGCCAGGATTGTTTCTTCCCTTGTCGCAGGTGTTTTGTCTGTGAAATGGTTTGCCATAGCGAAATATAAGGACTAAGAATAGGATTCCTGCAATTAGTCCCAAAATGAGGGGAAGTCCGCCAAAAATCGAATGGACGAAATCTGGAAAAATACCCAGTATGGCTTTGAATGGTGTTAATGCCATCGAAAATACTGTCTTAAATACTTTTGAGACTCCACTGGTATCAGAAATATTTAAGATTTCATTCAGGATTTCTGCGAAATGTATGGGAGAATTAGTTGATAATAAGGAGTGAATCTCTGCAGTCGTCCTTGCGACTAGGAGATCATACGTTTCTTTTGATGACGTGAGTCTGGTCGGCGTCTGAAGAAGCACTGTTTTCATTCTGCTTAAAGTATCTATTCGAATAGAAGTAATTTTCAAGTTGGGCCATGCCCTTGCCTCCCTGTCTGGAAGGGAGCTGGGGAACAATAAGCGTCCACAGCACTTGACCTTCGCAGTCGTGGTTACGAGATAAGGAGTCCCGGGCATAAGACTACAGCATCTGCGATCTACAATTAGAATGTAACTCCCATTATAGAGTCTTTGAAAGAATGGTTCTATCTCTGTTGCAGGTGCGCCTAGCTGGTGACATGAAAGGTTATTTGAGTTCCCTTCACAGGCTCCATGCAAACTAATTCCATTACACAGAAGTGTACCGCTCAGTGACATTGCACAATTATTGCCACTAAGAAACACTTTCTGTCCTTTATTACTGACACATGCATGTGAATAGGGCAGGTTCCATGTTGTTTTAATGTACCCCTTTCCCAATTTTTCGTACATGCCAGCCTGTATATATTTTTGGCAGTATTGAAACCTGAAGGTTGATATTGGAATATTAATGATCCCATGTATTATCCATTCACTGACAGGTCGTTCTGACATTGTCACTGGTAATCTCTCGAGTTTCTCAATGCTCAGGATTGTATAATCAGCACCCTTTTGTGCCATACTGATTTGTTTATCAGTAAGGTTAAAGATATTGAATAGTGACGTTGTGTTGATTAAACGCCAAGGCACATAGCCTGAACGCAGATTTTGTAACGTCCAGCCAAGCTGTACAGTAGAACGCAATTGGGACTGACCGTGTTGTAACAACAGTAAGTCTTGCGATATTATGTCGATTGCTGAAGACACAATGCTGTCCAGAGAAAAAATTCTGGAGGACAGAGTCATTAACCCATTGTCCACTACAGAAAGTGATTTTTCCAAATGAATACGGTCAATTTCCCGTATTCTTTCTGCTGTCTCAATTTGAGTCACCTTCCAGGCCTCGTTGTATGCTGCATATACAGAGGCTGCTATGAAACGTTTCAGACGCTGTTTGCGCGGTCCCATAATGAAATCACGCAAGTCAGCACCATCAGTAAGTAAAGTTAGGTGTTGCTTAATTTCTGCCAGTGTGGAAGTTTGTAGCCACTGAAGGCATAATTTGCCCACACTGTAGGTGGTTATTATTCCTGGGTGTTGTCTTTGGGAATATCTAGGGTCTGGCCTGGTCATTTTGAACCCCTGTGTTTTGTTCAGGAATCTGTTTTGACAGTTATTAGTATCTGTGGGCCAGATCAACCACTGTTTCCAATCAGGATGTGTTCTGTTTTGGTTTAATACATAATTTACGTCTATCTCTTCATCTGTGGAGCTATTGCTGTTCATTGTTGGTTTTGGAATAGACGGTTTATTTAAGTCTTTGATTTTGGCCAAGCCAAGACAGGTAGTTTGTTGAACAGTGTCATTTAAAAATATAATTTGTTCTGGGATCATGCAGGCTCTAAACAAAGATTCTATACCCTGTACTTGCCATTCTTTTGTACCCCAAACACTTTTTACTTCAACATTTTTGTCCCAATAATCAAAACCAAAAGTATTCATTTGTTCAAAGAATGAGTCTGAATATATCAATTTCGTGTTTGTTATCATGGTCTTTGTCCCTGTCTTATTTGACAATTTGAAATAAAATGTTTCAGCATTACTTGTGTTAAAACCTGAAAAGTATGAATATTTGTCATAAACGGTTCTTGAGCTTCCTTTTGGAGGGGTTGCACAATGTTCCCATTGATTATAATTTAAAACATTTCTAGGTTGTGCAGATCTATGTAGAAAATGGTTACCATAGTGGTTATAACAGTACATACTATCATAATTTGTCGAACCCTGCAAATAATCATGTTTGGTAAATTTAGCAGACATCACTAAGTCAGACATCATGTTATTTATACTTTCAAAGTCCCAATCATCAGCAAATGAGCTTGGTTTTACAAAGTCACTCAACGAGATCTTAATTTGGTGTGGATATTTCAGGATTTCAACCGGACCATAAATTTCGTAGTCAGTTTTGTCCCATGCTACCCCACCCGGTATAGGATTGGCTGTGAAGTTGACTGAAGAAAGTTCTCTTTTCTCGACGTGTGAAGATGTGTGTGGTTTGAGGATCAAGTTGATTTTCTGACTTGCTGTGTCCATTTTAGCATATTTTCCCTCAATGAAGCGTCCCAAAGTTAGTACCATGATGAGCCAAAGTATGAGGATAAATGCACCAAAACCCACCCAAAATTCAATCCATGGAGAAATTAGATATGTTTCTTTCAGTTGTTTCAAAAGTACTTTAACTTTATCTTTAAAGGTTTTTGTTGATGGCTGTGTTTTTGATTCAGTGAAGCCTTCAGAGGAATCATCGAAGTTTATGAAGTAGCCGGATGCAGTTCTGTCAATTGTTCCAATTGCCTCAGGATTACTGTTTCTTGCATAGTCGTTTGTTACTTCATTATAGATTGGTGTGTCTCTGCTAAATGTTTTTATTTGGGGTTTCAGAGGTCTAAGTTCCATTGCATTGTTGCATAGTCCTTGTTGTAGTTCTGTAGGCGTTTCGAATGTGATTAGCCTCTTAGATTGAACCTCTGTGTTAGTAGCAAATCTTGGTGTTCTACTACTTCTCGGGAGTCCACTTGGCCTACTATTTGTTATTGGCCACATGTTGTGGTTTTACCAGGTCGATGGATACAACTCGGTTCTCCTTTTTACCAGCAAGGGGCGGTAGTACTACTGATCTTGTCCCGTTGATAGACAAGACAGGAACTGCTTTTCTGTAAGAAGGCCCAAATTCCTTCTTTACCGCGATCTTTTCCCTGACTAGATCCCCGACTTTTGGAATCCAGACAGGTCTTGCTGGGACAGGTGGTGGTTCTTCAGTGGTTGTTGGCTGTTGTTTCAACTTTATGTTGCTCAGGTCTTTTCTTGTTTCGTTTAAGTCCTGCAAAACAGCCAAACGATCTTTGATATCAAAGCTTTTTTCCTTCACCACTGAAGTCTGACTGTCGAGATCTAAGACTAACATCCTAGTTCCAAACAATAATTCGTACGGACTGAATCCCTTCAGAGAATTTCTTGGCAAGTTATTTAGACTACGTTGGACACTTATTAGATGTTTGACCCACCCAGCTCCCGAACCTAATACCTTCGCCGTTATAGATTGCTTTATGTCACGTTTTTTTCTTTCAACAATTCCGTTCACCTCAGGGTGAAATGGACAAGAGTACCGCAATGTAACGCCCATGCTGACCATGGCCTCCTTATAAGCTCTAGAGCTAAAAGCTGGTCCATGGTCCGAATGCAGCATGCCAATTGCGTATGTGCCGATAAAGACTCGCAAATCTTTTATAACAGTTCTGGCGTCAGCCGTTCGCTGGGGCCACATCCATATGAATCTCGTGCATGAGTCCACTGCAACCAAGATGTATTTATAGTTACCATCCCTTTGTAAGGGACCACAGTGGTCCAGGTAAACACAGGCTAATGGTTTATCCGAGATTAGAAGGGGCGTCTGCGCTGGACGTCTCACCGTTGATACTTTCATTCTTTGACATATTTCACATTCTAAAACATAGTTCCTTGTTTGTCTTCTCATTTGTGGCCACCAGTATCTCTGTTTTAATAACGATACTGTGGCTGAGACGCCAGCATGTACAGAAGCAAGCCCTTCGTGTGCCGCTATGATGAGTCCTAACCTATGTTCCATGTTTGGAATTGCCCTATCCCCCACTCCAGGGATTCGAGCAAAAGGAACATTGTTTGCATCAGTTATGTATGAGTATTTTACTGGAAAGCCTTTCGGGAGTGTTTCTATCGAATCCTTTTCTGTAGCGCTGAAAGCCTGTAATATTTCGCTGTCTATTTTTGTTTTTGACCGTGTGATGGCAGCTACGGAAGCCGTTTGCACAGCTGCCTTCGCGGCCTCATCAGCCAATGAATTCCCTGCAACGTGAACGCCATCACGTTGATGACTCAGCGTATGTATCACGTGAGTCTTTGGTAGTTCTTTTTGTAATAGAACTACTTGTTCCCAGAGCATCTTATGCTTGATTGTGCCTCCTTTTGCATCCTTAAAGCCATTCTGAAGCCAGATCTGCAAGTATTCATTGTAAGACTGAACGCAGTAATACGAATCGCACACTATGAGTGTGGGGAATTCTCGATCGGTATTTTCAAGCGCCATCTTAAACGCCAGTAGTTCAGCTCGCTGAGCTGTACAATCTCCTAGAGATTGTGTCTTAGTGATAGCTGGTTTGAATTTTCCTTCGTGCCAGCGACCTTTAACAATCGCGCACGCAGCACTGTAAGCTTGTTTACCCCCTACTGCGGGTTGTGCTGATCCGTCTGTATATATTATACAGCCGTAATGTTCTAGAGGCGGAATTTCGGTCGGCGGAGGACATTCAAATTCATATTGGAGAAATTCTTGTGTTTTTAAGTTAGGATCAAATTCGTATGCCACGTCTGTTGCAGCAAGAGAATTAGCCCATTGTATCCATCTTGGATGGAGCGCTTTAGCATTTGGAATGCTTGCTTTTGTTACAGCCTCCAGGGCTGGTATTGGTGTCACGATTATTATTCGTTTACCTTGTGCCAGGGCTCGTTCTTTTGCTATAGCTGTCTGTGTTGCAGTAAGATTTTTTTCCGTTGGGCTAAATTTCATTTCAGCCTTAGTGTACAAGTGTGATTTGAATGCAATTGGTACCTTTTCTCCCTCATTAGAGGTCAGGTATGTGAATCCGCATCTTCCTGGGATGACTCGAATCACAAGATTGCGTGTGTTATCACGTGTTTCTAATTTTGTTTTAATTAACATGTCTGTTTGTAAGGATCTCAAAATTTCTGTGTGTATTTGAGACCAATTGGTTCTTTTAAAATCTGGTTTTATTAGATCATAAAGGGGTTTGACCCTTTCTGCGTAATTTGCAATGTATGTTCTTCCGAAATTTAGGAAGCCTAGAATTGACTGTAGGTTTTTTAGTGTTCTAGGTGCTTGGAGTACGGCACACTTCTCTAGGAAATTGTCAGCCAGGCTTTTGCCTTCACTTGATAATTCATATCCTAAGAACAGGACTGTTAGATGGGCAATTCTGGATTTTTTAAAGTTGAATTTGTAACCCTCTGCTGCGAACCCAAGTATTATGGTGTTCACTCTCTTCAAGTGAGTATCCAAGTCATCATCTGTTAGGTATATGTCGTCGACATAAGATAATGCTTCGTCATCATATGTTTGTAGTAACTCTGTTACTCTCGCTGAGAATACCCCTGGGCTATTCTTGTACCCCTGGGCTAACCGACAGAATTGTTTTTGAGTGCCATTTATTGAGAACGCAGACAAATATCTGCTCTCTGGTGCTATGTTTTGACAAAAGAATCCATTAGAGATGTCTAATGTTGTTTTGTATTTTTTGCGCACTATGTTATTCATTAGTGCAGCACTATGCGAGTTTTGTACTGCAAAAGTTTTGCAACATGAGTTAAGGTGTCGGTAATCCAAAACTAGACGATATGAATTGTCTGGTTTGGAGACCGGAAACAAAGGGTTGTTCATTTGTGAGGTGCAAGTTTCAATCACCCCCTGGTATTCTAATTGATCTAGGATTTCTTTTACCTGTTTTTTTAGCTTCTTGCTTAATTGGGTACTGTCTTTGTGCAGTAGGTTGTGATTTTAACTGGATTTTGTGAGGAGGAGAGTCCTCATCCCATCCTACATGATTTTTATATAAAGCAGGAGCTTGAGCTACTGCCCACTTTCTGGCAAGTGTGTATTTTTTATGAATTGGGATATGATTTGAGAAGGCAGGCATAATTATTTCTTCGCCATGAGGGCACTCCCTGACAAACTCTGGTGGCCAGTCTTTTTCAGCTAGAAGGATGTCATAGCCCTTGGAGAGATTATCCCAAAATAGTCCCCTTATTTTTCTAGTCTCATCCCCTTCTATACGTAAAGTTATTTCATATATTTTGTGAGGTTTGCTAACTCTGGTGTCTGCAGTTTCCACTTGAAGATATTCATTCGTGTCCACTGTCTCCAGATGATTCATAAGGACTTTGCGAGCTATGCTCACTTCTGCTGCGCTGTCTAGCATTGTCTGAGCCCATTCTCCGTTTTTCAGTTGTGTCCTCAGTATTCTCGGCATTGTTAACTACCTTGATACTGGCTACCTTCTTTTTTGGAAATTGTAGTTTCTTTTTTAGATGAGCAGGTTCCTTGTCTTTGGACTTGGCGTGCTCTTCTCTTTGTTCTGATCGTCCTCTTCTTTCCGATTTCTGCGAGGAAGTCTGAAAAGATTGAGAGGGACGTGTATCAATGTCTTGATATCTATCAGGCTTCTTTATATTATCCCTATTTCTAAGGTTATATCTTTTCCCAGAGGGGTCACTTTGGGGTGACCTGTGTCTTTGGTTCGGAGACTTTTCTCTCCGCCGAGGAGACCTTCCTCTGGACTGGAATTTCTTTTCTTTAGGATTGGATTGTTTGTTTCCATCCCAGCTCTTTTTTTGTGATGTTGAATTATTATTAAAAAATATTTTTTCAGGACCTTAAATCAGTTGTGGTTTTACTGGTATTCCACCTAAACTATCTCTACCTAGTTCCTCATAGGACTTTTCTATAATTCTGGCAATTTCAGCTGGTTGGTCTGCTATATCTGTCTCCTTTAACCTCTGGCGGATCGCCACGTTTGCTGCTTCTCCCTTTATGTTGGCTAATAATATAGCCGAGACCTGCTTGAAGTCTTTTAGTAATTTCATACCAAGAGTTAAAGCGGGTTCTGGACCGTATTTGTCTTGAATTTGTTTTAGCACATCTGGTATTACCGAAATGGATCGAACACCGTGCGTTTTTGTGTAGATGGAAGCAAAGACTGTACCCCAAGTGTCACAGTCCTCCACGTGTGGTGCGATTCCCATTGGAAGACAGATAGTCAGAATCCTGTGTTTTTCTAACGGGGTGGTGTCTGAAAACACCGCCTCTATTTGGGTGATTTTTTGTGCTAGCCAGAATGGTATTTGTTCCCATTTAGCCGGTACTTTACCTAGGCAGGACTGTATGTTTTGTGGTGTAATTTTATTTGTGGTCCCCTGGTGAGGGGTCAGCTGTGGAATTTTAATTGCTGGTTGAATTGTTGAAGTCCGCATCACATATTGGACTAATTGTCTATGTAATTTTATTAATTGTTTTAGCTGTGTCAAAAGCTCTGGTGCAGGCATTCTTTCGATGTCTGGATGTGGTGTGTATCCGGCTAGGACCGGCCACGTTGCTCCTGGTCTACCTAAGGGACCGAGCCTGGTGATGTGATTATTATGTTTTAGGGCGCCATTAAATAAGAGCAGATGCTCTTGAAATTTAAGTGGTACTTCCACCTCCTCGAAAGGAGTGTACTCATTAGGAGGGTCCTCTGTTTTGTAATAGTGGAAGTACTTTGTTACAGCATTTGCTGCTGGAAAATGTATCCATGAATAGTATACCTCTGTCTGCCGATATTCGTGTGCCTCAATCACGAATATGACTGTGCCACCTCTAGGTGTCAGTCCATTTTCTATAAGTTTTAAAGTTATAGATTTCCTCTTGATGACAGGGATGAGTATTATATCCTGGTCAGCGTCTTGCAGTGCATTATCAGCTGCTGCGAGTTCAGTTGCTATCCTAACTGTCTCTCTTTCATCATCACTGTCTACCATTTTACCGACAGGAAGGTTATTTCTTTTGTTTGCAGATCAGGTTTCTTATGGAAACAAAGATTAGATGCACAATATTTTGGAACAGTGTATCCTTCAACGTTGACTAACCAAGAACCATACATAGGAGTTTCCTCCTGCGAGGTCTGGCTGATATTACCTTTATACTCACTCCAGACGTCTTTGGAGTATTATGGGAAAAGGGGGTCTGAGTGAAAAAGCACGACTGAGTTACTCTAAATGTCTTACGTTAGTTTTATCGCCCTTCCAAACGCGTTGGGCGCCATGTAGTGTAGTTCCTATTATCCCAATAGGCTCTGCGCATTGGAATAATACCTTCAATAGTATAGGCCTAGACCAGACGTTAACTAGGTCTACTACTGTCGATATTAGACTTAAAGTTTTGGGTTTGCCAGCTAGCTCAGAGTTCACTAGAAACTTTCTCGAATAGGCAAGGAGGAGTTGAACCTCCCTGGATAGACAAGAAGGGATTTAGTTTCTGACAACCATAGAACTTGACAACTTTGCTCTCCCCTAATCAAGAGTGTATCTCTAGAGTCGTGTGAAAACAAAAGACGACCTATTTTACTCAGTCAGTACGTGCATTCTTAGTCTCACCAGATTGTAGAGAAAAGTAAGAGACGGGCGTGTTCAATAAAAGATGTTATTTATTGATCAGTCTCTTTTCTCATACAAGAGAAATTATTGCAATACTTATGGTTAAGTAAAGTGCAAACAATAAAAGCAGAAGTATAAAATAATACTGTAAAAACATTGATATGGTTTCTAAGCCATATGATGGCTTAAAATGAATAAAATGAATACATACACATTTACATTTGACTAATCGTACTCAACTGGTGTTTCTAACTACGCCTACCCCGTGTACCTGACCTAAGCCTAATACGTGGGCGGGAATAGAAAGTTACAGTTTAAGTTAAGTTTGTTTTGCCAAGTGACTGACTAGAGAATTCTCTGCGAGGGGTTATTCAGTTCTGTACCTGGAATCTAGGATGAATGAGGGATGGTATCTCTCGTCTCTGGTCTCGATATCCCAGGCTGCCTGCGAGGGCTACCCGGAAGCGCCGGAGCTGGATTTCTCGGCAGGAGAAAAGACAGCTTCTCGTTCTCAGCGCGCCAGGAAGGCGGGGCTGCGCCAGCGGGGTCTGCTCTGCTCTGGGCTTCGGCAAGTCTGGCTGCTCCGATCTCGTCACCACCACGTGTGTTTGCATAGGGCAATATCGGTAATATTTATACCTTTAAGGTGCCGAGATTGACGTAAGGATGGACATAGATACGTCAATAAGGATGTCATACGACCTGGTCGTTAGCACATTCTTTTGCTGAAGTTCTCGGTGAAATCAAAACAATGGCCGCAGGGTTTTTCCCAGGTCTGTCATAGGTTTGATTTGTTTTGAGAACTCCGTATGCCTTATCAGGGGCTGGAGGAATATCGCTTGTCTAATTAGATGGCAAGCGTTATGACCTAATCAGATAACACGTTCCTGTGCCGTAGTGTGGCTTTATCAGATAACGGTTCCTGCATCATGGGGGTTTACTGCCTCATGGGATGGCTGCTAGTTAACTTGTTAACCAGAATAGGGTCAGGAATAGGGGGATCGATACAGAACCTATAGGAATACATCACAGTATGCTTTACAAATGTAGTATGAATGCAAGAATGTCTGGGTAGTCTGAAGCCACCATCAATGGAAATTGTTGAATTTTTGCCAATAGTAGCTCGGACATCTCTTTACTCTTTGCACGTAGGTTTAGACTACCTGACAATGATTGCACTATTCCCATTTGTTGGAAAGAAAACTTGTTCCTTCTTTAAAATGTCCCCAAAATGATAAAAGGTGAGTTCTGCCAATTTATTTATTTAAGGAATTTTGTGATCTCTCAATGACATTGTTAGTCTTTGCACCTTCCTTTATGCAGGTCATGTAACTGTTCCACCAGTCAATGGGAAACATTGGCTTCCTCCGGTGACCAGACTGGCTTAGTTGGCTAATCCAGGTGTTTTCAAAGTAATTTAGCTGTGGGGTCAATTTGTCCTCATTTTGGGTAAAGTAGTCTGATTCAGTAATTGATGTGTAGAACTGATCCACAGACTCAGGAGGCATGAAAGATAACACAGCTCGCTTTTTTTAACTGATACTGCAATTTACTGTTCCACATGTAATCCTCAGCCAAGTATGTTTTTTTGTTGTTTTTTTGCCAATATATGAGAGAAAAGTGAAAAAAGCATCCTTGAATTTGGGTGCCAGGGAACATTTTAGTAATGTTTCTAATCATTGTCAGTTCAAAGTCACGTATCGCTTTCCTAGGACTTTTATTCATTGTCAAGAATTTAGTGTACATTGAGGATTGCTTGTCAGTAAGTAGGCTGTAAACGAATGGGACTGTAGTGATATTTATGCTAGCATGAATAGTGTAAATGTAAGTCAATGGATGTGGTGTGGACTTAAAACTCCCATCCATCTTCCTCATTTCACAAGTTTCAAGGGTTACCAGGTTATGGTTTTTGCTAAATATTATTTTCTGAGGGTTTTTATTGTCATACAAAAGGCAAGGTTCATACGTGAAAGTAACAGTTAGTTCCGGGATGTTAATGTCTGACTAGCTTTGTCGGGTTACTCATTGGAGACTACCTGCCTGTTTTTGTCTCTGTACCATTCTCCCCAGATGGGGTATTGTGGGCATACTACTGGCTACATGCATGACAATGTTTTGAGATACCTCCCTCAGACGCGAGCCACAGGGCTCCTAGGAAGTGCATGCAAATAATGTTATTTTTCCTTTGTTCACACACACTTCAATCCCCATTGCAGAGGCAGAGTGGTTATGCCCTGTGGACCTTTCCACAGTTTCACTCACAATAACCCCTCTGCCCTTGCAATGGGATGAACAATACTGCACACAAATCCACTGACTCCTGGCCTCAGTTAACCTCTCCTTACAATAAATATTGACACCATACTTCAGCAGCTTATTGCCTCTCCTAGACTTGACATAATTCGCTTGATGAACTGATTGCATTATTATTTGTTCAGTAAAAATAAAAATCAATAAAAAATATGGTCTTTATTTTACTGTTTTTCTGTCATTTATTATTTGTCTTGCTGAGAGAAGGGAAAAATTGATACTTATTCTGGCCACTTTGGTAAGAAAGAAAAAAAGGCTGCTCCCAGCTGAGTTAGAATAGTATTCCCCCACCCCAATCACTGCCCAGCACCTGCTCTGAAGTATGCTCCTGGCGGAGTTAGAATAGTATTTTGGCTCCCCACTTGCTGTCCGCACCTGCCCTAAAATATGCTCCTGGCGCAGTTAGAGTAGTATTTTGGCCCACCCCAGTCACTGTCCAGCACTTGTCCTGGGGGATGCTCCTGGCGGAGTTAGAATAGAAATTTTGCCCCCCGTCACTGTCCAGCACCTGACCTTAGGTATGCCCCTGGTGGAGTTAGAATAGTATTTTTGTCCCCAGTCACACTCCAGCACCTGCCGTGAAGCACGCCATTGATGGAGTTACAATAGTATTTTTGCCCTGAAAGTCACTGTCTAGTATCTGCTCTAAGGTATACCCCCTATGCATATGGGTGGTAGTGGCATGTATTGTAAAGACATGCGTTGTACTGGTAGGTTCGCTGCATTGACCGCTTTGTAAAGGCATGCATGGTAAAGGCATTCAATATTCCTTCATACATCCCACATAGTAGATAGGATTTACAGAAAAAAAACCATGATTGGCATCTCCTCAGTGTCGTGATGGCGTGAGCAGAATGGCACACCTGGCCAGGGTGGACTCTGATGTGCACAATTCAGATCCGTGTCTGGAAGCAATATTCAGAATCAATTTTAATTGGCATATCAACCTGGCACTGCCTCTCTTGATGCAGCCTGTGTTTATTGTGCTTCTGTTCCACCCTGTAATATTCTCCATGCCTGGCACTTCCTCAATCATTTCACTCAGCGCCCAGGATGTCGAGGCATGGGTGGGGCTGCCCTGTTGTCAAACCCACACCTGGGAACTCTACTGATGCGGGTGCAATGGAGTTCTGGATCACATGCCTCCTAAGGATCCAAGATTTCTTGCATTCCTGAGGCAGAGGAGCATTTGCACTGATCTGCGATCAGGTGCAAAGTGTTGCTCATGGTAGGACAAGGCCTCCTCAAGGCACTGCCGGACATAATGTGAGAGAGGGAGGGTGGAGCTTTTAATTTTCCAAAGTCATGCGTGATCAGGTAAACTACTAACATTTTTGTTGGCATTCTGGTACTTGTAGTCTTCAATATTTAATGGGTGAACAGAACAACGAATCCTAGAATGCAAATTATAAAAAAATAGACTGGAAGAGTTACTCACACATGGAACTGAGTAAGTTGAGAATTCAGGGTGCGTGTGTGGTCACATCCTGAAAGCTGTGTCACAGACCACTGGACTACCACCCTCAGCTGTACTGGGTTGATGCTGGTAATTAGCTGTTGTAGATGTCACTGTAGGAGGGGGTGTGCGAAGCCACCTTCTATGAGCTAAGGCACAAACCACTCAACTGTCGTCTCAGTGGAGACCTTATGAGTGTCAGCCAGGAGTTTAAAAAACAATGTGGGAGAGGGTGTGCCTGTGACCACCTAGACCTACTGCATGCTGTGGCACAGAGTATTGGACTGGTAGGGTATGGGTGGTAACCAACTGTCATAGAGGATACTCTGAGAGAAGGCGTGTCTGACTGTGCTGAGTGATTGTGTGTAGTAACTTGCAAGTGTAGCGTTCCCTGTTGGTTAGGATGTGTGTGAATGTGTGGCTACCTTCTGCAAGCCACTGGGCTGGTGGGGTGTGGGTGGTAACCAGCAGTTGTAGGCGACAAGGGCTGAGCTGTGAGGTGGCCTTTCAGCCATACCTTACCTTGATTTATTTGAAGCTTACCAACATTTCAACTCTGATAAATCCTGTTGATTAGTTAGATTGTCATTCTGGATGCCTTGGTTATCCCTCTTAGGATTCAGAGGAGACTTTGGGGCAGATGTATCATTGTTGTTAGACATTGCATCTTTGAAGTGGTTTCCCCTGACTATTTGCCATCTGGTCTCCTGTTTATGACTGTGTAAGCGTGAACATAGCCTGGGGGGCAGAAGGGAACACTGGACACGCACAGTAGAGGTTTTTGAGGATCTTTATTTTCTTATGTGATAACCGTTTGTGGGATTTTCTGTTTCTCAGTCCCATAAGAACCGGGTATTATAAACAAAAGAAGGTTTGCAAAACACAAGAAAAAAAATGAACAGTGTAGCTTCTTCTCCCTCTTGGCCATCTTCCTATGGGTTCTCGGGGCCCAGTACCGGTGTGGCCATTTGGCATTTTGTCCTCCCTCACCCCGGGTGCTTAGGAAGAAGGGGACGGTAGAACTAAAACCGGGATTAGCTCAAGGACCTCTACTCTATAGCAATGTGCTACCACCACCGAGCGTCGTGTCAGGGAAGAACAAAAACAAACGGGGATATCGTGTGGGTGCTCTGTGAAAGGGAAGAAAATAAAACAACACAAACCACACATGCCCTATTTACATGTGCCACCACACCACCCCCACCTGAACGACCCCTTTAATGCTACTTGCCTTGGGCCATGACTCAGGATCTGGGCCGTGGCGTTGGGACCCGGGGCGTCCTCTCCCATCTCTGAGCCGCCAGGCTTTTCTGCAGTGTATAATACTTCAGGGGCCTTCGGTTCTCCGTCTCTTCCTCCACTCGGCTCCTCCTCAGACTCGTCTTGCTCTCCGTTCCTCGTCGATGCCTCCGTCTCTCCAGTCTCTTCTCCGCAGCACTCGCCACTGACACCACTAGGGTTTGAATTCCAGCCTTTTTGTGCGTCGACCCGTGATGACGTCCGAAGGTCCTCGTCTCGCCTTCCCACCGCCGCTAGACCACTGGATTCTTCTGGTGCATTTATAGTCCGGGCTCATTTCTCTCAACTTCTGGTTTGGCGGGTCATGGGAATTCTCACAGACTGTTTTTGCTGACTTTGTTTTTGTTGGCCTTAGGATCTAAGCACTTAACAACTTCTAACCAGTGCTAAAGTCCATGTGCTCTTTTCTTAAAACATGATAACATTGGTTCATCCACAATTGGCATATTTGATTTACTTATAAGCCCCTAGTACACTGCACAACATGTGCCAGGGCCTGTAAATCAAATGCTACTAGTGGGCCTGCAGCACTGATTGTGCCACTCACTTAAGTATCTCTTTAAACATGTCTCAGGCCTGCCATTGCAGAGCCTGTGTGTGCAGTTTCAAACTGCCATTTTGACCTGGCAACTTAACCTACTTACCAGGCCCAAACCTTCCTAGAGCAGGCGCTGGACAGCCAATGGGCAAAGTGCACTGCACTTAAGATGTAAGGCATGTATTTTTATATTGGACATGTCCTGGTAGTGAATTACACTTGAATTTGTTTTTAATTTCTGCAAGGGCTATCTCTCCCATAGGATAACATTGGGATTGTCTCATTACAGGTTATAAGTGTAATTTATAATTGGGAAGAGATGGGATCCCCAAACTTGGGTGCTCATTATGATGGCGGACGGACATCAGTCTGCCTGCCATCATAATAGGGATGGGACCGACTGCCATACGTGTGGCGGTCCCACAAGCCCAATTAGGATGCACCTGCCATACTGGCAGATGCATCCTGTCCTTTTACCATTGTGGACGGTGTTGTTGGCTGAAGCACTGTCCGCAATGGTAAAAGTTTATGCACAGTATTTCCATGCACCACGTGGCAGGTACTGTGCGGTGCCTGCCACTTGGTGCAGGGAACTGCAGGGTACCCCCCAACCCCCGGGGGCCCAAAACGGGCCCCCAAAGCCAATCCCCACCAGCCTTTCCATGGTGGCCTCGCCACCATGGAAAGGCCTATTCGCAAGCCACATCGTAATATGGCTGGCGGGGCCTGCTATGCACCACCACCATGTTATTGGCACAGCACCACCCGGCTGGCAATCAGAACGATTGCTGACTGGCAGAAAAGTGGCAGACAGACTTTGCGTCCGCCGCAATACCCCCGGCCATCATAATATGGCAGGGGTATTTCACGTTACAATGGCGTAACAGTCGCCACTGCCGGCTTGGCGGTGACAATCGTTACGCCATCGTAATGAGCCCCTTGGCGTCTCTATAATCACAATTTAAAAAAATATAACTCACGGTGCAGTTGGCTTTAAATTGCAATTTTGAAAATGCCACTTCTAGAAAGTTGTCATTTTCTTAGTGTAACCATTTGGGGCCCTCTGCCTGTCTCTAGAATACACATCTGAGGTGGGTGACAGCTGGCTTCCTGCACTCCCTCCAGACAGCCATACCCAAACGAAGAATAGGTTTTGCTGAGTAGCCATTTGTATGTTAATGGGTTATTCTGAGCAGGGTGGGATGGATGATCTGACACTTCTACCTAAAAGGGCTGTGTACTATCCCCACACAAAAGTTTGCATAGCCCCTTGTAGAGAGCCAGGAGCCATAAAACTAAAGAAAACCTATGCACTTCAAAGCATCTCTCTGAAGTCTTACCCAATTCAAAGGCCCATCTGGGTGTACGTACTGCTCTTCTAACACCATGAACTCAGATTACTTTGGGAATTGAGGACAGTCTACCATCAAAAAGAACTCCTGTCCGAGGACACCCCCGCGCCGCACGGCCACCAGCTGTTGTGTGTGCTCCTCTCCTCGCTGAGCCCGCCTCGCTGATCCCGACCCTCTGCCTCGCTGAGCCCGACCCTCCGCCGGTATCTGCGTGTGCTCCTAACCTTTTTTCCCCACTTGTGCCGTTTTATTTCTTGTTGTTTCCAATTTGTGCTGTTTTCTCTATTTTTGGTCTCCCATTTGTGCTGTTTACTGTCTCTTCCCCATTTGAGTTATTTGCACCTGCATTGTGCTCTCCCAGTGCCGTGTTTGTATTATTATTAGCCCCCTGTGCCTGCCCGCCCCGCTCCCCGCTTCCCGCCGCCGTGCTAGAGGCCACGCCCCCTTTTCCTTCTGTGCCCTCCCCGCTCCCGCCTCCCAGCTGCTCATCCCTCCCTCCCACTTGGCCATAAATGGCGACCGTGCGGACGCGCCGATTGTGTGCCGAAGGCGCGCCAAAGGTAAGCCCATCTGCGCCCGTCCGTGCCTGGACTGCGCCCAGCGCCAGGACCCCTGGCCCCCACCGACGCAAGATGACCCGACAGACCTACGACGACGCCGCCCTCAACACACTCAATTCCGTCCGGAACCCCGCCTGCTGCCGGGCCGCCCCGAAACGCTTCCACGGACCCTTCACCTGCACAACCTGCAAATTCACCTGCCTCCGAACCTGCACCGCGCCCGCCAAGCCAAACCCCAGTTGCGACCTCAAGTGCCTCCTGCTCAACACCCTCTCCGTCCACAGACACGCCGTCGAACTCTGGAACCTGCTCGACACAACATCACCAGACGTCGCATTCCTCACTGAAACATGGATGAACGCCTCCTCAGCCCCCGACATCGCCATCGCCATCCCGGATGGATACAAGATCATCAGGAGGGACCGCGTCAACCAGACCGGAGGAGGAATCGCCATCGTCCACAAGAACCTCATCCGCATCACGACCGACGCCGACAACACCTTCAACGCCGCCGAACATCTCCACTTCCAGATTCACACCGACCCTAAGACGACCCTCAGAGGCACCCTCATCTACAGACCCCCGGGACCATGCACACAATTCAGCGAAGACATCACGGACTTCATCAGCCCACACGCCCTCCCCTCCGCCGACTACATCCTCCTAGGGGACCTCAACTTCCACCTGGAGAACAACAAGGACCGCAACACCGTCACCCTGCTGAACAACCTCACCAACCTCGGACTCAAGCAACTGGTAAACACCCCCACCCACTATGCCGGCCACACACTTGACCCCGTCTTCTCATCCAGCAACCACATCACCTTCAGCCACTCCACCGGACTTCACTGGACCGACCACAGCTGCGTCCACTTCAGCTTCAGAAAAACCACTACCCACCACCACCCGCAACAGGTTCCTCACAGAAGCTGGAGCAAGATCACCGCTGACCAGCTCACCACCTCCCTCAGCCAGAACCCACCTGCCAGCACACCGGACCCCAACGAAGCAGCCCGCAACTTCACGCAATGGCTGACCGCCTGCGCCGACGACCTCGCACCACTGAAGAACCCTCCCAGCAGACCCAGAAGCAAGAAGGCCCCCTGGTTCACCGACGAACTCAAGGACTCCAAGAAGACCTGCCGCTCCGTCGAGAAAGCCTGGCTCCTCGACCGGACCACTGACAACATGACCGCCCTCAAACACGCGACCCGCAAGCACCACCAGCACATCCGCACCACCAAGAAGAAATCACTGAAGGATCGACTGGACAACAACGCCCACGACAGCAAGGAACTCTTCAGCATCGTCAAGGAGTTCTCCAACCCCAGCACCGGCAACAACGACATCACCCCCTCAAAGATCTCTGCGACTCCCTCGCCTCGTTCTTCCACCGCAAGATTGCCGACATCCACAACTAGCTTCAGCACACCATCCTCGCACCCAACCGTCGAACCAACCCCCCCCCACCACCACCCTCCGCACCTGGACGGCAGTGACCACCGAAGACACAGCCCACACGATGAACACCATCCACTCCGGATCTCCGACTGCCCCCTGCCCCCACCACGTCTTCAACACGGCCGACTCCACCATCGCACCCCAACTCCGAGACATCATCAACACCTCCTTCGACACCGCCACCTTCCCGGAGAGCTGGAAGCATGCTAAGCTCAGCGCCCTACTGAAGAAACCAACAGCGGACCCCACTGACCTCACTGACCTCAAAAACTTCCGCCCCATCTCGCTCCTCCCTTTTCCTGCCAAAGTCATTGAGAAGATCGTCAACAGACAGCTTGCCGCCTTCCTCGAGACGAATGGATCCCTCGACCCCTCGCCGTCCGGCTTCAGAGCCAACCCCAGCACCGAGACCGCCCTCATCGCAGCCACCGACGACATCCGAGCCCTTCTCGACGGGGAAACAGCGGCACTCATCCTCCTGGACCTCTCCGCCGCGTTCGACACTGTCTGCCACCGCACCCTAGTCCAACGCCTCAGCAACGCCGGCATCCAAGAGAAGGCATTGAAGTGGATCATCTCGTTCCTCACTGGAAGAACAAAGAGAGTCCGCCTCCCCCCGTTTTGTTCCGAGGCCACCGAAGTCATCTGCGGCGTCCCGCAAGGATCATCACTCAGCCCCACCCTCTTCAACGTCTACATGAGACCTCTCGCAGCCATCGCACGCCAACACAACCTCAACATCATCTCCTACGCTGACAACACCCAGCTGATCCTCTCCCTCACCAGAGACCCCGACACCGCCAGAACCAGCCTCCACCAAGGGATGAAAGACGTCGCCGAGTGGATGAAGAAACAGCCGCCTGAAACTGAACTCAGACAAGACAGAAGTCCTCATCCTTGGACCATCACCCTCCGCCTGGGACGACTCCTGGTGGCCCCCCAGCCCTGGGCACCGCCCCCAAGCCGACAGACCACGCACGCAACCTGGGCTTCATCCTGGACTCCTCCCTCTCGATGACCAGACAAGTCAACGCCGTCTCCTCTTCATGCGTTCACACCCTCCGCATGCTCCGCAAGATCTTCCAATGGATCCCGATCGAAACCAGGAAGACGGTCACCCAGGCACTCGTCACCAGCCGGCTGGACTACGGAAACACCCTCTACGCCGGAACCACAGCCAAGATACAGAAAAGACTGCAACGCATCCAGAACGCCTCCGCCCGACTCTTCCTGGACATCCCTCGACGCAGCCACATCTCCGGCCACCTGAGGAACCTGCACTGGCTCCCCGTCAACAAGAGGATCATGTTCAGGCTCCTCACCCACGCACACAAGTCTCTCCACAACCTGGGCCCCAAGTACCTCAACGACCGCCTGACCTTCCACACGCCCACCCGCCAGGTACGGTCCGCTGGCCTCGTCCTCGCCGCCGTACCACGCATCCGAAGAGCCACCGCCGGAGGCAGATCCTTCTCCTACCTGGTGGCCAAGACATGGAACTCCCTCCCCATCCACCTTCGGCTGACCCAGGACCACCTCGCCTTCAGGAGGCAACTCAAGACCTGGCTGTTCGAGCAGTAGCGACCCCCTTCCCCCAAGCGCCTTGAGACCCTTCCAGGTGAGTAGCGCGCTATACAAGTGTTATGATTGATTGATTGATTGACTGTGTTGCCAGGAGAGACTGCAACTTTGCTAAACTGGTTTGCTGAGTTGACCTGCTGCTTCTTGCCTGGAAGTGAGAAGGACTGTACCTGCTTCTCTACTTCCCAGAATCTGAGTATTTCCAAGGGCTTGTTGGCTTGCCTTCTGTTTCTAAATTCTCAGGGATATCAACAACTCACCCTGCAACCTGCAACCAGTACCTGGACTCTGTTTGCTGTGAGTCCTGCTCTGAATAGTGGTGCCAATCCAGTCCTGGGCCCTTGGAAGTGAGTTTTTAGTACTGCAACCCAAATAAACCATTCATTGACTACAATGCGGTGATTGGAACAGGCCCATTTCCTTTTAAACCGATCCATCTCTGCTGCTGCACGAACCGCTGCCAGCGCATCGCTGACAGCGCAACGCATCACCCCCTGTTTCCGATCCATCTCTGTCTTTGAGCGGCATGGTGTCAACACATCACCTTGTGCTGCACGCATCACCTACAGTCCAGCGGTTCGACAATGACACTCCACCACGATGTTCATCACATGTTGACTCTCAATGCATTCTTGACTTTGCGCAGCCCAGAATTGACGCTTCGCTCAATCTGTGAGATCGACAGTGACGCATAGCCTCATTTGCTCCAAGCATCGTTCTCGACATTGATGCATCTAGGTTACTGTTCAGCTGGCCATGGCTGGTCCCTGTTTCCGACCTACCCTCTATCATGGTCGGGCGGAACTTTTGGATTTGCCTCGGTCAAGAGCAATGAGATAGCCCCGGTTGGTGCTGATTGCTTCTAAGCACTATAGAACTGTTTATTGTTTGAAATTCATACCTTGACTTCTGTTTCTTGGATTTTTGTCATTTTGGTCTTGTTTTACTCGTAAAAATATTGGCTTTATTTCTTAACTGGTGTGTAGTCCTTTTGTGGTGTTTCCACTGCGTTACTGTGTGCACAAATGCTTTACACCTTGACTCTTTAGTTAAGCCAGACTGCTCTGTGTCAAGCTACCAGAGGGTGAGCACAGGTTAATTTAGAGTGTGTTATTGACTTACCCTGACCAGGATTACAGATTGTGCTTGGACAATGTGCATGCCTCTGCCAACCAGAAACCCAATTTCTAACAATTTTGCTGGTTATAAAAACTAGTTTCAATTTATGAACTGGCCTACATACTGAAAGAGAGGTTCATAAAATTCCATAACAGAGTGGGTTGTGGGTTAGATAGGTCACAAAGTGCGACTCACTCGTATTGGGTACAACAACAGTGATTGTAACTGTTCAGTCAGCAGACCATCATGTCTGTGATTATATTTATATTTAGACACTTTTTTTCTTGAAAGGACCCTATTTTTACTTTAGAAAAAGAAGGCTGCTTATTTTTCTGTTTTTTTACTAAATATTTCTTTAAATTGGACCATTGGCCACTCCTCAGAAACTTTTTCCACCTGTCACAAAGAGGAAGGGGGTTAAATGTGACCCCTTCCATTTTAAAAATAGGTTAGCAACCAACATTATCGGTTGGTAACTTTCACTGGTTTGCAAACTGAAATATGGCCAAAACTAATTGATACATATGGTACAGATGTAGTATTTGGAAGGAATGTCCAAAATACAGCCAGTTGTAAACACCAAATTGATATGAAATGAAATGAAATAGTGTGTATTTGATATAGCGCACAGCTATTCAAACTAGAGTGTCCTGGCGCGTGACAGCGGAAAGAATTGTGAGAAAAAGAGACTAAATTAGTTATTAAAAAGCCAGGTTTGAAGGATCTTTTTGAAGGATAGTAGGTATGTGGTTAGTCTCAGAGGTTCAGGAGGCTGTTCCATAACTTTGCGCCTAGAAAGCCGAAGGATTTGACTCCCGAGCGGGCACGGTGTATTTTGGGCACATTGGCCAGGTTAGCATTAGTAGATCCTAAGGATCTAGATGGAATGTAGCGATTAACGTGCTTATTCAGGTAGCCGACACCTAAGCCGTAGAAAGCTTAAAAGAAGATGATCATCACTTTGAGTTTAATCTGTTCCTTTTCAAGAAAGCTCTATCACAGTGACCAAGTTGCCTACGGTATAATTTGAACCAGCAGCAATATCTGTTAATTCATTATATATATGTTTGTTGTAGATTTCCCCTGAAGAAGGCTGTAAGATACACCCGAAATGCATTAGGAACAGTTATCTTCGAGTTTTTTACATCAATGTATCGCAATATGAAGTTTATGATCTTCTAAGAATCGTGCTTTTGAATAAAAGAAGCATTGAACAATACTGGATGGAATCAACACCTCTTTTTTAGTTTACACCAGTTAACTAATACATTGTTATACTGATTACTTGATGGAAATTACTTTATTAATGTATTTAAATTGTAACATGAATTCATGCACACTCTAGGTGGAGTGTATCCGGGTAGTGCAGACTTTGTCTTGGACAGTTTGTCTTAGTTTACATTTTCTTTCTGAATTAGTGGTAAGGTAGAACCACTTCAAAGTCAGAAAACCAATTGAGATTAATCTTGAGTACCTTATTTGAACCAGATCAGCATCAAAACCGAGTGCATCACAGCTGTCACACTACATTTTTATAGTACTCTTAGTTTGGGCATTTTCTATCTTGATCTGAAAGAAATTTTTCTTGGCTGCCTTCACGAGAATGTAGTGGGCTTTTAAAGTATCCTTATATGCTTTCCTGTCTTAAGGCCAATAGAATTTGCGCCATTTTGGTTCCATTTTTCTGCAGTTCTTTTTGCTAGACCTGAGGGAATAGTTAAACCATGGAGCAGGTGGGGCTCATTTCTTGGAGGAGCGAGTAGCAACAGGTACCACTACATCACTGCTGGCACGGGGCAATGAGTCTACTAAGCGGGCATTCATGTTGGCGTTGCCTGACAGCTCCGGAGAAGAACGGACAAGGACGTCCAACAACATGGGATGGATGTTTTATGGAATGCCCTGTAGTTAGGGTTCCTCTTCCCTGAGTTAGCCCAAGGGCCTGTAGCAGAGTCGGGAATAATTAACTTTAATAGGAGGTGGTCTGAACAGGTAATGGGTAGAGGTAGGCTTACCAATATTTCAAAGTTTTGAAAGATTTGGTCTAAGGAATGGCCCTTCTCATGGGTGGCTGAAAAAATTGCTGAAGGCATATTGCAGGCCTGCATCATCTCCAGCAAGGAGGTTGCTAAAGGGTCTTGTTCTTTATTCATATGTATGTTGAAATCTCCCAGAATAAGGCAGTTGTTATATTTTAGGGCCAATAGGCTGTATTAAGCGTTGTGATAACATTTCCGATTGTACCAAGTGGTCTGTAAATCAGAAAACTGGCAATGCTTTGATGGGGGGATAGGCTCCAAGGGGCATATTATCAAGGGGGTTTATCTCCGCTTTTTTGGCTTTAAAAGCCAAGAAAGCGGAGATAAAATTATCTCCCTATTACCTAGCTGTCGCTAACACCAGTTAGCGACAGCTAGTAGGAGATAGCGACCATCTTGGGCCCCACTTTGCATGTCAGTGATATTTATCACTAATGATATGCAAAGTGGGCGTGCCAAGATGTTAGCGACTGGAAACAGTCGCTAACATCGCTATCTCCTATTACCAACTTTTGGAGATATTCGCGCTAAGTGCGAAAATATCTCCAAAAGCTAACACCTGCCCTGAGCAGTTCTTAGCCATGTTATCCAATGGGAGGTGGATAACATGGCTAAGAGCATTAGCTCGGTAATGCATGAATATCGCTGACTTTTCAGCGATATTCATGCATTGCGGCCGTTTGTTATCGCATTTGCGATAAACCTTGGTAATACCAAGGTTTATCTGCTGTAAAAATCGCCGCAGCTCAGCGGTAAAATTTTCTCTCTAACCAAGCAATAGCGATAATTATCGCTATTGCTTGGTAATATGCCCCCAAGTTCTCTAGGCTAGAGGAGAGACCAGTTGCAATCTTTTCACTGAAAGCTGTCATTATGACTAGGATCTGCCGCTTTGCACTGGCCTAGTAAGGCTGAGCAGTTTATCCCTATCATAATGCAGTGGAAGAGTCTTGTCTGTGGAGAACTGGGCAGCATGGCCGCAATCGGACACTTCCAGGGTGCTGACAGGTGCAAACGGGCTAGCCTTTGGTGCCCCAGCGGTGCGTCCGCTGCGCGTGTCCATTTGCATCAGATTAAATAGGCAAATGCCTTCGATGTAAATTGGACCGCTAAATAATGCAGCAGGGGAAGCGGAAGTGAGTGGGCGGAATTGAGGAGCCCAAGAATTGACAAGGCCTTCGCACAATTGGGGTAAACAGCCGCGGCGGACCAAGACTGGGGGAAAAGTGAGGCGGGGACCAGAGCAGCAAAGTAAGGAGCAGGTAAAGTCAGGAAGAATTAAAGTGCAAGTGTGCGTGAGTTAAACACACAAGTTTAACACCAGAAACACTTATTTAAAACCATTTAGCCATTTTAACCATTTAAAAATGCTGGGTGAAGAGACGTACTCGCTGTAAACACTTGGAGTGTGCCGGGTTGTGTGTGCTGAGAACCCTTCTGCCTACTTCTCGCGGAACCCGCTTCACGGGTCTCGCATCGCTGGGATTGCCTGCTGTTACCCAAGGACGCCTCGCTGTAAACACTTGGAGTGTGCCGGGTTGTGTGTGCTGAGAACCCTTCTGCCTACTTCTCGCGGAACCCGCTTCGCGGGTCCCGCATCGCTGGGATTGCCTGCTGTTACCCAAGGACTTCTGCTTGTCAACTGGGAGGTGGGTCATAGGAGCTGCAGGGCTGCGAGCAGAGCGCGGGTCTGAGACTACCTTTCCCAGAAGCGCCCGCCGCCCAGATAAACAGCACCTGGGCTGCTCTCCCTGCCGGCCCCTCCCCTTTACCACAGACTTACAAATTGACTTGATCAGTGCCGCTGCGCGGGAGCGCGTGGGAGCGACCGGGAGAAGCCCGGGACAAGGGCGGGACCGTCTGTGGCCGTCAGGGGCCGAAGGAGGCTGGGTCGGGCCCCCCTCTGTCATCTTGCAATTTTGATATTTGGGTTACTTTTACTAAGATTGTAGGTACTTTGCATTTGTATATTATAGCACGTATACTGTATACCTAGATCACCAAATATGTCAACACCCGCAACCACCACTACCGGTATTTCCAATCCGGTAGAGGCGGGGCCAGCTACCCTGGGTCCCTTGGATAAATATTTTTGTCGGGTTGTAAATGACATTGATAAGGAAATTGCACTGGCGGAGAGACGCGCTGAGCGTAGGTTGTCTATTGAACTTCTTAAAATACCTTTGGAAAAAAGACAACCGCAGGATTTCCCGGCATTGGTTCCCCCCCGGTCATCCTTAAATCTGCCAGCGGTAGTGGAAACACCCTATGCTTTTCCCCCCACGATAGACTTGTCGACTAATTCTTTTGTGATCTCTGATCTTTGCCCTCCCCCTGTAAGCACACTTCCCTTACCCACTGATCCAATAGGAAAGCCGATTTCGGCTCAATATAGTGTGTCAAACGAAGTGGTAAGAGCAAATTTATCATCAAAAAGGAAGAGGTGCCCTCCTCCCAAGAAGTGTTACCTGCCCAAACCCTCGAAAAAATCAAGGAAAGTGGTAGCATGCTCCTCTCAGGAACCCATTGGAGCAGGTTCCAGTGGGAACAAAACAAGCAAGGAAGGGGCTGCATCTGAGGCGGTTAGTTCTTCTTTGATTAACATCTACCCATTAGCTATGGGATTGACAGAGCCTCCGCCTGCAGCTCCCATCCTGCCTCCTGGGGAGAGTAGTGTCCCAGTTGGCCCTAGATTCAGGACCCAAATGGGAGTGGGTGAGCTCTTACATTTTACCCCTACCTTGTTACTCGAGATGGAGAAGTTGATGAGGTCTTTATTGACCCCGCTCGAAGAACAAGTAAAAAAGCTAGCAGATAGGCTAGACCATTTTGAGCAGGCCACGTTGGATAATTTCTTCTCTACGAAGTCATTGATTAAGTCCCACATAAGGATAAGGGAGTGAAGTAATTGTTATCAATCTGGTGGGCAGGGGAAAGAAGTCCCGGCTGTTGTATCTCTTATAACGGTGGATAGTACCCCAACCAGGCCCCAGGAAAAGGGAAAACCGAAAAAGTCTAGCTTGGAGTCAATGAACAACCCAAACACTAAGATCGCCAAAGAAACCAAGCTCCCTGCCCTAGTTGCCACAGGTTTAAAAGACCGCCCTAGTACTGCTAACTCTCCATCCAACATCCCTCAGGCTCCATCGAATAATCTAATAATTGGTCATAGCACTGTAGCCAGCAGTAGTAGAACCACCACTGAGAATAAAAGCACCTCTTTACAACTATCAAATGACATCCCATTTCTTCCCATCTCGTCTTCTGGACCTGTTGTCCCTGCCACCAGCATGCCCAAACCATTACTAGCGAAGGCGCCGCGCAGGATACCACCTATGAATCTTACCCCAGATTCCTTTCCCTACGTGGCTGTCCTCATAAATGTGCCACCGCTGTTGGCTGGGCAAAGGGAAACGTTCCAAATGCTAAAAAATAAGGCAATGCATTGGCTAAGGGTTAACAGACCATTGCCAGGGGAAGTTGATGGTTTGATAATTGGAGTTCGAAGGACAGAGTGGATAGGTTGTACCTCTAAGAAACTGGGGGGTGACTGTATAGTTATTAATTTCCAAGATCCTAGGGTGGTAAATTTGATAACGAAACAGGACGGGGGTATTGGTTGTGGGGGGATTGGTATTGTGGATCTAACCTTTTTTTACCCAAGACCATCGGGTGTCGAATCTATTCTGACAATGTATCCAAGTCCCCCAACCAGTGTCCCGTTTCTAGGGTTTGCTCCCCCTACTGTACCATTCCAACCGAACTGTTATTATGGTGGTATTAATACTAATTGTTTCGGAACTTTGAGGAAGCCAGGGTGGGAGTATTGACAAATGTCTAAAAATTGTGCACGTACTGAAGATGGTATCAACACTGGGAACCTATGTGGTGATCTTGTTAAAATTGTTAAGGACCCCAATGTGGAACCAAATAGCAGGAACAACGCTTTGGGGCTGGTGGCTTTGGAGCATCTACGTGAGGAAAGCAACCAAATTTCTGGGGGCGAGGATTTAATTATATCAAGTACTCATAGTAATCAAGAAGTTGAGCTTAACAATTTAGATCTTGTAGGACCAGTGCCCAGGGACGGGCCAAGTGTAAGGAAGTTTTTCTCGTGGAACATTGCTGGGCTGGCCGGTAAGCTGATGTCACAGGATTGGACCAATTTTGTAAATGGTTATGAAGTTTGTTTATTTCAGGAGACATGGGCATGTGATCCCGTTTTTCATCATGGTTACTTGAATTTCTCAATCTCGGCAAGTAAAGGTGCTTGGGGTCGACCAATGGGTGGCCTCACTATCTGGGTGAAACAAAGCTCACATTTTAAAGTAAAAATGGTTGATCTGGGCTGCAAGGATATCCTAATGCTAAGACTAGTCTCAGAAAAGGGGGGAGTGTTAGATATTTACAATGTATATGCTAGGGGCACTAACACAGGAAGTTCTCCCACCCTAGAGGCTCTGTCCAATTTTCTAGACTTGCAGTCTCTGGGGAACAAAATTATAATAGCGGGAGACCTGAATAGGACTTTCGAGCCACTCGATAGTATGGATCATTCTGTGGGGCAGGATGAGGACACACATTGGGGTGTCCCGACCCTAACCTTGGCTCCCGTCAAGCGGTGGACTAAAGATATCCTGTTAATGAATGCCATCTGCTTGGAACATGGGTTGAGAGCTCTCAACGGAAGAACGAAAGGTGATAGGGAAGGTGCGTGTACCTTTGATAATGGTCTAAACCATAGTAGGATTGATTATGTCATTTGCATCCTTAGTCTATGGCAGTGGGTTAGGGACATGAAAGTTGAGGGCAGATTGGAAAGTGATCACAACCCCCTCTGTGTGACCCACAATTGGTGGTCATCAGGGTTTGGTGGTGAGCAATTGAACGAAGATTTAATGCCCATAATGACCAATGATATGCGTAGACTTAATTGGCCTAGTGTTTTGGCGAATGCAGATTCTATGGACTCTATAAGTACCGAGTTGGATGTTGCAATTGTTGCAATGGAATCTGAAAATTCCGTTAACCCAGGGTCTAGGGAAATAACGGATGTACATAATAAATTCTTTACCTCTATAAGACCTCATTTTATGAGAGCTTGTAAGCCTAACAGGAAAAACCCACCCAAACCAGCTAGGTGGTTTAACCAGCAGTGTAGGGTAGCCAGGTTAGCCTTAGGCAATGCCATAAGAAATAGGGACAGGGATGCCATTAGTAAGGCGAGGAAGCACTACAAGGCCAGCATAGCATTAGCGAAAAAAATATGGGACGAAGAGTACTGGGTAGAACTGAAAGAAGCATCAGGGGGCAAGGACTCCAGGTTATTTTGGAGGTTATTAAAGTGGGGAAGAGGTGGGACTCCGAACAAACCAGATAACAATGTTGCAGAGGGTGCTTGGGTAGAATACTTTAAACCCCAATAAGCAGAATCCAAGGAGGTTGGGTTTGCGAAAACTATTCCAGTAGTATTCGCAATGGGAAATGTATTCTCCCTTAAAGAAACAGAAGCTGCAATACGTGCCGCCCAAGGGGGAAGGGCCCCGGGTCTCGACGGGATACCCTCTGATGTCTTTAAAAATGATATGGAACGGTGGGTTAGATATGTTTCCCTTTTGGGAAACTCCATCGCCAAAGGAGCTGAAGTCCCAGAAGTATGGAAGGGGGCGATCATTATACCTATATACAAAAAAGGGGATAGGTCCCTCCCGGCTAACTATAGGCCAATAAGCTTGATTGCCACCATTCAAAAGGTGGTAGGAAGAATGGTGGTAAACAAGCTGATGGAATGGGTTGAGGAGAATAATGCATTGTCCCCCTACCAGGCAGGTTATAGGCGGGCCACAAGTACGGTAGACCAGGCGTTCCGGTTTGCCTTACTTCAATGGGGAACGGTGGTGTTAGGCGAGGGCAGTCTGTATGTCGCTTTTGTCGACTTGCGGGCTGCCTTCGACCTGGTCCCAAGGGGGAAGCTTTGGGCAGTCCTGAGTGATATTGGTCTTCCGGCCGAGTTGTTAACCTTGATCATGAGGCTGCATGAGGCCAATTTTGCCAGGGTCCAATGGGGCACAAACGGTGAATCTTCCACCGATTTCCCCGTCGAACGTGGTGTCCGACAGGGATGCGCGATGGCACCCTTGCTCTTTTCGTTATTTATTAACGGAATTGTGGCTCGGATGTTGGATGTCTGTGTGGATGCACCTTCGTTGGCGGGCCTCAGGGTTCCGATCCTGATGTTCGCCGACAACACATTGATCTTGTCCAAAACACCGGGAGGCCTGCAGCGTGCCCTCCACATCTTTGACCGCTTTTGCGGAGAACATGGCTTGGAAGTGAATGTGGGCAAGACCAAGCTGATGGTTTTTTCACCCAAGCGTAGAGCCAGCCCAAAAATACTAGAGGTAGTTAGTGTATTCACCTACCTTGGGGTTCAGATTTCTAGAGACTTAAATTGGTCTCAACATATAGAAAAGGCGGCTCTGAAACACCAACAGATCGCGGGAGCATTAAGGGTGGAACACAAAAAATCAAAATCTAAACCTATAAAACCAGTCTTGGCTGTTTACGACGCTAAAGCCATAGGGTCTGCCCTATATGGGGCGGAACTATGGGGCTTCGATAAGGTCTCCTCTTTACAGCTCTCAGAGAATAGGTTTATTCTCGGTATAACGGGACTCCCCAAGAGCACCCCACTAATCCCGCTTGGTCTTGACCTAGGGAGAAGATCGGTCAGTGACCGAGTAAGATTGCGCCCTATCCTTTATTGGCGTCGCCTCTGGACGACTCCAGAGATACGGCACTATGCCGAGGGGTTCCTAGCAGTAATAAGAGCAGATGTTTTCCATATTTAAACAGAGTCCATTGTTAGAACTTTATTGGGACACAATCACTGTCCCAGGAGACAGGAAACTAATGTTTCAGTTGAGATCTGGTTCCCTCCCTCTGAGGTCTCTGACGGGCAGGTGGAGGAGTGCGACCACCTCGAGCTGCCCGGTGTGTGGTGTAGCCAAGGAAACCATAGGCCACTTCCTATTCCTCTGCAAGGCATATGTAATCCCACGAAGAGTATGGCTGGTACCTATCTTTAGGAATCTAGGGACATCTAGCGGAGTTGAGGCGCTAAGAATTATCTGTACTTCCACTGACTTGCCAGTTGCTCTGGGAACAGCAAAATACTTGGGGTGGGCATGGTCAATTAGACGGAGGGCTACTTCCACTAATATAACTTGATTTTGTTTTTCTTTTTTGTATAAATGTGTATTTAATTGTAACTGTTTTTATTCTCTATTGTCAAAGCTGTCACAACGGTTTTTATTATTGATTGTATAAAAGGATTCATTTTAATTTTTGTTTTTTCTAAACGTATGTTGTGCTTTTATGAGTATTTTGCTCGAATAAAGCTTTGATATCATATCAGAAGAGACGTACACCCTACCAATGTCAGCTGCGCGCACCCATTTGCATCGAAATAAATAGGCAAATGCCTTTGATGTAAAGGGTGGGCACCCACTTTAAATAATGGCTGGCTCCCGCCACCACCCATTGTCATAGACTTATTTAGGCAGGACTGCAGCAAAAACTGCTGACTGGAATTTCACCAAGTTGGGCAAGAAGCTGGATCTTGCTACGCAGATTTAGCTTTTGTGATTTGGCGTGAATTCATTCAATGGATTTTTGGCAAATTAGGTTAAAAAATAATTTTATAGCTAGACGGGGGGTTCCTTGAGAGGCTTGAGAAACTCTTGAGGGAGTGCCAATTAAAAAATGGAGTCAGACTCCTGCGGGGTGAGTGCTCTGATTGGCTGTTAGAAACAATAGAAAAATGTTGCTGGCAGCCATTACAGGACTCCTGACCATGAAAAAAGTAATATAAGGGGGAAGTGTAGGGATGCCCTGCCCCCCTTTCCCATGAGGGGGACCCAGTGGGACCCCCCCCGGGCCAAAATAATAAAAAATCTGCAGTATCTGCTTTAATCTTGTGGGACTTAATCTGGATCATAAAAAATAAAAAAAGTGGTAACTTCTTTCTTTTATAACTGGGAGGGGGGCATGGAGCCATCCCCAGGGCCGAGTTTTTTTAAAAGATGAGGGGGGCCCTGTGACCCACCTCCCCAAGATTCTAAAGGCTCTGAGGAGCCCATATCTAAAGCCCAACTTTGCAAAAAGGGGAGGGGTGCCTCCATCTCAAGCCCCTAAAGGCCCTGAGTTCTCCAACTCCTGGGGCCACTGAACTAATTCAATTGGAGGGGGGCTACATGGCCCCCTTACATTAGCCATTAATTGCCCCAGAGTACCCATCCCCCTTGCTGGCTCACTAACTATCCAGGGGAGCCCACCCCAGAGCATTTTGTAATTTTACGCCACATGGGAGCAAACGCAAAGTCTGGTTCCAGCAGGCAGGAGCTTTTAAAATGCTCCCTCCGGCTGGGAGTAGACTTATGATCTGATTCACAGGGAAACATATCAAAATGTTGCAGGCTCTCACGCCATGAGGGGAACACACTGGTATGTGGGTGCCCTGGGGCTCCCCCTCGCATACCCCACTGCGTGCATGACCTGAGAGGGCACCCACCTTTAAAAATGCAGGCCATCATGGGTTCCAAGATCAGATAATGCTCGGGAAAGGTGGCCGCTTGGCTGCCGCTCCTTTATTTTAGGTACTAGCCCTTGGGAATGGGGTTCCCAGGGCCTAACATACACCCCTTTTTTGTATGTTTTGACCCCAGGGTGTGCTCCTCTGACCCATCTCGGCTTTGGGAGTTGAGCCACATCATCCCCCTCTTTTAAAAAAGGCCCTGGCGATTGGGTATCGAGGGCCTAAAGAGCCTCGGGAAGGGGGGATCCGTCCTCCCACCCCTTAAAAAACACTTCCCTTGGGGATCGGGTCCCCAGGTTCTTTTATAAGATTGGTGAGGGTGACCTCATGAACCCTTCCCCATAAAAATAAAAAAAAGGCCCTGGAGGATGGGGTCCCTAGGGACTAATAAGGCTTGGGGAGGGGGCTACTAGATCACTCTCCCCTTTAAAAACATAGGGCCATAATGAGTGCAGATCCAATGGCCTAAAGAGGCTCAGGGAGGGGAGCCACGTGACCCCCCTCCCGTTTAGAAAATAGGACCTAGGCGATGGGGTCCCTAGGGTCTAATAAGGCTCAGGGAGGGAGGCCACTTGGTCCCCCTCTCCTTTAAAAAACACAAGGCCCTGTGGTGGTTTGCTGCAGGGTCTGGTCACAGGCCAGACCCTGTGACCAACATCCTGCTGTGCACGGCTGAAGACCATACACGGTGGGGGTCTGGCTTAACGTATCGCAATAAAATATTGCATTTTGTTGAGAAACCCCTAGAGATGTACTGAAAAAAAATCCAAAGGTTGAAGTAACATTATAGTTAGGTGTGATAGAAAGATCTGTTTTTGCTTTTTTTTAAAACCTAAGAAGGAGACAAGTTCTTACAAATGAAGAATACTTATTTCCAGCAATCTAACACCAGGATATATGGACGATGTGTAGAACAAATTGGAAAGACACCGACATGCTTTACCGCAGCAAGGTTGAGCCTGCATTTGTTATATTTTGTTATATTATGTAAAAATGTACTATGAAGCATTCTGTACATTTTTATGAAAGTTTGAGCTTTCCTATTGTACAAAACTCAATGGGGCTGATTCACAGAACTAATCTGAGCTAAAATCCTATACTTACTACTTTTGGTGTTCACAGAAGGCATTTAGAAGTAGTAAAGTTAGTATTTTGTCTTAAGTTAGTATTTTGTGTTGAATTAGGATTTTGTCTTAAATTAGGATTTTGTGTTAAATTAGGATGTTGTCTTAAATTAGGATTTTGTCTTGTTAGGATTTTGTTTTAAGACTAAAACTTAATTTAAAACAAAATCCTAATTTAAGACAAAATACTAACTTAAGACAAAATACTAATTTAAGACAAAATCCTAATTTAAGACAAAATCCTAACTTAAGACAAAATACAAATTTAAGACAAAATACTAACTTTACTAGTACTAAATGCCGTCTGTGAATACCAAAAGTAGTAAGGTTAGGATTTTGTCTCACATTAGGTCTGTGAATTGGCCCCAAGAAAACTATGTCGTAAAAAAAACTACAACGAAGAAATTCACTCAAAAACTAAAGGATAAAGCAACGTTATAGTTAAGCGAATATGGCAGTAACTGAATTAACATTTTGAACTAAAATAAACACAGAAATTCATTAGTTAACTATAACTTGTGCCCCCGTTATGCACTAGTTATGGCCTCACATAGTACATCACTTTAATCACTGACCGGGCTTTGCGCCGTCGTTGTGCTGCTGGGCCGGGCTTTGCTCCACCGCCTGTTGTTGGGCCGGGCTTTACTCCGCCGTCTCTGCTGACACTGAGGGGCTGGACTACATTTCCCAAGTCTCCCGGGAGCGGCGAGGACGCCGCACACATCAAGCCCCAGCGCCAGGAGGCGCATAAATCTCTGTCGGGATCCTCACCCCGCGAGACGCGCGCGGGACACGCCGGGCTAAGCCTGGGCAAAGGGCGGGCCCTCTATGGCCCTCAGAGGCTAGAAGTGGCTGGGCTGGGCCACCCCCCTAATGTTCCAGAGACTTGGAGACAACTATGGGTCCTGTACTCAAGGGGTTATTACTCCTTACTTTATTTGGTCATTGTTTTATTCTCGTTCTATGCAGTAGTAGCAAGGTAGAACTCTTAAGATTTTATTCTTGTCTCCGGGGTTCCGATATCGGGCTAGTATAGGGTTCGAGTAAGCGTCACATTTATAAACATGTCTGACACGAGTAAATTGTCCAAGCCAATCTCCTCTCGTCGTATGACTAGGCTCCAGGCCGCTGCAGGACAACCCCTCCCAAGTCTTACTGCCATTGACAAAATGTTACAGAAGACTATTGGAGTGGTGGCTTCTGCAATTGAGAATACAGAGAGGAGAATGTCTATAACATCTGCTATTCCCCCCCGAATGTTGGTGGGGATTTCTCACCTGGTATCAATAACCCCCCTGATTTTAGCTCATCTATCATGTGTTCGTTTGCGGAGCTACCCTGCGTGCAAATTGCACAAGATGCAAGTGAAACCTCAGTAGCCCCCGAGTTCCCCCCGAAACTTGTAGCCAGGAAAATTCATAAATCACGGTTGAGGAGTAAGAAGTGCAAACACATGAAACTAGCCAGAAGACACCATCCCGTAGCAGAGCCAGAGCTCACCCACATAGACCCCCCTTCATATAAGGCGGGAACACCGGTTTGGACCTTACATTTTATATCTGACCTAGAAGCTCGTATTGAACAGATTGTCAGTTCTTACTGTAAACCACTCATTTCTAGACTTGACAAACTGTTCTCAATGATCAATAAGAGAGGGGGAGGGAGATTACAGCCGAGTGGTCCTGCAGGGAACTCTACCTCGACTGTCCCCACACCTACCCTCGACCCCATAATTCTAGAAGGTGACAAAAATGCTTCAGTTGCTCTGGCCCAGGGTAGTGCATTACCTACCCAGGATTCTGGGCTAACCTTGCCCAGGGATGGGGCGACAGTGGTGGGGTCAAGCGTTACACCGAGGGGAGCAATGGATCATAGTACAGTTCAAGCAAATCATCAACCAAGACCCAAAAGAGATAACCCGGAGGAGGGGTCCCATCCAGCCCTGCCCAATCTAGAACTTCCGGAGGAGTCTTTACCATACGTGGTGGTCTTGGCTGGAGTCCCCCCCCATAACCCAGGGGAAAAGTGAGGATTACACTGTTTTAAAAAAACAAGTGTATCCAATGGCTTAATATAAATCGGCCTATTCCCCCTAATGTCTCCGGTGAAATATTGGGTGTAAGAAGGGTGGACTGGATAGGGACGGGGCCCAAAACTATCACGGGAAACTGCGTAGTGATTAATTTCAGGAGCCCTGGGACAGTAGAATACATCTGTAGCAGGTCGCCATCCCGGGAATCCTCGCAAATTGTTCCTCTGCATTTATCATTCTTCTACCCAACTCACCATCGGAGACATGCTAAAACAAAAAGTGTTTCCCCAAGGGAGCGTTGGAGCACCATACCACCTAAATTTGGATGCAGCACACCGCCATGGGAGGTGTCTCGACCCTATTATTCTCCATTCTCCCACTTCGAACAGAGCAACAGGTATAGCGTGTTGGAGCAGGTCGATTGAGGACCGGTGTGTCTGAGACCCTACCCCAAAAGAGTAGCGGTCAAGGTTCTCCAGGAGGGGAAGTGGTGGGAAATGATGTGAATTCCTTCCCCAGGGCCTAATCAAGACGTGGTACCGACAGCGTAGTCCCCTGCCATTGCGGGAGGACTCAGACTGGGGGAAACAGATCAGCCACCCCCGTAATAAACCGGAAGGTGATTCAACTGCTCTCCTGGAACATTGCGGGGTTACATAGAAAGGTGGATATACCTGATTGGAACAACTTCATTGAGGATTTTGATGTTTGTATGTTCCAAGAGACATGGAGCTTGCTCCCCATATTTAAATCTGGGTACTCTACCTTTTATATCCCGCAATAAGCTCAGGGAAGGGTAGACTTGCGGGGGGCCTCCACGTCTGGATCAAGATCGCATTAAATTGGAAAATAACCGTCCACAAATCTGCTTAGGAGGATATCTTACATCTTTCAATCCAAGGGCAGGAGAAGGATAGTAAGATTGACCTATAAAATGTTTACGCAAGGGGATCTCCGGGGGACCAAATGTCAGACATAATATCTACTCTGAAGCTAGAAATAGCTAACAAGCACCCCCTTTCTAAAATCATTGTAGGAGGTGACTTTAACTGCACCTTCGAACCTCTAAGCAGGGAAGATCCACTGGGGATAAGGAGGAAGACTCTAAAAACGGCATACCACCTTTGACGTTAGATCCAATAAAAAAATGGTTGCCAAGGGCAATCCAGATTACTGCCCTGACTCTGGAATACAATCTGAGAGCACTTAATGGCAGGACAAGCTCTGATCCAGACGGGGCATATAAATTCAACATGCTAAATGGTCCATCAAGAATAGATTACATTCTATTAGACACAAGGCTCTGGCGCGATCTAATTGGCATGGTGGTAACCCCATCCCAGGATAGTGATCATAACCCTTTGTGTATGAAGTTAAGGTGGGGTCCTATAAACGTAGCTAGAAATAAAGCCCCTTTAATGCAAACGAAGGATCTGGCACCTTTAAACGCCAACCGCAGATTGAAATGGAACAGGGTTAAATCCCAGTAAGAGAACATGAGTAAGATCAGGAAGCACTTAATAGTGACGACTACAGATTTAGAGCATCTGGCAGCTGACCCCGAATGTCCACGGGCCCCTTCTTTCTCGCCCGTCTATAAGAACTAATTTAGAAAGTGGGCCAATATTTTACTATTCACTGTAGCAGTGGCAGGCAGAATCATCCCCAGACAAAATTTAGTAATCCCTGGTATTCGTCTCAATGCTCCACAAAAAGGAAGGCGATAACCGCAGCTTTGCTTGCAAAGAATCCTTCACTAGTTAGAGCGGCTAGGAAGGACTAGGCCAGGTCCCTAGTACAAGCAAAGCGTGACTGGGAAGAACAACATTGGCAGAATCTTAAATACGCATCCCAGTTGAAGAGCTCCTCCCTATTCTGCGATTTAATAAACAAAGCTAGGAGAGGGAGAGCCGAGCCCATCACGAACCACATTACTGAACATCAATGGTACTCTCATTTTCATGAGTTGTACTGTGGAGGGGTAGAGCTATGTCCTCCTCCACCAGTTAACCAGAATGGTGAAGGTGTAGTTATAGCTCCCGAAGACCCTTTTTCCAGTATGGAGGTTAAAACCGCCATCAATCACCTGATACCGGGAAAAGCGGCTGGGCCGGACGGGCTCCCTGGGGACCTTCTATTAAATGATCCCGAAATCTGGGCATCCCTCATTTCCTTAATTATGAACTTAATCGCCAGGGGACATCCAGTGCCGGGTTCATGGAAGGGAGCCGAGGTGATAACTGTGTACAAAAAGGGGGCAGGAGATGACCCTGCCAACTACAGACCGATCAGCCTGATTGACGTGGTCCAGAAAGTGGTTGGCAGGGTTATCATTGCTCGGGTTGGGCTCTGGATGGACGAGGAGAAGCCTATACATGGCATTTATAGATCATAAAACAGCCTTCAACTTAGTCCCACGCCCTAAGCTATGGAGGGTACTACAAAAAATGGGTTTCCCCCCTGCTCTCCTGGAAGTTATTGTGAAATTGCATGAGGGGAATTATGCGAGGGCCAGATGAGGCTCCCAGGGACAGCTCACGGAGAGGGTGCCTGTGAAGAGAGGAGTACGCCAGGGATGTGTAATGGCGCCTACTTTGTTCTCCCTCTACGTGAATGGGGTTGTGGACCATCTGAGGGAGGACCCAGCCGATGCCCCATTCCTGGCGGGGGAAAAAATTCCCACCCTGCTCTTTGCGGATGACACCCTTCTGATCTCAAAAACACCTTCTGGCCTTCAAAGGTTGCTAGGTCGCTTTTGCTCCTTCTGTAAGGATAGAGGTCTTACTATTAATACCTCCAAGACAAAGCTCATGGCTTTCTCTCCCTCCAAGAGATTTAAGAATAAGGTCACCCTTAATGGTAACCCATTGGAGTTGGTAGACTCATTCGACTACTTGGGGGTAAGGGTCAATAGTCGGATGAACTGGAAGGACCACCTAACCAAAATGCTTTTAAACCATAAGCGTGTCTCTGGAGTGATCCTTCGGGAGCAGCGAGAGTCAATGGGCAAGCCTGCAGCCCCGGCCCTCTCGATGTATGAAGGCCAAGCATTGCCTTCGGCACTGTATGGTGTAGAGATGTGGGGTTTCGAGAACATATCTGACCTAGTGAAGTCTGACAATAAGTTCCTGCGTGATTTGGTGTCCCTTCCCTCTTCCACCCCGTTAAAACCATTACGTCAAGATATGGGTAGGTGATCCCTAGCAGACGTAGTTTGTCTGCGCCCGTTACTTTATTGGGTTCGTCAGAGGCGGACCCCAGAGCTTTCAAACTATGCAGCCGCCCTGGACGAAATACTCTCATTTAATGCAGGTATTAAGATCAAGTGGCTAAATAGACTTAGACAGCTGGTCCTTAAACTAGGTTTGAATGATGCATGGGCCTCCCAAACGCCACCCACAAAGGATGTAATGAAGAAACTTTACTGGGACTGGGTGCAGGAGGAGGGTTTACGCAGAGACATTGGGGGTACTTTAACAGAACAGTTCCTTGAGCTTAAGCTTGTCAAGAAACTTGAACAGTTCCTTGACTATATACAAAAACCCCTAGACAGAGCTCTTTACTTACAACTTAGGTTTGGGACTCTGCCGGTGAAAGATTTCACGGCAGGCTGGAATGCTTCTAGCTCTCCAGACAAATCCTGCCCTGGGTGTGCCGCCTCGAAGGAGTCCGTGGCCCACCTCCTTTTTGCTTGCCCAGCATACAGGGGAGCAAGAAAGACATGGTTAAAGCCGATATGTAGGGAGTTGGGCCTTAGATGTCACAAGATGGCTATGAGGGTGCTCGCTACGGACTCCTCATCGTTAGTCTTGGTCTGCGGTGTGGCAAAATTTCTGGGTAGTGCATGGTTGACTCGCTTGCGCAGGTTGAAACAAATGTTTTAATTGAAGTCCATTTATGCACTTTATTCGCGCTCCTTCATGATGTTCTTATGCTGCTAGGTTTTTACGTTTTTAATGTATATAGAACTTTTTTTTTTCTTTCTTCAAAACATAGAGTGTATTTTGTATTTTTAACTTTGGACTGTTGTATGGACTGATGAATACTAATGTTTGTAAGAATGTCTACTTTTATGATAAAATATTTTATCGAAAAATGTATTACTACTACTACATCTCTTATGACATATTATATGACAATTTATGACATCTTGAATGAAAACATTGATGCCATCACTGAAGACATCATTTGTGACACCATCCAAGCTTGCTTTCTGAAAACCTTGCTCTATAAATGAGTATGGCATTATAAGGCCTGGAAGTAAGTACAAAGTAGCTCAGTAGAATATGAGGCATCATTAATACAATACAGACACAACTCCCTTAGGTGTAGAAAGCAGGGGTTATGTGCAACATTGACACTATACCATGCACTTCACCGGTAGCCTAGTTCACAATAACAACCAACCACAGACATATGTAAACCCTCATTGCATATGGTCTGCAATCTGTGTAAAACTGTTCAGAGGAAGCCAAGTACCCAAAAATACTGAAAATGTGTTCCAAAAGGAATGCCCTACTACAGAGAGCTTTTATCTGTATCAACCCCTGACGGTCATCGAACCTACTTTGAGAAAAGAAGTTATTATGAGTAGAGAAGTGGATGCAGTCAACACTATTCCCCCTTTGGAAAGAGTAGACTTTGTACATACTATTTGCACACAGTGGAACTCTCTTGAGAAATACCAAGACCAGTGTACACTGTATGCACCACTTGGCAAAAAGTCACTATTTGCTTAAAATAAGTAATGTCTGAAGCTGCTAAAGATTATATTATTTGCCGACTTCATACTGTGGTGAAACCTATACAGAAAGCCCATCTTCTAAGGCAAAACAAGCACATGTACATAGCTTAATACCTGGTGCACAATGTCTTCTATGTTACGTAAAATTTGTAATGCTGAGATGATTCTATCTGATAGCTCAAAGCGGCTTACAAATCTTATAGTTTGTTGTACGTAGAATCATTGTCCTATGGTAAACATTTCCTGCAGAGCCTAAAAACATGTGTGGAACATGCTGAACACAAGTTGTCAACTGCCACCTGCACACTGCGTTACATTTCAATGCAAACATTTATAATGTGTTCAATACCTCTACAAACCTATGATGCATTAGGAGCACATGTGTTTTGTAACCACTTCCACCCATTAGCTGGACCCAGGCTGTACAAAATGGTAGCTACCCGCCACTATGTAAAGTTTGCACCGAGACCGCCCTCATCGCCGCCACCGATGACATCCGAGCCCTGATGGACAAGGGAGAAACAGCGGCCCTCATCCTCCTAGACCTCTCCGCGGCATTCGACACTGTCTGCCACCGCACCCTAGTACAGCGCCTCAGCAACGTCGGAATCCAGGAGAAGGCTCTGGAAAGGATCATCTCCTTCCTCGACGGAAGAACACAGAGAGTCCGCCTACCACCGTACAAGTCAGAGGCCACCGAAGTCATCTGCGGCGTCCCTCAAGGATCCTCGCTGAGCCCCACCCTCTTCAACGTCTACATGAGCCCCCTCGCGGCCATCGCACGACAACACAACCTCAGCATAATCTCCTACGCCGCCGACACCCAGCTGATCCTCTCCCTGACCAACGACCCCGCCGCCGCCAGAGCCAACCTGCACGAAGGGATGAAAGAGGTAGCCGAGTGGATGACGACCAGCCGCCTGAAACTGAACTCGGACAAGACGGAGGTCCTCATCCTGGGCTCCTCACCCTCCGCCTGGGACGACTCCTGGTGGCCCCCCGCCCTGGGCACCGCACCCAAACCGACGGACCACGCACGCAACCTGGGCTTCATCCTGGACTCCTCCCTCTCCATGACCAGACAAGTCAACGCCGTCTCCTCGTCATGCTTCAACATCCTGCGCATGCTACGGAAGATCTTCTGGTGGATCCCCACCGAGACCAGGAAGACCGTCACCCAGGCCCTCGTCACTAGTCGACTGGACTACGGCAACGCCCTCTACGCCGGTACCACCGCCAAGCTCCAGAAGAGACTCCAGCGGATCCAGAACGCCTCAGCCAGACTCATCCTCGACATCCCACGAACCAGCCACATCTCCGGACATCTGAGAGACCTACATTGGCTCCCCGTCAACAAAAGAATCACCTTCTGCCTCCTCACCCACGCACACAAAGCCCTACACGACCAAGGCCCGAGCTACCTCAACAACCGAATCAACTTCTACGCTCCCAAACGCCACCTCCGATCAGCCAACCACGCCCTCGCCGCCGTTCCCCGCATCCGAAGAGCGACTACAGGAGGAAGGTCCTTCTCCTACCTGGCCGCCAAGACCTGGAACTCCCTCCCGACCGACCTGCGCCTGACCCAAGACCACCTCTCCTTCAGGAAGAAGCTGAAGACATGGCTGTTCGAGCAGTAGCGGCACCCCCCTCCCCCCAGCGCCTTGAGACCCTACGGGTAAGTAGTGCGCTCTATAAATATCTTTGATTGATTGATTAAAGTTTAAAATAAACTACCATACTCTATTGGATGGTGTCATAAGTGATGTTATTAACTCTCATTTGAGATGTCATCAATGATGTCATGAATGTCATAGAACACAAGCTTGCCTGGGATTGGCTACCAACACTTCAAACTAGGAAGTGTTGGCAGCCATTTTGTGAGTTGGTTGAAATGAGTAGGGGGAAAAGGGAAAAAAAGTAGAAGAGGGTAGGGTAAGAACAATGTGACCTTCCTAGGTTGGTCATGGGGTGTCACAGGGAGTCGGAACGTAAAGAAACATTTTTATATGCTTTCGGCGGGATTCGCGTAGGGACTGGAAATCACGAGGGGCAAACGGAAAACGAAACACGGTGATGAGTGCTTTGTTTAATTAAACTCCTGGGTGGGCCAGTTCCAGGGAGCAATGTTAGTTATGATGTGGGGTTTACTTCTGTCACGGGGACCAGCATTTCCTTGTATCTAATATAGTGGTATGGAGGGGTACGGGTTTTCCATACTTCTCTGCTCGGAGGAGCTGCACATGTTTGGAGGTGTACACAAAATTGAAGGGTGATCTCTGAGGTATGCAGACATAACCTTATTGACATTCTTCCTAGCTTTTCCAATTTGAGGACAGAATTGATTTGACCATTTCCACTTCTGTCTTCGGCATATATTGGAGTATACAAAGACAGTTTGAGGCAAAAGCAACATCAATTATCCAAAGGTCTCCTTCGTGAGCATTTCCAGACCTACCCCAGTCAATGTGCCTAGGTCAACACAAAAATTATCCTGAGCTAACACAAGTATCACTTTGCAGCCAATTGACAGATCACAAGTCGCTGTTTGTTTTCTTCTTTTTCTTTCTTTATTTCATACGTTGATTGTTCACAAAACCTCCTAGCCGACACGTGTTTCGTCTGATAAGGAGTTAATCCACAGACTTCTTCAAGGCTTGAATAAATCAGTTCAATCTTAGTTCTCTTATTCAACACCCCTGCCACAGCGTCATGGGGGTTCAGTTATCCTCTCGGTCTATTTCACGTTAATTCGGCCCGTGGATAGCAAAATCAGTCTCTCTCCATATTATATTATTAGGGTATTTTCCTCCTGTGACTATATCTCGTCCTCCATGCAAGGGTTTCTGGTATCCACGGGCCGAATTAACGTGAAATAGACCGAGAGGATAACTGAACCCCCATGACGCTGTGGCAGGGGTGTTGAATAAGAGAACTAAGATTGAACTGATTTATTCAAGCCTTGAAGAAGTCTGTGGATTAACTCCTTATCAGACGAAACACGTGTCGGCTAGGAGGTTTTGTGAACAATCAACGTATGAAATAAAGAAAGAAAAAGAAGAAAACAAACAGCGACTTGTGATCTGTCAATTGGCTGCAAAGTGATACTTGTGTTAGCTCAGGATAATTTTTGTGTTGTATATGAGGGCATTGACTGGTTCATGCCTGCTGTGTTTAGATTGGTGGCCTAAACTCTATCCTTTGAGCTTTTATATTTGTTCTTTTAGATTACTATCACTGTTACCCGGCGCAATTACAACCCAGCCATCAATTCCTCTGTTTGCAATGTGCCTAGGTCATTGCCACCACAGTGCACAATCATGAGGTCAGGTGGTTGGAGATGCATAGAGGTTTTAACCAAAGGCAACAATTGGTGCCACTTTAATCGTCTTTGTGTAAACCATTTAATGTCCACATTTTGTAAACCTAGGTCTTTTTAAAATAAGTTTGTGTTCAGCATACCTTTTGCCCCAGAAAGTATAGCTGTGTCCTATGATCCATATTATTATTTTGACGGTATGGCTGGAAGGAATTAAAAGATCTTTGATGCTCATGTAGTCCGTTGGAAGAATGAGAGATATATTGAAAGGTGGCGAAGAAGCTTTTTTTTTTTTAGAAAACGATAACTGATTGGGTGATTAAGAACATTGGAGCTCATTATGATGGCGGGCAGACATGAAACATTCCATCGCCTGGTAACATTTCCATCTAAAAATGATTGGTCGAGGAAATTGGGGCTTTGCCCTTGCGATAACCAATCTTTGCTATCCACATTTCACGTGGTTTTATTTTGTAAATTTTATGAGAGTGAACGTAGAAGGTGGATTAAGCAGTATTTGAAGCAGGGTCAATGGCACCAATGCCGCCCAGCGAATTTATCCTTAAAACAACTGGAAAATGAAATTTGTATTGCAATTATATCAGGTTTTTAAAAAAATATTCTGAGAAAACGGAATTTTATAAATTGTTAGTTGTATTACTGAAAGGAGTTTGTCCTGTTACTGTAATACTACATCTTTTTTTTTTTTAAAGTCTTTTTAATCATGATACTGGTATGGAATTGTTATGTAAAATTGTTGCTTTTATGATTTTTTGTTTTTGCTAAAATCGAATAAAGCCTTTTTCTGATTCTGATGTAGTCCGTTGGAAGAATGACAGATATGTTGAAAGGTGGTGAAGAAGCTTTTTTTTAGGAAAACGATAACTGATTGGGTGATTAAGAACATTGGAGCTCATTATGATGGCGGGAGGACATCAGTCCGCCCGCCACCTCAATAGTGATGGGACTGACCGCCAAATGTGTGGCGGTTCCACCGACCCAATTAGAATGCGCACGCCATACTGGTGGGCAAATCCTGCCCTTTTCCCATTGTCTGCAGCACCGTCCGCAATGGAAAAAGGGCATGCCCAGCATTTCCCTGCACCATGTGGCAGGCACCACACAGTGCCTGCCACCTGGTGCAGGGAACTGCAGGGGGGGTACCATGGGTACCCCCCCCCCATGTGCACCCCCCCCGAGGGCCCGCAACGGGCCCCCGAAGCCAATCCCCACCAGTCTTTCCATGGCGGCATGGCCGCAATGGAAAGGCCTGTTACCCACCCACATCATAATATGACTGATGCTGCCTGTTAGGCACTGCCACCATATTACTTGGCCAGCTCCACCCAGCCGACAATGGTAACGATTGCTGACTGGTGGAAAAGCAGCAGACAGACTTTGCGTCTGCCGCAATACCCACCGTCATCATAATATGCTGGCTCAGTGGTGGCGATCGTCATGCCATCGCAATGAGCCCCATTGTGTAGTCAAAACTAAGGTGCATGTTACTTTTGCGAAAAAGTATGTTTCAGATTGGTTAATAAAATATGTTTGAAACTTATACTATATAGGATACCATCAGCCGTGCCGAGCGCAACTACACCTGCTACTTGCACTTGGAAGGTACTGTTCTGAACTTACACAAATGGTGAACTTGTGACGCTCCTTTAAACATGACAGCCTACACTTCTTCTTCCTCAAAACCTCCTAAATATATATGGGGTACTTGTTCAACAACTACCCACACTCTATGAACATTTTGTAACCAATGAGAAACAGCACACTTCGTCAACACTATATTATTTTTAAAATAATATTTTCAAACTTTAAAATATCGCCTCAAAGACTTAACCACTACTACACAGTATACAACACACGTTATTCATTTATAACTCACCTCTGTTGTTGAATGCAAATTTCGAATTTCACAAACAAATGCAATATTTTCATTCTCAGAGAATACATGTAATTCTAGACTCTTGTCAAGAATAGAGCGAGTAATGGCAACATCTCCCTCTCTTTCTGCACATAAATACATGTACATAACTAATCAAAATCCTTCCTTCATTATTTCAAATTGCAAAACACATTCGTAATGGTTACTCATATTAGCCATCTATAATCTCTTCTAAAATGCCCCAAACTGATTCTCTTATTTCGTGGATTGGATACTCCCCCACACTGCCGCATCGCCATACAGTCCGAACCCTTACAACAATTCAGAAGTCTATATCTAATAATACTACTGCAAATTTTAAAGGACAGACTTCTGCTAGACATACTAAGCATTTTCAAAATTAAACTTTAATAGCTTACCAGTTCTAATTAATTTTGCATTTCATATTTTAATACCACAGTTATTTCTACTCCTCCCCCAATCACCTTTTCACCAATTTCCATATCAACAGTTTCCGCAACATTCAATGGAAGGCTGCAGGTCACAAGTTTACCAAATTTCATCCCAACAGTTTCTGGAACATTCAACGCCACGTGCAGGTCATATATTCACCATATTTCATCCTAATAGTTTCTGGAACATTTACCAGCAGCTGCGGAGCATATTGTTTTGAAAGTGAGGTACAGGGTTAATTTGGGTTCCAAAATGGATTTGGGAAACAAAGAAAATGTGGCACATTTGCAAGGTGTTACTTGTCAAAAAATAGTGGGGAAGGGGGTTTAGTAGAGGCATGTTTTATTAACCTGATGGAAATAACAAAAAAAAGAAACGTTGTGTGCAGTCTTTGTGCTCAGACTTTTGACACTGGTGAGCTATAGTTGTATATAAGTGCAGGCAACAGTCACAGTGCCTGGCTGTGAAGAATGTGCAGAGATTAGAAGGCCGGTAGATTTAGAGACTAAGAATGGCACATTCCTTTGTATATGTATTTTTACACATGTAATGTATCGGGAGAATGCAAGGGTTAAGTATATAACAGTGGTATATATATATTTCAAAGTTTCTGTTAAGTATGGGCTACTAGGTAAAGATACAGCTCCAAGTACGCATGCTTTCAGTGATATGGTGACACTCAACTGCGATATGAAAAGGGTTTCTGCTTTGCTTTTGGACAGAGTCAACACTGATAGTAGTTGATGAGTAGAGAAGAATGAAGAATGAAAAGACAGATGAAGTGAAATACATGGTGATAAAGGGATTTGTGATTATGGTACTATGTATGAATGTTTGGGTAGGATTTGTTCAAGTGCGCAGTGAGTGTATATGTCAGGATCTGAGCATTCCTGGGTCCCTGATCGGCATCGGCGAGGACACAAATCGCCGTAAACTACAGTTCCCGGCAGGCCCGGGGAGAACGTTACGTGCTACACGTAAGGCACGCAATCCCAGATGTAAAACAAGGCACCTGAGATGAGGCGGCGCCGATAATTCTGCTGAAGCCAGAGACTGTGGTTTGTACGTTGCTGTACTGCTGGTAAGCATTGCATCCTTGTTCGTTATTCATTCTCCGGTGATCCCCGTGCCGGATTTGGGCTCAAGTTCTTTGTGGGAGGCGAGGCGGAGCCTGCCTCGTGCACTCTACGTATCCTGGGGAAGCCCTCTCGGCAGAGAAGACATTCTGCCGTTTTGTTACGGGGAGCAGCCAGACAAAAAACAACACTCCGTGTATTTGAGTGACTCGTGCTGAACGAGTACTAAGACTATTCAGGTGGTGATCAAGTGAGTGGAGTAAGGATTGGTTGGGGCTCCAGCCATATTCATTTGTCTACTTGTCTCCTAACCTGGGATTTCGGTTGAGGGGACTCTAGATCATTAGATCACCAGACATTTGACTTTCTCCATTTATTTCTTCTTTTGTCAACTGTTTTTATGATTGTATTTACCTTCTTCACTGTGTATGTATCCATCTCTTCTCCCGTTTCTTCGTTCTTTCCGTTTACTTTTTACATAAACCATTCCTACGTCCGTTTCTATTTATTTTCCTTATATCTGGTTATCATTTGTAATTGCTTTGTTCACATCTTAACTTTTGGTTGCAATTGCAAAATGTATAAAAGGGGAAGATGTGTAATGTTGGCTTTCTAGTTGTTTTAGCTATGTCATCAAATAGAATGTTACCACACAAGATGTCTGATTGGAATGTTATGTTCTGAGGAGAGAGTCAGTTGGGAGCTGAGGATTGAGCTGACTGGTTACAGCTCCTGGTGGGGATTTACCTTGGAATTACTCTTACTATCTTGAACTACCACCTCATGTCAACTTAATTAATAAATACATCTCTCTACAAGAACCTACGTGACCTGATCATCATTTAACAACACTACAATTTCATGACTGTTTTTTTCAAGCAGCCTAGGTTAAGAATCGATTAACCCAGGCTTGTTATATTTCCTTTCGTTGTCTTCATTAGTTGTTTATCTTTATGTTCTAACTACAGGGGAGCCGAATTGAGGGAGACTCAGAGGGATTTGTCTATCTACAAAGCATGAACTCATGTATATATAGTTGATGAATCTCTGATCTCGCCTCATTCCTCATCCCTGATTTCTGCCTTCAATCTTTTCTTTACAGGTAGGGAAGAGGAAAATGCAGGGGAGAAAAGTAGAGTGTTCTTGTTGATGTAACTCCTGAGTGCTGGCTAAAGATATATACTCAGTATATGCTTTTATCGTTTCAGGTCTCCTTCCCTGCCGTCCCCTTCCTTTCCTTCCCTCGCCTGACTATCCTAGTAGTCTGTGTATATTCTCCAGACTCTTGGGGACGGCGTGAGGGGGAAGCTATAGGCAAATCAGCACAATCCCGAAGAAGCAAGAGGTGGAGCCTGACAGAATTATCGGCCCACGAATATAAACTCTTCCTGATTGTGCTGAACCGAGTCATTGCTACCTTAGACGACGTCATCGCTGCCCTGGCATTAGTTCAAACTGAACTCGCGGCTTCTAACAGGGAGGTTGCTGCCTCAAGAGCAGAAACCGCCCAGTTACGGGCCAGGGCAGACAGGATCCAAGCAAATCCTTTTGATGCAGGAAGTGGTGCTAGCACAACCCCAACTCCTTCGGTAGTCGTAGAAATGCCCACCCAAATGCCTTTGGCCCCCCCGGAGAGGTTTTATGGGGATAATAAGAAGGTACATGTGTTCATGACCCAGGTGATGTTGCACTTTATGTGCAAACCGAAGATGTTCTCCACTAATCAGTCTCGGGTGGCTTTCTTGATTTCCTACTTAGGGGGTGAGGCGGCGCAATGGGCAGTACCTGTGGTGAGACGAGATGACCCCCTGCTTTATGATTGGGATGAGTTCCGGTCCGAATTCGAGAAAACATTCGACCGGAGGGCTGAAACCTTTTCTGCGTATAGAGAGCTGCTGGCCTTGAAACAGGGCAACGCCGACTTGGTGACTTACCTTAATAACTTTCCTCGACTGGTGACCGAGACTGACTGGCCAGAAGCCAAACAATCCGCTTTGTTCTATGAAGGCTTGAACGACGAATTAAAGGACGTGTTGGCCCACATCGACCCTCAACTTCGCACATGCACAGCACTAATTGAGCTTACCCTGCGTCTGGATCATAGGATGAAGGAGCGGAAAGGTGACCACAATCCCAAAGATCGTGCTGTGGTACCTTTGGATCGAGGAGGACCAGGGGAGATAACTTCTGTGGCATCAGAACCTATGGATATCGGAGCAGTAAGGGCATCATTGACCGTGAGCGAAAGGGATCATCGACGTGAGCAGGGTCTCTGTCTTTATTGTGGAAAAAAAGGACACTACTTACGGGATTGCCCGATTAAACCAAAGTCAGGAAGATTCAGGCCCGGGCAAACAGCCGCGGGAACATCGGACAAGGGGTCGGAAAACTACCAAGCTTGAAGGCGGACGAAAGGGTGCCATCAAGCAAACATGTTATCCCTTTCATAACGCCGGGTGGGGAGCAGGAGAAGAGCCATCTGTTTCTTGATATGATTCTTGTTATCGCCTCTGAGGAAAGACAGGTGAGGGCTATGGTGGATTCCGCCGCCACAGGCTGCTTTATGGACTCTGCAGAAGCTGAACGATTGGGTGTGGGGCGCATAGCCAAGAAACACCCTGAAATGGTATATGCGGTAGATGGTAAAGAGTTGGAAGCCGGGCCTATCAAACACCACACCCCAGAATACGAACTCATCTGTAACGCATACCACAAAGAACACCTGTCCTTCAACATCATCCGAGCTCCACAGTATGGAATCATCTTAGGACTCCCCTGGTTGAAAAAACATGACTCCTGTATACAATGGTCCTCCGGAACGGTGCAATTTACTTCTACATACTGTATAGAACATTGTAATTCGTTATTTGACAGTCCCTAGAGAGCTTTGGCCTCCATGCAACACATAGCCACCGCGGCCGAGAAAGAAGTGACTTTACCATCTAGTTATCAAGCATACAAGACAGTATTCAGTGACACACAGGCCGAAGCGCTTCCACCCCATCGGGAGTATGACTGCCGAATAGACCTTGTCCCGGGGGCGGTGGTCCCGAATGGAAGAATATATGCTCTTACGATACCGTAGAACGAAATCCTACGGGCCTACCTGGATAAATATATTGCACTGGGATTCATACGTCCATCCAGATCCCCGCCGGCATCCCCCTTATTCTGCATACCAAAACCCAACGGGGAAAAAAGGTGTTGTATTGACTACAGGGCTCTTAACACTATTACGGTGAAGAACCAATACCTGCTACCACTCATCCCGGTGTTGTTGGAACAGGTACGATCCGCCAAGATCTATACCAAGCTGGACCTGAGGGGCGCCTACCACCTTGTATGCATTCGCTGAGGGGACGAGTGGAAAACAGCATTCAAGACGCGGTATGGGCTTTTTGAATATCTGGTGATGCCCTTCGGGCTCTGTAATGCCCCAGCCGCATTCAAATACTTCTTAAATGAAGTATTGAGGGAATATCTTGACAAATACATTGTGGTGTACATCGACGATATTCTGATCTACTCAGACACCACAGAAGAACATATAAAACATGTGAGTCGGGTATTACGAGCCTTGATGAAGAATCAGCTGTACTGTAAGTTCACGAAATGTGAATTCCACGTCACCACTGTTGAATTCTTGGGTGTGATGCTCACACCATCTGGTCAAGTCATGGCCGAAAGAAAGATCAAAGCCGTAATGGAGTGGCCCCGTCCGTGCAACATCAAGGATATCCAGAGCCTGTTGGGATTCACCAACTTTTACAGGCGTTTTATCAGGGGTTCTCTGCTATGGTAACACCTTTGACCCGACTTACCAGGAAGAATGTCCCGTTTGTATGGGATAAGTCCGCTCAAGATGCGTTCGATCAGATGAAAACCGCCTTTTCTACGGCCCCGGTCCTGATGCACGCCAATCCTGAACTTCCGTTCACCGTGGAAGCCGACGCGTCTGAAGTCGCGATAGGCGCTGTCTTGTCCCAAAGAAATGAAACCACTGGACTCCTGCATCCGATTGCCTTTATGTCACGGAAATTGACTCCAGCTGAAACAAATTACACGATCGCTGAGAAGGAATTACTCGCGATCCGGGAGGCCTTCTTGGAATGGAGACAGTGGCTGTTGGGGGCAAAACACCAGGTGACGGTGTACACAGACCACCGGAATCTGCAGTTCATGCGTGCGGCTCGCCATCTAACCCCTCGCCAGTTACGGTGGATGTTGTTTTTTGAGGAATTCCGTTTAATCATTACGTATAGACCTGGTGCCCAGAATAAGAAGGCAGACGCACTAACCAGACAAGAAAACCCGGAGATGCATGCCGACAAACCTGCCCGGGCCATCATCGAGCCCTCCAACGTTTTGTGTGTTACTAGATCCGAGGATTTTTTGTTGGGTGTGAAAACAGGTGCACAATCGTGTGCATGGAGAACTTAGTTGAGACATCACAAGGAATGGCAAATGAGGCAAGGTGTGCCTATGAAAGGAACGCTAGTGCTGGTGCCTACTAAATCGTTGAGGAGAACAGTGTTTTCTTGGTGCCATGAATCCCCTTGTGCTGGCCACATGGGGTATGCAAAGACTCTTGACAAGGCGTGAAGACAATTCTGGTGGCCTACCATTTTTCCGGATCTTTGTCGATGGGTGAAGGAGTGCTCAAAGTGTGCACGAATGAAGTCAGATCGCCAACAACCACAGGGACTGTTGCAACCATTGCCCACTCCAGAAACCCCTTGGGAGAGATTTTCAGTGGACTTTATAGTCGGCCTCCCTAGAGACCAAGGGAAGACCGCTATTATTGTGGTAATAGATTACCTTACAAAGGTGGGTCACTTTATTGCATGTAACCAGGTCCCCACAGCAGGTCAGTTGGCTCATCTCCTTTTAGTTCACGTAGTCAGATTGCACCGACTTCCCAGGGTTATTGTATCTGATAGAGGGACCCAGTTTACGGCTCGGTTCTGGAAAACATGGTGTACAGAGCTGCAGATCAAGCCATCGCTCTCCACCAGTTTTCACCCACAAACAGACGGTCAGACGGAGAGGCTGAACCAGTCACTTAAACAGTTCTTGCGCTGTTACGTGCAAGACAACACTGATTCATGGGTGAAGTGGTTATGGGTAGCTGAAATAGCCTATAATAGTTCTCAACACTCCTCCACACTTCATTCCCCTTTCTATTGTTCGTATGGGCATCATCCCAGGCTTACTCCCCTGTTGCTCCCGCATACTACCTGCAGATTGCCAGAAGTAAATGAACGGTTATTGCGTGTACATGAAATCCTTCATGCCACACGCAAAAACCTTGATCGGGCTAAGGCCAAATATAAATTCCAGGCGGACAAACACCGCCGGCCTTGTCCCGTGTACAAAAAGGGAGACCTGGTGTGGTTGTCCACGAAACACATCAGATTCAAGAGGCACAGTGTATTCAACTCTAAGTTCATAGGGCTATACAGAGTTGTGAAGCACGTTAATCCAGTGGCCGTGCGGCTGCGCTTGCCTGCTCACTTTCGGATCCATCCTGTTTTCCATGTGCCCCTCCTGAAGCCTTCTCATTGTCCTGTGAGGCGGGCTCCTTTACCCATCTGGGTCCAGCAGGACAGGGAGTATGAGGTTCGGAGGGTGTTGGACTCAAAGTGGGTGCGGGGGCGTTTGCTGTATCTGCTATCCTGGAAGGGCTATGGCCCGAGGAGAATTCTTGGGAGCCTGCCAGTGCGGTGCACGCTCCTGGATTGGTGGCCAGTTTCCATCATAGGTTCCCGTGCAAGCCTGCTGCCGGTCAGCGCCCCTTGTGAGGGGGGTGTACTGTCAGGATCTGAGCATTCCTGGGTCCCTGATCGGCATCGGTGAGGACACAAATTGCCGTAAACTACAGTGCCCGGCATGCCCGGGGAGAACGTTACGTGCTAGACGTAAGGCACGCAATCCCGGATGTAAAACAAGGCACCTGAGATGAGGCGGCGCCGATAATTCTGCTGAAGCCAGAGACTGTGGTTTGTACGTTGCTGTACTGCTGGTAAGCGTTGCATCCTTGTTCGTTATTCATTCTCCGGTGATCCCCGTGCCGGATTTGGGCTCAAGTTCTTTGTGGGAGGCGAGGCGGAGCCTGCCTCGTGCACTCTATGTATCCTGGGGAAGCCCTCTCGGCAGAGAAGACATTCTGACGTTTTGTTGCGGGGAGCAGCCAGACAAAAAACAACACTCCGTGTATTTGAGTGACTCGTGCTGAACGAGTACTAAGACTATTCAGGTGGTGATCAAGTGAGTGGAGTAAGGATTGGTTGGGGCTCCAGCCATATTCATTTGTCTACTTGTCTCCTAACCTGGGATTTCGGTTGAGGGGACTCTAGATCATTAGATCACCAGACATTTCATGACTGTTTTCTTCAAGCAGCCTAGGTTAAGAATTGATTAACCCAGGCTTGTATATTTCCTTTCATTGTCTTCATTAGTTGTTTATCTTTATGTTCTAACTACAGGGGAGCCGAATTGAGGGAGACTCAGAGGGATTTGTCTATCTACAAAGCATGAACTCATGTATATATAGTTGATGAATCTCTGATCTCGCCTCATTCCTCATCCCTGATTTCTGCCTTCAATCTTTTCTTTACAGGTAGGGAAGAGGAAAATGCAGGGGAGAAAAGTAGAGTGTTCTTGTTGATGTAACTCCTGAGTGCTGGCTAAAGATATATACTCAGTGTATGCTTTTATCGTTTCAGGTCTCCTTCCCTGCCATCCCCTTCCTTTCCTTCCCTCGCCTGACTATCCTAGTAGTCTGTGTATATTCTCCAGACTCTTGGGGACGTCGTGAGGGGGAATCTATAGGCAAATCAGCACAATCCCGAAGAAGCAAGAGGTGGAGCCTGACAGTATATTTAAGTGTTTTCGTGAAATGAGGATTGCAGTCTCTTAGTTTGAAAGGTCTGCATGGTGTTGCGTGTTAGGTACAGGGTTGAATTAATATTGAAAATCGGCCCAGTCAATGTAAGAAAAATAGGGATGTTTGTAGATTGTGCCTTGTCAGAAAATACAGGTGGGTTGTTTCTTTACATGAGATATGTTTTATGAATGTGTGGGAGATAAAAAAAAATGAAAATGTTCCGAGCATATTTTGTGTACAAATGTGTTTACACTGGTGAAGTATGTGTGAATATAAATAGAGGAATTTGTCAGGGTCTTTCCCTTTGCTGAATCTGCATATATTAGAGGGCCGGAAGATCAAGAGTTTGGGAATGATACGACGCTTGACCCCCTCCCCTCCTTCCTCCGGCTCTGTAACGGTTTGTTTCCCGTTATTTGTAAAAGGAATGTAAGAAAGGACCATGTATTCTGAAAAATATCACATAGACTTGTCTGGCTTTTTGGTGGCATCTGTGCAACGCAGAGAAAGTTGCAATCGGTTTCAGTGGTACGCGAGTGCAGTGTGTGATGTTGGAAGGGTTACATGGTACATTTTTGCCCTAACTGTAAGTGTGTGTAAAAACAAGTTAATAGGGAATTTGACTTTGGTGTTGTAATTAGAGTGCTTTTGCTCAACTTGGCCGATCCTCATTATTGTGTTCTCCCTGTCTTCACTGGCCTGTTGGTGCCATTTGTACAGCACAGAGAAAGTCACAATCAGTCGAATGCTACACGAGTGCAGTGTGCTATGTTGCAAGGACTACATAGTCTTGTGACTAAGGTACAGGGATGAAATGGGGTCCAAAATCGGCTAGGGAAATGTACAAGAAATTATTTTCCACAGATTGAAGCTTGAGGGATAATGGTGGGGGGGCTTTAACACGGACATACTTTATTAACTTCGGTGAGATGAAAAAAATCAAATGTTGTTTGCACACTTTGTGCATTGGTTTGTGCACACTTGTGAAGCACACATGATTGTAAGTTAAGGTATTGTCAAGCTTTCTGCTTGTGCTGAACCTGCGTACATCACAGGGGCGGCAGATCGAGAGACTGGTAATGTTACGTCCATTGAGCCCTTCCCTCTTCTTCCTCCCACTCTCTAACGGTTCTTTTCCCGTTGTTTGTAAAACAAAGGTAAAAGAGGAACATCTACCATGAAAAACAGCACTTCGACCCTCATTGGCATATGGTGGCATCAGTGCACCGCAGAGATAGTTGCAATCGGTTTTAGTGGTACACGAGTACAGTGTGTGATGTAAGGATACATGGACTTGTGTCTAAGATACAGGGATGAACTGGGTTCCAAAATCGACCGGGGTAATGTAGAAGAAATGGCCTTCTGCTGAGTGAAGCTTGTTGAAAAATACTGTGGGGGGCTATTACACGGACATGTTTTATTAACTTCAGTGAGATGAAAAAAATGAAATGTTGTTTGCACACTTCGTGCAATGGATTGTGCACACTTGTGAAGCACATGTGAATGTAAGTTAAGGTATTGTCAAGCTTCCTGCTGGTGCTTAACCTGCGTACATGACAGGGGCGGCAGATCAAGAGGCTGGCAATGACACGCCCCTTGAGCCTGCTCCTCCCTCTCCTTCCTCTTGCTCTCTAACAGTTCTTTTGCCTTAGTAAAACAAAGGTAAAAGATGGGCATCTACAATGAAAAATAGCACTTACACCTTCACTGGCCTGTTAGTACCATTTGTACAGCACAGAGAAAGTAGGAATCAGTTGAATGCTACATGAGTGCTGTGTGTTATGTTGCAAGGACTACATAGTCTTGTGACTAAGGTACAGGGATGAACTGGGGTCCAGAATCGGCTAGGGAAATGTACAAGAAATGGCCTTCTGCAGATTGAAGCTTGTGGGAAAATACTGGGGGTGGGCTTTAACAAGGACATGCTTTGTTAATTTCGGTGAGATGAAAAAAATGAAATGTTGTTTGCACATTTCGCGCATTAGTTTGTGCACACTTGTGAAGCAAACATGAATGTAAGTTAAGGAATTCTCAAGCTTCCTGCTCGTGCTGAACCTGCATACATCACAGGGGCGACAGATCTAGAGAGTGGCAATAACGCGTCTCTTGAGCCCTTCCCTCTCCTTTCTCCCTCTCTTTATTGGTTCTTCTCCCATTGTTTGTAAAAGGAAGATAAAAGAGGCCCATCTACCATGAAAAATAGCACTTAGATCTTCTCTGGCTTGTTGGTGGCATCTGTACAGTGCAGAGTGAGTTGCATTCGGTTTCATTGGTACACTAGTGAAGTGTGTGATCATTGCCGGAAAGGTATGCAGAGTCTGCTTTGGGGGCCTGTTGCGGGCCCCTAGTAACTCTGAGGGTGTGGGGGGTGCACATGCGGGGTACCTATGATATCCCCCAGCAGTTGCATGTAAAACATGGCAGGCACCGCGAGGTGCCTGCCATATTGTGCATGGAAGTGCACAGCATGCCTTCCTGGCATTGTGGCAGGCGGTGCAGAGTGCACCGCCCCCCACAATGTTAGGAATGCTGGATGCGCCCACCACTGTGGCGGGCGCATCCTAATTGCAGGCATGCGGGAGGGTGGTCCCTTGTACCGTGAGGATGGCGCGCGGGCAAAGTCCGCACGCCATCCTAATGGGGGCCTATATATTTAAGTGGAATGAGTAGTGTTTTGAAATTTGAAATCCAGAAAATAGTAATGTAAATATTTGCTTAGTAGTTAATATTTGTAACAATAGATAATTATTTTAAAATATTAAATAGATGTAAGAAACTATTGAAACGGTTCTTTGTTTTTCATAAAATTATTTGGTTTAGATCACAAATTCAAGATGGCAAGGAAAGATGAAAAGAGAAGGAAACAAAAAAACAGATCTACTTAAAGAATAATAAACAAAGTGTGGTAGAAACAAATGAGAATGTTACCAAGGCTAAAGTTTGTCTAAGTAACACCACTAAACAGTTTCTTAAAAAAAATGTTGGAGAAATTATATGAGAACAATAGGAATCAAAGGAAGAAGAAGCGTTTTTCAGCTAAGGAGAAGGAGAATGACACTTCAAATGGAAATAAAAAAAGAAAAAGAAGGAGAAAACACAAGTTACGCAAAGGCAAAAACTATTTCAAAGGATTCAACAATGACTCTTTCGAAGTAGAGTAATTTAGAATTCATTGAAACATTGTAAGAAGTATATAAGAAGATTACTAGCTTACAAACAGAAGCAGCAGATTGAAACTGTAGTTGATACTGCTTTTAAGTTGAAACAAAAATTATTTATTTTGATTTTAAAAGAATGAAATCTTTTAAATAAAATAATGAAGTTTCTGAAAGACAAAAGAAAAAGATTTGTTAAAAGAACTAACATTTGTAAAAGTATCAGCGGTGAATGGAAACACACTTCTACTAGTGAGCCTTTTCTTTAATGAAGAAAGCTACTTTCAACAAAATAATTTACCATTTGCAGTTGATACTTAAGATCACTGTTATGAAGTTCGGAATGGTTCTCCCACTGCAAAAGAAGAAATAGTTGTTATAAGTGCAAAAGAATGAATAGCTGAAGAAGTGCAAGGAAAACGCACACAAGCTCCTGTATATAATTGGGATTGTAGCAGTATTTGCAGTATATGACTGGAATCTATTGACATAATTTGAAATCTTTTCCGACAATATGCACATAAAAGTGTTAAACAGAAGATTAGGTTGTTACAAGGACCAGATCCATGTAATGAAAGACAATATACTAAGAAGCACAGATATTCTCTGGCTTTTATTTCAAGAAAAGTGTGTAAAAAGTTATTTTCATCACTTAAGAATGTTAGCAGTACACCACTCAGGAATGCAGAAGTTTGTAAGGAAAGTGTATTATGCAAATTATGTTTAATTGAACTGAACACAGCTCTTTTACACTGTTGTTTATCAGATGTAAAAAAAATTATGTGATGAAATTGAATTTCGTTTTTTTGGTTCAGAACGGCAGTGAGTAGAAACTGTAAGCTTGACAACTGCAGAAGTTGAAGAGCATGGGAAAGAGATTAGCGTTGATCAGTTTGAAGAATTTATTAGAAAATTTAAGACAGTGTGTTCTAAAAAACATGAAAAACCGAACTATGGGGTCCATTAGGATGGCGGACGAATCGCCACCGCCATGCAGGCGGTGGCGATCCGTGTGCCATCCTTGCCCGTCCGCCACCTTTTTTCCCCCGCCTTATTACAATGGCGAGGGGGAGCTTTTCCACTGCGGTCGGCTTGCGACCGTGGCAGAAAAGCACTAATATGGTGGCGGTGTCTATCAGACACCGCCAGCCATATTAGGATGGCCTGAGGGGAATGCCTTTCCGTGGCGGCATACGGTTCCTGCTTTGGGGGCCCGTTGCCGGCCCCCAGGGTGAAGGGGGTGGGGGGTGCACATGGGGTGTAAAAAATGCGGGATGCGCCCGCCACTGTGGTGGGTGCATCCTAATTGTGGGCGCGGTTCCTCCGCCCTTGTGGCGTACGGTACCTGACCCAGACAGGATGGCGGACAGAATTTGTCCGTCCGCCATCCTAATCGACCCCTATGTTTGTATTTGTTGTCGACGTACTCCTTATAAAGTTCAACTTAAGAATGTTAATTTGAATTAAAAAAGTGAAAAGGGGAACAATGATAGGTGGCAGTAATTTGGAGCTTACTTGTTGGTAGAAGGTAGATTTGACTTGGGTACTGATCAACGTATTTGTAAATATTTCTACAACAAATTAAAATAAAACAAAATGCCAGCTACAGGATTACATAACAATTTAGAATTAGTACCTATTCCAGAGGAACTGGCAGATTTGAATACATATGAGTCCGTTCTTACTCAATCTGTTCACCCATTCAAGCTGTAATTTGCATGGAGCCTAAAACAAGTAAACTTCCACCAACAGACTTACAAAGAGGTCTGAAAGGAAGAGTTGTGTACCTATTTTTTAGATTTTAAAGAAAATATTGAAAATGTTGGTGGAGACAGAGACGAAAATGAGCCACTAGTTATTCTAGTAAACGGTGTACTAACAAAGAGTCTGATAATATGGCAAGAGTTTGTAGATGTTAGTAAACTTTAAAAGGCTATGTTATATCTTGTACAGAACAATATTTATTATAAAACTGTAAATGTTGATGAACAGGTAATAAGTTTAGAAGGTGAATCAGAAATTTCAAGTGGTGAAATAGAGAAAGTTGACAAGTCGAGGAGTGAAGAGATTTATGAGCATTACACAATATGTCCTCTACATTCAAAAGAGGTAATAGGAAACAGCATTGAGTTATTTCAAATGAAAAAAAGCACAGGGAACTAAAATGAGTGTATGCAAGAAACGCTTAGAAGCTCATTGTTTTCCACAGCTGTTCCCCACTGGAGAAGGTGGACGATTTGATGACTGACCTGTATGGATTCCAGCTTCAGAATATTGCTCAACAAGATTATACTCTGAAGATCCTAGATTTCGACAATGCATTCCATATATATTTTCACCTTTTGTTTGAAAGTGATTTGTCTTCTCTTTTGTATGCAGTAAACCACATACTTAAAATGGGAGTTCATCAATCACTTGCTTCAGCCAAAAAATTCATGGGCAAAGTTCAACAAACAGGTGAAAATTTAGAAGCACAGGTAATTAATTTGATGGCAAGTCAACGTGGAACCAATGGGTATTGGTATTGTCGTCATGCTGAACTTAAGTGCATGGTAAGAAACTTAGTTACACCAAAATGGTTTGTAACACCTAGCTATGCGGAGTATGCATGGGAATATTTACTTGAATTTCTATGAGAAGCAAATTCCAATATAAAAAAATATAGAAATCAAGACACCTGGAGAACTGTGTTCATTAGATCCTGTAAATGTGTGCAGGTGTTTTAATCATAGGTTTCAAGCTATGATGTCTTTTATCTGCAATAAAGATAATTGTCCTCTTGGAAAAGGTATTGATTTTTTTGATGAAAAGATTATCAAGCAAGAAGTTCTCCACATATGCACATGCTATTATGGATAAGGAATGCTCCAACATTTGGATCGGATACTGATAAAACAGTATTGTCTTTCATTGAACAGTATGTCACCTGTGAGATTCCAAGAGAAAGAGGAGAAAAAGCTTGAGACAACAAGTTCTACATTTCCAAAGTCACCGTTGTGGAAATTACTGTCAACGAAAATACAAGAGTAGAGCCTTAGCAAAAAATTGTACAGCTTTAGCTTGAAAATGCTTTCCCAAAGAGAAATTGGATCCTATGAATGCTCGGATCACTTAAGCTCCTCAAGTTTGTATTCAAAGTCAGGAGAAATCATTTGAGTAAGTTTAGGTCTTACCTGCACACAAAATAGAGTGTTGAAAACATTAGAAGAAATTGAATGACTCGGAAAGTACAGAAATTTTTGAAACAAATATGTTGGACACATACTATCCCAAAAAGAGTCCACATCTGGAAGAACTATGTCTGTTTGAAATACTTCAACGTTAAAGCTTTAAAAGAAATGTTATACAGAATTGAAAACAAGTAAATTATGCAGTAATTGGATGTGACAGTTGTTTAGTAAAACATACCGAAGTAAATCTCATTAACCACAGTAAACTCAGTTGCAAAACTCCAGATAAGAAAGAATTTTTCTATTTAGCAATTTTGCAACTGTACAAGCCATGGCATAGGGAAACTGAATTACTTGGACATTCGACTGCTATGAAGATTATTTTAATGAATGTAAAGATAGCATTGAATGTACAATTTTCCCTACATATCTACAAATGTTAAATGATGAAATTGAACAAAAAAAGACTATTACAGCTGAAATAGCTAACAACAGTTCTCACGATAGTCAAAGTTCTGGTCCAGCTGGTCAAGATCCTCTGGGACAACCAATAATCAAAAATGAAGCAGCAATAGCCATGTATGAAGTAGAAATTTCAATGCAACAAGCACAACAGGAGAATACTACGTTGGAAAATGTATAAGAACAACTAAATATTGAACAGAAAGAAATATATGTACAAGTAACAGAACAGATACAACATGGTTTGTTGCATAAAAAAGGGAATGTATATGTTCATCATTTAAACCTATTCTTATGTATATCAGTGGTCAAGTTGGAACAGGTAAAAGTATTCTATCTAAAGTTTTGACCAGTTATCTACAAAAAAAACAGATTCATATTTATCTTGTCTTGTAACAGCTCCGACTGGATTAGCAGCGTACAATATTAAAGGTATTACTTTACAAAGATTACTTATGTTACCAGTTTAACATGATAATAAATCAGAATATTAGAAGTTGTCTGGAGATGCTTCTTATAAAGTGTCAAGAGAGTTGAAGAAAATGAAACTTCTAATCATTGATGAGGTGAGCATGGTCTCAAACTTAATGCTTACCTTCGTACACTTGAGAATTTAACAGGTTTTAAAAACAGATTACGATGTTCTCTTTGGAGGAAAACATGTAATCGTATTTGTTGATCTACTACAACTAACTCATGTAAAAGGGGAACCAGTTTTTAAAACACTTGTGCATGAAGACAGTAGGAACTATTTGGGAAGTATTGGAAATTGAAATATATGGTTACATTTTGAATATAAAGAACTTATAAAGAATATGTGACAAGTAACTGAAGAAGATCATAGAAATATTCTGAAAGATATACATATTGGTGTTCTAAAGAAACATGGTAAACAAGCTTTAGAAAGTCGGCTACTAAGGAACTTGTTTACAATTGAAAACATAGCAGCTGAAGTAATGTATAAAAAGATTGGAGAAAAGAAGTCTATAGTTTTCCTAATGCCTACACTGCACGAGTGTTGCACATTTAATCAAGAGCTTCTGAAATTGGAAAAACAAGGAATAGTTCACTTTGAAGCTATTGATGAAATAGAGCATCAGTGAGTGACCATTCTACGTTCAGAGAAACAACAGCCTAAATTGGACTCTTTGGAAAAGTCTCTATCTAAAACTGCTGGCTTAGAAAAAGCTTTAGATGTATGTATAAGCTGTTGGGTAATTTTGCAGGGTAATTTGAATGTAGAAGGAGGTTTAGTAAATGGAGCAATGGGGAAAGTTGTTAATTTGTAAAATATCAGAACAGAGATGGAATAGAATTCTTGTAAATGCTGTACGTTCTTTGCTCGTAAAAGACTTGTATGTTTGCCGAAATGAGTATCCTTTGTCTTTAGCATATGCAGTAACTATTCATAAATCTCAAGGTTTAAGTGTAGACAGTGCTTTGGTAAATATTGGAAGTACTGTGTTCAAAGAGGGAATGGCATATGTTGCATTATCTCGAGTTAGAACATTGCCTGGTGTATATTTGATTGATTTCGAAGACAACAAGATTAGTGCCGATGTAAATTGTGTTAGAGAATATAATCGTTTAAGAAGACTTTTTGCGCCAAATTTAGATGAATATCCCATTTATGAGAAATGTGTTGTGTGTACAAAACGGAAATATGTTAAAGAATCAAGTGCAGTTGAAAAGCATAAAAAAATGGAAGACAAAGGAAAACGTGTAAAGAAACATAAAACGGAAAGTGTTGATGACGTTGTGGGATACCTTTTGGAAAATAGTTCTACTATCTCCTGCTATGAGAATGTTATTCTGAATGTTGTAATTTCCCTACAAGATCTTCTTCATTAAATTATGTGAAATCAGGGAAAAAGATTATGTTCTGCACTTTATAATGTATTTCAACTATTGACAACTGACAGAAGTAAAATCCATACTGCTTGTGGTATTCTCCAACTCTTGGCTATATGTACTGGTTCTTTGACCTTCAGTCTTAATATACAACAAGATGCACACAATATCTGATGATTGTGCTTGGAGTATTAGAAGATGAAGGAATACAGATTGACAACATATTTGGACTAAGTTATAAATGGGATCATAACTGTGAACAGTGTTCCTTAACTTCAAGCACTGTAGTCCACACAGAATGATTCAAATAATTAAAAATTCCTGACAGCACATCTGTAGCTTTTAACAAACTAGTAAAAGCAGCAAATCATGATATGAAATTATCTCATTGTAAATCAGAAATGTTATCTACATTACGCATAGAAAGGTATGGAAAATATCTGATTATAATGCGGTAGAGCAAAAGGAGGAAAACTGGAAACCAGAATGAAAAATGTTGTTGCCATTCAAATATCTATTTCTGGAAGAAATTTTACAACAGTGGCCATTGTTTTCTATGCTGCACCTACTACAACATCTGGATACTATACTGTGTATTTAAAGTATAATAAAGGATTGACACATTGCAATGATGCACACTTGGAAATAAAACCCATATGGCCTAACGAATTACCAAATTCGGATTTGATATTTTTGAAGCCTAAGTTTTAAATACATTATTCAGCCTATTGGGACGATGTAAACATGCTTTAACTAATTCACAGTGGATTTTTTTTTTAAACCAATGTTTTGAATACATTATTCAGCCTATTGGGAAAATGTGAACAGAAAGTAGAGAGCACTGGAAACAATTACTAATGAAAACTAGTGTTGGGACTATTACTTGTGCTGATTCATAATGCATTTAGAAATGTTGCGATGAAATGAAAACAGTTTATATATTTGTTCTGTATATTGTAGGAGATGTAAATTTGTGCACATTTTGAAATAGTTGTTTAGTTCAATAAAAGACATCCTGTAGAAAAAGGATGTCATGAAAAAAATTGTAAGTAGGGACACATATAGGTACAGATGTTGAAAATAATGCTGTACACTCCTTTTTTAATTTTTTTTAACAATCTAGTTGATTGTTTTTTTTCCACCGCTGTTTGATGATACTACATTGACATCGTTCTGTATAGGGAAGTTAAGTGGAATGTGAGAACAGCAAAAAAAGGGAAAATAAAATGTTATGTAAATGGTAAATTATGTTGTATTGTTTAAAAAGTAACAGTGTTATTTGTGAAATACATTACATTACATAATAGTTTTTTGGTTTTTTTTATTGAACGTAGTGGTAAACTTTGAAAAGATTTTTGATGAAAAATAGCACAATATTACTTTGATATTTACTGAGAAACATAGGTTTCAGGGACATTATATTTAGAAATTAGCATTTAAAAAACCTTTGAAATGCACTGAAAAAACCATAGGTTTCAGGGACATTATAGTTAGTTGGAAATTTCACTCATACAAAACCAGAGAAATTCAGCTGTTATAGTTAGTTGATCTAACTATAACTCACGCATCCGCAATGCAGTGCTGATGACGTCACATATTACATCATTCATAACATTGTCAGTGACATCACTGATGACATCACTGATGACATATCAAATGACATCACTGATGACATCATCTGCATGATAATCTGATGCACCTCCCCTTACCCTAATTTAACCTTTCATACATCCACTCTAAAATACAGACTACCATTTTTGAAACCATAGACATACCAATACAAGTTACTACATACCCACTCACGGTCACTTATCAATGCAGTACTATCATTTGCACTCATACACCCATACACTCTCACAATTCCACTCATCCATATAGTTACTCACACAGCTAGTCACTCATGCAAAGAATCATTTTCACTCCCATTTACTCACCTATACAGTTATACCCACACCACATCACTTATTCATACAGATACTAACAAATACTTACTCTCTTATATATTCGCTGATACAAGCATGCACTTATCTATACAGCCACTCTCACAATCACTCACTCTCACATATAGTCATTTATATACTCCAACACTCACATATACTGCCTTTCAAATATGTAGTTACTCACACATGTACCACTGGGACATCCATTCTCCCACCAACACACCCATACACATACTCACCCACCCATACAGTCCTTCACAGATGCACTCTTAAACCCATACACCCAGTGAATCACCCACTCACATATCAATGCACAGAGTCACACCCCCCCACCCATGCACACAGACACTAAGGCACCCATAAAGATACTCAGACAACCAATCAATAAGCCATATAGACACTCATTTAACTACTCACCAACCCATGCAACCACTTACACACCAACTGACAGACGAATACAGACATTTACACAGTTTATTAACTAACCCATGCATTTAGTAAACATATTTAATAACTCACTTATACAGACAGTGCCACACCTACTAAATCATCCATTCAGACAGTTTACACCCACACATTCTTCAATACACCTTGGCAGATATATATATATTAAACATATTTAAACTTTACAGAAACTAGGGGGAAGATGGCGGCTGAGTAGAACGCTCAGTCGGAGAGCTCCTGAAGGGGGAAGATGGCGGCTGAGTAGAACGCTCAGTCGGAGAGCTCCTGAACCTGACTCCTCTGACATGAGGAAAACGCGAGGAAAATGCGGTGAAATGCGGTGAAATATAAAAAACAAACGAACTTTACAGGAACGCTGCAGTATTAAGAAAGAAATAAAGCCATCTGCTTTTCCAGCAAAAGGAATGCGAGTGCAACGCGCCCCTCGCTCGATCTCAAGCATTACAGCCGAGGACGACGTGGGAACAAGCAAAAGCAGGCACGGGAGATGTTAACCCACCTCGAGGCAGAATACAGTGAGGCGCTGGTGAAGGGCGGCATAAACGGTGTAACCGCCACAGAGTTGGTTGTTGTGTTTAAAGTCCCTCGAAGCTCCGAGAGTGTGCAGAGCGAGCAGAGCGAGGAGAGCAACGGGTCCGCCGTCATACATCCGGGGAGTCCAGGGAATCATCCAGGGAACCGAGACGGGATTTGGGCAGTAGCCGCCAGAGCAAAAGCAGCAGCAGGCAAAGCAGCCGGGAGAGTTTGGTATCTCTTCCGGGGTGTGAGCAGTCGAGCCTTACCAAACGAAGTGAGTTCAGGGCTTGGCTTCCGGACAGAGAGAGGCAGAGCCTCAGCAGTCTGCGCAGTCCCAGGAGAGGAACACACAAGTTGGAAACACACTCGAGGCGACCCAGGAAGCATTAGCACAAAAGATAAGTGGCTCAGACCTCTCAACACTGCGGAGATAAAGGCTCTTAATCTAACTTGTAAAATAAACGCTGTCAGACCAGAGAAAGTCAATACACTGACTCATATGAGTGCTGGGTTAAAAGGCACAGAGGGAGATGTGAGGGGGTGCACCAAGTCCTCTGAACAAACTGAAAGCTTGGAAAGATTAGAGCCCTGCACTGAAAATAAACTGGGCGCTATACCAGAGAGACAAGAGAGGAAAGTAATTTCAAACTATAGCCTGCGAAATAGAGCCTTCCTAAGCCAGGAACAATATCCGAAAGGAATTTCTCCTAGAGAGATAAAAAAGAGAGTTAGAAAGCCACCTAAAGAGAGATTAAAAAAAAACACTGACACTGAAAAAGAAATAAATTCAACGAAAAATAAACCTGATATACTGCAGAAAAGAAACGTTAAAATAACACCTTCGTTAAGGACATACTTTAAAGTCCAGTCTAAACAAGACCTTCATACCAAAGAGGTGTGTACACAAATTATACCTGAAAACCTAACCCCAAGTCCAATTCTAACACAGCAAAACACTGTATCGCCCCTGACAGCACCTATCTGCTTGGTTCACGAGAAAGTATCTCCAGTTAGCTGCAAGAATAAAACGCAAAGTAAGGCTGAGACTGGAGAAGAAGAAATTAAAGAGGCAGAAATAGAGGTAGGTACCAACCTTCTAGTAGGTATCATGGCCACTGGGGTAACTAAGGGTGTTGGAAACCTAGAGGAAAGAGAAGAAATAGTAGGCAATAGGAATGGGTTGCTCGAGAATGAGGCTGAGACTGAATTACAAGTGACAGGTCAAAGTATCCGGGAAAATCAGACAGATAGACCTCTTGAGACTGACTTACAAGAAACAGGACATAGTATCCCGGGAAATCAGACGGATAAGCTTCTTGAAAAAATATGGATAGACATGAGAGAAAAATTCACCATATCAGAAGCCAAGCAGGATAAAATACAAGAAGTATGCGAGAAACTGGACAACAAACTCAATGAGCTGGGAGACAGAGTGACTGCCATAGAAAGTGAAGTTGGCACCCTAAGTAAAAAAGTGGAGAAAAATCAAAAAGACATAAACTCTCTGAGGCAGGATAACAAAACATTGCACGAGAAGATGGAATCGCTCGAGAATCAAGCAAGAAAAAATAACATAAGGATCTTAAATGTGCCGGAAAATCAAGAGGGATCTGATATCAAAAAATATGTGGTGGAACTACTCTTAGAACATTTCCCATGGGCAGACAGAGCACAGCTTGAAGAAGATATACAAAGGACACATAGGGATCCTTTTAGCAAAAATAAAGAGAGGAAAACACCAAGGAAAATTCTCGTAAATTTCAAAACCTACGTGCTAAAAGAAAAAATCCTGGGAGAGGGATTGAAAAAAGGCAACTTCAACAAAGAGAACTGGTCTTTTAAAATTAGATCGGACATGTCTAAAGCTTCACAGACCAGACAATGGGAGCTAGGGAACCTAATGCCAGAATTACAGCAACTTGGTGCAACTGTGCAGATGAAGTTCCCTCCGTCATTAAGGATAATGTGGAGGAACAAAATGCGAAATATACGGGACCCAGAGGAAGTAAAATCTCTCCTGGACTTAATGCGAGAAGAAATTATGTCGAAAGAGTTAGGAAGGTAAAGAGAAATGCTATTAACATATGTAGCTCTCGTATAAACAATGATATAGGTCGCTGCAGAACTACAGATACAATAAAGAGTACAATAAAGACATTAAAGACGTGTCAAGAGTCAGGGGGAAGAGGAGCCATAAAGGGTTAAGGAATAACCCTAAGAAAAGAAGAAGGAGGCTTCCCCAGGGAGGGTGAAAATAAAACACTAAAAGAAAACACAAAAAAATATTCAGTTCAGAAAAAGGGTGGGGGGCAAAATAGGGAAAAAATAGAAAAAAAAATCCTCAAACGTCAGGGAATGGAAAAGGGGTTGCCTTTTATATACAATGAAATAAACAGTATCCGGGCCGGGGAAGCGATAATGAGAAACAGAGCAGAAGGGGGATATGACTACGAGTAAAAATGTTAAAATCCTCTCCTGGAACGTTAATGGAATGAGAACCAAAAGTAGAAGGAATAGGATTTTAGAATACCTTAAAACATCAGAGTGTGAAATTATTATATTACAGGAAACACACTTGCTAAAAGAGGAGTGGGCCCAAATAATGAAGAACTTACGATGGGTAGATAGATATATATGCACCACACAAGATTGTAATATCAAAGGGATTGGGATAATAATAAAAAAATCACTCAAGGCCACAGTAGAATCGGAAGAACTAGACAACAAGGGGAGATGGGCAATAGTAAAAATAAGGATCGAAAATAATTATTATACAATAGCAGGATACTATGGCCCTAACTTAGATGATGCAGAACCCTTACAAAAGTTATACTCACATCTATTATCAGCCACTAGCCCAATAATCCTGGGAGGCAATTTTAACCTTATAATGGACCCTAAAATCGACAGGTTCCCCCCAGGAAGGCAGGCAAGCCTACCTAGAATGAGAGAATGGATTAAAATATACAAAAGGGACCTAGAACTAATAGATATTTGGAGAGCGAAAGGGGAGAAAACCCAACCTTTCACGTTGCATAACAAAAAATTAGGGCATAGGTCAAGAATTGACTACTTCCTCATAGATAAAGATCTGTCAGAAAAAGTTAAAAACTTAGTACATATACCTGCTCATCTATCAGATCACTCTGCGGTCCAATTGACTCTCCAAATAGAGACAATAAAAACTCAAAAAAGATTCACGGTAGAACGGGCAATCCTATTAGATCAACAAATTGTCAGAGAACTTAAAAGAGAGACAGAAAACTTCTTTGAAAACAACAAAATTGGCACGACTAAACAAATCACGTGGGATGCAAACAAAGCAGTATTAAGGGGGAAACTACTCAGTTTGGGTGCATATAAAACTAAAAAAATCGGACAAGAGATAAAGGATCTGGAAAACAATATCAATTCCCTAGATTCTGAAATAAAAGTGGAAAAGGATATAACAAAGAAAAAGGAGTTGGAAAGAAGGAGGCAAAATCAGAAAGAAAGTCTCGAGAGTATATTAGAAGATAGAGTCCGTACAAAGTGGGAATCAAGCAAACTAAGAAACCATGAATACGGAGAAGGGTGTGGAAAGTGGCTTGCATGGAAATTAAGAACGGATCAAACCAGAAATAAAGTAGGAAGTATACATCTAGACGACCAGATGAACCAAAGCAAGGATGAGAATGTCATCAGACAAGAATTCAAGAAATTCTTCACAGAACTTTATACAGAAGATACAAACCCTTCAGAAGATCAGATTGAAGAGTTCCTTGATGCTATACCATCTTTAGCCCTAACAGAAGATGAAAAAGTAGAACTGAACAGAGAATTTCAAATAAGTGAGATAGAGGAAATAATTAAGAACTTAAAAAAAGGCAAAGCAGCAGGCCCAGATGCCCTACCAAATGAATTCTATCTGATATTAAAGGACACTCTCGCACCATACATTACAGAGCTGGCAAACTTGATTCTTATACATCAAAACAAAATCCCAGACTCCTGGAATGATGCAATAATTACGATTATACTAAAACCAGGCAAGGACCCTAGCAGATGTGAGTCTTATCGACCCATATCGCTGCTGAATGCAGATTATAAAATCTTCACGAAAATCATGGCAGCGCGGCTAGGAAAGGTAATGCCTCAACTTATAAACTTGGACCAAAAAGGTTTCACTAAAGGAAGGCAATTGCATGAGATAACTCATGAACTCCTGAGCACTATTGACATAGCTATACAAGAGAAAACTCCACTTACAATACTAACTATCGATGCCGCAAAGGCTTTTGATAGAGTCAATTGGCTCTTTCTCGAAAAGGTGATGAATAAGAATAACATAGGACAACCATTTATCCAAGCCATGAAAGAAATCTACAAAACACCAAGGTCCAAAATTCTAGTCAATGGTAGCTTGACAGAAGACGTGATTATAGGAAGAGGAACTAGACAGGGATGCCCTCTCTCACCCCTGCTTTTTAACTTATATATTGAACCACTAGCGAATAAGATAAGAAATACTAAAGAAATAATTCCATTTATCTATCGTAACTGGGAAAAAAAGATCGCATTATATGCAGACGATTTGATGATCTTCACGAAAGATTATGTTTCCTCCAAATCGACCATAGAAAAGATCTTAACTACGTATGGAAAGATTTCAGGCTACCTAGTAAATCACTCCAAGACTGAAATAATGACATGGAATACGCACTTCAAAAACCCAAATATCAAAAAGGAAATAAAATATCTAGGAATCCTGATAAACCATGATCTAGAAAAAATTCCACAACGTAACTTAAACAAAGTAGCAGGGGAAGTGAGAAAATTATTCAAAGTATGGTCCTGTCTCCCCCTTAGCATAATTGGAAGATCAAATATCATCAAAATGTCTATTCTGCCCAAGTACACCTATCTCTTTAACACCATCCCCTTGGAATTTAGAAAATCTTTACTAAAAAAATCACAAGGAGAAATCGCCAGTTTTATATGGGCCTCAAAGGGAATAAGGATAGCCTGGAGAAAACTTAGAAGAAGCAAGAAAGACGGAGGACTAGCAAGCCCAGACTTGACGGAATACTGCAAGGCGTTTCAATTTAAAAATATACGGACATTACTCAGAACCCATTATAACTATCCAATATACCTGCAAGCATTAACGGATTCATTAGACCATTTTTTATTCAAATTCGGACACCCAAAATACTTAAAAAAAATAAAATTAAAGACCTTAAGAGAGGCGGCGAAACTTTGGACACAAATCAGAACAGCTTTGAATATTTCCTATTACAGCACTCTGGCCCCTATATGGGATTCACCAGGAACTCCAGAATTTCTAAAAGATGCACTGGCAAACCCCCTGAAACTAGCCAATGTTGACTACTGGGGCCAAATAATAAAAGGATCCTCTCTGGTAACTTGGGAAGAATTACAAAGTATTACTAACGATTCAATAGCAAAATTCAAATATTACCAAATGTCAAGCTGGGCTAAGACCATCCTCGGAAATAATCAAGATAGTAAGAATTTGGAAAAGGATATGGTAAAAGACTTACACATCAAAAAAGAGATTTCAAAATGGTACTGGATTCTTATTGAAGCAACAAATAAGGGCACACGAATTGAGGAGGAAATCTGGGGGAGAGACTTGCAAATTGATAACTTGGATAACATTTGGGAAAAATCAGTTGGGAAATGTTGGTCAACCCTAAAGTCAGTGGCACTAAAAAGAAATCACTTATATACAATACATCGTGCTTATTGGACTCCGAAAAAACTCTCCAAATTTAAGAATGCCGACATTAAAAAATGCCCGAAGTGTGGGGAAGAAAAAGCAGATGACATCCATATGTTTAAAAACTGCCCGTCTCTGGAAGATTACTGGGAGGAAATCGGTAAAACCGTGAGTAAGATCTTACAGAAACAACTAAATGTAAGTACAACTTTAACTCTTTTTGGAATAGAAGATACTAATGATGGAATAAGGTTATCTAAACACCATGAGAACCTTCTATTCGTATTGATAGTACTAGCGAGAAGAGAGATTTGTGTTAATTTGTTGAATGCGGCACCTCCCACTTTTGAGTCATGGATGAATTCTGTTATAAGGATTAATAAGCTAGATAGAAGAGGGACAACTTCCAAAAAGTTTAAATTTTGGGAAATTTTGGAAAAATACTTAACTGCTAACTTAGAGTTGACACAAACAATCCTATGATTAATGCGAAATGACATCTGGTGGACAAGTAAAGTACTTGCCGAGTAGTCAAGGTGGCTAGCTCTTACCTCATTCGCAAACCAGATATCCTAATATATAATGGGCTGAGGATACTCCTCTGCGTAACTCCTCGAAGAGGAAGACCAAGGGACCGCCCCGGAATCCACGCTAAGAGGCAGAAACCTAAAGTTCCATTCATATATAAAATCGCAATATGAGGATATAAAAAAAAAAAAAAAAAAAAAAAAAACTTTACAGAAACTAATAGTCAGTGCATGATGTCATCAGTCATGTCATTTGAGATGTCATCAGTGATGTCATCAGTGATGTCACTGACGATGTCATGAAGGATGTAATATGTGATGTCATCAGTAGTGCATTGCGGGGGCGCGAGTTATAATTAGCTCAACTAACTATAACAGCCACATTTCTATGGTTTTGTTTGAGATCTCATCAGGGATGTTACTGACCATGATGTAATATGTGAAGTCATCAGCATTGAGTATCAGGGTGGGACACCTTACATCAATTCATAAAGAGGGAGAAGATGTCGTCTATGGTGAGGAATATCTGTTGACGAGAAGAGATGTAATGAGTGAAAATAGCAGAGGGATAGCTTCTTCAGTGATCTTCTGAGTAAATCTAGCAGTGTTTCATATGATCACATATTTTCATTATTGTTAAGTATTTTTCGCCTCAGAATAGGATGATCTAATTGGGAGATTGGCCGGGGCAATAGCGCAGGTCCTTTGGTGGTTCATATGTCTGTTTTTGAAGCTTTAGGAGTGTTTTTAGGTTGTAGCTTCCAGGGAGTAATGGCAAGAAGTATGATATCAGAGAGAAGCATTGCATCCACACAGATGTTGTGCCACACCATTATGAATCATTAAGGATTTGCTTTAGTAAGATTGAAAGCCGGAGATTTTCCATTCCAGGTGCTGAAATCTGTGTGCAGTACCTCATCAGCCTTGGTTGTTTTATCTGGGTATTCAATTAAACGATTGGCAGGTACTTTGTCAGAGCTGGATTTCAATGACTGAGATTAAGGGCAGAGGGTCAGCCTCCCCCTTCCACTCGGAAGCCACCAGAATCGTCTGCGGCGTACCCCAAGGATCATCACTCAGCCTGACACTCTTCAATGTCTACATGGCACCTCTCGCCAACATCATCTGGTCGCACGACCTCAACATCATTTCATACGCCGACGACATCCAGCTGATCCTCTCCATCACCAAGGACCCCACCACCACCAAAACCAACCTCCACGTAGGAATGAAAGCCGTCGCCGAATGGATGAAGAAAAGCCACCTGAAGCTGAACTCAGACAAGACAGAGGCCCTCATCCTCAGACCCACCCCCTCCCTCTGGGATGACTGCTGGTGGCCAGCCACACTGGGAGCTGCCCGACACCCACCGACCACGCACGCAACCTGGGATTCATCCTAGACTCATCGCTATCAATGACCCAGCAAGTCAACGCCGTCTCATCCTCCTGCTTCAACCCCCTCTGCAACCTCCTCAAGATCTACAGATGGATCCCCACCAAAACAAGAAGGAGGGTCACCCAGCCCCTCGTCAGCAGCAGACTAGACTACGGCAATGCCCTCTACTCTGGAACAATGGTCAAATTCCAGAAGCGTCTCCAACGCATACAGAACGCCTCTGCACACCTCATCCTTGCCATCCCTTGCCAAGGCCACATCACAGAACACTTGAGAGACCTGCACTGGCTCCCTGTCAACAAGAGGATCACCTTCAAGCTCCTCACCCATTCTCACAAAGCACTCCACAACACCGGACCAGCATACCTCAACACATGACTCACCTTCTACACCCCAAAATGCCAGCTCCGCTCCTCGGACCTCGCCCTCTCCACCATCCCTCGCATCTGAAGAATGACCGCCGGTGGCATGTCATTCTCTCACCTCGCCGCAAAGACCTGGAACACCCACCCCATCGACCTAGGGCAGAACCAGGACCTACTGACCTTCAGGAGACTCCTCAAGACCTGGCTGTTCGAGCAGTAGCAGCATCCCCCCACCCGCCCAGCGCTGTGTTCAGTGCGCTTTATAAATATGTTGATTGGTTGATTGATTGATTGAAGGGCAATATTTAGAGTTTGGTGGAGGAAGATAGACTGTCAAAAAGTACTCCCTTCCCCCACCATGGAGGTTTGTCCACCCTATCTAGAGTTTGAGGGTTTGACGGACAAAACCCTGTCATACATCTGCCGTGTTAATTACTCTCTTGATGGCAGTAGAGCATAAAAATGGTGGAAGGGCTGACAGAAAGTCAATACTGTGTCCACTGTATTTAGAATATCATTTGCATCAATGGAACCACGGATGTTTAATCTCCACAATGGTGCTGGCGGACATGGAGCATAAATAAGCAAAACACTGTCCACATGCCCCACAACCTACTCAACACCATGTCCCTGCTACTATGAGCTGTAGGGCTCTTTACAGCTGTGGTGGAGGAACAACAGTACAATGCACAACAAAATGGAAGGTAAGTACAACTTTTACAAAGTTTTTAAAATGTTAACTGGCAATGTTACTAAGCATATGTGTATGTACATCAAAGCATTTCTGTTTATATAATCCCACGTCTCCATGTATGATGACATGCCTCACTCGTGTAACACAATTGTACCATGAATAGCCCCTCAGTTTCACTGAAACCTTCCTTCTCTGCGTGTCTAACTTCAGACCCCCAGTGTCCCCACTGCTGCTCCCCCGAAGGCTGGACGCTTCCTCACACACTTAAGCTTAAAGGAGACACATGCATGCAACAGTTAAAGAGAAGAGAGGGACATATCAAATTGTACACACAACATAGATGTTTTGAATCATTCTTACCAATGTTAATATTGTGGAGAAAGGGCAAATAAAGTTACATAGGCAAATACATGAAGCCACAGGTTCTAGGTTTACCTAATATCTTTTAAATTGATAGTGCATGTGTATAAAACACTGGGCCTGGGGATGGAATACTTCATCGCAAGTGTTACCAATATCTCCTCTGTGGCTTTACTAGTCTTTTTGTAGTAGGCCGGACTGGATAGCTCCCACATTTGCAACCAAACTCTAGCCTAAGTGCCATTCTCTTAGAGCGTACAGTCTGACTCACTTTGTGAAAGATTAGACTTTGTGACCAGGACATCTTTGTCTTCATGTGGCAATAATTACAACACATTTGGACACACTGAACAAAGCAGTGCCTCTAACCGTGACACAATTAGCAATACTCATGTAACACATGACAAGAGGATTCATGCACCTACACCACGTGGAATGACTCACAAATGTAAAAAAAAACAACATCATGTTAGAATAAACTTAGATTGTTTTGAGGTGTCAGTGTTCCCTGCATGGTGTATGCCTCTATCACATGCCCTTCGTCAACAAATTCAAGTATTGACTATTACTGTTTCTGTAATGTTTGGACACACCCTCACACCTAACGTGTGTGTCTGAAGGCCCACACTGTGAGAGTCTGGTCATGCACGTGCCCAGGAGATGACTATACAAGTTTGGGAAGCCCTTCTTGCTTGACGCCCACACAGACCCACATTACCTGCCACTTCCTCTTGCTCTACAGACCTCCAAGCAACAGGACTGTCACTGTTATTCTCCAGGTCACAGTTTCAGGTTTGTCAACAATTTTGTCCACTTTGCACCTTAAACAGCTGGTTTGATAAACCAAATATGCCTCAACCAAACGCAATAATGTCAGGACTAAATATGCACACTTTAGAACAGTTCATATCTGGACCCACCCACAAGGCAATCCATACGTGGGATAGAGTTTTCTCCAGCCCAGAACTAATCACTATTCTAACAAGTGTATCTATTACCTGGATCGATCATCACCTTCTCACTCAATATCCCAAATAAAATTCTCACAAAATCCCACCACTACATTGTAGCATACAGCCAGTGGAAGAAACTAAACATGCAGGAGTTATGTTATGTTATGTTATGTTAATAACTTTTATTTGGCGCACAGCTGCCCCAGCGAAGGGGCGTCCTGGCGCCTGATCAAATACAGAACATAACAGGTCGGAGCTGAAAAGGGAAGGAATCAGTTAGCCGCAATGAACAGATAGGTTTTAATGGCGCGCCTGAAGAGAGTTAAGCTCTCTAGGGCACAGATATGTACAGGAAGGGAGTTCCACAGATCAGCCGCCAAAACACGGAAAGATCGTCCTCCCATCCTACTCAGTCTGAACCTAGGCTTAATCGCCAGATGGTGAGATTCAGACCTGAGAGACCGCGTGGGAACATACGGACAGATGAGGCTCGCAAGGGCAGGAGGGGAGGAGAGCTTCAGGATTTTAAATGTCAGACAGAGAGCCTTAAATTTGACTCTCTGCCTGACCGGAAGCCAGTGGAGGGAAGTCAAGACAGCAGAGACAGAACATCGCCTCGGGAGGCCCACAATGGCCCGCGCCGCAGCATTCTGCACCCTCTGAAGTCTGGTAGCCTCAGCCTGATTAACTCCCAGTAGCAGAGCACTCCCGTAATCCAGCCGAGAGAGGATAGAGGCCTGAACCACCAGTTGCCGCGTGGGAGGGTCAAAGAACTTGAGGATAGGTCTCAGTCCTCGCAGGATACCGAAACAGGTAGCTGCTGTCCTCTTTGTATGACTGGTGAAGGAAAGGTTAGAGTCCAGCCAGACCCCCAGATTTTTAACTTCGGCCGCTGGAATGGGAGACACTCCCAATTCGGGAGGCCACCACTGGTCTCCCCATAGTTCCGCCTGCTTCCCTAAGACCAGGACCTCGGTTTTCTTGGTATTAAGCTGTAGGCAGTTGCTACGCATCCAGTTGGCCACAGCTATAAGTCCTGCACGGAATCTGGGAGCAGTCACCTCAGGGTCCCCACTAAGTGTCACCGCCAGCTGCGTGTCGTCGGCGTACGATGTCATGGTAAGGCCACATTGCCTGACGACAGCAGCCAGCGGTTTCACATACAGATTGAAAAGTGTGGGGCTTAAAGCAGATCCCTGAGGGACTCCCAGACCCAGAGAGTGGAAGGAGGACTGGCCAGGTGGAATGGCTACTTTGAAAAACCGGTCCGAGAGGAAAGAGTGGAACCACTGAAGAGCCTTCCCCACAATACCTACTTCCTCCAGGCGCCGCTCCAAAATGTCATGAGACACCGTATCAAACGTGGCGCTCAGGTCTAACAATAGGAGCGCCGCGGTCTGCCCCGCATCCAGCACTGACCGCAAATGCTCGGTCATAAAGAGCAACGCCGTTTCAGTGCTGTGTTGTGAGCGAAACCCATTTTGACTCTCGTCAAGAATATTATTACGAGAGAGATGGGCAGACAGAATTGAATTTACGTGTGCCTCTGTGACCTTGGCCGCCCAAGGCAGGAGGGAGATAGGCCGATAGTTCTCCGGAAGCAAGGGGTCAAGACTGGGTTTCTTCAGAATAGGGCTGACCACCGCTTGCTTCCAGGAGGAAGGAACCACGCCCTCACTGAGGGAGAGATTGATCAGATCAAAAATAGGCTCACGACAGTGGGGCGGGAGAAGAGTGAAGACCTCCGGCTTCAGCGGGTCTAAGGGAGAACCAGATTTAATTTTAAGGCTCAGGGTGTCAAATACCTCTTTAGACATGGCCGGTAAGGAGGACAGAGTTTCAAAAACCGGGACCTTCACAGCACTAGGAGCATCTCCGGGAACAGATGGTATAAATCCACGGTAGATTGCCTGTACCTTCTCTACGAAAAAAGATGCCAAACTTTCGCAGTGGGAGTCCGTACAGATTTCTAGCGAGGTGGCCCGCTTCCCCATCAGGTCTTTAAGTACCTTAAAGATTATTTTGGAGGGGTTGGGGCTATTGGAAAACTCAGATGCATAATAGGCGGCTCTAGTTTGACAGATAGCCCTGTGGTATATCTTCAGCTGGGCAAAGTACAGCGATTTTAGCGTGGAATCAAAGGATTTCCTCCAGGCCCTCTCAGCTCGCCGGCAAGTTCTCTTGAGCTCGGCAAGAGTCTCATTATACCAAGGACTGCGGGTTTTAGCGTGACATTTAGACCAACGCAGAGGTATAAGAGAATCGAGGGCGGTAAGGATCCAGTTGCAAAACTGTTCGTATCCCTGTTCCACATTCTGCAATTTGCTTAGAGGCTGTGCCTCCAGTATCCTGACAAACTCCTCCAGTTTAAGTTTACGCCAATTGCGCTTTAGGATCTGTTTATCCACAGGTTTAAATTGTGGGTTATCTAGGGGACATGACACTTTAACCAGCATATGGTCCGACCAACCCACCGCCATCGGGTCAGATGTTCTAGCCCGGCCTAAGGTGGTGAAGAAGGGATCAAGTATATGTCCTCCTGTATGGGTGGGGGAGGTGACAAGCTGGTTAAGTTGCATCGCTTCAAGGTCCGCTAACAAAGAGCTGATGGGTGGAGATGACGTCTGATCGAAATGTATGTTGAGGTCACCTACTATGTTGAAGTTGGCACATCTAGGAGCCAGCGAGCTAACCACATCGGCGAGAGCGGCCTTGAAGGCAGTGTCATTCCCCGGTGGACGATAGATGAGTACGCCGCTCAAGGTAAATGGATGACTGACCGTTACCTTAAAAGAGGCGCTTTCACACATCGGAAGATCCAGAGCTTTCCACTGTGAGAGTGGCACTTAGCAAAAATACTCAGCTGCTAACAATAAAGTCAGTAGAAAAGCTCCATGAATGGGTGTCATCAGCCTTTGAGATATTAATCCTAAAAACAACTTTGAAACAAGGAAAAGTGAAGAAGAAGGCACTTGGATGATTAAAGGACTAAGAAAGATTAAAATGCAAATCTCAACACTTCAACGCAGATGGCTGAAGTCCAAGAACCCTCAGGATAAAATGAGCCTTAACAGACACAATAGACTGTAACAAATGTATACATATAAAGAAAGAAAAAGTCCATTACTCAAGCATGGTCGACAATGCCAAACGCCCAGCCAAGAAACTGCACAACATTGTATCTGAATTGCAAAGAGCTGCAAATCCCACCTCATTTTGACCAGACGTCTGCAATAAATGAGCAATAGATTAGCGAAACAAATCACACACACTGGCTTCTTTTGAAGCAGCCGAGGGAAACAACAGTTTTACTATGATACAGATGATATAATGACACAGATAAAAACCATCACTGTAGACACAAAGGGCTTCATTTACAAAACAATGGTGCAGTGCGGCCCTGCAAGCCATTTTGCTGCACCTAGCTGCCTTATTTTTAAAGCACAGGTATACATTGTAATAACAACAATATGATGCATCTGTGTGCTTTCCCCTGCGCTTATGCACAATTAGCTGCCATGCGCCAGCGCAGGCACCCGTGCATCACGTTGCAAGGATGCCTGCGTTACGGTAATTATTGTTTTTGTAAGAACAGAGTCCTGTGCACACGTTTTGTAGGAAAATAGGTTCTGGTGTCAGAACTCCACCGTTTTACATGTGATAAAGATTTATCATTTAAACTTGATCTGTACAATCGATGGTCGTCAGCCGACACGTGTTTCTTCACACCGTGTACTTGATGTGACTCATCAGGGCTGTCAAAATCTCGCAACGGTGGAAAATATCCAAACCAGCTGCGTGCGCAGTGTTGGAAAAAGGTGATGGCCATTCCCTGCTTGGGTTGGAAGGGTAAATAAGGGTAAATAAAGGACGGATAGGTCCTGAATCAAAGGCAGGGTCCCGTTACCCGGAGCCAGAACCGACCACATCCCTGCACACACCCGTGCGGCCATCTGTTGAAGGACCCTGCCTTTGATTTGGGACGTATCCGTCCTTTATTTACCCTTCCACCCCGAGCAGGGAACAGCCATTGCCTTTTTCCAACACTGCGCACACAGCTGGTTTGGATATTTTCCACCGTTGCGACTTCTTTTCCACACAAGATTTTGACAGCCCTGATGAGTCACATCAAGTACACGGTGTGACGAAACACGTGTCGGCTGACGAGCATCGATTGTACTGATCAAGTTTGAATGATAAATCTTTATCACATGCAAAACCTGGAGTTTGACCCTCATTTATTCAAATGAACATTGTCCTTATGGTGGGGTTCTGACACCAGAACCTATTTTCCTACAAAACGTGTGCACAGGACTCTGTTCTTATATGTTTGGTATAGATCTCCTATACCACTGCAGGGGTTGTTAGCTTTGGGTTTGTTTTCCCCTGACCTGTTTGCACCGTGATACAAGTGTATTTTCAGATTTACTTACTAGTCATACACGCATGAGCACCATATCTTCCTGTCCATCAATGCAAACCCTTTTCTTTGTCTACATGATTGTTTTTGTGCAGGAAGGGACACCTTCCTGCAGAAAAACAATCATTGAAGGCATTTTCCTCTTTCGAAGTGTGCTGCAGAATGAAAAATGCATCGAAAGAGGAAAAAAGAGGAGAAATAAAACTATTCCTCCTGGTTGCGTCACTTTACCTTTGTAAATCTGGAAATGCATCAGAATCCATGGATGTTGCGTGGGACACCCACAGCAACACCCCTTTCATGCGCAGAGCAGCGTAAAAAAGGTCCTTATTTATAAGGATATGAAAAGCCATGCAGGGTGACTTTATGTGGGATTGTAAATATGGGCAGCCACACTGTGCCTCCGGTGCGCCAATATAAATGGATGCGCCGGCAGTGCAATGGCCTTGTAAATGAGGCCCAAAATCTCCAGCTATAGCAGCCTTTCAAGAAAGTACAGCCTTAGAATGTGAAGAACTGCAGACGAAGCTGCTGCGCGCCTGAACCCTGCTCTTCACAACGTATCAAAAAGATCCCTCAGTCCACATTGGCATCTAAACCAGTCAGAAATATTACCAACAACTCCTTAAAAAAGAACTCTCCCAGAGAAATTAAGAAAGCATACATGCGTCCACTACTAAAGTAGAACAACTTGACCCTGAAGGCCCCAATAGAAAGAGACCAACCTGTGTTGTGCCTTTCCTTGGCAGACTTCTGCAAAGAGCGGCCCCTTCCAGATCTCAGAAGAGATGAAAATAAACATCTGCTTTATAACATATACATGAAACCACTGATCAATCTTATTAGCACTCAACACCTGGCAGGGATAGGAAAAAACTGTATAACTACAATGAAAATATGATAAGCAACACTACAAGTGTACCCTCAAGTAGTGACCAAGGAAGACTGTCCCTGGCACAGAAATGTGTGACTTGTACCAAGGTTCCAGCACATCTGATTTTGTAGAGCTCTGAGTGTGGACAAGACTTTATACCAGAACAAAGGGAGTGTCAGCCTACTGGCTCACTTCATCACATGTGTGCTGATACTGAACGACTCACAATTTTAGTGCAAACTCAAGATCTTCTGCATGCATGTGTGTGGTCTTTGATGATGGAATCACACAATGGACATTTGTCATAGGCCTGTGGTTTACATTTTGGGTACCATGGCCTTACATCTCCAGACGCTGAAGGTGACGTTGTTTACACACACACAGGGAGTGTAGTGTTAGCAACCATGAAGCTGGAGGGAGGGAACCTGTACACTGAAATGGGGAACTGGGATACAGGATCCCCCTTAGAAAATAAGGGCCTTCTTTATAGTTTGGTGAAAAGAATACACAGGCAAAGCATGCTGGATATCCTGTCTTCCATGTTTGAACAGACACCGGGCCCATTGTGCATACTGAAAGTCATAAAGTTAGACTTTTGGTATTCACAAAGGCCATTTACGACTTTTGACTAAATTTATCTTTGCGAATCGGGCCCTTAGACTTTCATTCACTTGTAGTATGGTGGACCGGATATCTGTATGTTGCATTTTCATAGATGCATATATCATCCCTACCTATTCTTTTCCATAACAATGTGCTTCAAGTCAGATCTGTGCCCATAGAAGAGGCCATACTTGTGCATGGGTGTATTTAGACTTACTTAGAGTCTGGTGGACAGGGCACATGATGAATTACCCTGTCGCCCACACAACCCACTCTCTCCAGTAGAGTGGACAGTCATGTTTCTAATGACCTTGCTGGCTCTGTGTGGGATAAATTGCTACCAAGGTCCAGTGGAGTAGTCTTTGTCTAAGGAAGACCACCAGACTGTCCACCCAATTTAGAGGGCATAGTATGGTCATATGTATGTTCTGCTCATCACCACCAGGGTAAACTAGACAGTCATGGACCGAGAAAGTATAACGAGCCCCATGTCTTTGACAGACACGTCAAGCATCCACTACCTTAAGTCTGCCTTGAAAAATTATGACTGTCACCATAGGTATGTCTGACAATATGGCAGACCAGTAGTATGTCGTTGACGGAGGCACCCATTACATTGCTTCGGTTAATAACAACTATGCAGTCCCCCTTACATTCAAGACAGTCACATTGTCCTCCAAGCAATGTCTATCAAATTTCACTGAAATTACAATAATTAAATGAAAAACATTTGATAGCAACACCCATCATAGAGACATTGAATCAGCAATTTAAATTAATTATTTCCAGACATCAGAGTACAAACTGCCCCCACAAGCACCCCCCTCCCACCTATTGTGAAGGCCATGGCAGCATCACAGGTCTGTGCAACTGGATCCTTTCAGAATACAGTGGGAGATTTTGATGGAACATCTCAGCCAACTTGACCAGCTGTCCTCCAGCAGGTGATGGATGTGAGGCTCAGATTTCTAAAACACTGCATCCAATTTTCTATTGATAATGCGGTACTGGACAATTTCAAGGCTGAGTTCTATGGACAGGGAGGCACACTGCACGTGGCTTGTGTCGCCTCATCAATGGAACAAGATGTACCTCAACTTGAAGCTTTTCCACTCCATCAATCTGCAGGTGGTTTGAATTTGAATTTAAAATATTTATATAGCGCTACATACACCATGCGGTTTCTTGGCGCTGTGGAGACTAAATTAGCAGTAGGAACGCAAATACTGGTAAAGAAACAGGAAATGAGATCCGTTTACATTGGAAAAGGCTTGGTTTGCATTGCAGACGTCTAGATCACCAATGTCTGTGCAAAATGTCCTGCTTCTAGTCATGGTTAACGGGTGCTATGCAACAGCTGCTTACTACAACAGATGGCAGACATTGCACTGAGAAGGGCTTGGCTTTTTGGTGAGTTTCACTTGTTATGTTACAGCCATGTTAACAGTTAGGTGGACAGCCATACATCAAATGTATAAAGTTTGTGTATTTCTGATTTTCTGGTGACCCGGGGTATCCCAGTCGTATCTGGCTGTTGACATCACTGAGGGACATAAGCATGCACAATAAGTCTATTTCACTGAGATCCATGTCAAAACAAGGGGTTATGTGGAGAAGGCATTGTGGGTCCTGAAGGCTCGGTTCAGGTGCCTGGGCACGGTGCAGGGGCCCTCCTCTGCCCCTGACAAGGTCTACCAGATTGAGGTGCTCTGTTGTTTGCTTCACAACATTCTCCTGGGGAGGAACATGATGAGTGCTAGCGGCAACCTGAGCGGGATACTAGGGACATGTGTCAGCAGGATGACGGTGGTAAGAAATGCGGCATTGGCTTCGGGTAATAACTCACTGACACAATCTATGCATGACGGTAAGCGGTTGGCATGATTGAGTCACTTGGTGTTGAGCAATTTGGATATATCAACTTTGTCAAATAAACTAACAGGAGGACTGTTCTATCTGACTGTGGTTTGTGGTGTTTTTAAAATAAACTCTTGAGATAAATATGGGAGAGAGTAGTGATGCTTATATTGCTATCAGTACAAAGTGCAGCTGGACCATGAATGACGGTACATTCCAAAATCATGCATGATGGCAAATCTCATAGTTTACCTTTTAAAAAATGTGTATGATATCAATATATACAAAAAATATTTTAAAACTAATCTTTGCCCAGTACTCATGATATGATTTTCTTATTCCTTCCTAGGTCATCTTTTTTTACCTTCTCATGGAGATTTCGTCTGGGGGAAAAATGAGGAATTACTGGGAGAACCAGACCCAGATTGACAGATTCATGCTAATTTCTCATTTCTTAGTGGACACTGAGAGGGGCAGATTGTTCTCGTCCTTGAAGTTACCAGGACCCTAGTATTGCTACCTCCAGGGTTGGGGAATATTCGGTCCACACATATTCCGGCCCACCCTAAACGTAATGATGGCCTAAGCCGTAGACTATCTGAATCTTTGCATGATAGGCCAGAAATGTGACTGTAAATTGTATATGAGACAATGTATAAATTACTACATCTCAAACGCCACTGGTTGCAAGAGTGCATTAAACCACTAGTGCACTGCTTCAGAAGTGCTCCTGTGTGCCCTGGGGCTATCTTCTGCCAAGACTCCAAGGACCCCAGAGAAAAGTGCCACCTTCCCTGTTTCATTTGGGAAAACCTAGGAGATCTTCATGTCCCTGGGTCTCAACGGGAGATTTGGAACAGACAACCTCACTTGGTCATGATGAGGCTTGCGATGCTTACCTAGCTGATCGCCGCCAATTGAGGGATTGACCAGGCATGCAGGATATATCATGGTCAGGTCAAACAGAAGAGGCGTAGGTCAGACGAATGGTGAGGAAAACTAATGCCTCTCCCCTGCTCTCTCATGGCGGTTTGACTGCCATGAAAAGGCAGGCAGAAAGTGAGGTGCCTGCCACGCGGTGCAGGGATGAACAGATTCTCCCATTTGTCTATGGGAGCTTGAGTTACAGCCAGTTTATCGCCACAGCACAATCTCCGATAGAGAAATGGGTGTATGCAACCGCAGCATGTGCGTTCGCATTGTACTCATATTCGTCAGGACCACTGACCCGAGTTTGATCAGTGCCAAGACCGCAATGGTGTCGACATCGTAATTAGGCCCTTAATGTATACTGTAACAAATATAACAAATAAACCTACTTTAACAAAGTTAAACACATACACACACACACATATAAATATATATCTATATTCACTGAAAAAACCATAGGTTTCAGGCACATTATAGTTAGAAATTGGGATTTAAAAAATGTTTGAAATTCACTGAAAAAAACATAGGTTTCAGGGATGTTATAGTTAGTTGGACATTTCACTCATAGAAAACCATAGAAATTCCACTGTTATAGTTAGTCCAGCTAACTATAACTCGTGCCCCCGCAATGCACTGCTGATGACGTCACATTTTGCATCATTCATGACATGGTCAGTGACATCACTGATGAAATCACTGATGACATCTCAAATGACATTACTGATGACATCATCCAGTGAATGTGTGTTTCTAGGGGTTGAAACGCGTTATGGCGGGCTGACTGGTCACGATTGAATAAAACTTGATTGGCACTATACCTGGGTCCATCTTCGTCCTTCTTTGCTGTGGTTAAGGTGATTTCTGAAGTGAGGTTGGAGAAATATATATATATATATATATATATATATATATATATATATTTATATATATATATATATATATATATTACCTACTGGCGGTCGCCAGTAGGTATATATAGTTAGGATTTTTTCTCTATGGGATTTTTGAAAATTCTATGTCTAATAACTTTGGCGTTTGTGGACGGAATTGGCTGAAATTTTCAGGAAAATGGCACATTTTGTTTCTGAGCAGCCCTTGAAAATTTGGAGGGGGTTCATCAAGGGGGGGCCGAGAAAAAAGGGGGGTCCCAAAACGTGTTTTTAACATTGAGTTTTCCATAGGGCGGTTGGCCTCACTTTTAGCCCGAACGGCTGAATGGATTTGCACGAAACTTGGCAAAATTGTAGGGACTGGTAGCCCGATGTGCCTTTTGTAGGTCTCAATATATGTGCTCCAGTGGATTTTGAGAAATTAACGTTTAAAAAAAGATATATATCTGTAACAGTGGACCGGGCAGCGTCCCAGGACGCGTACTTTTCGCGCAACGGAGCTTTGTGAAGCGAAGCTGATTGGTTCTCTGGCGTCTGTCAACATTCCAAAAAGTCCGTAGCGGCCGCCATCTTGTCTCTCGGTAGGATCGAGAGACAAGAGGAGGCCAAAACAAAGGGGGAAATAACCATAAGGGGGCATAGTAGATCCTCGCTGACCCCCTAGGTTTGATGTGGAGGTTTTAAAAGGGCCCCGCGGGGCAAAAAAAAATAATAATAATAATAATCGAACGGCTGAATGGATTTGCACGAAACTTGGCAAAATATTAGGGACTGGTAGCCCGATGTGCCTTTGCTAGGTCTCAATATATGTGCTCCAGTGGATTTTGAGAAATTAACGTTCAAAAAAAGATATATATCTGTAACAGCGCTCCGCTTCGCGTAACGGAGGTTTGCGAAGCTGATTGGTCATTCTGTCACTGGGCTATAGTTGGGCTACATCTGGCTGATATTTGGGCTACATTTGTTTTTTTTGTGTCTGGCGGCCATCTTTGGGCTACATTGGGCTACATTGGGCTTCATTGGGCTACATTGGGCTACATTTGGGCTCCAACATATATATAGGCCAATGTAGCCCAATATATATTTTTCAAAGTTAATTTTCGTAAAAACCACTGGAGCATATATCTTGAGACATAGCAAAGGCACATCGGGCTACCAGTCCCTACAATTTTGCCAAGTTTCGTGGAAATCCATTCAGCCGTTCGAGCTAAAAGTGAGTCCAACCGCCCTATGGAAATGAAGGAAATGAATGGGTAATTTGTAATTAGCAAATAGCTAATCGCAAACTAGGAATGGTAAAGAATCGCTATTTATTCCTTAAAGTTCGCTATTTAGGAAATGCAAAAAACTTTGATGATACATATGGCGGTTCATCTCTAACAAGATAAGAAGCATAGGGATAGATTTATGATGACTGGCGCATCACCAGGGATGTGTTAGTCATTCTGTGCCGCTGTTCCGTCACCTATGGTGTGCTGCATTTACAATGCGGCGCATCATGGGGCAAAAACAGCACAGATGCGTGATGTATCTGTGCCGTAAAGGTGGCGCATTGCTGGAGTTGTATCGCAAGTGTGATGAAGCTCCAGCAAGGGTCGGGGGTGCCCCTGTCGCAGGGTTTCTGTTCTCACACAGAACTGTGGACAGAGGATTGGAACCTCGGCGAATTAGGGTGTCCCAAAACTCACGTTAGTAATCAAAAACCCCTTAGCAAGCTAGGTACAGTGTCACATTGAATATAACAAACTCTCAATGTTTAGACAATCCAGAATATGAACTTATAGTACCTCAGGATACGTGGAACTCATGAACAGTCGGTCGTTATATATTTCTTAGAAACCAGAACATGGAGTTAAGAAGAACACATGTGTATTTGAAATGTTTATTTACTAATGCCGTCTTCTCAGGCGTAGTATCTTAGATAATACAAGTACACATATTATCAGTAGCAAAATTACCAGCATAGTTACTAGTACATAAAAAGCGAATGGTGATAGTATGTTAACATGCTGTAAATGAATAAGAGTTAGCAACACTTATAAGCAGCCGCGGGCCGTGGAGGGAGTTACGGTGAGGCAGGGAGGCGGGGAGGGGGAGAAGCAGGGTGGAGAATACAAGTACACATATTATCAGTAGCAAAATTACCAGCATAGTTACTAGTACATAAAAAGCGAATGGTGATAGTATGTTAACATGCTGTAAATGAATAAGAGTTAGCAACACTTATAAGCAGCCGCGGGCCGTGGAGGGAGTTACGGTGGGGCAGGGAGGCGGGGAGGGGGAGGGGCAGGGTGGAGAGGGCTCCACCCTGCTTCTCCCCCTCCCCGCCTCCCTGCCTCACCGTAACTCCCTCCACGGCCCGCGGCTGCTTATATCTCACCCTCCCTAATACACATATTATATTATTTGCTAAGAAGGTCTCTTTGTGTTGGTTTAGGGCGTGCCCATACTTTAGTGTCTTAGATTTGAAGGAATCACATCAGCATACACCAGCTCTCTCTTCATGTGAACCGCATCAAGTGTTGTGTATGTGTGTTCGGCAAAGCAATATAAAACCCGCCTCATGCCCAGAATTGGCAGAAGTTGCACTTATGTTATGAGTATGAAGTCGTGGAGATCAGACCTCATAACAATTCTGTATCGTGTTGTTCTTGAAACTTTAGCACTCGCTGTACAGATATAGTTTAACAAGCAAAGCAGATAGTAGAGCAATAACATATTATTCTCATGTAAACCACGATGAACTACTAGGTTGAAAGCTAAAGCAACAACTAAGTGTCGTGTGCAGAAGTTGCAAAAAAGGAAAAATGGCGTTTAAACCGGTAATGAGCCCATGCTAACTTAACACGGTGTAAAGATATCCAGGACCTAGATGACACCTCCCCATGATCCGGAAACGAACTGAATAAGATAATAGAAGTGCCATCTCATGAGAGCAGATTGCAAGTTTATATGTGGACGGTCCGCAAGGTAAAGCATTAAAAACTAGGAAAATTTAATGCTAAAGAAAAATAAAACAGCCAAGTACTTTATCGAGTCTTAAGCCAATAGGCAAGGTAAATAATAAAAACTTGACAAATAAGTCAATGAATTGTCAATGAAATGCTAGTACTCAGCATATCAAACATGAAAAAGGTCTATGACATAACTGTGTATGCAAAATAAGCTGCAACAGCCTCCAATAGGAAGTCACCGTCTTCATCCGAAAACAGTTCAGCCATCCAATTTAAAAGCGGAAAAGAACATACGTGCTCTCCCAGCACCGGATCCTCTATCACCATCAGAGGACAGCTCGGTGGGTTTTCAAGAAAGCTCTGTTCCAAGAAAGACTGTGCTGCCGCCAGTAAATTCCAGGGACCAATTAGTCCATGCATCAATGCCACAGCCATAATCCTTTCGCCAGGACAAACCAACTCGTGAGTAATGATAGGAGTCATCAGCTGATTAAAGTCGACGTCAGGAGAAACCGGTCCGCAGAGACACAAATCAATGGCCCAATCGAAATCACAGGTCAGGCAGTGAAATACAGGCTGGACACAGGTGAAGTAGGAGAATCGAAAAGATAATCCATATGCCATGCTTAATAACGCCAACGGCATTGTGCCATAATATTCTAGCATGCGATTGCGGAACAGTGTCAGCAGCTGCAGGGCGGGAGGTTGCATAGAAGGGACATCCATATTTAAAAATGTAAAAAAGCACAAGAGCGTCCGCTGGTAATGCAAGTAAAAATGGCAATCCACGAAGCAGAGTGGAGAAAATAGAATGAAAGAAAGCAGGGATGACTCCAAAGATTTTCTCAAATGAAGTCACGAGACCACTGGTAACAACTTTAAAAAAGTGCGCCAGGGCCTTTGTGGAGGATGTGTTAAAGATAGTCCGAACCATCTTGCTGAAATTGAAAGGCAAATCTGAATTGAAAAGGGTCTGCACCTCTGTACGGGTGTTCGCTATGTGAAGCACGAAAGTTTCACGGGCCGAACTCAAGGCCACCTCTCTCTGAGACAAAAGAGCTCTTATTCTTGCCATGCCGTTGAAATCTGCTCCCAAGGTTGGTATTTGTGGCCAGATTGAAAACTCCCTATGTTCATGTGTGGGAGGAAATAGAACATTTCTGCAGCAAATAACCCGTTCACTTACTGTTACGATAAAAGGAATACTTTTAATTAACCAAGAACAATCTTCATTATTGAGCATCAAATAACTACCATTTTCCAACAACTTGAACGTGGGGATGATAGCAGGAACTGGCGTGCCTTGCAACACGCAAGCCATATTTGGTCGGTGTTTGTTGCATGAACCGTGTAACTGTATGTGCCTACACATTAGTGAATGATCTGGCGTCTCAGTGCATTCCTCTCCATTCAGATAAACTTCTTGATCATCTTTGAAACATCTGTATGTGTATGGAAGCGACCAGACCTCATGAAGAAAAGCACTACCTAAAGGTTCATAACGACCTATTGGTATATATTTCATACAATTTGAAAACTTATATAAAGCAAAAGGCAGCGTTATTAAACCGTGGATAAGGCACGTTGTCAAAAAACCCGCAATCCTCTGCTGATGATGTCACTGAGCATGTCATGAATGATGTAATATGTGACATCATCAGCAGTGGATTACGGGTAATAGTATCTCTAGTTTACTCCCCTATAGCTGTCTTTCTTTTAACATAAGTCTCTGTTTCCTTCCCTTATACTTACTGTTTTTGGTTCGCTTCCGGTTCGCGTACCGGCGAGCGAACTGGGAAGCGAACTAAGAGAAATAGAGGTTGGCACAGTTCCAAATATTGTACCAATTTTTTAATAACGGGGAGGTAGTTCTGAAAAGAACTTTTTTTTTATTGTTTTTGTTGTTTTATATTTTTTTTTATTTTTTTTCGGAACATTTTTTTACTTTTTTTGAATTTTTCTGAACAGTTTTATATTTTTTGGGGGTTTTCTTGGAGGGGGCAATGAAAACAATTCATTGTAAAGGGCTCAACAGGAGCAACAAAACAAAAAAAAAGTATTTATTATTTTGGGCGTTTCGTACAAACTTGCATATGATAGTCAATAGCTCTGTTGATCAGAGTGATGCTTCTTTCTCCGTAGCAAATGAATCCATCGCAAAATACGCAGATGTGTTTTACTTCACCAAATCTCATTTGTATATTTGGCACCATCTCCCTGCCCTCTGGTCCCGTTACTTCCGGTACAACAGATCTTCTGGCCATAATAGGGAGATTATCTAGGTCGTTCCGAAACTGTGCAGCACTGTAGTTGTTAGGATGCCACCTAGTCATATGGCGATGCATTGTGTAGTTTCCGAAACTGTATTTTTTCTCGGTTCCTCTGGACAGTCTATCTTGACATATAAGGCAAGTTACGTATCTTGCATTTACTTTTTTCTGACCGTTGGGAATTTTAAAAAATTGCCAAATGAAGTTTTCTTTCCGGTGAGACGTCCTGGGTTCCTCAGGCAAAAACTGCCTCTCTTCCAGCTCTTCCTCGTCTTCCTCTTCTTCCTCTTCTTGCTGAATTATAACTTGAGCAGGTGGTCCACTCTTCCTTGGATGTGGTGGAGGTGGTGGGGAAGCACCAGCTGAAGCTACTAAAGAAGCCATTGCTCAGTGATCACAAAGGGTCTTTCTCTCACAATGATGAAAGTCAGAGTGAGGAAAGAAGGAGGGATTTTCATCATTTGGGAAAAACAAGAGTTCTCAACCAATGAAAAGTGTTCATTTTAGATTATATGACCTAGTCTTACATCATTAGGAAACCAAAAGTGAAATGAACCAATGAAAAGTGTTATTACCAAGTCACATGACCTGCTGTGTTTACGTTAAGCGCTTTGCAGGGCCTCCCGGTTTGCTTCCAGAAACCTGCGCTTTGCGACTCGCTTCGCGTACCAGTTCGCTAACGTAGCACGTCATATGACGTATCACGCGACAACGTGAAACGTCATGCGGACGGGAGGCGTCACGATGTTGTTTTCTAACGCGGCACTTGCGGTAAAGAAACGTTTACCGGCTCGCGGTCTATTTCGCGGCATCAAGGTCAGCTAACGGGAAGGTTCCCGATTCGCGAAGCGGGAACGAAGAAAAAAAAATATTTAAAAAATTTTTTATTCATAAACATATAAAATATATTTTTGGATTTAAAGAAGAATACATTTTACAGCTACAGATATTAGCTGTTAAAAAACCAATGAAATTCACTGAAAAAACCATAGGTTATAGACCATATATAGTTAGGAATTAACATTTACAAAACCTTGAAAATTCACTGAAAAAACCATAGGTTATAGACCATATATAGTTAGGAATTAGCATTTAAAAAACCTTATTTTACTCACACAAAACCATTGAAATTCCATATATAGTTAGTTGCACTAACTATATATCGCGCACCCGCAATCCACTGCTGATCATGTCACATATTACATCATTCATGACATGGTCAGTGACATCACTGATGACATCTCAAATGACATCACTGATGAGATCACTGATGACATCTCATTTGACATCAATGACCACATCACTGAAGATATCATTCATGTGACAATACAATGCATCTCCTCACATTTTAATATAACCTCTGTTTCACCCAGTGTTAAATACAGAGTATAATTTTTGAAACCATTGACACACCAATACTAGTTACTACATACGTACTCACTGATTCTTACGTCTACACACACATTCACTCATTCACCCATACAATCATTCATACATACAATCACTCATCTTTACAACACTATCATATGCACTCATACACCTATACAGACACTCACACTCTGCCACTCATCCATGGAGTTACTCACACACCTAGTCAGTCCTGTAAAGAATCAATCACACTTCCATTTTCTTGTCTATACAGTTAAACATAGAGCACCTTACATTTTCAAACATATACTAACACATACTTACTTTCTTATACAATCATTGATACAAGTACACATTGATCTGCACAGAGTCACACACCTCCCAGCCAGCCACACACACACTCAGTCTCCCATACAAATACTTGGACAATCAATCAATAACCCATATAGTTAATCATATAGCTACTGATCAACACATGCAGCAGTTTACAGAACAACAGACATAATGATGCACAAATTAAGACAGTTTAGTCACTAACCCATGCACTCAGTGAGACACATTTAATCACTCACTCATACATTCAGTCATGCACCTACTAAATCCTTCGTCCAGACACTTATACATCTACTCATTCTTCAATATGTAAAACATATTTAAACTTTACAGAAACACACAGTCACTGGATGATGTCATCAGTGATCTCATCAGTGATGTCATTTGAGATGTCATCAGTGATGTCATCAGTGATGTCACTGACCATGTCATGAATGATGTAATATGTGACATGATCAGCAGTGGATTGCGGGTGCGCGATATATAGTTAGTGCAACTAACTATATATGGAATTTCAATGGTTTTGTGTGAGTAAAATAAGGTTTTTTAAATGCTAATTCCTAACTATATATGGTCTATAACCTATGGTTTTTTCAGTGAATATATATATATATATATGCCAAGGTGTATTGAAGAATGAATGGGTGTATAAGAGTCAGGATGGATGATTAAGTAGGTGTGTGACTGACTGTATAAGTCAGTGATTAATTGTGTCTTGCTTAAAGCATGTGTTAGCGATTGATACAGACATTCACGCAGTTTAGGTTGTAAGTTGGTGTGTAAGCAGTTCCATGGTTTGGTTAGCAGCTAAATGAGGATCTATTTGAGCTATTGATTGCTTATCTGAGTACCTGAATGGGTGCCTGAGTGTCTGTGGGGATGGGTAGGGGGTGTGACTCTATGCATAGATGGGTTAGTGGATAATTCACTGGGTATATGTGTTCAAGACTGTATCTGCGAAGGGCTGTATGGCTCGTGAGTGTGTATGGGTGTGTTCGTGAGTGAATTGATGCCTCAGTGGTACTTGTGTGAGTAACTGCATATGTGAAAGGCAGAATATGTGCATGTTGGAGTGTATAAATGACTATATGTGAGAGTGAGTGATTGTGAGAGTGCCTGTATGGATCAGTGTTTGCTTGTATTAGTTATTGTATTAGAGTGTAAGTATGTGTTAGTATATGCTTAAATAAGTGAAGTGGCATGTGTAGAACTGTACAGGTGAGTAAATGAAAGTGTGATTGATTATTTCCATTATTGACTAGGTGTGTGAATAACTTCTATGAATGAGAGGCAGTGTGTGAGTGTCTGTATAGATATATGACTGGATATGATAATGCTGTATTGATGGTTGACTGTATGTATGAGTGACTGTATGGGTGAATGAATGGATGTGTGTGTAGACCTAGGAATTAGTGAGTGGATATGTACTAACTGGTATTGGTGTGTTCATGGTTTCAAAAATTATAGTCTGTATTTTAGAGTGGGTGTATCAAGTGTTATATTAGGGTCTGATGAGGTGCATCAGATCTTCACGTGGATGATGTCATCAGTGATGTCATCAGTGATGTCACTGACCATGTCATGAATAATGTAATATGTGACGTCATCAGCAGTGCATTACGGGGGCACGAGTTATAATTAGCTCAACTAACTATAACAGGGGAATTTCTATGGTTTTCTTTGAAATGTCCAACTAACTGTAACATCCCTGAAACCTATGGTTTTTTCAGTGAATTTCAAAGATTTTTCAAATGCTAATTTCTAACTATAACGGGCCTGAAACCTATGTTTTTTTTCAGTGAATTTCAAAGATTTTTAAATGCTAATTTCTAACTATACTGTTCATTAAACCTATCTTTTTTTGTGTGTTTTTTAATTATCATCCCATTCTCAACTTGGTGAAAACTGCAAATCTCACCACTCTTCCATCAATACCTTACGGCAACAAAATCGCCACAACTAACGCTAATGATATGCAAAGTAGGCGTTCCCATGCAAAAGAAAACACGAAAAAACCACTTCCCCATATTTTCAACGACCAGCCAAATCTGCAATGTGATCTAAAAAGCAGGCAATAAGCCGAGTTAGCAGTAACAAATTAACATCAACCTTTAACTGGTGTAAGGAGGTCGACTACTCTGTTAATTGAACCCAATTCACAGCCACATCTAAAGACCAACACGTGATAGAGCTACTGATCATGCACCTCCGACACCCAACAAGGCCACAACACCCAGCGCCACCACCACCAGAACCTCCCCCCGGACCACCCCCCTACTACCTCCTCGACACAGGCCCCCTGCAAACCCAGCAGCACAGCACCTCAGACTTATGTCTGTACCGACTACTGTTGTCAATCTAGACTGTGGACAGCAGGGCTCACAATTCAGATGCAGTGGCGACTACAGATGACGCAGTCCAGTTCGCAAGACTTGTTGCTCCCAGTGCGGCCCGCCCGGAACATGCATCATTGCAGGATGCGCACACGCTGTTTGTTTAGCGTGCTACTAACTCACTGCACCATAAGTCATCGCCATGTGGCCTTATCAAGGCAGAATTCATTACACAAAAGACATTGCTCTCAGTGCGGCCCGCCGGCACCACGTATCATCGCAGGGTGCACACACGCTGATTACTCCAGGTACCACTAACTACAGCTCAACTGAACACCACGTGGCCTTGAGCCGATCCTGACCACTGCCTCCGCTCTACACTGGGGTTACACGGTTCACAAATCAAGATTAGTAGCGATGCAAATTGTGAAGACCAAATGCTCCCAATCTCTGCAGCTCAAGTCAACGTCACCTGCCTGTGGACCTTTGCTGACTGCTGCCTCCAGCCTACACTGTGGAAGACCGGCAACATGTGGTGCCGACTAACCATGTTCAACACAAGCCGATTCCACATGTGTAACTGTGTCCCGAGTCCTGAATGGCAGCAACCACAGCACCAGACTCCCTTTGATCCGTGAGGGGTATTTGCATATGGAAGGCTGGCGACACGTGGTCTCACTGAACCTGCACTACGCAGGCCGGTGGGGTCACCAGCGTATGCACGTGGCTGTGGGCCCTTGCTTACCGCTACCTCTGGCCTACACTGTGGAAGACAGGCGACACATGGTGCCACTAATCATCTTCAACACAAGCCGATTCCACATGTGGAACTGTGTCCTGAGTCCTGAATGGCTGTGACCCCAACTCCGTGAGACAACCCCAACACCCGACTACCTTCATTCAGTGAGGCTTATTTCCATATGGAAGGCTGGCGACACGTGCTGCCACTAACTCTGTTCAACACAAGTCGATCCCACATGTGTAACTGTGTCCTGAGTCCTGAATGGCAGTGACCCCAAGTCTGTGGCAGCGACCACATCACCACACTTCCTCTGATCAGTCAGGCATATATCCATATTCAACGGCGGCGACACTTGGTGCCACTAACTCTCTTTAACACATGCCGATCCCACATGTGTAACTGTTTCCTGAGTCCTGAATCGCACTAACCCCAAGTCCGTGGCACCGACCACAGCACCAGACTCCCTTCGATGAGTGAGGTATATTTCGATATGCAAGTCCGGGAAAACGTAGTCCCACTAACCCTCTTTAACACAAGCCGATCCCGCATGTGTAACTGTGTCCTGAGTCCTGAATGCAAGTGACCCCAAGCCGTGGCACCGACCACAGCACCACAATCCCTTCGATCAGTGAGGGGTATTTCCATATTCAACTACAGACTCCAGTAGGCAAGTAACTATCACAGTCCTACACCCAACATATTATCCTTTTAGTTTCCTCGCTTCAAGAACTTTTTTTATATCAGTTATAGCTTTACTACAATGACCAAATTAATCTTCAAATGCAAACTAACATGGAATAGCAGTCTACACTGCAGGCAATACAGCTCCCAATTACAATTTTAAATGCTAATTTCTAACAACAAGATTGTACTCAGAGAATACAACACTTCGTCAGTGTATTCTATACTTATTTAATTTTTTCATCATATGCCTACACTGAACTCAGTAGGGCTCACAATGAAAATTATTTCTTCATTCATTAACTACAGAGTCCACTAGGCAAGTAACTATTACAGGCCTCAAATCTACATAATATCTTTTTAGTATCCTTTCTTCTTGAACATTTTTTAAATCAGTTATAGCTTTAGTACAATAACCAAATTCATTTTCAAGTACAAACAAACACTCATTAGCAGTCTACACAGCGGGCAGCAGAGCTCGCAATTTCAATTTTGGACACGTGGTGCCAACTAAAACTGTCCAACACAAGCCGATCCCACATGTGTAACTGTGTCCTGAGTCCTGAATAGCAGTCACCCCAAGTCCGTGGCAGCGACCACAGCACCAGACTCCCTCTGATCAGTGAGGCATATTTCCATATACAAGGCCGGCGATATGTAGTCCCACTAACCCTCTTTAACACAAGCCGATCCCACATATGTAACTGTGTCCTGAGGCCTGAATGCTGTGACCCCAATTCCGTGGCAGCGACCACAGCACCAGACTCCCTCTGATCAGTGAGGCATATTTCCATATGCAAGGCCGGTGACACGTACTCCCTCTAACCCTCTTTAACACAAGCCGATCCCACATGTGTAACTGTGTCCTGAGTCCTGAATGCAAGTGACCCCAAGTCCGTGGCACCGACCAAAGCACAGCACTCCCTTCAAACAGTGAGGCATATTTCATATGCAAGGCCGGCGATAAGTAGTCCCACTAACCCTCTTTAACACAAGCCAATCCCTCATGTGTAACTGTGTCCTGAGGCCTGAACGTCAGTGACCCAAAATTCGTGACAGTGACCACAGCACCACACTCTCTTCGATAAGTGAGAGGTATTGCATATGGAAGGCCGGCGACACATGGGGTTGCTGAACCTGCACTACGCAGGCCGATGGGGTCACCAGCGTATGCACGTGACTCTGGGCCCTTGCTCATTGCTACCTCCGGCCTACACTACGGTCAGCACGCCTCACAATTCAGATATAGTCCTGATGCCACATGACACAGTTCAGTAGCCAAGACACATTGCTCCCAGTGCGGCCCGTCCACACCAAGCATCATCACAGGTTCACTTCATACAGTCTCAATGCTTCTGGTGCCACTAACCCTTTTTAACTCAAGCCGATCCCACATGTGTAACTGTGTCCTGAGTCCTGGCAGTGGCCCCAAGTCCGTGGCACCGACCACAGCACCTCGCTCCCTTCGATAAGTGAGACATATTTCGATATGCAAGGCTGGCAACATGTAGCCCTACTAACCCTCTTTAACACAAACCAATCCCACATGTGTAACTGTGTCCTGCGTCCTGAATGGTAGTCACCACAACTTTGTGGCAGCGACCACAGCATCAGACTCCCTTCAGTCTTATTTGTTGTTCTTTTCTTTAAATAATGATTTTTATATGTAAATCTATACATGACTAAGATTTTTCTTTGTCCAACCGCACAGGGACACTTCCGGGCCCAAGAAGGTTGTTAGGGGTATGATGGTAATGCAGGAAGAGGGTGTGTTACCTGCTGATGTGGGGAGAGGCAGCATCAAAGGGGTATCCATCACAGAAAGAACTCTGATATGTTTTCATGAATGCCTCGGACAGATGCCAGCTGACGGACTGAATCACAAAATGATTTTTCAATACTTATGTAGGGTGAGTTATGAACAGTTCACACCCAGGCTCGCAGAGGGACAGCTGCGGCCCGTCCGCTCGGCTCACAGATGCAGTACTATGAGCCAGCTGCTTCATTGTAGCTGTCCCTGCCCTGTTCCGTCGTACACCGCACCACTCCGATTAAGTTCAGAAGTTGGCCCCAGGTAGCTACCGGTTGCAGGCATACTCACTGTTAGTGTGCAGGTCAGTGGTCTAGTTCTCAACAAGTCACGGCCACTCCCTGAGGGAAGGTTTGCACACACACCACACCCATCCGTTACAGGCCTTGGGACCACACAAATAAAATAAATCGACAACGTCACATCCTTTATTGCCGGTGCTGACTGGATGGCGGATGCTCCACGGGTCTCAACCGTAAGGAGTCTTTGAGAAGTTGCGCAGAAGGTTAGTCCCACCCTGATCTGTATAGCCGTCAGGGGCCTACCATCTCCTTGGCATGGATTTCAGATGCACAGGGTAAGTGCCGCCCAAAGCTCATATGGCCATTAGGGGCCTACCATCACGTGGCACGGACTTGAGTTCCACTGGCTTAGCAGCACCAGAAGCTGATGTGGTCTCCGCCATTGATGACTCAGGACTAAGTATGGGCAAATTTTGCGAATTCGCGGTTCAAGAATTCGTGCGAATTCGCAAAACAATCTGTGAATTCGCGATTTTTTTTGCAATTGCACTATACTCAACTGGAGTACTTTCTACTGGCTAATCAGTAAGTGCTACCTCTTTGGGTAAATATATTGTGCTTTTCCTACACTACAGCTGCGTAAAGGCCCAGAAGAGTTATCCAGTCACCACGTGTGTCTAACTTTGCCACCGCGCCCATAGGCGCTGAGGTCCCTCGAGTGAGCTGTCCATCACAGTGGGGGAAAGGGCAGGAAGAGGTTGCATAGCCTAGTGTGTGTGGGGCCGGGCTTCTGTGCGAGTTCACATGCCTCATGTTTATAAAGGGTCAGACACCGATCAGAGCAGCAGACGAGGAGAAAGCAGTAAGTGCTACCTCGTTGGGTAAATGTATCATGCTTTTCCTACACTACAGCTGCGTAAAGGCCCAGAAGAGTTGTCCAGTCACCACGTGTGTCTGTAACTTTGCCACTGCACCCATAGGCACCATGGGCCATCGAGTGAGCTGTCCATCACAGTGGGGGAAAGGGCGGGAAGAGGTTGCATAGCCTAGTGTGTGTTAGGTCGGGCTTCTGTGCGAGTTCACATGCCTCTTGTTTATAAAGGGTCAGACACCGATTAGAGCAGCAGATGAGGAGAAAGCAGTTAGTGCTACCTCATTGGGTAAATGTATTGTGCTTTTCCGACACTACAGCTGCTTAAAGGCCCAGAAGAGTTGTCCAGTCACCACGTGTGTCTGTAACTTTGCCACCGCGCCCATAGGCGCCGAGGTCCCTCGAGTGAGCTGTCCATCACAGTGGGGGAAAGGGCAGGAAGAGGTTGCGTAGTCTAGTGTGTGTAGGACCGGGCTTCCTGTGCGAGTTCACATGCCTCTTGTTTATAAAGGGTCAGACACCAATCAGAGCAGCAGATGAGGAGAAAGCAGTAAGTGCTACAGCGTTGGGTAAACCTATCATGCTTTTCCGACACTACAGCTGCGTAAAGGCCCAGAAGAGTTGTTCAGTCACCACGTGTGTCTGTAACTTTGCCACCGCGCCCATAGGTGCCGAGGTTCCTCGAGTGAGCTGTCCATCACATAGGGGAAAAGGGCGGGAAGAGGTTGCATAGCTTAGTGTGTGTGGGGCCGGGCTTCTGTGCGAGTTCACATGCCTCTTGTTTATAAAGGGTCAGACACCGATCAGAGCAGCAGATGAGGAGAAAGCAGTAAGTGCTACCTCATTGGGTAAATGTATTGTGCTTTTCCGACACTACAGCTGCGTAAAGGCCCAGAAGAGTTGTCCAGTCACCACGTGTGTCTGTAACTTTGCCACCGTGCCCATAGGAGCCGAGGTCCCTCGAGTGAGCTGTCCATCACAGTGGGGGAAAGGGCAGGAAGAGGTTGCATGTGTGTGGGGTCGGGCTTCCTGTGCGAGTTCACATGCCTCTTGTTTGTAAAGGGTCAGACACCGATCAGAGCAGCAGATGAGGAGAAAGCAGCCTCCTGGTCACTGGAAGTACAAGGGGATTGCACTCGAGAAACTCGTGGATGCCTAGACCTCCATCACGGATTACAGCTATTTGTAGACAGTAGATTTGGGGAGAAAGCACACCTGCCTAGCATCGACCGTGCTCACTAGATTCTTGGGCTGATTATAATGCGTTGCTGAATTTGAGCTTCAACTCGGGCACCTGCTTTATTTATATCTGTAAGTGCTTCCTGCTGAGGTCTAATTTTTGTGACAGGAGCCTCGTTGCCTAATTGTAACTATTCTCTGACCCTGCTTCAAGGGTCAGAGCAGGGTCAGAGAATAGTTGCAAGTAGGCAACGAGGATCCGCTCAGGAAGCACTTACAGGGTTACAGTTGGTGCCCAAGTTGAAGCTAATTTCTTTGTAACCGTTTTGTAAATGGTTACAAAGAAATTAGCTTCAACTTGGGCACCTGCTGTAACCCTGCAAGTGCTTCCTGGAAAAAATGTGTCCCGCTCGCGGATTCGCGGATTTTTCCGCAATTTCGCGAGACTCGCGGATCGGGAAATTGCAGAAAATCCGCAAATTCTGCAAGCGGTACGAATTTTTGGCCAATACTTACTCAGGACTCAGAGACATGTGTGAGATCTGCCGGGCCACAGAGAAGCTGATGTGGTCTCCGCCATTAATGACTCAGGACTCACCGACATGTGTGAGATCTGCCGAGCCATGGAGAAGATCATGTTTACTCAGGACTCAGCAACATCTGTGCGATCTGTGAAGAAGCTGATGTGGTCTCTGCCATTCATGACTCTCTCTCTCTCTCTCTCTCTCTCTCACTTCCTTCTCTTCACTCTTTCTCTTCTTTCTTTTCCTTCTATCTCTACAACTCTCTCTCTTCCTTCTCCCTTTCTCACTCACTTTCTTTCCTTCCCTCTCTGGCTTTTTTTTCCTTCTGTTTCTCTGTGTCCCTCTCCTTTGATATGCGCATTACATACGTCCTTATTTTGTGCTTTATTTTCCAGGCTCTGTCGTCGACATCCATGGTCCCCACAGGAGTGTTCCGCCTCATTGTTTTCTATTATTTTTGTTAAATTCTGTTTATTAGTTCATCGTTCATATATATATGTTAATAAAAAAATAAAGTTTGAAAAAAATGAATAACATTTTTGGTTCTCTTAACTGCTGTGTGACTCTTTCTTGTTCTTATTACTGTTATCTTATGGTGTCCACCATGGTGTTAAATTTTGGGACACTTATCGCGGGAATACTGGTGATGTCTGCAGTTTGCACCAACTTCTGAATAGTGTGTTAGATTTATCTCAACTTTACTTCCATTAAAGTGCTCATAATGAAATGCAGACTAGCCATTCCCATGCAAAAAGACACGAGGTGCACCTTTGCGATTTATTCCAAATACTAAAATCCTGTATTGAATTGCACTGAGGTAGTGGCTGAACTTACATTGTACACGCAAAAACAATTAAGAAATCTCATTGTATTTATATTGATTGGGAATAGTGCGTCAGGTGCTGGATCTTCACGGGATACACTGCCCAGTTCGTATATTGTTCTGCACACACAAAAAATCACATCACAACCTTCACACCAACTGCAATGCGAAACATATTCCGTTGATAAGCCACGTTAGCACCAGGGATTTTACACCTGCTTTCTGCTGGTGTTAAGCAGGACGACTACCTGCACCATGAAAGGAAACAGCCAAGAGCCACACCAGAACACCCACAGGTGCCATAGAGTCAATGAACATCATACAGGGATACCCATGAGGGCCAAAAGACTCACTGCAACAACTCCAGGACCGCCAACGCCCCCCAAACCCGCATCTGAGCAAGTGTGTCCCTGTGGTCATTGTGTTAGAATGATAGGCACGTGCCCTGCAACATCACAGTGTTCTGTCACCTCAGCGTTGGCAGTGAGCCTGGACATGTAGCTACGCACGCATCCTCCTACATGCACAACCGGCGTGTGCTGGTCGGGCGTACACAGGTCAGGGCAGGGGTGTACCTATCAGGCAAGAGGAACGGGGTGTTTCGGACATGTCCATGTACAGGAAGTGCTATAAGTGTGTCTCTGTTCTGATGAGGCCTGCCACAAGGGCAGCAGCAGTCGATGTTGTAAAGTGGCATGCACCACCTCCAAACGGCACTTTCATGGTGTAGTTTGAATGCAGTAGGACATGCGTGAACATGCATTACAATGGTGTGCCGTACGAGTGCACGAGATACAACAGCGTACCGTACAAAAGTGTGGGGGCTCGTGGGAGGGAGGAGCAGCTGTTTGGCAACATAACACACAGTGAACTCGCCCATGTGCTGGGATGCTCTTCGGAGTTACTACGCGCTCTACAAAAACCATCAAATAAATAAATAAATAAATAAATGTGCCACGTGCTGCGTATCTCATCCATGATGACCACGATCGCAAACATCCCACAACACCCTAAACAGGGCTTTGTACACTTCCTGTATAAATGCGGCGTGGTTTTCTTTTCACTTATTTGCTCGTTCACTGGTGTGATGTTGCTGGGTTGTGTGACTTGTGCTCCTTGTTGCTGTGTTTCATTTTGGCCATTGTTTGTCTATACTTGTGCTGTACTTCATTGTGCATGTGTGTCTTTCTGCCCATCTCCCCCCGTCCCCCCACTCCCTGCTTCTTCCTCTTCCTGGTGCTGCTGTGTCTATAATTTGGTTGCTCCACACATAAATACATGTAAAGAACAAATTAGAATAGTTCCTTGAATCTTTTAGGTTGCAAAACTTCTCTCTATTTTTTCTTTTTAATTTTCCATATAAAAAGTTGTTTTAATATTCAACAACACATAGAAGTCAGAAGTGCAACGTATTCTATCAACAAACTTTCTAGAATATTCTACAACACGTGCAGGTTAAAAAATCATCAATTTTTTCAAACTTAATGATATTTTTTGCAATATTTTCCCAAACATTTAATGGCACGTGCACGTTAAAAGTTCACAATTGTTTTAAGTTCAAACAGTGCCTTCCAAATGCAAGTAGCAGGTGTGATTGAGTTAAGCAAATTTTATCCTATGATATGTACTCCACGTTGAAACTGCTTTTTCTTAACCAATCACAAAGATACTTTTCCACAAAACGAATGTGCCCCCTACCTTTAAAAAAGAATGCTTTTCATCTCCCAATCAAGTATCGTTTTGTATGGCCAAAAAAAGTAGTTCCCAATCTTAAAAGATATCTCTTATTCTACGAAGGAACTGCATGAGCTACAGACATTTTTCCATACCTTCCAGCCATACATTTAAAATGTTAGTGTGGATTGTAGGACATAGCTATATTTTCTGGTGCAAGAGGTATGCAGAAGACAGACATATTGACTTAGACCTAGGTTTTCAAAATGTGGACATTAAATGGTTTGCAAAGAGAGGATTGAAGTGGCACCAATTGCTACCTTTGGTTAAAACCTCTTTGCATCTTCCACACCCCGACCTCTTGATTGTGCATTGTGGTGGAAATGACCTAGGCACATTGACTGGGGTCGGTTTGGAAATGCGTATGAAGGACACCTTTGGACAATTGATGCTACTTTTCCCTCAAACTGTCTTTGTATATTCCAATATATGCCAAAGACAGAAGTGGAAATGGTCAAAACAATTTTGTCCTCAGATTGAAAAATCTAGGAACGATGTCAACAAAGCCGTGTCTGCTTAATATCAGAATTTGGGAGGATTTCCGGCTATCAAATAAACCATCAAAAAACTGAAGTTATGCATTGGAATATAATTTCCCCTCTGATAGAATCTAATAATAAAATTCAATATTTGCGGATAGAAATTCCAAGAAACATCGAAGAAATTCCCCAAGTTAATCTCGATCTTAAAACTAAAGAAATGAGGAAACTGTTAAAGTCATGGAGCTGTCTACATCTCACTTTCGTGGGGAGAGCAAATGCTATTAAAATGACTATCCTACCAAAATTTACATTCTTATTTAATGCTATTCCTCTAGAGTTTAAGTTAACCAGTATAAGAAAGATACAGAGCGAAATCAATACTTTCATCTGGGCATCTAAAGGAGTGAGAATAGCTTGGCGAAAGCTCTGTCAAAAGAAGAAGCGGGGAGGGATTGCTAGCCCAGACTTAATCATGTATTACAGAGACTTTCAATTAAAAAATATTCGGCCAACCTAAATACGTCAAAAAGATCAGACTGAAGGTTCTAAGATCAGCATACAAAATCTGGTTTGAGATTAGGAAAATATGGAGGCTTCCGTATTATAGTCCTCTAGCTCCTATATGGAATTCACCGGGCACACCAGAATGTCTGAAAGACTCCCTGGCAGGCCCCCTGAACACAGCAGGATTACAGACATGGGGTGATCTTCTACAAAATGGAAAGGTTAAACAATGGGACATTTTAACAGAAAGAACTAACAACGAAATATTGAGATTCAAATACTATCAGATGTCCAGCTGGGCAAAAGAACAGCTCTTATCGCCGGATATTTGCGGAAAGCTGGAGGAAGATATACTGAAGAATCCGATTCGAAAAGAAGTATCAAAGTGGTACTGGCACCTGATTGAAGGAAAAGAGGTCGACTTTGATATACCAGACGTTGTATGGAAGAAAACCTTCCCGGATAAAGATTTGCAACATATTTGGCAAGTATCTTGCACTTTTTTATGGCACAATATTTTTTCTGCACCACTCAGGAGAAATCACCTTTTTACCTTGCACAGGTCGTATTGGACTGCAAAAAATTGTCCAAAATGAATACACAGGTGGTGAAAAAGTGTCCCAAATGCGGAGAGTTGAAAGCTAATGATATACATATGTTTCACTCATGTATCTACATCGACGCCTACTGGCATGCAGTTGGTAATATCATTGATAAAGTTTTAGACATCAACATCAAGGTAAGCTCTTTCACTGTTATAATTGGTATTCTAGATAACGATGATTCTAGCATTAATTTGAATAAAAAACAGAAATATTTTCTTTTCACTGCTATGTTATTAGCTAGATGCAAGGTTTGCAAAAATTGGATTCTTTCATCACCACCAACAGTAGAGGGATGGGTTAGAGCAGTAAGAAAGTTTAGAAACTTGGACCAGCGGAGAGGAAACAGTAAGCGTACAAAATATTGGGTGCTATGGGATGGAGCGAAATGATAGGGTAGGGAGGGAAGTCCAATGATTTAAAACAACACCATCAAGCAAGCTCCTGAGTGATTTCTCACTCATGATGGTACACTATGGTTTAAGACTCAATGGAACTTGCTCGTATCCTTCTATGAAATGTCCCCACCTTGTCTCTCTGGGATTTCAACTGCGAGCACGATCATGAGACATCCTGGTTGCCATAATCATAAAGATCGTATGAATGAGGACAGTATGAAAACATAAAAAAGATTTAAAAAAAAAAACTGAAAAAAAAACCAAAGCCGTGTCTGCATACCTCAGAGACCATAGAAAGGGGTCGATCTACAACAACATATGTTTTAATATGCCGGATATCTACAGAAGTGATTGAGTACACTTCACAGATCAATGAAACTGAGTTTTTTCAAATAACCTGAAGTTGTGCATCCGCGCCTCCATGTAGCTCCAACTAATAAACACAAGGGCTCTTTTTAGAGCCACTCTATAACTGACAACTTAGGCCCGCTATTTTAGGGCCAGGTAACGTCAACTCCCGGACCCTCGCCAAAATGTATTCTCCACACAGCTGTGGCGCAGCGCCTAGACAATTTGATTTTGCAGCACAAACCTCTTGTTTGATCACCGGCTCTAGCGACAGCTCAGGATACCACCATGTGACTCTGCGCAATAGCTCACTTAATTGCCACACCGGCCCCCAGGACCTGCAGACCCATAAGAGTGAGTAGTTTGTACTTTACAAATACCGGATTGATTTGAAACGGCCGAATTGAAATTCACACCCCCTCTGTAGCACACCCCAATCCCCCTACGGACGTCACACTGTTTAAAACAAAAGTTCCTCCTAGTACGTATGCACACATGCTGACACTACTTTGACAGGTGTGCAGCAGCGGCCAGAAAACATGAGTTCAGAGCACAGGGCTCACAATTTATTTCCCTACTCCGGCAGCACCTCAGCTCAGCACCATGTGACTCTGGGCAATAGCTCACTTAATAGCTCACATAATTTCCACCCCGGCCTCGAGAGCCTTCAGACCCATAGGGGTGAGTAGTTTGCACTTTACAAATACCGTATTGATTTGATATGCTCAAATTTACCTTCGCCGTCTGTATAACACCCCCTGAGCACGATACACAAGTTACAATGTTCGAAAAAAAAGTTCCTCCGAGTAGGTATAACTCCAAGCTGACACTACGTGGACAGATGTGGCACAGCGGCCAGAGCACATGACTTCATAGCATATGACACAAGTTTGCACTCACGCTTTAATCGCCGAGTCCAGCAGCACCTCAGCTTAGCACTATGAGACTCTAGACGATACCCCACATATTTTCCGTATCCCCGGAATTTCAGACCAGTAATGGTCAGTAGTTCGTCCTAATAGGTATAAACACATGCTGACACTACTTCCACAGGTGTGCTGCAGTGCCAGGGCATATGACTTCACACCATAAGACACACAGTTTGGGCTCACGCTTTAATACCCGACTCCTGCAGCAGCACACCTCAGCAGCATCAGACTCTAGGCAATACCTCACTTAATTTCCATAGCCCTGCATGTGCAGACCGGTAGGTAAGAGTAATTCGCTTTGCACCCCCTCTATAGCACACCCTAAACACCCCACAGGGGTTACAGTGCTCCTACCCTCCTCTGTCCTACTTTTTTCACCCTTTTTTCCCCTTACTCGCTTCAACAGAATCACAAAATGGCGGCTAACACTTCCTAGTTGCAACTGCTCGCGGCGCTCCAAACCAATAAGCAGCAAGCTTGTGCTCGTAACGCCTCAGACAACCAGATGGCAGAATTCCCAAATATCGATATCTATAAATTGTGATATTTTTCAAAAACTACTGAACGGATTTACACCAAATAAACAAAAGCGTGCTTTCTAGACCAAGACCCTTCTCCCTGCCAATATTGGGGTAATTCCGTTCACCTGTTTGACCTGTAGCCTTGTCTAAAGTTTCCTAAGGAAATTGCATGGAGAAAACACGTTTTGGGACCCCCTTTTATCTCGGCCCCCTCCTGATGAATTACCCCCAAACTTTTCACATAGGAGCTGATATGAACAAAGAATTAGTTTGGACAATTTCATGAAGATTCATCAAACGACGTCAACGTTATAAGCAAATGGAAACTTGGTCCTAACTATAACTACCTACTGGCGACCACCAGAAGCTAATATATATGGCCAACAAAGAGAGTTGTCCCCTTGAAAAAGGCCACACACAGGAAGGTAAGTTTTTACGCATTTATGAATGAAAACTACAGCTGAGATGACAGTACGCTTCACCTTAAGTTCAAAAGCCCGATGTGTTTTGTGCTCTCACACACTTCTTTGTGAGCTGTGTCACCTGGTAAACGCACCACAGTTCAAGCACCTGATACTCGTTAGGACCCTCTCCTTTTTCATTCGTTTTTTCCCTCATTTCTATTTCAGTCTCCCCCTTTCACTCTCCTTCTGTGTCCCCTGTGTCTTTCCTTCACTGCTTGCACTTTTGCTGCCTTATTTGCACTTTTCCCTTTTGCCCTTTTCCTCTTGCCTTTTTTCCACCCGTTTTCTCCCCGCCGCTACTGCCCTTTAGGCCCTCCCCCAGCACAAACAGCACGACCGGCCCAATCCAGCTCCTCTCCCTGCCCCCGACTCCCAACTATCCAGCCCTCCCCGACCCCTGCTTAATAACGGCCATCCGCGACTTCAACCAGCGTCAGGAATCCTGGATCTCGGCATTGCCAACGCTACGACCCAGTGGTACTCCACGCTCTCAACCCAGGCAGCAACAACAACTGCAAGCTAGCATCACCAGCCGACACCCACAGACCCTTCAGCTGTCTCCGCTGATGGTACACCTGCAGCACTGCCAAGACCACGGACCCAGCGCAACCCGTCTGCAAGAACACCCCGAACTGAAGACCCTGAAAAGCATCCTCCTCAACGTCCAATCCCTCCACAAACACGCCACCGACATCTGGGACTTCCTCAACAGCACCACTCTGGACGTAGCATTCTACCTGGACCAACAGCATCTCGGGACTGGACATCGCCATTCCCTAAGGATACAAGATCTCCAGGAAGGTCTGCCCCACCCACCCGGGAGCAGGAATCGCCATCGTCCACAAATCCACCCTCTGCCTGAGCACACTCCCCGACGAGCCCACAGACTGGATGGAACACCTTTACTTCAATATACTGGCCAGCACTAACTCCACCCTCCGAGGAACCCTCATTTACCGACCCCCTGGACCCTGCGGACTTTTTGCCAACTCCATCACGGACATCATCTCCTCGCATGCCATCGCGTCCACCAACTACAACCTTCTGGGGGAGCTCAACTTCCACCTCAACAACAAACTGGACCGCAGCACCACATTCCACCTGGACAACCTCCACAACATTGTACTCTGCCAGATTGTGACGGAACCCACGCACTCAGCAGGGCACACCCTCAACCCCATCTCCACAACAGGAAACTCCATCACCTTCAGCCACACCACCAAACTCCCATGGACTGACCATTGATGAGTCCACTTCACCTTCAAAACACCCACCATCCACAGACACCAGCACCTGCTCCCACTTAGAAACTGGACCAGAATCATCAACGACTAGCTAACCTCATCACTCAGCAATTCCATCCCGAACATTGCGTAAAAGGACGACCCCAACACCGCAGCCCGAACCCTGCACAGATAGATCTCCGACAGCACCAACACCATAGCCCCCTCAAGAAAAACAACAAAACCAACACCAAGAAAGCTAGATCGTTTACCACTGGACTTCGAGAGTTCAGACACACTTGCCGCCGCCTTGAGAAGGCCGGGAGGAACACCAAATCCATAGAAGCCCAAAACAACTTCAGAGTCGCCACCAGCGCCCACCACCAACTCATCAGAAAAACAAGCAAAAATGCGATTGAATCCAGAATCTCCACTCATGTACACAACAGCAACAAAATCTTCAACATCATCAAGGAGTTCGCCCAACCCACCTGCGAGTCCGCAGACATCCGTTCCTCACAAGATCGCTGCAACAAACTCAACACCTTTTTCCACCACAAAATCAGGAGTATCCACAACAACTTCGATGAAGACATCCAACACACTGAACCCTCACCAACCACCCGACACCCTGAAGCCAGCGATCCACAACTGGACAGCCATCACCACCAAAGACACACTGAAGATGATGAAGTCAATCCACTCCGGAGCCCCCACAGACACCAGCCCCCAACACATTTTCTACAGAGCGGCCAACACCATTTCACCCATGCTCTGCCACACCATCAACCATTCCCTGGCAACCGCAACTTTTCACGATGAGTGGAAACATGCCGAGATCAACCCCCTTCTGAAGAAACCCTCGGCGGACCCCACCGACCTCCAAAACTACAGACCCATCTCCCTTCTCCCGTTCCCAGTGAAAGTCATTGAGAAAGCCACCAACAGCCAACTTGCCACATTCATCGAAGAGCACAACATAATCGACTCCTCCCAATCCGGCTTTAGAAAAAAACACAGTACAGAAACCACCCTCCTCGCCTCAACAGATGACATCTGCACCCTACTGGACAAAGGAGAAACAGCAGCCCTCATCCTCCTCGACCTCTCAGCAGCGTTCAACACAGTCTCTCACTGCACCCTAGTATGCAGACTCCACAACACAGGGATCCAAGACAAGGCCCTTGACTGGATCCAATCCTTCCTCTGCGGCAGAACACATCGGTCAGACTCCCCCCTTTCCTCTCGGACCCTACACCTACCACCTGCAGAGTCCCCCAGGGGTTGTGCTCAGCCCTACACCCTTCAACATCTACATGGCTCCGCTTGCCCCCATCGTCAGAACCTACGGACTCAACATTATATCATACGCAGATGACACGAAACTCATCCTCTCCCTATCCAACGAACCCAACACCGCCATACACAACTTTCGAGAAGGCATGGAAGCCATTGCCAAATTGATGAAAAACAGCTGCCTACAACTAAACACCAACAAAACGGAAGAACTCATCATGGGCCCAAACCTCAATGCCTAAACGACACCTGGTGACCCCCGAACTCGGATAGCCCGCCCTCCCCCACGAACCACACACGCAACCTGGGAATCATCCTGGACTCAGAGCTCAAAATTAGATCAACTCTGTCTCGTCCTCCTGCTCCCACACCCTCCGCCTCCTATGTAAGACCTTCAAATGAATCCCCCTCAAACACACAAAGACCATTACTCATGCCCTGGTCACCAACAGGCTCGACTAAGGCAACGCACTCTTTGCCGGAATAAACAAAAACCTTACCCACAAGCTACAGACCATCCAAGACGCCGCCGCAAGACTGGTCCTCAACCTGCCAAGACACTGCCACATCTCCCAGCACCAGTGCACACTCCACTGCCTCGCCATCGAAGCTAGAGTCACCTTCAAGAAGCTTACCCATGCTCACAAGGCCCTCCACAACACCGGACCAGCATACATGAACAGCTGACTCAAATTCCACGTACCCCAAAGGACCCTACAATCAGCCCAGCTCTCCTACGCCGAGGTCCCCTGCACCAGAAAGACCAGATCGGGAGACCGCTCCTTCTTCCTCGCGGCCAGAGCCTGGAACGACCTTCCGCTCCACCTCAGACAGACAACATCGCTCCCTATCTTTGCAAGAAACCTCAAAACCTGGCTCTTCCACAGCTCCCCTCCTTGATGGACTGGAACCTGCAACCCCCCCCAGCACTTCGAGACCCTTGACGGGTGAGTAGTCACGCTTCTTACAAAGATTCTCTAGTGCACGTCTACATCAAACCATTAAATATAAGTATCCACTGTAACAAAGTAATTTGCGATGACCATATGTCCAAACAACACAACGCAAATTTTCTTAGAATCTTCAGTCTTTAATTTCTCATGTAGATTCTTCTCATCATGTCAAATACTGTGACTGGTCGGTAGCCCTAAGCCAACATGTGTTTCGTTGCATTTTCTTTTAATGTACATCTGACTTTTTCAAGGCTATGTAAGAGATAAACCACAGTCACTATTTACATTCATAGATGTTACATTGCTCCACAACACTGCACCAATACGCCTCCACTGTGACACGTTTATGCATTAATTCCGTGAAAACATTTCCACCCGACAACTAAGATTAGCTCTATTTACAAAATATAATTCTCTTAACATAAGGTCCTTCATGCAACATAATCATAAGCAACCATGCTAGGCATCCATTACAAACCAAAAGACCCATATGGTCTATGTGTCCAGTTACTTCTAATATGTGTCTAATCACCACCACTCATGTCCACTGCAGTCTATATGTAACTAAATCAACATGCCAAACACTCCACGTGAGTCCCCTGTCACCCACAATTGAAACCAAAAGAAAATTCCTAACACAAACCTCAATTGGCTAATCTTTGTGAATTCTGAGATAAACAATAGGAGAGAGAAAAAGGAATTCCTATTTAGTAGTACACCTGTCACACCCTATTCAATTCTCTCTATTAACCAAGGTCATATCTATTCTACAAATCTGGTACCTACTTAGCATGTGGTGACATTTCCGACCCACACGATCCTCTGGCGTTGGTTAATTTTCTCTAGGGGATTTGGATTCCGAAACGCTTTATCCAGTGTCTTGTTTCTAAAACTATAAACATACACATACTGTAGGTGGCCCATAACTCCAATCTGCCACAGGTCTTCTACCTCCACTTCTAGGTGCAATTCGTTATTATCCCCTCACAATATTTAGCATTAGCTGTTTTATTGCCCATATTGCCAGTTGGTTTAAATATACATCACAAGAAAGAGTTTAGCTCTAAGTATTCACTCATGCTAGGATATGAGGTAGGGGCAGCGGTTTTGGTTTGGAACATTTTTATAAAACTCGACCTACAGAATATAAGTGGAGGGATAATAATGATAATGGAGTGACTTTTAAATTATACATGAGCAGGAATATATTATCTAGTTGGGAGGTTTACTCAAATCTGGGGCCATTAACAACTAGAGATACTCACAATTAATTGATGACATGTGATGATAGACGGTAGGGTTGGCGGATATACATTATTGTGGCAATATGGGCAAGAAAACAGGAATAATTGCATATATCGCAGACAAATAAATGCGTAGTTTCCAGACAAATGAAACAAGGAGAATAATACAATAAACGAGTATGTAACAGTCTCAGAAAGGGGGTATATTATGCGGAAAAAAGAGCATAGATCCTGGATGGACATCAGGTATGAATACATAACAGGAATACTCACATGTTTCCCAGACAAGTGAATCACGAAGAGTAATATGATAAACCTGAATATAACAGGCAACGAAGGTGGTAAGGACGAGCAGCATCACATGAGGTTACTATGGTAGTAGGAACAGTGATTTCGAACAAGTGATCCAAACCCAAATGAAGGTAAACTTTGTTTATTAGGAATATTTTTGCTTCAAGTTTGAAAGTAGTCATTGAAGAGATTCTGCGTACTTTCGGCGAAGACAGTTCCAAATCCTTGGAGCAGCACCAGAGAAGGTTCGGAGTGCAGTTCTCTTTTTCTTAGGGATGGGTGGTTTCAGGAGGAGAGTGATAGCGCTTCTTGGTGCTCTCCCACCACAGGATAATTCAAACTTTTGCGCACGGTACCTGGGAGTTTTGAAATGCAGGGCTTTGTGCACTAGAACGGCAATCTTTAACTGAATTTGAGCTTCATAAGGCAACCATTTAAGAGATTTTAGGATTGGGGATATGTGCTCACTTCATTTGGTACCTGTGACCAGTCTGGCCACAGCATTCAGTGATGCCCTTAGTGGTGCCAGGGTGTAATTGGACAGGCCGCAGAGCATCGTGTTGCCATAGTCCAGCCTCAGCAGGACCAGTGCTTGTACTACCTGCTTGAAGTCCTTTTGTGGAAGGAATAGTTTGATGCTTCTGAGTGTCCTCATCAAGTGATTAGCTCCCTTACACCCTTTGCTAATATGATTTTTCATATTCAGGAGTTTGTCCTGGGTGATTCTGAGAGATTTGGCTGAGTCTATATTGAGAGGGGTGCAATTGAAAGCAATAAGGTGATTCAGCCAAGGGACTAGACTAGGGATGTGGTTCGGGGGAGAGATCAAAAGCAATTCAGTTTTGGAGGTGTTGAGTAGTAGATGGTTCTCAGTTAGCCAGTTTTGTATAGTGTTTAGGCCCAGGGTAGAGTTGAGTGAGATGATGTTGTCTGGGGATGAGATTTTCAAATAAAGTTGTGTGTCATCCACGTACATATGGAAGAGAATGTTCGTGGAATTTAGGGAATTAGCTAGTGGCTCCAGGAAAAGTTGAAGAGGATAGGAGATAGAGAGGACCCTTGGGGGACACCCATGAGTACTCGAGAGGGCTGGGAGAGGGAGTGGTTTGCCTTGATTCTTTGTGATCTATTGTGAAGGAAGAACGAGAACCATTGTAACACCCGACCTGATAAACCCATCCTGTTCTTCAGAATGGATAGGAGGGTGTCGTGATTCACCGTGTCGAAAGCGGAAGACAGGCCCAGGAGGATTAGGAGGCATGAATCATTTTGATCAAGCATTTTTAAGATGTCATCCATCACGTGCGTGAGAGCCGATTCTGTACTGTGCCCCTTCTGGAAGCCGGATTGATGTTGGTCTAGAAGTTGTAAATTCTCTATGTGAGCACAGAGTTGAGATTGTACACATTTTTCAAGTAGTTTGGCTAATGTGGGGATTTTGGAGATAGGGCAGTAATTATAGAGGTCAGAGTCATCTGCGTTAGTTTTTGTTAGCATATGTGACACCTGAGCTGCTTTTAGGTAGTCTGGGAGCGTGCCTTGTGAAAGAGAAGCATTTACAATCACTGTCCAGGTGGGGATGAGTGCATTCTTGATTTCTTTGAAGATGGCTGGAGGCAGCGGGTCACTGAAATAGTCAGATGGATTGATGTACTGAAGAATCTTGTTGATGTCTTTTTCACTGAAAGGGGTAAAGGTGTCCCAAGTCGCATTATTCTTGGTATGCAGGCTGTTGGGTTTGCACTTTTCGTGGAATGCTGAGGACGAGCCTGGCTGCGGCGTTCTGGATGGTCTGGAGTTTGAGGAGTAGTGATTTGTTGATTCTGGCATAGGGGGCATTCCCGTAGTCCAGTCTGCTGGTTATGAGTGCGTGGGTGACGGTCTTTCTGTATCCGGGGGGGATCCATTTGAAGATCTTCTGGAGAATGCAGAGGGTATTGAAGCACGTGGAAGATATGGAGTTGACCTGTCGGTTCATGGTGAGGGAGGGATGGGGTATGATGCTGAGGTTGTGGGCGTGGTCCGTGGGTGTGGGAGGGTTGTAGAGGGCAGAGGGCCACCAGGTATTGTTCCACGTTTTGTCCTAGTTAAGCTTGAGGCAGCTGCTGTTCATCCAGGATGCGACGTCCTTCATTCCTTCCTGGAAACTGTGTCTGGTGATGCCGGGTTTTTTGGTGAGGGAGAAGATGAGCTGGGTGTCATCGGTGTAGGATACTATCCTGTCTGTGTTTTCTGATGATGGTAGCAAGGGAGGCCATGTAGATGTTGAAGAGCGCTAGGCTGAGTGAGGATCCTTGGGGTACTCTGCAGCTGATCTCTGTGGGCTCGGAGAGGAAAGGTGGGATTCTGATTCTTTGAGTTCAGCCAGTGAGGAAGGAGCAGATCCAGTCTAGGGCAGTTCCCTACATACGGGCGTTGTGGAGTCTAGCAGTTAGTGTGCGGTGGAAGACGGTGTCAAAGGCTGCTGAGAGGTCTAGTAAAATGAAGGTTGTCATGTGACCTTGGTCGAGTAGAGTGCGGATGTCGTTCATGGCGGATAGGAGGGCGGTCTCGGTGCTGTGGTTGATGCGGAATCCAGATAGGGAAGTGTTGGATTCTATGAAATTTGTGAGCTGGTTGTTGATGATCTTCTCTGTGACTTTGGCTGTGAAGGGAGGAGAGAGATGGGCCTGTAGTTCTTGAAGTCCTTCGGGTCTGTGGGGGGCTTCTTGAGGAGGGGCTTGACTCCGCGCATTTTCAGTCATCGGGGAACGTGCCTGCTTTGAGGGTGCAGTTGATAGTATGTCATAGTTCAGGTGCTATGGCAAAGGTGGCTCTGTGGAAGTTGTGCAGCGGGCCGTGGTCAGTGGGAGCTCCTGAGTGTATGCTCCTCATGGTCTATGTGGTGCCTTCTGTGGTTACAGGGGACCAGACGGTGATGGTAGGCTTGATGGAATTGTCGGTGGTGGGTGTAGTGTCAGTGCCTTGGATCGGTTTGTTAAAGTTGTCGCAGAGAGTCCTGATCTTGTGATGGAAGTTTGTTGCAGAAGTCCTGGGAGGGAGGGTTGTCAGAGGTTTCACTGGGGGGTCTGGTGAATTTGTGTATGATTCTGAAGAGTTTCTTAGAGTTGTAGGAGTTGGAGAGGATTCTGTCCTGGATGAAGTTCCTCTTCATGGATCTGATGAGTTGGTGGTGGTTTGTCATGGCGGTCTTGTAGGAAGTGAATGTTCTGAGGTTTCGCTGTTCCTCCATGCTTTATCAAGTTTCCGGCACATACACTTGGATTATTGGAGGTCCGTGGTGAATCAGGTGGCCGAGCATGTTTGTACAGTCGCTGATCCACCTGTGGAGTTTGTTGGCTGCAGACTTGGTATCGATCGTGGTGGGTATAGGAGCGCGATTGAGAGCGGAGTTGAGGTGCTCTTCAGTGATCTTGCTCCAGTTCCTGCTCAGGGCATGGTGTAGGCTTGTGCGAAGTTGGTTTCGAAAAGGAGAAGTGGACACAGTGGTGGTACATCCAGAGGGTGTGGCTGAAGCGAGTGTGGCTTGGTCCGGTGAAGATAAGTTCGAGGGTATGTCCAGCCTTGTGGGTGGGGGTGGTGACGAGCTTTTTCAGTCCGATGTTGGTGAGGTTGTCCAGGAGGTCAGTGGAGTTGAGGACGCTCAGGTTGTCTAGGTGGAAATTCAGGTCTCTGAGCAGTACGTTGTCCATGGAGGTAAGGGCATGGGGCGCAATGAGGTCCGTGATAGTTGTGGTGAACGTGGAGCGTGGTCCCTGAGGTCTGTAGGCGAGGGTTCTGCGTAGAGTCATTCTGGTATTGATCTGGATCTGGGAATGGAGGTGTCCCATGGGAGATAAGGAGTTGTTTGTGCTGGCTGTAGTGAGTCGGAGGGAGTTTTTGTGTACGATGGCGAGTCCACCTTCAGGGTGGTTGGGGCAGTCCTTCCTCTGGATCTTGTACCTGTTGAGTATGGCGGTTGCGATGTTGGGTGCCTGCTGAGGCTCATTCGTGCCTGAGATTGCTGAAGCTCAATACTGCCTAACCCTTTTGAGGCTCATTACTGTCCAAACCTACTGGGGCTTTTACAGCTTGAGCTTCTGAGGCTTATTATGGCCTTCCCCTGCTGATGCTCAATACTTTCTTATTTTGTTGTTGCTCACTACTGCCTGAACGTGCTGTGAGCTCTTACTTGCTGATCTACTGAGTTTATGATTTTCTTTCCAAGCTGCGAAGCAGTACTACCTAATCCTGCTGAAGCTCAATACTGCTGGAGTCTGCTGAGGCTTAATACTACCTGAGTCTGCTGAGGGTAAATACTAGCTGAGCCTGCTGAGGTTCAGTACTGCTAGGAGCAATTGGACATTGGTCATAAGCACCATTTTGGAGCCTTGCAAAACACCTTTGCACCATGGGTAACTGATTATGATTGACTGCCATGTTGTGTCATTGTGGGAACCATCTTTTCAGATGTCCTGGTGGGTTGTCCCCCATCACCACCTCCTCATATCTGGCCTGGTTTATCCTCTCTGTTTCACAACCCCTGAAACTACACTACCCCCTTCATGTACACTGCCTTAGGCAATATCCAGCTACTCATTTACTCGCCCTCTAGTCATTCATTCACTCATCCAGACCTGCACTCACTCAGACAAATACTGAAATGTAGTAGTCCCCTGCATTGTGCATTGTGTGTTCACCTGTGCACTGTGGGTATCTCGTATCCTGGATTTTTATTTTGGCCCTGAAATCTGCTCATCCAAGCATGTGTGCAGAGTGCTAGGCATGTCCCTGACTATGAGAGGCCTTGGACTTGAACGGTGCCCTGAAAAAGAAACACAAGCATGCCCTTATTTGCGACATAGAATTACTGTCCCTGTCATCGATACAGTGAGTCATGGATACACTCCTCTGATAAATATCAGACCTGAGGTCCAGACCCATTGACCACGCCAAAAACCTTGCCATCGTCTTGGACGGCAGACTCACGATGACCAAACAAGTAAACTCTGTGACCTGCTCCTGATTTTTAATCCAATGTATCCTCCACAAAATATTCAAATTACTCTCCATTGACATCAGCCAGACAGTCACCTAGGCCCTTATCACCAGCAGATTAGACTATAGCAACACACTCTATATCTATCTACTCCAAACCTCCCAGAACGCTGCCGGCAGACTCCTCCTCTACATCCCTTGCAGCGCACACATCACACCCCACCTCAGAGAGCTACACTGGCTGCCGATCCAGAAGCTATGGCAATTCAAAGTGATCAAATATGCATGCAAAGCCTTCCACAATGCCGGACCTGCTTGCCTCAACCATCGCCTCAACTTCCACCAACCCACCAGGCAACTGCGATCAACCACATTCCACCTCACGCAAATACCCCGCATCCGCAGGAGCAAATCAAGAGGGCACTCCTTCTCCCAAATAACCACCCCATATCAGGACCTCTCCACCCCTACTCAACTTCTGCAAGAAACTGAAGAGCGGACTATTCAACTAGGAACCCAATTGGCCTACCCATCTACTCCAGTGCCTGGATAGCCCTCGGGTGATAAGCACACTATACAAATCCTTATAACATAATTTCCCGAGAGAGTGGTGGCCTACGCAAACCAGTCTATTCATACCTGTACTAAGGGCACACCAATGGATACAAAGGTGGGGGTATCTGAACACTGGAGGTAAATGGTAAAGGATGGTTCAAGCAGCAAGAAACTGAAAGGGTCGCTTTGAAAAATCAAGGTGTGATGTAAGGCAGATCAGGGAGGCGTACAGGATCGATTTAACGGGTACTTTGGAGGTTTTGGGGGAAATCAGGGTTCCGGATATTCGGGGAGCGGCTAGACTCCAGAAGATGCAGGTAACTAAAGGTAGATGATAGCAGAAGATGGACTAGGTGGAGTCATCATAACATGTAGGTCACACACCGAAACATACATCGGCACAACTACAATTATCTGGCGAAGCCTATTTGAACTGTTCAACTATTCATCGTTTCCGTTTGGATCATCATTTAAAATCCCTTTATTGTTCAATTCTGTAAAATATATTCCTTGATAGTATCCATACACTATTATTTCTTGTCTTCTGTATTTCTGAATTGCTGAATTGCTAGTCACTGGGAGATATAGCAACACTGTACCCAGTAGGACTTTCTAGTCTCCTGTTTTCTGTCCTACCCAGGTCTATAGGTCTTCGCCCGTTGTAATTTTTACGATGTTTACTAAATTTGAATGAATGGATCCTCAAGGATCAGGACGAATGTGATTGAATGAGTATGAGTTGGAGCGAATGTATGAATGAGTGAATGTATGTATGAGTGTTTTGCGTGGGGGTACATACATTTCTCATTGAATTTTTTGCTGTTACCACATTTATTGAAATTAATGAATTGTTTATTGATGAATATTGATTAAAACTTATGCATGGACTTATATCCTATCTTGGTCTGTTGATCTACTTTCTCCTGGGAGGGAGGTTGTATTTACCACCTTGCATGCTCATGACGAGGTCAGCTCGTCATGAGCCACGGTGCTCATGTGCTCATGACGAGCTGAGCTCGTCATGACCGTTGGAATGCTCGCATGCTGGGCTAATTCCCCTGCTGTGCGAGCATTCCACACAAACGGGTGTGGTCAAGCACACGAGCACTGTGCCTCATGACGAGCTGGGGAATATGCCCCGCAGGGAAGGGGTTAATGTGACTTTATAAGCACTTGTTGACTTAGTACAGGTGGAGATTTTTGTTGTTTCATTATATAGCATAAAGAATACACACCACAAGTACAGAGGACTCCATTAAGCTCATTGAAACATCCAGCACAAATTAGCTTTATAAAAGGGGGGATGGAGTACCCTGGTTACAAAGGAAAATAACATCATTTTATATGACTTTAAACAAAGGATTTCACTCATTACTAAGCATGGACATGGGTCTCAGGAAATACACAAATGAGAGATAAGCAGGTAGAATCACTGTACTACAGAATACACTTGAGAATTATCCTATAGTACTACTACGTTGAATTCAGTCCCTCACACAGTTTATGTATAAAGGATCCTCAGGGACAGTCGGAATGCCCTTGGTTGGGTACAGCGTGGTGAGAAGGGCCTGGGAGCACCCTTGGTCTTCTAGTGGGATGAGTGCACTCATGATAACGTGGTGCGGTACAGCACCACTTCAAAATGGAAGACAGCATATCTTAGATTTGGTTTGATCGTGTTCGATTTCAAGCAATTTAAAGCATAGAGATGAAACAACGTTCACAGTGTGGAACACAGAGCCAAGTAGACAGGGCTCATGGGCATCAGTGGCCAATGACCTCAACCTCCAGGGTTAAGAGTCTGCAGCCCCACTTAGCAATCCGACCCTGCATTCACTCACTCACTCATTGATCTATTTAGCAATCACACTCTTCCACCTATGCAATCAATAATTCCTTCACTCGCTCATCCATTCATAGACCTCATCCATTGTCCACTCATCAAGCCTCTGGATTAATGTCAGATTCACGCACTCAGCCACCCACACAACCACTCATGCACACAAATATGAGAGGTGCACGTTCACTCATAGGCCAGAACTATCGGCTTTGCCAATACTTGTGAACACTGGTGCTTGTATTTTTTTCCTGTACATTCCTCTCTCCTGTGTGCTTTGTAGGCCTGGGCGGTAAATTCCGTTCCGATTGCGGAATTTGGGTAATTGAGCGTTCCGCGGAGAATGCGAAATTGCCCAAAATTCTGCGTTCCGCGAATTCGCGAAATTTTTTGCTTGTTCACATTCTCAAAATGCTGTTCGCGAGATATTTCTCCCCGAGCATGCAAGCAAAATGCATCGCAAACAAGCAATTCCGCGTGTTAGCGGAATTTCTGCGTGTTCGCGGAGATTTTTTACCGTTTCGCGGAGATTTGCGTAACGCGATTATGCAAATTCCGCCCACCCCTAGCTGCTTTGTTGGATTTTGTGTTTATGTAACCTTCTTTTTTAGTTTGTAATGTTGTATTGTGTTTTTTCCACTGTTCTCTTGTAACGTAACTGGCTCTATTGTACAGCGCTCTGACACCTTCGGGTAATGTCCGCGCTTTATAAAAATGCACCAAATAAAAAAATAAAAAAATGAACAAACCTGTGGACGTGTTAAAATGTTGGGAGTAACCAAGGTGCTGAAAAGTGCACGCACCTCATCTGTCTGTCATGCTAACACACCCGCGCAAGTTATGTGAGAAAAGCCCAGGCGTGTCAGTTAATCAGTGGTGGGCGGAGGCCATGCTTGTGGACTCATAAAATGCACTTTTTTTTTTAATTGGCCAATCAAGTTAAAAAATAAAAATATATTTAAGGGAAGCAATTTGTGTGCATGAATATGAGACAATGCATGTTTTTGTGGTTGGAAGCAATGTATTTTTTTTTTTTTAGTGTCCTCATACGCCAAAAAAAAAAGATAATTTCAGTATTGATTATACCGAGAATCATTATGGATGCTCTTTTTGCAGACACCCAATATATATCTCATGATACCGCCATGTAAACCATCAGCTCAGTTTTCCAATTTTCCAGACCCTTAAACTGATCTTAGGGTGGTCCATTCTGCAAAAAGGCATAATCATTGGACAAAGTTGTTCAAAGCCCATCGAGCCAATTAATGCAAGGAATCCAGAAATGCTTCCTACTCTTCTAGACCACTTTATCCAAACTAAGAGTGTGCCTGATTGCCCTAATCCAATCTACATATGACTGTGCATTAGTGCTCACCCACAATTTACATATTTCCCTACGAGCAAGAATAGTTAAATAAAGAAATAACTTATTGACATCTTGAGGTAATTGCTCATAATTAGAGGAGATTCCCCAAAAAATTAATTGCATACTAACCTGTATTTCATACCCAAAGAGGGCTTTCATACCTTCTTGTACTTCAAACCAAAAATCTCTAAGCGCTGGACAGGTCATAAACATGTGGAGGTCATCTGCTTTTTCCAGATTACATTTTGGACAGCATGGAGTAGGCCCCTTTGAGAATTTGGCCAGCCTAGCCGGCGACCAGTATACTCTATAGAGAGAAAACAGGTGATTCCGCTTTAAATTGGCTGGTGATACCGTAAGATGTAGTAAGTCAAAAGATACTTGCCATAAATTCTGGAAGTCTGCATCCGGAAGTTGGTCCCTCCAAAGTTGTTCCGGAAGGCCAAATTCTCCATCTTCTCCCTCCAGAATTGCCCAATAAAGCACTGATGTTTTGAGTCTTGCTTTCTTCAATAGTAGTTCCTCCAAAGCTGCCTTGACACCTTTATCCTCTGTCACAGCCTGGGCCCAGCTTTTGATTTGTAGGTACTTAAATTTAGATAAGTTTTTATTCGTAAGAACAGAAATGTCCTCCCAACACAAAAGGTTCCCTTCCGGTAATAACTGGCCCCATAATCTAATACTTACGCTCTGAAGTGCTATGGGTAGTAAGTCTTTAGTCCACTCTGGAGACCTGGCGAGTCCCAAATTGGAGCCATAGCAGAATAATATGGAATATTCAATGCCTTCCTGACTCTGGCCCACACAAATGCCATGTCTCTAAGGACCTTTAGTCGCACTTTTTTAAAAAAACGCATGTCGCCAAACTTAAACATAAATGCATGAGATCCTCCCTGAATCTCAGATAACATAATTTGAAACATAACATCTGTTTCTGTCCCCCCTAGGGTATAAAATAACCTTATTCCTGCTTTCAATAGTAGGGTCCAAGCATATACTCTCAAATCTGGTGCACATAACCCACCCTTGCCTTTCGTTCTGCGGAGTTTTTCCATGAAATTCTTATGCCTTTTGAGGCCCAAATGAATGCGCTTGAATCTTAATTAGTCTGGTTTCTTTAAAAGCAAGAGGAATGTTCTGGAATATAAATATTATTTTAGGTAACAGCATCATTTTTACAATATTGATTCTTCCAATTAAGGTCAAGGGCAGAAATGACCAACTTTTTAAAGATTCAGCCATTTCATTCTCGATTTTTGCAAGATTTTTTTCCGCAAGTTGGTTTATATCCTGCGTAACTTGAATTCCGAGATATCTTATTTGGTGTTTCAAAATTGGAATAGGAGTTGTCTGAGTTATATTCCAACACATACATTCTGATTTGGATTGGTTAATCAGATATCCAGAACTTGGCCTAACTGCTCTGCAGCATTATATATAAGAGGAATTGATTTAGTAGGGTCGAGGTATACAACATCAAATCATCCGCATATAGAGAGATTTTTTTCACCCAGTTATTATATTTAAACGGTAGAATATTTTGATCTTGTCTGATCTTTTCTGCGAATGATTCGATGTATAAATCAAAGAGCAAGGGTGAAAGCGGACACCCTTGTCTTGTCCCTCTTTGGATTTTTATAGGAGGAGATAAGCTTCCGGTTATTAGTAATCTAGCCGTCGGAGCTTGGTATAAAGCTGCTATTACCCTACAAAAGTTCCTACCCAAATTAACCTTTTCTAATAATTTAACCAAGAATTCCCAATTGACGCGGTCAAAAGCCTTCGCGGCCTCCAATGTGATAACCGCTAATGGAATTTTATATAGAGAGGCAAGATCGATTGCTCCCACTAAGGCTTGTGTAAGATCTTGTATGGAGCGTCCTCTAACAAAACCCTTTTGATCTAGGTGTAATAAGTGAGCTGCTACCCCATTTAGTCTCTCCGCTAAAATTTTTGCCATGAATTTATAATCTGAATTAAGAAGAGAGATTGGCCTGTATGAATCACACTGAGATGCCTTCTTCATTGGTTTTAAGATAAGGACCACTAAAGCATCATTCCAGGAAACAGGAATATTGCCTCCTTCTTCATATATAGATGTAAATAACAACTGTAGGACTGGTATAACTACCGAAGCTAAAACTTTATAGACCTCAGAAGGTAGCCCATCCGGGCCCGGGGCCTTACTTCTCTAAGCGAAATCTATCACCGAGGCTATTTCAGTCGAGCTGATGTTTCTATTAAGATTGTCCGAGGCCTGGTCATCCAAGACTTGAACGTGATATTGGTTAAGCCATGACTGAATTAATTCCTGATGTGGAACTAGGCCCTCTTTGTAGAATTCATCAAAGTGATGAAAAAAAGCCTGTTCGATATCTGCTCTATTCTCTGAGATCACATCCATATTAGTCATCTGTACGTCTTTAACTTTCTTTGGAAGCAATGTATTTTTGTAATATTGAACTGCATCAGTAAAGAAGAAGTAACAATGAACTCAATCACACACACACACCCCACCCTCTTACCTTCACAGTAGCGGGTGTCCCTAGCTGATTTGGTATGGCCCTGAGGACACTTTTAATCCAAGGCTGCAAGTCACGATTCCACCTCATCAGTGATAGAAATGGGAAAAATACAACAGGTACATGCCAAATTCAGCCTGGACAGGAGTGCGGGAGTTTGGGTGGGTTAGTGGTGGGACTAGCATGCAGGTCTTTAATGAGATCAAGATCGTCTGAGTGTGCATTGCAGGGTGCAGGAGTGTGCATTCACGCCCTTTGTACGCAGGGCCCCTTGCACCGGTCAAAGTGAAAGGCGCACTTTGAAGCTCTCCACCGAGCTGTCTTAGACAGCTGGGTGGAGACCAAGCAATGGCCTACAGTGCCTAAAGGAGCCTCGAGCCATCCCACTCCATCCAACCCTGGCGCTTCTCTCATGCTGGTTACCAGCTTGCGAGTAGCACCAGGATTGGTTAGGGAAATTGTTCCTCCCTTCATTCTATCTTGCTTTCCTTCTGTCCATCACTCTTTCATTCCATTGCCATCTTGCTACCTTTCTGTATTTCCTTCTCTTTCTTTCTCGTCATTCTCGCATCCTTCATCTCTTTCCTCATTCAGTCTTTTTATTCTTTACTTTCCTTCCTGGCTTTCCTTCTCTTTGCCTTGCTGTTCCTTCTTTAATTCTGTTTCCTTCCTTAATTATTTGTCTCCTCTTTCCTTTCATTGCCTTTCCACTTCATCTCTCTTCCCTATGTTAGTTATTCAATATTTCAGTTTGTTTTCCTACTTTGTTCTTTCTCTCCTTCTATTTTGTTTTATAGTTTCTTTGTTACTACCTTTCCTTCCGACCACTAATCTTTCTTTTCCATTATTTTCCTTTCTGACTTTCTGTTTCCTCCTTTCCACCTTCCTTTCCTTCCACTTTGCCTAATTTCAATTGTGTTGTTTTCTTTCTGACAAGTTCTCCTTCTTTGAAGTCTCCTTTCCTTGTTATCTCACTCCATTCGCATCTTGCCTATTTTTGTCACTGCCGTGATTCCTTGTTTTTTTCTATGGAGATTTATATAGCGCATACTATACCCGAGCCTTTACATGAGCACCAGTTTCGTTACAGATGGGCACATTCATTACCTTCCTCCTCCGTCTTCCTCGTCACAGTCACCCAGGCGAACCCCGTGTTTCAGGCACCACATTCACCCATAAAGAAAAAGTCCCCACCCAATATGGTGGCCTGACAGGAAGTACTCCTCCGTCTTCCTCGTCACAGTCACCCAGGAGCACCCCGTGTTTCAGGCACCACATTCACCCATAAAGAAAAAGTCTCCACCCAATATGGTGGCCTGACAGGAAGTACCTGACACCTGACCTACAAGGGTGGGGCAAACACAGGAAACATCCTTTTTTTTCACTGTGTTCTGGCTATTGTTCATGAGGCATGTCCCCTGCTCTTGCGGTTCCGGTCTCTGTACGTTTTTATGCTTTTTTCTTGAGGGGTCTGCTATAGCATTCCCGCCCATTTTGTTACAGCCGCCATTTCCCTGGGTGAGGCGGTTTGCATCTGGAGCCGCTCCCACGCTAAGCGATGGGGAACGGCTGCCGGTTCTCTTTTCTGCTCTGGGACACACCACCGCTCCAGCGCTGAGCGACTGGGGAGCGGCAGTGATGGGTTGTGGCATTTTCCGCTCCTGAGCTTTACGGGCAGGTGTGGCTGGGGTTTCCTGTCTTTTTATGTGCTGGAGCCTCATTTCTGCAGGGCGCCCGGCTTACCTTTGTTTCCTGCAGTTCCGGTCCATGCGGGGTGGTTCCCGGGGTCATTTTATGGTCTCTGGATGACCGTCTTCGGCGTACTGCGTTGGGTGGTGGGGCCCGTTGCTTGGCTCAGCAGTTGTGTTTTTCAACATGGAGGGTAAACGTTCTGAGAACGTTCACGCCGGTCTTCTGGGTCGGATTCTGATCCTGCTTCCTCCCAGCGGCCTGTGAGCATGGACCTTGATGTCCTGCAGGTTGCGATTAATAAGGCGGTGGATTCTGCCTTTGCGGCTCTGGATGGGCCGATGCCTCAGATCCTCAGGGTTCTTCTCAGCCTGACTCTGATGGTTCAGATGAGGATCACTGTGGGAGATTTGTTAATGGCGCCAAATTGAAGGTGGTCCTGACGCACTTGAAGGACAATTTGGCCTTTTAGGTTGTTGTTCCTCAGGAGGAGGAGGAGGAGTTTTTTCTCCCAGTACCACCGGAAGGATCCTGACGCCCTTCCCATTCATAAGGCCATCCAGGGGCTTCTGTCCAGGGAATGGACTGATGTTGAGAAGGCTGGGTTCCCAGGTTCCTTGCTAAGAAGTACCTTCTCTTCAGGACTTTCTGACTGAGTTTCCCCCCCTCAGGTGAAAGTGGACTATCATGGTGGGTCAGGCCTCTAGTGGTTCTATTATCTCTGAGGATGCCTCTCCTAGCGATTCTGTGGATAAAAGAGTGGACAGTGCTGCTAAAAGGGTTTACTCTGCTGCTAACTTATCCATCAGGGCAGGGGCTGATGCCTACTATGTAGTTAAGGCTCTTCTGCATGATTTTCAAGTCTTGTCTGAGGCCCTACAGCAGGGGAGGACGTTAATTCCTGTCTGTCCCTTATGGAACTTTTGTCGGACTTTACTTTTGACTCTATGTCTGCTGCTGCGGCCATTTCTGGTTCCATTGTTTTTGCTTGTTGTAACATCTGGATGAGGTCATGGAAGGCGGATTCCTCTCAGAAATCCCTTCTTTCACGCTTGCCCTTTGATGGAGCTAAGTTGTTTGGACCTCGGCTTGAGGATCTCCTGAAGAAGTTGTTGGAGGATCGTAAGTTCCTGACAGCTCTGCGGCCTGCTCTGAGTGGTCGGGGATTTGGATATAGGCGTGCCTTTGAGAATCCCCCCTCAGCTGGGAAGGGTTCCTTCCAGCCCTCTCGGGGGAGTGTTTGTGGCCGTGGCACCCCCTTCTCTGCAAAATCCCAGCAAGAGCCTGCAGTTGCTGCCCTTACCGATGCCTCTCCCAAGTCCTGACTATCGCAAGGTGGGTGGCCCAATTGGACAGTTTTCTTCCGCTTGGGCTCACGACGTCACGGATTCCTGGGTTCTTCACCTGATGGTCAAAGGTTATTCTATCGACTTCTCTTCTTGTTCACCAGATCTTTTTGTTCCCACCCCCTCTCCTCGGAATCCTCTGAAGCTGCTGGGGTTGAAGCGGGGGATCTTGGATCTTCTCCAGAAGGGTGCCATCATTCCTGTTTAACCCTGGCTGTAGTTTGTGGAGTTTTGCTAAGTGAAACTTTGCGAAGTTACAAAAAATCCCTGCAAAGTTCTGTGAGTGGCACAGTGCAGTGTGAACTGCAGTTTGTGCTGGTATTCCTGCAACTCGGGTAGAAATTCTACCCGAGCAGCAGCTAATGCTCGCAAACTTAACTTTTGCAATCGCAAACTTACCGTTCGCCATCGCTAGCGGGGAAAAAACTCTGCTGCCATCACAAAGCGGAGTTTTCTGCACTGCGCGAGCTCCGCGGAGTGCAGAAAACTTTGCTAGCTCCACAAATGGAGCGAAATTCACCGCCCAGGCCTATTCCTGTTGCTGAGACCGAGTTGGGGCAGGGTTGCTACTCTCTGAAGTTCCTGGTGCAGAAGGCATCAGAGGTTCCCGCCCTGTTCTGGTTTTCAAGACCGTGAACTCCTATGTTCCTTACTAGAGGTTCAAGATGGTGAGTTTGCAGAAGATCCTGCTCCTTGTTTCCACTGGAGCATTTCTGTTCTCCTTGGACCTTTTGGATGCTTACTTCCATACTCCTGTGCATCCTCTCTTCCAGAGGTATTTACGGTTCTGTGACCTGGGACAGCACTTCCAGTTTTGTGTCCTCCCCTTTGGTTTGCCCTTCAGATGTTTAGTAAGGTCCTGGCTCCTCTGGGGGGTCTGTCACATGCTCAGGGGTGCTTTTGTTTCCCTACCTTGTTGACTGGTAATTTCTTCTTCGTGTTTCCTTAAGGCCCAGGAGGATGTGACGTTGGTGCAGCATTGTCTGGAGTCCCATGGGGTGCTTGTGAATCACAGCAAGTCCCACCTCATCCCGTTTCAAGAACTCCAGTTCATCGTCGCTCTCTTCAATACCCTGTTGGGGGTGTTGTTTCTTCCTCCCGCTCGCCATCTCCGGCTCCGGTCTCGTCTGCAGTCCCTCCTGTCTGCCTCATCGGCCTCCGCATGGGATTGGTTGCGGGTTCACGGGGACATGTCTGCGTCTCTTTTTCTGGTTCCTTGGACTCGCAGACACCTTTTCCATCTGGTGTATCACTTTCTGTCTCACTTTGATCCGGGGTCCCAGGATTACGATGCCTCTGTTCCAGTGACTTCCGCCATTTGTCTCCAGCTGCGTTAGTGGCTGGTTCCTGTCAATCTGGCGAGAGGGGTGCCCTGGACCCTCCTGTTCCCTGTACCCTGACTACAGATGCCAGCCCTTGGGGTAGGGGTGCCATCCTCTGGGTTCTTTCTGCTCATGGTTCTTGGTCCCTCGTGGAGAGCTTGATGTTCTTGAATTGAAAGGAGCTGACTGCTGTGTTCAGGCTCTCCTGCACTTTGCCCGTCATCTGAAGGACGTGTGGGTTCAGGTACGGACAGACAATCAGGTGGCCCATGTCTCATTTAATCATTTGGGGGGCACTCGCTCTCCTCTTTTGGCTCTCCTGGCGGATCAGATTGGGTCATGGGCAGAAGTCAGTCTCCTGGGTCTGACGGCTATCTATTTGCAGGGAAGGGAGACTGGGCACGTGGATCAGCTGAGTTGCCTTCTTCCTTCTTTGGTTTCGCTGCCCCTGTCTTCTCTGGCCTGGGGCGGTTCGGAGGCCCTGGTCGGATCTCTTTGCCTCCCCTCAGCAGGCTCATCTGCCGAGGTTTTGCACCATTCTTCCTTGTAGGGAGGCGTGGGGGGTGGATGCCCTGAGTTTCCCTTGGCCTCAAGGTCTTCTCTATGCTTTTCCTCCCTTTCCCCTTCTCAACAGGGTTTTGGCGAAGATCAGGACGGAGGGGGCGGTGCTGCTGATGGTGGTCCCCTTTTGCCCTTGACAGCCTTGGTATCCCCTCCTTCTTCGTTTGGCGGTTGCTCCCCCATGGAGGTTCCTGCTGTCCCTTTCTCAACTCCGCTTTCCTCTCCTGTCTCTTCAGGCTCTCAGCCAGTTGGTGTTGGGGGTTTGAAAGTTGAAAGGCAATGGCTAGTATCTTTGGGTTGTTCCTCTTCAACGGCCTTTCGTTGCTTCTCCTTTTCCCCCCTGGGATCTTCCCTTGGTCCTTCATGCCTTGCAGCTTTTCCCGTTTGAGCCTCTGCCTTTGGTGTCTCTGGAGTTTCTCACCCTGAAAGTTTGTTTTCTGGTGGCCATTACCTCTGGGCACCATTTGGGGGAGCTTGGTGCTTTACTTTGCCATCCTCCCTTCTTGCGTTTTTTCCTTGACAAGGCAGTCCTACGTCCTGACCCAGCCTTTCTTCCCAAGATGTCCTCCATGTTTCATTTGTCCCAGGATATTGTTCTTCCTGCCTTTTTTACTGCCCCCTCTACGGAGGAGTAGATTCGGCTCCATTCCCTGCATGTGACTAGGGCTCTGGTGATCCACCTTGAGCGTACGGCCTCCCTTCGCAAGGTGGATTTTTTGTTTGTCACTTTTGGGGTTGCCAGGTAGGGTCAACGGCCTACCACGGCTACTCTTTCACTTTGGGTTCGGTCCGCTATCTCCTTGGCCTACCTGCATTTGGGGGTCTGTCTTCCCTCGGTCATTCAGGGTCATTCCATCCAGCGTGTGGCTTCGCACTGGGCCCTCCTTGAAGGATCTTTGTGCAGCGGCGACTTGGTCCTCCCCTCATTCCTTCATCTCCCATTATAAGTTGCGGATGAGGGAGGTTTTTCTGGGGATTTTGGTTCCACTGTCCTTGTGGCTGTTCACTGATTGTGCGTGCTTGTCTGCAATAAAAATTCCTAGGCATCTTTGGTGTATGTTCCTTTTGTTCGTCTGGCGCTTCGGTATACGATCCTGGGTGACTGTGACGAGGAAGACGGAGGAGGATGGTAATGACTCGGTTACTTACCAGTAACCTTATTACTCCGAGTCATAGTCCTCCTCGTCACAGTCATGTTCCGTCATGCCTGCCCTTGGTTGTGAGGGGACAAACAAAACATTTTGTTTCCTTTTGTTTTTTCTATGCTTGTGTATTTCAGGATGTTTCGTGTGTTTGCCCCACCCTTATAGGTCAGGTGACCGGTACTTCCTGTCAGGCCACCATATTGGATGGGGACTTTTGTTTATGGGTGAATGCTGTGCCTGGAACACTGGGTGCTCCTTTGTGACTGTGACAAGGAAGTCTATGACTCGAAGTAATGGAGATTACCGGTAAGTAACCGTATAATCTTTGTTAAACTCAGGGAGATTAAGTGATGTGCCCAGAATCACAGGATATTGAGCGTCATTGCCGAGACTCAAACCCGGTTCCCCAGGTTCAAAGTCGACCACTCTAGCTGTAAGGATTCATCCTCTCCCCTTCACTCTTCTTTACGTCATGTTTTTGTCCCCTCAAAGCTTTATAGGGCCCCTGGCTGCTGTTTGAGTTATACAATATAGCAATAATCAGGGTTTAGAGCCCCCAGCCCCCTCCCGGGACCAGGGGAAACCACGCCCCTGTCTGCCACCAATGCTTTATTCCTCTGCTCAGAGGTGGACGAGCCAACAAACTAAGAGAGAGAGAGCCGCAGCCGAGCGAGGGCTGGCTTTGGAACTCAGGGCCCGTGCACAAGTGGAGCCTTATTTATTTATTTATTGTATTTTTATATAGCGCGGACTTTACCCGAAGGTGTCAGAGCGCTTCACAATAGGAACAGGAGCGTTACATGAGGAGAAATTTACAGGTAGGCATGTTAAAAAAGCAAACGTTACATAACATGAGGCAAAGGTGACAATTGTGCATGTATCAAAAGCAAACAAAATACAAGAAGAGGTAGCAAACGATACGTTACGAGAGGAAAAAGTGACATGTGTGAAAATTACATAAGCGTATAAGATACAAGTAGAGGTATAAAACTGCATTAAATGGCAGACACTCAAAACACAAGAACACACTGGGAAGGCACTTCTATAGGCTTGGAGAATAGAATTTCCTATAGTGGAAGAACTTCCTTCAGGGAATAGAGAGGGCGTGAATTAGATTTGGAAGTGTCTTTGAGGTAAACATCCTTTACAACGCAGTGTTTACACCGCGCGTCCTTTACTACGCAGCCATTACGACGCAAGTTGTTACTACGACTTGCGCTGGAGGGCGCTCTTGTTAAAGGAATAGTTTGATTTTCTATTCCAACACCATCCCTACTGTTACGTGGGCTGGAGTTGGAATAGAAAATTAAACTAATCCACAATCCAGCGCCCTCCAACGCAAGTCGTTGTAACGACTTGCGTTGTAATGGCTGCGTCGTAAGGTACCGCAATCATTTTGATCGCGTTGTACTGACGTACATCCGTCTTTGAAGGAGGAGAATTTTGAGGTCAGTGTTGAAGGACCGGGAAGATGGTGCAATCATGCAATAAACATCATGTTTAATATTGTACGGTGCCTTAAAAATTAAAAACCAAATGCATTTATTTAATATGAGAAGGTGTTTCACTTCAGTACATCAGATGACATCTTTCGGTTGAGAGGCATTTATTCAAAGTGAGAGTTTTTTAAACATGACCTGAAACCCATTGCTGCCTCGCCTTGATGACAATACTGTTAGTGAACTAATAGCCAGCTGTATGTGGCCTGAACTCTTAATATAGATTAAATAATATCACAGGATCCTAAATCAAACATGACAGGTGAAGCACAGCCTCATCCTGAGGTCATCCACTTAAAATTGCTCTCATATATGATAATAAACAAAAGGAGGTGCAGTGAAATGACGCATCTGCCTAGGATCACACAATCTGAAGAAGCAGCGAAGCCGGAATTGATCCCAAATTGCCAGTTTTAGACTAAGCAATGCGGCCAGCAGAAGGGCCCCTTTTCCTGATGCCAGAGGGTGATGCTGTCCTTAAGTCCTGCAGAATGAGATTAGAGCAGGGCTGGCAGGATTCACACTATTTGTTACAGTTTGGCACAGCCCAAACCTTTCCAAAGACATAAGTGAGCTCCACGACAGACACAGACTTTTTTGCGTGTTTTTTCTTTCCAGGGCAGGCAGATCTGGCAGTGTTTACAGGATGCTGAGCTGAGGCCGGACTCGAACCTGCTTCCCTCTGTTGCTTGGTCGCCAGTTGAGAGTAGACCCCCTGCCTCCTGTGAAAGCTCAGCTTGTTTTGCGTTGGAGCGAGCAATACCCTCAGCCGGTGGTTGAAGTGGGTTTCGGGTTGTGAGGAGCACGACCTGCTCATACTTTTTAAAATTTAAGCTAAACAGATCCCTTACTTTTTGGCGAAAGACGATGGTCCTAGGACGGTGAATTCCGACAATTGAATTCCTTCTAGTGTAAAGCAGGGGGTCTCCTGGAATGTGAAAGCGAGGGTGGGGCGGACAGCAAAACAAGCCTTCCTGCCCGGGTGCTGCTGCCTGAAAGGAATGTAAATGTGCACAGCTGGTTAATGTGCAAATGAAAAGGGTGCTTGGAAGTGGCTTTAATTGATGGAGTCACTTGAAGCTTCCTGAGGACACAGTTATTCTTTTTGAGTGGTATTGCAAGGGAGCTACCCGCGGAGCTGTGAAGTGTGTGCTTTTAAAGGATAGTAGTACAACATTTCACTACATACAGTCTGGGCATTTTTTAAATCTATATTTTGAAAGCACTTTTTCATCCTAAAATAATTTTTGCCCGTTTTGTAGCACCTTGTATTATACTGTGTGTAATGCAAGTTTAAAATAATGACTTACATATTCACATTGCGTTCTCTCACATAGTGGGACCTCGTAGCCCTAAACATACACATAAACATGTCACTATTCTCCTCTGCACCTCCCAGGATTCAACTCTGTGTCTCTGGTTACAAATACAGATCTCTGCAGTGTATTAACTAATAGAGGTTTCGTAATGTATGATTCTGCATTTCCCACAGATTAACTAAACTTGCACTTATTTTTCATTTACGCTTTGCGTTATTTGATATGTAGTTACCTGAAGGTGAAAGACAGAAAAATGATACAGAATATTTAGGGGGTCATTATGATGGCAGAAGGGCAGCCACCGCCAGATGTGCCGTTCATGAAACACGGCGCCGGGAAACTTCAAGAGGGGGAATTTCGTCCGACAGGACACGGCTCTTTGTGGGTCACGAGCGCACCCGCCCTGAAACCACAAAGACCTCTCTCCTCCCGGTTTCTACTCAACCCACCTAATACCAAGTTGTGTTTATCCACACATCAGATACTATTGTCAAAAAAAACGCGATACTGGGTGTTTTTGCCGCTACCGGGGCAGACACCCTTAGTGCAGTGAAGCCAAATAAACACAATTTTTTGGCTAGCCTGTCCACGCCCTGACCGGTCCTTTCGCGCCCTTTCTTATGTCCACTCTGAACCAGCACATCCTGGCCTGAAAGACATTCTCCAGCCCTGAAGATTCGCATTTGTTCCTTGCGATGAAACGCGTGTTGGCTTTTTTGGAAATGGAACAATAAACAGAAAATGGACACTGCAAATACAGACTATTGATTGACTTACCCGTCTCAATAGATGAATTGTTACTGAATTACGTATTTCCACCAATTGTTTAGATTGATGTGCTATATGTCACTATTGCATGTAAACAATCATATACAAATTTTGAAATTGTACGCATTTGTGTTAGTGCAGGGGCACAGTTGTTCATATTCACCGCCAGATGTGCGGTGGCAGGCTTTCTGCCATCGGATGCCATTTTCCCCTGGCAAATGAAGATGGCAGGGGGAATCTGATCACGACCCAGACAGGAGGAGAGACCACCCACTACGGATCTGCCACAAGCAATTGGTCCGACTGCCTGGCGGAGCGTTCAGCATCCGTGAAATGGTGGCGGTACCTGGCAGGCACAGTCCGCCAAATCACAATGCTGAATCCCCGGCAGCAGTGTATGGCTGTGGAACCCCCATTCACAGGCTGGCCAGGATTGGTTTTGGGGGGCCCCTGCGGGCCCCCCTTTTGTTGGGGGGAGGTGTGGGTGCACTGGGGGTACCCAAGATACCCCGCAACATTTCACTGCACTAAGTGTCAGGCATGGTGTGGTGCCTGCCACGTAGTGCAGTGAAATGCTCAACATGCATTGTTAGCATCGCAGCGGGTGCTGCAGTCAGCAGCACCCGCTGCAATATTAAATTGCAGGATGCAACCGCCATGGTGGTGGTTGCATCCTAATTTGGAGTGTGGTACCGCCACATGCATGGTGGGCGGTCCCGATCCTCACCATGATGGCGGACTTACTCTAGTCCGCCCACCATCGTAATGACCCCCTTAGTTTTTTAGTCACGCCTTTGACTCTGCCCCCAACAGTTCTCAAAACGTTATAAATGCATTTCAATCACTGCCCACAGCATGCACAGACAGACACTCACACAGCATCCACATACAGGCACTCACGCAGCATGCACATACAGGCACTCACACAGCATCCACATACAGGCACTCACACAGCATGCACATACAGACACTCACACAGCATGCACATACAGGCACTCACACAGCATCCACATACAGGCACTCACGCAGCATCCACATACAGGCACTCACACAGCATGCACAAATAGGCACTCACATAGCATGCACATACAGGCACTCACACAGCATCCACATACAGGCACTCACACAGCATGCACATACAGGCACTCACACAGCATGCACAAATAGGCACTCACACAGCATGCACAAATAGGCACTCACATAGCATGCACAAACAGGCACTTACACAGCATGCACAAATAGGCACTCACGCAGCATGCACATACAGGCACTCACACAGCATGCACAAACAGACACTCACACAGCATCCACATACAGGCACTCACACAGCATGCACATACAGGCACTCACACAGCATGCACAAATAGGCACTCACATAGCATGCACAAACAGGCACTTACACAGCATGCACAAATAGGCACTCACGCAGCATGCACATACAGGCACTCACACAGCATCCACATACAGGCACTCACACAGCATGCACAAATAGGCACTCACATAGCATGCACATACAGGCACTCACGCAGCATGCACATACAGGCACTCACACAGCATGCACATACAGGCACTCACACAGCATCCACATACAGGCACTCACACAGCATCCACATACAGGCACTCACACAGCATGCACATACAGGCACTCACACAGCATGCACAAATAGGCACTCACATAGCATGCACAAACAGGCACTTACACAGCATGCACAAATAGGCACTCACGCAGCATGCACATACAGGCACTCACACAGCATCCACATACAGGCACTCACACAGCATGCACAAATAGGCACTCACATAGCATGCACATACAGGCACTCACGCAGCATGCACATACAGGCACTCACACAGCATGCACATACAGGCACTCACACAGCATCCACATACAGGCACTCACATAGCATCCACATACAGGCACTCACACAGCATCCACATACAGGCACTCACACAGCATGCACAAATAGGCACTCACATAGCATGCACATACAGGCACTCACGCAGCATGCACATACAGGCACTCACACAGCATGCACATACAGGCACTCACACAGCATTCACGTACAGGCACTCACACAGCATGCACATACAGGCACTCACACAGCATCCACATACAGGCACTCACACAGCATGCACAAATAGGCACTCACATAGCATGCACATACAGGCACTCACACAGCATGCACATACAGGCACTCACACAGCATGCACATACAGGCACTCACGCAGCATGCACATACAGGCACTCACACAGCATGCACATACAGGCACTCACACAGCATGCACATACAGGCACTCACACAGCATCCACATACAGGCACTCACACAGCATGCACATACAGGCACTCACACAGCATTCACGTACAGGCACTCACACAGCATGCACATACAGGCACTCACACAGCATGCACATACAGGCACTCACACAGAATGCACATACAGGCACTCACACAGCATGCACAGACACTCACACAGCATCCACATACAGGCACTCACGCAGCATGCACATACAGGCACTCACACAGCATGCACATACAGGCACTCACACAGCATGCACATACAGGCACTCACACAGCATCCACATACAGGCACTCACACAGCATGCACATACAGGCACTCACACAGCATGCGCATACCTGATTGCGGGCTGTGTGACTAGCAAGTCTTGGGTTTGATTCCTAATGTTATTCTTTCTTCCAGCAAGCTGCAGTATTCAAAATCAAAATACAACAGCTGTGGTCCAATCCTCAAATTCAGCAGTTCTCATATGGGAGGACAGAGCGTTATGGCCTAAAGAGCTGCCCCAGAAGGTAACTGTAACCATAGCATGCAAAGGAAGAAAGCATTCCTTGAACTTCCAGAGCACATGGAATGTGTGGCTGTCGGACAGTGTCCTGCAGGGGTCACTCCAACAGAAACAGAATTCATGCCTCTTAATAGCATATGTTATAATAACAACAGTCATGCTTTCATTTCAGTTCTGAAGCCAGCATCGGAGCACAGAAAGTTTTAAATATCGACACACACAAATATCGAGTCGGAAATATCGTGATACAGGAATATCGACAGCAAGAATATCGTGGTCAAGAATATCAACTTTAAGGTAAGAAATATCGTTTTTGAAAATATCAAAGTTAGTAATATCGTTTGCAAGAATATAGTTGTCTAAAATATCAATATTGAAATTAGTGTAATGTATTTTAGTATGTATTTTGATAGTATGTGATCTATTTTTTTGTATAAGTATTGCTTTGTTTTTTTAATATATGTGTTACATTTTTAGTAGTGATTAATTTTATGTTAATTACATTATGTCTATAGTTTTGTAGCGGCTTGTGAGTTTATAGTGGAATAGGATGGGAAGTCATTTAGTTATAATAAATAAATTAGATTTGATTGCATATTAGTATTTGTTTAATTTAAATTCTATAGTGTCAATAGTGGGAATTAATTTATTATTAATTAATATGTTGTTGTTAATTTTAATTAATTAATTACTTGGAAATTATGTTAATTGTGTTAATAAATTATAATAAATTAATTACATTGTTTTACATATTAGTATTTATTTAATTTGGATTGTATAGTGACAATTGTGGATATTAATTTAATAATACTTATTTATTATTTGGCTTTTAATATTGATTAATTAATTAATTGATAATTAATTATGTTAATCGTGTAATTGTTTTAGGAAAGGGGGTGGGGTTTATAGGGTAAGAGGGTGGGAAGTAACTTATTTAAAATTAATACATCATTAATTGTTAAATGATGGTAATTAATTCATTAATAATCAAATATGGTATTTGGGTAATTCATTTGAGATGTGAGTCATGTGGTTTACAGTGGTAAAGAGTGGGAAGTAATTTATTTTCAATTAATAATAAGTTGTTAATTGACAATGTAATAATGTAAATTTAGTTATGGAAATAGTTTTTTGATTTTTAGGTGTGTGTTTGGCGAGTAAATACATTTTTAACTATTTTAATTTGTTTTGTTTTTAATATTATCTGTTTATTTGATAATTAATTATGTTACACTTTTTTAAAAATTTAAATATGTGTTGTAAATTGTGTGGTGTTATAGGGTAAGAAATAAAAAATATTAATTTTATGTAACAATTAATGTTTTGGATTATAATTAATTTCTATTAAATATAGTTAGGTACAGTATTTTTTACATTTGTATTAAATAATGTTTGTAGGTATTTTATTATTATTTTAACATTATAATAGGTTTCTATCTTTTGTTATTATTTTTATATATTTTTTAGGTTTTTAACATTTTTTGCATTGTAGTTGATATTCTATTTGTTGTTAATTATGTATTGACTTCAGTGTGAATATTAAATTGTACTCCTCTGCCATCCAACACTTTCCCTACAGTTGCACTCACTGGAGTGGCAATAGTCATTTTTACATCTACGTTAACCAACACTTTCCCTACTGTTGCACTCACTGGAGTGGCAATAGTCATTTTTACATCTACGCTATCCAACACTTTCCCTACTGTTGCACTCACTGCAGTGGGAATACCAATTTTTACCTCTCCGCTATCCAACACTTTCACTACGGTTGCAATCACTGGAGTGGGAATAATAATTTGTACCCCTCCACTATCCAACACGTTCCCTACTGTTGCACTCACTGGAGTGGGAATAATATTTTGTACCCCTCCACTATCCAACACTTTCCCTACTGTTGCGCTCACTGAAGTGGGAATAGCAATTTTTACCCCTCCGCTATCCAACACTTCCCCTACTCTTGCACTTAGTGGAGTGGGAATAGTAATGTGTACCCCTCCACTATCCAACACTTTTCTTACTGTTGCACTCACTGGAGTGGGAATAGTAATTTTTACATCTTCGCTATCCAACACTTTCCCTACTGTTGCACTCACTGGTGTGGAAATAGTAATATTTACCCCTCCGTTATCCAACACTTTCCCTACTGTTGCACTCACTGGAGTGGCAATAGCCATTTTTACATCTACGCTATCCAACACTTTCCCTACTGTTGCACTCACTGCAGTGGGAATAGCAATTTTCACCTCTCTGCTATCCAACACTTTCACTACGGTTGCACTCACTGGAGTGGGAATAATAATTTGTACCCCTCCGCTATCCAACACTTTCCCTACTGTTGCACTCACTGGAGTGGGAATAATATTTTTTACCCCTCCACTATCCAACACTTTCCCTACTGTTGCACTCACTGAAGTGGGAATAGCAATTTGTACCCCTCCGCTATCCAACACTTCCCCTACTCTTGCACTTAGAGGAGTGGGAATAGTAATTTGTACCCTTCCACTATCCAACACTTTTCTTACTGTTGCACTTACTGGAGTGGGAATAGTAATTTTTACATCTTCGCTATCCAACACTTTCCCTACTGTTGCACTCACTGATGTGGAAATAGTAATATTTACCCCTCCGTTATCCAACACATTCCCTACTGTTGCACTCACTGGAGTGGGAATAGTAATGTTTACCCCTCTGCTATCCAACATTTTCCCTACTGTTGCAGTAATTGGAATGGGAATAGTTATTTTTACACCTATCCTATCCAACACTTTCCCTACTGTTGCACTCACTGGAGTGTAAAATGTAAGTTTAAAAATTATTAAATATTTTAATCTTGTAAATTTGGATACATTTATATCGTTTTAAAATAAATTAAAATGATTAATTTAAGGAAAATATACATTCATATATTACGTTTTATATCTGTATGTGTACATTTTTTAAATTTAAGTTTATTTATTATATTTGTCAAAATGTACATTACATCTAAATAAAAAAATAACTTAATTTTATTTTATAATTAATTTAACTTTATTTTTATACATATAAAAACAATATTTTGTACATCAATATTTTTACATTTATATTATTTTCTCGATATTTTAGTCATTTACATTATAAAGATAAGATGTCGATATTTTGGCAATCAATATTTTTATGTCAATATTTGTGTATGGGAATATTTTGGTCATCAATATTTTGTCAGTGATCCGCTAGCATCACACAGGTTGTTAAATGTAAAAATAATCAGTTTTGTTTCTAAATCCTTCAGCCACAATGCACATCATAAACCATAAAATATAATATATGTTACATTTGTCACAAATTCTTTTCAGATGAATAACCATATTTTCCCATTTATATCAAGTGCCCAGGGCTGGCATAACTCTGGCCACCTAGAGCAGGCACAAGAGAGACAGAAGGCAGATGGCATGGTTACAAGATTGTCACTGGAAAACTGGGACAAGTAGTACACAAACCAGTGCTTTCATTGTGCAGTACTTTTGTACTGCCAAAGTATAATACACAATATCAGAGTTAAGAGGCTTTGACAAACCCAGGCGTAGTCCGACAGCAGAAGCAGGTTTCTCTAGCATTTTGCTGCCACACTTGACATCTTTGAGGAGGCGGGCCACAGTGATGCGATGCCCACACAAAGGAAGGGATGATGCGCTGTCGTTGCATAGACACCACCCCAGATAAAATCCACACAACGCATACGTTAAAGTAAACTCTATGGGGCCGATTCTGATCCTGGAAAAACGCTGTACAAATCGTGGCATGGAGCGTTTTCCCCATACAACTCGTACTTGTAAGGAGGCCCCTAAAACCTAGGAAGTACGATCCGTACAAATAGACGCACTCCATACAAATTGTAAAAAAGACCATGCAACTCGTATATACAAGCGATTCCGATTCGGATTGCTCTATTTTGCGACGTTCCCATGTATTCCCGGCAGCAGTTTACAACCCGGCAAGTACGATTCGTACAAACGGCACTCCGTACGGCTCTTTTTTTATAAGAGCCAAAAAGTGCGAGAAAAACCTTGTACGCCCCGAAAACAGTACGAGACAGACCCCCCCATGTACGCGTCATACACCCCATGAATACAGAAGTACGGTGCGTATGTACGGTGGGTAGGGATGACACGGAAAGTGGGGTACGGTGCGTACATACGCGATGAAGGGGTACTGGTCGTGTACACACCGTACAAGCACCGTACCCCAAAATCGCCTGTGTACGCACCGTACCCCGAAATTGCCTGTGTACTCACCGTACCCCAAAATTGCGTACGTGATTTTGGGGTATGGTGCGTACGTACGCACCGTACCCCAAAATCGCCTGTGTACGCACCGTACCCCAAAATCGCGTACGTATGCACCGTACCCCAAAATCGCCTGTGTACACACTGTACCCCAAAATCACGTACGTACGCACCGTACCCTAAAATTGCGTGCATACAGTGCGTACATGCGCGATGTTGGGGTACGCACCATACACATGCCTCGCATGTGGGGGGACCCCTGTATGCCTCATACCCCTATACGACCCGTACCCCGGTATGAGTCGTAGCCCCAGAACGAGTCATACCAGGGTACGAGGCGTATAGGGGTTCACTTCGTTGCCCCGTACGAGACTTTCCCCGTATACAGGCCATTTTCCATACAAATCGTATGCTGACAACCCAGTACGAATCGTACTTGACGGGTTGGAAAGCCTTTTTACAAATTGTATGGTCTTTTTTACAAGTCCATGTCGTACAGCTTTTCCCGATCCGATTTGTAAGGATCGGGCCGATCTGTATGTATTTTTCCCGTACGAATCATACTACACGGGTTGGAAGGGACTTTTACAATTTGTATGGAAAAAAATACAAATCCTATTTGTATGGAAAATAAAAATCCAGGATCAGAATCGGCCCCTATGTGTGTATGTATTAAAATGTATTTTTTAAGTCATTTTTTTCAAAATATATTTTAATCGTAAATAATTTAAAATATATATACTTATTTATAAATATTCCATTTATTTTAACCCATATAATTTTACTTTACTATGTAAGTATGTAACATAATTTTATTTTGTCCCCAATATTTTGGTGTGATAATGTTCTTATTACAATTTTTTTGATCCTTGATGTGATATCATTGAAGTGTATTAAAACCAGGGGGAGTTATTATCTTTCTTCTGCCATTCAACCCCTCCCGCATTTCTGATATTTGCTCAGGGACCACATGTGGACATGGCCCCCCCTCCTTCCTGCTGCCACAGACCAGGCTGCTAAGCCCAGGGAAGAGGTCATTAACAAGTCAGTCAAGGATGTATATTCACTCACTGAACTCTGCTGAGAGGTAAACCAGTTCTAAACCCACCTACTCTTTGTACTCAGTGCAAATTACACTTTCCCACAGTTACTTTTCACTAACTTATACCAAGTCCATTTTAATCTGCGAATTAGATTTTTTTAAATAAATGAAAAATAACTTTAAACCATTGCTTTATTGTTTTCCCAGATGTGGAAAAGTGATTTTATTCATGTCTAGAACCTTTTCAGCGAAATACCGATTTACCCGCACAATGAAAACCGCTATTTTTAAAGGCCTACATTTGTTGATGTCTAGCGTGCTACTTTATATGTATATTAAACACCCAGTCCTGCCGGCTTACAAGGCACCCTTTAGGACTGACTAGGCTAATATATGATTAATATTATTATTTTTTCTAAATTGCACAGACACCTTTCCTTATCCGGTGTCATTGTATTTCTTTTAAAAATGATGCCTCATAAGCCATATGTTCTAGTCAAATGGATGATTAAATACATCATCTAGCCAACCTGTGACTTTTTTTTAAGTTTAAAGTTTATTGAAGAAGAAATTGTAACAAATAAAGTAATAAACATCATATAAAAGAAATCACAATGCATGAATATTATAAAAATGAAACAAAAGAAAGCGTATCAATGAAGAAAGAAAAAGGAAAGAGAGGGAGGGAGGAGGGGGGAGGGATGTCTAATACAATATTATTTTAAAAAACAGTAAGAGTAGAAGTATTATCCGAACAATATTCTCTATCTCATAAACCAGAAGATTAGTAAGCATACTGTAATCATAAACGTTTAAAATACAAAACTGAAAAGAAAGAGGAGTAATATTAAATTATATATCTGGAACTAAGTTAAGAAGAGAACAAACAATTTACGGAGGTTTTTTAACATCATGCGGAGTATTAACTATAGCAGCGGATGTTGAAGCTATTTCATTTAGGTAAGTGGATAAAGGTAATCATAAAAGGTCTCTCTTAATGGATAAAGATATAGGAATAACGTTGCCTGTATCCAGTCTATGATGGAAACAAACAGCATTCCACCATGCTTTGAAAGTAACTTTGTCCGCTTGTTTCCAATTGGAAGTTATTAAATGGGGGTCTGTTGCTAATATTAGGTCAATTAATGAGGGATTAGGGTATGGATGTGGCCAGGAAGGTGAAATGGAGCCTAAAAAGATGTCAGAGAGAGAAAAGGAGATTCGGGTGTGGAAAATCTTATTAATTTGGGACCAAACTAGAAACCAAAAATGGGAGAGGGAGGGGCATTCAAAAAGCATGTGTTTTATATCAGCTGAAGGAGCTGTGCATGACCAACAGGAGGATGAGAAGTCTGCAAAGAAAGAGTCTAACTTCGTTGGGGTAAACAGAAGGCGTTTGTATATTAAAAAAATGCATCTGAGAAGTGTTAGCTGCTCTTGATGTCTTATGAATTTTTAACCATAATTTATCCCAGAACGGAAAAGACCAACATTCTGCAAGATCCTTTTCCCAAGCCAATTCAGCCTTGCCCTTTTCCCTATCAGAAGAGAAAAACAAATTTCTATATAGAGAAGAAGCTGATATATTAGTACATAGTAAAGGAAAAAGATTGGAGCATCTGGTAAGGATATTGGGACTAGGCGGTAAGGAAAGAAGATATTGTACGAGAGGAGGCAGGAGTGACTCATATTGAGATTTACAAGAAGGGGGTAAAGAACATTTTAATTGAAGATCCGAGAAGGATAAAAGAGTACTATTAGAAACTAATTGTGAAATCCAAATTAAACCTTCAAGTCTCCAAGATTTCCAGTAAATGGTTCGGCCTTTGATACGTAGGAAGTGATTATGCCAGGTAGGTTGCTGATCTAACAAAGAAGATGAAGGATAAGAGGATGGAAGAAGAGGTACTAATAATTTACACGTATGGGAAATAACTTGAGAACGGAAAGAAGAAATATTATTAGAAAAAGTAAGAGATTCATTAAAATGAAAAGGAGCTAGAAAATGTTTTTCAATATTCAATCAAAGAGGAGGAAGAACACATTGCTCAGGAGAAAGCCAGAGAGAAGATTGTCTTAGAGAGAAAGCAAGATGATATGATTTCAAATCTGGAAATTTGAGCCCAGCAGAGTTTTTGTCAGCTTTGAGAGCATTGAGAGCTATTCGAGGAAATTTATTTTTCCAAAGGAATTTGTTGAATAGAGAATCAAATGTTTGTTTTTTTTTTAAAACTTTTTATTGATTTTATAACACAAACACAAAGAACTTGCAAGGAGTGAAGAAAAATTGACATCAGTATACACAACGTTGCAGTACATGGTGTTGGAGCGGGAAGGACAATCCAATGAGCGTTTGTTCTATCGAGAAAGAGTCTCACAGGGGGGGGGGCAGAAGAAACAAATTGCAACCAGTATACAATAGTATGTGGAGGAACCCTCTGGTTACGGGGACGTAGGTGTAACATCTGGATCAGGAAGAGGAGGGGCACATATATCGCCACGGTAAGTGTTCCACTGAGTCCATATCTTCCCCCATTTTCGGGGGGTACCTCGAGAAATATATACAGTTTTTTCTCTGAACATGCACCAGTCCATGTTTTGTTTCCATTTCCGAATCCCGGGCGGACCCTGAGCGCCCCACAGTTGCGCAATGTCTCTTTTGGCAATCATATTGCCCAAGGTCACCCACCGAAGCTGCGACACAGAGTAATCATTCGGTTCCCATATGTTCAGCAGGCATCGCCTAGCCTCCGGCATCGATTGCACCCCCGTAACCTCACTCATCACCTCATGCACACGGGTCCAGAATCGCACTATCTCAGGACACTCCCAGATGATATGTAAAAAGGTGCCCAGGAGACCGCATCCACGCCGACACAAACCATCCACAGAAAAGCCCATGTGTACCAAACGGGGACCAGTGACATACACTCTATGCAGGATTTTAAGTTGCACAAATCTAAGGCGCGCCTGGATGGCCGCCTGCCAGTCCTCATCGTCCAGCTCCAGCCCATCACCAGTCCAGACCTCTCTAAGGCGAAACAGGAGATCAGACCTGGAGTTGATTAATTTTTTATAGATAAGCGAAATCGTACTATCAGGAACATGTCCGTCCAGTACCCTGTCCTCAAGCGGGGACGACTCCGGAATCTCCACACCCGAAGGGAAGACCGAGAGCACCGCGTGGCGGACCTGCGCATAGCGAAAAAATTCGCGATCGCTCAAAGCGTACTCGGTTTTCAATTCCTCAAACGTCTTCATTCTCCCCTTGGTCCAAACATCATCAATCCTGCTGATACCAATCAAGTCCCACCTATCAAACCCCCGTGACTGCCAAAGTGAGCCAAGTCTATCAGACACGTACAGGGGGGTGGCACGCGTCAATTTATCAGTCCACCCAAGCGCCATGGAAGCATGCCGCCACACCTGGACGGCCGTTCTAGTGGGGCCCGTCACGTTGCGAGGGGTGAGTTTTGAGTAGAGGGCTCTATTGTATTCGCCCCCCGGTAGCAACCATTTGTCCATCTCGAAGGCCGGATTCGGCAAAGGGCCATACATGCAATGATTTATTGCCCCCAGCTGAGACGCCCAATAATAGCGACGGATGTCAGGCAAAGCAATTCCACCGTCGTACCACGGGAGCGACAATTTAGCAATGGCGATCCGGGGTCTACTCCCCCACACCAGTTGTCTCTGTAAACTCTCAACCTCACGGAAGTATGTAGCCGGGACAACGTAAAGTGTGTTTTGCAAAGCGTAGAGGAAGCGGGGCAGTGACATCATCTTAAACAATGCCGCTCTACCCAGGGGAGAGAGAGGAAGTTTCCCCCAGGCGACCACATCTGCCCGAAGGCGCTGAAGAGGGGGCAATAAATTACGGTCAAACCGCAGGGCAGGGCTCAGCGTGATAAAAATGCCTAGGTATTTAAATCCATCTTTCACAATCGCTATAGGACAACCACTTGGCAGAAGGGGGGCGGCACCCGACAGGACGTATACACAGGACTTCGACCAATTGATGACGAGAACCGAGTTTTTGCGGAAGGACGTTAAAACATCAAACAGCACAATGAGGGATTTACGGGGTGATGTAAGATACAGCAGAATATCATCAGCGTAGAGAGATACACGGTCCTCAAACTCCGAATTCCATCTAATGCCCTTCAGGGACGGTTCCCACCTCAACCAGGCCGCCAGCGGTTCCAAGGCGAGAGCAAACAACAAGGGGGACAGGGGACAGCCCTGTCGCGTCCCCCTGCTCAGTGCAAAGGGCGCAGAGACCCGACCATTGACCACCACCTGAGCCATGGGACCGGCGTAAAGCAATTTAACCCACCGAACGAACTCCGAACCGAAACCAAACTTAGCAAGAACCGCCCACAAATACGGCCATTCTATTGTATCAAACGCCATCGTAGCGTCCAAGGACGCCAAGATGGCGGGCTCACGCAGCGTCTCGGCCCGTGCCAGGACGCCATGCAACCTTCGGAGGTTAAGCGCCGTGTTACGATGCGGTATAAAGCCGGATTGATCAGGGTGAACCAGGTCCCCAATGACGGTCGCCAAACGTGTCGCCAGCAGCCTGGCCAAGATTTTAGGTTCCGCATTAATCAACAAAATGGGTCTAAAAGAGGCACAGCGATCCCGAGGTTTACCATCCTTGTGGATGACAACAATAGTGGCAAGTCTCTGGTCTGGTGGGAGAGAACCCACCTCCAAAGACTCAAGAAACATAGAGCGCAGATGAGGAGCTAGCGAATCCGGGCGCAGTTTATATAGCTCAATGGGGAGCCCATTAGGGCCCGAGGCCTTGCCGGATCGGACCGAACGGACAGCAGCGGCAATCTCGTCCACAGTAGGCGGAGCATCCAGAGCATCTCTATCAATGTCAAACAATCGGGGAAGTGCAATATCACGCAATAGCAGGTGGGAGTCCTGCTCTGATCGATCAGACACCTGGGAGTACACCTCGCGGAAATAATAGGCAAAACATGCAACAATATCAACAGGGTCTCTACAACACTCTCCATTCTCCGCAACAATCACAGGGACGACACGACTTGCATTCTCCCTCTTATCCAACCATGGAAGCAGTTTCCCAGCCTTATCACCCACATCATACAGGCATCCCTGCTGTTCCCTTCCCATTGCCTTAGCAGCTTCAGTGACCAGGGCTCTGTATTCATGTTGTTTCAACTCCAGGAGATGTAACCCCTCAGCGGTAACCCCAGATTCCAAGCACTCCTCCAGGGCCGTGACCTCCCCCTCAAGTCGAACCATCTCAGCACGGTTGGCCAACTTCACGCTACCAATCAATGAGAGGGCCTGGCCACGAATGACTGTCTTGTAAGCTTCCCAAAGTAAACTAGGGGAGGAAACAGAGCCCACATTTTCCTCAAAATAACAATCGTGTGCTTTAACCAGCTCATCCCTGACCCTGGGGTCCTTCAAATACCAGGGGTTGATCGGAGCCACTCGGCCCGCCGAACCCTGCCGTGCATCAACCACCAGCCAAAGCGGAGAATGGTCCGAGATGCCCCGTGCCAGATGTTTAACTTCCCGTATGAGGGATGCATGGGCCGAGGGCAGTAATACGTGATCTAACCTCGAGAGACTACCATGAGCACCAGAATGATAGGTATATTGCAACTGTCCCGGGTGAAGCAACCGCCAGCAATCAGTGAGCCCCAGCGTCTCCAGGAAGTCACTCAACCAAGTCTGGGCCTTCGGCAGTTCCCTGGGAGGGTGACGATCACACATCCCCGAGACCACCGCATTAAAGTCACCCCCAACCAAAAGCAAACCCTCGGGGAGACCCAGAATAAGTCCACTCAGATCAGCAAATGTGGTGGCCTGGAGGCCCGGGGGTACGTACACAGAAAGCAGAATAAGAACCTTCCCCTCCCAGCGCCCCACAATGGCGGCGTATCGTCCCTTATCATCCAGTATGACATCATCAATGGCCAAGGGGAGGGAGGTCCGAACCAGAATGCCCGCCCCCCTAGAGCCCGAAGTGAAACCCGAGTGTGCCACTAGGCGATAACCACGCCTATTCAATGCGTAGCACTTGTTGCCAGGCAAATGAGTCTCCTGCAGTAAGACAACATCTGGAGTCAAACGTTTCAGCAATTGCAACACCACCCTCCTCTTAATCCCATCCCCAACCCGTTCACGTTCCAACACAATATCCGAAGTCCCCTACCCCCATCCCCGAGTTCAGCCCCTCCCCCGTCCCACACCCAGAGCAACTGCAAAAAACAGGAGTGCGCCTTTCCTTCGCCTTGCAAGTAACAATAAAATTCAAACAAACAACCCAGGTCCCCCAACAATGGCAAAACAACTATACCCCCCACCCCGCACCCCTGCTGAAGACCAAAGAGCCCCATAAACTTGCAGTGTGCCTGTCGCCCAACCACCCAACTAATCTACGAAAAGAAAACCCAGGAGGAGAAAGGACCCGTTCACCCCCCACCCACCCCCAAAAAGACTATTACTTGCAAACATTAAGAACACAGCATAGCACAGTTCAAAGCCAACGGGAAGGGTACGGGGTCAAAGTCAACAGCTACTCCTGCTCCGTCGGGCCACCTTCCGCCCGATCCGACTTGCCAGAGTCCTCAAAAGGTTCATGATCCGTAGGCAGCGTGTCAAGCCAGTCACTCACGACCCCAGGATGGTCGAAGAAAAAAGTACGATCCCTATGTACCACCCGCAAACGGGCCGGAAAGAGCATGACATACTTCATAGACCTTTCCCGGAGTCTCTTCTTGACCCCTTGAAACCCCAGCCTCTGTTTCTGGACCTGTTGTGTAAAGTCCGGATAGAAGCTGACAGTAGAGTTCTCAAAGGCGATGGGACCAGACTGTCGCGAAGCCTGCAGGATAGCGTCTCTGTCCCGGAAATGAAAGATCCTCGCAATGATGGGTCGAGGGTTAGCACCCGATTTAGGTGTGCCGCCGGGGATCCTGTGTGCACGTTCGACAGCGAAAAACTTGCTGAGACCCTTGGGCGCCAAATGATTCAGCACCAGGTCTTCCACCAATAAGTCTGTCGAGGCAGCAGTCGATGATTCCGGGACCCCAATCAGGCGGATGGTATTGCGCCTGGCACGGCTTTCATAGTCCTCTAGGCGCCCAGAGTAATAATCATTGGCTTTCCTCAGATTCCTGACTTCAGCCTGTAAGTCAGAGACGTCGGTGACCAGGCTAGAGGTCTTAAGATCCAGGGATTTGACCTTTTCGTTTGTCTTCGCCAAGTCCGCCCTGATCAGATTGACATCAATCGACACCGTATCCAGTTTGAGGGTCAAGGCCTCATATTGTTGCCCCAATGAGGCCTTCATGCCGGTGATGGCGCCCATGAGATCTCGCAGCGAGGGCTCGTCCTCAATCGATGAGTCCTCCGGCATTGTCGTCGAGGGTTTAGCTGCTGCTCCCGGCGAACCCTTAGCTAGAGTGTACCCGTCCATAATGTTCGTTTGCAGAGCACTCCCTCGAACGCCCGGTTTAGGCCCGCGCTTCCCACCTTCAGGCTTGGTGGCCATCTTGGATCCTGGACCCGTACGGGTCGCCTGTTGACGGGTAAAAATGGTGACTGCGGAGGCAAATGTAGGACCAAAGGGGCGAAGGTGGTGCCAGTCTCAGATCTGGAAGCCGCTACAGATCGGCAGTAGGAGCGGAGAGACCCAGGGTGTAGGAGCGTCCGGCCATCCACAGAGCCGACAAAGTCAGGTTGAGCTCCGGACAGGAATCGAAACCGAAAGCGGTCGCCAGCCCACGCAAGTCTGGCAGTCCGTTGTTGTTCACTTACTGGACGGCAAGCGAGACAAGATAGCGCGGGGCGTCACCATGGAGCAGGCCAGAAAACTGCGACAGTCTGTAGCTCTGGACCCCGAAGTCCAAAAAAGTTCACTGAAACAAATAAATGAGCAGTAGAACTGTGCCAATAAACACCCGTTGTCCGAACCAGGATAAAGTACAGGATAGTTGATGGAGGTGGCGAGGGTCCGGGAGCCCTGTGCTCACGCGACCATCTTGGGTGCGCGCGAAGCTCCTCCTCGAGAATCAATTTTTTTAAAGTAAAAAACAGGAATATGCACAGGTATCATAGACAAAAGGTAGGGAATTAACGGAGAAAGCATCATCTTAATAGAGTCCAGCCGTCCCCACCAAGAGAGGAAAAGCGGTTGCCACAGGTCAATAGATATAGATAGAGTTTTGGTAAGACTATCAAATTTTTCTTTTAAGGTTTCTGGAATAGTAGGAGAAAACCATAAACCTAAGTACTTTATTTTAGAAGTTTTCCAAGAGAAGCCAGTAGATATAAAATCGTGTTTCAAACAAAGAATATTCAATGGGAGAACCTCACATTTGTCTGAATTAAGACGATATCCGGATAATTGAAAAAAAAGTATTAACTTGGGAAAAAAAGCTGGAAGGGAAGTAGAAGGATTTGAACAGTATAGAAGAATGTCATCAGCATAAACAGATATTTTAACCTGGGTGGTGTCGAGATTGAAACCAGTAATACTATCATATAACGTAATTTTCATCAAAAAAGGTTCTAATGCATTTATAAATAAAAGAGGAGATAAGGGGCAGCCATGACAAACTTCTCTGAAAAGAGGAAAATACTTATTTATTCTTGGTTTTCCCGTTAACAAAAATAGAGGCTTTAGGACCAGAATATAATTAAGAAATAAAAGAAATCAGTTTAGTAGGGAACCCAGTCCATTTGGGTGCTTGAAACATAAAATCCCAACCAATCCTATCAAATGTTTTTTAGCATCTAATGCTATCGCAGCAATGGGATAATCAAGAGAAGAGGCCTTACTTAAAATGTTAAAGAAAACTCTGGAGTTATCTGAAGACAAACGACCTTTGACAAAACCTGATTTTTCCGGGCAAATCAGATTAGGCAAAATGGGATCAATACGGAGACCGAGGATCTTTGTGAAAATCTTATAGTCTAAATTAACTAGGGAGATCGGACGATAATTTTTACAAAAAGAGGGATCTTTGTTCTCTTCGGGAATTAAGCAAATCATAGCATCTTGAAAAGAGCCTGAAGAGGAACCTTCCTTAACAAAAAACGTATAAAGTAAAAAGAGATGAGGGAGTTATAAGGACGCGAAATTAGCATAGAATTCAATAGTAAATCCGTCAGGACCAGGAGGTTTACCCCTTTTCAGGACTAATATAGCATGTTTAATCTCAGACAGAGTGATGTCTGATTCTAATGAAGTAAAATCAGTATCATATGGGGAGGAGAATTTATCGTTTGGAAGAAAGAGGAAAGCGCATCTGAAGTTGGTTGTTGCTCTGGCATGTATAACGTTTTGTAAAATGATACAAATTCATTTAGAATATCATCATCATTAAGTAGTGATTCGCCAAAAATGTTACGTACGGATTGTATTTTAGTCCGTTCACGACGAATCTTTAAATTATTTCCAAGTAATTTGCCCATTTTATTTTGGCCTCCATAATAAAGGGCACTACTTTTAAGAGATAAGAGGATGCGGCTTCCGTAGATGATTTATTAAAAGAGATTTTTGCCTCAATAAGATTTTTTAACGAGGATTCAGAATTGGAGCGATAATAAGAATATTCAAGTTGCTTAATCTTGACTAATTGAGTATTTTTGGCTTCAAAAAGGTTTTTTTCCGTGAAACGAAATTTATAATGAATCTCCTAGCTGCAGCTTTAAAAGAATTCCAAATCATTACTGGAGAGGAGTCTGGTGTGGAGTTAAGGGAAATGAATTCAGAAGCAAAGGAAGTGAATTGGCTTGTGAAATTAGGATCTGACAATAATGCGTTATTAAAACGCCATCTACGAGTATGAGGGGAAAAAGGTAACAGATCAAAATCTACAAAAACTGGAGCATGGTCTGATATTAGGATAGAACCAATCTTGGCGTGAGAGACAAGCTGAGACAAGGGTTTACAAAAGAAGAGATGATCTATTCTGGATTGTGACTTGTGAGGGGGAGAATAGAAAGTATACTCCTGTAAATCTGGATTACAAAGCCTCGAGATGTCAATTAAAGATTTACGACGCATGGCAGAGGCGAATTGTGAGTGCATCTTGGTATTAGAGATCTTCACAGAGGTATGTCTATCTAATATAGGGTCAAGAACCTGGTTACAGTCACCTCCAAAAATAACATAGTCATCATCAAACATAAAAAGTTTATCAGATATCTGAGTCCAAAACGTATTATCGATATTAACTGGTGCATAAACATTAAACAAAAGCTAAGGGTATTTGATCAATAAGCAATTTAACAATTACCCAACGATCATCAAGATCATTTTCCTGATGGACAACTGAAAACTGATGTTTGTATGGCACATAATAGATAAACCGTTCTTCTTTCCTAAAGCTGGAGAAGAGAAAACATGCCCCACCCAACATCTTTTCAGTTTAGCTTCTTCAGCCTCCGATAGGTGAGTTTCCTGAATAAAGGTAACATCAGTATTCAATCTAGCTAAATGAGTTAAGACGCGTTGTCTTTTTATGGGATTATTAACTCCTTTAATGTTCCAAGTTACAACTATAAAAGTAAATCATTAAAATGATCATGCACTGTCATGTAGCTCCTGTATATCCTTATATCGTGTTAAGTTAGCATAGGTACATTTGAGGTTTAAACGCCATTTTTCTGTCTTGCAACTTCTGCACACGACACTTAATTGTTAACTTAGCTTTCAACCTAGTAGTTTGCCGTGGTGTATGTGAGAATAATATGTTATTGCTCTGATATCAGCTTTGCTTAATAAACTATGTCTGCACGAAGAGTGCTGAAGTTTCAGGAACAACACGATATGGAATTGTTATGAGGTCTGATCTCCACGCCTTCATAGTCATAACACAAGTGCAGCCTTTGCCAACTCTGGCTTCAGGCGGGATTGATATTGCTTTGCACGAGGCACATAGAACACACTTGATGCGGTGCACATGCAGAGAGAGCTGGTGTATGCTGATGTGATTCCGTCATGCTAGGACACTAAGGTATGGGCCCGCCCTAAACCAACCCAAAGAGACCTTCTTAGCTAATAATATAATATATGTGTTAGGGAGGGTGAGATATAAGTGTTGTTAACTCTTATTCATTACAGCATGTTAACATGCTGTCACCATTCGCTTTTTATGTCTTAGTAACTATGCTGGTAATTTTGCTATTGATAATAAGTATACTTGTATTATCTAAGATACTGCGCCTGAGAAGACGGCATTAGTAAATAAACATTTCAAATGCACATGTGTCTTCCTTGCTCCATGTTCTGGTTTGTAATGATAATATAACGAAAGAGTGTTCATGAGTTCCACGTACCCTGAGGTACAGTAAGTTCATGTTCTGGTTTGTATAAACATTGGGAGTTTGATATGTCCAATGAGACACTGTAGCTAGCTCGGTAAGGGGTGAGTTGGGTACTAAGGTGAGTTTTGGGTCACCCTAATTCGCCGAGGTTCCACTCCTCTGTGCACAGTTCTGTGTGAGAACAGAAACCCTGCGACATGGCGCCCAACGGTTTCGGTGGTCTTATATCATGACACTCGAGTAGTATATCGTTCCTACCTTTACCCCTCCACCTCCGTTTCCGGAAAGCGGGGTGTCGGTGAAACCTACCTATTTTTTAAAATAGGTCTTATTCAAGCTTGATTCTTTCTAAAACGGTTTCTTTGAATTGCTACCCAGTTGTGCTACAAAGTATTCTTTGTTTTTCCGTAATTCCAGTGTTATCATGGCGGCGGCGGCGGCCATTGCGCAGCATAGTCGCGTGGCGGTGCGCACACATCTTCAGACGTACCAAGTCCCGGTGGATGGGATGGCTGTGATTTTAGTGGTGAGTGCAGATCCGGCGTTCCCTTACGAGTTGTTTTACTCTTGGGTTACGTTTCCGGCTGTAGACGCAACTTCTGGTTTGTTCCACTCCTACACCGCCTCGGCTGTCCCGGCTGAATATACACCGTACAGGGCACTGGAAATACCTATTGATCATTGGCAGCATCGAGTTTGGTTTGATGGCGCCCTCCCCCACTCTTTGTCCCCTGCGAGGTTAGGTCCACTCTGGATTCCAGGTACTAACTGGCCTGCATTGGGTGGTTTTACCCCGCACCCGAATCACGGGGCTTGTACCCTTGCAGAAATTCGCAGGCTTCATGTAGTCTCAATTTCCGTGATTCGTGCATTGGTTCAATACATAGGTCGTCATCTCCCGGGTGGTCCCCCGGGGGGTCCAGCCGTTCAAACCGAACGTGGTGGTTTACGGCTCAATCCAGTTATGGTAAATTCGGTTTTTGGTCAACGCCCTGATAATAAAGATGATTTTCCTTTTTGGCTGGCCGAGAAATTTGACCAACTGGAAGCCGTGTTTCCCAATTCTTCTCCTGCAGACAAACATAGAATGTTGACGATTACTTTACCTAAGGATATCACTCCCGAGCTCGTTGACTGTGAAAGTTGGGGTAAGACTTTTGCGGCTGTTTATGCGAGGTGTTTCGGCACCCCATCTATGGCTGTACTGCCTACGATCATAAAACGTGTTCAGGATGATCACGGTCCTGAGGCAGCGGTTGAATTGGGTATGCGCCTGTGTGGTTCTTTTGAGATTGTAAGTGATCTCATACTCTCCAACATCAAGGGAGATGCTGTGAACTTCCAGGTTTTTAATGCACTGGCAGCGTTACCCGATGCCGAAAAGCCCCGCCAGTTGGCGAAGATTGTGGTGGCCGCTTATAAAACTATCGGTCGCACAAGTAAAGGTTTAAAGTACTTCGCGGTTAAGGAGAAGAAACAACCACAAGTGCAATCTGCTACGGCAGATGTACAACCAAAGTCCAAAAAACAAAATTGGCCTCAGAAACAGAAACAGGGGAAGCAACAGCAGCAAACGCAGGAATCATATCCTGCAACACAAGTCCCTGCGCCAGCTGAGAAAGTTTATGATTTGCGCGATCGCGCGATGATTAAATCACGTGATCGATTTCAGGTTTCTGATCAACGCTCTCCTCGTTCCTTACAGGACTCATCGGCCCAGAAGACCGGTGGAGGAGGAGGCGGACGGGGACGTGGTGGCCAACAGGGACGTGGCCAGCCCCGCCAGACAGAAGGCGCATGGAAGCAGGAGGATTCTACGCCAAAGAGACCGCAGTTTGCGAAAAAGAAAGTCGCAGCCTTAACGGCGCATCGATATGCCACAGATAGTGAGAACGCGGCTTCGGAATCTGACGTGGGCTCTGACCTTGCTGGACAGCGCGGCGGAGATCACCATAGTCAGAGAGGCGCTCCGTCCACTACTGAGGGTGACAGCGACTGAAGTGTTCGTTCTAATAGAAACAGCAGATACAAGACTAGCTCCCCCTGAAAGACTTTTTGAAATTGTCCTGTTAATTGAAGGTGACATACAGCGTACTGTCAGAGGGGTATTTTGGGAGAACCTTTCGTCTACGTACGACATTTTGCTTTCTGAAGCTGACTGGCCCCCACCTTTTGTGCTCACGGCGCCGCGAGGGGAGGAGGTAATCCTTCCCAGTTTCGCGCACACTGTCTCGACTGAGCATGCGCAGCATTTTGCAGAAGAGTGGGCTCGGGCTCTTGCACCGGCTCTGTACCGCAACCAATGTGGTTGGGATAAATTGTCTCCTTGCCACGAAATTCCTTTGCGGTCTGAGCCGCAGCCTCAGCCTCAATATCCCATACGGCGTGAAGCTAAAGCTGCCGTGGCAGAAATCCTTGAACAATTGGAATATCAGGGAGTTATTGAAACGTGTGTGTCACCGATGAATAATCCCCTTTTTACTGTGACCAGGCCTGCGTACATATCGTTTGGTATTGGATTACCGGCATTTGAACTCGCATTGCCGTAACTGTGCAGTACAGAATACTCACAGCTCTGCGCTAGTGGATAGTCTAGTGCGTAAGCGTTTCAAGACAACGCTTGACATATCCAACGGTTTTTATGCCCACAGACTGGATAGCTTTAGCTCCCAATGGACAAGTTTTACGTCCGCTGGTGTGCAAAAACGCTTCCGGCGACTCCCAATGGGCTACAAAAATAGTCCTGGAGTCTTCACCTCAAGAATAGTCACTCTATTGGAGAGTATTGATCCGGATGCATGTTCTTATGTGGATTACATTTATCTCACAGACGACGAAATTTGGATGCATCTGTGTCGAGTGAATTCAATAATTTGTAACTTTGCAGATATGGGTTACAAGTTTAATTTTGCAAAATCGCACATTGCAGAACACACAGTGTTGTTCCTCGGCTATGAGCTGAACAATGAAGGTCGAGGATTGGCTCCTCACTTCCTGGAGAAATGCGCACAGTTGCGCGCTCCTACAACACTGAAAAAATTACAGTCTTTGCTGGGCTTCTTGAATTTCGGCAGAACTTATGTTCCGGAATATGCCCAGCGTATCAAGCCTTTGTATGCTTTGATACAACCGACTTTTTCAAAATCATACTGGCTGCCTGAGCATTCGGCCATTTTGAAATCTTTGCAGGCTGATCTGCTCGCTTCTAAATACTTACTGACTCGTGATAATCACACCAACCTGGTGATAAGAATAATTCCAGGGGTGGTGGGTTTCACGTACCTGACTTTTAATGAAAGTGACACAGTACCTATTGCTTACAAGTCGCACTTGTACACTTCGGCTGAATTGCGGTTTCCCACTGTGGAGAAAGTTTTAACTGCTGTACAGATGGCGATTCTTAAAGAACGAGCTCTGTCACAGGGGAAGCGCATGTTGGTGGTAACACCCTGTCCTCATTTGGAGGCAGTCACAAAAGCCAGTGTACCGAATTCAAAAGCTTTGCACCCTCGGTGGATTCAGTGGGCTGCGTCATTGACATCCACGGATTTCACGTTTATTTTTGACGCTTCCTTACGGTCGCAAGAGTACTTGCAGTATGAATTCGTTCATCCTGCTCCTCTGGCTATGCGACCTTTGGAGGACTTCCATTGCATCATTTACACTGATGGGTCGGCGCAGGTTGCGCATGGCTCTAAACATGCCTACGTTTCCGCATGCGCTATTGTGGTTGGTGCTATGTTGAACGATGAGTTCATTTCCAGGGAAGTACACACGTTGCCCCTTGGCGATTGCACTGCACAATTGGCTGAGCTTCGTGCTCTTTTACTAGCGTTGGAGTACGCAGATCCTAGTGTGACTACTCCGATTGTAAGTGATTCTTACTACTGTGTCCAGTCTTACAATGAAAACTTGTTCTTTTGGATTCAAAATGATTTTCATGATTCCAAGGGTAGCACAATAAAACATAAAATGATCTGGGTTCGAGTGGCAGAGCTTAAGGCGATGTTGCCACTCGTTTATGTGATTCATACTCTCGGTCATCAGCCCGTAGGAGTTCACGCTGTTGGCAATTCGCTTGCTGATGAAGCGGCGAAATCTGCAGTATCTACATACTTAGTTGCAGCGGTTACTAGATCCAAAACCAAGATTGATAGCGACATCTTGGCGGCAGTTGCTGCCTCTGAGAAGGGAAGTAAACATCCTGCGGGATTCCCTTCGAAGTACAAATACCACTTAAGTCCCGAAAAGGTTCCTTTTGTGACAATTCCTGACGTTGGGGAACGGCTGATTCCCAACTCGGATCGCAGAGCAGACTTGATTACAGCGGCACATGAAGGTGTGGCGTCTGCGCATGCGGGCGTCTCGGCCACTGTAACTCAATTACAACAACGTTTCTGGTGGTGGGGACTGTACAAACAGACGCGTGATTATGTCCTTCTTTGTGACATATGCCAGCAGATTAAACCTTCGACTGCTACGCGTCCGCCACAGACTCAGTTGTACATTTCTAATAAACCGCTAGGTTGTGTTTATTTAGATCACTGCGGTCCTTTTTCATCTGATACTGCGTATAAGTACATCTTAGTAGCAGTTGACTCATGCACACGCTTTGTGTGGGTATGGCCACATCGCAGCGCTGATTCACGGACTGTCATTAGAGATTTGCGTGTCTTTATAGGGATTTTTGCCTGTGGTACCTTCCATTCGGATCAGGGTCCGGCTTTCGCCTCTAAGGCGTATAAGGATGCCATGACTTCGTTGGGGGTCCAAGTCAAGTTTTCGTCTCCCTACAGACCTGAGGGTAACAGTGTAGTTGAGCGAATGAACCGTGATTTAAAACAATCTTTGACAGCCCGAGTTATAGGCACTGGCAGAAACTGGCTGGCTCACCTCTATGGCGTGCAGCGTGCTCTTAATAATCTCCCTAGAAGGTCTCTGGGTGGGCGGACCCCATACGAAATGCTCTTTGGCATCAAGATGTACGTCCCTGACCTTGACGGTCTAGACTGTGTGGTTCGCGCCACTTCCTTTGACGCAGATGAACATTGCAATGTTTTACAGAATCTACAAAAGACCAGAGACAGTCTTGCAAAGGAACATTTGCCCTCCACGTCGGATGATGCGTTGCAGATCCCGGTAGTTGGCTGGCTACCCCAAGTTGGCGAACTGGTTCGAGAGAAGATCGATAACAAGAAAGAATTTGGTCCTTCGTATCGAGCTCCGGTTCCCGTCCTTGGAGTGAAGGGCACAAGAACAGTCATTTTACCACCACTTCCTGGTCGTAAGGAAAACAGGTTTATTTCAATTGACAATGTCAGGATACACAGAGTGGCCGATTCTTCTTAGCATGACACCGGCTGTTTCCTGTCCTTCCATTGTGAGAAATTCAGTTATGCCCACTGCTTCTAATAATGAACCTGAAGTGGCCATCAAATTACCTGCTCTTTCCAGTCCTTTATTAAATAATTTACCCGGAACTAACGTTGATGAGACAGACTATGCCTACCCCACTGATTTGTCCATACCTGACCTGCAAGCACGTTTAGCCACGGAATCCAGATTTTCTTTTGACTCTGTTTCTCTTGCCTCAAAGAAACCCTCTCGTTTTGCAGTTTATGCAAGCCTGTTTAAAAAACATTTTTTGATACCCCCTTGGACATACATTTGGCTGGCCCTTTTTTCAATTTACCTGTTTATGTCAATTGGTTTTGTGTTTTATTTTTTTCGAATCATGGATGGACACTATGTGGATGAAAGAACTTGCATTACTCATCTGAATGGAACTCTGGCCCCGCTTTCCTCGTCCCATTCTACACATAGATCTAAAAGAGACTTGACTTTGGTTAACATCACAGCTTGGCCTGTCCTTGATGGTATCGTGTGGGATGCAGTTCGGTTTCAGAATCATGGCCCAACGGAAGTCGTTAATGTCCCTAATGTACTTAGAGTGAATATGGGGGATGTGGTGAAACAAAACATTCGTTCTGATGACTGGGATGTTAATGCTGTAGAAAGTTTGTTTTCTGATTTGAAATACTATGCTGCCTTTGATGCTGAAGATTTATATTTAGATTCTGCTAATTATGGTGAATTATTCTGTTACCAACATTATGGCAATCACTTCTTACACAAAACATCATCCAGAAGGGATACTGTTAACTTTACTCGGTGGGAACATTGCCCAGCACCTCAACAAGGGAGTTCTGAAACGTTTCTAAAGAAGTATACTTACTTTACTGACTTTAACCAGTCCAATCCCGAGTCCTTTTATTTTAAATTTCAAAAAATGCCAATGTCCAAGGTTAGACTTACCGATACTAAATTGTTGTATTCGAAGGCCTTCCTTGATCGATTAGTTACTGGAGGCTATGAGTTATGGAAGGATACAATAGACCTTAAATCGGTTTGGGGTTCAAGGGCCTGGCAGGTACAAGGCACTGAGGCTTTGCACCGTGCATGTCTCATCCCGAATCATATGTTGTTTCTAAATGAAACGATTTCCCAGACCACATGCTTTGGATTGGCTACTTCTAAAAAGTTAAACACTCCTTCTTTCCCGGAGTTGGAGGAATATGATGGTTGGAGTAATTTTACTCAGTTGTCCATTAGAGAATTACAGACTCTACTTCTTAATTCCTCCTTTAACATTTCCAGTATGAATCCTAAGGGTTGGCTGCTTTGGCACCGTAGTGCTGATTCTTGCCAACATAGATTTTTGAATTAACTGACGGTTTTAAAACTGTTAGATCTGATCCCCGATTTAGCTTAGGTCATACTGTCACTTCGTATTCTGTAGGCAAATTGTGTCAAAATTGGCTGAAACATTCAACTTTACCTGCGGTTAAGGATCACCTTTCTAAACTAAATGCAGACGTGGACTTGAATGATTTCATTAAAGGCCCGGCTAGTGGCAGGTCGAAAAGGTGGTTATATGGGGTTTACAATGAAATTTGGAAGCTATCACAGATTGAGGCTGCTACACGCCTTAGGGCTATTGATCAAGCAAATCTTGAGAAAGTGCTTGCAGTTGTTGACAATAGCATTAATGTGCTTTCCTCTAGAATTTACACTTTGGATAATATTGTGTCGTCAGTCGTCGATATTGTACATGATGAAGTGTCAGTATTATACCATTGTCAAAATCAATTACGATCAATCATGCAGTTTGCATGGACCCTTCAAACTCTAAAAATGGGTAAAGTTCCCTGGGGGTACATGAACGTTTCTTCTTTATTTGCACCTTTTAATTTGACTGACAAACAACGCTTACTTTCAATGCGTGATGCTTCCTTTTCTATGTTACATATTGAAAGGTTAGAATCCTTACCTTTTTCCGTGGCTGAAGCCACTGCTGCAACGTGGCTTATCCACGGTTTAATAACGCTGCCTTTTGCTTTATATAAGTTTTCAAATTGTATGAAATATGTACCCATAGGTCGTTATGAACCTTTAGGTAGCGGTTTCCTTCATGAAGTCTGGTCACTCCCATACACATACAGATGTTTTAAGGATGACCAGGAAGTTTATCTGACAGGGGAGGAGTGCACTGAGACGCCAGATCATTCTTTAATGTGTAGACACATACAGTTACACGGTTCATGCAACAAGGACCGACCGAATATGGCTTGCGTTTTACAAGGCACGCCAGTTCCTGCTATCATCCCCACGTTTAAATTATTAGAGAATGGTAGTTATTTAATGCTCAATAATGAAAACTGTTGTGGGTTAATTAAAGGTATAGCTTTCATAGTAACAGTAAGTGAGCAGGTTATTTGCTGCAGAAATGTGCTTTATCCTCCCACACGTGAACATAGGGAGTCTTCCATCTGGCCACAGATACCAACCTTGGGAGCAGAATTCAGCGGCATGGCAAGAATAAGGGCTCTTTTGTCCCAGAAAGAGGTGGCCTTGAGCTCTGCCCGTGAAACTTTCGTGCTTCACATTGCAAACACCCGTACAGAGGTTCAGGCCCTTTTGAATACTGATTTGCCTTTGCATTTCGGAGCGATGGTTCGAACTATCTTTAACGCATCCTCCACAAAAGGCCTTGCACATTTTTTTAAAGTTGTTAGCAGTGGTCTCGTGACTTCCTTTGAAAAGATTTTTGGAGTCATCCCTGCTTTCTTCCATTCTATTTTTTCATCCTTGTTTGGAGGGTTCCCGTTTTTAATTGCATTAGCAGCTGGCGCACTAGTGGTTTTTTGTCTCTTTAAATATGGATGTCCTTCCTGTGCAAGACCCCGCGCAACAGCTACTGACGCGGTTTCGCAACCGCATGCTTGAATATTATGGCACACTGCCGTTGGCGACATTGAGCACGGCATATGGATTATCTTTTCGATTCTCCTACTTCACCTGTGTCCAGCCTGTATTTCACTGCCTGACCTGTGATTTCCATTGGGCCATTGATTTGTGTCTCTGCGGACCGGTTTCTCCTGACGTCGATTTTAATCAGCTGATGAGTCCTATCATTGCTCACGAGTTGGTTTGTTCTGACGAGAGGATTATGGCCTTAGCAGTGGCGCATGGACTAATGGGCCCCTGGGATATATTGTCGGCAGCACAGAATTTCTTGGACTTAAGTGTTCTTGAAAGCCCACCGAGCTGTCCTCTGATGGTTATAGAGGATCCGGTGCTGGGAGAACACGTATGTTCTATTCATCTTTTAAATTGGATGGCTGAACTGTTTTCGGATGACGACAGTGATTTCCTATTGGAGGCTGTTGCTGCTTACTTTTCATATACGGTTTTATCATAGACACTGCCTCGAATTGACGTGCTGATTAATAGCATTTCATTGATTTTATTGACTTATTTGTCAAAATTTTTTTTTATTTCCGTGCCTATTGGCTTGAGCCACGTTATATTTTTGGGCTATTTTTTAGCATTACTTTTTAATGTTTAGTTTCGATTCATGCTTGTTTACTGTTGAGTTCTGCTCTCATGAGATGGCACTTCTGTTATCATATTTAGTCCGTTCTCGGATCATGGGGGGTGTCATGTAGCTCCTGTATATCCTTATATCGTGTTAAGTTAGCATAGGTACATTTGAGGTTTAAACGCCATTTTTCTGTCTTGCAACTTCTGCACACGACACTTAATTGTTAACTTAGCTTTCAACCTAGTAGTTTGCCGTGGTGTATGTGAGAATAATATGTTATTGCTCTGATATCAGCTTTGCTTAATAAACTATGTCTGCACGAAGAGTGCTGAAGTTTCAGGAACAACACGATATGGAATTGTTATGAGGTCTGATCTCCACGCCTTCATAGTCATAACACAAGTGCAGCCTTTGCCAACTCTGGCTTCAGGCGGGATTGATATTGCTTTGCACGAGGCACATAGAACACACTTGATGCGGTGCACATGCAGAGAGAGCTGGTGTATGCTGATGTGATTCCGTCATGCTAGGACACTAAGGTATGGGCCCGCCCTAAACCAACCCAAAGAGACCTTCTTAGCTAATAATATAATATATGTGTTAGGGAGGGTGAGATATAAGTGTTGTTAACTCTTATTCATTACAGCATGTTAACATGCTGTCACCATTCGCTTTTTATGTCTTAGTAACTATGCTGGTAATTTTGCTATTGATAATAAGTATACTTGTATTATCTAAGATACTGCGCCTGAGAAGACGGCATTAGTAAATAAACATTTCAAATGCACATGTGTCTTCTTTACTCCATGTTCTGGTTTGTAATGATAATATAACGAAAGAGTGTTCATGAGTTCCACGTACCCTGAGGTACAGTAAGTTCATGTTCTGGTTTGTCTAAACATTGGGAGTTTGATATGTCCAATGAGACACTGTAGCTAGCTCGGTAAGGGGTGAGTTGGGTACTAAGGTGAGTTTTGGGTCACCCTAATTCGCCGAGGTTCCACTCCTCTGTGCACAGTTCTGTGTGAGAACAGAAACCCTGCGACAGCACAATTATTATAAAATCAGTTGAATAGCATAGATTAAATTTAACATGAACATTCATTGTAAAGTAGTTGAAATTGAAATATGAGTCTCAGATGAGACAAAGAAAAGGAAAGGGAGTAAAGCATTCATCAAAAAGAGAAAGGAAAAGGAACAGCGGGAGAAGGAAAAGAAAACAAGATAAGAAAATCGAAACAGAGAAAAAAGGACAGGAATGAATAGAACACAAAACAAAAATATACAATATAACAAGCAATATATGATAATGCATATGAAAGTCTAAAAGACATACCACGAAAGGACAATGTAAGTGGGGATGGAGGAACCACATAAGGGAAACAGCACACTGAACGGAGTACTCCAAGAGGACGCAGCAAAGGCAGAACAACCTCCGGGCATAAGACGAAAGGGTCATAAGTCAAAGGGATCATAGAACCGCACCTGATAAAAAAGGAAAGAAAAGACATTAGAAGGGCATTTCAAGATATACACACTACACCAAAAGGGAAGATAAATACAAATAACAGCAAACGGACATCTAATGGAACAATCAAGAATCCAATAAAACAGTTATAATCAGGGATTGTCCATGGAGTCATCTCTGCAGGAATTGAGGAATTGTTGAAGTAGTGCAGGGTCTTCATAGTTTGTTGTTTTATTATTGTAAGTCACTTTGAAGAGACAAGGATGAAACAATCCATAATGTGCATTCAGGGAACGGAGAGCAGGTCTCATGTCCAAAAACTATTTGCGACGATCTGCGGTAGCTTTAACGTAGTCTTGGGCAAAGAAAAGATTGGCGCCATTCCAGGTGAGTTTTCACTTCTGTTTAGCAGTCTGAATAACCTTATTCAAATCTGTGTACTCTAGAAAGTATAAGATAACTCCTCTAGGTTTCGTTGGAGAGAATGCGAAATTGGCAGAACGAGATGGTGGACCTAATCGATGTGCAGGCTGAATATTCAATGGAGGAGAAGTTGAAAGACTAAGAAGTGTTGGCAGGAAGGACTGAAAGAAAGATATAAGATTGGGACCTACAAGACCTTCTGCAAGACCATAAATATGTAGGTTATTGCGCCTGTTGCGGTTTTCCAAATTTTCAAACTGTTGCATAAGTGATTGTATTTCTCTATGCATTCCGGGGACCTGGCTGGTCAGAGATTGCCTGCAATGAGGACATTATCCTCTCAAGATCTGCAACTTGTTGCTCAGTATGTGACCAATTATCCTCAAGGCTCTGAAGGCGAACCTTCGTTTCAGCCATGTACGGGTTAAGTGAGCATATTTCTTCGAGAAGAAGCTCCATGGAGATGGAAAAAGATGTGTTTGTGGTAGAAGGGGGATTTGCCTTCACTCGTTTTCCTGTTACAGAACGTAGTTTAGAGTTGGTTTTAGCACCTGGTTGAGAACCATTAAAAGAAGAAGGGCCCTTGGAACCAATAGAATCAGAAGTTGTATCATCCATGTTATCTTGCAACACGCTGAAAGGATTATTATCCTCTAGCGGCACGCAGGTAATGTTAGTGTGTTGAGCGTTATTACAATTAGAACGGGCCATTGTTGAGTGAAGAAAATAATAGGAGAATAATCACAAGAATCTAAAATGGCATGGCAGAGACAATTTGGAAGTATTGAGAAAAAGGCAAAACTTCAGTTAATACAAGTGTAGATAAAGCATTCATCCATATAAGTGTCCATAAAGACATACATTAAGACAAGAAAGGAACCACCTTGTTGTATGTCAGCGAGCACAGAAAAGGGCAAGCAAAAGATTGAATCCAAAAATGACGTTCAGGAAAGTAATTATCACTGCTGTGAAGAGAAGAAATAACTGACCTCAGTAGTCAGAAATGAATCAGATGCCATGGAGATTGGAAGGTGATGTGATGGTCAGTCAGAAAATATTCCAAAACATGTGAAGAAAAGCGGAAATTCAGCCAGCATATGTTAAATCCAAGCTTTATCCACATGAGTAGCCACAACGTCTTCCAGGGAGAAAAGTAAGGAACCACATCAAGTTTATTCCATAGAGCAGAGTAGAAAATGAAAGGCTATCATGCTCAAAATCAAAATGGTGGCTAGGGAAACAATATTACTGCTGAGGAGAAAGAAACAAGAAATCGATTCTAGTCACCAAGAATGGCCCAAGTGCTATGAAAAGCAATATGAGGCGTAGAATGAGAAATGATTTCTGCCTAAAGCCCTTAAAAATGTTGGCAGAGTAAGTGCAGGCCGTGACATCCTAAGAAGCGCATTGCGGGATGTACGGGGAGCCACAAGAGCACAAAATGGCGGCTGCGACTCGGGAGCGAGCCGCGCTCGGCACAAGGCACCGGGAAAACAGCCAGCAAGCTCACCCTGCGTCTCTGCGTTCACGTCCAGACATGCAGAAGGCACTCCGCCATCAGGAAACACGGCTCCGCGATCCGCCAGAAGTCGGTGAGTGCCCGGGGGAACCTCGGCCCTCTACGGTCTTCCGGAGCCTCCGATAGTGGTGTCCATTCCCCACGGCGCCTAAGCCACGCCCCCCACCTGTGACATTTAACGTCCACATACTCTTGAGTTTCTTGAGCCATCTGCTGCCTCACTTTTGGAAAGTTCAATAACTCGAGTAGGTGAAACCGATACAGAAGAGAAACTCACAGGCCCAGACCCTGTGTATCTGCAGCAGAGAGAGTCAGCAAAGCCAGAAAGGAAACAGAGGGGCGGGGGGCAGAAGTGATGTCCTTTCGTATATGTGGGTTGTACATAACCTATGACTGTAGGTATTGATGAGATGTCTTGGTTGTCTGATGTCTTTCCTTCCCTTCATACCCCTCTGATGCTCTCAGCGCTCTCCTCCCCGGGCCCTTCTCCAGGGGGACTTCCTGCTCTCCCCACCACTCACCCTGTGTCAAACCTGTCCAGGAAGCAGAGCCCAGCAGGACTCTGACATTGTATGAAGAATACCTCAATCTCTGCATCTAGTACAAATGAACGCCCCTTCCTGGCCACCATTACACATTATTTAGGGAAAGTTGTGATGACGCTACATATTCTTGTTTCTCCCTATATTAAAATTACTTAAGATAATTGTAATCTTTTAATTGAGTATTACTCTAGTGCAGCAAAGGAATGCATCCAACATCACTCATTAGGATCAGAAATCCTTTCATATAACTATTATGTCCATTCTAGTACAGGCTCAAGGAATGAATCACATACATCATTTGTATCATGTGTATTATTTAATATTATTCACAACTCATGGACATCCCTAGAATCGCTTTGAAAGGATTATCACAATAAATTGTGTAACACGCTCTTCTGTCCTGTCATAGGACTGTTGGAGATGTCTGTAGGGAAAAGGCCCTTGCCTTAGTACACACTGCTAGGACTTCACACAAACGTGTGGTTTATGTGGACACTCTCTCTCTCTGTGAAGGAAAACAGCTACTTTTGTATGAGTTCATTTAGGGGCAGATATAGCAACATCCTGATTTGCGAATCTAAAATAGCAATTTTTAAGAAATCGCTATTTGAGATTTGCAAATAGGGATGTATGAAGAAAAGCACATTTTTTTAGCGATTTCTTAAAATTCCTTGATTGCGATTAGCAAATTGCGAATCCCAAATAAGGAATAATTTCCAATTCATTTCTATCGGCCTGGAGGCCCATAGGAATGAACGTGAAGTTATTCTCAATTTGCGATTCGCAATTTGAGAATCTCAAATTGAGAATAATTTCAAGGGTGCAAGGGTTTCATAAGGACACCCTGATGCACCCCTGAAATGAACATGTGTGCGCATATGGCGCACATACATGGCCTAAGGGCATGTATGTGCACCATATGGCACCTTCACAAATGCCAAAAAGTGCATTTGTGAAAGAAATCGCAAATTAGCACCAACTTGAAGTTGGTGGTAATTTGCGATTTCTTATAGTGAAACCGCAAAAATTGAATGCTTGATGCATAGCCTTTAAGGTATGGCAATTTGCGATTCCTTAAATGCTTACGCAAAATTAAGGAATCGCACATTTTGGGATTCCTTCATTTTGCTATGCAATTTCCATCATACATACCGTTCAGCGACTTTTTTGCAAATCGCAGCGTTTTCGACTAAAAATTGCTGTGATACATCTGCCCCTTAGTCTTTTACATGAACGATCTCATACAAGAAAGACGATTTGTATAAGTTATTAGTTGAGATTAGGAAATGGGGGTGACTTGTAAATGAGTGGTCAGATAACTTTTATCCACTTGTAAGGATTTCTGAATATTTGCTGGCCGTATGAGCCAGATCATATTTAATCATATTTAAAATACAGATCCGAAATGGATATTTTCAAGGTTGTCTTTTCGTTAAAGTGTAATATATCAAATATTCATCAGAAGAAGCTGTCTCACACTGACACCACTTAATTCCTTCACTTAGGACTCAACACTACTTTAAATCTAATATGTGGATATTTCAACAGTTTTTAAAGGTGACGCCTTTCATTTTGTTATGTGAAATAGGATCTAATATTGCACAACAAACACTAAGTTCTCTAATCCTCCATTTTAATTCTCACTCAGCACTTCAAACTATTAAAGTTAATTTCCAACCATGACTCCAATCCTTAGAATAGCTCTTGCTGTCCAGGTTACTCATCCACACATGCGTTCAAAGGAAAATAGGTTTTGGTAGTAAGTTTCTGGCTGCAGTAACAAAGGATGCTGTGAATCCTGAGGAACCTTTTAGGGGATAAAATAAAAAACCCGCCACCATTTCCAGTTCAGCGAATTCAAGGGAAGTGCAGTTTGTAGCGCCTTCTTCAGAAACACAGGGCTTCTCAACTAGCGCGCCTGCGCTCTGGGCGCTGCCAGTCTTTCCCATCTAAAAACAAACTTAGACAGAGTGAGTTTAGAGTTTAAACTTCACTGCCCGCTGTGCCATGGGAGGTAAGTTTTGGACAAAGATAGTATACAAAAAAAAATAATTCTGAGGCTGGGACGTTGGGGACATAAGGGCACCTTTCAACACAATCGATACGGGGTCACCTGCTGCAACACGGCCCCTCCTTTACCAGGCACAACTCGGTGCTCACATGAGCATTATTTGATCCCGCTGCGGTACTTACCTTCAAGTGCATGCTGGGTGTTGTAGTCGTGCATCAGACTGCAGCCGTTCTCTTCTCAGCGGGGTCAGCTGGTCTCCTACCAATGGGAGTGTCTTAGAATATTTAAAGGAGGGAGAAGATGAGGTCCGGTTGGGAGCCGCATCTGACGAAGGCGCTAATTGCCGGAATGCATCATGCTGTTCTTAACTAGTGAATAAAGGGCTTCCCAAACTGCACCCCGCTGTGTCCTTGGATTGCTTGAGAGAAAGTGGTCGTCTGGAGATATATATATATATATATATTCACTGAAAAAACCATAGGTTATAGACCATATATAGTTAGGAATTAGCATTTACAAAACCTTGAAAATTCACTGAAAAAACCATAGGTTATAGACCATATATCGTTAGGAATTAGCATTTACAAAACCTTGAAAATTCACTGAAAAAACCATAGGTTATAGACCATATATCGTTAGGAATTAGCATTTACAAAACCTTGAAAATTCACTGAAAAAACCATAGGTTATAGCCCATATATAGTTAGGAATTAGCATTTACAAAACCTTGAAAATTCACTGAAAAAACCATAGGTTATAGACCATATATCGTTAGGAATTAGCATTTACAAAACCTTATTTTACTCACACAAAACCATTGAAATTCCATATATAGTTAGTTGCACTAACTATATATCGCGCACCCGCAATCCACTACTGATGATGTCACATATTACATCATTCATGACATGGTCAGTGACATCACTGATGACATCACTGATGACATCTCAAATGACATCACTGATGACATGACTGATAACAACATCCAGTGATTTTTTGTTTCTGTAAAGTTTAAATATGTCTTACATATTGAAGATTGAGTGGATGTGTAAGTGTCTGGACGAAGGATTTAGTAGGTGCATGACTAACTGTATGAGTGAGTGATTAAATGTGTCTCACTGAGTGCATGGGTTAGTGACTAAACTGTCTTAATTTGTGCATCATTATGTCTGTTGTTCTGTAAACTGCTGCATGTGTTGATCAGTAGCTGTATGAGTAACTATATGGGTTATTGATTGATTGCCCAAGTATTTGTATGGGCGACTGAGTGTGTGTGTGGCTGGCTGGGAGGTGTGTGACTCTGTGCAGATCAATGTGTACTTCTATCAATGATTGTATAAGAAGGTAAGTATGTGTTAGTATATGTTTGAAAATGTAAGGTGCTCTATGTTTAACTGTATAGACAAGAAAATGGAAGTGTCATTGATTCTTTACATGACTGACTAGGTGAGTGAGTAACTCCATGGATGAGTGGCAGACTGTGAGTGTCTGTATAGGTGTATGAGTGCATATGATAGTGTTGTAAAGATGAGTGATTGTATGTATGAATGATTGTATGGGTGAATGAGTGAAGGTGTGTGTAGACGTAGGAATCAGTGAGTGCGTATGTAGTAACTAGTATTGGTGTGTCAATGGTTTCAAAAATTATACTCTGTATTTAACACTGGGTGAAACAGAGGTTATATTAAAATGTGAGGAGATGCATTGTATTATCACATGAATGATATCATCAGTGATGTGGTCATTGATGTCAAATGAGATGTCATCAGTGATGTCATCAGTGATGTCATTTGAGATGTCATCAGTGATGTCATCAGTGATGTCACTGACCATGTCATGAATGATGTAATATGTGACATCATCAGCAGTGGATTGCGGGTGCGCGATATATAGTTAGTGCAACTAACTATATATGGAATTTCAATGGTTTTGTGTGAGTAAAATAAGGTTTTGTAAATGCTAATTCCTAACGATATATGGTCTATAACCTATGGTTTTTTCAGTGAATTTTCAAGGTTTTGTAAATGCTAATTCCTAACTATAAATGGTCTATAACCTATGGTTTTTTCTGTGAATTTTCAAGGTTTTGTAAATGCTAATTCCTAACTATATATGGTCTATAACCTATGGTTTTTTCAGTGAATTTCAATGGTTTTTTAATAGCAAATATCATAAGCTGTCGAATGTCAAGTACGTGGTAAGTAAAAACATTTTCGTGTTTATGCACACTGATCTGCTTTGAATGCTGCCCCCCCCCCTCATTTCTATTAGGAGTACTCTCTCTTTGCAGATAGTGAAAGGTAGTTAACGCAGGCCTTTGCCCCCGTTGTAATACGTCGTGCCTGCTTCTCTCTCCATTTGATTGATTGTTATCCAAGCATTTACTGTTTTAGAATTGGTTCTCTTTGGTTCATTCTCTATTTACAAACAAACACAGAGTCGCAATACTCTGTTTAGTCTTTGCAGATAACGAAAAATCGTGTAAAAAAACAAAAGGAATCAAGCAAAATCAGTAGGCCACTAATGGGATCTCTTTTTGACCTCGCTAAAATAGAAACATTAGGAACAACCCCTCATGACAAATACGAAACTAGTGAGATGAACTGAACTCCACACAATGATGGCTGCAAAACAGCTCGGCTCCGCCACCCACCCCGCCCAAAATAACGATAAAGAGCGGCTGCCATGATTGGTTGCGGAATGGCCACGACGGAGCTACGAAATGGTGGTGCTCTCATGCTAACCCCAGCTTCAGTCTGAAACATCCAGAAACACTGTAGACTACCAATTCGATCAGTTCCGGTAGCGCCCCAATGTAACCCGGTAGAGAAGAACTAGCCCTCCCCTCTTTGACTGATGGTTCTTGTTGCCTGTCCCTTCTGTTGTCATTTAACAGAACTATTTAGCCTGCTGAAAGGGGTTGTGTTCCGACCGCTGGTTGGTGGAGACATTTTGACTATATTCTGGACCTGCGTTGTCGCGTAATGCGTCATATGACGTGCCGCGTTAGCGCATCCGGAAGTCATCCGGGGCGCGACGCGCAGCGCGTAACGTAAGCATAACAAGTCATGTGACTTGTTAATAAAACTTTTCATTGGTTCATTTTACTTTTCTTATTCTAATGATGAAAGGCTTGGTCATATGACCTAAAAATTACGCTTTTTATTACTTCCGAACATTATTTTTTCTTAAATATATGTTATAATGTTCCAGGCTAAAGTACTTTCCCGGAAAATTTACAACTGTCCTGCAAGTAAAATATATTCTTTTTTCGAGAAAAAGAGCGTTTCTTCGTCCCATGACGGAGCCGTTGAGCAAAAGAGGGTCGACCTGCTGTCTTAGTCGCCGATACGCCTGAATATGAGATTCTTATCGATCACTTTATGTTGCAGGAGTAGAAAACACAACAGCCCTTGACCATTTATCTTTACTGCGTTCCTGCGTATTATACCTTTTACCCTTCATGTAATTGGTCTGCTTTATTTCACTTGCCTTTTAATGATTCTAAAACAGTGACTATTATTAAAAACTTTACCAATGTATATACTACTACCATGTTTTCTTTTAAAAACCTTTATTGTGAAAATTTCATTATACAAATACGAGCCTATAACCACGTGGGCCGGCCACGGAGCAAACTGTAATCGTATATGATGAGTAGACATTTACACTGTAGAGGAACGTAACGGGCGGGCCATTAGGTTGCAAGAACTAAGGTGTCTAACAGTTGCGGAATTGGTGGACGTACATTTTATAATTAAAATACGACAGGGCCAGTTACAATAAAATTATCTAGATATACATTTGCGGGCAAGTACCATGGGTGACGTTAATTCGAACTTTCAATAGTACAGTAATCAATAACACATCAGAACTTAATATCAATAGGGATGTCGAAATATTCAATCAATTCTCGTCCCCGCCCGCCATGTGCTTCAAAACTGCATACGTATCTCGTGATTTCAAGGTTCTGCAACCAGTACACAACAAGGAGTTACGAGTCCCATTTATTCCGGTGCCATTTTGGGCGAGGACGGGCAGGTCCAGGATATAGTTAAAATGTCTCTACCAACCATCGACTATGATGATGTTCATATGCTGTATTTATTAGAGTAACACTCATCTGTCCACATGAAATTAATTTGCCACAATCTAAACATGTCATTTTAATCTTTCCAAAGTTCTTCTAAATATTTGGGACCGTTTCCCTTGCCTCTGATGCTGTCAGTGCCACTTCTTTGATGAATGTACTGGCAGGTCGGGGGTTCTCCTCCAAATCTCTCTTTTATGCAGCACTATAATTAATTGGTGCCACCTCTCCATATGACGATGCATGGTATAGTTACCATAACTATATTTTTTTTCGGTTCCTCTGGAGAGTACATCGTGGCAGATGAAGCGTGTAACGTACCGGGCATTTACCTTTTTTTGCATGTAGAGGAAAGGAAAAAAAAATCGAGCGTCCGAGTTCTAAGGTGTCCCAGGGCCATTTTAGTGGACCAGGCCCAAATCCAAAGAACAGGCCGCCATTTTGAGAGTCCTGTTGCAGCCGCCTGTCGCTGTAGCATCAAGAGCAGCCGAAACTCAGCTGAATGGCAACTGAAACGGTAAAGGGGCGCCCCACTACAGCAGACGAGCCTCCACCTAGGAAGGCCCGTTCACGCCGCCTCCCCCCCCCCTTCGGGCACCCCACGCCGTTATTCGGAGCAGTATTGTAGGATGGCCACACCAGTGCGGCAACTTGCTAGACATCACCTCGGTGGTAACCGAATCTCAGCGCCTTGTGGTGTCTTCTCTTCAGAAAATATTGTTGCGCTGCCTTTGGCCCCATTCGCACATCAGTCCGCTACTGACGCCATCTCACAGGCTAATGGGGCGCCCCACGCCGAGTTTCAGCATTGTAGGATGGCCACACCAGTACAGCAACTTGCTAGACATCACCTCGGTGCCATCCGTATCTTGGCATCTCAGCGCCTTGTGGTGTCTTCTAGTCAGAAAATATTGTTGCGCTGCCTTTGGCCCCATTCGCACATCGGTCCGCTACTGACACCATCTCACAGGCCAAAAGGGCGCCCCACGCCGACTTTTACCATTGTAGGATGGCCACACCAGTGCCACAACTTGCTAGACACCACCTCGGTGCCATCCGGATCTTGGCATCTCAGCGCCTTGTGGTGTCTTCTATTCAGAAAATATTGTTGCGCTGCCTTTGGCCCCATTCGCACATCGGTCCGCTACTGACGCCATCTCACAGGCCAACGGGGCGCCCCACGCCGACTTTCAACATTGTAGGATGGCCACACCAGTGCGGCAACTTACTAGACACCACCTCGGTGCCATCCGGATCTTGGCGCGTTGTGCTGCCTTCGGCCTATTCGCACATCGGTCCGCTACTGACGCGAACTCACAGGCCAACGGGGCGCCCCACGCCGACTTTCAGCATTGTAGGATGGCCACACCAGTGCTGCAACTTGCTGGACACCACCTCGGTGCCATCCGGATCTTGGCGCGTTGTGTTGCCTTCGGCCTATTCGCACATCGGTCCGCTACTGACGCCGCCTCACGTGCCAACGTATTTTCTCTGCATTTTATACCCTATGCCGCATAACAGGTCATGTGACTTGTTTATAAAACTTTTCATTGGTTCATTTTACTTTTGGTTTCCTAATGATGGAAGGCTTGATCATATGACCTAAAAATAACACTTTTCATTGGATGAAAACTTTTTTTTTTTCCCAAACGATGAAAGCCCCACCTTGTTTCTGGATGTTTCAGACTGAAGCTGGCGTCACCATGAAAGCACCACCATCTCGTGGCTCCGTCGTGGTCATTCCGCGAGCAATCATGGCAGCCGCTCCCCACCAGAAGCCTGCAGGAGTCGGGGGCCCCCAAAACTTTTGATGAATCCTCAAGGCGGAGGGGACGCTTTCGAGAATGGGGTCCAAGACCTAGCAGACAAGAGTCCGATTTCCAAGGTGTCCCAGGGCCATTTCAGTGGACCAGGCCCAAAAAGGAAACAGCCTGCCGCCATTTTGAGAGTCCTGTGACAGCCGCCTATCGCTGCACCGCAAGAGTGGGCGCAACTCAGCTGAATTGCGGCTTTTGACACAGTGGACCAAAAGCGGACGGAATGGCAACTGAAACGGTAAAGGGGCGCCCCACTACAACAGACGAGACTCCACCTGGAGAGGCCCGTTCACGCCGCCTCCCCCCCCCCCGGGGCGCCCCACGCCGTTATTCGGAGCAGCATTGTAGGATACCAAAACCAGTGCGGCAACTTACTGGACATCACCTTGGTGCCATCGTTCTGCTGCCTTGGAACTATTCGCATAATAGTTTGCTACTGATGACCCACCCCCCGCGACGCCCCACGCCGGATGCCGAAATCAGTGCGGCACCCAGGCAACATCACCTGGGTGCCGTCCAGAAATCTGGACGTTGTGCTGCGTTGGGACTATTCGCACAGCCGACCGCTACTTCGTTGTTTTTCCCTAAAAATGTTTATATGTTATTACTGTTTTTGTTTTGTTGTATATATTTATAAGTTATTAAAGTTTTATAATCTTACTACTTTGTTGGAGTGCTATATATTTTTAATGTGACACATAATTGTAAAAACTTTGATGTACAAAGAGTCATCCTTGGAATCTTCCGCTTCAGGCTCGGTCCCCTCCCCAATCACAATACAGGATGGTTTTCAGATAATAGGAACGCGTCTGCTGTGACGGATCTCATCGAGTGTGGGCCTTGATCTACTATAACTCCTTTGAAGAGGGGTGATTCTTTACAGCTGGGGCCATAAACTACATCTGCAGGGCTAGCTGATAGCCTAGGACCGGCCTGGACAATCGGACACAGAGGAAAAGGAGTGTCAGAGGGTGCGGTAGTGAATAGGGCGAAAGGGAGGTGTCGGGCGGGCACAGGGTGTGATTCTCAGGGAAGAGCAGCGCAGATGGGGGGAGGTTTATTACCCATGCATAAGACAGAGAGCGGGGGTGACCACTGCCTGGGGGAGATGCTTGCGAGGGTGGGGAGCCATGCTAAGGATCGACAGCGTGCAGAGAGTGGGTCTGGTCAAGGCATCTAAAATGACTGCCGTGCACGACAAAAGTGTGGCATTTGAAAAAAGGCAAGATGGCGCAGACAATGTTTTTCAACACTTCCTGATTTCCTTCGAATCGAACGTTAACAGACGTTGGGGCATATTACCAAAGTTAAGCGATATTTATCCCTAACGATGCTTAGCAACGAATTTTTTACCGCTAAGCATCGTCAGAAATTATCGCAGATAAACCTTGCTATTATCAAGGTTTATCGCAAATACGATAAAAAACGACCGCAATGCATTAATATCGCTGAAAACTCAGCGATATTCATGCATTACCGAGCTAATGCTCTTAGCCATGTTATCCACCTCCCATTGGATAACATGGCTAAGAACTGCTCAGGGCAGGTGGTAGCTTTTGGAGATATTCGCGCTTATCGCGAATATTTCCAAAAGTTGGTAATAGGAGATAGCGATGTTAGCGACTGTTTCCAGTCGCTAACATCTTGGCATGCCCACTTTGCATGTCATTAGTGATAAATATCACTCACATGCAAAGTGGGGCCCAAGATGGTCGCTATCTCCTACTAGCGGTCGCTAACTGGTGTTAGCAACAGCTAGGTAATACAGAGATAATTTTATCTCCGCGAAGCGGAGCGCTGTTACAGATATATATCTTTTTTTGAACGTTAATTTCTCAAAATCCACTGAAGCACATATATTGAGACCTAGCAAAGGCACATCGAGCTACCAGTCCCTACAATTTTGCCAAGTTTCGTGCAAATCCATTCAGCCGTTCGATTATTATTATTATTTTTTTTTTTGCCCCGCGGGGCCCTTTTAAAACCTCCACATCAAACCTAAGAGGTCAAGGAGGATCTACTATGCCCCCTTATGGTCATTTGCCCCTTCGCTTTGGCCTCCTCTTGTCTCTCGATCCTACCGAGAGACAAGATGGCGGCCGCTACGGACTGTTTGCAATGTTTACAGACGCCGGAGAACCAATCAGCTTCGCAAAGCTCCGTACCGCGAAAAGTACGCGAAGCGGAGCGCTGTTACAGATATATATCTTTTTTTGAACGTTAATTTCTCAAAATCCACTGAAGCACATATATTGAGACCTAGCAAAGGCACATCGGGCTACCAGTCCCTACAATTTTGCCAAGTTTCGTGCAAATCCATTCAGCCGTTCGATTATTATTATTTTATTTTTTTTTGCCCCGCGGGGCCCTTTTAAAACCTCCACATCAAACCTAGAGGGTCAGGGAGGATCTACTATGCCCCCTTATGGTCATTTGCCCCTTCGCTTTGGCCTCCTCTTGTCTCTCGATCCTACCGAGAGACAAGATGGCGGCTGCTACGGACTGTTTGGAATGTTTACAGACGCCGGAGAACCAATCAGCTTCGCTTCACAAAGCTCCGTAACGCGTAAAGTCCGCGAACCGGAGCGCTGCCTGGTCCGCTGTTACAGATATATATCTTTTTTTGAACGTTAATTTCTCAAAATCCACTGCAGCACATATATTGAGACCTAGCAAAGGCACATCGGGCTACCAGTCCCTACAATTTTGCCAAGTTTCGTGGAAATCCATTCAGCCGTTCGGCCTAAAAGTGAGGCCAACCGCCCTATGGAAAACTCAATGTTAAAAACACGTTTTGGGACCCCCCTTTTTTCTCGGCCCCCCCTTGACGAACCCCCCCCCCCCCCAAATTTCCAGGGGCTGCTCAGAAACGAAATGTGCAATTTTCCTGAAAATTTCAGCCAATTCCGTCCACAAACGCCAAAGTTATTAGACATAGAATTTTCAAAAAACCCATAGAGAAAAAATCCTAACTATATATACCTACTGGCATTTTGTGTGAAGGAAGTGGAACTGTATATATATATATATATATATATATATATATATATATATATATATATATATATATATTGGTTGTATATATATATATATATATATACAACCAAATCTCCTTCTTACGAATGAGTAGAGACCACGCAGGGCACTTTGTACGCACGCTTTATTCCTCGTGTCGCGAATGCATTTCGGCAATATAATCAGCCTTCTTCAGCGCCCAAGTATCCAGGAGGCTTCCAACCAACAAACAAAAGTTCTGCCACCCTCTTATTCATTGAGAGCACACTCCGCCCCCTGAAGAATACTGCTCACCTCTTGTCAGTTCACATAGTGGATGAGAACTGCAACACCGGCCAGAATCCATCGTGATGAGTCCAGGTAGGTTCTGCAGAGGGAGTTGTAGATTCAGACGGTTCTTGGCAAAACAGTTTGTTAAAAACCAATTTCCTGCTTGTGATGGAGCAAAGCACCTCCTCGGGTATATATTACCTACTGGCGGTCGCCAGTAGGTATATATAGTTAGGATTTTTTCTCTATGGGTTTTTTGAAAATTCTATGTCTAATAACTTTGGCGTTTGTGGACGGAATTGGCTGAAATTTTCAGGAAAATGTCACATTTTGTTTCTGAGCAGCCCTTGAAAATTTGAGGGGGGTTCATCCAGTGGGGGCCGAGAAAAAAGGGGGGTCCCAAAACGTGTTTTTAACATTGAGTTTTCCATAGGGCGGTTGGCCTCACTTTTAGCCCGAACGGCTGAATGGATTTGCACGAAACTTGGCAAAATTGTAGGGACTGGTAGCCCGATGTGCCTTTTGTAGGTCTCAATATATGTGCTCCAGTGGATTTTGAGAAATTAACGTTTAAAAAAAGATATATATTTGTAACAGCGGACCGGGCAGCGCACTGGTTCGCGGACTTTTCGCGCAACGGAGCTTTGTGAAGCGAAGCTGATTGGTTCTCCGGCGTCTGTCAACATTCCAAACAGTCCGTAGCGGCCGCCATCTTGTCTCTCGGTAGGATCGAGAGACAAGAGGAGGCCGAAGCGAAGGGGCAAATGACCATAAGGGGGCATAGTACATTGTCGCTCACCCCCTAGGTTTGATGTGGAGGTTTTAAAAGGGCCCCGCGGGGCAAAAAAAAATAAAAATAATAATAATCGAACAGCTGAATGGATTTGCACGAAACTTGGCAAAATTGTAGGGACTGGTAGCCCGATGTGCCTTTGCTAGATCTCAATATATGTGCTCCAGTGGATTTTGAGAAATTAACGTTCAAAAAAAGGTATATATCTGTAACAGCGCACCGCTTCGCGTACTTTTCGCGTTACGGAGCTTTGCGAAGCGAAGCTGATTGGCTCTCCGGTGTCTGTAAACATTCCAAACAGTCCGTAGCGGCCGCCATCTTGTCTCTCGGTAGGATCGAACAGCTGAATGGATTTGCACGAAACTTGGCAAAATTGTAGGGACTGGTAGCCCGATGTGCCTTTGCTAGGTCTCAATATATGTGCTTCAGTGCATTTTGAGAAATTAACGTTCAGAAACAAGATATATATCTGTAACAGCGCTCCGCTTCGCGGAGATAAAATTATATGTGTATTACCTAGCTGTTGCTAACACCAGTTAGCGACGGCTAGTAGAAGATAGCGACCATCTTGGGCCCCACTTTGCATGTGAGTGATATTTATCACTAATGACATGCAAAGTGGGCATGCCAAGATGTTAGCGACTGGAAACAGTCGCTAACATCGCTATCTCCTATTATCAACTTTTGGAAATATTCGAGATAAGGGCGAATATCTCTAAAAGCTACCACCTGCCCTGAGCAGTTCTTAGCCATGTTATCCAATGGGAGGTGGATAACATGGCTAAGAGCATTAGCTCGGTAATGCATGAATATCGCTGAGTTTTCAGCGATATTAATGCATTGCGGTCGTTTTTTATCGTATTTCCGATAAACCTTGATAATAGCAAGGTTTATCTGCGATAATTTCTGACGGTAAAAAAATCGTTGCTAAGCATCGTTAGGGATAAATATCGCTTAACTTTGGTAATATGCCCCAACGTCTGTTAACGTTCGATTCGAAGGAAATCAGGAAGTGTTGAAAAACATTGTCTGCGCCATCTTGTCTTTTTTCAAATGCCACACTTTTGTCGTGCACGGCAGCCATTTTAGATGCCTTGACCAGACCCACTCTGTGCACGCTGTCGATCCTTAGCATGGCTCCCCACCCTCGCAAACATCTCCCCCAGGCAGTGGTCACCCCCGCTCTCTGTCTTATGCATGGGTAATAAACCTCCCCCATCTGCGCTGCTGTTCCCTGAGAATCACACCCTGTGCCCGCCCGACACCTCCCTTTCGCCCTATTCACTACCGCACCCTCTGACACTCCTTTTCCTCTGTGTCCGATTGTCCAGGCTGGTCCTAGGGTATCAGCTAGCCCTGCAGATGTAGTTTATGGCCACAGCTGTAAAGAATCACCCCTCTTCAAAGGAGTTATAGTAGATCAAGGCCCACACTCGATGAGATTCGTCACAGCAGAAGCGTTGCTATTATATTAAAACCATCCTGTATTGTGATTGGGGAGGGGACCGAGCCTGAAGCGGAAGATTCCAGGGATGACTGTTTGTACATCAAAGTTTTTACAATTATGTGTCACATTAAAAATATATAGCACTCCGACAAAGTAGTAAGATTATAAAACTTTAATAATTTATAAATATATACAAGAAAACAAAAATAGTAATAACATATAAACATTTTTAGGGAAAAACAACGAAGTAGCGGTCGGCTGTGCGAATAGTCCCAACGCAGCACAACGTCCAGATTTCCGGCGTGGGGCGTCGCGGGGGGTGGGTCATCAGTAGCAAACTGTTGTGCGAATAGTTCCAAGGCAGCAGAACGCGTTGAAATCTAGATGACACGAAAGTGATGTCTAGTAAGTTGCCACCCAGCAAATAACGGCATGGGGCGTCGCGGGGGGTGGGTCATCAGTAGCAAACTGTTGCGCGAATAGTTCCAAGGCAGCAGAACGATGGCACCAAGGTGATGTCCAGTAAGTTGCCGCACTGGTTTTGGTATCGTACAATGCTGCTCCGAATAACGGCGTGGAGCGCCCCGGGGGAGGCGGCGTGAACGGGCCTCTCCAGGTGGAGTGTCATCTGTTGTAGTGGGGCACCCCTTTACCGTTTCAGTTGCCATTCCGTCCGCTTTTGGTCCACTGTATCAAAAGCCGCAATTCAGCTGAGTTGCGTCCACTCTTGCGGTGCAGCGATAGGCGGCTGTCACAGGACTCTCAAAATGGCGGCAGGCTGTTTCCTTTTTGGGCCTGGTCCACTGAAATGGCCCTGGGACACCTTGGAAATCGGACGCTTGTCTGCTAGGTCTTGGACCTCATTCTCGAAAGCGTCCCCTCCGCCTTGAGAATTCATCAAAAGTTTTGGGGGCCCCGACTCCTGCAGGCTTCTGGTGGGGAGCGGCTGCCATGATTGCTCGCGGAATGACCACGACTGAGCTACGAGATGGTGGTGCTTTCATGCTGACGCCAGCTTCAGTCTGAAACATCCAGAAACAAGGTGGGGCTTTCATCGTTTGGGGAAAAAAAAAGTTTTCATCCTATGAAAAGTGTTGTTTTTAGGTCACATGATCAAGCCTTCCATCATTAGGAAACCAAAAGTAAAATGAACCAATGAAAAGTTTTATAAACAAGTCACATGACCTGTTATGCGGCATAGGGTGTAAAATTAGGAGAAAATACGTTGGCACGTGAGGCGGCGTCAGTAGCGGACCGATGTGCGAATAGGCCGAAGGCAACACAACACGCCAAGATCTGGATGGCACCGAGGTGGTGTCCAGCAAGTTGCAGCACTGGTGTGGCCATCCTACAATGCTGAAAGTTGGCGTGGGGCGCCCCGTTGGCCTGTGAGTTTGCGTCAGTAGCGGACCGATGTGCGAATAGGCCGAAGGCAGCACAACGCGCCAAGATCCGGATGGCACCGAGGTGGTGTCTAGTAAGTTGTCGCACTGGTGTGGCCATCCAACAATGCTGAAAGTCGGCGTGGGGCGCCCCGTTGGCCTGTGAGTTTGCGTCAGTAGCGGACCGATGTGCGAATAGGCCGAAGGCAGCACAACGCGCCAAGATCCGGATGGCACCGAGGTGGTGTCTAGTAAGTTGCCGCACTGGTGTGGCCATCCTACAATGCTGAAAGTCGGCGTGGGGCGCCCCGTTGGCCTGTGAGTTTGCGTCAGTAGCGGACCGATGTGCGAATAGGTCGAAGGCAGCACAACGCGCCAAGATCCGGATGGCACCGAGGTGGTGTCTAGTAAGTTGTCGCACTTCTGTGGCCATCCTACAATGTTGAAAGTCGGCGTGGGCCGCCCCGTTGGCCTGTGAGATGGCGTCAGTAGCGGACCGATGTGCGAATGGGGCCAAAGGCAGCGCAACAATATTTTCTGATTTGAAGACATCACAAGGCGCTGAGATGCCAAGATCCGGATGGCACCGAGGTGGTGTCTAGCAAGTTGTGGCACTGGTGTGGCCATCGTACAATGGTAAAAGTCGGCGTGGGGCGCCCTGTTGGCCTGTGAGATGGTGTCAGTAGCGGACTGATGTGTGAATGGGGCCAAAGGCAGCGCAACAATATTTTCTACTATATTTTCGGAGTAGAAGACACCACAAGGCGCTGAGATGCCAAGATCCGGATGGCACCGAGGTGATGTGTAAGTTGCGGACGGATGTGCGAATGGGGCCAAAGGCAGCTCAACAATATTTTCTGTAGAGAATACACCACAAGGCGCTGAGATGCCAAGATCCGGATGGCACCGAGGTGATGTCTAAGTTGCGGACCGATGTGCGAATGGGGCCAAAGGTAGCGTAACAAGATTTTCTGTATGGAAGATACCACTAGGCGTTGAGATGCCAAGATTCGGATGGCACCGAGGTGATGTCTAGGAAGTTGTGCCACTGGTGTGGCCATCGTACAATGGTAAAAGTCGGCGTGGGGCGCCCTATTGGCCTGTGAGATGGTGTCAGTAGCGGACTGATGTGCGAATGGGGCCAAAGGCAGCGCAACAATATTTTCTGACTGACACCACAAGGCGCTGAGATGCCAAGATCCGGATGGCATCGAGGTGATGTCTAAGTTGCGGACTGATGTGCGAATGGGGCCAAAGGCAGCGTAACAATATTTTCTGTATGGAAGATACCACTAGGCGTTGAGATGCCAAGATTCGGATGGCACCGAGGTGATGTCTAGCAAGTTGGTGTGGTCATCCTACAATGCTGAAACTCGGCGTGGGTCACCCCATTAGCCTGTGAGATGGCGTCAGTAGCGGACCGATGTGCGAATAGGCCGAAGGCAGCACAACGCGCCAAGATCCGGATGTCACCGTGGTGGTTTCATAGTTGAGAGGCACTTCATCTGCAGTGGGGCGCCGAGATCCGGATGGCACCGAGGTGATGTCTAGCAAGTTGCTGTACTTGTGTGGTCATCCTACAATGCTGAAACTCGGCGTGGGTCGCCCCATTAGCCTGTGAGATAGCTGTTCTTTGGATTTGGGCCTGGTCCACTAAAATGGCCCTGGGACACCTAAGAACTCGAACGCTCGATTTTTTTTTCCTTTCCTGTACATGCAAAAAAAGGTAAATGCCCGGTATGTTACACGCTTCATCTGCCACGATGAACTCTCCAGAGGAACCGAAAAAATATATAGTTGTGGTAACTATACCATGCATCGTCATATGGAGAGGTGGCACCAATTAATTATAGTGCTGCATAAAAGAGAGATTTGGAGGAGAACCCCTGACCTGCTAGTACATTCATCAAAGAAGTGGCACTGAGAGCTTCAGAGGCAAGGGAAACGGTCCCAAATATTTAGAAGAACTTTGGAAAGATTAAAATGACATGTTTAGATTGTGGCAAATTAATTTCATGTGGGCAGATGAGTGTTACTCTAATAAATACAGCATATGAACATCATCATAGTCGATGGTTGGTAGAGACATTTTGACTATATCCTGGACCTGCCCGTCCTCGCCCAAAATGGCGCCGGAATAAATGGGACTCGTAACTCCTTGTTGTGTACTGGTTGCAGAACCTTGAAATCACGAGATACGTATGCAGTTTTGAAGCACATGGCGGGCGGGGACGAGAATTGATTGAATATTTCGACATCCCTATTGATATTAAGTTCTGATGTGTTATTGATTACTGTACTGTTGAAAATTCGAATTAACGTCACCCATGGTACTTGCCCGCAAATGTATATCTAGATAATTTTATTGTAACTGGCCGTGTCGTATTTTAATTATAAAATGTACGTCCACCGATTCCGTAACTGTTAGACACCTTAGTTTTTGCAACCTAATGGCCCGCCCGTTACGTTCCTCTACAGTGTAAATGTCTATTCATCATATACGATTACAGTTTGCTCCGTGGCAGGCCCACGTGGTTATAGGCTCGTATTTGTATAATGAAATTTTCACAATAAAGGTTTTTAAAAGAAAACATGGTAGTAGTGTATACATTGGTAAAGTTTTTAATAATAGTCACTGTTTTAGAATCATTAAAAGGCAAGTGAAATAAAGCAGACCAATTACATGAAGGGTAAAAGGTATAATACGAAGGAACGCAGTAAAGATAAATGGTCAAGGGCTGTTGTGTTTTCTATTCCTGCAACATAAAGTGATCGATAAGAATCTCATATTCAGGCCTATCGGCGACTAAGACAGCAGGTCGACCCTCTTTTGCTCAACGGCTCCGTCATGGGACGAAGAAACGCCCTTTTTCTCGAAAAAAGAATATATTTTACTTGCAGGACAGTTGTAAAATTTCCGGGAAAGTACATTAGCCTGGAACATTATAACATATATTTAAGAGAAAATAATGTTCGGAAGTAATTAAAAGCGTAATTTTTAGGTGATATGACCAAGGCTTTCATCATTAGAATAAGAAAAGTAAAATGAACCAATGAAAAGTTTTATTAACAAGTCACATGACTTGTTATGCTTACGTTACGCGCTGCGCGCCCCGGATGACTTCCGGATGCGCTAACGCGGCGCGTCATATGACGCATTACGCGACAACGCAGGTCCAGAATATAGTCAAAATGTCTCCACCAACCAGCGATCGAAACACAACCCCTTTCAGCAGGCTAAATAGTTCTGTTAAATGACAACAGAAAGGACAGGCAACAAGAACCATCAGTCAAAGAGGGGAGGGCTAGTTCTTCTCTACCGGGTTACATTGGGGCGCTACCGGAACTGATCGAATTGGTAGTCTACAGTGTTTCTGGATGTTTCAGACCGAAGCTGGGGTTAGCATGAGAGCAGCACCATTTCGTAGCTCCGTTGTGGCCATTCCGCAACCAATCATGGCAGCCGCTCTTTATCGTTATTTTGGGCGGGGTGGGTGGCGGAGCCGAGCTGTTTTTCAGCCATCATTGTGTGGAGTTCAGTTCATCTCACTAGTTTTGTATTTGTCATGAGGGGTTGTTCCTAATGTTTCTATTTTAGCGAGGTCAAAAAGAGATCCCATTAGTGGCCTACTGATTTTGCTCGATTCCTTTTCTTTCTTTTTTTACACGATTTTTCGTTATCTGCAAAGACTAAACAGAGTATTTCGACTCTGTGTTTGTTTGTAAATAGAGAATGAACCAAAGAGAACCAATTCTAAAACAGTAAATACTTGGATAACAATCAATCAAATGGAGAGAGAAGCAGGCACGACGGATTACAACGGGGGCAAAGGCCTGCGTTAACTACCTTTCACTATCTGCAAAGAGAGAGTACTCCTAATAGAAATGAGGGGGGGGGGGCACCATTCAAAGCAGATCAGTGTGCATAAACACGAAAATGTTTTCACTTACCACGTACTTGACATTCGACAGCTTATGATATTTGCTATTAAAAAACCATTGAAATTCACTGAAAAAACCATAGGTTATAGACCATATATAGTTAGGAATTAGCATTTACAAAACCTTGAAAATTCACTGAAAAAACCATAGGTTATACACCATATATAGTTAGGAATTAGCATTTAAAAAACCTTATTTTACTCACACAAAACCATTGAAATTCCATATATAGTTAGTTGCACTAACTATATATCGCGCACCCGCAATCCACTGCTGATGATGTCACATATTACATCATTCATGACATGGTCAGTGACATCACTGATGACATCACTGATGACATCTCAAATGACATCACTGATGACATCACTGATGACATCTCATTTGACATCAATGACCACATCACTGATGATATCATTCATGTGACAATACAATGCATCTCCTCACGTTTTAATATAACCTCTGTTTCACCCAGTGTTAAATACAGAGTATAATTTTTGAAACCATTGACACACCAATACTAGTTACTACATACGTACTCACTGATTCCTACGTCTACACACACATTCACTCATTCACCCATACAATCATTCATACATACAATCACTCATCTTTACAACACTATCATATGCACTCATACACCTATACAGACACTTACACTCTGCCACTCATCCATGGAGTTACTCACACACCTAGTCAGTCCTGTAAAGAATCAATCACACTTCCATTTTCTTGTCTATACAGTTAAACATAGAGCACCTTACATTTTCAAACATATACTAACACATACTTACTTTCTTATACAATCATTGATACAAGTACACATTGATCTGCACAGAGTCACACACCTCCCAGCCAGCCACACACACACTCAGTCTCCTATACAAATACTTGGACAATCAATCAATAACCCATATAGTTAATCATATAGCTACTGATCAACACATGCAGCAGTTTACAGAACAACAGACATAATGATGCACAAATTAAGACAGTTTACTCACTAACCCATGCACTCAGTGAGACACATTTAATCACTCACTCATACATTCAGTCATGCACCTACTAAATCCTTCGTCCAGACACTTATACATCTACTCATTCTTCAATATGTAAAACATATTTAAACTTTACAGAAACACACAGTCACTGGATGATGTCATCAGTGATCTCATCAGTGATGTCATTTGAGATGTCATCAGTGATGTCATCAGTGATGTCATTTGAGATGTCATCAGTGATGTCATTTGAGATGTCATCAGTGATGTCATCAGTGATGTCACTGACCATGTCATGAATGATGTAATATGTGACATGATCAGCAGTGGATTGCGGGTGCGCGATATATAGTTAGTGCAACTAACTATATATGGAATTTCAATGGTTTTGTGTGAGTAAAATAAGGTTTTTTAAATGCTAATTCCTAACTATATATGGTGTATAACCTATGGTTTTTTCAGTGAATATATATATATATATATATCCATTACACTGGCAAATACAATTGCATTTAAAATTGGTGGATGTGATACGCATTACATTATTTAAAGTTGTTACGGATAAGAGGAACTGTGACTATATATGGAATTCTTGTAAACTGATCACTGCCTTGACTTAGGAAGGTTTAAGTTCAGAGTTTTTGTATTGTTTAATGTGAAAAATGATAAGTGTCAGGGGCCAAGATATTCATAAGGGGGCCACTGCGGCTTGTGCCACCTCTGTTCCGCAGCGGCGTCTCCAAATACCAGCAAAAATAACACCCACTTACCATTACAGTCCTACAAATGTTACAATTTGGACAGTACCATGTGACCCAAAGCTGTGGGACTGGCCAGCACACCCTGGTAATATTATTTGTAAATTGTATATAGAATTATTACACACTTAAAAAAATAGACTGACAGTGCCACTCTGTGGTAGACTGCCATAAATATGTGCCAATCACTGGCAAACACTAGCACAAATTAAGCACTGGTTTATAGTTGGTTTACAATTAGTATGCAGGGTTCACCTATTTTAGTTTTAAGGATATGGTTAGGATCAGAGTTGAAATAGGGTTAGTGATGTGGGAGGGCATGGTTAGAGCAAGGTTAGCATTATGGTTAGAACAATGGTTAAGGTTAGCGAGACGGCTCAAGGAAAGGATAGACAACGTTTTCCTGATATGGTTAAGGTTAAGTTTAGGGTTAGGGTTAGTGTAAGGCCGTAAGTTTATCCTAAGGATATCGTTAGGGCTTGGGCACTTGGTGACCTAACTGCGTGTACTATGTAATGGTTTCACTTTGGGTAAAGGCTAGGATTACGGTTCAAGTTAGAGACAATGGTTAGGGGTGTAGAAAATATGCATTCATTTTTATTTCTTTTTAATGGTTTTATATAGCGCTGGTTAGACCCAAATGTATCAGGGCGCTTTACAGCAGCAAGAGCAAGGCAAATATTAATGGAACAATGGATAAAAACAAAGTACAATAAAGGACGTGAGACAACAGCACCGAATCTGGAGCGAGGCAAAGATCTTATGATCAAAGTTTACAGACAGTTAAAATATAAGGGGGGTGTGTGACAGAGCAACACACAACTAAATATACAAAGAAACGTTTGTGAGGGCATAAGGGATGGAGTTACTGAAACGAGGCCAAAACAATCTACACAATTAGGGGACATAAAATGCTGGCCAGGCTGGAGCCAGCGTTAACATAACACTGCACAGAAAAATAAATGAGGGACCATGGAGAGCAAGGCAAGTGTAAGCAATGAGGAGAACACAGGAAAAAAGAAAGTCCAGCAGATCAGCAGAAAGATGACCTGAACACAGGAGTCCGAACGAAATCAGGTTCGGAAAGATTGAAGGGCTCCAGTATTTATTGAGGAGATGGCGGTTCAGGTCTCTTTTGAAGCCAGGGTAGGAAGGGTTGCAACGAAGGTCCCTCGGCAGGGCGTTCCAGATGCTAGGCGCATTTCCAGAGAAGGAGCGAGTCTGGGTAGATTTCTTTTTTAGTAAGCATGATTTGAACTTCATTGGCCCAAATTTCAATGGTGTAATCAGGCCTAATCCTGATAGTGTTCTTGGTAGGGTTAGATGGAAGTCGATTCCTGGATTTCTATCAGGGAAGCATTAGGACCACACTCTGCCGACACTAGGGGGTCGATTCCGATCCCGTAAAAAGCGCTCCGAATCGTCGTACGGAGCATTTTTTTCCATACGAATCGTACCCGTAACCGTCCCCGTACGAACGACGTAGTACGATCCACACCCGATGCAGCTATCCGTCCGAATTGTACCAGGGACCGTACGAATGAAATTCCCGTACGAATTGCCCTCGGAAGCAGCTGTACACGACGTTCATACGTTTCGCGGCTGCTTTTTACGACCCGGCAAGTACGATCTGTGTTGTGTACGCTCCGTACGACCCTTTTTCTACGGGAGCTGGAAACTGTCGTACAGTCAGAGTTCGCCCCGAAACAGGTACGGAACGGCCCCCCCCGGGTACGGCGCATACCCCCCATGATCGCAGGGGTACGCGCCGTACCCCTGCGATCATGGGGGTACGTGCCGTACACCCAGCGTACATGGGGTACGTGCCGTACCCCATGTACGCTGGGTGTACGGCACATACCCCCATGTACGCTTGGTGTATGACACGTACCCCCATGATCGCCGGGGTACGGCGCGTACCCCTGCGATCATGGGGGGTACGCACCGTACGGTGTGTAGGTGATCGTGCGCTTTTCCGTACGAATCGACGTGGACCGTACGAATCGCGTCCGGGTCGGCCGATCGGAATCGTCCGGTCGTACGGCGTCCATACGAGTCGTACGGAAACGGCTCCGGATGCGAGTCGTACGGACGGTGATTTTTAACGGATCAGAATCGACCCCTAGGAAGGTGATCAGATATGAGCTTTGTTCCCAAACATGAGGGACCTCATTTATCAGAAGTGACGCATCGCTGCGTGAAAACAGCGATGCGTCACTTTTCGCTGCGCTCTCCCTGCGAAATGATTGATGCGTCGTATTTATAATATGACGCATCATGTCGCAAGGAGTTACAGATACGTCAGTATTTCTGATGTATATGTATGGCGCAAAGGTGACGCATTGCTGGAGTGTGTCACAAAAGTGACGCAACTCCAGCAATGTATCCTTTCACATGGGGCAAGCCCCATGTGAAAGGGCTTGCGTCAGTCTTTCGCCTACTGTGAGGCAGGCGTAAGAAATTGACGCATTTGCGTCCTAGAAGTGTTGCAGTGAAATCTTATGGATTTCACTGCGTCACTTCTATGACCCTTTCTTGCGTCAGAACGCCCCCCCTGCATACATTATACCTGGCGCAGGTATAATGTAGCGCAGGCGTTTACAAAGTGACGCATCTACCTAGATGCGTCACTTTGTAAATATGGTGCAACAAGGCACATTTTTTACAATGCTGGTGTGTCACAAAAAGTGATGCACCGGCGGCGTAAAAGTGACGCACGGCCTCATAAATGAGGCCCGAGGAGTTTTGCTTTTTCTCCATTCAACACAAAGAAGTTCTATTTCATTCAACCAGCGACTTTAGCCTCATAGCGGTTGAAGTACAGGGCTATGTCATCAGAGATTGATATCACAATTTCTGTGTCATTGGCACATGACATGATGTCACATCCCTAAGATCTAAAAAGAGCCACCAGACAAGGGATGTAACTGTTAGAAAGTGTGGTGAGGTGAGGAACCTTGAAGGATCCCACGGTGTACCTGTAGGTGGATAGCAGGACGGAGGAAGTGAAATCGATTGCCATTCGGCAACCAAGAAGGATCAGCGCCATTTCAGGTCAGAATGACAGATGCCTCAATGAAATACTTTAGAGATGAGAAGAGGATGTGATACAGTGTCCAGTGTTGGGGAGAGGTCCAGCAGGACCAGGGTGATGGACCTGGTTCAATTCAGGATCCTCCTGAGATTGTCTTTTACAGAGAGGAGAGCCGACTCGGTGCTGCGAGCCAGGTGGAAACCCAATTAAAGGGTGGAAAAGCCAGTGGGATTCAAGATGATTGGAAAGTTAATATCCATTTCCAGAAGTTAGCAAGAGAAGCTGATAATTTGAGATTAGTGGGGTCAGCTTTGGGTTTTGTAAGAAGTGGGACACCCTTGGCGTGTTTCGGGTGAGTTCCGGGACAGTGGCTGAAAGACGGGATGTGTTACGAAGGTCACTGAGGTGAGAGAAGATGACAACTGAAGCTTATGAATATATGAAAACTGGGGCCAGGGTCCAGAGGGGAACAGGACTCAGTGGTTGAAATAAGAGTGAATATATCCTCACTGTCTCATGACACATTGGAACTCCCTCACTCTTGGTTCTCAATGCATCTCATTTACACAGTCATAGCTATAAAAATCATTGTTCAATCAGCAGTAAATCTCTGTGTCACTGAGAGTGTGGAGAACAATCACTTCTCACCGCAGCTCCTGTTAACTGAGCGTGAATGAGGTTGGCAGCCATTCAAAACATTATCTTTATAACCTGTGACTCAAGTGGTGCTCAGAACAACTGGGAGGAGACCTGAGGTCTTGCTGCTTCAGTGCCTGCAGGCAGCTGCACGCTGCCAAAGCAAGCATGGCTTCTTCCAGCTGGCATCAGATCAGCTCCACTGCCTTGGCATGGATAGCAGTGAGGAAGAGGAGGGCTGCTGCTGGCTGTTCCAGCTTTATCTAAGAGACTAAACCTTTCAAGGCAAAGCCAACAACTAAAGATGTCCACTTGAAAGGGAGAGATGAGGGAATGTGGTCTTGTGGACAAATAATATAAGCAGTGGTTGTGTAGTTGAGCTATTTAGAGAAGTTTGGTATATCGGCTAAGTTCCTTTATTTGAGAATGTAGAATTGTAACTAATTTATTTACACAGCAACCTGCTTTAAAAATACATGTTAGAAATGGGATTTCCGATTGGCTAAGGCTTGCGCCAAAGCCAGGCAGAAATCACCACTCTAGTCGGGGCAAGGGAGTTACACGCCAAAGATAACCCCTGCTCACCCTCTAGGCAACGTGACACGAGCAGTAAGGCTAATCCTGGAGACAATGTTGGTTAAGTATTTGCGCACGCACCCAGCAACAACACCCAAGGCCCACCACAAAGGAAACGCCACACAAGGTTATGTATAAATATAGCCTTTGTATTATACCAAACACATTAGATAATAAACACACACTTTACAATGTACCAACTGGCATGAGCAGAATTTACAGGGGATTATATACACATACACATACTATTGTGTACCAAATACGAGGTTACCCTGCCGGGTTGGAATTATCACCGGATTTGGGGTAAGAACCCCCTCCTTATTGGTTTTTACTTCTTGCACCCCACATGGGGTTACTTACTGAATACTAATTCCGTGCCCTTATGTGTGTTTTTCCATTTTTCCTTCCTCTCATTTTTCTATCTCTATCACGTGAGTAGCCCACAAAGTCCTAAGGATTCAGCTTTTGAGGTATTTGTGGATTATTAATGTGTATTTTTATTTTATATTTTTTAAGTTATTGTTATTGTTATTGTTACTTTAGTTTGTATAGCGCCAGTTCACCCACCGGTCTCAAGACGCTTTCAGACCAAGAAACACAACCAATTTTCGAGGCTAGCAAAGAAATAAGGTATCTTATAATTAAAGGCCAAAAGCTTCCCTGAATAATGTTGTTTTCAGTTGTTTTCTGATCTGTATGAGATTGGCCTCCTTACGAAGCAAATCTGGCAACTTATTCCACAACTGTGGGATTTGTGTGGAAAAGGATCTTCCACCCTTTGTTGCCAATTTGAAACTAGGGCAAAGTGTGTCTATTAGTGCACATACACGGGGGAATTGGGCGGTTGTTATCTGGCACGCCTGTTTTATGATTGGTTCTTTTATATACTTTGATCAGCAAAGAACGACGTTATTTTTAACGCGGTTTGATCCACTGTAATGTATCGAGGTGGTGTTGGCACGGGTGTCTTTTCACTGATTGTGTCTCATGATTTGCCTTACTAATACTATGTTCATCATAGTGTAAAGATGTTTAGTCGGGATACTCACATTAAGCTCTAGGTTATCTCTACTACTTAAGGGTTCCACTAGATGTGTTACTTCTGGATAGGAAAATCTCTCAACTTGATTTACAATTTCGTATTTCTAGTATTTAAGAGTTTCTAAGCCGGTTTGCTACAGGTCATCCATTTTGTATTTTTCCAGCCCTGAAGAGTTGTAGTTACTGTGTTTGTACGGACCTACAACGAAACACGTGTCGGCTGGCTGTGAATTGTCAAATATCTGGTGACGAATAAAAGGAGATATGAATGAAACTTCAAGAACCAACGTTGGACACAATTCTTTTTTAATACAATTTCACACTGTTGTTGTTATTTGATTTGAGTGCGCAGGACTTATGTTTATGTTCTAGATGTGTTTTTTTCACAACTAAAATGAGGGATTCTGTGGGTCCCTCCTCCCTGCCAGCACCATAAATGCTAAACTTGCCATAGAAATGTATACGTTAATACTGCTTGAGCGCCCAGAGATCCCGTATACGTAATACCCTTTTCTTTTGTGTTTATTTTGTCTCGGGAAGGGCTGCCGCAACGTAATAGATTTGCTTACACGACTCAGAGTTGTAGTGCATGATATAGTCATGGACAGGGATAAAGAAGCGGAGGAATTATTTGGAACCCTTTTTTCTGACAATACGGGCAAAAATACTACAACCAGTGGTAACCCCACACTTAGGGGCTCATTAGGATGGCGGACGGACTTGCGTCCGTCCGCCACCCTAGAGTAGGAGGGACCGTCCGCATGGGCTGCGGCGGTCCCTCCGTGCAAATTAGGATGTGACCGCCACCCTGGCGGTCACATCCTGGATATTTAACATTGCGGCGGGTGCAGCTTCAAGCTGCACCCGCCGCAATGTTAAAAAAGCATACATTGCATATGTATGCAGCAAGCAGCAGGCACCGCGCGGTGCCTGCCGCTTGCTGCATACATATGCAGGGGGGTACCATAGGTACCCCCCATGTGCACCCCCCACCCCCCCTTCACCCAGGGGGCCCGCAACGGGCCCCCGCAGTGAAGCTCCGTATGCTTTTACACGGCGGAATATCCGCCGTGTAAAAGCATTTCTTTCTGTGCATCCTAATATGGTGGACGGTGTCTGAGAGACACCGTCACCATATTACAGCTTTTCCGCCGCGGTTGTAAGCCAACCGCGGCGGAAAAGCTGCGGACGGAAACCAGGACCCACCAGCCATCCTAATGTGGCGGTGGGTCTTTGGTGGGTCTGCTGCGGTTTTTCCGCATCCTCCGGGCCGGCGGTGGATTCCGCCGGCCCAGAGGATGCGGAAAAACCGCCATCCTAATGAGCCCCTTAGTATGGGGTTAAGGGAAAAATTCCGAAAACTAGAACGCTTAAAAAAAACGGAAAATGCTAGGTGGTGGGACGGAGCTACCTTGAAACAAAACTTACGTTTGAAAAGAATTCCAAGGGGCTTGCGGTCCCAAGTTCTTCCCACATATGATGAATTGGATGCAGATCTCTTAGTCAAATGGGAACAGTCTCTGAATATTAACTCAGAAACTTTAATGATAATCCTAATTGAAAGTTCTGACAGAAAGGTCAGTAAATTACAGGCAGAAATAGACACCCTAGAAAATGAAATCAGGGACATGAACCTAAAAGATGCCACAGATAAAAAATATGTGATCTTAAAGGATATACTAGCGAGACATCAAAAAGACATCAAGGAGAGGAAGTCTAGACAACTAAGGCGAGATGAGATCGACTACAAGACCGAGAGAGTCTTTACATATGCACGCAAGTACGATTCACTAGTGAAAGGTAACACTAAACCGGGTACTACACCAGAAACCGTTAATGTTTCTGTAGCATCTGGCTCAACCTTAAGTAGCATACCCGAAATGAGCGACAGTGAAAATGAGAATAGCAATACCTCCCCGGTGTCGGCTTTTTTATTAGAAGTCCGAACCATACGCAAGGGGAACAGGAATCTAGGAGGGAGAATAGCACAAGATCCAAGACCAGGAGAGGCCAAAGGGGTTGACAAAAGAGACAAGGAAGATTACAAGAAAAAACTACGGTCAGGCAATGTAAGGAAATAGCATCTAGCAACAGGGACTTACAGGTCATTAATCTTTCCACTAAACAACTTGATGATGATATGGTTTCCTTATTGGGTAAGGGCTTGAGTTTCAACCCTAAAGAAACTGGGGGTATGTGCAAAATGAAGGTTGATCTACACAAATTTGTCAGGGTACTAAAGCTAAAAAAGTTTTTTGTGTGCAACCCTGAAATGAATAAACCAGTTTCAATTGCAAACAGGAGTATTGTGTCTGATGTACCTAGTATCCAAGAAATTCAAGCTACTCGACTTTTACTATCTATCACTGAAGTAGAGGAGTCTCCTTATACTATGACCCGACTTCTGGAAGAACTCGACATAGATATGGACTGCTCTATCACTAGTGGTTTAAAAAATAAATCCAAGTGGACGCCTACTCTTCCTGGTGGGAATTCGGTGGATACTTTTTATAAAAGGGTATTACAGGACCTTGATGAATGGGATTTGAAAACGAAACGTAAACACCAGGGACAATTTTTTAATGACAGCCTCTCCCAAGGGGAAAGACTTGCCTTAAAGAATCTGAGTAATGACCAAACGATTTTAATAAGGGAGGCAGACAAAGGAGGAAATGTGGGTGTAATGAATAAGACTGACTACAATAAAGAAATTCTTTCGCAATTATCAGACAATGATTGTTATGAGTCGTTGACTTATAACCCCACAGGACAACTGGGATCATTGAGTAATAAACACTTGGTTAAGTGGCACTCCCAGGGTTTATTAGATGATGATGAACTAGCATATTTAAAAGTGTTTAGACCAATCTACCCCTACCTGTATACTTTGCCCAAAATAGATAAAAAACAAGACTTTCCACCAAGTAGACCTATTATTTCTGGTATCGGGGGTCCTACAGAGAAACTGTCTGAATACATAGACATTTTTTTGGGTCCTTTGGTACGCAATCTACCCAGCTTTATACAGGACTCAAAACATATCCTAAGAATTCTAACAGATATAGACTGGCAGAGTGGCATGCTCATGGCTACACTTGATGTGGTCTCCTTGCATACTAACATTGGTACAGAATTGGGTTTGGAAGCAGTAAAACGGATGCTGAGCACACGACCAGCAAATGAGTGGCTACACAACGAAATGCTTATCAGAATGATGCAAATTATTCTTAACAACAACTTCTTTTTATTTGAGGGGAATTGGTACAAACAGACCAGGGGGTAGCAACGGGTCCAAATTTTCACCCAGTTTTGCCTGCCTTTTTATGGGTTGTTTGGAAAAGGATTGGATTTGGGGAGATAATGGTACTAAATGGATTGATAAGATCATTTTTTGGGGCAGATATATTGACGATTGTCTCTTACTTTGAGCTGGCACACATTTAGAACTGCTGGAATTTTTGAGTACATAAATACTAACTCATACGGGATGCAATTCACCTTGGAATCAAGCAGTACACAGGTATCCTTTCTGGATATAGAACTTTATACTGAAGATAACATACTCAAGACCCGCCTTTTTAGGAAAAATACTGCGTGTAACTCTATCTTACACGCCGACAGCTCGCACCCAACACATCAGATTAGTGCCATACCCTATGGGGAGTTTGTGAGAGCTAGGCACAATTGTAGCGAGGAATGTGAATTTGAAAGTTGTATTGACGATATGAACCAACATTTTGAGACAAGAGGATATTCCCCTACCATTCTCCGACAGGCTAAAAAGAGGATGAGGGGAGTTAAGAGGGAAGACACTCTGAAACACAAACCCACTCCCACTGAGAGAAAAGATAGCATTCGTATGGTTACTGATTTTAATGAACTGAGTCATGTCCTACGTAGGAGCCTCAAAAAACATTGGGGGATTCTTACGGCGGATAAGACTCTGACAACCCATATTACTAGACAACCACAGATTACATATAGGAGGGGTAGGACCCTACGCAACGGACTCAGCCCTACAGTACCGAGGACTACAACAATTAACTCTTGGTTAAGTTCACCGAATAGTGGTTTCTTTAAATGTGGATTCTGTGGGGTTTGCCGTTGGGCAAAACACAAGACAAAAAACTTTAAGAGCTGTGACAACAAAAGTTATGATATTCGGACGAATATCAACTGCCTGACTAAATATGTGGTCTACATTATCGAAAGTAAATGTGGACTTCAGTACGTAGGGAGTACTATCAGGAATTTGAAGGACAGAATTGGGGAACATGTCAGAGGTTTGCTTCAACAAGATGCCAGGTATCCAGTAGCAATTCATGCTAGCATATGCCAGGCACAAGGCCCAAAAAAAGAATTTGTTTTCTTTGGAATAGAGCACATTCCAGTGGATATCAGAGGCGGCAATAGGGAGTTGCGCCTTGGACGCACAGAAGCGTTCTGGATTATGAGGCTTCATACAGTAGAGAGGGGACTTAACTGTGGTCCCGAGATGCAATTCTTCTTGGGTGACTAATACTTGGTTTGTCATATCTTTTGTCTGTAGAGTATTGCACCTCAAATGGGTCCTCGTTTACTTTTTACACCTATACTGCTTTTTTCTTCTCTAGTCGTGTAACCTTTAGCCTTTTTCTAAATATCAAAATAGGTTTGACCACCTCTAATAATAGTGATTTGTGTACCATGTAAATTAACATTGATTTAAAAGATATAAATGGAAACTAGTGTCTATCAATCACGCAGAGTGGATGTTGTAAACTCTTACGTGACGATATATTGATATTTACCTTTTTAAAGCATCCTTTTTTATAGACATGCAGAATACGGGTTAACCCCATGTACTAGATAACCATTTCTTTCTATGTCCTTCAAGCTTTACTTTCCTCACCTTCCTGAGGTAACTACACTTTTGCTTACTCCTTAAGGGAGGAGAATATATATTCTTCCCCATCCCATTTTTTCTTCTTCGTCCTTCTTCCGCAACTCGTATATGACCAGGGGCACGGGTTACGCACAGTTTAAGGGTGACGCAAATGAATTCTTAACTTAGTATTCAATTGCTTCAAATCTTCAAATCTCATATTGAACTTTAATAATAGATTTTAATATGAACATGGACGATTTTTCTTTAGGAAAAAAAATTTGGTGGCCGTTTACAGATGCCTACTGGAATTACGCTACACATTGGCTACATATCTACATTCAACTTATCGGCTTTTAATGAGGAGTTTCCTTGCATATATTCGCACTTGGAAACCTACTTAGGGGTCGTTCCACTTTTTATTAATTTGTGCCCTCGTGACATAATAGCGGCACGTTTCTTTACGGGCACGCAGATTGTTTTTAGTTGGACATATGACATAAGGTTAGCACTCTAGCGCTCTGACTGGCGCAGGATTTGTCTATCCACTTCCGGGGGAGCCCGTTACACTTCCGGGTTACAGACGCCAGGGATGCAATGGCGATTCGGCCGCAGGTAAACTCTATCCTTTCCCGGGAGATTTATTTTACCTTTATACGGTTTATTTGTTGGCAATAGAGTCTGGGCTTTGTACCAGACTTCTGATGTCTAGAACTAACTAGATCTTATTTTCCCTGTTTTTAGAATTAGTGATACCACATTTACTCATGTGGTTTAAAGACTGTGAATATACCTCGAGAATTGGAAACAGGCATTATTGATTGCACAGGTGCGCGTTTATTATGGCGTCCTCGGCTACATTCTAATATTTCGGGTAGGAGAACACATAATTTGAGTTTAAAACTTCCCTTTGTTAGCCAGTTATGTGTACTTGTGATGCATTAAGTATCGAAATAGAGGACACTTGGTGATACAGACTATAGGACTTATACAAGTTATTTTGTGAATTGATAGGCTTGGGTCATTGTAAATATATCAATCTTTCTGCTTATAGGACACATGCAACCTACTATTAGGAGTACTTAGAATGATAGATTGTAGCTATTTGGAAATTCGTTCAATATGGGGAGTGATTTACACTACACTGTCCCAATTTCTCCAGTGTATTCTTCTTTTCCTGTAACCTTAAACATCCATAGAGTTTACTAAAGTGGTCTCACACTTTGTGGTTACGTGGCTAAAACACTAATACAATGATTTTTCTAGCATTATAAATAGTTCCGTTAGACTTATGTCCATATAATTTTGGCATTAATTACCTTACAGAGTGCCATATACTATTGTGTACCAAATACGAGGTTACCCTGCCGGGTTGGAATTATCACCGGATTTGGGGTGAGAACCCCCTCCTTATTGGTTTTTACTTCTTGCACCCTACATGGAGTTACTTAATGAATACTAATTCCGTGCCCTTATGTGTGTTTTTCTATTTTTCCTTCCTCTCATTTTTCTGTCTCTATCACGTGAGTAGCCCAAAAGGTCCTAAGGATTCAGCTTTTGAGGTATTTGTGGATTATTAATGTGTATTTTTATTTTATATTTTTTAAGTGTGTCTATTAGTGCACATACACGGGGGAATTAGGCGGTTGTTATCTGTTACGCCTGTTTTATGATTGGTTCTTTTATATACTTTGCTCAGCAAAGAACGATGTTATTTTTAACGCGGTTTGATCCACTGTAATGTATCGAGGTGGTGTTGGCACGGGTGTCTTTTCACTGATTGTGTTTCATGATTTGCCTTACTAATACTATGTCCGTCATAGTGTAAAGATGTTTAGTCGTGATACTCACATTAAGCTCTAGGTTATCTCTACTACTTAAGGGTTCCACTAGATGTGTTACTTCTGGATAGGGAAATCTCTCAACTTGATTTACAATTTCGTATTTCTAGTATTTAAGAGTTTCTAAGCCGGTTTGCTACCAGTCATCCATTTTGTATTTTTCCAGCCCTGAAGAGTTGTAGTTACTGTGGTTGTACGGACCTACAACGAAACACGTGTCGGCTGGCTGTGAATTGTCAAATATCTGGTGACGAATAAAAGGAGATATGAATGAAACTTCAAGAACCAACGTTGGACACAATTCTTTTTTAATACAATTTCACACTGTTGTTGTTATTTGATTTGAGTGCGCAGGACTTATGTTTATGATTATATACATGGGACAGGGCCACATGAACCACTGTCAGGAATAAGCACTTTTAGAAATAGCCTTGCTGAATTAGCACTTTGTAGGGATAACGCTTAGCACTTCGAATTAACGCTTAACGCTTAAATAACAACTGTAGCACACAACCATTAACCACTGGCAAAAAGGTAAGTACCACCTACGCAATCCTAAACACCTTAGGCAAATATCACGCAGGGAACCATGAGCTCACTAACATAACTATACTAGGAAAAACAACCTCCTAAGCATAACAATACATTTAGAGGTATAGGCACAAAGACATTACACATGATGCAGAAATCACATTAGGCAGGTAATCACAATTGCGCAAAGATCACATAAGGCAAGAACATGTACCCCACGCAAGGGCACAACACATGAAAAGGTCCCCAGGCCAACTTGGCCTCTCAGGGGCTGAAACGCCCTGTGTCCAGCAAAGTCAGGGTAGGCTGCGCAGGCAGCCCAAGAAGAAATGCGCAAAGGAATTGGCCTAAACGGAGCAGCTGCCCACTAAGTGCTGAGCAGCTGTAAGGACTGCGCCTGGCACCAGCGTGCCTCCTTGCTCTCCTTCTGGGGCTCTAAAGAAACAATGCCCAAAACAACGTGGGAGCCATGCAGGCTCTAGGGGTAAAACAACTGCGCCCTCAGGAGCCTCATGGCTCTAAAAACAAAATGCCCCCTTAGAGCCTAGAGGGCTCGATATGCAGATATAGCCCCCCTTGGAGCCTTGTGGGCTCAACGAAAGTATTGCACACTGGGGGAGCGGCCCACTGCCAACCGGGGCTGCTCTACCCTCAGAAATGCCTCGGTTGGAGTCCCGCTCTGGGACAGCTAAGGTAATGTGCCACCTGAGATCGAAGCCTCGTGGGCTCTAGAACAATTGCGGGGCCAAACAGCGGTGGAGCCTATCGGGCTCGGACTGACAACCCTGCCCCAGTTACTCTTGGAGCAGCCTGCTGCCATCCGGGGCGGCTCTATGCCGGAAGAAACTGCCCCCAACAATGAAGATAGCACTACGGGGTGGGCGGGCATCGGCAATGTGCCCCGACGCCCCCTCTCCCCAACGGAAGACCAGAGGCCCTACTCACCGGGACCTGTATGCTGCCGGTCTTCCTTCCAGTGCGGCCAAGCGCGGGGTAGGCTCCCGCCTGGGTCTTTCCTCTGGTACCGGTCTCCAGGTGCCACGCGGGTCTCTCTCTTCCCTCAGGGGAGCCTTGCTCGAGCCAGCGCTGGCTTCCGGTGTCACTTCTCTCGTGCCGGACGTCCTGCGAGGCGGGGTAGGCTCCCGTCCTCGCTTTCACCTGCCACTTCTCCTTCGTTGCGAGGCAACACCCGCAGTTGGGACCAATCCCAGCGCGGCGGCCTCATGACGTCGGCAACAGGGGGGGGGCCTTCCCACAGCTTCCGGGCCGCTGTCGGTGATTTTGAGGGGTAGGCTCCCTCGTTAAAGATTATAGAAAGCGGGGTGGGCACACGTGATGCAAACTAATGCAGCAAGGTCCCTGGCGGGGTGGGCACCCGCTTGGGATGTAATAAATTGGCAAATAAGCGGGGAAGGCTCCTACGCCGTCAATCAGCCCAAAAAGGGGGATCCCCATGCCGGGGAATCCCTCGGGGTGGTATCACTGCCTCCTCGAGTCAGTCAAGAGCTGCAGGGACCAATAAAGCGCTCCCAAGCGCTAGGGTCCCCCAAAGTCCCGGGGAAGTATAGCAAAACAAAAGTCCTTTAGGAAGGAAGGGGGGGCAAGGGCTGGGCCCAGGGGCCAGCTCGCAGGCCTCTCCAGGCAGGGAGGCAGTCCCCAGTGGCAGTCCTGGCGCCCAGCAGCACCAGACACCCCTCAAGACGGGATCAGGAAGAGAACAACTTGCATGGGGACACAGCCCCTTTTTATACACCTAACTCCTTTGTCTGTGTCTGCAGGGTGGGGGGAAAACCAGTCGCAGCTGGTTTTGGAGCACTCTGATGTGCTCAGCCCCTCTCACTATTCACTGGCCGGGCTAGGGTCATCAGTCGCACCACAGGAGGCGGAGCCAGCATTGTGTGGGGAAAGCCCAGCCCTATTCAGGTCCCAGGTGCACTCCTCCCTCACATCACTCATGCAGATCTCTCCACTCACCACCAGGGCAGACCCATCCTGACTCCGGGAGCCAGGTTCACCAGCCAGCTCCAGCCAATTCACATAAATTACACAGACATGCTAACTTCTAGAAGTGGCACTTCCACACTAGACACAATAACGCCGCACACATCATCGCGCAGCATTTAATCACACGAGTCCGCACATACCAAACTCGCATCTGCACTCCCCACGCATCAGGAACTACCAGGGACGCATACATTCACCATGCATTCCTATGGGAGGGCAGGCCAACCTCACTACATGCACGCACTTTACCCTGGGACACAGTGGTAAAGTGGGCAAAAGCCAAAAATCACAAACACCAGGTCACAATTAAAAGCAAAAAGTTCAGGGGTGAACCTGCCAGAAGGGCCGAATCCAACAATACACTACATCAGAGTGCATTAACCCTCCACAATCCAGCTTCCTCCCTTATTACTCCCTGACTCGATGATTCTATTTGACCATGGGCAGCCTCCCACTGCATTTTGGCTAGGTTCGGGCTGTAGAAATGCCATATATATACAAACTTGCAAAGATGTGGTTTAGTGGCATGGTTATCGAGAGGAGGTTTAATTTAGTGCCATTGGCATACTTGTGGGAAATTACTGTTAAGTAACTCACTACTTAAAAGAGGGGGTTTGTTAGCTCACTTTTACAGAGATGATATGACTCAATCAGATGTTGGAAATTGTAGTTTCATGGGTCACATGATGGGAAGGGAGGTGGCGTAGTGGCTCAATTGTTAGTGGTGATTTAGTGGCTTGCATTTTAGAAGACATGATTTAGTTTCTCGTCTGTTGGGAGGAGATGTAGTGTAATAGCTCAGTTGTTGGAAGAGGATGTTTAGAAACTCACTTTTTGACAATAAATGTTATTTATTTGCACAGATGTTTGGTTGAAATGTGTTTTACTGGATTATTTGATTGGAGGCAATATTGTTAAGTGGCTCATGTATGAAAGATGTATATAATGCCTCAGCTGTTACATGGCACTTTGGGTTAGTAGCTCACATATTGCAGGTCAGATGTGGTTTAGTGAGTCAGTTGTTAGGAGGAGATGTGGTTTAGTGCATTGCTTTTTATGTTTTTAAAGATGTAATTTGGAGGGTCAGTTACTGAAAGATGTAGTCTATCAGCACACATATAAAGTTGGAAAAGTGTGGAGACCTTCAAAACCTACTCCACAGTTACTCCTGCCTCAAGGAGAGATACGCTCCTGTCACAAATTCCTGTTTACCAATGTTAGTAGATAGCGATTTGCATCAAAAGCCATGAGTGGTTGCATGAGAATGCCCATGTATCACCCATGGAATGCGCACTCGATGCAAGGGAGCGCACGTTTGTGTTACTTTGGACAACTTTCCAATGCAAATCTTAATTTGTGTTGGAAAAAAATACCACAACACTTTGTATGCTGCTTGTGTCACAAAAGTAATGCAAACCTACTACACAGTATTAGCAAATCTTCGTCCTGTTGTGTATAACGAGATGTGGCTTCCATCCTCCTTGCGTCACACGAAAGGCATTCTATATACCCAGTCATAAGGCACCAGTTGGATTTATGAGAAGGCTACAACGTGATAACTCAATCTCCTTTCAAAGCGTTGTTGGCCTTCTTTTGAAGTGTTATCAAAATTGGGTTTCCGATCAAAGCATAAACAATAAAAATAAATGATTAATACAGCTGTGAGCATAGTCCAATTTCAAAAGGGCTCAGTTTTCTTGGGCTATTAGGTTTTTATAATTATTTATCAAACATATAACTGTCTCTTCTACGCTAGAGTTACACACTATTCCCATTAAACAATAAATGGTTACACGTTCCATATTATAAAATAGTTTAATAGTTACATTATATAAGGTTTATCCCCTGAAACCTTCATGTCATTTGCCCTACTGTCATTTCACATATAACATTCATATCATAGAATTTCAGTGACTAATTGCGAAAAAGTGGTTTATTACTTTGGGGTGAATTTAGATTCACCACAAGTAATAAAGGAACTATCTTGTAAGGTCTAGGAAAACGGTTTCAGTAATTCAAACCTTGGGTCAACCCTTGGTAGCTATTGACCACATTACACAGGCTTACCTTAGAGAACACTCAAGTTTGAAATCAAATAATGAACAAAATGAAAGCAAAGAAACTGAACAGAATCAGAGATATGAATTTTAAATGTTTTAAGGAAAATTAGCAAAACAAGCACAAAGCACCAATGGTACTCAGTGGTCACAGTAGACATGAACCTCGGTGTGTTTTGAGGATAACCAATAAAGAGCCTGGGTCGGATGCGCCACCAACCAGGTTCAACCAGGTTTGAGCTTTTACTTAAAGACCTAGGGGTCTATTAGGATGGCATTCGGTTGACCCCTGCTGGGTTAGTGTTGGCAACAGCCGTGCCGGCGGCGATCATCGGCCCACGATCGCAACCCAGAAAACCGCCAATCCCATTAGCATGGCGGTGACGACCTGGGCGATACGCTTTTCCGTCTGCTACTTTTCTGCCGGTAGAAGTCCAAACGCTTGCATGGCAGGCAGAGCGGGACCGCTACAATCGTGCCGGTGCAGGGCCATGCTCTGCTGGCATGATTATGATGCCGGCGGTAGCCAGCCTTTCTGCTGTGGTGGAACCGCCATGGAAAGGCTTGCAGAGAATGTCATGTGTCTGGGGTTGTGGATGCACTGGGGGGTACCCATGGTACCCCCTACTTGTCCCTGTACCAGGTGGCAGGCAATGTGCAGTGCCTGCCATGCAGTGCAGGAATATGCAGGACATGCTTTATTGAACGTCACAGTCATGCTGCTGGCAGCAGCAACCACCGCAATGTTAAATGCCTGCGATCCGACCGCCGCAGTCAATTTCGACTGCAGAGCATACTATTGGTACCGGAGGTTATGTCACGGTCCTAGCAGGTGGTGTTTACACACTACCATGACAGTCAAAGTGATTTTCTGACCGCCATCCTAATGACCCACCTAGTCTTTATTCTGGAAGTCAAAATCTTTCAGTGAGGTAAGACAACAGGCTGTATCCAAAGAAGCCCTTACAAAGTCAGATGGGTGTTGGGCGAGGCACTTCTGAAGCCGTTGAATTCCATGGAAAAAACTCAGAGAGGGAGAAACTCTTTCATGCCCAGGGAAATCCTCCTGCCAGATGGATATTTTTGGAACCTTCTCCAGGTCAAGATCCGTACCTCCGGACGTAGGCCCTAATTTAGAGTTCGGCGGACGGGTTACCCAATCACACAAGTGATGGATATCCCATCCTCCCTATTTTAGATTACAGTGGATATAATGCACTCATAATTCTGCAGATCGAAATCTGACACATTTGTGATGGAGTGACGCATCCACCTAACTATAAATCAGGCTCTTAGTCTCTTTTTAGGAGTTTGAAATCCTGCAGAAGGGCTATTATGCCGGCTGTGTCCGACGAGGGCTCCATACCTTTTGTCAAAGTCCTGCTGATATGTATTTACAGCAATGAAGAAGTTCCGAGCGGGTGAGGACCTGTTTCTTCAGCCCAGCGAGGTGGCTCCTTGAGTGGATTAGCTTGGCAGGTTTGTTTTGGTCCTCCAGAGGTCTTGAAGTCCAAAAATATTCTAAAAAACAGGTTTCCAGGGATGGTTCAAAAAGTCCAATCAGTCACAGCCAAGGGTTCCAGGTTCTCGGAAAACCCTTTGGCGGTCAAGATTCACTTAAGCAGAGGCCACCAGCAGGGTTTATATCAGCTCTAGTTGGAACTGGTCAGCTGGGGGTTGCAGGAAAAGGCCTAAATCTGTGCTAACAAGACGAAGAATGGTTTCCCTACATGTTTTCATTACTGCTATTCCATTCTATAACTCTGTCACCCTCTCAAGCGTCCTATTGCCCCACTTCGTATGTGATTATGTGGTTCCCTATTTTTTACCATTGACCAGGATCATGGCAATCATTTCCGTCTTTTCTCCGCTCAACCTCTTCCTTGCTTTCTTCTTTACCATGACTAGTCTTTTATTTGTCTTTATCGATCCCATCTCCTCCACTGCCTGTCTCTGTAGGCTTGTGGCTTGTCGCCTCAGATCTCTGTGCTTCTGTGGTCTATCATAAAGTACTTTGTCTATTGTAAATTTGGAAGAGGAAACATAAATGATGCTTGTTGAAAAGGAGTTCAGAAGGGTTCCGGCATTATGGTCATCTAGTGACAAGCAGTAGTGAGCAAATCCCTCACCTGAACTTGGATTTGTACAAAGGGTCCGATAAGGAATGAGAAGGTCAATGAGATGCATGCCCCAGTGAAGAACAGCCTGGTGAGAGGAGAGAGTGGTACCTGGGTTGGGGGGGCCTAGAGGATTGCATTACATTCAGAAGAGATGACTCCGGAAAATGTCTATGAGAGCGAGGCTGCTCCGGCCAGACTTTTTTTTTTTTTTTGTAAAACCTTTATTAGCGTCAAAAGGATATACAAGTCTAGGCCTACAACCAAATCGGCCGGCCTCAATATGTAAAGCGGTCAGAGGTTCTAAGGCAAACATTACAGATACAATCAGCAAGAATCAGAGGCAATACCATCGTAAAAAGGGAGAAAACACATAGGAACCAGACGGCCAAGAAACAGGAGCAAATAAGGTTAATTTTATAATATGGGGATAAGGGGTACGAGAGGCTCACTTTCGATATAGAGGAGTCCGAAGTCCCAAAACCATCCTCAGCAACAATAAGGCGGTCCGGGGCCGTAATACAGGAGAGGCAACACAATACACACAGGGAGATAGGGATAATTCAAACACAATCGACACGTGATCATTATAATCTTTACATGCCCCCCACCCAATATCACAGCCGAGCCAGAACAGAGGGATCGGATATACATTACATCAAAAACTAACCCGTCCTAGTGACCTCCAGGAAAAGGGGGGGGCGAGGAAAAGGGGGGAAAGGGGGGAAAGAGGGGAAGGGGAAAAGGACAAGGCGGAAAAATGATAAAAGGAAATGATATACAAAAACGAAAGAAAGAAGACCACGCCGAAACAGGCGTCCCGTGGCGAGAGTACAGGAGAAAACAGGAGTATCAGCAACAAGGAGGGTACAGCAATCGAGATTAAAAGCAACCGACCCATAAGAGGAGGATCAACAACGCCACACACCCCACCCCGAACACACCACGTGAGGCAAGGACAGACGCGGCATTACTATAAAGAGATACAAAAGGGCCATAGAACTATAAAACAAACAACAAATAGAACCCAACCCACCCATCCCACCCTGCACCCCTGTAGAAGGCTATGGCCTACCCTTCAGACAGCGTGCATGTCGCCCTAAACCAGAACCCGAAATATAGCAAGAAAAGAAAGAAAGAAGAACGAGACAAAAAGAAACAGAAACAGAAATAAAGAAAACAGGAGGGAGGAGCATGAGAACAGAAATCAATACAGTCGGCCGCAGCCCTCCGCCCAACCAGACAATCGCAGCAAAAAACAGACCAGGACGACACCATTTCAAGCACCATAAAACTTACAGAGAAGGGGACCTCCCACCGCGCTTTGGGTACAAACAACTGCGCCACGAAGTCGAACACCAATAATCCACCAGGAGTCGTACATATCACCCCCATCCCTTCCGAACCACCAATCCCACCCACCACATGACAATGTGAAATGAGCTACTCAATACAAGACCAGCACACAATCGAAACAAATTATGACTACCATGTAGACAAGGGGGGTCAATCGGTCGGCAAGTGAGCAAAAGTCCGAGTAGAGAGTTTAAATGCAGCAGCAATCGCAGCACGGGTGATGAAGAACAGGAGTTCAGTTTCGCCGTTTGGGAGAGCGAGGGGTTCTCTGCAATAGACAAATGCGTAGCCAGCGATGCAGGTGCAGGCGGCAGTCCATCAATATTTCTAGGCATCCGAGCCGAACAGGGCCGCGGCACAATGTCCAAGTCTCCGGAGTCCGAACCTCGAAAAGCGGGGAGCTCCAAAGTCACTGGCACACAAAATGATCGTCGAGCAGCGGCAGCAACACTTGCAGCAGTCGAGGGGGGCGAGGCAATGGAGTCTCTGAAACAAGAGGGGGGCAAGAAGAAACGGTTGCTCAAAATGGCGGCAGATCGCGGCGGGTTCACAGGGACATCGGGGGCCAGGGATGCGTGCAGGGATCTCAGAGCTTCCAGGATATCTCCGACTGTAAGCTCACGCTCACCAGACCGGACCCCCGCGCAATCAGGCAACCCAAGCCCGCCGCCACGAGGCGATACAAGTTTCAGAGGGTCGTCCGCCATTTCGCGAAGTCGGCCCAGTCGCCACCTTCCGCGACTCTCAAAAAACAGTTTAAAAATGTAGGACTTTACAGAGCTCCGGGGGGTTCCCAGCAATGGCAGCCTTGGTGCAGAAAGGATGTCCGCCCAATGCGGGTCTCCGCCTACGCCAGCACCGGCGCCCCCAAGAAGCAGAGTCCGGGCGCAGAGGACCAGGGCCGCCGGACACAGCAGCGGCGGGGGGGAACCCCTTCACAGAATCAGTCCCCGGCGCATCTCAACCATCTCAGCCTCGCGGCCACCAGGGCAGGCCCGGATCAGGATCGCCGGGATGTTCGCACAACGGCTCTCATCATTGGTTCACTCTCTCGACCGGGGCCGACAGTCGTCGGATCCCACAGGCTAGGTCCCGGTTCAGGTTCCACGGAGGCCCCGGTCTTGCGGAGGGCACAACTTTGGAACCGCTGCACGTCGAAACCTCCGGGCCAAACGTGAGTACAAGCGAGGTGCACTGTCTCCAATTCTCCGATAATGTGTCGTCTCCGGACAGGATATGATACAGGATATACGATCAGGCCGGAGGGCTGCGGGAGCCGAGCTAAAAGGCGACCATTACGCTCGCGAGCTTGGCTCCTCCCTCTCCGGCCAGACTTATCGAGACTCGTACTGCAGCGAAGGATGGAAACAAACATGAGAATACTCTTCCACCTCATGTAGGCTGCACAGAGGGGCTGTGAGTACAAGCCGTGGGATCCATAGACCTGGAGGAAGCCTTTGATTCCCTTCATTGGAAGTATTTGTTCACAGATCTGCAAGTGATGGGGTTCAACCTGGGAAGATTTGGTTGGACCAGAGTTTTATACAGTAACCCAACCACGAGAGTCAAGGCTGGGAGGATCTTCGGTAACTCGTTCCTCATCAAGATAGGACCACGTCAAGGATGCCCTTTATCCCCACTCCTGTTTGCACCAGCGATAGAACCATGGTCAGTAATACTTATTTGCAAGAGTGCACACCAGGGATTCCTCGAACGGAGACCCTCGCATGCAACATCTTTGTAAGCCGAGGATGCACTGATTTATTTTTACAATGAAGAACTGGACCACGGACTGAGGATCCCTGGGGCCTCTGGAATATATTTGGGCAACAGATAAGCAAAATGTATAGTGCCTAAATCCTTTAAAAGCACTAGAGGGACTAGACCTTTGTCTACTAAACCCTCCCCTGCTGCATTCAAATATATAGGGCTACACATATAGCAACAAAAAAGAGACTCTTTGAGATGGGGACTTAAAGGAGACCCTCTCGGGCATCCGCACGGGGTGCTGGCTTGGAAGCCGCTGCCCCGTGTGTGAGGGGGAAGATCCACCCCCATGACTGTGATACCGCCACCATCCTCTGCTTATCTGCCACCGTCCACTGAGCCTGGTCAGGAGGTTCTCTGCGGATCAGATATAGGACAGATGGTGGCACGGGTTGCCCTTATCAAACCAAAACTAGCATTTGTTGCGGTAGGCCTGGGAGCACCAATCCCAGAGCACTGCTACCTGGCAAGGTGTGAACCTACTGACCTCAGGTACGCGACATGCAGACGATATTGGGCAACTCACTACTACTGACGCGTTATCTCCAAGAATCCCGAAGAGCGGGTGACATCTTGCAAGGCGCGGATTCTTGCTTAATACTTCCCTGCAGTACCTCTGTGGTACATACCTGCATACAGAAATGTGCACGTGCCACAGACGTGCCCGCAGGCACGGCAGCAGGAACTACAACCGTGGGAGACCTATGCAATGGGGACAGTCTGTGCACATTCCAAACATTACAGCTGGCCAAGAACCAACCTGAAAACACCTGGAGCACAAACACAGCATCAAATGACACCAGTGCTGGAACTGGAAAAAAACATACATTGGAGGTCAAGGTGTGGCAGAGGAAAGGGGGTGGAGTCACAAGGGTTGGAGCTTGAGCAGCATAGTCTGACAGTCAATTTATACATTTATTTAAAAAAAACTTGGGGCAAAGAAATTGTAGACAAGGAAAGAAAATCCGTTCGATATTAACTAGTTGTTGAAAAGGGGTTGAATTTGAACATATCTTGCAAGGTTAAGACACCTGATGCAGAGATCTCTGTATGTCCAGTACTTCTGATAATACCAGCACGATAAAGCTGGTGGGTAATGCAGGTCTGGGAGAGGCCTGTGTTTTGCTCAGTCACAGTTTTGTCTTATAAAGTAGTAAAGAGGGCTGATGCGCCTGCTGCAAAGCACATTGTGTAACATGCACATCAAAGATTTATTTTTTATGTAGATAGATAAATGGGCGACTGCTTTTGACACTGATGCAATTTTCTTAGTTCCAATTCATAAGTTTCAATCCTTCAAATATGGCACAATGCTCAATCTACCAGCATCAAGGAGCAGAATGAAACTGGAAGTCTAGGGTTTAGACCCTTATTATTTAATCAATTTGTTGATATTCTAAGATTGCAAAGAAATGTTTTGCTAGGAATTATTAAAGTACAGACAACCACAACCATCTGGGTTAGATTTTTATCCTGATTTTGTGGTCCTCCCCACCGTTTACTCTTAACATATAATGTCTACAAGTATGGGTGCTTTGTGATTCTTACACCTTATACCCTCATTGTCTTGTTTAATATTTCCAGTACGTTAATTTACACACATGTATGATTTATTATTCATCTGTGTGCGGTGTAAAGTGCTCTGACACCCTACACTGCGATAAGTAGCGCTATAAAATAATTCAATAAAGAAGTAGGTGCCTTTTACGCCAATATTTGTGTAATATGTGCACTCATGCAGACAGATGAATCTTTCACTCTTATAGGGCATGCAGATATCTTATATACGGCGTGAACAAAGTTAAAAACCGGCCTCTAAAAGCATAGTTTCTCTCCAGTACTTACAAGTAATAAGATGCTGTGCTCTTTAGGTTTTTTCTAATGCTTTGGCATCTAGGTGTTAAGCTCCAGATAGCTTTCATCCAGTATTATGATCAAACAAAAGGAGGCTGATGGCCCATTGAATCATGCCTTTTGTTTGGGGTCCAGCTGGTAGTGTAAATAAGAAAGCCCCTTTGTTGCCTGCCTCTTACTGCTCTGAACTGAATGCAGACAATCGGAAAATAACACCAGGACAAATTCAGTATCTCTGGACCTGTCGAAAAACAAGCCCACGCTGCTGCAAAATCGGCCCCCAAACTTCCAGCCTCCCGGGAAACGCCCGGAGCCGCTACGGCCAGTCCGGCCCCGGTGAACACACACAGCAGGCCAAAATGGCGGCCTTCCGTTTAGTTTTGCTAGAGCTGGCAGGCGACAACGATTTTGTGCAAAAAGATCAGGATTCTCTTGTAACATGAAAGGTCTTACTTTGCACATTCGGAAATGGTTTTAACAGCTCCCACATACTAGTTTACCTGATTTGTTTATGTGCTTGCTTTTTTTATGTTTAAGCTTCAGAAAGTGTAAAAAATTCAAGATTTCACTGCTTTTTACAATATCTTTACAGGCCTGGAATTAAAAATACAGCCCAAGGTGGTAAAAAACAGCGAGGTGGAACCCTGCCAGTGATTAACACAGACTTAAAGTCTCATAAACTGTATTATTGGATATAAAACTTCTCCTTCTCATGAGCGGTTTCACACTCTACACTGCCTGGTAAACACCTGGGGGTGCTGGTCCCGATCAGGTGTGCGCTCTTTAACAAAAAGAGACGTGAGAAAGAGTCAGGGGTTCGAACATCTTATCAGATGCAAAAGCACTAACTCGGCCACCTTAAAACTCCAGGTTTAGGAGACATGTTTTATGGCTTCTCCTAAAACAGGGCATTCCGAAGCAATACCGAGTCTGAATCTGGAAGGGTGTGTGTGTTGTAGGCGTTACTTCCAAATACCATTACCATTTCAATCTTTATTTCCATCGATAAGATCATAAAAGATGTGCAAAGCAGTTAAAAAGACAATTTTGATTAGTACAAATCCGTAAATACCAAATCAGTGTCATCTGTTCCCATTCCGACTGAAATACAGTTCCAAAACATTTACATTTTACCAGCCCCAAAGTGGGGGTGATCACCCATTTGCAAAGGAGAAGGGGTCCCATGGGGTCCCTTAGTGAACGGACTGATCGCTGGTTGGGATCAAAGAATCACTGACAACTCTCAAGCAAACAAGGGAAAGTAAACTTTTATTTGTAAACACCGCTCTGTTTCCTATAAGAAAACGGACCAAGCTTAACAAGAAAGGGTTACTTTATTGAAAGGTAGTAATAGGAGCATGGAGGTCTGTTGTCCCCAGCAGGTCACCGTCCCTGTGATGACCTCCAATCACTGAGTCACAATATGCTAAGTACCTCATTAATTATTCATAGATGCGTCGTGATTCCGCCCCCTCCAAACTTGAATTTTTCAGAACCACCCTATTTGTACATAAGTTGATTCGGACGTTATTTACTAGTCACATACTTCAATCAGCATTGTGCGAGCGGGGAACAGCATTTGTGGCCCAAAGATCTTCACAAAGATAGGACATTATCCTTATCCAACAATCGGACAACGCCTCATGTTCATCGCTCATATGTCATCCAGCGTTGTCGCAAAAACAATACCATTCACACATGACTCATCTGTAAGTTATTAACACTCTGCATGCTGGGTCTGGTGGCTGAGTGGACTAATGCGCCCCCTGTAGGGGCCTGAGTGCAACCTACTGAAGGTGTGGAAGAACAGTGGTTGATTGTTTGTCTTCATAGCACCTGGTGGCCCTGCAGCTCTCAGTACCGCAGCGTAGTACTGGAGGTGGGGTGGAATGGTTCCTGAGTGCTTCTCCAGAAAAATGGTCTTTAACATGAAGGAGTGAATTGATTGTCCCTCCAGTGACACCTGCTCGCACACCTGTGTGGCCTGGAGTCATTGTCCCTCCATTGACACCTGCTCTCACACCTGCGCGGCCTGGAGTGGTTGTCCCTTCGGTGACACCTGCTTTCACACCTGTGCGGCCTGGAGTGGTTGTCTCTTCGGTGACACCTGCTTTCTCACCTGTGCGGCCTGGAGTGGTTGTCTCTTCGGTGACACCTGCTCTCACACCTGTGCGGCCTGGAGTGGTTGTCTCTTCGGTGACACCTGCTCTCACACCTGTGCGGCCTGGAGTGGTGGTCTCTTCGGTGATACCTGTTTTCACACCTGTGCGGCCTGGAGTGGTGGTCTCTTCGGTGATACCTGTTTTCACACCTGTGCGGCCTGGAGTGGTTGTCTCTTCGGTGACACCTGCTCTCACACCTGTGCGGCCTGGAGTGGTGGTCTCTTCGGTGTTACCTGTTTTCACACCTGTGCGGCCTGGAGTGGTTGTCTCTTCCTTGACACCTGCTTTCACACCTGTGCGGCCTGGAGTGGTTGTCTCTTCGGTGATACCTGTTTTCACACCTGTGCGGCCTGGAGTGGTTGTCTCTTCGGTGACACCTGCTTTCACACCTGTGCGACCTGGAGTGGTTGTCTCTTCGGTGACACCTGCTCTCACACCTGCGCGGCCTGGAGTGGTTGTCTCTTTGGTGACACCTGCTCTCACACCTGCGCGGCCTGGAGTGGTTGTCCCTTCGGTGACACCTGCTTTCACACCTGTGCGGCCTGGAGTGGTTATCTCTTCGGTGACACCTGCTTTCACACCTGTGCGGCCTGGAGTGGTTGTCTCTTCGGTGACACCTGCTCTCACACCTGTGCGGCCTGGAGTGGTTGTCCCTTCGGTGACACCTGCTCTCACACCTGCGCGGCCTGGAGTGGTTGTCTCTTCGGTGACACCTGCTCTCACACCTGCGCGGCCTGGAGTGGTTGTCCCTTCGGTGACACCTGCTTTCACACCTGTGCGGCCTGGAGTGGTTGTCTCTTCGGTGACACCTGCTCGCACACCTGCGCGGCCTGGAGTGGTTGTCCCTTCGGTGACACCTGCTTTCACACCTGTGCGGCCTGGAGTGGTTGTCTCTTCGGTGACACCTGCTTTCACACCTGTGCGGCCTGGAGTGGTTGTCTCTTCGGTGACACCTGCTTTCACACCTGTGCGGCCTGGAGTGGTTGTCTCTTCGGTGACACCTGCTCTCACACCTGCGCGGCCTGGAGTGGTTGTCTCTTCGGTGACACCTGCTCTCACACCTGCGCGGCCTGGAGTGGTTGTCCCTTCGGTGACACCTGCTTTCACACCTGTGCGGCCTGGAGTGGTTGTCTCTTCGGTGACACCTGCTTTCACACCTGTGCGGCCTGGAGTGGTTGTCTCTTCGGTGACACCTGCTCTCACACCTGTGCGGCCTGGAGTGGTTGTCTCTTCGGTGACACCTGCTTTCACACCTGTGCGGCCTGGAGTGGTTGTCTCTTCGGTGACACCTGCTTTCACACCTGTGCGGCCTGGAGTGATTGTCTCTTCGGTGACACCTGCTTTCACACCTGTGCGGCCTGGAGTGGTTGTCTCTTCGGTGACACCTGCTCTCACACCTGTGCGGCCTGGAGTGGTTGTCTCTTCGGTGACACCTGCTTTCACACCTGTGCGGCCTGGAGTGGTTATCTCTTTGGTGATGCCTGCTTTCACACCAGTGCGGCCCGGAGTGGTGGTGTCTTCGGTGACACCTGCTTTCACACCTGTGCAGCCTTGAGTGGTTGTCTCTTCGGTGAGGCCTGTTTTCTCACCTGTGTGGCTTGGAGTGGTTGTCCCTTCTGTGACACCTGCTCTCACACCTGTGCAGCCTGGGGTGGTTGTCTCTTCGGTGACACCTGCTTTCACACCTGTGCGGCCTGGAGTGGTTGTCTCTTTGGTGACACCTGCTGTCACACCTGTCTGGCCTGGAGTGGTTGTCTCTTCGGTGACACCTGCTTTCACACCTGTGCGGCCTGGAGTGGTTGTCTCTTCGGTGACACCTGCTTTCACACCTGTGCGGCCTGGAGTGGTTGTCTCTTCGGTGACACCTGCTTTCACACCTGTGCGGCCTGGAGTGGTTGTCTCTTCGGTGACACCTGCTCTCACACCTGCGCGGCCTGGAGTGGTTGTCTCTTCGGTGACACCTGCTCTCACACCTGCGCGGCCTGGAGTGGTTGTCCCTTCGGTGACACCTGCTTTCACACCTGTGCGGCCTGGAGTGGTTGTCTCTTCGGTGACACCTGCTTTCACACCTGTGCGGCCTGGAGTGGTTGTCTCTTCGGTGACACCTGCTCTCACACCTGTGCGGCCTGGAGTGGTTGTCTCTTCGGTGACACCTGCTCTCACACCTGCGCGGCCTGGAGTGGTTGTCTCTTCGGTGACACCTGCTCTCACACCTGCGCGGCCTGGAGTGGTTGTCCCTTCGGTGACACCTGCTTTCACACCTGTGCGGCCTGGAGTGGTTGTCTCTTCGGTGACACCTGCTCTCACACCTGCGCGGCCTGGAGTGGTTGTCCCTTCGGTGACACCTGCTTTCACACCTGTGCGGCCTGGAGTGGTTGTCTCTTCGGTGACACCTGCTTTCACACCTGTGCGGCCTGGAGTGGTTGTCTCTTTGGTGACACCTGCTTTCACACCTGTGCGGCCTGGAGTGGTTGTCTCTTCGGTGACACCTGCTCTCACACCTGCGCGGCCTGGAGTGGTTGTCTCTTCGGTGACACCTGCTCTCACACCTGCGCGGCCTGGAGTGGTTGTCCCTTCGGTGACACCTGCTTTCACACCTGTGCGGCCTGGAGTGGTTGTCTCTTCGGTGACACCTGCTTTCACACCTGTGCGGCCTGGAGTGGTTGTCTCTTCGGTGACACCTGCTCTCACACCTGTGCGGCCTGGAGTGGTTGTCTCTTCGGTGACACCTGCTTTCACACCTGTGCGGCCTGGAGTGGTTGTCTCTTCGGTGACACCTGCTTTCACACCTGTGCGGCCTGGAGTGATTGTCTCTTCAGTGACACCTGCTTTCACACCTGTGCGGCCTGGAGTGGTTGTCTCTTCGGTGAGGCCTGTTTTCTCACCTGTGTGGCTTGGAGTGGTTGTCCCTTCTGTGACACCTGCTCTCACACCTGTGCAGCCTGGGGTGGTTGTCTCTTCGGTGACACCTGCTTTCACACCTGTGCGGCTTGGAGTGGTTGTCTCTTTGGTGACACCTGCTGTCACACCTGTCGGGCCTGGAGTGGTTGTCTCTTCGGTGACACCTGCTTTCACACCTGTGCGGCCTGGAGTGGTTGTCCCTTCGGTGACACCTGCTGTCACACCTGTCTGGCCTGGAGTGGTTGTCTCTTCGGTGATACCTGGTCTCACACTTGTGTGGCCTGGAGTGGTTGTCCCGTCGGTGACACCTTCTCTCTCACCTGTGCAGCCTGGGGTGGTTGTCTCTTCCGGTGACACCTTCTCTCTCACCTGTGCGGCCTGGAGTGGTTGTCTCTTCGGTGAGGCCTGCTTTCTCACCTGTGGTCTGCTCAGAGGAACACCTCTCAAGTATGGCAGGGGTGTCCAGCACTGGTCTGAGGTGAGATAATATCCACATTCCTCCATATCTGCGTCACTGAAGAGATTTTAGAGTGTGTGTGGGGTGTGGGGGGATGCATTCACCTCAGCCCCCTCTGTGCAGGTCCAATTAAAGTACATTTCACGCACTACAGCTTGAGAATAACCGTGGCTAGTCCAGACCCCCACATCGGAGCTGCCACCCATGCCAAGACCGTCACTTGGAAGAATGCCCAACAGGGCGTCCGTGCCCTCATTTACATGGGACGTCGGATCATGCAAATGAGGGAACCTGTTGCCCCTGCTACCTTCGCTGTATTACAGACATAACTGCAGAGGCAAAGAGACCCTCAGGAGATGCGCTGTCTGTGTATCGCAAACGGTGGCGCGCAGTCAATGAACCTCCAAGGAGGCACGTTGAAAGGTAGGGAAGAGGAGCAAGAGACCCTCCAGACACCCCCTTATGAACTCTGGCTCCGTTGCCACACACTGGTGGCTTCAAACAGCCGGGCCGCATATCACTGATGCGCTGCCCCCAGGGCAGGTGTGAGTTGGTGCCTGCAGAGGGCAAACCGCATTCACTCTAATGGAGAGCTGTTCCGGTCTGTGCTTGTTGCACCCACTTGAAAAGGGGCAGCACAGCACACCCAGGGCAGTGTGCTAGAACTCTGGACACCTTAAGTAACAGGGGCTCAGTCACCTTACAGACATGTTTTGGGGAAACAGATGCATCTACCATGCTGCAGCTAATACTTCGAATCCGCGGCACTGTGATCAAGCGTGTGAATGTGACATCATGCCGAGCGCAAGAGACACCCACTCTCCTGCATTACCGGGTCGAAGGTCTTACCGGGCAGAGCAAACATAACAGGGTCGGCTGTGTGTGTGTGTCAATCAATCAATCAATCAGTATTTGTAGAGCGCAACACTATCACCCTTAGGAGTATCTGGGTGTTGTCAGAGATGTATTAAGTCATTGGCAACGTGAGCTCTGGCCCAGGGCCCTCACCTTTCTAGGGGCCCCATCATTAAGCTTTCTGGACAGTTCCAGACAGTGACATAAGTATTTAGTTATGCAGCACAATATTCTTGGTGCAACAACAACTGTTGCATGGCTAAACACTTAAAAGGTCCCAAAGGCGAGACCTATTGGCTATGCCAGTGCTTATTATATTTTTCGGCAGGGGGAGATTAAGTGATTTGCCCAGAATCACACGATTTTGAGCTGATGCAGAGACTGGAATTTGGTTTGCCAGTTCTACTACGGGCAGCTATGGCCGTAACTTCACATGCCCGCCCAAAATATCTCTGAAAGAAATCTTTCTTATGAACGACTCGTCCAAATCACCCTCCTCATAAACTACCGACCCCAGACTCACAACATCACGTCAATCACCGAATGGGGCTAGGGGATTTGAGGGCTGGATAGGCTACACCCCGGGACAGGCGCATGTTAATCTAACAAAAACACCACACACAGCTGGGCAATGTCGTCTAACTAAATGCAATCATTGAAACTGCATAAATATATTTATTTAGTACTTCGTCTTACAGTATTTGCAACCATGGAGCAATCGACATAGCAGGGGTTGCAATTAATGAACACAGATACTAATGCACCTTATATTGATCTCAGAAGTATGAAAGTGTGTTTGTGATTCTCATGTGGGGCCAACAGGTTGCTCACACATCTCAACATCAGGCACATGAACCCGCTGAGCTATCATGTCGAGAGCGAAGGGCAAGTTCGGTTCACTCATCAAGGGCAGTATGGAGCTTGTGGCACAGCACTAAGAAGAGCAGCGCACACGGCAGCAGGAGCTTCATGGCAGTTTCGTGTGTGGTCCGGGCCTCTGCAGGTCAGGTGTCTGCGACAGAGTGAGCCCGACGCCTGCGCGGCTTCCATTTATCCAGCAGGGAATGGAAAAACCCCGCAAACTTCCCAGAGCTGATGAAAAGGAGGTTACAGGACTAACGGAGGGGGCGGGGAACAGGTGGCTGGAACATCTCGGGCACGGGAGCGCTGTTACTGCTGAACACGCCATGTTTACAACCAGCAATATAAAACACGAGATATAATTACCCTGTCAGTGTCATCAGCCCTGTGCTGCCGCAGTCCAAGGACCCGCCACCGAAAGCAAGGTTTGTATTTAGTGTGATTCATTCATCATACGCTACAGTGATTGAGCTGCATCGGATGTAGCCCGCAGAAAACCGGAAGCACAGTATTTATTCTAGGATTATATACAAACACAACGTGAGCTGACAATAGTGTACAAATAGATACTGTTGTGTAGCTGATTTGGACACTGCTATGGACTGCCCTGATCGCACTGATCGGGTTTGGAGACTGACCGTGCTAGAATGTTGTTGTCCTAAAACCAGCACAAGCACGTGCCTCACGCGGCAGCAGGTGGAGGGGGCCTGCACGATTCCCTTGCAAGAGCGTGCGACCATATGGCGCCACGCGTTCCCGCAAGGAAATCAACAGACGTGCCGCGTTGCCATTGAAGGCAATGGAACACGTGCACATGTTTGGCTGAAAAGCCGAAGCGATAGGAATAAGTCATTTTGCCTAAGCAGCGCATGCTCGCTGCGTAGGCGAGACCTAAAAATGGCAGGGTCCCCTGCACAATATGAAAAAGGGCTCCCAGGTCGCCAATATCTCATAAATATTCGAAGGCTTTGCACTGAATGGAGGCCCCCTGAAGGACTGGGGACCCTTTAAAGATTTGGGGGCCAACAAAGAGGGTTGTCAATGATCAGATCATAGTTGATGAGGGCGTGAATAAGCTGAAAATGGATAATAAACTCAGAGTTTGTCCGAGCAAGAGGCCACAAATTGTGTTTGGCCCTGGCCCCCCAAAATTCTTAAGATGTCTCTGGGCGCTGTTTCACTGTGTGCACAACTAGCGGCAGAAAGAAGTGCTACAATAGGCTCACCTGTAAGAAGTGCGTGTCCATCTTCTGCACTTTGGAACTCAGTCTGGCAAATGTGGGCGGATGACCCCTGCTCTAAGCAGCACTGTGTGAGAGTTGAACAACACTGTGTGAGAGGTGAGCAGCACTGTGGGAGAGTTGAACAGCACTGTGTGAGAGGTGAACAGCACTGTGTGAGAGGTGAACAGCACTGTGTGAGAGATAAACAGCACTGTGTGAGAGATGAACAGCACTGTGTGAGAGGTGAGCAGCACTGTGTGAGAGGTGAACAGCACTGCGTGAGTTGAACAGCACTGTGTGAGAGGTGAACAGCCCTGTGTGAGAGGTGAACAGCACTGTATGAGAGATGAACAGCACTATGTGACAGATGACCAGCACTGTGTGAGAGTTGGACAGCACCGTTTGAGATGTGAACAGCACGGTGTGAGAGTTGAACAGCACTGTGGGAGAGATGAACAGCACTGTGGAGTTGAAGAGCACTGTGTGAGAGATGAACAGCAGGGTGTGTGAGTTGAACAGCACTGTGTGACAGATAAACAGCACTGTGTGGGAGATGAACAGCACTGTATGAGATGTGAACAACACTGTGTGAGAGTTGAACAGCACTGTGTGAGATGTGAACAGCACAGTGTGAGCGATGAACAGCACTGTTTGAGAGATGAAAAGCACTGTGGGAGAGATGAACGGCACTGTGGGAGAGTTGAACAGAACTGTGGGAGAGATGAGCAACACTGTGTAAGAGATGAACAGCACAGTGTGAGAGATAAGCAGCACTGTGAGCGATGAACAGCACTGTGTGAGCGATGAACAACACTGTGTGAGAGGTGAACAGCAATGTGTGAGAGATGAACAGCACTGTGTGAGAGATGAACAGCCTTGTGTGAGAGGTGAACAACAATGTGTGAGAGATGAACAGCACAGTGTGGGAGATGAACAGCACTGTGTGAGAGATGAACAGCACTGCGTGAGAGTTGAACAGCCTTGTGTGAGAGGTGAACAGCAATGTGTGAGAGATGAACAGCACTGTGTGAGAGATGAACAGCACTGTGTGTGAGTTGAACAGCACTGTGTGAGAGATGAACAGCACTGTGGGAAAGATGAGCAGTGCTGTGTGAGAGATGAACAGCACTGTGTGAGATGTGAACAACACTGTGTAAGAGATTAACAGCACTGTATGAGATGTGAATAACACTGTGTGAGAGTTGAACAGCACTGCGTGAGATGTGAACAACACTGTGTGACAGTTGAACAGCACTGTATGAGATGTGAACAACACTGTGTGAGAGTTGAACAGCACTGTATGAGATGTGAACAACACTGTGTGAGAGTTGAACAGCACTGTGTGAGTTAAACAGCACAGTGTGAGCGATGAACAGCACTGCTTGAGAGATGAACAGCACTGTGGGAGAGATGAACAGCACAGTGTGAGAGATCTACAGCACTGTGTGAGAGATGAACAGCACTGTGGGAGAGATAAGCAGCACTGTGTGAGAGATGAACAGCACTGTGGGAGAGATGAGCAGCACAGTGTGAGATGTGAACAGCACAGTGTGAGCGATGAACAGCACTGCTTGAGAGATGAACAGCACTGTGGGAGAGATGAACAGCACAGTGTGAGAGATGAACAGCACTGTGTGAGAGATGAACAGCACTGTGGGAGAGATGAGCAGCACTGTGTGAGAGATGAACAGCACTGTGGGAGAGATGAGCAGCAGAGTGTGAGATGTGAACAACACTGTGTAAGAGATGAACAGCACTGTGGAGTTGAACAGCACTGTGTGAGAGGTGAACAGCACTGTATGAGAGATTAACCGCACTGTATGGAAGTTGAACAGCACTGTGTGAGAGTTGAACAGTAGTGTGTTAGAGTTGAACAGCAGTGTGTGAGAGTTGAACAGCACTGTGTGAGAGATGAACACCACTGTATGGAAGTTGAACAGCACTGTGTGAGAGTTGAACAGCAGTGTGTGAGAGGTGAACAGCACTGTGTGAGAGTTGAACAGTAGTGTGCGAGAGTTGAACAGCAGTATGTGAGAGTTGAACAGCAGTGTGTGAGTGGTGGACAGCCCTGTGTGAGAGATGAACAGCACTGTGTGAGAGTTGAACAGCAGTGTGTGAGAGTTGAACACCACTGTGTGAGAGTTGAACAGCACTGTATGAGAGGTGAGCAGCACTGTGTGAGAGGTGAACAGCACTGCGTGAGTTGAACAGCACTGTGTGAGAGGTGAACAGCCCTGTGTGAGAGGTGAACAGCACTGTATGAGAGATGAACAGCACTATGTGACAGATGACCAGCACTGTGTGAGAGTTGGACAGCACCGTTTGAGATGTGAACAGCACGGTGTGAGAGTTGAACAGCACTGTGGGAGAGATGAACAGCACTGTGGAGTTGAAGAGCACTGTGTGAGAGATGAACAGCAGGGTGTGTGAGTTGAACAGCACTGTGTGACAGATAAACAGCACTTTGTGAGAGATGAACAGCACTGTATGAGATGTGAACAACACTGTGTGAGAGTTGAACAGCACTGTGTGAGATGTGAACAGCACAGTGTGAGCGATGAACAGCACTGTTTGAGAGATGAAAAGCACTGTGGGAGAGATGAACGGCACTGTGGGAGAGTTTAACAGAACTGTGGGAGAGATGAGCAACACTGTGTAAGAGATGAACAGCACAGTGTGAGAGATAAGCAGCACTGTGAGCGATGAACAGCACTGTGTGAGCGATGAACAGCACTGTGTGAGAGGTGAACAGCAATGTGTGAGAGATGAACAGCACTGTGTGAGAGATGAACAGCCTTGTGTGAGAGGTGAACAACAATGTGTGAGAGATGAACAGCACTGTGTGGGAGATGAACAGCACTGTGTGAGAGATGAACAGCACTGCGTGAGAGTTGAACAGCCTTGTGTGAGAGGTGAACAGCAATGTGTGAGAGATGAACAGCACTGTGTGAGAGATGAACAGCACTGTGTGTGAGTTGAACAGCACTGTGTGAGATGAACAGCACTGTGGGAAAGATGAGCAGTGCTGTGTGAGAGATGAACAGCACTGTGTGAGATGTGAACAACACTGTGTAAGAGATTAACAGCACTGTATGAGATGTGAATAACACTGTGTGAGAGTTGAACAGCACTGCGTGAGATGTGAACAACACTGTGTGACAGTTGAACAGCACTGTATGAGATGTGAACAACACTGTGTGAGAGTTGAACAGCACTGTATGAGATGTGAACAACACTGTGTGAGAGTTGAAGAGCACTGTGTGAGTTAAACAGCACAGTGTGAGCGATGAACAGCACTGCTTGAGAGATGAACAGCACTGTGGGAGAGATGAACAGCACAGTGTGAGAGATCTACAGCACTGTGTGAGAGATGAACAGCACTGTGGGAGAGATAAGCAGCACTGTGTGAGAGATGAACAGCACTGTGGGAGAGATGAGCAGCACAGTGTGAGATGTGAACAGCACAGTGTGAGCGATGAACAGCACTGCTTGAGAGATGAACAGCACTGTGGGAGAGATGAACAGCACAGTGTGAGAGATGAACAGCACTGTGTGAGAGATGAACAGCACTGTGGGAGAGATGAGCAGCACTGTGTGAGAGATGAACAGCACTGTGGGAGAGATGAGCAGCAGAGTGTGAGATGTGAACAACACTGTGTAAGAGATGAACAGCACTGTGGAGTTGAACAGCACTGTGTGAGAGGTGAACAGCACTGTATGAGAGATTAACCGCACTTTATGGAAGTTGAACAGCACTGTGTGAGAGTTGAACAGTAGTGTGTTAGAGTTGAACAGCAGTGTGTGAGAGTTGAACAGCACTGTGTGAGAGATGAACACCACTGTATGGAAGTTGAACAGCACTGTGTGAGAGCTGAACAGCAGTGTGTGAGAGTTGAACAGCACTGTGTGAGAGTTGAACAGTAGTGTGCGAGAGTTGAACAGCAGTATGTGAGAGTTGAACAGCAGTGTGTGAGTGGTGGACAGCCCTGTGTGAGAGATGAACAGCACTGTGTGAGAGTTGAACAGCAGTGTGTGAGAGTTGAACAGCACTGTGTGAGAGTTGAACAGCACTGTATGGAATTTGAACATCACTGTGAGAGTTGAACAACACTGTGTGAGAGTTGAACAGCACTGTATGGAAGTTGAACAGCACTGTGTGAGTTGAACAGCACTGTGTGAGAGATGAACAGCATTGTGGGAGAGATGAACAGCACAGTGTGAGAGATGAACAGCACTGTGTGAGATGTGAACAACACTGTGTAAGAGATTAATAGCACTGTATGAGATGTGAACAACACTGTGTGAGAGTTGAACAGCACTGTGTGAGATGTGAACAACACTGTGTGAGAGTTAAACAGCACTGTATGAGATGTGAACAGCACTGTGTGAGAGTTGAACAGCACTGTATGAGATGTGAACAACACTGTGTGAGAGTTGAACAGCACTGTGAGAGATGTGAACAGCACAGTGTGAGCGATGAACGGCACTGCTTGAGAGATGAACAGCACTGTGGGGGAGATAAAGAGCACAGTGTGAGAGATGAACAGCACTGTGTGAGAGATGAACAGCACTGTGGGAGAGATGAGCAGCACTGTGTGAGAGATGAACAGCACTGTGTGAGAGATTAGCAGCACAGTGTGAGATGTGAACAACACTATGTAAGAGATGAACAGCACTGTGGAGTTGAACAGCACTGTGTGAAAGGTGAACAGCACTGTGTGAGAGATAAACAGCACTGTATGGAAGTTGAACAGCACTGTGTGAGATTTAAACAGTAGTGTGTGAGAGTTGAACAGCACTGTTTGAGAGTTAAACAGCACTATGTGAGAGATGAACACCACTGTATGGAAGTTGAACAGCACTGTGTGAGAGTTGAACAGCAGTGTGTGAGAGGTGAACAGCACTGTGTGAGAGTTGAACAGCAGTGTGTGAGAGGTGAACAGCAGTGTGTGAGAGTTGTACAGCACTGTGTGAGAGGTGAACAGCACTGTGTGAGAGATGAACAGCACTGTGTGAGAGTTGAACAGCAGAGTGTGAGAGGTGAACACCACTGTGTGAGAGTTGAACAGCCCTGGGTGAGAGGTGAACAGCTCTGCGTGAGAGTTGAACAGCACTGTATGAAGTTGAACATCACTGTGAGAGTTGAACAGCACTGTGTGAGAGATGAACAGCACTGTATGGAAGTTGAGCAGCACTGTGTGAGTTGAACAGCATTGTGGGAGAGATGAACAGCACAGTGTGAGAGATGAACAGCCCTGTGTGAGAGTTGAACAGCAGTGTGTGAGTTGAACTGCACTGTGTGAGAGATGAACAGCACTGTGGGAAAGATGAGCAGTGCTGTGTGAGAGATGAACAGCACTGTGTGAGATGTTAACAACACTGTGTAAGAGATTAACAGCACTGTATGAGATGTGAACAACACTGTGTGAGAGTTGAACAGCACTGCGTGAGATGTGAACAACACTGTGTGAGAGTTGAACAGCACTGTATGAGATGTGAACAACACTGTGTGAGAGTTGAACAGCACTGTGTGAGATAAACAGCACAGTGTGAGCGATGAACAGCACTGCTTGAGAGATGAACAGCACTGTGGGAGAGATGAACAGCACAGTGTGAGAGATCTACAGCACTGTGTGAGATATGAACAGCACTGTGGGAGAGATGAGCAGCACTGTGTGAGAGATGAACAGCACTATGGGAGAGATGAGCACCACAGTGTGAGATGTGAACAGCACAGTGTGAGCGATGAACAGCACTGCTTGAGAGATGAACAGCACTGTGGGAGAGATGAACAGCACAGTGTGAGAGATGAACAGCACTGTGTGAGAGATGAACAGCACTGTGGGAGAGATGAGCAGCACTGTGTGAGAGATGAACAGCACTGTGGGAGAGATGAGCAGCAGAGTGTGAGATGTGAACAACACTGTGTAAGAGATGAACAGCACTGTGGAGTTGAACAGCACTGTGTGAGAGGTGAACAGCACTGTATGAGAGATTAACCGCACTGTATGGAAGTTGAACAGCACTGTGTGAGAGTTGAACAGTAGTGTGTTAGAGTTGAACAGCAGTGTGTGAGAGGTGAACAGCACTGTGTGAGAGTTGAACAGCCCTGGGTGAAAGGTGAACAGCTCTGCGTGAGAGTTGAACAGCACTGTATGAAGTTGAACATCACTGTGAGAGTTAAACAGCACTGTGTGAGAGATGAACAGCACTGTATGGAAGTTGAACAGCACTGTGTGAGTTGAACAGCACTGTGTGAGAGATGAACAGCATTGTGGGAGAGATGAACAGCACAGTGTGAGAGATGAACAGCCCTGTGTGAGAGTTGAACAGCAGTGTGTGAGTTGAACTGCACTGTGTGAGAGATGAACAGCACTGTGGGAAAGATGAGCAGTGCTGTGTGAGAGATGAACAGCACTGTGTGAGATATGAACAACACTGTGTAAGAGATTAACAGCACTGTATGAGATGTGAACAACACTGTGTGAGAGTTGAACAGCACTGCGTGAGATGTGAACAACACTGTGTGAGAGTTGAACAGCACTGTATGAGATGTGAACAACACTGTGTGAGATTTGAACAGCACTGTATGAGATGTGAACAACACTGTGTGAGAGTTGAACAGCACTGTGTGAGATAAACAGCAAAGTGTGAGCGATGAACAGCACTGCTTGAGAGATGAACAGCACTGTGGGAGAGATGAACAGCACAGTGTGAGAGATCTACACCACTGTGTGAGAGATGAACAGCACTGTGGGAGAGATGAGCAGCACTGTGTGAGAGATGAACAGCACTGTGGGAGAGATGAGCACCACAGTGTGAGATGTGAACAGCACAGTGTGAGCGATGAACAGCACTGCTTGAGAGATGAACAGCACTGTGGGAGAGATGAACAGCACAGTGTGAGAGATGAACAGCACTTTGTGAGAGATGAACAGCACTGTGGGAGAGATGAGCAGCACTGTGTGAGAGATGAACAGCACTGTGGGAGAGATGAGCAGCAGAGTGTGAGATGTGAACAACACTGTGTAAGAGATGAACAGCACTGTGGAGTTGAACAGCACTGTGTGAGAGGTGAACAGCACTGTATGAGAGATTAACCGCACTGTATGGAAGTTGAACAGCACTGTGTGAGAGTTGAACAGTAGTGTGTTAGAGTTGAACAGCAGTGTGTGAGAGTTGAACAGTAGTGTGTGAGAGTTGAACAGCAGTATGTGAGAGTTGAACAGCAGTGTGTGAGTGGTGAACAGCCCTGTTTGAGAGATGAACATCACTGTGTGAGAGTTGAACAGCAGTGTGTGAGAGTTGAACAGCACTGTGTGAGAGTTGAACAGCACTGTATGGAATTTGAACATCACTGTGAGAGTTGAACAACACTGTGTGAGAGTTGAACAGCACTGTATGGAAGTTGAACAGCACTGTGTGAGTTGAACAGCACTGTGTGAGAGATGAACAGCATTGTGGGAGAGATGAACAGCACAGTGTGAGAGATGAACAGCACTGTGTGAGATGTGAACAACACTGTGTAAGAGATTAATAGCACTGTATGAGATGTGAACAACACTGTGTGAGAGTTGAACAGCACTGTGTGAGATGTGAACAACACTGTGTGAGAGTTAAACAGCACTGTATGAGATGTGAACAACAGTGTATGAGAGTTGAACAGCACTGTATGAGATGTGAACAACACTGTGTGAGAGTTGAACAGCACTGTGAGAGATGTGAACAGCACAGTGTGAGCGATGAACGGCACTGCTTGAGAGATGAACAGCACTGTGGGAGAGATGAAGAGCACAGTGTGAGAGATGAACAGCACTGTGTGAGAGATGAACAGCACTGTGGGAGAGATGAGCAGCACTGTGTGAGTGATGAACAGCACGGTGTGAGAGATTAGCAGCACAGTGTGAGATGTGAACAACACTATGTAAGAGATGAACAGCACTGTGGAGTTGAACAGCACTGTGTGAAAGGTGAACAGCACTGTGTGAGAGATAAACAGCACTGTATGGAAGTTGAACAGCACTGTGTGAGAGTTAAACAGTAGTGTGTGAGAGTTGAACAGCACTGTTTGAGAGTTAAACAGCACTGTGTGAGAGATGAACACCACTGTATGGAAGTTGAACAGCACTGTGTGAGAGTTGAACAGCAGTGTGTGAGAGGTGAACAGCACTGTGTGAGAGTTGAACAGCAGTGTGTGAGAGGTGAACAGCAGTGTGTGAGAGTTGAACAGCACTGTGTGAGAGGTGAACAGCACTGTGTGAGAGATGAACAGCACTGTGTGAGAGGTGAACAGCAGTGTGTGAGAGTTGAACAGCACTGTGTGAGAGGTGAACAGCACTGTGTGAGAGATGAACAGCACAGTGTGTGAGTTGAACAGCACTGTGTGAGTTGAACAGCACTGTGTGAGAGTTGAACAGCACTGTAAGAAAGTTGAACAGCACTGTGTGCAAATTGAACAGCAGTTTGTGAGAGCACTGTGCGAGAGCTGAACAGCCCTGTCAGAGTTGAACAGCACTTTGTGAGAGTTGAACAGCACTGTGTGAGAGTTGAACAGCACTGTTTGAGAGCACTGTGTGAGAGGTGAACAGCACTGTGAGAGTTGAACAGCACTGTGTGAGAGATGAACACCACTGTATGGAAGTTGAACAGCACTGTGTGAGAGTTGAACAGCAGTGTGTGAGAGGTGAACAGCACTGTGTGAGAGTTGAACAGCAGTGTGTGAGAGGTGAACAGCAGTGTGTGAGAGTTGAACAGCACTGTGTGAGAGGTGAACAGCACTGTGTGAGAGATGAACAGCACTGTGTGAGAGGTGAACAGCAGTGTGTGAGAGTTGAACAGCACTGTGTGAGAGGTGAACAGCACTGTGTGAGAGATGAACAGCACAGTGTGTGAGTTGAACAGCACTGTGAGAGTTGAACAGCACTGTGTGAGAGTTGAACAGCACTGTAAGAAAGTTGAACAGCACTGTGTGCAAATTGAACAGCAGTTTGTGAGAGCACTGTGCGAGAGGTGAACAGCCCTGTCAGAGTTGAACAGCACTGTGTGAGAGTTGAACAGCACTGTGTGAGAGTTGAACAGCACTGTTTGAGAGCACTGTGTGAGAGGTGAACAGCACTGTGAGAGTTGAACAGCACTGTGTGAGAGTTGAACAGCACTGTGTGAGAGTTGAACAGTACTGTAAGAAAGTTCAACAGCAATGTGTGAGAGTTGAACACCACTGTATGAGATGTGAACAACACTGTGTGAGAGTTGAACAGCACTGTATGAGATGTGAACAACACTGTGTGAGAGTTGAACAGCACTGTGAGAGATGTGAACAGCACAGTGTGAGCGATGAACAGCACAGTGTGTGAGTTGAACAGCACTGTGTGAAAGATGAACAGCACTGTGCGAGAGGTGAACAGCCCTGTCAGAGTTAAACAGCACTGTGTGAGAGTTGAACAGCACTGTGTGAGAGTTGAACAGCACTTCTTGAGAGAGCTGAAATATTGTGTTGAGCAATCATTCCCTGCAGATTGCCGCAGCTCTACATTTTTACAGTAATCCCGCCCTCAGGCAGTGCAGTGTTCAGCCTTTCTCTGGGAACACAGATGCAAGTTTATATAGGTGTGTCTTGTTATGACAGGACTCGTTTGCTGTCACTCACCCTCCACCCTCTCTGCAAGCAGCTGGGAAAGAAATCTCTGAAGGACTGAGATGACACTTGATGTGTTATTGTCTGTGCTCACAGCTGTCTTTTAGACATCTGTAAGGAGGTGGTACATCCCAGCTCCGCCTCTGTCATGCAAGCCCCATCAAACACTCTACACCAATCACATTGGCGCCCTTGGGGCCTACATTACATAACGTGCATTTGTAAAGTAAGTGCACGCTCACCCAGAAGGAATCTTGGTGCTGAATAACAACTGTTTATTGTTAGGTACCTCAAATGTGAGATTTTCTCAGCCTCAGAAGGATAAAAGGCTGAATGGACCTGCCAGGATTTGAACCTGTGACCATGAGATCAATCGCAAGCCCCTACAGTGGATGCATTAGTCCACTGAGCCACCAGACCCGGCTAGACAACTCCTCTCCCTCTTAGGGGCAAGAGCCTGCCCTTCCATACCCTATTGTGCAAGTCCTCTCTGAGTGTCTCTGAATCTGGCATGAGTAACATCTTGTCCATTTCAGACAACCTGCTCCTGGCTGAGAGGGCTGACGTCATCACCTCACACCTCCCAGCACTCTGGGCACTCAGATACTCAATACTTCCTTACCTGTAGAGTCACTCAGCAGGGACTTACACATGCATCAGATGAATTCTAATAATACTCACTGCAGTGTGCAATAACAAAGGGTCCTGCAGACCATCCAGGGGGCTTCCATGAGCGCAAAGGAACTACAAGGCTACGCCAACTCCTCCCGCCTAAAGTCAGTCCGGGTTCTGACCCAAAGCATAAGCGACCGCTCGACCAAACACTGGGGAGCTGATTTGTAACCCCCAGGATCAGGGCTGTCCCTGTGCATTGAATCTATCGACCTCTCAGCCGCCATTGTTAGCGGTCACACGAGGCTTGCGCCGCCGAAGCATCCTTTTGTTTGACGCTTCGTCCGTGCAGGCCTCTCAATCATATCTATGAGGAGACGCAAGGCCACTCTGCCCGGCCTCATAGATATTGAGTAAGCAAAAGCACCACAAAGCGCTGCGTTGCTTCACCCTACGTCAAGGAGGCGGTCCAGGGGCGTTGCTGTCGGTGCTCCCACGCAACACCCATGGAATTTGAAGCTGTCCCAGATTTACAAAATCATGTAAACATGAGGCAGCACCGAAATCTTACGCTTTCCTCAGAATGTGCATAACTAGGAGAATTGTGTTAATTTCTCCTTGTTTTTCATCTTTCCATGTGTGCTGCACCTCACATTGAAAGAGGAAAACGTCTCTCAGGATGTTTTTGTGAAGGAAGGTGCCCCTTCCTGCACAGAGACAATTCTACCTGCAAAGGCACCCTTACACCAGGGTGCTACAGAGCATACAAAGACTATTGGGCTACAGGCGTGGTGTCCTGGGGTGCATCCTATTATCAATCAGTGGATTTGTAGAGCGCTACTTGTCACCCGTGATGGTATCCAGGCGCTATAATGAGGGTGGGAGTGAAAGGCCTCTCAGTGGGGCAGTGTGAGGGGAAGAGAAAACAGAACTCAGTCAAACAACAGGCACAATAATTTATTGTCCAGCCCTTGTCGTTTCTTGTGCTAACAAGAGATGTACTTTAATCATGCTAGAATGAATTACAATGCAAAAGAAATGTTGACCACCACAGGAGTGCCTGCTACATTGCTGTAGGGGTTTCTACACAGGAATCAGTAGACTACGTTAGAGCACGGGTGCGGACTCACTACAGATACAGGCTCACTAAGGGTGCAGGCTCTCTAGGGGTGCGGGCTCGCTACAGATGCAGGCTCGCCAAGGGTGCGGGCTCGCTACAGATGGGGGCTCACTACGGGTGCGGGCTCGCTACAGATGCGGGCTCGCAACGGGTGCAGGCTCGCTGAAGGTGCAGGCTCGCTACGGATGCAGGCTCGCTATGGGTGCAGGCTCGCTACAGATGCGGGCTCGCTATGGGTGCAGGCTCGCTAAAGGTGCGGGCTCGCTAGAAATGCAGGCTCGCTAAGGGTGCAGGCTTGCTAAGGGTGTGGGCTTGCTACAGATGCGGGCTCGCTACCGGTGCAGGCTCGCTAAAGGTGGGGGCTCGCTATTGATGCGGGTTCGCTACGAGTGCGGGCTCGCTAAAGGTGCAGGCTTGCTACAGATGCGGGCTCGCTAAGGGTGCGGGCTCGCTAAGGGTGCGGGCTCGCTATGGGTACAGATGGATCGCTACAGGGGCGGGTTCGCAAAGGGTGCGGGCTCGCTACAGATGGGGGCTCACTACGGGTGCGGGCTCGCTACAGATGCGGGCTCGCAACGGGTGCAGGCTCGCTGAAGGTGCAGGCTCGCTACGGATGCAGGCTCGCTATGGGTGCAGGCTCGCTGAAGGTGCAGGCTCGCTATGGGTGCAGGCTCGCTAAAGGTGCGGGCTCGCTAGAAATGCAGGCTCGCTAAGGGTGCAGGCTTGCTAAGGGTGCGGGCTCGCTACAGATGCGGGCTCGCTACAGATGCTGACTCTCTACAGGTGCAGGTTCGCAAAGGGTGCGGGCTCGCTACGGGTACAGATGGATCGCTACAGGGGCGGGTTCGCAAAGGGTGCGGGCTCGCTACAGATGGGGGCTCACTACGGGTGCGGGCTCGCTACAGATGCGGGCTCGCAACGGGTGCAGGTTCGCAAAGGGTGCGGGCTCGCTACAGATGCGGGCTCGCTATGGGTGCAGGCTCGCTGAAGGTGCAGGCTCGCTATGGGTGCAGGCTCGCTAAAGGTGCGGGCTCGCTAGAAATGCAGGCTCGCTAAGGGTGCAGGCTTGCTAAGGGTGCGGGCTCGCTACAGATGCGGGCTCGCTACAGATGCTGACTCTCTACAGGTGCAGGTTCGCAAAGGGTGCGGGCTCGCTACGGGTACAGATGGATCGCTACGGGTGCGGGTTCGCAAAGGGTGGGTGTTCTCTATGGGTGCAGATGGATCACTACGGGTGCAGGCAAGCTAAGGGTGCAGGCTCACTAAGGGTGCGGGCTCACTACAGATACAGGCCCGCTAAGGGTGCGGGCTTGCTACAGATGCGGGCTCACTACAGATGCAGGCTCACTACGGGTGCGGGCTCGCTAAGGGTGCAGTCTCGCTACATATGCGGGCTTGCTAATGGTGCGGGCTCGCTAAGGGTGCGGGCTCGCTACAGATGCGGGCTCGCTACCGATGCAGGCTCGCTACGGTTGCAGGTTTGCAAAGGGTGCAGGCTTGCTATGGGTGCAGATGGATTGCTACGAGTGCAGGCTCGCAAAGGGTGCAGGCTTGCTACGGGTGCAGATGTATTACTACGGGTGCAGGCTCGCAAAGGGTGCAGATGAATCGCTTCCATGGATTCCATGACCCGCAGGTCAATGTGGGATTCCTTTACTAAACTTTTCTTTTTAGGTTGAGTAATTGTTGCAGTATGGATCCAAAGTAAAGCTGCTGTACTGTCCATAGTCAGAGTTTCACCTGAGATGTGTCTGGTGGGATTAAGCATGAGTATGAACATGCCTGTTAGCGATGTGATCCCGTGCCCTGTGATATTGTCCATATTTTGCTGGACTGTCCCACCGTGCAGCCCTTCTGGACGTTATTAGACTCTACAGATTTGCCCTCGCCGCTTCCGGACCCCCTAATTCTCGTCATGACTTATTTGACCATCCCGAAATGACCCGCCATGCTGGTCGATTGCTCGTTACTGCCCTCACACTGGCACTTTCTGTCAAATCAAGAATGGCGTGCAGAGATGTACAAGACTGCATCATATGAAAAAATCATTTGCAATTTAATGGACAAAGCAGAAATGTTTCTTCTTATGTGGTCCCCCTTTATGCAAGATGCCCCCTTCCCTCATAGTTCGCTTTTGCTACTTACTCATTACCATCATTGTACTCACCACCCCCTCTCTTTCTTCCCTGCTTCGTAGTTTCCGTCTTCTCTTCTTTTTTCCTCTGTCCTTCTTCCCTTCTTCTCTTTATTTTCTTCATTCTGTAGCTTATTCTCTCACCCCTCTCTTCCCTTTTCTATTTCTCTTCAATATTATGGATAAGAGTTATTTATTATTGGCGCATGCCACATAATTAACGTTTCTATCTCTAAATGGGTATATGTGGACTTGCATGTCACTGTAGTTACTGTTTTTTCTCAATTCTTCATGTTTCCAATGAAATGATGGATACACAAACCAAAGCACGCGTATATGCATGCCACAACAGAAAAGATGAGCAGGCGTGCTTGCAGGTGCAGCGGCTTGGCCAGGCAGGCCCTAGTCATTCTCTTTGGCCAGGAAAGAGTGGCTCTCGGGAAGTCGACTCTGATTGGCAGCAGTGCTCTTTCATCTTTGAGCTTGAACTCCTGTGGTCCTTTTTGCTGTGGAGGACGGGACGTCACCCCACTATCGTCGAAGTAGCACCATCCTGCTGCCCGTCATATATTCCGTGAAGCAATGAGATTACCGTTGGAATAAGCCGCCTTCACCTGCTGATGTATATCGTACATCACGCATTTTGGGTTACCTATACTAAATTATAAAAGTTACATCCGCAACCACTTATACATGTGGTGACGTCATAAAAATAAGTATCTCGCTGCTACATATATATGCTGCACGTATTATCAACGTCATCCTTGTAAATTACACAGCAAGAAAATTATAGATTTTATCAGGAATAAAGCCTTTATCGAATGATAACTTGTTTATCCATATATGAAGCTATCATCTACCTCGATGTACTGCAATGAAATACAGTTTTAAATAGTATCATCTGTGACTCCTGAGGAAGGCGTTTTCTGCTGAAACGCGCGTCGAGTTTTTATGTTTTCCAGCATTTTAGGCACCAAATATAACCCTGAATGTATTTTTTACTGAACTTTGTATAATTCATATGTAATTATTTTTATAACATTTGTATATGTTGATGTATGCTTCATGATATGTGTCTATTCTTATCATATAGCCTGACCTATGTTCAGGTTCTATATGATTTTTACTATGCCAATTAAAAACATGTTTTTTATATAAATTTAAAAATTGATTGTTCCTTTCACCACTGGGTCTGTTTAATTGTTCACTTATCTAGTAGATGGCCTAGGACATTTTACTCACATACTCCTGTGGGGTCAGGCATGCTTCTCCCTTCTGAAGAGCTCAGGCAGCCTCAAGGTCCAGGCAGGCAACCGTCTCATGTCAGCCAGAGGACAGGTTTGGTGGACCCCTCCAGACTCAGGGTATTGTTCAAGGACAGGCCTAGGCCACAGTGCAATTACTGAATGACCCATGCCCTGGTCACTAGCAAGCTAGATTACAGAAACACCCTCTACAAAGAGACCAGCAAACAACTCACAAGTAATAATAATCCACATTTGTAAAGAGCACAATCACCCGTTAGGGTCTCTAGGCGCTGGGGGCCATCGGGAAGATTAAGCAAACTGTTGCCCAGAGTACCATGGTGCTGGGCTAATCTGCCGCCGGTGCCGGGGATAGAACTGTGATCCCCAGATTCCGGAGTCAGTCGCCCTAGCCGCGGCGCCACACCTCTTCCCCAAGTAGGCTACAAACCATCCAGAACTCAGCAGTCAGACTCATCCTCAACCTCCCAATCAGAACTCACATCCCAGTGTACCTCAGGGAGGTCTGATGGCTCCGGATGCACAAGTACACACAGTTAAACCTCCTCACCCAGGCATTCAAGGCACTAAACAACACAAGCCTCGCCTACTTCAACAGTCACATCTCCTTCCGTTAACCACCAAGATTCCTCTATTTTGCTGGACACAATCCACACATACACAGAAGAGGATCTGAACAGTATATTGTTCCTAAAGCATGGAATGACCGCTCACTACACTTCAGTGGCTCTTCTTCACTTCTTGATTTCTGCAAGAAGCTGAAGACGTGGGACCTGTTTACAATTTGGCTGGTGGGATACTCCATCACAAACGTGACAGATATCCAGTCTGTCATAATACGAGTTCCACAGGACACAACGGAATTGTAATTTTGCTGACAGGATAACCCCGCCCACCAAGATTGTAGTCAGGCCCTTAGCTCTTTTAATAACCCCCACACTAGGCTTGTCTAGACAAATACACTTACTCAGTGCTAGGATACCCTCTCGAGTGATAGTGTGCTCTATAAATACAGATAACATAGCATGACAATATAACATAATATGGGAGCACTCTCAGGGGAGTGGACAGGAAACCTGTAACATTGAAACAAGGAGCCCTTGGCCACCCCGAGGTATGCTAATAGTTATGGTAAGCAGAGATTCTGGCAGTGGAAGAGGGTGTATGATGCAGGTGGCAGTGTGGCTGACACCACACGTCACCTGCCCACGGTTGGAGGGAGAGGGCACATTAAAGGGCACCCTTACATCGGAAGGGTTACCTTTAGGATGGATGGTTATGGAATGGAAGAATGTGTACGGGGCAATGGGTGAGTAGGTGCAGAGTTCCTGTCACTCATATGGTAATATATTTGTGTTTTTATTTACAAAAATGATTAGCAATGTGTCCTTATTATGCACCATTGCCCTTTTAAAGGGATGCAGGCCTGTTCCACAACCTACACATACGTTTGATCCTTGGTTCAAGCAGCATGTTGTCAGAGACAGCCAGTAAGTCCAGAAGACAAGATGAAGGTATGGGAAGCCATGCCACCACCCCAGAGCTGGTCCTGTAGATGTCATGCAGTACACACTCCCGCTGTTTCCTATCTGTTTAATTATCTTATCACTGTCTGACTCAACTGGACTGATTGTCTCTGTCTGCCAAAGTCTTTGTTTTCTTGCCCTGTCAGTTTTTCTCTCACTCCCCTGTCCCGCACCACTGTCACCAAATGCGAGACCCGGGACTCCTCACTGAACGTTAGGCCAAGTAAGGACACCATTTCAGATCGCCCTGCTCACCCCCTTAGTAGCTTGGCACGAGCAGCCAGGCCTATCTCCAGGGCACGAGTGTTCCGTACGTGCAACCACACTCACAACAACCCACTGGTGACACCACAAATGGACCCACACGAGTTTGATAAAATGAGTATGAACTTTATATGAAAAGATAGAGGATCAGACCACACAATTCAAAAGCAAACATATAATAAAGGGTAATATTCGTTCCGGCTGGCTGGTAGGTTCAAATCCCATCCACCGCTTTCCACATGCTATGCTGGTCGTAATGCTAGAATCACACACTTTGCAATGGACAAACAATACAATTCCGTGCTGGGCAAAGGAGAAATAATACAATGCGTAACGATACAACACAGTACCTTGCAATGGGAGAAATAATGCAATGCGTACTGCTGCAATCATGTACTGAACAATAAAGGAATAATGCAATGTATCACACCCCAATCACAAACTTTGCAATGAAGAAATCATGCAATGCGCACCACTACAATCATGTACTTTGCAATGAAGGAATAATACACTGCGGGCCGCTACAATCCTGTACTTTGCAATGGAGAAATTATGCAATGCGTAGCGCTACAATCGTATACTTCAGTATGCAGAAATAATGTCAGGCATCATAAGACAGTCCGGCAGTTCGTTAGCAGCAATATTGGCAATGTGTATTATGACAATCCGCCTCTTCGATAAAAGCTGCCCCCCACATGTATCAAAAATGACATAAAGTACAGCTTCTCACTCGGGCCCATTACTGCCACTCCTTGGGTCAGTACGGGCCCCAATCTGAGCCGAATCAAAGGCTCACGTCGCCAGAAGGAATGAGAGGCCTAGAGAGTGTCCCTCCGAGCCCGGACTCTGCCCAGGTAGTGATCCAAGTTTCCTGGGGGCGCAACCCCACTCTCCCCATTCAGCGAACTGGGCCTTCCGTGCAGAACTTTCTCAATAGGTCTCAGCGGCTCGGCCTGGCAGCTCAGGTCCTCTGGGCTGCCGGTCCGGGCCGTGACTGTTATGAAGTGCTCAGGCTGCCGCAGGGAACACGTACCCCATGCCTCTGAGATTACCTTACCCGTGTGCACGTTCACCACAGCACCCTCCGGGTCTCCTCGGGCACGAAGCCACACACAGAACGCTGATGAGACTTCCCATCGACTCTGAGTGCACGTTCACCAGGCACTCCTTCCTGCCATCTCAGTTGGCACCAAAACACGCACACCACGCTACAGAGATTCACTTTCTTCTGGTGCACACGATGATCAGCCGATCACCTCCACAGTCCTAGGTTGCATCAAAGCACACACACTGCTTCACTGAGACTTACTCCAACTCTGGTGCCCCGATATCCAGGCACTCTTCACCAATGCGTTCGGCCACACCACGACATGCTCACCGTGTCTGAGCCTCACTTCTCCTCCGGTGCACTCGATGACCAGGCGCTCTTCACCAGTGCTTCCGGTGCACCCCGACACGCTCGCTGCGCATCCGAGACTCACTCCACTTCCGATGCACACGTCGACCAGGCTTTCCCCACCAATGTCTCCTGTGCTCCACCACACGCACCCTGCACGTCGGAGACTCCCTTCACCTCTGATGCACACGCTGACCAGGTGCTTCTTCACCAGCGCCTGCGTTGCACCATGACACGCACCCAGCGTGTCTGAGACTCCCTTCACCTTCGATGCACATGTTGACCAGGCACTTTTCACCAACGCCTCCTGTGCACCACGACACACATCCAGGGTGTCCAATTCTCACTTCTCTTTCCGTGTGTCCAAGATCTCAAGCTGCCACAACGCATGCCCACCGCGTCGCTTTAATCTTCTCCAGAAACTTTTATGTTCCTGTGTTTCCAACCAGGGAGCCAGCTCACCTCGGGCCCTTGGGGTAACAAGACACAGCACAAAGCACAGTCTTCTTAAAGCAAGGGGACCCAGTGCACACAGAACAGTCCCAACAGCCTCATCCTTGGTTTAAACAGCAAACTGCAGACCAGCCCCATATAACGAAGCAAGAGTCGGTCCTCCCCAGCCGTCTCTTCAGTTGCTCCTTCCTTAGCAGAGGTTCCTCTTGACCTCAAAATGGGTCCAAGCCTTTTCAGTCTCAATCCATTTCTATTCCAACGTTCAGGGGCCTCAGGTCTCATAGTTGTACCCCTAAATGTCTTTGAAGTTCATTGGGCTCAGGGGTCCCTGACCTCTGCCTAAATCAGTTCTGGGTGTTTCCCTCCCAGTGTCGGCTTTCTGCCTTTGATACTGGGGTCTAGATCCTTGTCACTCAGCAGGAGATGGGTCAATTGGTTTCTAGCAGCAGCCCAGGGCTTGTCACCTCTCTGGCTTCTCCTCTCCCCCTACTCTCCAGATACAGGGCATCCTGGTGCCATCTCAACCCCTCCCCGGGTCAAGACCTCTCTCAGCTCCTCTCACCTCTCAGATCCAGACTGTCAATCCACATTCATCAGAGACACACAGAAATGCTTAAAGCCCAAAACTCAGCCACTTTCTAAAAGAGTGGTTTCTGAACACACAGTGACAAACCCACTTATAGGAAACTAGGCTAACAAACACAACACCCAACCTCCCTCATTCTGTCCTTTGGGCAGGATGGCCTTTTAGCAGTGAAAAACAAAATGGAGTGTTTTTCACTGTCTGGACATAATACACGCCTCAGTATATGTCCTGCCTTTTACTTACACTGCACCCTGCCTAGGGGTTACCCGTGACCTACCACAGGGGTGCCCACTGTGCACACAAAAGGGAAAGTAAGGCGTGACAAGTGGTTGCACTTGTCAGGACACATGCTAACTTAGCACAATGCGCGTGCAGGCCCTCCACTGCAGGCCTGAGTTCCCTTCTCCACGCACCTTTGCATTACTAGCCCTGGCACAGACAGTGCACATCACTAGGGACTTAACTAGTAAGGCAAACATACCAATCATGGGCAACCAATTACCATTACACTTTACACAGGGAATACTTGTACTTTGACACTGATCAGCAGTGGTAAAGTACCCAAAACATCTGAATTGGCAACTCTATGTCAGGAAAACGGTCTAGGGGGAAAGCAAAACGGTTTGCAAACGTTAGCCAAATAGGTCAAGCCCTACACTCTCATTTTTCCTGTCTCTTGCCACTGACGTTCTGCCTGCCTTGCCCTCTAACTCTAGGCCACCTCCTGTCTCTGCCTCTCACATGACACACGTGTACAGGCTTTGTCTGTCTGTTTTTCATGACTGCCCCTTCTCCCATCTGCTTGTCTGTGCCCTGCACTCCTCTGTCTGTCAAGCTCACTCTTTCACACACAAACACATACTATCTCTCTTACATTTCTAACCCCTTGTCTATCTCTGTTGGTTTCATGCATGGAAGCTCTGCTGTGGGGGTGCTGCAAGAGAGGGGGCTCAGGGAGGGAGAAGGAAAGAACTACCTAGAAAAAGAGGCAGCGACAATAAACAATAGTGAAAGGAAACGTGTACTTGGGGCTAGGAGATGGACGAGGAGAATCTGGAATGTGATAGAGGGACCATTCAAGCAAAGGAAGAAAGAGGGAGAGGTAGGACACCACAGCGAAACTGCAGAAGAAGAAGGCAATGTGAGCAAGTGAAGTGTAAAGGAGGGAAGATAGGTGAAGGAAAAAAGAACAGAATAAAATGAGCTGAAAAGTGAAAAGATTAAAAAAGAAAATGGGGAACATGATGGGTGAGGATGGAAGATGAGAAAGGGAAGGAGACCACCGGCGGGAACTGGAGAACATCAGATAATTAGGCAAGAGATCATTTGAATTAGGCCAGAGTAATCGGAGTGAGTTCAGTAATTCTGCATTACTTATTGGTGCAGATTTACTGATAATAACCTGATTATGCCTGCTTGTGTGACTAAGAGTGATATGGAGGGAACACACCATATTACAAGAGCACATTCATTGAAACTGCTGGTTATATTCTGTTGCATGCATTTGGAGCTATTTATTTAGTGCAATAAAGCCCCCTTGAATCTAAAATAGATGCGAGGGTGCATTCAGGACTCTGTAGAGGCCTCTGTGGTGGCGGAACGGCGGGATAGGGGGCACCTCACACAGGACGGTCGGAGCGAGACCGCCATCTTGGGTGGTGCACAGGTCAGCGGGACAGTTGTTTTCCTCGCTCAGGATTGAAATGATGGCACTGCCACGGCCGCGCAGCGGCCGCGCAGCGGGCGTGCCGCAGATGCGCCGCTGGCGCGCCAAAGGCAAGCCCGTCTGCGCCCGTCCACGCCGGGCCATCGCTAGTCGCTAGGACCCCTGCCCATTTTACTGCCACTCGTATTATGTATACGTGTGATGAGCTAGTGGCATTGGAAATTAAGTGTCCCTCCCCAGTCTGGGCCCCACATGAGGATGTTTTTAACTGTAAGTACTGTGCTTGCCATCTTCCATCTAAGAACTCGAATCCCTGCCAGGGCGGCGATACTGACCTTAAGCTTCTGAGTCTTAATTGTAGGGCTCTTGCGAAACATCATGAAGAGGTCCTTGATCTTCCAACAGAGGAGGCCCCGGATGTGTTATTCCTGACCGATTCCTGGCTTACGCCGAACTCGTTGGCCGGACCATGGCTGGCCCTTCCTCCGGGATATGGGCTGGATAGCATTTGCAGAAGGGTTGGCAGAGGTGGTGGCATCGCAGTCATTGCTAAGGACATTTATAACTGATCCCTTAGCGAGGAGAACATAGCTGGCTGTGAAAGTGCTTTGTTCAAAATCACACTGAATAACAATTTCACCATGACTAGCCTCCTTATTTACCACCCTCGGGGCCCATCTGCTCCTTTCAGAGAAGATCTGCTGAACAAAGTCGCGCAATATGCTTGCAGGACAGCTAATTTCACGATTCTCGGGGACCTCAATCTCCACCTTGAAAACGGTGGGAAGGTTGAGATCTCCAGCTTCCTAGCCGACTTGGGGGCCTCTCAGATGATCCAACAGGTTCAGGCGGGTACGCATGTGGCTGGCCACCTGTTGGACCCTATTTTTTCAAACTTAAGCTCTCTCACGATTCTACCGCCAATTCCGTAGGCATGGATGGACCATTTCTTGGTCTCCTTTGCACTACAATTACCGGGAAAAGACGATCAGGCCCACCCAACTCCTGTCCCTAAGCGCCCTTGGCATAAGCTAGATTCGGGTGGTTTCTCTGCGTGGCTGTCTAGTCATAGGCCCCAGTTGCCGCCGGATATGGAGGCAGCAAACTCCTGCTTCAATGAGTGGGTAACGCTGGGCCTAGACAGTTGTATCCCGGCGAGGCTGGTAGGTAAATCCCGCAGGCCATCGAACCCTTGATTTAGCGACTCACTAGTCTCAGCCAAAAAGGGATGCAAGCAGCTGGAACGCTTGGAGGCGCTCCTATGACCAAGCGGCTAAAAATGAATATTGAGTCACTATTAAACAGTATCACAAGCTTATTCAGCGAGCTAGAGCGGAGTTAATGGCCAATAAAATCCTGGCCAGTTCCAATCCCGCCAAGACAATTTTCTCTGTGCTGATGTATGAAGAACGGAGACACTATGGGGACTTCGTTTATCTCCTCTGATCAGCAGTGCAACGAGTTGGCCTTGTACTTTGTGAACAAAGTAGACAAGATTTACCTGGGTTCACCCACCCTGATCTTGCCCCCGGTGGTGGGTGCTCTGGGGGTATCGTGTTCCATGGGGGTAAATATCCTGTCTTCTTTTCCTCCACTGTCGCAGGTGGAGTTCGAGGCACTATGTTCAAAGATCAAATTGGGTTCACCAGCGGATCCGCTGACTCCTGCTCACTTTCGCTAGTTTCACACTCCCCTCTCTCTGCTGAATCTCAACCTGGTCAATCTTTCTTTGGCCTCAGCGTCCGTACCGAGGGCCTGGAAACATGCTAAGGTCATTCCATTGCTCAAAAAACCGTCCATGAACCCCGCGGAGCCAGCCAATTACCGCCCGATTTCCCAACTGCCGTTTTTGGCAAAGGTGACAGAATCGTATGTGAATTCCATCCTCTCCAAGTTTTCCGAGCTGAATGCCGTTTTTGATCCATCTCAGCATGGTTTGCGTGCCCGTCATAGCACTGAGTCTGCTCTGCTGGTAGTCACAGAGGGCATTCGGGCAAACTTAGATGTCGGTGACTCAGCGGCCTTAGTCATTTTGGACCTAAGTGCCGCTTTTGACACTGTCTCCCATGTGAAACCTTTAAGATGCCTGCAGGAAATAGGCATTAGGGACGCAGCCCTGAAATGGCCCCAGTCTTTTCAGGAGGGCAGGTCTTTTCAAGTCTACGTGCCTCCTTCCAATTCCCAGAGCTTGCCTTGCACCAGGGTGTACCGCAGGGGTCAGTGTTAAGTCCCCTACTATTTAACATCTACGTCCAGCCTTTGGCAGTGCTGGCGAAGGGAAGGGGCCTGTCACTGGTATCGTATGCCGACGACACCCAGTTGGTGATTGCATTCTCCCAAAAAAGGTGCACCATTTTGATCAAGTTCAAAGAGGACCTTGCTGTGATTGCGGGCTGGATGGCGGCGAACAGTTTGCAGCTCAACGCCAGTAAGTCCGAGATCCTGCTGTTTGGGAAGGATTGGGCTTTTTGATCCGAGCAGTGTTGGCCAGATCGCTTGAAACCTGCCCCCTTGCCCAAGGAGACAGTGAAAAACCTAGGAATCTGGTTTGATAGCGGCCTCACATTTGACGCCCAATCCAAGGTAGTGGCCGGGGCTTGTTTTGGGCTTCTGCGGGGCCTGAAGCCACTGTTGGGTTTTTTCCCTCCAAAGGTTCGCCAAATTATTCTTCAGTCTACTATTTTGTCGAAACTGGATTATGGTAATTGCCTATACTTGGGTGCAGGCAAGGCCAGTGTTAAGCGTCTGCAAAGGGCACCGAATGCAGCTGCCCGCATGGTGGTGGCCCTCCCTAACTCTTATTCTGCCTCCCACGTACTTCGGAAACTCCACTGGTTGCCGGTGGAGAAGCACATTCAATTTAAGGCACTTTGTTTGGCTCATAAGATCTTGTCGCTTCAGGCACCCGTGGGTTTGGCGGGACTGTTGGAGTTCAACGTGCCACGGCGTCCTTTGAGATCTGCTGCCTCAGCTCTGGTCTGCACTCCGCGTGTTTTGAAAGCCAGAGCGGGTGGCCGCTCCTTCCGCAGTCTGGCTGCTCAACTTTGGAACTCTCTTCCAGTTTCCATCAGAGTGATCCAGAACCACCTAGCGTTCCGGAAGGCCTTAAAGACCTGACTTTTCCCGGCTTACACCCCTCTGCTCTTCGGTTTGTGTCTTGGAGTCTGCGGTCTGCGTTGGGACGCCCCGTCGCTGGGGCAGCTATGCGCATTATAAATCCGACAAATAAATAAATACATTCACAGTTTGTCTTCTGTTGCATTTAGTGCTATTTTTATTCATTTGTGTGCCTATTTTGCATCTGAGGGGGCACTTTTACGCTAAGAAAATTGTGCTAAATGAAGAATTACTCTTCTCTCTTTTCAGTAATTCAGTATGATTAATCTACACAGAATTATATGAGTTACACTTACTCCTACAATTACCACAGCTGGAGTCCACTGGTTTCTCTTTTTTTTAAATGTTTTTAATTTTTATTTTCACTGAGCAAAGACAAGTTACAGCAATATAGAAGAGATAATTCATAGACATAAATACATTCCGAATAGTAGACATTAAACCACATTTGATCATACAAATTCCGTCAAAGCAGTTCATAAGCCAAAATAAACAATAACAAAAAAAGCTACTCCAATAGGGAGATCTTCTGATCCTAGCCACCACATACAGGAATGAGCAGTTTCCCTTAAAAAGACCGATCACAGACACTGAGCCTTAAAGCAGATCTGCTGGGATATCCGAGCTGTGAGTGGCCCCAGATCTTATTCCCCTTAATCTTCCCCTTCCTGCCTCTTCGATCATACAGCGCTGTCTCGAGCTTATGGACATGCAGAAACCGTCCTTTCCATTGCTGGGATTTTGGTGGAAGCGGATGCAGCCAAGCAGAGGCAACACGCAGCCTATAAACTGACAGCGCAATAAAAACGATCTCCCTCCCTATTCCCCTAGCTTGTTCGTCTATTCCTAATAACAGAATCCGAGGAGAGAGTGGAACATCTGTTTTCAATATGTCTTGCAGAAAGCCTAATATTTCCCTGGCTGTTGATTTTAGGCAAGGGGAAGTGAAAAATGTATGAACCATTTCCGTCCTTCCACCCTGCATCTAAAGCTCCCTCCATTTTACGATTTTTGAGGGTGTTATGTACGGATCGAACATGGTTTTATAATGTTGCAACTGTAAGTTAGCAGAACTGCTAATTTACAGTCAAAGCCCACTGGCTTCTTACAGCATTGCCGCTCAGCCTGCACTGTACCTGGTCAGCGCCCCCCCTGCGGCATTGGCAAAGATGTCTATGAAGGTCAAACAATTTCAGCAGCACCCCATGCCAGGGGCCAAAATGCCTCTGCCTGCACTCCATCTCTGAGGCCACCCTTAGAGCCAGCGTCAGGGCCCCCGCGCCTCCCCCAGTGAGACTTGTGTGTGCCTGAAGCTCTGAGGCACCCTTAGAGCCAGCGTCAGGGCCCCCGCGCCTCCCCCAGTGAGACTTGTGTGTGCCTGAAGCTCTGAGGCACCCTTAGAGCCAGCATCAGGGCCCCCGCGCCTCCCCCAGTGAGACTTGTGTGTGCCTGAAGCTCTGAGGCACCCTTAGAGCCAGCGTCAGGGCCCCCGCGCCTCCCCCAGTGAGACTTGTGTGTGCCTGAAGCTCTGAGGCCACCCTTAGAGCCAGCGTCAGGGCCCCCGCGCCTCCCCCAGTGAGACTTGTGTGTGCCTGAAGCTCTGAGGCACCCTTAGAGCCAGCATCAGGGCCCCCGCGCCTCCCCCAGTGAGACTTGTGTGTGCCTGAAGCTCTGAGGCCACCCTTAGAGCCAGCGTCAGGGCCCCCGCGCCTCCCCCAGTGAGACTTGTGTGTGCCTGAAGCTCTGAGGCACCCTTAGAGCCAGCGTCAGGGCCCCCGCGCCTCCCCCAGTGAGACTTGTGTGTGCCTGAAGCTCTGAGGCACCCTTAGAGCCAGCGTCAGGGCCCCCGCGCCTCCCCCAGTGAGACTTGTGTGTGCCTGAAGCTCTGAGGCACCCTTAGAGCCAGCGTCAGGGCCCCCGCGCCTCCCCCAGTGAGACTTGTGTGTGCCTGAAGCTCTGAGGCACCCTTAGAGCCAGCGTCAGGGCCCCCGCGCCTCCCCCAGTGAGACTTGTGTGTGCCTGAAGCTCTGAGGCACCCTTAGAGCCAGCGTCAGGGCCCCCGCGCCTCCCCCAGTGAGACTTGTGTGTGCCTGAAGCTCTGAGGCACCCTTAGAGCCAGCATCAGGGCCCCCGCGCCTCCCCCAGTGAGACCTGTGTGTGCCTGAAGCTCTGAGGCACCCTTAGAGCCAGCATCAGGGCCCCCGCGCCTCCCCCAGTGAGACTTGTGTGTGCCTGAAGCTCTGAGGCACCCTTAGAGCCAGCGTCAGGGCCCCCGCGCCTCCCCCAGTGAGACTTGTGTGTGCCTGAAGCTCTGAGGCACCCTTAGAGCCAGCGTCAGGGCCCCCGCGCCTCCCCCAGTGAGACTTGTGTGTGCCTGAAGCTCTGAGGCACCCTTAGAGCCAGCGTCAGGGCCCCCGCGCCTCCCCCAGTGAGACTTGTGTGTGCCTGAAGCTCTGAGGCACCCTTAGAGCCAGCATCAGGGCCCCCGCGCCTCCCCCAGTGAGACCTGTGTGTGCCTGAAGCTCTGAGACCACTATTTAGTCCTACTGAGTTGTGTCTAGTATTGGGACCTTTTTTCTTTATGTCCTTAATATTGCCTATTCACAAGGTCCTGCAGACGCTGTTTTCCAACTCTACTCGTGAGCTTGTACACTCCAGCTCAAGATGCCTATTGTTGGGAAACAGCCATTACAACGCAACTAAAACAACGCACTACCATTACAACAAAACTTTTACAACGAAGGATCCATTACAACGCATGCCATTACAATGCATGCCATTACAACATAGCTGCTATTTCAACGCATGCCATTACAACGGAAGTATGGGTAATTATTTAATTAAATTATAACCCCTACACCATCCACCACTTACCCTACTATTACGCCCCCCTGGAGAATAGTAATTTTAACCCCTACACTATACAACACTTACACTACTACTACATTCCCATTAATGAAAAAATAAAAAATACTCACCAATACTTACGTTGTAATGGCATGCGTTGTAATAGCAGCTGCGCTGTAATGGCATGCGTTGTAATAGCATGCGTTGTAATGTATCCTCCATTGTAAAAGTTTCGTTGTAATGGTATGCGTTGTGAATGTATGCGTTGTAACGTCATACGTCCCCTATTGTTTGGCATGTAATTGTCCTTGTTTGCTCTGGACCTCTTGGTAATAAGAACCAACGCGTTTTGACCTTCATTGGGGGGTGGACCAAGATGATGTATTTAAGGAAAGGTCTTCATCATGGCAGGTAGGACATCTATTGCCAGGTCGGGTTCTCGTAGTGCGTTGAGGTACATTATCTATGGCCGGGTTTGATTTTTATGGCGCATGGAGCACTGAGGAACTAAAACCTGAAGCCCGCAGAGTAAAGCGCAGAAACGGACGCGCTCACCACGACCCTAAAACAAGCACACCAATACGTAAATGGCAATATAAAGAACCGACCAAACTGACAAGTTAAGGAGGTTACAAACAACTGAACTCAGGAGCACCATGAAACACCGACCCACCATAAATAGCAGTACATGTGTCTCTGCTGGAGAACAAAGTAGTGAAGCAAGAGACCAGCTCTTGAATGCTCATGAGCAGCAGTGAAAATCTATTTGGATCCAAGTGTTGATATCCCTTTTTTCTTGTCTTTAGTTCAAGGTCCCCAAAAAATGTCAAAATACAAAAGAAAGTAAAAATTGTTTACAAACACTAAAAGAAGTTCTTCTTAGAACCACCTTTCTTGGTTAAAAGATATAAAAAGTGTTTATGTTCTCTTCCTGTTAATGTTATTGTATGCATATATTCCACCTTAGTATGCTATACTGTCCATTGAAGGCCCACTCTAGGGTTATAAGTCCAATCAAAAGTTGAATGCCTTTAACAAGGGAGTGGGACTTTAATAACTACAATAGCTATAAGAGTCTTCTGGTCTAAGCTGTAAGAGCATTCTGCTCTGTGATGACAGAATGACCTATAAGGGGTCTGCCACATGGTTTGCCATCATTGGGCAAAGTTGAAGGAGATGGAAGCTGAGCAGAATTCCTCCAGCCCTGTTTCTGAAGCTCCCATGACACAAATCAACGGAAGGAGGGAGGGAGGCTATGTATTTTGGCCCGCAGCCTCTGTCTCTCTTTTTTGCCTGCCTAATTCACGTATTCTAGAGAGGTAGGCAGGAGAAAGAGAACACCAGGACTGTTGATTAGGACATTGTAATGTTGACATCAGAGGGTCTGTGCCGAATTTTAAAGTCGCCTTTGCTCATTTGTGTTCAATAAAGCTCTCAACTTTACAATGTTCTGATATACCCTTAAATCTCACTGTAGCGGGCTATACCCACTATTAAAGGCCCGCTGCAGTGTTAAAGGTCTGTGTTAAAGTGAAGGGCTTTACCAATAGAGCATACCTTTAATAGCCCATATAGCCTTCTGCAGCGGGCTATGATGCTATCAGAACATTCCTCCCTATGAGGGCAGAATTTCCTAACTAATCACACAGGTCTTCTGGGAGGCACAAAGAGTCAAATCCCCCACACCGCCAGAGTCTTTGTTTTGTAGGTGTTGGTGAGTCACAGCTCTTTACAGGGAAACATACAAACCACAGGATAACCAGACTAAGCCAACTATTCACTCCACTTTATGAACTTCAATCTCACCAGTTCAATATGCTAGCAGCAGAACTTTTTTTCAATTCTTTACATGGGGTATTCCCACTGAGTTCCACATGAATTCAGATCCTATTTCTTTTTCAAAATATTAGAGGAAACTCAAGATATCTCTAGATGTAATATTTTGCCAAGTCAAACAAAGCTAACTTTCTACAACACTCACTTTCTTACCTTCAACTTTGTTGTCATCTGTTCTGTTTGATGATGAGGTTTCAGATATCTGTGTTTTTACCATTAAAATACATTCTTTCTTTCTCATCTGCTGTAACCATCATGTGAAAAATAAGAGGTTGAAGCATGACAGATGTGTTTGCATTATAAAATTATGTATAGTTGTTGGCTCTACTTTCAGAATTCAGTTTGCATAATTTAATGAGGTAGTCAGTGGCGCAGCATTAGGTGGCGCGCGGGGGCACATGTTTTAGGGTGGCGGTCTCCACACATCCGCTCTTATCTGCAGCCGTGCATGTGGATTTGCCAGACCCACCTCTCTTACATGCAGCAGCCGGGCGGCCAATGCTGTGACCACCACTGGTGGCACAACGGCTAGCTACGCCACTGGTAACATACTATCTATCCTGCAAACTTTTCTCAGACTAAAAATACTGTTTCTAGTTCTTCAGATATAGTAGTTATGCACCTTAATTGCACAGAGTGGAGAAGTAAGGTGCACATTAACTGTTCCTAACACTTTGTATACCCAAATCTCATCACCTCAATACTAATAGCAGCAGTCCACTTTTTACAATCCTTCTGAAGGACGTCTCCAAGAGGTTCCACCTTGGTTCAGCTCTAATTTTCTTTTTCAAGTAATGCACATTTTTTCTCATCAATAACTTCACTTCAGATATTGCAGTGATATTAATACTACTGTCAAGAAGATGTCATGAGTGATGTAATATCTGGGGTAATTTGCAGTGCATGTTGGGGACGCAACTTATAGTTCCGTTAAAAGTTATAGTTACTTGAGAGAAATATTGAATTTTACCCTGTTTGAAAACGTAATCCTAACTTTAATATCTCTGTAACTTTTGTTTTTTTCAGTGATTTGAAGTTTTTTTAAACATAAAGTGATATTTAATTATCAAACATTAATCGAACTCCCCACATGAGCCAACCCCATGCTTCAGCTAACCCGGGAGGGGACCTGTAGCCACCTACCCGTGCTGATAAGGCTCTGGACACCCCATCCTCTGGGGTCTGCCATGTTTTTTAAATGGAGGGAGTTACATAGCCCCCTACCTGGGTTATTATTGGCCCAGAGACCCCATCTCATGAAGCTTATACAATTATTCATTTTATCCCCACCCAGGCCGATTTTGGCTGGGGACCCCATCTCCCAGTGCCTGGCCAAATTAGTAAGGGCAAGGGGATTGCAGCCCCCTTCCTGGGCCAATATTGTCCCTGGGGACCCCATCCCCCAGGGCCCGCCCAATGATTAATGGGCGAGGAGGGACAAGGCCCATCTCCCTGAGCCGATCTCAACACTGTGGACCCATCCCACGGGGCATGGCCAAGAATAACTGGGGAGGGGTGGGGCACGCTCCCCCGCTCCCTGAGCCAATTTTGGCTTCGGGGAATCCATCCCCAGGGTCTGGCCAATAAAGGGTGGTTGCCATGGAGCCCACCCAGGGCACCCGCTTCACCCATTCACCAGGTGGTGGGAGCATTTTTCATGCTCAAGCCTGCTGGGAGGGGACTTAGTGTTTGCTCTCGCTTGGCCGGAGCTTTGAAATTGCTCCCATCAAGCTAAAGCAAACACAGGTCTCCCTGCCCACACCAGTGCGGGCGGGGAAACAACTTTGTCCTGGGATGGGCACCATTAGGTCATAGCTGGGGCTGGCCCTGGGATGCACAAGGTCAATAATTGCTACTGGGAGGGGGGCACTGCGGCTCCCTTCCCATTTTATGGACAGCCGGGCCCTGTAGGCTAGGGTCCCCAGTGCCATAATGGCTTGGGGGGGCCACGTGCCCCTACCCTTCATTGTTCTGCCAGGCTGTGGGGTGACATTGTCTCTGCAGAGGGGCCATGTGTACGCCTCCCAATATTAGAAAAGGTTGGGTGCCAGGGGGATCTGGTCCCCGGGGACAAAATTGGCTCAGGGAGGGGGGCTGCACAGTCTCCCTCCCCTTGTAAATATCAGCCTTGCGCTGAGGGTGGCGGTCAGTGGCCGAAGGGAACCCAGGGAGGAGGTCACATACTCCCCCTCCCCAATTAAAAATAATAAAAAAATTCCCCAGGGATTTCCTCTACCCAAGGTGCTTATAACAATAAGGGAGGAAACTGTGCTTGTTTTTTTTTACCTGCAGATCCTCTGTGAATTCGAAGAATTTGTAATTAAAAATATATATGTTTTTGGCCCCCAGGCGGGATCCTTGTGGGGCCCCGCCACGGGGTCCAGGGGTCAAGGCATTGCTACCCTGCCCCGTATACATTTATTTCTGTTTTGTTCTTGCGTCAAGGCCGGTCGGAGTACACTAGTTTTGAAAATGTGATGAATATTTGTGAAATGGGGGCAAAGGTATTGGCAACACAAAAAAAACACATATATATCTCTATGTTGGTCACAGTGGAGGTGTCTGGTGGGTGCGTGGAATGAGAGGCGGTGGCTCAGGTATGCAGGTCCGGCGTCGTGGAGGGCTTGGTAGGCGTGTGCGAGGAGCTTGAAGGTGATTCTTTTGTTGACTTCGGGAGCCAGTGGTGTTCTTGTAGGTGTTCGAAGATGTGGCTGCAGTGGGGGGGGGGAGGGGGTTGAGGATCAGTCTGTCTGCGGCGTTCTGCACTTTCTGAAGTTTTCTGAGGAGTTTCTGGGTGGTGCCTGCGTAGGGGGTGTTGCATTAGTTGAAAATGCTTGTTTAAATGTAGCATTTTAAACTTTTTAAAAAAACACTGAAATTCACCAATTATAGTTTTTTCCAGTAACTATAACTCGGCCCCTCGCCGTGCACAGTGTTGTCAATAGTGATGTCATTTTAGAGTAATTCCAGTAATCATGCCTAAATCTGGGGAAAAATCCTACTGCAGGAACCCAGGAAAAATGAACTAAGAGAGCGCGAGCGGCAGCTACTGCTGTCCTCGTCCTGCAACATTTCATGCTATTTTCTTAGTGCAAAGTGCACCCGTCGGCCCATTTGGATGCAAGGTTGTGTTTTTCACTAAGAAAATAGCACTGAATCCTGGATTACGCTTCTCAACACAGTTACTCATAATTATGAGTAATTTTGCAGTAATTAGGAGTCATTATGCTGGAATTACCCCAGTTCCGCCCCCCCTAGACATAAGTAGTGCAAGGCTGGTTGCCTCAACCTAGAATGTTGCATACACACTCTTGCTACTCTAATGGCTTGTGCTTGTTTTCTTAAGGATACACCTATATCCTAAAGCTGGGTTGTAGTGATGAGTCCACCATGAATACCTGAAGTGTTACGGAAAAAGTTGATGACACTCTACAATCCATTGGACAACTATTTTCAGGTGTTTATAGATACATGCAAGGGCAAAATGCAGTCACTGAAAGTGAAAGCATACAGGGGTAGATGTGGGCCAGTCTTTTGTTCTCTACTTTTCATAGTAGTTGAAGGCAGCATCATTTGAGTGACATTTGAACAGCCCAATGGTGAAAGAGTGTTTATTTGAGAACCTTGTATATATGAATGTAGTGTTTTAATATGCTTTGGGAAACATGAAATTGGCAGGACAGCTAAACATGTCTTTAGGCCAGACCTAAAAAATGACCCACTACCATAAGCAATATAAAAATAGCGGCATGATAGTAAAGAGGAAATACTCTATGTGTTAACCTAATATATGACTGACATTTCCAACGAGCACTACCTCAATAGGACACATCAAAACCCAATAATGTTGAAGGGGCTCGCCCAAAGCAACCTATGGTTGAAGGGGTTTGACTCAAAGCATCCATTGGTAGAAGGGGTCTGACTCAAGGCAACCAATGGAGGAAGGGGGCTGACCCAAAGCAAACAATGGCTGAAGGGAGTGACCCAAAGCAACACATGGTTTAAGGGGACTGACCCAAAGCAACCTATGGTTGAAAGGGTTTGACTCAAAGCAACCAATGGTAGAAGGGGGCTGACCCAAGGCAACCAATGGTTGAAGGGGTTTGACTCAAAGCCTCCAATGGTAGAAGGGGGCTGACCCAAGGCAATCAATGGAGGAAGGGGGCTGACCCAAAGCAAACAATGGCTGAAGGGAGTGACCCAAAGCAACACATGGTTTAAGGGGACTGACCCAAAGCAACCTATGGTTGAAAGGGTTTGACTCAAAGCAACCAATGGTAGAAGGGGGCTGACCCAAGGCAACCAATGGTTGAAGGGGTTTGACTCAAAGCATCCCATGGTAGACGGGGGCTGACTCAAGGCAACCAATGGAGGAAGGGGGCTGACCCAAAGCAAACAATGGATGAAGGAAGTGCCCCAAAACAACACATGGTTTAAGGGGGCAGACCCAAAGCAACCTATGGTAGAAAGGGTTTGACTCAAAGCAACCAATGGTAGAAGGGGGCTGACCCAAGGCAACCAATGGTTGAAGGGGTTTGACTCAAAGCCTCCAATGGTAGAAGGGGTGTGACTCAAGGCAACCAATGGAGGAAGGGGGCTGACCCAAAGCAACCTATGGTTGAAGGGATTTGACTCAAAGCATCCAATGGTAGAAGGGGGCTGACCCAAAGCAACCTATGGTTGAAGGGGTTTGACTCCAAGCATCAAATAGTAGAAGGGGTCTGACTCAAGGCAACCACCAATGGAGGAAGGGGGCTGACCCAAAGCAAACAATGGCTGAAGGGAGTGACCCAAAGCATCACATGGTTTAAGGGGGCTGACCCAAAGCAACCTATGGTTGAAAGGGTTTGACTCAAAGTAACCAATGGTAGAAGGGGGCTGACCCAAGGCAACCAATGGTTGAAGGGGTTTGACTCAAAGCATCCCATGGTAGACGGGGGCTGACTCAAGACAACCAATGGAGGAAGGGGGCTGACCCAAAGCAAACAATGGATGAAGGGAGTGCCCCAAAACAACACATGGTTTAAGGGGGCAGACCCAAAGCAACCTATGGTTGAAAGGGTTTGACTCAAAGCAACCAATGGTAGAAGGGGGCTGACCCAAGGCAACCAATGGTTGAAGGGGTTTGACTCAAAGCCTCCAATGGTAGAAGGGGTGTGACTCAAGGCAACCAATGGAGGAAGGGGGCTGACCCAAAGCAAACAATGGCTGAAGGGAGTGACACAAAGCAACACATGGTTTAAGGGGGCTGACCCAAAGCAACCTATGGTTGAAAGGGTTTGACTCAAAGCAACCAATGGTAGAAGGGGGCTGACCCAAGGCAACCAATGGTTGAAGGGGGCTGACCAAAAGCAACCAACAGTTGAATGGAGCTGACTCAAAACGCCTCTCCATTTATTCATGGCATTATGACATGGCAACCAGCGTCAGCTTACACTACACCTAACACTAGGAGGTTCCTTTGGAACATCCCTTTGAAATTGTTCAAAATAATCTCATTAGTTCCTTGGAAGTTTGTGTATCTAGACAGAAGCTGCTGCAGAACTAGTGCCCCCGCTGGCCTGCCACGATATTGCTGATGTCTCAAACCAGTGCCAACAGAGGGAGGTACATCTTCTGAGAAGCAGGCGTTACAGCATGCCCCCCCTGTGGTATAGAGGCACCCTCACCACTTAGGGCACCCACCTGACCCTCTGTCATATAAAGTCCTGAGATGGCTTTTTGGGGACCCACCAGCGGTTCTCCACTGCTGCCCCGTCATTCTGCTCACGGCCCTGCTGAAGTCTCAGAACCATGCCCGGGCGCAGGAAGGTTGGGTGAAACTGGCCTCCTGCTGCCTGCCACCCATGCCCAAAGCCAGGAGTGAGATTCAACGCCGGCATCACATGCATCTGAAGTGCAACCCAGGCCGCGACACCGATCCCTGGCTGAAGAGTGCACGGCTGAGGGTGGCAGTCTTGTGTGGCCCGCTGATCCCCGCTGCACCCTCTAATCCCATTAATCCCATTAATCCCTTTAATCCCATTAATCCCATTAATCCAGTTTCGCCTCGCACGTGCTCATCATCCGCTCTAAAGAGTACATTGTGTCTTGTGGTTTTGTAAGTTGCTGAGTTGTGGGAGGCTGTCAAACGCCTCAGGACAGGAAGGGAATCCACCCTGTAGCAGCTCCAGCTGCAGAGTGACCCTACAGGAGGTGAGAGCAGCCTCTGGAACCCTGTGGCAGCAGCTCCAGCTGCAGAGTGACCCTACAGGAGGTGAAAGGAGCCTCTGGAACCCTGTGGAGCAGCTCCAGCTGCAGAGTGACCCTACAGGAGGTGAGAGGAGCCTCTGGAACCCTGTGGACTCAGCCATCCTGTCTGTTGGACTCACCTGTGAGGAGACTGAGAGTTGGATGACTGACTCTCAAGAGGGAGGTGACTTTAGTGAGGTGCGCATATGTTGTTTGGAAAGGATACTGGAACAAAGTACCTATGAGCAGTCGCTCCCTTTCAAGAGACCACCAGCCGAGGATCACACTGTGTGCAGGCTGTAGCCAGGCTGACTTTAGAAGTGTGTGTGTGGTTAAAAGTCTGTGTGTATATGAATGTACAACTCTGTTGTGAGTCTGAATGAGAGTGTGTGTGAGTTTGTGAGTGTGTGTGGTGTTTATGTATAAGCATGTACAGTGTGTGTGTGTGCGTGTGCGTGTGTGTGTGTGTTTGTGTGTGGGCGCATGTGTTGGCATAGACAGCCCACTCTGTGTGTCTGTGTGTCTTTGAGAGACATTGTGACACTTGCTTCTGGTTCTTCCACCTTTCATCTCTCCTATGAGAGCAGTGTGTGTGACAGCCACAATGACAACTTGTGGGAGTGTGCTAACCCTCAGGTGCAGCTACCAGTCTATTTTGGTCTCCCACCAACAGGTCCAGCTGGAATGCCAGGTTTGGACTCAGCACTCTTGACAGTGAGTGCACTGGAGCATGGCACACTGTGCTGGCATTGCCTGAGTGTGTGCACCCTGCTTGCTACTGACTAATGCTGGAGTATCTGATGGAAGTCACCCAAACACACATAATAAAATACACACAGCTCGGTGGGTAGAACACGCAGGACATGGTGGCAACTGACTCCCACAGAACCCCCTGGCATGCTGATCCATCAGAGAACAACAGGATGCTGTGAATGAGAACCCTCTCAAAGGAAAAACGAGTTAAAGAAATACAACCCACCTCCTATCCCAACAAAAAGCTCCTACACAGAATAAAGAGAGACCACACACATGAAATGATGAAATGGGACACTCCAGCATCACAACAAGCATTAGTGTCTGAAATGGTCAAATGGAATTTGGAACGTGAAAGTCTATAAACCCACACTTCTAACTAACCAGTTTAATATTTGCAACTCACACATAGGAGAAAATGTACTAAGCTGTACGGAGTGCAAGGCAGCGGCAAAGGTGCTGCCCTGACTTGCGTGAAAGTGAGAGAGCAAAATGCTCCATATTTACAGAGCTAAGGAGCGTTTCTGCTTTCTCGTTGCATTGGCACAATGTGCGCTGCCTCGCGCCAACGCAGGCACCCTTGCACCATAGTGATGATTAACAGAGTATCCCCATTTTACATACACTCTTTGTAGCTAACTATAAGCTTTTTATTAGATTATTAGAGTATTACTGCACTCAAATGTATAATGTATGCAATTTCCACTATGTGTATGTAATATATTTGAATTATAAGAGAGAGGTTGTATAAGTGAAGAAATAGCTCAGTAGGTTTGCAATGCTTTGCATTAATATTCAGTGCTTCAGACTGACCACTTTGCTTCATGGGTGTATGCTTCAGTGGGTAGGGAGAGCATTGAGGTTTATTCTTCACATGTCTCCATGAATATAACTTTTGTTCTGCAGCGATTACATTGTCAATAGTTTAGTGCACTTTTAACATGGGTTGTATGCAAACCCATTTTTCCAATTCAGACGTACCAATACTTTAAACACCTCCTTCAGATTACTCAGTTTGTTTATTTCTTCATCACTAAGATCAAAAACATTGTAATTGCACCAACTATTAAGATGGGAACCAACAGTGTAAACAAGCATTTGCAATGCAATAGGTCTCGCATTTGCAAGAGTTAGAGCTATTGGCATTGTAAATGTCATTTCTTTTTCTTTATGTGTGTTGGAGTGGATTGGTTGTATGTGGTGTCTAATGGAATTTTGTGGTATTTTGTGTAGTTGAATTATGTGGATAGAAATGTTGTGGTATTTAGTGTATAGGAATTATGTGGAGTGGGATTGTGTGTTATGGAGAGTACATATGTGGTATGGTATTTTGTGTTGTGGAGTTTTATTATGTGGTGTGATGTTGAATTATTTGGTGTGGGTCGTATGTCTGTTCTGTGTTATGTAATTGTGTTAATTTATGTTGTGAGATTTCTTGTTGAATTATGTGATGTGCAATGGAAACGTGTTAAGTTTATTGTGTGATGTGGAACTGTGCAGTTGTGTGTGTAGAAAAAAGATAATGTTTGTAAAGTTTAAAAATGCACTAACCCTCTCCCACAAACCAATTGTAGCTATACATTTTTAAATGTTGGTTTTTTGTGCCCTGTTTATTTAAGCATTTTACATTTTTTCCAAATAATAAAATATATTAAGTTTAGAGAAACTAAATATGAATATGTGTTTATATCAATCTGGAACTCTGCCTTAGTAAATGGGTTCCAAGACAGGTAACCTGGTGTAAAGATAAACGATCATAATACCCTGTACTGTGAAATATTAAAGGGGCCATTAAGTAATCGCGAAATAGTCCTTCTGCAACAAGTGGAGTACCCTAAATGCTTTATAGCAAGAACCTGTGCACAAATACATAATAAAACAAGTAGATACAAGAGTAGCTGTCAGTTTTATGTACAGAGTTCTTGAGTATTACTGTATATTATTTTATTCTGGTAAGAAACGCAACCAGCCGAGACGTGTTTTGTCAGGGAAAAGTAATCCCACGACTCTTCGCTCCTGGTCGCTCCACCTCCCCGTGTGCCAGGTCCTCCCGCTGCCTGCCGCCTGCCTGCCAGGTCCTCCCGCTGCCGGCCTCCAGCCCCTGCCTCGCACGGTCCCGCGTGCCAGGTCCCCCTGCTGCCGGCTGCCTGACCCCCGACCCGCCATCGCACGGTCCCCGGGGGCCAGGTCACCCTGCTGCCGGTCTAACCCCTGCCCCTGCCTCCTGACCGCCGCCTGCCAGGGTCAGCCCTCAGGCCTCGCCGCTCCGCGGGTTTTCCCGCCTCTTTTTCCCGCCACCCCTCCTCCTCCCGCCGTTCTCTTCCCTCCCTCCACGCCGCTGCCCCCCTGCGGCACGCCCCCTCCTTTGCCCGACCCTCATTCGCCTCCCCGCTCCCGCCTCCCAGCTGCCCCTCCCTCGCCCCACCCCCCCACTACGCGCAGCGTGCACGTGCAGTGGGCGCGCCCTAAGCGCGCCAAAGGCGTGCTAAAGGTAATCCCATCTGCGCCCGTCCGCGCCTGGACCGCGCCCAGTGCCAGGACCCCTGGCCCCCACCGATGGAAGCCGACCCGATGGACCTACACGCCACCGAACTCAACGCACTCAACACCGGCCGAACCCCGGGCTGCTACCGAGCCACACCGAGATGCACCCACGGACCCTTCAGTTGCCACTCCTGCAAGTTCAGCTGCAACCGGACCCACGCCACACCAGCACCCACCAAGCCGAACTCCAGCTGCACCCACCTGAAGTGCATCCTGCTCAACACCCGCTCCGTCCACAGACACGCCGTCGAGCTCTGGAACCTGCTCGACACCACAGCCCCAGACGTCGCCTTCCTCACGGAAACCTGGATGAACGCCTCCTCAGCGCCCGACATCGCCATCGCCATCCCGGACGGCTACAAGATCATCTCGAGGGACCGCATCAACCAGACAGGAGGAGGCATCGCCATCATCCACAGGAACACCATCCACATCACGACCAACACCGACGACACCCTCGCACCCGCCGAACACCTGCACTTCCAGATCCACGTCAACCCCAAGACCACCCTCAGAGGCACCCTCATCTACAGACCCCCGGGACCACGCACACAATTCAGCGAAGACATCGCCGACTTCATCAGCCCACAAGCCCTCCCCTCCGCCGACTACATCCTCCTCAGGGACCTCAACTTCCACCTGGAGAACGACAACGACCGCAACACCACCACCCTGCTGGACAACCTCGCCAACCTCGGACTCAAGCAACTGGTGACCACCCCCACCCACTACGCCGGACACAAACTCGACCCGGTCTTCTCTTCCAGCAAGGACATCGCCTTCAGCCACGCCATGGGACTCCACTGGACGGACCACAGCTGCGTCCACTTCAGCTTCAGAAGGACCACGTTCCACCATCACCAGCAACAGGTCCCCCGCATAAGCTGGAACAAGATCACTGCAGACCAGCTCGCTACTTCCCTGAGCAAGAACCCTCCCACCAGCACAACGAACCCCAGCCAAGCGGCCACCAACCTCACGAAATGGATCAGCGACTGCGCAGACGACCTCGCCCCTCTGAAGACCCCGCCGAGCAGACCCGGCAGCAAGAAAGACCCATGGTTTAACGACGAACTCAAGAGCTCCAAGAAGAACTGCAGAGCACTCGAGAAAACCTGGCGCAAAGACCCAACACCGGACAACATGACTGCCCTCAAGCTCGCCTCCCGAAAACACCACCAACTGATCCACGCCACCAAGAAAACCGCATTCAAGGAACGACTGGACAACAACGCACACAACAGCAAGGAACTCTTCAACATCGTGAAAGAGCTCTCCAACCCCAACGCCGGAAAGAACGACATCACCCCATCGCAAGACCCCTGCAACTCCCTCGCCTCCTACTTCCACAACAAGATCGCGGACATACACAACAGCTTCAGCACTCAACTGACGCACGCCACGACCGAACCACCGCCCCCCACCACCACCCTCCGCGCCTGGACCCCGATCAGCACCGAAGACACCATCCGCACGATGAGCTCCATCTACTCCGGATCTCCGACCGACCCCTGCCCTCACGACGTCTTCAACAAGGCCGACGCGGTCATCGCACCCCACCTGCGGGACATCATCAAAACCTCCTTCGACACCGCCACTTTCCCGGAGAGCTGGAAGCACGCCGAACTCAACGCTCTACTTAAGAAACCATCAGCCGACCCCACCGACCTCAAGAACTACCGCCCCATCTCGCTGCTCCCGTTTCCGGCAAAAGTCATCGAGAAGACCGTCAACAAGCAACTGGCCGCCTTCCTCGAGAAGACGGCTCCCTCGACCTCTCGCAGTCTGGCTTCCGGGCCAACCACAGCACCGAGACCGCCCTGATCGCAGCTACCGATTACATCCGAGCCCTGCTCGACAACGGAGAAACAGCGGCCCTCATCCTCCTGGACCTCTCCGCGGCCTTCGACACTGTCTGCCACCGTACCCTAGTGCAGCGCCTCAGCAACGTCGGAATTCAGGAGAAGGCACTGGAGTGGATCATCTCCTTCCTCGCCGGAAGGACACAGAGAGTCCACCTCCCCCCGTTCAGATCGGAGGCCACCGAAGTCATCTGCGGTGTTCCTCAAGGCTCCTCGCTCAGCCCAACACTCTTCAACGTCTACATGAGCCCCCTCGCAGCCATCGCACACCAGCACAACCTCAACATCATCTCCCACGCCGACGACACCCAGCTGATCCTCTCCCTCACCAACGACCCCGCCACCGCCAGAGCCAACCTGCACGAAGGGATGACAGAAGTAGACAAATGGATGTCGAACAGCCGCCTGAAACTGAACTCGGAGAAGACGGAAGTCCTCATCCTGGGATCATCACCCTCCGCCTGGGACGACTCCTGGTGGCCCCCCGGCCTGGGCAGCGCACCCAAACCCACAGACCACGCACGCAACCTGGGCTTCATCCTGGACTCCTCCCTCTCCATGACCAGACAAGTCAACGCCGTCTCCTCGTCGTGCTTCAACATCCTGCGCATGCTACGTAAGATCTTCCGATGGATCCCCACCGAGACCAGGAAGACGGTCACCCAGGCCCTCGTCACCAGCCGTCTGGACTACGGCAACTCCCTCTACGCCGGAACCACCGCCAAACTCCAGAAGAGACTCCAGCGGATCCAGAACACCTCAGCGTGACTCATCCTGGACATCCCCCGCCACAGCCATATCTCCGGACACCTGAGAGACCTACACTGGCTCCCGGTCAACAAGAGAATCACCTTCCGGCTCCTCACCCACGCACACAAAGCCCTTCACAACCAAGGCCCAGAATACCTCAACAGCCGCCTCAACTTCTACGCTCCCAAACGCCAGCTTTGATCGACCAGCCACGCCCTCGCCGCCGTCCCCCGCATCCGAAGAGCCACCACAGGAGGAAGGTCCTTCTCCTACCTGGCCGCCAAGACTTGGAACTCCCTTCCGACCGACCTCCGCCTGACCCTGGACCACCTCGCCTTCAGGAAGCAGCTCAAGACCTGGCTGTTCGAGCAGTAGCGGACCCCCTCCCCCCAGCACCTTGAGACCCTCCGGGTGAGTAGTGCGCTATATAAATGCTTTGATTGATTGATTGATAGAGAGTTGTGTGAACACAGTGAAGTTCCAAAACCGGTGATAATTCCAACCTGGCTGGGCATAGAAATGGACAGTAGAAATTTAAGACCGCAAACTATGAAGCGTGAGTATTCTCGGTAATGTGTCATAAACGGAAAGCCGGTGATAATTCCAACCTGGCAGTCGGCATACGTCATCAGTTGTGAACATCCGGTCTGATGTGGTGAACTTAGGTTAAAAATCACAGTCGAGAGGTGACGCAAGTAGGGGATGATATGAGTTCAACTGAAGAAACAATTGAATTCCTAGGGAGTAAATCACTACCAGTGTGGGGTAGAGTTTCAAGTCAAACACGATGGTGGAGATCGGGTAGAACACGTGTGTGTGTTCATAACATTTGGGTTGAAAGAAGATTGGGCGTCCTGGCTGCACTTGCCAGTTTGCTCAGTTCTTTCAGTGCCGCCAGGACGTGCGATCTTCTTTCTACCCAAATGTTATGAACACACACACTTGTGCTACTCGATCTCCACCATCGTGTTTGACTTAAAACTCTACCGCACACTGGTAGTCTAAATAAACTTTACTTTTGCCTTGGCTTCACCCCAAACATGATTTAAGCATGATTTGTAATTGATACAGAATCATTAAGGCAAAAGCATGTACTTTAAAAAATAGAGTAAAACGAACGTTAGAGCTATTGGTGTTGTAAAGGTGTTTTACCTATATCTTATGGAGTAGAGTGGATGTAGCTGTGGCATAGTGTGGCATGGCTTTGTATGCTGTTGAGTGGATTTGTGTAGTGACATTTTGTGGCATGGTGTTTTGTGGAACTATGTGGATAGTAAATATGTGGTATTGATTTTATTGTAATTATGTGGAGTGGGATTACTTATCATGGAGTGTAAGTATGTGGAATGTTATTTTGTGTTGTGTAGTGTTATGTAGTGCAGCTTAATTATGATTTGTGCAATTGAATTTTGTGGTATGATGTCCAATTATGTGGTGTGGATAGAATGTATTTGCTGTATTATTTATATTTCATTTCAGGCGGCAAAGTTATGGAATTCCCTGCCTACAGAGTAACGCTTGCAAATGAATAAGATCTTGTTAAGAAAGGCATTTAAAACATGGCTATTCACAAAATCGTAGACAGGAAGCTGCCAATCCCAATCCTCACTCAGCGCCAAGACGCCTCGGCGATAGTGCGCTCAATAAATAATTCAGTCAGTCATTGTGTTGTTGAGTACAGTTATGTGGTTTGTTGTTGAATTTTGTCTGCACAAAAATACAAGGTTTGTTTTGGGATGTTATCACTGCAGCCTCGAAAACTGTCTTTCAGTTAGCAATAGAACCTGTAGATAAGAAATCTGGTAGGTGTTATGTAGGTACACACCTACGACAGCGAGCTGCAAAGAGTGCAAAACTGACCTGTCATGCGCAGTAAACCACTCTGGTGATGGATGGGAAAGATCTACTAATGTACCCCACACGGAAGACTGTTCCTTTTGTTGCGTGCAGCGTGCTGTGCCTAAAATGTGTGCTTGACCCAATTGCACATGCACAGAGTGACTAAACCATGTCTAAAGTGTGGATCTTGTGCACGTAATGGGAGGGGCAATTATATGAAGTGCTAATGTGCCCCGCAAAGAAGCCTCTTCCTCCTGTTTTGCGTTGCGTGCTGTGGAGCGGACAAAGCTGCAAACGGCAACAGAAGCAGTGGTACAAACACGTCAATTATTTATACTTAGAGTGGTGATTTGGCTCTGTCAATGCTCATTGTGTTTTATCATGGTTTTTATTTATTTATTTATGTGTCTTATGGAGTGCCCGAATCACCCCCAAAGGAGAAATTAAATTTCATTTCATTTTTGTAATATTTATTTATGGGGCAACTACTAGAAGCTCGTCAATACGAAAACAAATAGCTACAAGAGAAATATTCACAATATTTCTTTGGCCTGTGAATGCAAGCATTGCTATAGAAGTCCCTTGCATGCGAGGGAAGTACTTTGGGGGTGGACGTGCTCTTTGTGAAAGAGCAGATGGCCCTTTGCTGGCTGCAGCAGTAGGCAGAATAAACATTTTAGTTATACAACAGACCAGTGATTGAAGAGGGTCGGCTGGAAATCCCTACAAGTGAGTAAATTATGCATATAATTTTAATACAAAAAAAGAATTTCTTGGCTTGTGATAGACCTAAAAACATTCTATACATTTTTGAAGCCGTTGAAAAGGTCGATTTTTTTTAACATTGGTGCCTTTTGGGACATTTGTGCTGTTCCTGAGCAAAAGGCCTCTTGCTATTTTTTAAGTATGCCGAGCAGTTAAACAGCTTGTGAAAGCATACGCAGGTGCAAATATTACACGTATTTTGTAATGCATTAAAATACTGCAAGATGGTAATGAATGAGAAAGCAAGTCTCATGCTGTGCCAACTGGCAGAACAGCTGATTTGTGTGTTCCAGCTTTGATGAGATATCATGTAAGCGCTATCTAGAGGCATATGTCACAACACACATTTGTGCGCCAAGACGCCCTCGGGTATAAGCCGCTCTTTATAAATGCCAAACATAAACATAAACATAAACATATTTGCTCTTACTGTTGGCATTTCTTAGACAAACATTCAAGACTCCTCCTAAATATAGAAATTGAATACAAAAGAGCTCCATCAGCACTCAGTTCCAGAAGCACAGATCTCTTAGCTAAGCAGAAGTCATGGAAGCCCTTGAACACACAGCTTCATACCCGGCTGCCCTGTATGATGAGGAGGAGGTGACCCATGCAGCTTCTTCTACACACATTTAGAAAGGATGCAGTGTGAAACAGAGGTAGTCTAGTACTTACAGGCTTCTCTACATGTGTCATCTTGCCCCTCAAAAAGGCAATGACACACTCATTGAGGCCTTTAGAAATATGCTGACACTCAGAGTCACATGACAGGAGTCAACATCTCTGCCTCTCTAATGAAACTGGTAAAGAAAAGTGAGTTTAAAACATGTTTTCCGTTTTGACCTGCTGAGTGGGGCGACACTTCTCCTCCTTAGTGGAGGAGCCACGCTCTTCATTGCATATTGGAAGGCGACCAAAAGGTCTATATTTTTTAACATTGGTGCCTTTTGGGACATTTGATGAGTGGTACGAACATGATATACCTTTAAACCCACAATGTGCAAATGTGCTGTTCCTGGGCAAAGGGCCTCTTGCTGTTCTTTTAGCATGCCGAGCTGGTGAACAGCTTGTAAAAGCAAATGCAGGTGTAAATATTGTACGTGTTTTGTAATTCATTAAAACACTACGAGATGGTATTAGATGAGACACAAAGTCTCATGTTGTGTCAACCGACCGAACAGCTGATTTGTGTTTTCCAGCTTAATGACTTGTCATTCAAGCGCTACCCAGAGGCATATTTCACAGCACACATTCGCTATTACTTTGTGCATTTGTTAAATTTACATTCCATACTCTTCATGAATATAGATATAGAAATATAAATACAAAGTGAAAACACCTGATGGGATTGTGAGGTTTAGATGTGCTGAAGACTGTGGTGTTAGCGTTCTAGACGCTACAGCCCATGCGTGTGACGCAACACACACTGACGCGTCCAGAGGGACTGCGCATGCGCGAACGGCGGTTCGCGCGCTTCAGAGCCCGGCACTGCGCCAGACACAGCAGACACCCGGCGCTCTTCCCCATAGATGTATTGTAGTTAATAAAGTATATCTTCAACCCAGCATACCAGTCTCTTGGTCTTATGTAAAGTGCAACCTTACCTTCTACAGTGGCGACGAGGAGTGGGATCAATCCACAAGAAACAAGAAGGAACTGCACCTGACAAAGCAGAGGTGGTGGAAGCCCTGGGGTACCCCAAGAACACAACACCCCTACGCTATTCACCTGCAGCACAGGAAGAGACGGACAGAGGACCTACAAAACACAGGGAAGAGCGTGGCAGAGGCGCAGAGAGGAAATAAACACAACACAGGTCAGAAAAAGTGAGGCAACCGGCGCAGAAGCACTGTGGGCACGCGCAATCATCCCACCTAAGAACCTGGCTGAGAAGGGTGTCCACGTCGGAGCGGGGAGAAGTGCGCCCAGCGCCGCAACGTCGCAAGCTGAAAGCGCCAGCGCTCCTAGCAGCCCCAGACGTCAGGAAGGGGACAACAGCGCACCAGGCAGCCCCAGGAACCAGGCGGAAGGGCCAGAAGGACAAATCAAAATGAGCAGTCAGACGTCATCACTCACGGCCCCTATCCCGTTCCTACCTTGGCCAGGAGAACCCCAGATGAAGTGGGAGGACTGGAGGGAATACTTCAGCAACTACCTAGAAGCCCTGGAGGATGAATCCACAGATGAGTTCACCCCCGCGAGACGGAGGCGGATATTGCTACACAACCTGGGCCCGGAGGGCATAAGAGTGTTCAAGAATATCGCGTCTGCGCCACTTCAAGCAGTTGACGCCGACACCTTCAAGCCGGCCTTAGAAGACTTGGACGCTCATTACCGCCCGGCTGTATGCGTCTCCATTGACCGGTTCAACTTCCAGCAAAGGAAATAGGGAGAAAGAGAGTCAGTTGACGACTACGTGGCGGCCTTGAGGAGACTTGCGGTCACGTGCAAGTATGGAAACATGGAAGAAGACTTCATTAAAGACCAGATAGTAATGCACACCACCAACAAGAATGTACAGGACAAACTATGGGCTCACGGTGAAGCCACGTTAAAAGAAGTGATTGCAATGGTGAAGAAAGCTGAGCTCTCCAAGAGGTGCGCAGAAGCTGCAAAGTAGGAAAGCGCGCAAAGAGTAATGGTTAACAAAATTGATGACGCAGAACCGTCGAACAGATACAAAATGGCGCCGGGAGGTGACCGTGCACCCGGCAAATGGGCGGGAAAATCGGGACAAGCAGGAAGACAGTCCTCAGCCACCGTATCGTCATGCTACAGGTGTGGCAGTGCACACCACTCAGCTCAAGACAAACGCTGCCCAGCTTTTCGCGCGAAATGCATGTTTTGTGGCCTGATCAGCCACTACGAGAAAGTGTGCCGCAAAAAGGAGAAGAAGACAATGGTAAAATACATAGCCAACAACCACAAGATGGAGGCACTGGGGAGGAGTCAGGCGAAGATGACGAAGTGCTGTGCATCGAGGAGCAAGTACTAGGCGTCGACACTCAGCGATCCGACAAGCCGCGAGCTGAAATGCTGATAGGTGGAGTGAAAATCAAGGTAGCGATTGACTCAGGTTCCCCATACTCCATCGTACAGAGATCAGTGTGGGAAGGGGACTTCAGTCCGAGCCTAGGCCCACACCTCAATCCACCAGACATCAGACCTATATCCTACACGGAAAACCTGATCCCCATGGTGGGGTACCGGAGCCTCCTGTTCGAGTTCCGAGGACGGAAAGCGACCTGTAAGCTATATGTAGCAGAGAAAGGCCCCTCTGTGCTGGGGTGGAGAGACCAAGGAGACTTGGGAATCAAACTAGACCCAGGTGGCAAAGAACAAATTCTCCTGACAGACGATGAGCGGTGGCCTGACTTGGATAGAGTGAGAAGAGAATATCCCAAGGTCTTCGGAGGCAAAGTGGGCAAATTGGAGAAATTCATGCATAAAATCGTGCTCAAGGAAAACTCCCAACCAGTGTCCCACAAGGTCCGCAATGTACCCATCGCGGTGAGAGAGGCAGTCCAACAAGAATTGTCCAGACTGGAAGAGCAGGGGATCATAGAGCCCATCGACAGCTCCCCTTGTAGTTGCCAGGAAGCCCAACGGGAAAGTGCGTCTGTGCGTGGACTTACGCGAGCTAAATAAATGCTTGGTGGTAGAGAAGTTCCCACTCCCCAGAATTGAAGAGATGCTAGCAAAAACCAGGGGTGTGCAATGGTTCTCCACCGTTGATCTCACGTCGGCGTACCACCAGATCGAACTCCACCCGGCCAGCAGGAAGCTGACGTCCTTCATTACCTCCTATGGGTGCTACCGATTCCGCAGGATGACCTTTGGGCTGGCATCCGCAGCGGCGGTTTTCCAAAAACGAATGCATCGCCTGTTCAGAGATGTTAAAGGTATCCAATACTTCCAAGACGACATCCTGGTAATGGGGATGTATCGCAAGGACCACGACGCCAAACTGGACCAAGTGCTGAGCGGATTGCAAGGAAGAGGACTCACAGCGGAATGGGAGAAGTGCCGTTTCGGTATGACTTCTGTTACCTATCTGGGGCACGAGATAAGTGGACAAGGAATCACGCCCAAGAAAGACAATGTGAGAGCAATCTGCGATGCCAGAGCCCCCAACAACAAAGATGAGGTACGGTCATTTCTAGGTATGGCCGAGTACTATAGCAAATTCGTCCAGCACTTTGCGACGAAGACGCATGGCTTGCGACAACTGGTCAGAGACAAGATGTCGTTTCTCTGGGATAGTGCAGCTCAAAAGGAGTTCGATGAGCTGAAGAAGGACATCAGCCAGGCTGAGCCGTTGCAGGGTCATGATCCAATGGGAGTCAGCATCCTCACCACAAACGCCAGTGAAAAAGGAATGGGAGCAGTCCTTGCTCAACAAAGAGAGAATAACACAGTCGAAACGCTCAGCTTTGCATCCAGAGCACTGTCAGCTACTGAGCAGAAGTTCAGTGTAATTGAGAAAGAAATGCTGGCAGTCGTATGGGCCATGGGAAAGTTCAGGCAGTTCCTGTGGGGCACGAGGTTCCGCCTGCAAACCGACCATAAGCCACTGGTCAAGGTGCTAACTTCAAGTGGTCATGCCACGGCCACCCCGCGGATTGCCAAGATGACACTCAAGCTATTGGAGTACATATATGACGTTGAGTACATTTCAGGTACGCGCAACAAGGTAGCTGACTATCTTAGCAGGGCGTCGGCCATGGAGGAAGCACCAGCCCCTGCAGAGGAGAACGAAGAAATGGTGGCGGTATTGGAAGACGTGGAGAAGGCGATAAGTATGCAAGAATGGACCCAAGCATATGAAAAAGATAGTACCTTGGAGGAGACAAAGAGACACTTAGTCAATGGGTGGCCGGACAAGAAAAAACTGAAGGAAGAACTCAAGAAACTGTTTGAGGTGAGAGAGGAGTTTTCCATAAGTGACTCAGGAACATTTCTATACCGAGGAGATAAGGTAATACCCCCACAGGAACTGATCCCTACATTGCTGAACCAACTGCATGAAGGTCACCTCGGCATAGTGAAGACTAAGTCAAGAGTGAAGCAGATGTACTGGTGGCCAGGGATGGACATCACAGTTGAGAGACATGTTAGGAACTGCAGCCAATGCCAGGAGTCAGATAAAGTACTCAAGCCATTAAGACCAGCATTGGGCAGTTTTGAACAACCCAGTGATCCATGGGAAGACATAGCTGTCGACATCCTAGGGCCGATATTGGATGGGCAAGGGATAGCCAAGTACTTGTGTGTGCTGGTGGACAAGTATTCCAAGTGGCCGGAGGTGCATGTACATGAGGTAATGGATGCGGAAGTCATAATCAAATTCCTCACCTCTGTGTTTCTGAGGGAAGGCATCCAGAGGACCATCCTGACGGACAATGTCCCACAGTTCACGTCTGAGAAATGGCAAAGATACATGGAAAGGAATGGAATCAAGTCAAAACACACGTCAGTGTATCATCCCGCCTGTAACGGGCAAGTGGAAAGATTCAATCGCGTGCTGATGGGATCAATCCAAGCCGCCATAATGCAAGGAAAAGACTGGGAAACAGAGGTTCAAAGAATGCTGTGGGCGTATAGAATTACCCCCACCACGACAGGGTACAGTCCCTTTCAGATTCTCAGAGGGAGATACCCGTTCACGAAGGACAATGTGGCCTGGAGAGAAAAAACAATCACCAGCAAGTGGTCACCTGCTGTAGTCCAACACAACTTGCAGAGAGCCCAGAAAGTGTACACGGACCACTACAATCAAAGGAAAAAAGTACAAAGCTCTTCGTTGGAAAAAGGAGAGTGGGTGAGAGTAAAGCATGCTGTCCTGAAGAAGAAAGGGGAGAGTAAGTACAGCCCACCCCTACAAGTAGAGGAAGTGTACAGCAGAGCGGCACTCCTTAGTGATGGCAAAGTGTGGTCACAAGATCGCATGGCCAAAGTCAACAAGATAGTGAAGTGGCCGGAGGAGAACAGCAACGACACATCCGGTCAGGCACAAGAAGGAGGAAATGGAGAAAAAGAGCCAGGAGGAGTAAGCATAGGAACGGAAGATGTGAGCATGGACAGGGGAGAACCAGTCGAGACCAGTGGAAGAGAAACATCAGCGAGAGTGGAAGCTACGCCGGGCAGAGCAGGACAAGATCAAGCAGGAGGAAAGGTAGAGAGCCCCGTCCCAGAGCTGCTAAGAAGAACCTCCACCCCGGTAAGACGCACGCGTGTTGGGAGATTGGTGGTCAGACCCTTGCACCTAAGAGACTTTGAATAAGTGAACATTGAACATTGAACTGTGTCCTCTCTTATGGAAAAAAGGGAGATATGTGGTGTTAGCGTTCTAGACGCTACAGCCCGTGCGTGTGACGCAACACGCACTGACGCGTCCAGAGGGACTGCGCATGCGCGAACAGCGGTTTGCGCGCTTCAGAGCCCGGCACTGCGCCAGACACAGCAGACGCCCGGCGCTCTTCCCCATAGATGTATTGTAGTTAATAAAGTATATCTTCAGCCCAGCATACCAGTCTCTTGGTCTTATATAAGGTGCAACCTTACCTTCTACAAAGACAGCAGCGGTTTCCTAATCATAAATGCCAGGTGCCTGGAGAGTCTGCGACGGAAGAGTACAGCGCGGACCTGACATGCTTGGCAGTTGCAATGTTCAGCATTCCATCATTTGTTCCTTTTGCATCTGCTTTGCAGTTTAGCACACTAGGCTCACATGCCATTGATTGGATCTGGGAGGGAAACAATTCTCATTCATCCCGTTGACGAGTTGCTTACATGTATGTGTCTCCATGCCCGGGGGCTAATAAATGCGGAAGCACAGGTGCAAACAGCGGCTAGTTGCAAGCATCCAAGCCTGCTTCGACGCTCTGTCTTGAATGAGCAGCAGCAGGAACAAGAAGGAGCAGCCCTTGAATTCAAGAGCTTTGTTGCGACTTTATGGCCCATCTGAGCGGTATCACATTATGGTTTCAGGGTAAGATGTAATCAGTTTCACAGGCACGAATGCGGTATAACAAGAAGGACGTTACTGTGTTGATGGAAAAAGAAAACATCTTATTGCACCATGCTATTGTATGCAGAAAACAAGTAGATAAAGACCGGCGCTGAGTAAAAATATGTTAAAGTCTCTACAAAAGAACAAGTACCTGCTTGCCTGACCCTAATATGATTGGCATTTACGAAAAAACAAACAGCGACACAGGAAACAAGCATTTTTAAGTAAAAGGACCACTTTGTGCTTTCACTTCAAAGTTACCTGACAGTACAATACAACGGTGGCTCCTACGAGGCCGCAGCTATTGTAAAATGGTGGGAGGGGTGAGGGTGCACCAGGCACAAGGAGGAGTGGGAGACAAGACTTCAACAAGCCCAATCTCCTTTAAAAGAAAGCCCAAAAGAAAACAGATACCCTACCAAAAGAAGCCCAATTGTCAGTGGATATGAAAAGTGCAAAAAGGCTAAATAAATGAAATTAACAGAGTGGGAGGGAGGGCGAAGGAGGCAGCACTAAAGCAACTGTGGCATTAAGAGGAGGTGGGATGGAGGAATGCTATATTTACATGTAAGTAGCTATGGTGTCGAAGCTGAACACAGGCAAACAGTAACAGACCAGGAAACCAAGAAAAAAATAGTCCCCAATGAACACATAAAGAACCATAGCAAAATTAGACAGTTCTTAGTCCCTGCTGTGTGGGAGGAACAGTCGGGAAAAGGGAGGGACAAAGAGGCAGGTGCAGACCAATAGTAGGTAAGGCTTTTTAAAAGACACTGAAGCAAACAAATCAAAATCAAATGGATGGCTTTAATCCCCCAAGAAAAATTATAACAGGATGCTCAACCTAAAAACGTCACAAACATATACGCTAATGTATGTGAAGCTGCCCCTAATGTTGCTTAAATTAATGATAACATAGTCTTTCCTACTGTTTTATTGTTTCTTGTTATGCCTGTCACATTATAGTTTGTAATGTTTCAATGAACGATAGTGGATGAATTGTTTCCAATAACCGTATTATTCTGTTCATGCTACGTACTGTGAGAGCTTCACTATTCGCATATTTATTCCAACACCAAATTTTGTTTTGATAAGATTGGGATTATGCTTCTAAATGTATACATTTTTGCATACACACTTTTCTTCGTTTTTGCCCAACGCAGCGCAATTATCATTTCTTATGTTGATGGGTCTGGACTATTACCACAACAATCACCCCAGTCACAAAATACATGATTCCCATTCTAAGTGAGCAAAGATTTCCTTGGAATCTCATAGCATATAAAAACATTTTAAATGCATTCTTACATTTTGAAACATTTTGCTTGTGGGAATACATTCAATCTAAAAATATGTTTACTTTAGTTGTGCTGCATGCAATATAAGACCACTAATTATTTAAATATAAGTGAAGTTTCTAATAGACTCAAAGTGTCTGTTGCATATACAAATTCACTTTTTTTTCAATTAAAGAATAAATTCAATATGGAATTTCCAAAGTTTTTTTTAATGTAAATTGATATTCTTAGGTGTGTTAACCACCCAACACCTTTTTCTTGGTAAAGCATCCTTCTAATTGCAACATACGATAGGTATTGTACTGCAACTATTTATTAACCTTGCAGTACTCTATTGTTCATGAGAATTCCTTCAAACTCGTGTACTGAAATTAGACAGTACACCTAGCCTCACTTACTTGGCATCCTTTGATGGTCACTCACACTATCTATATTAAATAAGTCAATTTCAACAATAAGGTTCCATGGAAATACAGATGAACTTAGTTCATACAAGGACGTCTGTAAAGTTGATATAGCTTTAAACCATTTCTGTTCATATCTGTATTTCACTAAAGTTACTTGCAAAGCCAGCTAGGCCATTTCTTAAATGGAATATATCTTCTTTACTATGATTTTGAAATCATTATCTATCACATCAAATGTGCTTCGTAGATTTTCTGAATCTATTTTTCTCATTTTCTGGATAGTGTCTTCTGTAGCTCATCTATGTGTTTATAGCAATATCTGTACAAGCAATTCATTCACATTTTATCCTTTCCTGTTACTTTGGGCCTTTAAGAAACATTCCCATTTTCATACAATGTATCTATGTGTTGCCTTCTTGCTTCCAGTAAGAGGTCATGAACCCACTTGTGACATAATTTACTAATTCTGGATGTTTCGATGTGTATTTTGTCATTGAACAATGGCCCCATTGCTCCTTCAGTATCAAAGGGGTTTACTCATCCGGTGCCTATGGGAAAATGTAGATTTTCCACAGCCTACTGAAAAGAAAATCTGGATTTTTTTAAAGACACGGAGGCTAAGATAATGCAATCTCCTTTTATTGCCAGCTCACACAGCAGCAACAAAAGAAGAAAAGAAAGGGAATACTGCTGAAAATAGACCCCAAACTTGTAGAATTAGCCAAAAGAGATGGAAGTGCAGACTCCCAAGGCCTCCTCTTTGGCGAGGATTTTATCAAAGAAATGGCTAAATATGTGAGCGTTTTTAGCTCAATCCAGAAATCACAAAAAGAAATTAAAAAAGTGTTCCAAGATAGAGTTTTTACCAGGGCCGGGAGAATGTGGGGTCGTTTCCCCGGCCGCGGAGCACAATCCTCAAGACCCTTCATCGCCCCGTGGTGGAAGATTTTCCAACAACTACGGCTCCCATCAGTTCTACCCACAGAGACGGACGATAGTCCGAAGGGGAGACTGCAAAATTGGTAGAGTTTTCCTAGCGAAGTGAACTGGAGGAATTTTTGATGGGGTACCCAGATGGGTATTGTTAGGTAAGCGTCCTTCAAGTCTAGTCTCGTGAGCCAGTCTCCTTTCCTCAAAATGTCTCTTAGGAGGTGTATACCCTCCATCTTGAAGTGTTGGTAGATTACCCAATGGTTTAAGTCTTTCAGGTTTATTACGGGTCTCTGTTCTTTGTTCTTCTTTTCCACTAGAAAAACAATGCTGAGGAATCCCATCGTTTCCACCTCGACTATTGCCCCTTTTTTTAAAATAATTTCTGTACTTCTTTGGAGACCAGATCCCTGTCTTTGAGTGAGAATGTGATCTCGCGAGGGCATTGTGTATGCCATTTAGAACATTGAGAACATTCTGAACATCTCTATGTAACTCATCACCAGGCAGCCATCTTCCTTCTTTTATTGCTGCTGCTCACGAGATAAGTACTCCTTATTTTCTCTATTATAAATTATTGTTAATGATGATTAGTTACACTTTTTACATATATCTTTATTGTTAATGATGATTATTTACACTTACTAAATGCATTTCGCATGCTATTCGCTTTCCTGTGCTTATAGGGACTTATTACATGTGTTTATGCGCATTCTCAACTTGTAGTGTTTGCAGTGTTTCCTGTCAAGGCTACTGCCTTAACCCCTTTGTCACCCCATCATCCACCCATTAAATGCGTGCCAAATTAATGCCCCACTATCCTTTTCCTTGCACTTAGCTGCTCGGGGGACGAACCGGAGGCTTTTCCTCCCTCCCTCCTTTGAATAATGCACATTTCAAAGACGCGCTGGGGCCTCGAGCTTGTTCTCGCGGCCCCTCGCGCACGGAACAGTTAAGCCTCCCGCGCCTCGAAGGCTTTAGAAGACGGACGCTGGAGCGCAGGTTTTTTCCTCTTGCGGTCCCACCACACATCTCAGTCTTAGCCCAAACATCGCGTCTCTCGCGACCGACTGCATCCCTACCTTCCTGTCCACAAAACTCCGACATTACACCCGGTGAAGCCGCTCTTCACAACGTGACTGCACCGGGGATTCTTCGTGCTTCCTCTTCTAACTTGCAAATCATCGGCTCCTCAAACCAAGCCTCGCTTTAGCCGGTTAGAGGAAAGTCCCTAAAGGAGCACCCAGAAACGTCCCTTTTCAAAGGCTTTTGCTTTTCCAATGACGCACCGAGCTGAACAGGATTAATTACTACATCAAAACAAGCACCTCCAAAGCTGAGTTTAGTGATTATTTTCCCCAACATTGACCTTTTAAGTATAAAACCCTCGAGTATCTAAAATCCTTATATTTTTAAATAATTTATAATTTTAAATAGGATTAAATATTTATTCGTTGTTTACAACTAACTACTATTATTTTATTTAACTAATAATATATTTTAAAAAAAAGGAACAAAATGACTGAACAAGAACTAGATTCCTTAATTGAAAATAAATTAGAAGATCTTGTAAATAGGGCTTTGACTAAAATGATGGGGTCGTTGGATGACACTATCAACAAAAAAATAGAAAACCTTTCTAACCAACCCACTAATGACCCAGGTTGCTCTACTTGGGAGGATAACTCTCAAAGAAAGAGACCTTCGGACGATCATCCTCATAAAAAATCAAAAGGGGTCATAGAAAATGTACCGGATGACGCCGGTGATAGACTCAGTGTACTCGACACTGTGGATGGGCCATGGGTACTCACAAACTTTCTCTCAGGGGCCAAATTTACAGTGTGGTTTGTGTCCGAGGGCTGCACCGGTGGGGGCGGGGCTAGAGCCAAAAAAAAACTGTGACCATGAGGTTGAACACAGGCCCCTGCAGCGGACGTCTTCGTCCACTGACCCACCAGATCCAACATACACACACATCTCTCTCTCTCTCTCTCTCTCTCTCTCTTTCTCTCCCTCCCCCTCTCTCCCTCTCTCTGTCTCCCTCCCTCTGTCTCCCTCCCTCTCTCTGTCTCCCTCCCTCCCTCCCTCTCTCCCTCTGTCTCCCTCCCTCCCTGTCTCCCTCCCTCCCTCCCTGTCTCCCTCCCTCCCTCCCTGTCTCCCTCCCTCTGTCTCCCTCTCTCTCTGTCTCCATCTCTTTCTGTCTCCCTCCCTCTCTCCCTCGCTCCCTCCCTCTGTCTCCCTACTTCTGCCTCCCTCCCTCCCCCTATTCTCCCTCTCTTTCCCTACCCTGACTCTCCCTCTCTCCCTCCCCTGACTCGCCCTTTCCCTCCCTCGCTCTCCCTTGACTCTCCCTCTCTCTCCCTTCCCTGAATCTCTCCCTCCTCTGACTCTCTCCCTTCCCTGACTCTCTCCCTCCCTCTCTCTCCCTCCTTTGCCCTTCCCTGACTCTCTCCCTCTCTCGCCCTTCCCTCACTCTCCATCCCTCCCTCCCTCGCCCACCCCTGACTCTCCCTCTCTCTCCCTCCCCTGACTTTCCCTCCCTCGCCCTCCCCTTTTCACACTGTTAAAAGTAGGTTGTGAAGGACAGCCCTGCCATCAGCCAGGGGCAAGCAAGCTTATGTATGTGACCACCAGAAACTTGCGTGCCAGGTCTAAGCCCGGAAGGAAATATATGTGTCACATACAGGCGTGCAACACCCATGGAGTTTAAAATCTCCCCCACCCCCTTGTCAGCCCGGGATGAGACAGCTTGCCTGGCCGGAACATTTCACCGGTCTTTAAAGACCATTAACTTTTTAATGAGGCTTTGTTCTGTTTTACCTCTTCTGAGGCCCCTGCAGCTCCACTCTATGGCTGGAATCTCTCGGCCCCCAGAGAGCAGAGCCTCTCCGAGTCCAGGCTGCTGCAACCCGTGGTGTCACTGTTTACTGACACTCAAGATTTTTTTTTTTTTTAAACTGGTACATGTCTGTACGGTCCGCGGGCCGCCAAGGAAGGCTTGCCGGGCCGCGGGCGGCTCGCGGGCCGTACTATGAGTACCCCTGCTATAAACAGTGACAGTGATTCTAATGAGGATCAGTCCTATCAACCAGAACTTGATTTGTCTTGCTCTTCAGAATTCATTTCTGATTATGAAGACACACCCACCGGTCAAAAAGGGACATCTGATGAGGCATCTTCGGCCTCTGGGTCTAAAATCCTGGACCCATTTGGGGACAACATGTTGCCAAATATATTACCTTTTGGCTCAGGAGGGAGATACCGAAAGAGGTTAGAACTCGACTACGATCTGAATGCCCCCACCCATCTCTCCCAGATTTGATTGCTAAGACCCCCGAACTAGACCCGAAGGTGGTGTCTTTTATTAATAAAAGCGGAAAAGACCCTAGAAGAGGCCTAGACAGGGGCCTAAAGTCCTGTCAAGACAGGCTTGACATTGTCGGACCGCTTACCAAAATCTTTGAGATGGCTGAGTCAGCCTATTTAAGCAACACCAAAGTCGACCCCAAAGAACTGAGGGAATGGACTCAGAGAGCTGTCTGCCTCCTTGGAAACGCAAACACGGCCCTATCCAATGAAAGAAGAAAAAGCATCCTTTTAAAATTGGACCCAAAACTAATTGAGCTCGCAAATAAGGAAGGAGGAGTTTCTTCTCAATGGCAACTTTTTGGGGATAACTTCATCAAGGAAATGGCCAAATTTGTTGGAATTTTCAGTTCCATTCAAAAATCACAAAAGGAAATCTGGAAAGTTTTCAACGACCGTGTTTTTGGAAGAGCCGGGGGAACGAGGGGTCGGTTCCCTGGCCCAGGTATGGCTTCCTCTAGACCCTACAATTCACGAGGGAATAGATCCTTCCATCCCTATGGCTACTCCAACTTCTATCCCCAAAGACAGAGAGGAAGTCGCTTCAGGAACAACCGAGGTGATAGAAGACAAAGAGGTTTCTCAACAAATTAGTTTTGGGTCCAATTTTAAAAGGATACTTTTTCTTCTTTCATTGAATAGGGCTGTGTTTGCGTTTCCAAGGAGGCAGACAGCTCTCTGAGTCCATTCCCATTCTTTGGGGTCGACTTTGGTGTCGCTTAAATATGCTGACTCAGCCATCTCAAAGATTTTGATAAGCGGTCCGACAATGTCAAGCAGCCTGTCTTGACTGGACTTTAGGCCCCTGTCTAGGCCTCTTCTAGGGTATTTTCCGCTTTTATTAATAAAATACACCACCTTCGGGTCTAGTTCGGGGGTCTTAGCAATCAAATCTGGGAGAGATGGGTGGGGGCATTCGGATCGTAGTCGAGTTCTAACCTCTTTCGGTATCTCCCTCCTGAGCCAAAAGGTAATGTATTTGGCAACATGTTGTGAGGGAGTCCATTCGGAAGAGAGGGGATGTTTAATCAATAGGGGGTCAAACATGTTATCCCCAATGGGTCCAGGATTTTAGACCCAGAGGCCGAAGATGCCTCATCAGATGTCCGTTTTCGACCGGTGCGTGTGTCTTCATAATCAGAATTGAATTCTGAAGAGCAAGACAAATCAAGTTCTGGTTGACAGGACTCATCCTCATCAGAATCACTGTCACTGTCTATAGGGACAACTGGGCCGTCATGCTCATCCATAGTGTTAATCGGGCCGTCATACCCATCCACAGTGTCGAGTACACTGACTGAGTCTATCACCGGCGTCATCCGGTCAATCAATCAATCAATCAATCAATCAATCAATACATTTATAGAGCGCACTACTCACCCGTGGGGTCTCAAGGCGCTAGGAGGGGGGGGGGGGGTGCCATTACTGCTCGAACAGCCAGGTCTTGAGCTTCTTCCTGAAGGAGAGGTGGTCTTGGGTCAGGCGCAGGTCGGTCGGAAGGGAGTTCCAGGTCTTGGCGGCCAGGTAGGAGAAGGACCTTCCTCCTGTTGTCGCTCTTCGGATGTGGGGGACAGCGGCGAGGGCGTGGCTGGTTGATCTGAGGTGGCGCTTGGGAGCGTAGAAGTTGATCCGGTTGTTGAGGTAGTTCGGGCCTTGGTCGTGTAGGGCTTTGTGTGCGTGGGTGAGGAGGCGGAAGGTGATTCTTTTGTTGACGGGGAGCCAGTGCAGGTCTCTCAGGTGTCCGGAGATGTGGCTGTTTCGTGGGATGTCGAGGATGAGTCTGGCTGAGGCGTTCTGGATCCGCTGGAGTCTCTTCTGGAGTTTGGCAGTGGTTCCGGCGTAGAGAGCGTTACCGTAGTCCAGTCGGCTTGTGACGATGGCCTGGGTGACAGTCTTCCTGGTCTCGGTGGGGATCCACCAGAAGATCTTCCGTAGCATGCGCAGGATGTTGAAGCATGACGAGGAGACGGCGTTGACTTGTCTGGTCATGGAGAGGGAGGAGTCCAGGATGAAGCCCAGGTTGCGTGCGTGGTCCGTCGGTTTGGGTGCGGTGCCCAGGGCGGGGGGCCACCAGGAGTCGTCCCAGGCGGAGGGCGAGGAGCCCAGGATGAGGACCTCCGTCTTGTCTGAGTTCAGCTTCAGGCGGCTGGTCGTCATCCACTCGGCTACCTCTCTCATCCCTTCGTGCAGGTTGGCTCTGGCGGCGGTGGGGTCGTTGGTCAGGGAGAGGATCAGTTGGGTGTCGTCGGCGTAGGAGATTATGTTGAGGTTGTGTTGGCGTGCGATGGCCGCGAGGGGGCTCATGTAGATGTTGAAGAGGGTGGGACTCAACGAGGATCCTTGAGGGACGCCGCAGATGACTTCCGTGGCCTCTGACTTGTACGGTGGTAGGCGGACTCTCTGTGTTCTTCCGTCGAGGAAGGAGGTGATCCATTCCAGTGCCTTCTCCTGGATTCCGATGTTGCCAAGGCGCTGCACTAGGGTGCGGTGGCAGACAGTGTTGAATGCCGCGGAGAGGTCCAGGAGGATGAGGTACATTTTCTATGACCCCTTTTGATTTTTTATGAGGATGATCGTCCGAAGGTCTCTTTCTTTGAGAGTTATCCTCCCAAGTGGAGCAACCCGGGTCATTAGTGGGTTGGTTAGAAAGGTTTTCTATTTTTTTGTTGATAGTGTCATCCAACGACCCCATCATTTTAGTCAAAGCCCTATTTACAAGATCTTCTAATTTATTTTGAATTAAGGAATCTAGTTCTTGTTCAGTCATTTTGTTCCTTTTTTTAAAAAATATATTATTAGTTAAATAAAATAATAGTAGTTAGTTGTAAACAACGAATAAATATTTAATCCTATTTAAAATTATAAATTATTTAAAAATATAAGGATTTAAGATACTCAAGGGTTTTATATTTAAAAGGTCAATGTTGGGGAAAATAATCACTAAAATCAGCTTTGGTGCGGCTTGTTTTGATATAGTAATTAGTCCTGTTCAGCTCGGAGCGTTCGTTGGAAAAGCAAAAGCCTTTGAAAAGGGACGTTTCTGGGTGCTCCTTTAGGGACTTTCCTCTAACCGGCTAAAGCGAGGCTTGGTTTGAGGAGCCGATGATTTGCAAGTTAGAAGAGGAAGCACGAAGAATCCCCGGTGCAGTCGCGTTGTGAAGAGGGGCTGCACCGGGTGTAATGTCGGAGTTTTGTGGACCGGAAGGTAGGGATGCAGCCGGTCGCGAGAGACGCGATGTTTGGGCTAAGACTGAGATGTGCGGTGGGACCGCAAGAGGAAAAAACCTGCGCTCCAGCGTCCGTCTTCTAAAGCCTTTGAGGCGCGGGAGGCTTAACTGTTCCGTGCGCGAGGGGCCGCGAGAACAAGCTTGAGGCCCCAGCCTGTCTTTGAAATGCGCATTATTCAAAGGAGGGAGGGAGGAAAAGCCTCCGGTTCGTCCCCCGAGCAGCTAAGTGCAAGGAAAAGGATAGTGGGGCATTAATTTGGTACGCATTTAATGGGTGGATGATGGGGTGACAAAGGGGTTAAGGCGGTAGCCTTGACAGGAAACACTGCAAACACTACGAGTTGAGAATGCGCATAAACACATGTAATAAGTCCCCATAAGCACAGGAAAGTGAATAGCATGCGAAATGCATTTAATAAGTGTAAATAATCATCATTAACAATAAAGATACATGTAAAAAGTGTGACTAATCATCATTAACAATAATTTATAAGAGAGAAAATAGGGAGTCCTTATCTCGTGAGCAGCAGCAATAAAAGAAGGAAGATGGCTGCCTGGTGATGAGTTACATAGAGATGTTCAGAATGTTCTCAATGTTCTAAATTCCTGTAATTGTTGCTGCTGTGTGAGCTGGCAATAAAAGGAGATTGCATAATATTGGCCTCCGTGTCATGCCATAAAATGTGTTCATACACATGGCCCTAAATCACTAATTTGTTTGCAAATTCCATGCACAAGTGTTTGTTGATTCCGGGGAGATGTATTTTTTAAAGTATTAATATTCATTAATGCTTACAATTCAGTCTCTTTTAGTCCTCTTTCCCATTTCCAATTTTAGAAGTGAGAATAGTTTTGTCTAGGTATTAAAGGTGCAAGCGACTCATTTGCATCAGTGAAACCTGCACACGTTGTTTGTTGAAAAGTCATTGAAGAAAGCAATGCAACATATGTCCATTCCCTATTAATATGCATAGAGAGTACCAGTGAAAATTGAACGGACAGACATCCATATATGTCATTATCGTCACCATTATATGCGACTGGCCTGATGTTATCTACAGTAACCAAGGCAGCCGAGAGCATGTAGATTGCTCAAGGCCAGATAAATGTATGTCATGTTATGTTATTGCAATACTAACCGGGTGTGAGTGTGGGCCAATTCAGACAGCCGTGTCTTCAGCTTCGTGCACGATTCTTGTGGAATTAATGGGTAGAAAGAGCGTCTCTGATGTACAGCTGCGGGTTGTTATAGGCGTGAGGAGCATTGCAGGAGAAAGCTCGACCTCTTACTCTTGTTCTTTGTAACCCTTGGATATGAGCCATTAGGAGACTAATGAGCAGATGTGTCCAGTTGGTTTGTGTTGTAGAGTGCTTTGTCGGTGTGTTTGAGGACCTGAACTAGGCGTGTTTATGTATTGGGAGTCGCTGCTGCGCCCTGAGATCTGTGTGGTGTACTATCATGTGGCGTGGATGGTTGAGTGTGACTCTGGTCGCTGTGTTATGAATGGGTTGAATTCATCTTTTGAGACTTTTTCTGATTCCGGCGTATAGGGTGTTCCCATAGTCCATCTTGCTTGTGACAAGGCATTGCGGGACGGTTTTGCGAGGGCTGGTTAGAAGCCATTTGAAGATTCCTTTCAGTATCCTAAGGGTGTCAAAGTATCTTAGTAGGAGGGGGTGACAGCATTGACTCGGGCAGTCACATTTAGTTAGCTGTTGATAAAAATCGAAAGGTTCTTGGCATGGATGGGTACAGACGGGGAAGTCAAAAGTGCTCCCACTCATGTCTTAAGATAACTATAACTAGTGCTCTTGCCATGCACTGCTGATTACCTCACATATTACATCACTCATGACATGTTCTATGACATCTTAAATAACAGCACTGTGAACCTGAAATGACATCATTGATGACAACACTGTGCATGATGGGGCCTTAGCTATAGTTAATTTGGGGCACAAGTTATTCTTACTGGTTTTGTTAGTTTAAAATGGTAATTTCTATGCAAAGTAAGATATCACCATACCTAACTATAACACCACTTTAAACTTTGATTTTTTTTCATTGGACATACACATATGTGTTATGAACCAGTGGTAGACTAATTCAAATTAGAGTGTAAATTATAACATGGTTTTACAAGTAATTAACAGCCAATTGGTCCTATCTTTCGCACTGATCGTGTAGTGTTTGGAATAGAAAGGAGCCCAGGTGTAAAGTCACTGAATATGTGATTTATTTATGTCAGTGTTTGAATAATAACAATCATAATATTTATTCGGTATTAGTCGCAGCCATAAAAGAAACATTAAAAAGAAAAAAGACATCAACAACAGAATGATTTGTTTGCAGCATAACACCAATGTGCAAAATTTGCAATTTACCAATGTAAACATTAATCACTTCCACCATCAATTAAGAATCCAGATACAATACAGATACACAAACCGTTCTGGTTGTTGACACAAAGAGAACCCACGATTAAAATACTGGTGAGGTTCATTAGAGCCAACTTACCACATAGAGTGTGCAAAATCGACAATTACCAAACATGTGTAGTCACCTCTAGAATGTCTAGACTTTAATGCAGCTCTTAGAAAATTAACAACGTGAAGAAGCGTATGGGCAGTAGGAAAAGGTGTAGATACAGTAAAGCTACATGGGCATGCCTAAATCGCATTTCTTTTAAGTTTAAGAAACAGTCGCCTTGGGTACGTTGAATATTTAGAGAGAAAAACAAAATGTAGATTATTCTGTGGAGACCTATTGTCGCAGCCCCTGTCTTCTACATGCACATCAAAGCCAGGAGGTGATGCCAGTTAATGATGCAGCAAGTTCAGTCTAAAACAGGTAATTAAAAATCTATCATAAGCATTTGTTAAAATCAATAAGTAAGTCTCAATTCCCAACACTGATTTCACCAGGACACCCTCTTACCCTGGGTTTTCTAAGCTCCTTTTCCTCCATAGAGTCCATAGCGTGCCTAAAAAATAATTCTTTCACTATATGCTTATCCTGTAATTTCACTGTGTCAAGTCGTAAGAAGATATCTGCTGTGCCTAGAGCCGTAAGGGTATCCTTAAAGTATCTTAGTCATGGGATTTTTAATCCATGATCGAGTGAGAGACTGTCCTCAATCACTAGTAGATTAAGACCTGCGTCCTGACTAGTCCAAATCTTCACCCAACATAACAACAGTTTAACAGCCACTGAGTCCGGTATATACTTCATTCTAATTTCTTGTATACTGTGTACGCGGCAATACCCTGAGGCACTTTCAAAATTCTTCTGAGATATTTATTTTCTGTAGTTTGAAGCTTGTTAGCTGCTAAATATTCCCATACCTCACTTCCATATCGCGCCTTAGAAATGCAAAAACAATTATACCAGTTTCATATTACCCCTGGTGACCATGTACCTAGTCTGTGTGCATATTTTGTGATTGCTCCCATTGATGTTCTTATATCAAGTGTCTTACCCTCCTGCAGAAGTTTAAAATCGATTTACTCATCAAATGAAATACCTAGATAGGAGAAGGCTGGGAACTTTGCTAGTCTATGAGTGCCTACTTTATAGGTATTGTTTCTAGTGGCCTGCTTACCGAATTCCATTTTGTAGGATTTTGACAAATTTGGTGAAAGGTCCATCCCACTCATGAAGGCTACACATCGATCCAATAAAACCAGCAGGCCTCTAAGGGTTTGTGATAAAAATTTGGCATCATCTGCGTACAACAGAACTGGGACCAATCTCCTGCCTAATCTGGGGGTATCAGCCTGTAAATCAATCAAAGACGCTTCCAATCCATTCATATATCATGTAAATAAAATTGGAGCTAATAGGCATCCCTGTCTTACCCCTCTGGAACATTTAAAAGGATCAGTGACAGTCCCATTCTGGGTGTATCTGACTGTATGAGCAGTATTAAAATGTAAGGTCATTAAAACATTTGTGATCGCAGGGTCAACCCTAAGGTCACTGAGCAGGGACAAAAGTTTCACCTGATCAAATGCTCATTGACGTCCATAAAACCCCCAAAAAAGAGCACCAGGCTTTACTATCGTATATTTCGATATCAAGAGAAAGAGTTTTAGGCATTGGTGGAGAACTGTGGCTCAATGGTTAGAGCGGCAGACCCTAATGTAGAGGCCTGGCCAGGGACCAGGGTTCAATTCCCGCCTCGGCGGGTCTTGGGCTCAATTTCCTGGGACCTGATAATTCTCGCCTCGGTGCCTATTCTAATCATGGGTCCCACTCTGTGACTCTGGGCAATAGCTTGCTTAATCTCCACAATGTCCCCAACAGCACTTGGATGCCTGGCTTCACCTTGGGGGTGCCCAGGAGTGGACATTTCACAGGGAAAAGCCAGGAAGGGTTCCACAGCGGTATGTGTACAGCACCAAGACACCTCAGGGTATAAGTGCGCTAAACAAGTACGAATTCATTCATTTGGTCTGTAGTTGACTTACCTATACGGAACCCATACTGTACCTCTGACATGATTTGGTTGTTGTCCGCCCAATTTAAGAGCCTATTTAATAGTACTCGGCCAAGGACTTTAACTGTGGCATCAACGAGAGGTATGTGGCGGTAGCAGTGAGGATTGTCCCTTTCCCTTTCTTGAAGATTGGGACAATAGTGGCTGTAGACCACGAGGGGGGCATTAGAGCAGTGTTTAAAACCCTTGTTAAAACTGGGGCCCAGACCTCTATATTGTCACGGAAAAGTTCCAGAGGGATTCCGTGACAAACCCTCAATGCCCAGTCTCACCTCATCCAGACTAAAAGAGATAGCTCTGGTGCCGGAGGGAGTACTATCATCCGTAATGGAATTCTCGCTATAACCATGATTAAACACACCCTCAAAGTGGTCCTTCCACTGGTCTGGGGTAATGTTATGAGCTAATCCTCGCTTTTCTGGGTCTGTTAATTATCTTCCAAAAAAGGGTATAATCCTTCTTTTCACATGCTTCTGTCAGCTCCTCCCATGCTTGTTTCTGTAGCAAACACTTCCGCTCCTTAATGGTATCCTTATAATTACATTGACAGGTTGCCACCCAGGCTCTGTCACGTGGAATGTGTTTCACGCCCTTCTTAAGGCTGATAAATCTAGACACTTTAAAATCTCCTGTTGCCTCAAACTAAAAAGTGCTCGGTTAAAAAGAGTAATATCCAGCTGTGACCACCTCAGACGCCTTCCATGATTAGTTGCAACAAGTGAACCCACAGTCACCCTACGGTACACAGTCGAATTTACCGGCACTTCGAGCACCAAATTCAAGGGATTGTGATCACTAAAAGGACTGTGCTGGATTTTAAAAGAGAGTATAAACCACTTCAAGGAAAAATAAATAAAACCAAAATCAATAATTGTTGCAGAGCCCTGCCTTTATAGGTCGGCTGCGAAAAGAGATTAGAGCACATTCCCCCCCAAATCTAAGGTATATATTAGACCATAAGTGTCCAACAGAGCATTCAGTTCCTGTCCTTCCAGAGAGTCTCCATGTGCAGTCCATCCCTAATCATGCATGTGGCCCACTCACGTGTGTTCAGTACTAGATCGGTACATAAATGGCAATTAAAATCACCCACTATAATCAAGTCACCTTGCAAAACACCTTCACCCTGCAACAACTCCAGATGAACACTTAAGTCTGCCAAGCTTGAATGGCATGGGTCTTTCATTTTGCATTATAAAAATGTAATTAAAGTGAAACAAAATGATTAATAAACTGCTAATATCAGCCCTTGTGTAATTTTAGAATCCCAGTTCAAATACTTCACAGCTCCACAGAGCCTCAGATCTATCAAAATAATTAAGTCCCCCCTTGCTCTTCCCATACTGGAGCCCTCTGCCGGACAGAGGAAGGTTTTATAACCCTCAAGAAAAAGGTTATTTCCAGTCTCCCATGTCTCCTGGAGGCAAATCATGTTATAAGATCTCATGAATTGAAGCCATCTTCCACCACAAATTTGCCAGCTAGACCTGCTACATTCCAAGAGATTATATTTACCCCCCCCCGGGTGATACTTAAAAGCTTGCCTGTTAGTTCCCAATATTTGACCATTAGCCCCCATACTACTCACTTCCAAGCTACCTGTGGAGGTGCCGTCCTGACCAACAGTGGTGCCCACTTGTGGCAGTCTGGTTACCGTCGCTTGTGTTTGAAGAGAGTTAACGCCTTGTCTAGTAGCCATTACAGTAGCAACTTGCTGCATTGGATAAGTAAAACTGCAGATGAATTCAACAGAGAAGAAGCTGCACCCACCATCTACTCAGTCTCACAACAGACTCCACCTGTATCTTGTTAAAGATGTGCATTCCAAAGCACAATGAAAAAATAGAAAGACTAGACTGCTAACCCGGACACCACACACTGACACAATCTATGTGTGTGTCATGGCTTGACTTACACTCTCTCCTTTGAATTACCGTATTTAGAAGTGACAAAGAGAATTGTTAATATGGGAAGAGGTGACCTACCAACATAATCAGACCTCAGATTGCTATGACCACCGAGAAATACCAGATTGAAGCAGTAAAAAAAAAGTTATGAAGAAATGTAATAAAATTGTCAATCCAATTTAGAAAACCAAAAAAATAAGCAAGTGGTACAACAAAATGCTGGAATATGACTATATGACTAAAGGAACCAGGGATATGAACTTTTAAAGTTCAAAGCAAATGGCACCAGAAAACTACAAAGTAGGAATCCATGAAAATGCTCTTGTCCTTACAGGCCTGCAAAGGGTACTTTTGTGACAGTCTCCATGGCCTGAAAATGTCGGGGTGACTGTCACTGTGGCAAAAGAGTCACCAAATCATGGATTCCCCCTGGCAGACCCAGCTGAGACTGTCAGTGGAGGCCCCGAACCTGTGCATGAGGCAGGAGAACCACGCCCAAGGGGTCAGTTATGGTTTAGCAGAGTGGATGAACTGCTGTAAATTGGAAGTTCATCCACCTTCCCAAACTCTAAATCAGCCATTAATCTTTTTTTCTAGAAGTCAAAGTCCTCCAGCACAGCAGCCCTGGATGCTGAAGAAGGGGAGGGTCACTGAAAGTTGTGTACATTTGGGCTTGGGCTCCTGTTAATACCTTCAAATTTGGAGCAAGGATTTGGATTTTGGAGCCACAGAGTGTGTTATTGTTGTTTGAATGAATTTGTCACTTTGTCTGTTTTTTTCACATTTCCTCCCTGGACAGGAGCTGTACTTGAGGAGAGATTCAAGGTGTTGAAGACTTATTTCCTGCCATCAAGCTAGGAACCACAGGCACACCATCGCAGACGGAAGAGACGCAGACTTGAGTATTAAGCCTATTACGGCAACCTCTGAATACTTGGTTCTCCAAGTTAATCTAAGAAGCCCAGTGTACTATTAAGGATACCTTCAACCGTACTTCTATTCTGCAAGTTCCGCCTATTCACTCATTTTATAACTCCTCCTCCAGTATTCCCATCCTTGAGAAACACAAACACCAGTCCTTTAAGGCATTTTTAGGTTAAATACCAGGAAAATCTATTGTTGTAGTCCTGATGATGATCCCTAATATTAATGAGCTTGGGATCGAAACGTCATCTCCAAAATGATTAGTGCCATTAATTTCTATTGCATATGATTAATGTGGTCACTATGTAGGTTAGCTTGCTTCATTGTATGACCAGTTCAAGCTCCCACTGCTCAGATTATTGCCTGTGTTCTTTTGTGTTGTATGCATAATGTTTACTCGTCCTTCTTTGTCCTAAATATCGCGGGCAGGACTGCGTCCCGTTGTATTGTTCTCGTTTCCATTGTCACAAATTTACTTTTATTTGAAAATTAAAATTCTTTGTCCGGCTGGGCATCGAAACTTTATAGCACCCATTAAGGTCGATATCACATTTATTCTTTATACATGTTTTGTCTAAGGACCATTGTTCCAAATAGAAATTGATTCCCGGGGTCCTTAGTTACTCTTCGGGTTCCCTTGTTTGTTTAAAATAGAAGACTTATTTTAAGCAGTTCCAATGTACTTTCAAATATCTCTGGAAAAAGTTCCAAGTAAGCTGAAGCATCAATCCTTAGCTTGTAAGGTCACAAATTATTTGCATGCCTTAGGTCCCTTGCCCTGGTCCTCAAGAGATAAAACAAATGACAAGCACTCACTGATGGAACATGCTGGGAGATTCACTCCTGGTCCCGCCTACAAACTCCCAGGTTTCCAGGAAAAGCTATTCGGATTCAAATCTCCATTTCACCAGGGCTCCCACAGCTTCCAGAAATGTCCACTCCTAACTGGGCATCTGGAGTCACACCAAGAGAGGGAATGCAAATGTCTTTCTTTCATGAACAGCACATGCATGAACTCAAGAAATTCCTGAGTTAGTGCTTGTGCTGCTGACAAAGGAGTTCAGGAACACAAAGAGGGAATTACCGACCCATGCTTCTGAATTCTGCCGTCCGCCACCCAAGCATCAGTGACGTATCAAAACTTGAGGGAGTGCCACTGCGAGGTACATGGAGGGATCCTTTTCCCCCTGAAACGGTCAGGAGCTCTCAGGCCAGGGGCCTGGACAGTGCCAGAGGGGGGCCCAGGAGCTCGGGGGGCCCTCCGCACAGCAGGAGGTTGCAGGGCTTCTATTATGCCACTGCCATGCACTAACCCAGAGATTTGAAGACTTATTATATGTGTGAAGACAGGAAATGGAAACAGAGAGACCTCTTCTGCATCAGTGCAAAGAAGAGAACAGGATCATGGTATGAACTATGGCCCTCCACACAGCCCCTTATTCAGTCTTTTTCCTCTTTTTCCTTCCAGAGGCTGTAAAGGGAGACCAGCCAACTGACCCTGGGGGAGAGAGCATCCCAGCTCCTGAGATGAAGTGGAGAGCAGGGCACGTGTCATGCTTCTCCAAAGCAGGTCAGGAAGGATCCCTCTCAGAGTAGTGGTGTTCCCTGGGCCAGCGTCAACAGAGACTCCTGTAAAAGCATCCAGCTGCTATTGCTTATCTACAATTTATTCCAGTAGCCTCTATGGAGAATGACAAGCTGCCCTCACCAGCTCTCCCAAGCCCTCCTCTGTCTAGGAACAGGTGTCTCCCCCTTGGGGAGCAGAGCTGAAGGTCTGAGAGGGCTCCCCTGAGGCTTGTGTTACTTCATCTTCTCTTTACATCACCAGCTGGAGGCTGAGGTATTTCTTTGACACCTTTTCCTGTTTACTCCAACTGGCAGATCCACACTTGAGTGACGAGCATGTATCTCACCCTAGACTTCCTGCTTCCAGGAGCAGGGCTTTTGTTTCACTGGCAGAGGAGGTTTCAAGCTTCAACAAGCATTAATCCCCAGGGGAGCCCTGCAGAACTGGTTTATTCACAGCTCAAGCCTACAGCTGTCACGAAATATGGGGGTCAATTCAGAAGTCCCAGCATCTACAAACTTCTTTTAGGAACTCCTGGCAGGCATAAATGGCTTTACTAATACAGATGTTTCAGGCACCAATGCAGAGAAAGCTACAATAGTGAATCCCAAGTCGGAGGTCGACCGTGGTTGGAAGAGGGCACAGGTAGCCTTGTAAACATAAATTATTTTGTATTTCAAAACTCTGATTCAAATCTCTGCAGTCCTGGAAATTCTTGGAGATCTACTCCAGTCAAGAGCCAAGAGCTGGAGTAACACCTCTCACAGGATGGAGGGGGAAGGGATCACTCCCAGATTTGGTGGGGCCTATGGGAAGAAATGTCTTCACAGGAGAAAATGTTTTCCCTGAAGGAAAAAAGAACAAATGTTTGCATTTGCACAATATCCTCCACTCCCTCTAACCTATAAGCAGAATAATGCACAGTGGGATTTGAGTCCTGGTGGGAGATGCTAAGGTAGTATTTTGGTAACATAAACAATGCAAAGCCGAGAAGGGGTTTTATAGTTATTAGCAAAGAAAACAAACAACACCAACAAATATTAAATGATCAAATATATCAGACATTTAATATAAAAGCAAAACCTATGAAATACAACAACAGCAAACATAAATGTTCACCAGAAATTAAGAGAACAGTCAAATAGTTACAAATTAAAATGCATGCTAATGGTGTAAAATTCAATATTATGGGGAACCAGATAAAATCAATCACACTAAAGAAAAATAGTAACGATCATATTATCTTAAAATCACTGGCAAAACAGAAAATTTAAAATAGTTAAGATGTTCAGCACTGACAACTAGTGGCAGAATTAACATGAAGGATGGACATATCTTTAAAAAATCCCCCAAATTAAAAATATTAGCACGTATAGTAGTTGACATTTTACTTGTTATATAAAACAGAGAAAAATAAAGAAGATGTTAAAAGTAGCAGTTATGTAAAATTAACATTGGAACCACTTGCCAGCCTCGCACTAGTGGGCACAAAGTGGGTTTTACCCTTCTGAATACTTTTACTTTTCAAAATCAAAATCCTTGTCTAAGAGCAAACTGAAGGCTCGGTGCGATTTAGGGTTGATGTGCCCAGGTAATCCACACACAAATGGGCCGATTATGATCGCGGACGGACTTGAGTCCGTCCGTTATCACCGAGGATGAGGGAACGTCCACATGGGCTGCGGCGTTCCCTCCTGTGCTATTAGGATGTGACCGCCACCCTGGCGGTCACATCCTCTATTTTTAACATTGCGGCGGGTGGAGCTTCAAGCTGCACCCGCAGCAATGGTAAAAATGCACGCATTGCATTTGTATGTAGAAAGTGGCAGGCACCGCGCGGTGCCTGCCGCTTTCTGCATACAAATACAGGGGGGTACCATAGGTACCCCCCATGTACACCCCCCAGCCCCCTTCACCTAGGGGGCCCGCAACGGGCCCCTGCAGTGAAGATCCGTATGCTTTTCAACGGCGGTAAACCCGAAGCGGAAAAGCATATCTTGGCAGCAATCCTAATATGGCGGACGGTGTCTGAGAGACACGGCCACCATATTAGAGCTTTTCCGCCGCGGTTGTAAGCCAACCGCGGCGGAAAAGCGGCGGACGGAAACCAGGACCCACCAGCCATCCTAATGTGGCGGTGGGTCTTTGGTGGGTCCGCTGCGGTTTTTCCGCATCCTCCGGGCTGGCGGTGGCTTCCGCCGGCCCGGAGGATGCGGAAATTCCGCAATCATAATAGGCCCCAAAGTTTGGTGAGCCAGAACAATTCAACTTTAAAGTTCCTGAGCAGACAAACTCAAATGTGTACTTGGGTTTGGGCCCAATGTGAGCAGGCATTTCTAATGAAAGCTCTGAATCTACTGGGGATATCTTGAGCCGTATCATACAAAGTGCCTCGTGAATGCAACAGGCGTTTGCGCCCGCTTAGCCTGCACCCAGGGCCCTTTGGTATTACAGAAGTGGCCGCAAATGCTTGTGCAGCCCCTTCTGTAATACAGAAAACGCTGGAACACGTATAATTGGTGGAATAGAGCATTATCAATAAACAACATTAAGCTTGGCCAGTACAGACATTATCAATTTTGAGTCATTCAGTTGTTCTCTATTCCCCATTCTTTTGATTTTTTTCATTCATTGATTCTATATGTATGTGATATTTGTTTTCTGTTATGTATTAATTTTTTTGTGGGATGTTGGATGTTTAAATATTATTTTGACACTGTTCTGTTTCTATGTGTATCAAACCATTTGTATATAAATTGAATGTACAGTCCTTATTTCTGTCTATTGATGTTAAAATATATTTCTAAAATTTAAAAATAATTGGCATTGAATAAGCATGCCTGGTTGGGATGTAATAAATATTTTTCTAACCTGAAAACGTTTTTTGGTTCAAGTAAGAGTGGTTGAGGCAATTTTCATGTTGTATGCAGGAACACGTATAATGGCATTGCTATCATCAGAGGGTGTTCCTTCATTTGCATCAGGGTGAGTGAGGGAATCCCTTTGCCGCTGCGCCTGTGCCGTATTATAGATGTGTGTGAAAAATTAAAGAAGCTGACAGGTGGCGCGCTGACAGTGTGGCACCTAAAAGGTGGCACAATGTCAGTGCGCCCCCTGATGGCAACCCTCTGGAGGGAGGAAGGGGGTACTATGGACCCCACAGACATCCCCTTGCAGGCAGGTACAGTAACTGACTGTACCCACCTGCAAGGGGATCTCTAAAACCCTTCAAAAGTGCAGGCGGGTGCTGCCTGCGCTGTGAAACACGGAGCAGCTGCTTCAAAGCAGTTCTGTATTTCACTTGAATGCGCTGCCCCCAAGCAGCACGAGCTCATGGTTACTGTGTGTGCAGCATATTCAATTTAATACGGCCCTCTCACCTTGTTTATGCAGGACACACCTTTTGTAAGGTGCACCCTGCATAAACAAGGAAAATGTGCTGTGTAATATTGCCTCAGGTATTTCCAGGAAGTTTCAAGTCAATTTTGAAGGTAAGAGCCACAGTAGCACTGCTGGCAGTAGATTATTTTCTGTGTTTTATCTTGAATTTGCAGACAGGTAGTTTACGTAGCTGTATATTAGAATAGTTGCAACAAGACCTTCTCAGAAGCTACGGGTTATGTTTGCCAAATGTCCTTTGGTAGCCAAATAAACATTTCAAGCAACCTTTGTTTCAAAATCCATGAAGAACAGGAAAGGACATTGGAGGAGTCCAATTTATAATGACCTCCCCCCCTCCCCCACCCTCCCCCCAGAACATTGGCCCCTGCTTCCAGCATAATCCAGGACCAGAGGAGAAATGATGAAGCCATCCATAAACATGGAGCTGATTCACAAAGGTCTTTGGCACTCATGGCCGAGGCCCAGTCGTCCTGGGGGAGTCTCCATACTTGGGGCAGAATCTCCACAAGGCGAAATCTCATTGCAGGGATTCCTCGCCGACTACGGTGACTCCACCACCACTGTGGGGCCTCACCTAAGCGTGCGGAAGCTCTTTCTGAATGAGGTCCAAAAGTATAAACACTCATCATGACTTGCCAACTCACTATAACCAGCAAAGTGGACTATGTCTCCTGGTTCTACACACTCAAGATACCCAAGAAGATTTTCAAGTGACTCCACACCCGCCCTCGCTGAACCGTCACCAAAACTTTCATCACTATCAAGCTGGATTACAGCAACACGTTCTATGCAGGAATCAATACTCAACTGACTAGAAGACTCCAGAGCATACAAAACTCAGCATCCCGGCTCACCCTCGCACTCTGCACCTCAAAGAGCTCCACTGGATCCTAATCCACAAACAACCACCGTTTAAACTCCTCACACACGCATACAAAGCCTTATACAACATTGGCCCCAAGTCCCTCAAAAAATGCATAAACATCCACAAACCTACCCGCACCATGACTCAGCCAGATTCCTACTCAATCCCCCAGCATACACCGGACCAGATTTGGCAGTCATGCTTTCTCCTACCTCACCCCTAAAGCCTGGAACGACCTGCCACTGCACACAAAGACGCCTCTTTGGTATTTCAGTTCAGTAAAAAACTGAAGACCTGCTCTTCACCTTGCCCTGACTCTGGCACGGCACAGAAAGCTCAGCACTAGGATGCCCTCCTGGATGAGTTGTAGACTCTGGCACGGCACAGAAAGCTCAGCACTAGGATGGCCTCCTGGATGAGTTGTAGACTCTGGCACGGCACAGAAAGCTCAGCACTAGGATGGCCTCCTGGATGAGTTGTAGACTCTGGCACGGCACAGAAAGCTCAGCACTAGGATGGCCTCCTGGATGAGTTGCAGACTCTGGCACGGCACAGAAAGCTCAGCACTAGGATGGCCTCCTGGATGAGTTGTAGACTCTGGCACGGCACAGAAAGCTCAGCACTAGGATGCCCTCCTGGATGAGTTGTGTGCTATACAAATACACATAACATAACATGTAACAAATAAACTTGGCCTCCTTCCACCCACCCGCAGCAACCAGAACATATAACCTCATTAACTTCCCTTCCAAATAAATGCCTGGCCTCCCGCCATCTTCTGTTTCACCCCTGCTCAAAGACACCCTCTATCCTTTCACACTGGCACCCTGCTGACAGCTGGTCTGGGAGAGCCACTTGTGAGTGCGGCTTGTTTCGTCCAGTTGGTGCGGATCAGCAGAGGCCTGCACTGACGGGGCGAGACAGCTGTTCTTCTATAGGCACAGCACTGATGTGTTCTTTCACCTCTGTCAGGTTTATGGAGAGCCACAAGTGGAGGAAGACAGGGCCAGACAGGCCTCTTATTTCACTGTGCATGTTCTCTGTGGGGAGGAGCACCTGGAGTCTGGTTTGTAATACCTATCCCCCCCCTCGTGCCACTGTCACTCTCACCACCAGCACCACAAGATGAGCTGCAGCTGGCATGATGGATCTGGTGACTCAGGGCCATATGTAGGTGGCCAAATACCGGTCGGTAGTGGCCGACTTTGGCCGTTACCGACCGGTATTTGGAGTTTCAGATGTAGGGGGCCAAAATATTACCGAATTGGTAAATTTACAGATTCGGTAATATGGGATGTAGGTGGCACTGAAAACAGTGCCACAGGCCCTTAATAATTCGTTATTTACCATCAAATTCTATTTGATGGTAAATAACGAATTCCTGTGTACATGCACATCTGTGCATGTACACCTGTGCCATGTGGCACACATACATGTGTCTCATGGCATACAAGCCTGAATTCGGGGTGCAATAGGGTGTCAAAGTGACACCCTGCCCCCTTGTAAAATCGGTAATTTTACCGATTCGGTAATTACCGAATGTTACCGGTTCGGTAAGTATTTCGGTAAAAATACTTACATAGCATTTACAGATTTTTAAATACCGAATCAGTAAAATTCGGTATTTACAAATCGGTAAATGCCATTTACCTACATATGGCCCTTAGTGGACAAATGCGTCCACTTGTAGAGGCCTGTGTTTCACCTCATGGTACCATTGAGTTGGGTAACAATAAACATCTGTTATTCAGTGCCAAGATACCCTTGGGTGAACGTGTGCTATACAAATGCACGTTATGTTATGGGGAGGCCTCAAGAGAGAGAGAGAGAGAGAGAGAGAATGGATGGATGTGAACTACTGGATTTCAATGCAGATGTTACTCAATAGATGCTTTCTGTGAATGCCATATGTAAGACAGGTGATCCACATGGGTTAAGTCAGCAAGCAGTCTGGTGTCCTGGGGGGAGCATGTTTGTCCTTGCCTCCATCCTATAATAGGAGTCATTCACAGGCAGAATAATCCTCACTAAGACTTCCTACCTTTTGTTCTCTTGACTATGATATGTTTTTCCTGGCAGATTGTCCAACAGGCACATGGCATAAGTTATCGGTTTGCCTTACCAGTTCAAACTAATTATTGTACTATTTTGAGATGGAAAAATATGAATAATTTAATTGATTACATATTCAAAGTCACGGATTGTGATAAAAATTCTTCTGGACCATTTCATGGTTAGAGAATGAATGCATGCGTACTAATGCTTTTTGCATCTGTTAGGCTTATAGACTCGCAGAAATAGCCTTATACACAAGGTTGAACCACTTTTAAATTGAGAAATGTTGGTTTTGCACTTGTGTAGGATTCACTCTTATGAAAGACCAGACTCACTATTTTTTCACAGAACACAGTGCAACAACCACATTCCCTTTGCTGTGCTGCACTGTGTTGCAACATGGTGCAGAGAGGGGTGTGCACTGGATAGCACAGGTTTTTCAAGGGAGGTATAACCGTCCCGTACAAATTCAAATGCCTAAACAAACTCAGAAAAATTCCAAGAACCCCCACTGCACCTCCACATCCCACCTCCAACCCGCGGGAACAGCTCCAGTGCATGCTGCTCAACGTCCGTTCCCTCTGCAAGTATGCCACTGAAATCTGGGACAACATAACCACCTACATCCTTGGCATAATGTTTATCACTGAGACCTGGCTCACACCATTCTCAACACCGACATCATGATTGCAATGCTCCACGGATACAAGATGATACACAAAGATCGGGCCAACAAACAAGGAGGCAGCATAACCATCATCCACAGGGAGACCCTCCTATGCATCACCACTGAACACGACATCGCATCTATCATAGAACACTTCAACTTCCATATCTGAATCAATGCAAACACTACCATCATCGGAATCCTCGCATACAGGCCCCCAGGCCCCTGCCCTGACTTTTGCAACTCATTCTCAGAACTAATCGCCCCCCTGGCAATCGACTCCAAGCACTACGTCTACCTCGGTGACCTCAACTTCCACCTCGATTAACCCAATGACACCAACTCTGCCAACCTCTTGGAAAGCATGAGCAACATCGGATTCACACAACTGGTCAACAGCCCCACACACTGTGCAGGACACACCATTGACGCTATCTTCATGGCAGCAATATAATAAAATTCTGCCACACCACCAAACTCACCTGGACTGAAAACAGCATCAACCACGTCTCCATTGTTGTCTCACCACTCCCACTCCCACCACACATGTCTGCCACAATTGGAGCAAAATCACCAAGACCCAATGGACTACCGCCCTCAACGTCACCAGCAACCTGGAGCTAGCCATCTAATACTTCTTTGACTGGATCTCCAGCTGCGCTAACACCATTGTACTCCTGAAAGCGACTAGCACCAAGAAACCCTCCAAGCATCCCAGTTGGTTCACCACTGAGCTCCGCACCCTCAAACATAATAATTAGGTAACTAGAGAGATGTTGGCGATCCTGCAGAAAACCCTCAGACTTCATCACCTTCAAATCTGCCCTCAGCAACTACCATCACCACCTCAAGGAGGCCAAAATGGACACCCCAACAAAGCCAGCACCAATCGGACAAAATAACTCTTCAGCATTGTCAAAGAATTCTCCTACCCGTCAGCCACAGAGACCACATTTCGCCCTTCCCAAACCCTCTGCAACTCCCTGGGGGACTAATTCCAATAACACAATAAGATAGCAGACATCCACAGCAACTTCGACCCACAGACTACCGACCTCGGCCTCCTCCTGACTCACACCGGCAACTCCCATAGCCACCTGACCGAATGGACACTGTTCATTACACCAATCACCACAGCGGTCATGGCCTCTAATCACTCCGGAGCACCAACAGACCCCTGCCCCCACCACGCCTTCAACCTGCGACAGAAGGAAGTCTGCAGCACTCTCACTGACATCCTCAACTCACTCATCACCTTAGCCTCATTCCCTGACACCTGGAAACATGCAAAGGTGAAACACCTCCTAAAGAAACCCTCCGCCGACCCCAACAAGTTCAAGAATAACCACCTTATCGCGCTGCTCCCCTTCCCGGCTAAGGTCCTGGAGAAAGCCATCAACCGTCCGCTCACAGACCACTAGGAAGGACACAACCTACTCGATACCACCCAGTCCGGCTTCCAATCCAACCACAGCCCAAGACTGCCTTAATAGCCACAACCGATGGCATCTGTTCCATCCTCGACCATGGAAACACTGCTGCCCTGATCCTTGACCTCTCAGCTGCCTTTGACACAGTCTCCCACCACACCCTCATCACCAAATTCCCTCAAGTGTATCACCTCATTCCTCACAGTACACACACAAGAAAACCACCTACTGCTTTACACTTCCGAACCCAAGAGCATCATCTGCAGAATACCCCAAGGATCCTCTGTCAGCCCCACCCTTTTCAACACCTACATGACTCCACTGGCCATCATCGCCCACTCCCACAGACTCAACATCATCCCATACGCTGACAACACACAACTAATCCTTCCCTCATGGAAGACACAGCCACAACCAGCCAGCTTCCAGAACGCAGTAACCAATGTCGCCAACTGGAGGAGACCCAACTGCCTGCAACTGAACACGGACAAGACGAAAGTGATCATCTTCAGAAAGAACACGTCCCCATTTAACGATATGTGGTAGCTTACTGCCCTAGAACCCTCATCTACCCCTACCAGCCATGCCCACAACCTCGGCATCATCCTAGACTGCGATCTCTCCATGAAGTGCTAAGTGAATTCAGTAGCCTGCTTCTGCTTCCACAGTGCTTCGTAAGATTTTCAGATGGATCCCAGGATAACAGTGACTCAAGCCCTTGTCAGCAGCTGACTGGGCTATGGAAATGCTCTGTACGCTGGATGAAACTCCCAACTTCTCACACAGCTACAGACTATACAGAACACTGCAGCCAGACTCAACTTCGACCTCCCTGAATGGAACAGTATCACCCCCACCTGAGAAGTCTCCGCTGGCTCCACATCTAGAAGAGAAGCCAGTTCAAGCTGCTGACCCATGCCTACAAGGTGCTGACCTACGCCGGGCCCTCAGACATCAACCACTGCCTGACTTTCCACCAGCCAACCAGACAACTCAGATTTGCCTCCCTCGCCCTCGCAAATGTGCCCCGCATACGGCGGAGCTGCAGCAGGTCGCTCCTTCTCTTACCTGGTCGCCAAATCCTGGAACGACATCCCAGTCCTCCTCCAAACCTCCCTCTAACTCGCCGACTTCAGGAAGAGAAGCAAGACCTGGCTCTTCAACCAAGGGTTCCTACTCCTCGGTGCCTGGATACCCCATGGGGAGATGGACCGCACTATACAAATACTGATTGATTGATTGATTTGTAGATTGATGAGTGCTGTACACTGCAGCACATGTGTAAAGTATTGATTTTTGGTGGGATAAGCACATTTTAGTTTTTACTGCCTGCATCAAGGATGCATTATTTTTTTATGTAAGGCCTGGTCCGGCTATCTTAGTACATTGGGCTCAGTGTCAAAACCTGTGGGTATTTGCACTGAGCTGGAACAGTAATGGCTCTTTGATGCCAAGCAGAACTAAGTTGGTGTGCACTAAGAAAAAGGACACCATTCTAGTGCAAAGCACCATGCCTCACTTTGCCCCAGTGTAAAGCCTTAGTAAATCTACAACCGTCTTTTAGGCGATGGGAGGACAGGGTTGCAATGCCCTGTGAGTTTGTGAACACCCCTAGCCTCAGGTTTGTGGGCACTTCAATGGTAACATCTCGAATGCCCTTCAAGATAATATGGGAAACTTAGCTCAAGAGGCAGCTTTCTGAATCCCTTTCTCCATCTTTCCAGCCAAGATATACGCAGGCAGACGGGGGAAACTGCTTCTAGCTCACATTTTGGTAATGAATGGCGTCATCTTCAACGGAAGTGTAGAAGGAGACATCCCGGCTGCATTCACAAGAATAGGTTCCTCTAGCTGTGAATGCAGAGCTCGGGTTTGAATTGAGAGGACAGGAAGAAGTGGCGCTCAGGGCTGCTTGAGACCCTTACGGGTGAGTAGTCGCGCTTTAACAAACCCTTGATTGATTGATTGTGATCATTGGATATGTTTAAAAAGTGTCAATATTCGCGGTGCAAGACAGGTCAGGGGAAAACAAACCCAGACGGCAAACAACCCCTGTACTGGTGTAGGAAGACCTGTACCAAACAGAAAAGAAGCAAGTCCTGTGCACACGCATCCAGTAAATGTTCCTGGAGTTGGGACTCGATTGGTAGTAACAAAAATCTCTTGAGGTAGAAATGAAGTTCAAACTTAGTGGTTATGATTGTGAAGAAGATGTTTTTGTTTAAATTTTTTTATTAGGGTTTATTCACATTTCCAAGACAGGTCACAGAACAATCAACATAGATCTTATCATCACATGACAATTATAATCGTGGTTCAATGGCAACCGGTTGGCCCTTGTCCGTTGGACGTGACAATTGTGCAAAGAGTCCCCTGAACTCATCAGTTGGCTATTGCGTTGCAGAATGTCGTGTATTGGGGAACCTGATCCCTTGGACGATATGATTGTGGGGTTGAGTGAAGCTACTACCCCTCCGTTAGTGTTCTACCCTACTTGACTTGTGTTAACAGCAATGTTGTATGTAAACATGACGGACTTGAACCTGCCAAATGAAGTTTAACTGGGATCCGCGGGGGTGGGGGGGTTACCCCTCGAGAAGGTGAAAGGGAAGGAGGGGAAGGAAAGTAGCATGAGGAAGGGAGAACGGCGAGCAGAGGGGGCGCGGCGCTTCCGGGCGGTACCCCGGCAGACACCACCCGGTGGGAACTGGCAGTGTGTGTCGCGGGGGTGGGGGGGCAAGCAAGACATAGGGAGGGGGGGAAGACCCACGGCCGTATCAAAAGACCTTGATTGTGAAGAAGGTTTATAGGTCAGTACAAATATTAATATCCAGCCGACACGTGTTTTGTCACACCATGACGGGGATGTGACTCATCAGGGCTGATAATGCTTGTCAAGGGTCAGGGTTCCGGGTGGCGGAAAAGATTCAAATGTCAGCCACCTAAGTCCCCTGCTGTACGTACGGACACTGAATCTGGACGGGTGCGTCAGAGACTCAACCGGGGACCTGATAATGCTTTCAAGGGTCAGGGTTCGGGGTGGCAGAAAAGATTCAAATGTCAGCCACCTAAGTCCCCTGCTGTTCGTACGGTCACTGAATCTGGACGGGTGCGTCACAGACTCAACCAGGGACCTGGAAAAGAAGAAAGTGCACTGGTCTGTACGCGCGGGAAACGTTGAACATCCGGGTAGTGGAGTCGACTCCACTACCCGGATCATGAGTCACATCTCCGTCATGGTGAGACGAAACACGTGTCGGCTGGATATTATTATTTGTACTGACCTATAAACCTCCTTCACAATCATAACCACTGAGTTTGAACTTCATTTCTACCTCAAGAGATTTTTGTTACTACCAATTGAGTCCTGACTCCAGGGCCACTTACTGGATGCATGTGCACATGACTTGCTTCTTCTTAGGTTCCTGTAGCTCCTGCATCCTGGACTATGTAATTTGCAGTATTGAGCTCTTCGCGAAAGTACAATCGTTATACATTCAGTATACTCACAAGAGCAATCATGCATTACTAAATACAGAAATTGAAATCCTAACATATACTACCTCTTGTTAGAAAGGCGAACCCGGGGGCAGCAGAAGGTGTCTGACTGACCACCCCTAGGTCTACCCCTCCTTCAGAGAAGGGACCGAGTGAGGTTGAGGGGCCTTCGACGTGAGGGCCCTCTCTTAGGATCGTACAGCAGAGTAACCACACCACTACAAAAGTACACCACACGTAGGTAGAGTTTTCAAGCTTTATCTGGCAATAAGTACCGTTTCAATATATACAGCAGCTCCTAAGATCTGGAAAGTCTCGTGACAAAGGGGTAAGGTAGCGGGACAGTCTTATAGATGGTCGGTTGCAAGAAGACCCTGCGCACAGCTCTCAATCCTCGAGCTGGGGGGTTCCGGAAGGTTGGGCCGCGGCAGCGCCAGCAGGCTCCAAAGATGGTTCAGCGAGTGTGGACCGCGGCAGCGCCAGCAGGTTCCAAGATGGTTCAGCGAGTGTGGACTGCGGCAGTGCCAGCAGGTTCCAAGATGGTTCAGTGAGTGTGGACCGCGGCAGCGCCAGCAGGTTCCAAGATGGTTCAGCGAGTGTGGACCGCGGCAGCGCCAGCAGGTTCCAAGATGGTTCAGCGAGTGTGGACCGCGGCAGCGCCAGCAGGTTCCAAGATGGTTCAGCGAGTGTGGACCGCGGCAGCGCCAGCAGGTTCCAAGATGGTTCAGCGAGTGTGGACCGCGGCAGCGCCAGCAGGTTCCAAGATGGTTACAGCGAAGATGGACCGCGGCAGCGCCAGCAGGTTCCAGGTAGAACAGCAAGATGAGTTTGTCTCAGGGTCAGCCGCGACAGCGTCAGCAGGGCTTCTCGACTCCGGGACACAACTGCCGGCCTACTCCGGGGCTGGCCCAGATATAGGTCTGGAGTCCTTTGATGTCCGGACCCTCTCGCCTGGAGGTCAGAGGGGCCGGGATGATAGTGTCCAGACACCCAGCAGGGGGGTGGAGCCAGCGCCCAGGGAGGCTGGAGGCCGATCGAAACCAGGCATCCGGGGACGGTTGGAGAGCCATCGAAACACCCCTCCTCTTGTCTCTGGTTGAGTGGCCACTCTACCACCCGGAGGTTCTTGGTGCCTCGATGGCGGGCTCGCTGGGGCTGTGGCCGCGGCTGGGCCGGGACCACGTGTCTGTGATGTGATGGCTCAAGATGGCGTCGGGCCTGGAATGTGGGTCCGTGGTGGGCACCGGACCGGTAATGCTGGGGCGGCCCGAGGGTGCCGTGTCAGTGGTTGTGGGCCGCTGGGTGGCGGATCTGGTGGTTTGTAGGTCGTGCAGAGGGGTGCCCAGGGCCGACCCGGGCTGGATGGAGGGCCGATGTGGTCCGGGGCCCGCCATGCGGGAGGGGTAGGACCACGCCACGAGGCCGGGTCCAACACACGTCCCCTCCAGCTGAAGGCAGGGGAGAGTCACCCATCTTCTTGGGGATTCTCCTCGCCGAGGCGGAAGAATCTGGAGAGGCGGTCAGCATTGGCGTGGTCGTTGCCAGGGCGATGCTCCACGGTGAAGTTCATCCCTTGGAGGGAGATGGACCAACATAGCAACTTCGGGTTCTCGCCCCGCATCTGCATCAACCACCGCAGGGGCTGATGGTCGGTCTGTACCCGGAAGTGGGTGCCGAAGAGGTAGGGCCGGAGTTTCTTGAGGGCCCACACGACGGCGAAGGCTTCCCTCTCGATGGTGCTCCATCGTTGTTCTCTGGCCAGCAGGCGCCGGCTGATGAAGGCCACCGGAAGGTCGATTCCGTCAGAGTTCATTTGGGAGAGGACAGCCCCAATGCCGTGTTCCGAGGCGTCAGTTTGGACGATGAACTCTCGGCTGTAGTCGGGGGCCTGGAGCACCGGGGCGGTGCACATGGCAGTTTTTAGTGTTTCAAAGGCTACTTGGCACTCGGGGGTCCAGTGCACCTTCGGGGGTAGTCTCTTGGAGGTTAGTTCTGTGAGGGGCCCCACAATGCTCCCATAGTCCTTTATGAACCGCCGATAGTATCCAGTGAGCCCCAGGAAGGCTCGGACGGCGGTCTGGGTGACGGGGGCTCCCAGGCCTGGATGGCGTCGATCTTGGGTTGTAGGGGAGCCACTTGGCCGCTCCCCACTTGGTGTGCCAGATAGGTCACGGACCCTTGACCGATCTGGCACTTGCTGGCTTTTATTGTTAGTCCGGCCCGTTGGAGGGCCGTCAGGACCTTCCAGAGGTGGGACAGGTGCTCATCCCACTGAAGGCTGTACACTGCAATTTTGTCCAGGTAGGCGGCACTGAACTCTTCTAGCCCCGCCAGCACCCTATTCACAAGTCTCTGAAAGGTGGCCGGGGCGTTTTTCATGCCGAAGGGCATCACTTTGAAATGGTAGTGGCCATCCGGGGTCGAGAAAGCGGATCGCTCTTGTGCTCCTGGCATGAGGCCGATTTGCCAGTACCCGGCCGTGAGGTCGAAGGTGCTGAGGTACCGGGCGGCTCCCAGGCGATCGATCAGTTCATCCGCTCGGGGAATGGGATGGGCATCGGTCCTGGTGACGGCATTCAGTCCCCGGTAGTCGACACAGAACCGCAGCTCCGGGGGCACCCCGGGGGCGGCGGCCTTAGGGACCAGGACGACGGGACTGGCCCATGGACTGTCTGAGGGTTCGACTACCCCTAGGGCTAGCATTTTGGAAACTTCGGCTTGGATGCAGGCCCGGACTCGGTCGGGGACTCTGTAGGCTCGGTGCCGCACGGGCGGGCTGTCCCCGGTGTCAACGTCGTGAACACACCACTGTGTGACCCCGGGGGTGAGGGAGAATAAGTTTGCAAATTGACCCAGCAGTTTCTGGCAGTCCTGGCGCTGGTTGGGTGTCAGCGTGGGAGAGAGGAAGACCCCCTCGACAGAGCCATCTTTCTCGGAGGTGCTCAGGAGGTCTGGTAGAGGCTCGGAGTCGTCCTCTGCTCCGTCATCGGTAGCCAACAATAGGCTCAGTTCGGTGCGGACAAAGTGGGGCTTGAGCCGGTTGGCGTGTAAGACCCGGAGGGGGTTCCGGGGGGACTCCATGTCCACTAGGTATGTGACGGGGCTCTTGCGCTCTACCACATTGAAGGGCCCCGTCCATTTGTCCTGGAGGGCGCCGGGATCGACTGGGGACATGACCCAGACCTGCTGGCCCGGCTCGAATTCAATGGACGAGGCGTTTTCATCATACCAGCGCTTCATTTCCTCCTGACTGGCTTTTAGGTTGGCTTCGGCCAGTTCCCGGAACTTCCGAGTCTGGTTGCGGAGAGTCAAGAGGTATCGGAAAACATCGGGCGGAGCATCGGAGGCGGCCAGCTCCCAGCCTTCTTTGACCAGGCTGAGGGGGCCTCGCACAGGGTGTCCATATAATAGTTCAAAGGGGCTGAACCCCAGGGATTTCTGGGGTACTTCCCGGTAGGCGAACAGGAGGCATGGCAGCAGAATGTCCCATTTGCGCCGAAGGGGTTCTTCTAGGCCCTTGATCATTCCTTTCAGGGTCCTATTAAATCGCTCCACTAGTCCATTCCCTTGAGGGTGATACGGGGTGGTGAACTTATATGCGACCCCGCACTGTTGCCATAGGGACCGCATATATTTTGATATAAAGTTTGTGCCCCGATCACTTACGACCTCTCGGGGGAAGCCGACTCTAGAGAAGATCCCCATGAGCGCTCGGCCCACTACGGGGGCTGTGATAGTCCGGAGGGGGATTGCTTCTGGGTAGCGGGTGGCATGGTCCACCAGGACGAGGATGAAGCGGTGCCCCTGAGAGGTTGGAGGATCCAGGGGCCCCACGATGTCGATCCCTACTCGCTCGAAGGGAGTGGTCACCACGGGAAACGGTTGGAGTGGGGCTTTGATTTTCCCCCCACTCTTTCCACTGGCTTGGCAGGTCGGACAGGTTCGGCAGTGGTTGTACACATCTCTGCGCATCTTCGGCCAATAAAAGTGGGTCACCAGGCGGCTGTAGGTTTTGTCCTGCCCCAGGTGCCCAGCGAGGGGCACATCATGTGCCAGATTTAAGAGGAAGTCTCTGAAGTGGAGGGGGACGACTAGCACTCGGCCGGCCCCCAGCTCGGCGATTTTCTGTTCACTGTACAGGAGGTCCTGGTCCCAATAGATCCAGTGGGACCCCGAGGGGGCTCCTGTGGCTTGTGTGGCGGCTTGTTGTCGGAGTCCCTCAAGGGAAGGACAGGTCCTTTGTTCCCGAAGGAACTGCTCGCGGGTGGGGCCTCCTTCTTGGCGCCACTGGGCTAGTTCGGGAAGGGGCCCGAGCTCGGAAAGTTCTTCATGGCTGGGGCCCTGCGGCCCCAGTTCGGGTTCGGCTGTGGCAGTGGCGGGTGGCGGAGGTGCCGGCCATTCCGGTTCTTCGGGCAGATTGTCTTCGGTTGGGACTGCGTCCCGGGTGGACATGGATCGGGTCGTTACGCAAACCCACTCAGGAAGGCCTAGCATCCCCAGATGCTCTCTTCGTTCGATCTGTGCCCAGGGGGAACTTTCCAGGTCGTTCCCTAGAAGGCAGTCTACTGGGGCATCGTCTCGGACGGTGACTTTCAGCATGCCGGACACTCCTCCCCACTCGAAGGGGATGCGGGCCATCTGGCACAGGCTCTCGGAATTGTCCGCTGACCGGACAGGGCACAGAACGTGTGGCAAGATTTGTTCTGGGGTCACCAGATGGCAGCGGACGGCGGTTATGCTGGCCCCTGTGTCACGGAGAGCCTCGGCCCGGCGTCCGTTGATGGTGACCCACTGGCGGTACTTCTGGGTGTTGATCGGAATGTGGTCTCGGGGGATCATGTCTTTGTCGCCCAGGGAGGCGAGGCACATGGCCGCGGACTCCCATTCTTCGGGTTCCATAGGGACCTCTTCTCCTTCATCTTGTTCTTCGCTCAGGGCGGCTGCAGGGATTTGTCGACCGGGGGGCCCGGTGGGGCCGGGCCGTTGGTTCATGGGGCAGAGAGGATCATTGGCATAGTGACCCAGCCGCTGGCATCTGTGGCACGTAACGTTGGGGCGGGGCCCCGGTCGGGCTGGAGGGGCCCCCCCTTGGGCTGGAGGCTGGTGTAGAGGAGGCGGGCGAAGACCCCAGCGGAAGGTCTCGGCCTCGGCTGATGCCCGACCTGCCGCCTCGCGGCCGGTGGTTCCCTGGGGACCCTCGTCCGTATTCTCCTGTGGGGTTCCGGTGGACACGGTTGCTCGCCCACCGATCTGCTTCGACCGCTAGCTTTCGCGGCTCGATGAACTTGCTGTCGAGGAGGTGCTGTCGTAGTTCAATGAAGCAGTTGTTGGAGAGGTGGTCCCATAATATAAGGTCGACCAACTGCTGGTAGTTAGTGACTCTGACTGCCTTTGACCCACCCCTCGAAGGCTCTGCTAAAAAAGTTCACATATTCCACCCAAGTTGTACCGGGGATTTTTTTACAGTCTCGGAACCTCTGCCGGTACATTTCGGGGGTGAGTCCGTAGCGTGTGAGTAGGGCCGTTTTCATGTGTTCATAGGAAGTCATTTCGGTGTCAGGGAGTTCCAGCAGGGCGTCCCTCCCTTCGTTGACGAACTTTCCCCACAGGCCGGCGCCCCAGTCCTTCAGGGGCACCCGATGGGCGGTCATGGCCACCTCGTAGGCTTTGAACCATTGCTGGATGTCGTCGTTCTTGTAGTATTCTCTGACTACATCTTTCGGTAGGTGAACCTTGGTGTCCACGGGAGGGGCCGAGGTCTTGGCCCCGGCTGCGCTGTCTTCGTTGAGCTTGGCTTTGATTTCGAGTTCTTTCAGGCCTCGTTCGTGTTCATAGGCTAATCGTTTTTCTTCGAGGTTACGTTGTCTCCGTTTTTCTTCTAGATCCCCCTCCAGCCGTAGTTGCTCGAGGGCTATCTTTTTCTCCGCTAGCTGGAGTTCTCCGTCTAACCGGAGTCGTGCAAGCTCCAGTTCGTGTAGCCGGTTGCGCTCTCGTTCTCGAGCGTCTTCATATATGAGGTCCGCATTTAGGGTTGCGGTTCTTTCCCCCGTCGGGGGTGCGCTCGTTTCCGGTTGTCCATTCGGGCTATTCTCCTCTTGGGGTGGCCTGTCTCGGGTTTCCACCCAGGCTTGTAGGGCCGATTTGAAGTCCTCTTCTGTGTTCAGGCAGTGGTAGCGATACCCATATCTTTACAGAATTGTTTTAGTTCTTTGTGGCTATATTCTTCCATCTTTTCTTTCTGGAATTCGGTAGGTGGATTTGTTCCTTGGGTCGTCATGGTCTCCGTGTGCTGTAGCGGGTAGATCCCTCTCTGTACGATTTTGCGTGGGCTCGGATCGCAGCGCCTGCCACCAATGTTAGAAAGGCGAACCCGGGGGCAGCAGAAGGTGTCTGACTGACCACCCCTAGGTCTACCCCTCCTTCAGAGAAGGGACCGAGCGAGGTTGAGGGGCCTTCGACGTGAGGGCCCTCTCTTAGGATCGTACAGCAGAGTAACCACACCACTACAAAAGTACACCACACGTAGGTAGAGTTTTCAAGCTTTATCTGGCAATAAGTATCATTTCAATATATACAGCAGCTCCTAAGATCTGGAAAGTCTTGTGACAAAGGGGTAAGGTAGCGGGACAGTCTTATAGATGGTCGGTTGCAAGGAGACCCTGCGCACAGCTCTCAATCCTCGAGCTGGGGGGTTCCGGAAGGTTGGGCCGCGGCAGCGCCAGCAGGCTCCAAAGATGGTTCAGCGAGTGTGGACCGCGGCAGCGCCAGCAGGTTCCAAGATGGTTCAGCGAGTGTGGACAGCGGCAGTGCCAGCAGGTTCCAAGATGGTTCAGCGAGTGTGGACCGCGGCAGCGCCAGCAGGTTCCAAGATGGTTCAGCGAGTGTGGACCGCGGCAGCGCCAGCAGGTTCCAAGATGGTTCAGCGAGTGTGGACCGCGGCAGCGCCAGCAGGTTCCAAGATGGTTCAGCGAGTGTGGACCACGGCAGCGCCAGCAGGTTCCAAGATGGTTACAGCGAAGATGGACCGCGGCAGCGCCAGCAGGTTCCAGGTAGAACAGCAAGATGAGTTTGTCTCAGGGTCAGCCGCGTCAGCGTCAGCAGGGCTTCTCGACTCCGGGATACAACTGCCGACCTACTCCGGGGCTGGCCCAGATATAGGTCTGGAGTCCTTTGATGTCCGGACCCTCTCGCCTGGAGGTCAGAGGGGCCGGGATGATGGTGTCCAGACACCCAGCAGGGGGGTGGAGCCAGCGCCCAGGGAGGCCGGAGGGCGATCGATACCAGGCGTCCGGGGACGGTTGGAGAGCCATCGAAACTCCCCTCCTCTTGTCTCTGGTTGAGTGGCCACTCTACCACACGGAGGTTCTTGGTGCCTCGATGGCGGGCTCGCTGGGGCTGTGGCCACGGCTCGGCCGGGACCACGTGTCTGTGACGTGATGGCCCAAGATGGCGTCGGGCCTGGAATGTGGGTCCGTGGTGGGCACCGGACCGGTAATGCTGGGGCGGCCCGAGGGTGCCGTGTCAGTGGTTGTGGGCCACCGGGTGGCGGATCTGGTGGTTTGTAGGTCGTGCAGAGGGGTGCCCAGGGCCGACCCGGGCTGAATGGAGGGCCGATGTGGTCCGGGGCCCGCCATGCGGGAGGGGTAGGACCACGCCACGAGGCCGGGTCCAACACCTCTCCATGGTCTTTATATTCCTTGGATGGTCGGGCAGATGTCAATAGGCCGGATTCACTGGAATACTAAAGCAATTATTAAGATGAAGGCTATTAGCTCTTCATCAATTTTAGACTACAAAAATAAGGAAGACGATCCTATAACCAGCTACAAAGTCACAATGAGATCAGTAGTGGCTACCCTTCAGGCAGGCATCAACAAACAAAACAAAGGTAAAGCCTATTCACCTGGAAAGCGAGTAGACTCTCTGTCATCAGGACTTAACAGCTTGACCAGAATGCAATTAAATTCTCTGCTGCCAGACAAAGAGAAATTAGAAAGCTGAAAAAATACCGGCAACAGGAAACAAGAGCAAAAAGATAAAAATTGGGTCGATGTTCAGACTGCAGTAAAATATAACAAACAATAAGACATTCTGGAGTATGGCAGCCAAGCAAATGGGGATAAAGAAATCAATCGAAGCATCGCCAGTGTCTTCATCAAACTGGGAAAGGCATATCCTCAAATTATATAAATCTAACCCACAACATCAGAAGCCATACTGCCAGCGGTCGGACAGAAAGGGTCAAAAAGACCGAGATTTGTTGGCTCCATCCTCCTCACGGATCGCTTTCTTCATCCAAACCACAGATCATCTGCAGCAATGGGGCCGGACAATATCCCCATCAAAGTTGTACAATCAAATCCTGAGGAATGGAGTAAATGTTTAACTCCCCTTTACCAACACTGTTTTACAAGTGGGAAAATTCTAAAATCTTGGTGTTGGAGTATTGTGGTGTCCCTCTTAAAAAAAGGTTCTAGATCGAACCCAAATAACTACCGAAAAATCATCCTCCTAGACGCCACGGGGCAGATCTTCGCAGCGTGCATCTCGGATCATCTGAAGGACTGGCCATTTTTAAATGGAGTAATTCCAATGACGCTGGCAGGTTTCCACCCAAAACCTTTGGTAAGTGACAATATTGCTGGTCTTCAAACTGTCCTGGACAAGTATGTATTGCGTAAGTCACAACTAGTTTACTGTACTTTTATTGATTTTTCAACCACTTGCACAGTGTGGATTGGCCAACACTTTGGAAGAGGCTTGAGTGTCTTGGGATTCTGCATGACCTTCTTACAAAGATTGTTTCATTGCACACAGGAACATGGTGTTGACTTCAAATGAGGGGAGAAAAGGGCCAATCCAGTTTAATTCCTACGATGAACGGTCTGAAACAAGGTTGTCTCCTCGCCCCATGCTCTTCTCTGTATATATAAGCGACATTCTGGGGTACTTTCCACAAACTAACATTTTTCCACCAAAATTACCGCAAAGAGAAATTCATTGCTTAATGTACGCTGATGACATCGTCATATTAGATCGTACTCCAATCGGCCTTCAAAAAATCAAAATGTATTAAATCGATACGCAAAAGAGAACTTTTTGGTCCCTAATATTTAAAAAACCAAAGTACTTCCCTTTAGCGGGAAAAAGCAGTTTTCCCTTTCTTTGGTCACTGGGAGGCACTCTGATCGAGGCAGTGAAAGATTTTACTGATCTGGGCCGAATTTTCTCACAATACCTGCAAAATGCTTCTCTATTCCAACATATAGGGCGGAAGGCAGAAACCCATGTGGGAGCATTGCAAAGGTTATATTTCTCTTCCAGGAATAGACACTTCCAATCTCTGCTTGAGGATTACCGAAAGAAATCCACCTATTTTTATCATTTGCTCTGGAATACACACAGATGAAAACCTGCACCCAATAAAAGTGCTGCTAATTTGTCCAAATCCAACTTTGGTGGAGGCCAGTCTCAGTTTATAAAGCCCATTCGTTTCAGATCTGATGCCATCTCAACCCAAGACTTAATCATGTTGTGTATGTTTCTCCCACAAATGCATTTGTCTGTTATAACTTGTTCAAGTTTTTAAAAGGTTTTTTTAATTGTTTCAAAGTGCATAAAATTATTGTTTTATTTTGTATTTGTTGACCTCAGTAGAGGTCTGAATCAAATAAAACTATTGATCGATGAGGGTACTCACAACCGCGTCCCGCTCTTGGAAATGATTGGACATGTACTTCTGGGGTGGAAGTGAGCAAACTAGAAGCTTAGCAATACTGTGTGATTTATGACATGCCTGAGACATCAGTCATAATTACTGGAATAACCCATGTCACTTCCATCAATTAGGGACAGAGAAAAGAAATGGGCAGCCTGTGTGCCATCATGTAATGAAACCTCTCACTGCTAGCCCAGTGTGGGGTCCCACATTCACTGCAGGGCTGGGGGGGGCATTGAGGGTGGAGCTCTAGCCCCTTAACCCCAAGCATGCAGTACCTCACCCTCTCCAGCAGAGAGCGCCCTCCATCTCCCATCCAGACCTTCAAGGGATCACCGCTGATAGAAATTACCCTGAAGATTGTTAGATGGATGGTTGAGAAGGTCAAGTGACTAATCCATAGTTCACGTTCTGTTGACAAGGCGCCACCCTTTCTATTAAATTAATATGCAAATTATACATCGTAAATCAACTTTTGATTGAAGTCCATGAAAGGAGACTCATTAAATCTTCTCTTCGGCATGCCATCGCGTGCAAAGGGCAGGTTGGATCTCTGGTACTTTTACATTCTGTAAACAAGGCGCAACTTCTATGGCTCCATTAATGAGAAAGTCACAGGGTGTAAACTAAAGTTTGTTTTAATGTAAACATTGAGCTAAATTTATAACAGTATTTATGTCCACAGGGGACCTCCTTTACACCCTACAGGCACTCACAGAAGGACTCCTAGCTTGGGATAATTGGCTTTCTGCTTCAGATTTCACTATGAGTGTGTAGAAGACCACAGCACTAAACCCCACACTGGTATGATATCCCTTATAGGTATGTGACACAGGGCAGGCCTTGCCTATAGAGCAGGCAGTGCTGATGGGTCAGTGTGTCAGCTATTTGTTTGCTGTTTGTGGCCTGTTCTGTGGTCTGCTGGGCTGGTTTGTAGTGTTGATTTCCCTGATATAACCACAAACATTGCCTGCAGCAAGCTCAGATCCTTGGGCTCTACCGTACCTTTAAAAACACTTATACAGTGTGCCTTTATAAGCTCAAAAGTGCCCCAGTTTGTAAACATGGGCCATTTCTAACTCACTAATGGGGGCCAGTTTCATTTTGGTGCCCAGACACATTATGTGTGAACCCCCACAAATATGTAAACTTGAGGGGATTCACAAACTGAACTCTCACCCTTTCCCACCCTGGAAGTGGTTGGGGAGTTACTACTCAAGATGAAGATGGTCCAGGATTGAAGGGGAGACTGATCCTCAGTGCCTTGAGACCCTCATGGGTGATTAGCCATGCTATACAAACCTTGATTGATTGATTGGTTGATTGATTGAATGTGCTGAAGGAGCAGGGGAAGTGCCTTTTCCACAGAGAAAATCTTTGTAAGTAGAGAAAAAAATAACACTTTAGCACATTTGGACGCCCTTCAGCCTGTGCGGGATAGTACAACACTATACATCCTTAAAAATGTCTGGGGCAACAGTGCGCTCCGATACCTGCAGCTAACGTGGATTTACAGGAACTCTGTTACAGTTACTGCTGCCTCTCCTTGATGCTTGGTCTCTCGCCAGGTTCTAAATCAGTCCCTCAAAACCTTATTTCCTGCCTCTGCATTGAGCAAACTCCTGCTCCATTGGTTGTACACACAATACCCCCAACCCCATGATCTAATTCCTGCTCCATGGGGTGTACACACAATACCCCCAACCCCATGATCTAACTCCTGCTCCATGGGGTGTAAACACAATACCCCCAACCCCATGATCTAATTCCTGCTCCATGGGGTGTACACACAATACCCCCAACCCCATGATCTAACTCCTGCTCCATGGGGTGTAAACACAATACTCCCAACCCCATGATCTAATTCCTGCTCCATGGGGTGTACACACAATACCCCCAACCCCATGATCTAACTCCTGCTCCATGGGGTGTAAACACAATACTCCCAACCCCATGATCTAACTCCTGCTCCATTGCGTGCAAACACAATAGCTCCAACCCCATGATGTAACTCCAGCTCCATTGGGTGTAAACACAATAGCCCCAACCCCATGATCTAACTCCTGCTCCTCTGGGTGTAAACACAATAGCCCCAACCCCATGATCTAACTCCTGCTCCACGGGGTGTAACCACAATAGCCCCAACCCCATGATCTAAGTCCTGATCCCTGGGATGTACACAGAATACGCCCAACCCTATGATCTAATTCCTGCTCCATGGGGTGTAAACACAATACCCCCAACCCCATTATCTAACGCCTGCTCCATGGGGTGTAAACACAATACCCCCAACCCCATTCTCCAACTCCTTCTCCATGGGGTGTAAACACAATACCCCTAATCCCATGATGTAATTTCTGCTCCATGGGATGTAATCACAATACCCCCAAGCCCATGATCTAACTCCTGCTCCTTGGGGTGTAAACACAACATCTCCAACCCCATGATCCAACTACTGCTCCATGGGGTGTAAACACAATACCCCCAAGCCAATGATCTAACTCCTGCTCCATGGGATGTAAACACAATATCCCAAATCCATGATCTAACTCCTGCTCCATGGGGTGTAAACACAATACCTCCAACCCCATGATCCAACTCCTGCTCCACGGGGTGTAAACACAATACCCCCATCCCCATGATCTAACTCCTGCTCCACGGGGTGTAAACACAATACCTCCAACCCCATGATCTAACGCCTGCTCCATGGGGTGTAAACACAATACCCCTAACCCCATGATCTAATTCCTGATCCATGAGGTGTAAACACAATACCCCCAACCCCATGATCCAACTCCTGCTCGGTGGGGTGTAAACACAAACCCCCAAACCCATGATCCAATTCCTGCTCCGTTGGGTGCACAAGACCCCCAACCCCATAATCTAACTCCTGCTCTGTGGGGTGTGAACACGCTACCTCCAACCCCATGATCCAATTCCTGCTCCGTTGGGTGCACAAGACCCCCAACCCCATAATCTAACTCCTGCTCTGTGGGGTGTAAACACAATACCTCAAACCCCTTGATCTAACTCCTGCTCCATGGGATGTAATCACAATACCGCCAAGTCATGATCTAACTCCTGCTCCTTGGGGTGTAAACACACCATCTCCAACCCCATGATCCAACTCCTGCTCCATGGGGTGTAAATAACAATACCCCCAAGCCCATGATGTAACTACTGCTCCATGGGGTGTAAACATAATACCCCCAAGCCAATGATCTAACTCCTGCTCCATGGGATGTAAACACAATACCTCCAGCCCCATGATCCAACTCCTGCTCCACGGGGTGTAAACACAATACCCCCATGATCTAACTCCTGCTTCATGGGGTGTAAACACAATACCCCCAACCCCATGATCTAATTCCTGCACCGTGGAGTGTAAACACAATACCCCCAACCCCATGATCTAATTCCTGCTCCATGAGGTGTAAACACAATAACCCCAACCCCATGATCCAATTCCTGCTCCGTTGGGTGCATAAGACCCCCAATCCCATAATCTAACTCCTGCTCTGTGGGGTGTAAACACAGTACCTCCAACCCGATGATCCAATTCCTGCTCCGTTGGGTGCATAAGACCCCCAATCCGATAATATAACTACTACTCTGTGGGGTGTAAACACCATAGCCCCAACCCCAATGATCTGATTCCTGCTCTATTGGGGGTACACATAATATTTCCTACTGGAATCCTCTAAACCAGGTCAACTGTATTAATTAGGTAGTTTAACAACATCTGGCCGTAAGAGGAGATACCACTTTCTTGGAGAAAATCATTAATTGTTCCATTATACAAAGAGGGGCCTAGGGAATCACCGGAGAATTATCAACCAATTTTAGTGCTCGAGGGAGTGGGAAGAATCTTAAGGAAACATTTATCTTGTCTAGACCAGTGGTTGTAAGAAAAAGACCGGATATCTCCCTTCCAAGTAAGTTTTATGACAGGCCAGAGTACAGTGGAGCAAGTAATGAGATTAAAAATTTTCTGTTCATAATACATCTCCCTTCAAAAGTCATCTTTATTCTTGTTTTTCTTCAATCTTCAAACTGCTTTTAATTGTTTTGATTGCAGTGCATTATGGCAAATTTTGAAGCCACAGGGAGTTCCTAATAAGCTTCTAAGCTTCCAGGTGCATTGCACTCTGAAAATACCACTCGGGGTACCAAGAACGAATAGACTGCCGAGATCGCAATAGAATGTGGCGTCAAGGAAGGTTGTCTGTTAGGACCAACATTATTTAACTGTTATTTAAATGATGGTGTAAAACCACTAACAAACCTTGACTTAGACGTGCCACAAATAAACAAAGAGCCAATACAATCACTGCTCTTTGAGGATGACGTGTGACGTTAATCACCCGAAATGAGTTATCGATGCACTGTCTTCAGCCAGGTTTCAAGTCCATTTGGGCCACCAGAAGCCTCACCATCAATGGTGGAAAAATCAAGTATATGATTCTGAAGCCAAAAAAACAAGCTTAGAGCGACCTTTAGGGTTTATAATAAGCTGCTGTCTCTTGTGACTGCCATGGACTAATTGGGAATTCATCTGGATAGAGTGGCAGCTCCTCCACTAAGGCAGAGGAGCGTCGCCCTACTGCTTTCAGCAGTGCAAATAAAGGAAAAATAAAATATAAATATTAACTCACTAGCAGCCCGTCCCGACGTTGTCCGGGTATGAAATAGAATGTGTGTAATGTGTGTATTTGGCAAGGGCAATTTATTTTAAAATCTCGCGGTAGACAGCATTTTTTGTTTCATTAGAATAGGGACGGAGAAGGGCCATCTGCAGCCCTGGTTGATGTTAGCAGGCGCGTGTAATTGGTGTAGTGATCTGCCGCCTGAACTGGTTGATGTTAGCAGGCGCGTGTAATGTCGTTGAATGAGAGAGTTATCAGCCGCGGGTAAATCCGTTTAATGAGAGAGTTCAGTGACAGCGAGTAGGAGAGGCTGCAGTAATTGTCCCCGCAGACACGCTCATTTGTGGGTTCCCCCGCTTGAGGCCCAGATGCAGGCCTGTTTGATGTTAGCAGGCACGTGTTCCCCCGCTTGAGGCCCAGCTGCAGCCCTGGTTGATGTTATCAGGCGCGTGTAATTAGTGTACTGATCCACCGCCTGAGCCTGGCTAGAGCCCTGGTTGATGGTAGCAGGCGCGTGTAATTTAGTTGAATGAGAGAGTTCAGTAACAGCGCGCAGGAGAGGCTGCAGTAATGTTACTTACCAGGCCTCCAGCTGAACGCGTTTGTCATGTCCCCAGCACATGGCCACAGCAGACGATCTTCTGTTTAATGTACGACCCACATGGCATGAAGGGGCGGAACATAGCACACGCCCCCAGCGTTTCTCACGCCCCCAGCGTGCCCCTTGATGCGGCGCAATTGCTTTCACATGGCATGAAGGCCGAACACACGCCCCCAGCGTTTCTCACGACCCCAGAGTGCCCCTTGATGCTGCGCAGCAACGTAATTGGCGCTTGTATGTACGACTCACATGGCATGAAGGGCGGACACACGACCCCAGCATTTGTCACGCCCCCAGCGTTTGTTACGCCCACAGCCCACGCCCACAGCACAACGCAGACACGCCCACAAGGGACTACTTTGCTGGCACGGTTCTTTTACCTTTTAAATGTATATGGTGTCCTACGGTACAATTGTATGTCTTGCACTGTATGATTGTGATGAACACCACTGTTTCTTGAAAAGTTAATAAAAACAATAAAAATAAAAAAAGAATTTATATGGTGGGCGTTTGCATAGCCTATGTCCTTCTGCTGCAACTGCCCTTTCCAACGCTGTATTGGGTGTTGTGATTGGTGCTGTGGTTCCTGAGATTACCTGCCTCAAAGGTCTGGGCTCTCTCTTTATAATATTAGTATAGATTGTGAATATTTTATTTGTTCCTCCTGTGGCAGGTTGGTGAGGTGAGGTGGGGTGAGGCGGAGCTGCTCTCAGAGCAGGGGCAGGAGTAGTGTTTGTAAAGTGCGCATGAATGTTTGACTGGCGGAGACCCCTATTTCCTGTTGAACCACGGTGCTCAGACCAATCACAACGCTGCATTGAAGCTTTGTGATTGATTTAGGGGAGCCTGGATGCTTCCTGTTACGGACAGAGCGGTGGGATGATGACAAATGACAGCGAGGAGTACATTTTGCCCCCACCCCACTACCCCCAATCCATGCCAGCCTTCACTGTCTGGATAGCGAATTGTTGTGGAACCCCCAGTTGTCTAAAATTAATACTGTTCTGGCCCAGCAAGCTGGTGCAGTGATGAGATTTGCAAATTCCTGTGATAGGTTTGGCTACGCTGGCATTTATAATGAAATCCAGGGTTGCCAGTGTATATGGTTCTTAGATTCAGGGGCACAGAAAACCCCCATCTATTCAAATAACAGGAGAACAACTTGTTATGATGCTTACCATTCTTGGATCGCGGAACAACAATGAGTGCGTTGCCAGCAGATTTGGGCTTCGAAAAATTGAGGATTGCAGTGCCCTGACACATGTAATGTACTGGATCTGAATTTGTTCTCGAGAGGAGCTTGGCTTGGATAAACACACATTATCTGATAAGATGAAGAACTGAAACTATTGTTATCTAGCCTGTTTTGCAAACATATCAATGTTTTTTAGAACATTGGACTGGATCACCTTTGGCTTCACCCGGAAAATATTACCAAGGCTAGTTTTGATTTGAAAATGTGAGGTTAGATGGGCAGGAAGCGATGATCCAGCTACCTAGAACCTCAAACTTGACAAAGGCAAAAGCCAATGTGGGAGGGGGCCCCTAAACGACTGCAGAAACCCCACGAGTACACCAGTGTCTCCCTAAGAGAATAGCTGTGGTGGACCAGACATGGAGGTACCATGTAGAGGGCCTCCAAGCTCTTGTGCTCTCCCTAAACTGTCCTTGAATAAGCAGCCCTGGATTAAAATAATGTCATGGAATGCAGCCAAGGTATCCAAGCTGGTCCCAGGGGAGGAGTGTGGCCAGGTCATAGGTTACCATGACACATGCCTCCTTCAGGCACAGGTCACTTTAATGGATAACATTTGCTATGAGCTATCGTTGCTGTGATGGCCTGTGTCTCTGATCACCACCATCTGAAAAGGGTCAACCCGGTCCTCTTTGGGATCCCTTACTGCAGGTTGTCTCCCCGGGACCCGTTGAGGGCCAGGAGGAAACTACTTCTGGATTGTTGACAGTGACACTTTAATGGCACCAGACCTGGCCTATGTACAACCACTTGCCAACGCATTGTGCTGTCTTTATGGTTTGACATTTGTCCTGGAGGATGCCTCCAGATTTCAGCCTGCGTATATTTAATTCTGTGACCCTCGTTTTAAAATGACTATATGTATACTCTAATTCATTATCTCTGTGTGATGTGTGATTGAAATGAAGTTTACAGTGATGATGCTGGTTTGGTAATTAAACATACTGGCAGGGCACGAGTCCGGGTACCACACGGGTGGACGGCGTCCCCCACTTATTTTACAGGGTGGACGCCGTCCCCCATGCTCAAAAGCTGGACTATGTAAGATGGCGACTTTACTTGCCTGCACTGCCACCCTAAACATTCTAAGATTTTGTCGACTTACCAGTCCATCTTCCAACTACAGGGCTGGCTGTCAAACTTTTGTAGCGCGCGAATGCGCTACCTATCACAGTTCTACTGTGCCCTTTGAACCTTGCCGGGCCCCAACCAATGGACGCTGTGACCTGCGAGAAATCAGTGGCCATAGCAGGCGTCACGGGATTGGCCTGATCCGGAAATTGTCGTGTCTCGCCATTTGTTTATGCGCAAACAAATGGCTTGTCTTGTGCCCCTAAGACTGCACACTACTTTTGCTCTCCCTTTGTTGAACTGAAATTCTTATCTGCACAAAAGAAAAAACACTGATGTTCACATCTCTGCTCTGGGTACATGGGAATATTGGAAGAGGTAATGCGTAAAGTCAATAATTATATTTCTGTAGACAGAGGCGCAACTACAGCCAAATTTCGGGGGGGCTAATAAAAGTTTCAGGGGGGCTGATTCTTCCAGCAAAATGCAGAGTGGAGATGCAGGGGCTCTATGGAGGTGTGAAAACACAACAAAGCCTCGTTATCAAGTAAATGGTCTTTTAACCCCTTGGCCGCAGTGGTAATTCCGCCGCGGCGCTGGGGGGGAAAAGGGGGGTCGCGCGGCACCGCCATGCCCGTGACGGAACCACTCCGTCACGAGCCATGGGCGCGCTGTGCTAATGACAGAGTGATTCTGTCACGGCCCGCCCACTCATCAATTCAGCCGCGCAGGCGTGAAATTGATGCAGTGTGGGCGGAACGGTCACGGCGTGACGGAACCACTGCGACATTAGCACAGCACGCCCGTGGCTCATGACAGAGTAGTTCTGTCACAAGTACGGAATGGGTTAAAGACCCGTGAAGTACTCGGTGTGGCTGTGTGTGCGCCCAGGAAGCTGTCTCAGCCCGGCTGACACACACGACAGGGGGTGGGGCTGAAGAATAGAATTGCGAGGCACGGCGCTACACTGCTCCAATTGGCAGGAAGGTGAGTTGGCTTGTATTTAGGTGAAAGTACCATGTACTTAAGAAAAGATCGATTGTATCAATACATAATCATGATGACAAACTTCTAGGGGAGACAATCTGTTCCTTGAAATGACGTAAACTGATGGAATATGTCTTACAAATAGGAGTCTAATAAAAGCTGGCATTATTAAATCTAGTCCTTCAGTTGAAGACACGGTCGTACACTACTTTGTTCCAACACACAAAACCTAGTTGATTAACAAGTCACTCCATGCATTGGCTGCACCCTTTAGACGCCTTCCCTGTCCCCCTGCCTCGCCTTTAAGGAGTGGGTTGGGGTGGTCCACTGAATGTATTCAGCAGGTATTGAACAGCCTCTGGTTGACACTGAGCTGATAGATTGGAGGAGTTATATTGCTATCAGAAGTTAGTTGAAGCAATTAGGAGACAGTGCCTCCAGATCATATAAGGGCCACATGGTGCTTGCATCGCGTCACAGGAACGCCGTCACGCTGAACATATTTTCAACTGTGGGAGGAATAATATCTTTGTCCATTCAAATCAATAAAACGTGGTGCAAAGCCTTGACAGTCTGACGTAAAATGTCAAGTTTCTGGTACCAGATAAAGCCTAAGCGTTAAATAGACACATTTATCTATCAATCAATCAATCAATCATTTGTATAGCACACTACATTCCCGCAAGGGTTTCAAGGCGCTGGGGGGCGCTACTGATTGAACAGCCAGGTCTTGAGTATCCTCCTGAAGGTCAGCAGGTCTTGGATCTGTCAAAGGCTCAGTGGGAGGGTGTTCCATGTCTTGGCGGCGTGGTAGTAGAAGGATCTCCTGCCGGTGGTTGTTCTTCGGATGCGCGGGACGGTGGCGAGTGAGAGGTCAGTGGAGCGTAGCTGGCGGTTGGGGATGTAGAAGGAGAGCCGTCTGTTGAGGTAGGCTGGGCCCGTCTTGTGGAGTGCCTTGTGTGCGTGGGTAAGGAGCTTGAAGGATATCCTCTTGTTGACAGGGAGCCAGTGCAGGTTTCTCAGGTGGGGAGTGATGTGACCATGTCGTGGTACGTCGAGGATCAGTCGTGCTGAGGCATTTTGGATGCTTTGCAGTCGTTTGATGAGCTTGGTCGGGGCTCCTGCATAGAGGGCGTTTCCTTAGTCGAGTCTGCTGCTGATGAATCTGTGGGCGATCACGTGCCTAGTGATAAAAGTGAATCGTGGTTTAGTGTGAAGTAAATAAGTCAGTTGTGCGTATCACTGGGCCGCTTGTTTCTATACGTATGTGTCATGTGCGTGAAAAAGAGAGAGGGTGGGAAAAACTGCTAAACTAGTGAAACTAAACGTAGTGAAAAGATGAGACCCACCCACGCCCCCCACACTTGTACCCGTCTTGATACGTCACATCCCCCAGGAATTGAGTGGCTGATAGAAAGAGCCACAAGGAATGAGCTGCAGTGACTGAGCCACATATGGCAGTACAAGCTGAGCTACCAAAATCAGTTTGGTAGTTGGCTGATATCTTCATGGAAAATAGCATTTCACTCCCCTATTACTGATCAGATACCCCCACAAACAGTGTCCCGGGAGGCACAGGCCATGAGGGTGAGTGGGCCTGCAGTGGACTCTCTGTCTTGCTGATGTTGAGACCTGAAACCAGAGGCCAGTGGACCATCCGATACAAGTTGTCTGTAAGTGGTTCCTTAGCTGCAGTTGGTAGTCCCATGAAGATATTTTGACTGCAATAGGAGGAGGCTTCTGTTTCGTCCTGCAAAACCTGAAGAGTCATTTGTGTGGTCAGTACTTGTGTCGCGACTTGCCAATCATATTCAACCCTCCCATGAAGCATAGGAACTTTACCATCGCTTTTAATTGGCGGCTTTTAGAAAGTTACATTTTCCTAGCTTGAAGCATGTGTAGGCTAATCAGTATTTGCTCTCCAATGCCTCACAACTACAGATTGCATTTGAATGTGTGAAAATGGTATGAGACGTAACTTTTTATTTCAAATATTTTACAGCAGTTTCAAAGTATTGTAGAGCTTCTCATTGCTGAATAGGGTGCAATGACGGATATCTATTGCTTCGTACTTTGTAGCTTAGTTTTCACTGAAAGGAAAGTATCACTCTAAGGGGGTCATTACCACCCGGAAATGGCACTGTGCGCTAAGGGTGCAGCGGTCCCCCACATCCCATTAGGATGTGCCCTCCACACTGGCGGGCGCATCCCGCATTTCTGACATTGCGGCTGGTGGTGCTAAAAGCACTGCCCGCCGCAATGCCAAAAAAGCAGGTTGTGTTTTTCAATGCACAACGTGACAGGCACCGCATGGTGCCCGCCACATTGTACATTGAAATGCAGGGGGGTAACATAGGTACCTCCCATGTGCACTCCCCACCCCCTCAGAATCCATGGGGGCCCGCTATGGACCCCCAATGTAGAAGACCGCATGCCACCGCCACGAAAAGGCATGTCCCCACATGCATACTAATATGGATGGCGGTGTCTACCAGACACCGCCACCATATTAATAGCTTTTCCACCTGGTCGACTTATCGACCGGGCGGAAAACCGGCAGAACGTCCTTCCATCCTCCGGGGTCCCCCCCACCATTACTATGGCGGGGGGAATTTGCATGCGGGTGGATCGCCACCGCCATGCGGGAAGTGGCAATCCACCCGACACACTAATGGGGCCCTAAGTGTCACACATACACACTGAAACTTTGGAAATGTCACACATAAGTAGGGCTTCCAGTTTTATGGTATATATTTTATTAACATTTCCGTCTGGCCATTTTATCTGCATTTATCCATATTTGTTTTATGCTTTGTGTATAAATGAAGTTGTCAAACTGTACATTTCCATATTTATTTAACTGATAGACGCGCACTCATGCTTTGCAGTCTGTCGTGTTTTAGCTATTCAAGCTGGCAAATATTACATAACAATACATCCACTGTACATACTAGCATTATACCATAAATGTACAAACTCCGCTTTTGTTCATGGTGCCATGTTTTAGTATGCCTCGCTCACAGCACTTAGTGGCTTGACTAATGTAGTTGTACACCAAACTTCATCCACATTTGGGCTGTTAATTCCTGCATACAGGGACCTTAAGTCACAGGCTTAAGTACTGAGCAGCTTCAATTGTTAAATCTTGCAATACGTGCAAATGATAGATCAGCTGCACATGTGATGTCACATTACTGTCGTGATGTCACTTCCTGTCGTAATGTCACGTCATGGAGTGATGTCACCTCCTGCCATGATGGCACTTCCTGTGACACCACCTAACTTGGAGAGTCACCCCACTTCTTTTTTTAAGACTTGTGCCTGCGTTCTGGTGTCAATCAATCAAAACATTTGTAGAGCGCACTACATACCCGCGAGGGTCTCAAGGCGCTGCGGCGAGGGATGCCGAGGATCAGGCGTGCCGAGGTATTCTGGATGCGTTGAAGCCATCATATAAACCAATTGAAAACAAGCCACGCAGACCCATTGATAAAGGGTTTTATGGTACTCAAACAGGAGTCGTGCTGAGCTGTTCCTGGGTAAAATCCTCCAGTGGATAAAAGAAGTCTTCACTTGAAACTCCGATGGGTGCTTTGGCGGTCCCATCAATGAACCATGGAGGGTCGCCCAAGCCTGTCAGGGGCAGGCTTGTGCCGAAGCTCTGTGGGGGCAGCAATTACTGTCCATGTGTTGATGTTGTGTCAGCAAAGGTTAAGAATTTGAAACGTTTATCTATGCCCGGGTTTTCGCAAACATGATATCAGAGTGAGAAATGAAGCTGGAGGAGTCTGCCCCTGTCCTGGGCAGCATCATTCAATGGTAACGCTGCTTGGAAGACCAGAGCATGAGCTCGGAAATGGTGGTCCATATTTGAATTTAAAGGCAGAGATGTATAAGAGGCCTCCCCTTCTCTTCAAGGTCTCCTCTGATTAAAACGGCCCAAGCCGGCAGCTGTTCTGAGCTTAAAAAATGTTCACCTGGACTCAAGATGCAAAAAATGTATCCTGCGCTTTTAGTGATATATGAATGAATGAATGAATGAATGAATGAAGGAACATTTGTAAAGCGCATGGTTACCCAGAGGAATGCCAGGTGCTAGGCATAAATTGCAAGCGAGAGCGTTTTTCTTCCTTGTTGCTGATTCCACACAGTATTATGGTGATTGTTTGAGGGGTTAATACTGAGAACACCAGAACATGGGTTTCTATTGGAATTCTTAAGGGCGTATTATCAAGCCCATTATCGCCGCTTTAGCGGCAGTTTTCTGCTGCTAAACGGGCGATAATTTTTAACGCCCTGCTTGATAATATGCCCCTATGTTTCTTTTGCGGACTCAAACATATTTCTCCTCATTACGCCTCACCTCAGGAGGCGTACAGATTTGTTATTTGCCCAGCTTTACATCTCTTTGTGAATCTGGGGCAGCGTCAAAAATCCATGGGAGTTGTGTGTGAATACCCATCGCAGTGCCGATGGAACGCCTCCTGATCGCAGAGTAAGGCCACGCAGCGATATGAGCATCACCTTACTCAAGGTTTATGAAGACACTCGAAGCCACGTTGGGTGGCTGCATAAATCTAAATGAGAGCCTTGTGTCATGCATGTACCACTTTACGTGGTACAAAAAGTGACCACCGACTCTCATAAACAAGCCTCCTAGCATCCAACGTACCCTACTAATTTACCCCCAGATGCATCAAGCATCCATTTTGCGATTCCTTATTAGCGAAAAATAAGGAATGGCTAATAAGGAATAGCAAAATGGTATGCAAGAAGAAATCACTTTAAAAATAGCGATTTCTTCAAATTCCTTAATTGCGACTCGCAAATTGTGAGTCGCAATTAAGGAATACCTCCCCATTCATTCCTATGGGCCTAGAGGGCGATAGGAATGAATGGGGAGAATTTTCAATTTGCAAATCGTAATTAGAGATTCGCAAAATGAGAATGCGATTTCAAGGGTGCAGGGGTGTCCAAAGGACACCCTGTTGCACTCCTGAAATTGATCTGTGCACATATGTTGCGCACACACACGCCCTTAGGGCATGTGTGTGCGCAACATGAAACTTTGAAAAATGCACTTTAGTGCATTTTTCAACGTTTTTGCAAATTACCAGGAAGTTCAACTTCATGGTAATTTGCGCCCCCTATTAGCGAAATCGCTAATTTTTTTTACTTTAATGCATTGCATTTAAGGAATCTCAATTTGAGATTAATTAAATGCAAATAATCGCAATTTAGCTAATTCTCAATTTGCGATTTTTGCATTTGGGATGATGAATCCTAAATGCAAAAATATCGGTCGCAAAGGGGCAGATTCTGAGAATCTGCCCCTTTGCGACCTGTTTTTTGTTTGATGCATCTGGGCCTTATTCCCCGATCAATACAAATTGATATGATTTTATTCGTCCAGTTGTTAAATGTTCTGTTATTGACCAAAGCTGAAGCAGATGTTGCGCCTGCCAAAGATGGTACCAAGGCGTGTCAAGCTTCATCGATGTTGGAGTAACACTGACTATGCCCTCCGGAGATGCTGACAGGTCATTCTGCGAAAGATGATGTGAAATTAATTGGTTGCGTTAATGATATCATTGAGACACAGTCTGTGCAATACAGATTGCTTCGTAATAAGCATGTGTTTATGAATTTTAATTTAAAAATGTATAAATGCGTGTTTGGCTTTGTGTTAAACACACACCTATTATTGTTAACAAACAAGAGGGTTGTTTCCCACAAACAGTGTAAATGTGGACATTGTTACAGAGTGGTGCTGTCAAACATTTCTCGATTACAGATTGAAAAGTGTAGTATAGAGGAATGTTGCTGCATTGAGACAGAAAATCCCCCTGTTTAGAGAGTGTCACGGTTTTCAGTTTCTGTGTGTGTTGACAAATGATTTACAATGACTTTTTGAAGTCACCCACTCCTCACTGAAGGGTTGTGGATGCTGTTAGACTGGGAGGCCATACCAAGTGCTAGGTGCAATGTGTGTGGGCTACTAGTCTTAGCAATGTACAAAACCATGATGGTGTTAGTGGCAGAATAAATTGTAAAGCAAATTCGAACTGTGTAGTAAATAGGATTGCAGGAAACAGCAGGTAAGTTGAAGATTCCTTTATTCAAGTGCTCAGGAAGAGACAAGAAGCGGATTCTTCTCCGCGGAGGCCCCAAGCAACGGCCGTGGAATAGAACCCTTGCATAAGAACAAACATGGAACAAAAACACAAGAGCATTGGAATACAAGTCAGGTAAGAAAGATTCTATAAAGACTAGAACTACAACACAAGGAACTTAGGGGCATATTATCAAAGGGGTTTATCTCCGCTTTTTTGGCTTTAAAAGCCAAGAAAGCGGAGATAAAAGTATCTCCCTATTACCTAGCTGTCGCTAACACCAGTTAGCGACAGCTAGTAGGAGATAGCGACCATCTTGGGCCCCACTTTGCCTGTCAGTGATATTTATCACTAATGACATGCAAAGTGGGCGTGCCAAGATGTTAGCGGCTGGAAACAGTCGCTAACATCGCTATCTCCTATTACCAACTTTTGGAGATATTCGCGCTGTACATGAGATATACTTATGCAAATGATTCTGATACGTGCATAATATTCATATCAGTATTGGAATTTGGCAAGCAGTGATAACGTGCCTGCACCCAACCCTTGTTACACTGATCACAGCCTGGGCATGTTGTGATGAGGGAAAGCACTCGAGGAATGCTGCTCTCACTGCTGTGTCGTTACAAACACATTGTATACCACTTGCCTGACAACGCCGGGACACCTCCTTGTGAGGTAGCTGTTCGCGCTTTACAAATATCAGTATTATTATTATTATTATTAACCCTGGAGGATGGTGTGGGCAGGAGGGTGTGGACTGTAGGTCTGGTAGCCCAGGGGTGGCCGCGGTGGGTGGACCCCATTGAACAAACTGTGATTCATCTTACACTGAAAACAACCACACAAGCTATAAACTCCACACATCTTAGTTATTTTCAAGAAATATTCTGCACAAAAATATCAAATATATACATCTCTAAAAATATAATATTTACACTACACCTCAAATGACCTCACTTCTCACCCATAATGATAGCATAGATCACAGCTTCAGAAAGAAAGAAATGATTAGATATTTAAGCTAATATAACTAAAATTGAAACTCACCAGCAGCAGGAGGGTTGTGGAATGAGGCAATCTTGGAATATTCAAAGGGGGGAAGTAACCTAAGAAAAGAATCTGGGTTCAAAATTATATTATGCACATAATTAACTTATATGAAAAAAAATCTACTACACTAAAATATGATATTTTTATTAAAAAATGAATGCAAAATTTACAACACGCACACCCCCATTTTATGAGGGTTTTTTAATGTTTAAACTGACATAAACCAAAAACAACTGGGGTGGGCTCTAATCAGTAAGGCTGAGCCGTAATCACTAAACAACCGAGAGGAAGTGCCACTACTGATCTTTCGTTTATCTTCTTACTCAACAACCCAGGGCAAAGACAACTTATCAAAGCTGGGGCATACTATTCAATAGCTTTTTATTTTACAAATTCAATTTGAAAGTGCATTTATTTAAACTTTCATTGTATATTGTCAAAACAACAACATTTTTTAACAACAAAGAAAATAGGGACACAAAAATAGGACAATGATATCAACCATTCATTCCAAAATCAATCATATCACAGTCATACCACATACATTCATGCATTCATATCACGATACCTAGCCCGATTGAATACAGGTAAACAATGGGGCTAGGTATTAGGTCTGCTACCTAGGTATACAATTATTTACAGTGAATTATAAAATGTATTCATTCTTGTGAATCAGATAAGTCATGGTAATTAGGTAAACAATAAGTACAAACAAATTCAAAAATTCAAAGCAACTAGTGTTACAGAATTAACACTAAGGCTAAACCATGAAGAGCAGACGCTGAGCGTGAAGGGGCCTACGCGTTTCGAGTCCCTAAGATTGAAAGGGAATCTCATCAGGGCCAGGTAACTCAATATGGAGATTATCCAAAGGTCAGGGGATAGATGTCACCTCGGATGTATAAGGTGCTGTGTCCAGGCGTGGTAATTGTGGAAAAAGGTCGAGGAGGCCAGGCAGTTTTCCAGAGCCGCGAAAGGGGACGGAGATCTGTTAAGCGTGAAGTGACTTCACGCACGCGCGAGGGAGCAGTGCACTTGTGGACGCCAGTGGCATTCGACCACGAAAACTGAAATTAGCTTACGGAAAGAAAAAAGGAAAAACCATCTTGCGACTGAATTCATAACAGATTAAAATATTCTATTAAACAGAGTAATATCCAGCTGTGAACACCTCAGATGCTTCCTTGATTAGTTGCAACAAGTGAATCCACAGTCACCCTACAGTACACAGTGGATTTTCCCGGCACTTCGAGCACCAAATTCAAGGGATTGTGATCACTAATAGGACTGTGCTGGATTTTAAAAGAGAGTATAAACCACTTCAAGGAAAAAGAAATGAAACCAAAATCGATAATTGTTGCAGAGCCATGTCTGTATAGGTTGGCTGCGAAAAGAGGTTAGGGCACCCCCACCCCAAATCTAGGGTATATATTAGACCATAGGTGTCCAACAGTGCATTCAGAGAGTGAGCCATGTGCAATCCATCCCTAATCGTGCATGTGGCCCACTCACGTGTGTTCGGTAATAGATCTGTACATAAATGGCAATAAAAATCACCCGCTAAAATCAAATCACCCTGCGAAAAACCTTCACCCTGCAACAACTCCAGACAACCACTTACGTCTGCCAAGCTTCAATGGCATGGGTCTTTCGTTTCGCATAATAAAAATGAATTAAAGTGAAACGAAGTGATTAATCAACCGCTAATATCAGCCCTTGTGCAATTTTTGAATCCCAGTTCAAATACTTCACAGCTCCGCAGAGCCTCAGATCTATCAAAATAATGAAGTCCCCCCTTGCTCTTCCCATGCTGGAGCCCTCTGCCGGACAGAGGAAGGTTTTATAACCCTCAAGAAAAAGGTTATTTCCAGTCTCCCATTTCTCCTGGAGGAAAATAAGATCTGATGAATTGAAGCCATCTTTCATCCATTAATTTGGCAGCTAAATCTGCTACATTCCATGAGATGATATTTACACCCCCCCCCACCTCCCGGGTGATACTTAAAAGCTTCTGTGTTAGTTTCCAATATTTGACTATTAGCCGCCATACTACTCACTTCCAAGCTACCTGTGAAGCTGCCGTCCTGACCTACAGTGGTGCCCACTTGTGGCAGTCTGGTCTCTTGTGTTTAAGAAGAGTTAACGCCTTGTTTAGTAGCCAATACAGTGACAACTTGCTGCTTAGGATAAGTAAAACTGCAGATGAATTCAACACAGAAGAAGCTGCCCCCACCATCCACTCAGTCTCACAACAGACTCCACCTGTATCTTGTGAAATGAAATGAAATGAAATGAAAAATTACACTTGTGTAGCGCAAACTACCCGGAGGCCTCGCAGCGCTGAATGATGTGCATTCCAAAGCACAATGAAAGAACTAGAAAGACTAGACTGCTAACCCGGATACCACACACTGACACAATGTGTATGTGTGTCATGGCTTGACTTACACTCTCTCCTTTGAATTACCGTATTTTGAAGTGACAAAGAGATGTGTTAATATGGGAAGAGGGGACCCACCAACATAATCAGACCTCGGATTGCTATGACCACCGAGAAATGTAAGATTCAAGCAGTACCAAGAAACAATAAAGTTATGAAAAAAATGTAATAAAATTGTCAATCCAATTTAGAAAACCAACAAAATAAGCAAAGTGGTACAACAAAATGCTGGAATATTACTATATGACTGAAGGAACCAGGGATATGAACTTTTTTTGTGTTCAAAAGTTTGTATTGGTTGTTTCCAAATAAATAAGAAATAAAAAGTAATACAGACATTGAAAACAGAAAAGAGAAAAACATATGGTTGAAACATATAAGCTTGAAATAATGACTTTAAGGATAATAATTGAATGGGCCTTAATAACCATTAGGCAATCAAGAAAATAACATAAGAAAAGACATATCAACGATCATACATATTGCATAAGTAGTATCAGTGGATTTTAACTTTTAAAGTTCAAAGTAAATAGCACCAGAAAACTACAAAGTAGGAATCATTGAAAATGCTCTTGTCCTTACAGGCCTGAAAAGGGTAATTTTGTGACAATCTCCACGGCCTGAAAACGTTGGGGTGACTGTCACTGTGGCAAAGGAGTCACCAAATAAAGGACTCCCCCTGGCAGAGCCAGCTGAGACCCTGTCAGTGGAGACCCCAAACCTGTGAATGAGGCAGGAGAACCACGCCTAAGGGTCAGTTAGGGTCTGGCAGAGTGGATGAACTGCTATAAGTTGGAAATTCATCCACCTTCCCAAATCAACCCATTAATCTTTTTTCTAGAAGTTTTAGTCCTCCAGCACAGCAAGGCAGGATGCTGAAGAAGGGGAGGGTCACTGAAAGTTGTGTAAATTTGGGCTTGGGCTACTGTTAATACCTTCAAATGTGGGGGAAAGATTTGGATTTTGGAGCCACAGAGTTTGTTATGTTGTTTGAATGAATTAGTCACCTTTTTTTTTTCGTTACAGATTTCCTCTTTGGACAGAAACTTTACTTGAGGAGAGCTTCAGGCGGTTGAAGACTTATTTTAAGCAGTCCTGGTCCTCAAGAGATAAAAAAAATGACAAACCTTCCCTGATGGAATATGCTGGGAGATTCACTCCTGGCATCGCCTTCAAACTCCCAGGTTTCCAGGAAAAGCTATTAGGATTCAAATCTCCATTTCACCAGGGCTCCCACAGCTTCCAGAAATGTCCACTCCTAACTGGGCATCTGGGGTCACATCAGGAGAGGGCATGCAAATGTATTTCTTTCATGCACAGCACATGCATGAACTCAAGAAATTCCTGAGTTAGTGCTTGTGCTGCTGACAAAGGAGTTCAGGAACACAAAGAAGGAATTACTGACCCATGCTGCTGAATTCTGCAGTCTGCCACCACAGCATCAGTGACGTAAAACAACTTGAGAAAGTGTCCCTGCAAAGTACATGGAGGGATCCTTTGCCCCCTGAACCAATCAGCAGCTCTCAGGCCAGGGGCCTGGACAGTGCCAGAGGGGGGCCCTGGAGCTTGGGGTCCCCTCCACACAGCAGGAGGCTGCAGGGCTGATATTATGCCACTGCCATGCACTAACTCAGAGATTTGAAGACTTATTATATGCGTGAAGACAGGAAATCGAAACAGAGAGACCTTGTGTGTCAGTGCAAAGTAGAGAACAGGATCATGATATGGCCTCTGGTCCTCCACACAGCCCCTTGTTCAGTCTTCTTCTGTCCAGAGGCAGTAAAAGGAGACCGCCCAAGTGACCCTGGGGAGAAAGCATCCCAGCTCCCAAGATGAAGTGGAGAGCAGGGCACGCGTCATGCTTCTTCAAAGCAGGCCAGGGATGATCCCTCTCAGAGTAGTGGTGTTCCCTGGGCCAGCGTCAACAGAGACTCCTGTAAAAGCATCCAGCTGCTATTGCTTATCTGCAAACTCTCCCAGTAGCCTCTATGGAGAAAGATAGGCTGCCCTCACTAGCTCTCCCAAGCCCTCCTCTGTCTAGGAACAGGTGTCTCCCCCTTGGGGAGCAGAGCTGAAGGTCTGAGAGGGCTCCCCTGAGGCTTGTGTTACTTAAGCTTCTCTTGACATCACCAGCTGGAGGCTGAGGTATTTCTTTGACACCTTTTCCTGTTCACTCCAACTGGCAGATCCACACTTGAGTGACAAGCATGTATCTCACCCTAGCCTTCCTGCTCCAGGAGCAGGGCTTTTGTTTCACTGGCAGAGGAGGCTTCAAGCTTCATCAAGGATTAATCACCAGGGGAGCCCTGCAGAACTGGTTTATTCGCAGCTGAAGCCCACAGCTGTCACGAAATATGGGGGTCAATTCAGAAGTTCCAGCATCAACAAACTTCTAAGGATGACACTACGTCCATTGACTTCTTTCAGGAACTCACAAAATAATTCCTGGCAGGCATACATTGCTTTACTAATACAGATATTTCGGGCACACATGCAGAGCAAGCTATAATAGACCCCCCCAGACATCCCCTTGCAGGCAGGTACAGTAACTGACTGTACTGCCCACCTGCAGAGGGATCTCTAATACCCTTCAAAAGTGCAGGCGGGTGCTGCCTGCACTCTGAAACACGGAGCAGCTGCTTCAAAGCCGTTGTGTATTTCACTTGAATGCACTGCCCCCAGGGCAGCACGAGCTCATGGCTACTGTGTGTGCAGCGTATTCAATCTAAGACGGCACTCTCACCTTGTTTATGCAGGACACACCTTTTGGAAGGTGCACCCTGCACAAACAAGGAAAATGTGCGGCACTGTGTAATATGGCCTCGGGTATTTCCAGGAAGTTTCAAGTCAATATTGAAGGCAAGAGCCACCGTCGCACTGCTGGCGTTAGATTATTTCCTGTGTTGTCCAGTTTTATCTTGAATTTGCAGACAGGTAGCTTACGTAGCTGTATATTAGAATCGTTGCAACAAGGCCTTCTCAGAAGCTACGGGTTATGTTTGTCAAATGCCCTTTGTTAGCCAAATAAACATTTCAAGCAACCTTTGTTTCAAAATCCATGAAGAACAGGAAAGGACATTGGAGGAGTCCAATTTATAATGACCTCCCCCCCTCCCCCACCCTCCCCCCAGAACATTGGCCCCTGCTTCCAGCATAATCCAGGAGCAGAGGAGAAATGAGGAAGTCATTGATCCAGTGCTCCTAATGAAAATCTGTCTCACCAACGCTACCTATCTCCACAATACTCACCATTAATCATGAATCTATTACCAAGGCCCATAAACCAACGAGACAAATTCCGAGCAACTGAATCATGTGACCTAATTAATCAGAACTATTCACAAAACTATTTACACATTTATATACAACTGCAGTTTATCATTTCTTACCATGGTTTTTAAACATTTATCATTTAATTAAGTCACTAAGGTAAATGAATCAACTAATGGTAACTAGACATGAATAAACAAGACCAGCTTGTCGTTTCAAAACCTAATTTTATTTACTTTATTATTCAAAGTAAGGGCACTTTCAAATAGGAATCTTTATTTTATTAGCAACTTAGCAGCATTTTATTGAGGAAAAGACTTATTAGACTGACATTTAAAGGCAAATCATTCAGCATGAACTAAAGTAAATAACAGTTTCCATCCCCTAAATTCTATTTCCCTGTCTAAAACTCGCTCCACTTAAAAGAATAGTCATTAAAGACTGCTGTCCTTACGTGCGCCAAAGAGTCCAACAGCACGTCACGCCCTTCAGGAATCGGAAAGCGAGAAGCGCCCTCCTGCTCATGGGGCTAGGTTTGATACCTTTCTAACTAGCTAATCTCCGCTAAATTGTAAACTTTTCTTTGCCATCCAGAGATTTCATTGGCTGTCTGCTGTCAGTCCACAACATGTCATCATCTTTTTCAAACCTAGATTGAGCCTTTTCTTAAGCTCCATTGTCCTTTAACATCATGACTTTTAGCTTCCTCGAAAATGAAACATTTGACGAGTAACAGTCCATTACTTCCTTAGCTTGGCATACTTGCCGCTTCCTGTCCTTGGATCTGTCACTCCCAAAGCACGTTTAGCACAGTTCATTTTATTTATTTTTCTGACAAACGTCAATGTGGTAAAACTTTCCACTTCTTGTGCATTGGCTCTTCACAACAGGATTCCAAACGCCAACTAAACAGGCCTTAAGCCTCTTTCTCGAAAACTGTCATTTAAACAAACACAAAACATTAATTAATTAGAGAATTGAGACCCATTCTGTTACCCACCCACTTTGCTAATTATTAACCCATTAATGTATATTACCTGGCTTTAGCACAAAAAGCAGCGTTAATATCTACCATCTTCATTTAGGCCGCAGTATTCTCAATGAGCTTTTGCCACAGAAAAGACATAACATAAGCACATAAATAAGCACATGCCATTAATTATTCAGCCGCATTTAATACTGACAAAGACAATAGACAAGGTTAGTTTATTATTTTCCACGTACTTGCAATTGCAACATAGTGCACATAAATTAGTCCCTCATGTTGTGTAAATGCATTTTAAAAGTACGTTGGTTAATACTTTTCATCTCGTGCTAATTAATACGGTTACAATGTTATCGAAGTTTAACTTTGCGAGTCAGAACAAAATTTTATTCTGTAGCTCGCTCCATCACCATCCATAAACATGGAGCTGATTCACAAAGGGCCTTGGCACTCATGGCGGAGGCCCAGTAGTCCTGGGGGGTCTCCATACTCGGGGCAGAATCTCTTGCAGGGATTCTTCTTTGAGTACGGTGACTCCACCACCACTGTGGGGCCTCACCTAAGAGTGCGGAAGCCCTTTCTGAATCAGCCCAAAATGCTTAAACACTCATCATGATTTGCCAACTCACTACAACCAGCAAACTGGACTACGTCTCCTGGTTATACACACTCATGATACCCAAGAAGATTTTCAAGTGGCTCCACACCGCACTCGCTGACTCGTCACCAAAACCTTCATCACTATCAAGCTGGATTACAGCAACACATTCTATGCTGGGATCAATACTCAACTGACTAGAAGACTCCAGAACATACAAAACTCAGCATCCCGGCTCACCCTGGCACTTCGCACTCACATCACTCCGTACCTCAAAGAGCTTCCCTGGATCCTAATCCACAAACAACCACTGTTTAAACTCCTCACACACACTTACAAAGTCTTACACAAAATTGGCCCCAGTCCCTCAAAAAATGCATAATCGTCCACAAATCTACCCGCACCATGACTCAGATTCCTACTCAATCCTCCCACATACACCAAACCAGATCTGGTGGTCATGCTTTCTCCTACCTCACCCCTAAAGCCTGGAATGACCTGCCACCGCACACAAAGCCTCCTCCTTGGTTTTTCAGTTCAGTAAAAAACTGAAGACCTGCTCTTCACCTTGCCCAGACCCTGGCATGGCCCACAAAGTACACCAAATTCAAAAAAGACCCAAAAAACTTTACTCATGAGAAAGTTTATCCTTACACTAAGGATGATTATATTATGGCTGGGAGAAACCCAGGATAAAACACAGACAGTGAGGGATCGGACACAAGCTCAGACCACTCAGATGGCAACTACAGCAACCGTAACAGACAAAGACGTCCTAAGGGTGGACGCTTCAGGAACCGGGGAGGACAAGTTTTTGGATGGCCCAGACACCGGGTGCACCTCCTTATGGAGGTCCACCACCTTTCTTCTACGGCCCACCAATGTACCAACAACCATCATTCCAACAACAACCCAGTTTGTACTGGGACCAAACACAAGGACTTGACCAACAAAACCAGTCTTTTTTAGGCCAGGGCAGAGGACAACAAAAAGGAAGACCCAGAAAAGGACAACAAGTCCAATGGGCGCAACCTCTAGAAACATCGAGGAGCCACACCAGGAGCATGGGTCCCCCGGAACAACCAACAACCAGCAGGCCACCAGCCTAGTAGTAAATCTTTTGGATACTGTTATCACTGAAACACAGAAAATAGTCCTTGAGAGAGGACTGGGGTTTGCCCCCACACCGACCATGGATACATTCCAACTATGTTGTTCATGAGTTCATAAGAAAAATACAACTTCAAGTTTTTTTCAAAGACAAACCACTGGTTTCTAACAAAGAAAGTGACACTAACCTTCACAAAAAATCCACCTTCAATCCACCTGCCGCCAGTTTACCAGTTGAGGTACTGGCTTTTGAAAAGGCTGTGATAAAATATGTTTCTGAAATAAACCCCGGAACCATAAAAGTGTTCCACACACTAGTAAAAAGGAGTATGAGGCATTGCAAGAACTGTCAAAGGAGAAACACATTACCATAAAACCAGCTGACAAGGGGGGCGCAATAGTACTACAGAACACCAACTCTTACAGAGAGGTATGCCTAATCCTCCTATCAGATCAGAGAAATTGCATAAAGATTAAAGAAGATCCAACTGATCGCCTGCGCAAAGAGATTGCCTTCTTGATAGAGTAATCTACAGCAAACAATTGGATGTCAAATAAGGAAGCAGACTTCCTGGAGAATACAGAACCGATCATACCGTACTTTTATACCATACCTAAAATTCATAAATCGTTACAAAACCCACCAGGCAGACCTATTGTCTCCGGCATAGGCTCTATCCTAGAACCATTGTCCAAGTTTGCGGACGCATTCCTGCGACCTATCGTCCAAGCAACTGACTCGTATCTGCAAGACACAAAGGCAGTTCTCTGACTTCTACAAGATCTACATTTTGACCCAACCAATAACATACTGATTGGTCTGGATGTGGAAATCTTGTACACAAGCCTACCGCACAAGGAGACACTACAAATACTGGAAGATGTCCTTTTTGAAAAACGTTGGGTATACCAGACCCCACGACATGTAATACTTGAATGTTGCCGCCTGGCCTTGACCAAAAACGTCTTCAAATTTGAGGATACTTTGTTCCGCCAAACACATGGTACCAGCATGGGCAGCACTTTTGCGCCGAGTGTAGCTGGACTTTATGTCCACCACCTAGAAAACCAGAAGATCCTAACTGAATCCAACCCACACAATGGACACCTGAAACTCTGGAAAAGATACATCGATGATGTACCGTTAATCTGAGAAGGAACTGAATTGGAAGCAAGAAACTTCATCGACTGGCTAAACGTCCAGGATCCCTTTCTCAAATTCACCTACACTATGAGTAGGTCCCAATTAGTTTTCTTGGACCTCAACATCATAGCCACTGATGGTATGTTAAGCGCAACCACCCATGTAAAAGCAACAGCCAGGAACTGTTTACTTATACATGACAGCTTCCGCCCGAGACAACTCAAGGAACATCTACCATTCGGGCAGTTCTTAAGACTAAGGCGTAATTGCACAACAAAAAAGGACTACAACACCCAAGCAAAGGACCTCTCAGAAAAACTAATGGCCCGCGATTACCCCAAGCAATTAATCTCAAAAGCCAAAAAAAGAGCTGGCAATAACCATAGAGAGGCTCTTTTGGAACCAAAAAACAGACAAACAGATACCACAGAGAACAGATTGATATGTATCACAACCTACAATAATGCATCAGACAAAGTAACACAAATCATATAAAAAACATTGGCAAACCCTGTACAGCGGTGATCTTGAGATCCCCAAACCCATGTTCAGCCACAGAAAGGGGAAGAGCCTAAGGGACTACCTAGTACATACTCGCCCGAAGAATGACAAAAAAAGCCACCAAAGAACCATACAAACTCTACCAAATGGACACTACCCCTGCAAAAATTTCAGTGTCTGTCACCTTACTACTACTACCAAGAAAGTCCTCTTCAACAACAAAATGACATGGGAAATCCGCAATTTCACGTATTGCAATACCTCTGGAGTAGTCTACATGATCACCTGTATTTGCAACCTGCATTACATAGAGATGACAACAAGAAAAGCTAGCACAAGGATGGTAGAACATCGCAGCAACACTAGGTGCAAAACAAAACACCACAAAAATGACGTTTCATTTCATAGAGAAACAGCACACCCCAAATGACATGACATGGGTCATCCTGGAACATCTCAAAAACTGTGACAATCTGGAAAAACGTCTCCTTGAAAAAGACCAAGGATGGGTGTTCAAATTACGCACTGACACCGATGGTCTAAATGATTCTATTCCGTGGGGACAGTTTACAAAATAAGCAAACACATACTTTGTCTCCCCAGACCATGTAAAGATATTAGGATCCGATGAACTGGAAGAACTACTAAAAGAGACACTCTTTTTTTTTAAAACACTATTTTCCCTCTTGTTTTTGGGTCCCTTATTAACTACAAGAGCCAGCGGGGTGGACCGCCCACCAAAGTAATCAATTTCTCAATCCAACACCTTATCTCCAGAGTGAGCGGATAGTTACTTCACTATTGACATCTAACAATAGGCCGCTCTAATCCTGAGATTTTTTCGCACCTTTGGATGCGCACCCCAAACACTCCTATTACCTTCCAGACGTAACTTTTCAACTGGTCGAACACACTATCTCAGAAAAACGCTCCACAATCTAGTGAATTTATACACCTTATTCACCCTGATTTTGGCAGACAATATTTAGATCCTGTGGCTCGATAATCAATGCATGTTTCTTGTTTATCGTCTTATGTCTGCTTAATGTTAACTGGAGTACTTCCAAAAGGGATGCACCATTGGCCCAAAGCCGGCGGCCATTTTGGGAAGGTTACCGCTCTAGTCATTCGCACATGACTAGGCGGCATCACTTCCTTATATACGAGCTTCCTACACAGATACGCTAATATGCGGTCTCGAGGGAAGCAGAAGTAGGTACTCAGCCGGGAGAGCAGAAATGGAAGTAAGTCCATTCTTTTTCAGAAACCACCAAAGGTCAACCTGTGCTTTACATCCACAGTAGACCCCTGCTGCCAGCAAAAAACGGAGAAATAACAATTCTTTTTCTCCCATTCTTAGAATTCCAGTGGAACTCTCTAAATCCCTCCTAATTACCATGAAGCACATCGAAGCCTTTTAAACAGTATGTTCTATAATGTGTGAATTGTGTCAACGTTTCGTATGTTTTCCATGAGGCACTATGTATTTTCGGTCTTGCTGCCAAAAGGAAGTCCCCGCTCATAATCACTAAGGGAACACCGCGCACCACTTCGTTGTTTCCTATTACAGGTTCACAAGCGCATGATCATTCTTTTTACAGGCACTTTTTGTGATCTATGCAAGCAAATTCCTGACGCATGACACGTCCGCCATAAGTACCATGGGGAGATTGAATTGTTTTTACCTTAACCGCATGCGTGCTGCGGTCATTTTTGCGCTGTGCGGCTTTTTTCGATTTACCGCGTTACATGACAAGCTGAGCTCTTCATGAGCATGCGAGCGGCGCAACTCATGACGAGCTCAGCTCGTCATGAGCATGGAAGGGGTTAAGGGACCTGCTATAAGCAGGGTGTGGTTTTCAAACATTTTGTTGTTCTTTCTGTTTACAGAACACTACGGTACATTAATAAATGTTGTATGTATTTCTCTATTAATGCTTAGCAACCAGCATTTATTATCACTGTATATATTTCAAGTTTTGGAGTGATATTCACAGGGCTGGTCCCTGTGATGTCCTGAGGAAGAGCTTGGGGGTAAGCGTGAAACATGTTGGCACACTTCTAGGACTCCTGATTCATTGCATATCAGTTTGACCTAGAGACCACCCCACTTTTAATATATCAGCTAGGAGCAAGAATAAAGTAATTCCGCCCACAAGTTAGATATTTTTAAAATCACTCCACTCCATACACAGCACCACACTACACATAGATCCTCACAAAAGTGCTCTTATGAATCTCGCAAGTCGCAGCACGCCTCAACCCGCAGCGGGTTGGATGGACCCTATGATGAAGCATGTCACCGTGGGGAAACCCTGGTGAGTGAGGGGTCTCAAGAAAGGACATTTTTCCTTTCTGGATCACATCAGACACCAATTGATGCAAATCCATCTATACAGCTAGGTTCGTTATCCGTATCCCGGATTTTTTTGTATGTACTACTGTAAACAGGAGGGTGAACCTAGCAAATCCCTCTACCTCCTCTGCATTTTTTGAACGGCCCATAATGCTTAGCACTAGGATGGCCTCCTGGATGAGTTGTATGCTATACAAATACACATAACATAACATGTAACAAATAAACCTGGCCTCCTTCCACCCAGCCACAGTAACCAGAACATATAACCTTATTAACTTCACTTTCAAATAAATGCCTGGCCTCCCGCCATCTTCTGTATCACCCCTGCTCAAAGACACCCTCTCTGCTTTCACACTGAGAGCTGGGAACTGGCACCCTGCTGACAGCTGGTCTGGGAGAGCCACTTGTGAGTGCGGCTTGTTTCGTCCAGTTGGTGCGGATCAGCAGAGGCCTGCACTGACTGGGCGAGACAGCTGTTCTTCTAGGCACCGCACTGATGTGTTATTTCACCGCTATCAGCTTTATGGAGAGCCACAAGTGGAGGAAGACAGGGTCAGATAGTCCTTTTATTTCACTGTGCATGTTCTCTGTGGGGAGGAGCACCTGGAGTCTGGTTTGGAATACCTCCACCCCCCCCTCCTTGTGCCACTGTTACTCTCACCATCAGCATCACAAGATTAGCTGCAGCTGGCATGATGGATCTGGTGACTTAGTGGACAAATGCGTCCACTGTAGAGGCCTGTGTTTGACATCATGCTACCAGTGAGTTGGGTAACAATAAACATCTGTTATTCAGTGCCAAGATACCCTTGGGTGAACGTGCGCTTTACAAATACACGTTATGTTATGTGGAGGCCTCAAGAGAGAGGGAAAGGGAGGGAGGAGGAAAATAGAAAGAAAGTGATCAGAGGGAAGAGAGAGAGAGAATGGATGGATGTGAACTACTGGATTTCAATGCAGATGTTACTCAATAGATGCTTTCTATGAATGCCATATGTAAGAGAGGTGATCTCATGGGTTAAGTCAGCAGGCAGTCTGGTATCCTGGGGGGAGCATGTCTGCCTTTGCCTCCATTCTATAATAGGAGTTATTCACAAGCAGAATAATCCTCACTAAGACTTCCTACCTTTTGTTCTCTTGACTTTGATATGTTGTTCCTGGCAGATTGTCCAACAGGCACATTGACATAAGTTAATGGCTTGCCTTACCAGTTCAAGCTAATTATTGTACTATTTTCAGATGGAAAAATATGAATAATTTAATGAATTACATATGCAAAGTCACGGATTGTGATTAAAATTCTTCTGGATCATTACATGGTTAGAGAATGAACGCATGCATCCTAATGCTGTTTGCATGTGTTAGGCTCATAGACTCGCAGAAATAGCCTTATACACAAGGGTGAACCACTTTTTAAATTCTGAAATGTTGCTTTTGCACTTGTGAAGGATTGACTCTTATGAAAGACCAGATTCACTATTGTATTCACAGAACACAGAACGGCAACCACATTCACTTTGCTGTGCTGCACTGTGTTGCAGCATGGTGCAGAGATCGGTGTGCACTGGCTAGCACAGGTTTTTCAAGGGAGGTATAACTGTCCAGTACAAATTCAAATGCCAAAACAAACTCGGAAGAATTCCAAGAACCCCCACCACACCTCCACATCCCACCTCCAACCTGTGGGAACAGCTCAGGTGCATGCTGCTCAACGTCCGTTCCCTCTGCAAGTATGCAACTGAAATCTGGGACAACATAACCACCGACAGCCTTGGCATAATGTTTATCACTGAGACCTGGCTCACACCATTCACTGCACCTGATATCATGACTGCAATGCTCCATGGATACACGATGATACACAAAGATCGGGCCAACAAACAAGGAGGCAGCAAGACCATCATCCACAAGGAGACCCTCCTATGCACCACCACCGAAGACGATATCGCATCTATCATAGAACACTTCAACTTCCATATCTGAATCAATGCGAACACTGCCATAAGAGGAAACCTTGCATACAGGCCCCCAGGCCCCTGCCCTGACTTCTGCAACTCATTCTCAGAACTAATCGCCCCCGTGGCAATCAACTCCAAGCACTACGTCTTCCTCGGCGACCTCAACTTCCACCTCGATGAACCCAATGACACCAACTCTGCCAACCTCTTGGAAAGCATGAGCAACATTGGATTCACACAACTGGTCACCAGCCCCACATACTGTGCAGGAAACACCATTGACCCTATCTTCATGGGCAGAGAATTAATCAAATTCAGCCACACCACCAAACTCACCTGGACTGAAAACAGCATTTACCACGGCTCCATTGTTGTCTCACCACGACACATCCCCACTCCCACCACACACATCTGCCACAATTGGAGCTAAATCACCAAGACCCAATGGACTACCGCCCTCAACATCACCAGCAACCTGTAGCTAGCCATCTAAAATGTCTTTGACTGTGTGATGTATTCCTATAGGTTCTGGATCGATCCCCCTATTCCTGACCCTATTCTGGTTAACAAACTAACAAGTTAACTAGCAGCCATCCCATGAGGCAGAAAACCCCCATGATGCAGGAACCGTTATCTGATAAAGCCACACTACGGCACAGGAACGCGTTATCTGATTAGGTCATAACGCTTGCCATCTAATTAGACAAGCGATATTCCTCCAGCCCCTGATAAGGCATACGGAGTTCTCAAAACAAATCAAACCTATGACAGACCTGGGAAAAACCCTGCGGCCATTGTTTTGATTTCACCGAGAACTTCAGCAAAAGAATGTGCTAACGACCTGGTCGTATGACATCCTTATTGACGTATCTATGTCCATCCTTACGTCAATCTCGGCACCTTAAAGGTATAAATATTACCGATATTGCCCTACGCAAACACACGCGGTGGTGACGAGATCGGAGCAGCCAGACTTGCCGAAGCCCAGAGCAGAGCAGACCCCGCTGGCGCAGCCCCGCCTTCTTGACGCGCTGAGGACGAGCAGCTGCTTTTTTCTCCTGCCGAGAAATCCAGCTTCGGCGCATCCGGGTAGCCCTCGCAGGCAGCCTGGAATATCGAGACCAGAGACGAGAGATACCATCCCTCATTCATCCTAGATTCCAGGTACAGAACTGAATAACCCCTTGCAGAGAATTCTTTAGTCAGTCACTTGGCAAAACAAACTTAACTTAAACTGTAACTTTCTATTCCCGCCCACGTATTAGGCTTAGGTCAGGTACACGGGGTAGGCGTAGTTAGAAACACCAGTTGAGTACGATTAGTCAAATGTATATGTGTATGTATTCATTTTATTCATTTTAAACCTTCATATGGCTTAGAAACCATATCAATGTTTTTACAGTATTATTTTATACTTCTGCTTTTAATGTATGCACTTTACTTAACCATAAGTATTGCAATAATATCGATCCATTTCTCTTGTATGAGAAAAGAGACTGATCAATAAATAACATCTTTTATTGAACACGCCCGTCTCTTCCTTTTCTCTACAATCTGATGAGACTAAGAATGCACGTACTGACTGAGTAAAATAAATTGCCTTTTGTTCACACGACTCTCGAGATACACTCTTGATTAGGGGAGAGCAAAGTTGTCATGTTCTATGGTTGTCAGAAACTAAATCCCTTCTTGTCTATCCAGGGAGGTTCAACTCCTCCTTGCCTATTCGAGAAAGTTTCTAGTGAACTCTGAGCTAGCTGGCAAACCCAAAACTTTAAGTCTAATATCGACAGTAGTAGACCTAGTTAACGTCTGGTCTGGGCCTATACTATTGAAGGTATTATTCCAATGCGCAGAGCCTATTGGGATAATAGGAACTACACTACATGGCGCCCAACGCGTTTGGAAGGGCGATAAAACTAACGTAAGACATTTAGAGTAACTCAGTCGTGCTTTCTCACTCAGACCCCTTTTTCCCATAATACTCCAAAGACGTCTGGAGTGGGTAAAAGGTAATATCCGCCAAACCTCGCAGGAGGAAACTCCTATGTATGGTACTTGGTTTAGTCAACGTTGAAGGATACACCGTTCCAAAATATTGTGCATCTAATCTTTGTTTCCATAAGAAACCTGATCTGCAAACAAAAGAAATAACATTCCTGTCGGTAAAATGGGAGACAGTGATGATGAAAGAGAGGCAGTTAGATTAGCAGCTGAAATAGTAGCAGCTGATACTGCTATACAAGAAGCTGACCAGGATATCCCGGTCATCAAAAGGAAATCTATAACTTTAAAACTTATAGAAAATGGACTGACACCTAGAGGTGGCACAGTCATATTCGTAATTGAGGCACACGAATATCGGCAGACAGAGGTGTACTATTCATGGATAAATTTTCCAGCAGCAAATGCTGTAACAAAGTACTTCCACTATTACAAAACAGAGGAACCTCCTGAAGAGTATACTCCTTTCGAGGAGGTGGAAGTACTACTTAAATTTCAAGAGCATCTGCTCTTATTTAATGGCGCCCTAAAACATAATAATCACATCACCAGGCTCGGTCCCTTAGGTAAGTCCAGTGGGTCGCTCACTACTTATCCTACCAGCGTGTAGCCCCAGTGCGTTCTGGTCCTTGTAGTCAGCATCAGCGGGTGCGCCTCTGCCCGGGTGTCGATGAAAAAATCAATCGCGTTGGCCATCCCTGGACACGTGTTTCGAGGTTGTTGCCTCTCGTCAGCAGGGAGTAGGAGTGTGTGAAGGGGTGCTGCGTAGGCTGCCAAAAATATTTTCGGGTCTGGTACCGCTCGTGGCACGTAGGAGCGCAACCCGGGCTCGTCAGCCCCACCGGCTCAAGGGAGCCTGAATGTAAAGTAAGTCCAGTGGGTCGCTCACTACTTATCCTACCAGCGTGTAGCCCCAGTGCGTTCTGGTCCTTGTAGTCAGCATCAGCGGGTGCGCCTCTGCCCGGGTGTCGATGAAAAAATCAATCGCGTTGGCCATCCCTGGACACGTGTTTCGAGGTTGTTGCCTCTCGTCAGCAGGGAGTAGGAATGTGTGAAGGGGTGCTGCGTAGGCTGCCAAAAATATTTTCGGGTCTGGTACCGCTCGTGGCACGTAGGAGCGCAACCCGGGCTCGTCAGCCCCACCGGCTCAAGGGAGCCTGAATGTAAAGTAAGTCCAGTGGGTCGCTCACTACTTATCCTACCAGCGTGTAGCCCCAGTGCGTTCTGGTCCTTGTAGTCAGCATCAGCGGGTGCGCCTCTGCCCGGGTGTCGATGAAAAAATCAATCGCGTTGGCCATCCCTGGACACGTGTTTCGAGGTTGTTGCCTCTCGTCAGCAGGGAGTAGGAATGTGTGAAGGGGTGCTGCGTAGGCTGCCAAAAATATTTTCGGGTCTGGTACCGCTCGTGGCACGTAGGAGCGCAACCCGGGCTCGTCAGCCCCACCGGCTCAAGGGAGCCTGAATGTAAAGTAAGTCCAGTGGGTCGCTCACTACTTATCCTACCAGCGTGTAGCCCCAGTGCGTTCTGGTCCTTGTAGTCAGCATCAGCGGGTGCGCCTCTGCCCGGGTGTCGATGAAAAAATCAATCGCGTTGGCCATCCCTGGACACGTGTTTCGAGGTTGTTGCCTCTCGTCAGCAGGGAGTTGGAATGTGTGAAGGGGTGCTGCGTAGGCTGCTAAAAATATTTTCGGGTCTGGTACCGCTCGTGGCACGTAGGAGCGCAACCCGGGCTCGTCAGCCCCACCGGCTCAAGGGAGCCTGAATGTAAAGTAAGTCCAGTGGGTCGCTCACTACTTATCCTACCAGCGTGTAGCCCCAGTGCGTTCTGGTCCTTGTAGTCAGCATCAGCGGGTGCGCCTCTGCCCGGGTGTCGATGAAAAAATCAATCGCGTTGGCCATCCCTGGACACGTGTTTCGAGGTTGTTGCCTCTCGTCAGCAGGGAGTAGGAATGTGTGAAGGGGTGCTGCGTAGGCTGCCAAAAATATTTTCGGGTCTGGTACCGCTCGTGGCACGTAGGAGCGCAACCCGGGCTCGTCAGCCCCACCGGCTCAAGGGAGCCTGAATGTAAAGTAAGTCCAGTGGGTCGCTCACTACTTATCCTACCAGCGTGTAGCCCCAGTGCGTTCTGGTCCTTGTAGTCAGCATCAGCGGGTGCGCCTCTGCCCGGGTGTCGATGAAAAAATCAATCGCGTTGGCCATCCCTGGACACGTGTTTCGAGGTTGTTGCCTCTCGTCAGCAGGGAGTAGGAATGTGTGAAGGGGTGCTGCGTAGGCTGCCAAAAATATTTTCGGGTCTGGTACCGCTCGTGGCACGTAGGAGCGCAACCCGGGCTCGTCAGCCCCACCGGCTCAAGGGAGCCTGAATGTAAAGTAAGTCCAGTGGGTCGCTCACTACTTATCCTACCAGCGTGTAGCCCCAGTGCGTTCTGGTCCTTGTAGTCAGCATCAGCGGGTGCGCCTCTGCCCGGGTGTCGATGAAAAAATCAATCGCGTTGGCCATCCCTGGACACGTGTTTCGAGGTTGTTGCCTCTCGTCAGCAGGGAGTAGGAATGTGTGAAGGGGTGCTGCGTAGGCTGCCAAAAATATTTTCGGGTCTGGTACCGCTCGTGGCACGTGGCTCAAGGGAGCCTGAATGTAAACGCTGGTAGGATAAGTAGTGAGCGACCCACTGGACTTACTTTACATTCAGGCTCCCTTGAGCCGGTGGGGCTGACGAGCCCGGGTTGCGCTCCTACGTGCCACGAGCGGTACCAGACCCGAAAATATTTTTGGCAGCCTACGCAGCACCCCTTCACACATTCCTACTCCCTGCTGACGAGAGGCAACAACCTCGAAACACGTGTCCAGGGATGGCCAACGCGATTGATTTTTTCATCGACACCCGGGCAGAGGCGCACCCGCTGATGCTGACTACAAGGACCAGAACGCACTGGGGCTACACGCTGGTAGGATAAGTAGTGAGCGACCCACTGGACTTACTTTACATTCAGGCTCCCTTGAGCCGGTGGGGCTGACGAGCCCGGGTTGCGCTCCTACGTGCCACGAGCGGTACCAGACCCGAAAATATTTTTGGCAGCCTACGCAGCACCCCTTCACACATTCCTACTCCCTGCTGACGAGAGGCAACAACCTCGAAACACGTGTCCAGGGATGGCCAACGCGATTGATTTTTTCATCGACACCCGGGCAGAGGCGCACCCGCTGATGCTGACTACAAGGACCAGAACGCACTGGGGCTACACGCTGGTAGGATAAGTAGTGAGCGACCCACTGGACTTACTCGGTCCCTTAGGTAGACCAGGAGCAACGTGGCCGGTCCTAGCCGGATACACACCACATCCAGACATCGAAAGAATGCCTGCACCAGAGCTTTTAACACAGCTAAAACAATTAATAAAAGTACATAGACAATTAGTCCAATATGTGATGCGGACTTCAACAATTCAACCAGCAATTAAAATTCCACAGCTGACCCCTCACCAGGGGAACACAAATAAAATTACACCACAGAACATACAATCCTGCCTAGGTAAAGTACCAGCTAAACGGGAACAAATACCATTCTGGTTAGCACAAAAAATCACCCAAATAGAGGCTGTGTTTCCAGACACCACCCCGTTAGAAACACACAGGATTCTGACTATCTGTCTTCCAATGGGAATCGCACCACACGTGGAGGACTGTGACACTTGGGGTACAGTCTTTGCTTCCATCTACACAAAAACGCACGGTGTTCCATCCATTTCGGTAATACCAGATTTGCTAAAACAAATTCAAGACGAATACGGTCCAGAACCCGCTTTAACTCTTGGTATGAAATTACTAAAAGACTTCAAGCAGGTCTCGGCTATATTATTAGCCAACATAAAGGGAGAAGCAGCAAACGTGGCGATCCGCCAGAGGTTAAAGGAGACAGATATAGCAGACCAACCAGCTGAGATTGCCAGAATCATAGAAAAATCCTATGAGGAACTAGGTAGAGATAGTTTAGGTGGAATACCAGTAAAACCACCACTGATTGAAAGTCCTGAAAAAATATTTTTTAATAATAATTCAACATCACAAAAAAAGAGCTGGGATGGAAATAAACAATCCAATCCTAAAGAAAAGAAATTCCAGTCCAGAGGAAGGTCTCCTAGGCGAAGAGAAAAATCTCCGAACCAAAGACACAGGTCACCCCAGAGTGACCCCGCTGGGAAAAGATATAACCTTAGAAATAGGGATAATATAAAGAAGCCTGATAGATATCAAGACATTGATACACGTCCCTCTCAATCTTTTCAGACTTCCTCGCTGAAATCGGAAAGAAGAGGACGATCAGAACAAAGAGAAGAGCACGCCAAGTCCAAAGACAAGGAACCTGCTCATCTAAAAAAGAAACTACAATTTCCAAAAAAGAAGGTAGCCAGTATCAAGGTAGTTAACAATGCCGAGAATACTGAGGACACAACTGAAAAACGGAGAATGGGCTCAGACAATGCTAGACAGCGCAGCAGAAGTGAGCATAGCTCGCAAAGTCCTTATGAATCATCTGGAGACAGTGGACACGAATGAATATCTTCAAGTGGAAACTGCAGACACCAGAGTTAGCAAACCTCACAAAATATATGAAATAACATTACGTATAGAGGGGGATAAGACTAGAAAAATAAGGGGACTATTTTGGGATAATCTCTCCAAGGGCTATGACATCCTTCTAGCTGAAAAAGACTGGCCACCAGAGTTTGTCAGGGAGTGCCCTCATGGCGAAGAAATAATTATGCCTGCCTTCTCAAATCATATCCCAATTCATAAAAAATATACACTTGCTAGAAAGTGGGCAGTAGCTCTAGCTCATGCTTTATATAAAAATCATGTAGGATGGGATGAGGACTCTCCTCCTCACAAAATCCAGTTAAAATCACAACCTACTGCACAAAGGCAGTACCCAATTAAGCAAGAAGCTAAAAAACAGGTAAAAGAAATACTAGATCAGCTAGAATACCAGGGGGTGATTGAAACTTGCACCTCACAAATGAACAACCCTTTGTTTCCGGTCTCCAAACCAGACAACTCATATCGTCTAGTTTTGGATTACCGACACCTTAACTCATGTTGCAAAACTTTTGCAGTACAAAACTCGCATAGTGCTGCACTAATGAATAACATAGTGCGCAAAAAATACAAAACAACATTAGACATCTCTAATGGATTCTTTTGTCAAAACATAGCAGCAGAGAGCAGATATTTGTCTGCGTTCTCAATAAATGGCACTCAAAAACAATTCTCTCGGTTAGCCCAGGGGTACAAGAACAGCCCGGGAGTATTCTCAGCGAGAGTAACAGAATTACTACAAACATATGATGACGAAGCATTATCGTATGTCGACGACATATACTTAACAGATGATGACTTGGAGACTCACTTGAAGAGAGTGAACACCATAATACTTGGGTTTGCAGCAGAGGGTTACAAATTCAACTTTAAAAAATCCAGAATTGCCCATCTAACAGTCCTGTTCCTAGGATATGAATTATCAAGTGAAGGCAAAAGCCTGGCTGACAATTTCCTAGAGAAATGTGCCGTACTCCAAGCACCTAGAACACTAAAAAACCTACAGTCAATTCTAGGCTTCCTAAATTTCGGAAGAACATACATTGCAAATTACGCAGAAAGGGTCAAACCCCTTTATGATCTAATAAAACCAGATTTTAAAAGAGCCAATTGGACTCAAATACACACAGAAATTCTGAGATCCTTACAAACAGACATGCTAATTAAAACAAAATTAGAAACACTTGATAACACACGCAATCTTGTGATTCGAGTCATCCCAGGAAGATGCGGATTCACATACCTGACCTCTAATGAGGGAGAAAAGGTACCAATTGCATTCAAATCACACTTGTACACTAAATCTGAAATGAAATTTAGCCCAACGGAAAAAATTCTTACTGCAACACAGACAGCTATAGCAAAAGAACAAGCCCTGGCACAAGGTAAACGAATAATAATCGTGACACCGATACCAGCCCTAGAGGCGGTAACAAAGGCAAGCATTCCGAATGCTAAAGCACTACATCCAAGATGGATACAATGGGCTAATTCTCTTGCTGCAACAGACGTAGCATACGAATTTGATCCTAACTTAAAAACACAAGAATTTCTCCAATATGAATTTGAATGTCCTCCGCCGACCGAAATTCTGCCTCTAGAACATTACGGCTGTATATTATATACAGACGGATCAGCACAACCCGCAGTAGGGGGTAAACAAGCTTACAGTGCTGCGTGCGCGATTGTTAAAGGTCGCTGGCACGAAGGTAAATTCAAACCAGCTATCACTAAGACACAATCTCTAGGAGATTGTACAGCTCAGCGAGCTGAACTACTGGCGTTCAAGATGGCGCTTGAAAATACCGATAGAGAATTCCCCACACTCATAGTGTGCGATTCGTATTATTGCGTTCAGTCTTACAATGAATACTTGCAGATCTGGCTTCAGAATGGCTTTAAGGATGCAAAAGGAGGCACAATCAAGCATAAGATGCTCTGGGAACAAGTAGTTCTATTACAAAAAGAACTACCAAAGACTCACGTGATACATACGCTGAGTCATCAACGTGATGGCGTTCACGTTGCAGGGAATTTTTGGGCTGATGAGGCCGCGAAGGCAGCTGTGCAAACGGCTTCCGTAGCTGCCATCACACGGTCAAAAACAAAAATAGACAGCGAAATATTACAGGCTGTCAGCGCTACAGAAAAGGATTCGATAGAAACACTCCCAAAAGGCTTTCCAGTAAAATACTCATACATAACTGATGCAAACAATGTTCCTTTTGCCCGAATCCCTGGAGTGGGGGATAGGGCAATTCCAAACATGGAACATAGGTTAGGACTGATAATAGCGGCACACGAAGGGCTTGCTTCTATACATGCTGGCGTCTCAGCCACAGTATCATTATTAAAACAGAGATACTGGTGGCCACAAATGAGAAGACAAACAAGGAACTATGTTTTAGAATGTGAAATATGTCAAAGAATGAAAGTATCAACGGTGAGACGACCCGCGCAGACGCCCCTTCTAATCTCGGATAAACCATTAGCCTGTGTTTACCTAGACCACTGTGGTCCCTTACAAAGGGATGGTAACTATAAATATATCTTGGTTGCAGTGGACTCATGCACGAGATTCATATGGATGTGGCCCCAGCGAACGGCTGACGCCAGAACTGTTATAAAAGATTTGCGAGTCTTTATCGGCACATACGCAATTGGAATGCTGCATTCGGACCATGGTCCTGCTTTTAGCTCTAGAGCTTATAAGGAGGCCATGGTCAGCATGGGCGTTACATTGCGGTACTCTTGTCCATTTCACCCTGAGGGGAACGGAATTGTTGAAAGAAAAAACCGTGACATAAAGCAATCTAGAACGGCAAAGGTATTAGGTTCGGGAGCTGGGTGGGTCAAACATCTAATAAGTGTCCAACGTAGTCTAAATAACCTGCCAAGAAATTCTCTGAAGGGATTCAGTCCGTACGAATTATTATTTGGAACTAGGATGTTGGTTTTAGACCTCGATAGTCAAACTTCAGTGGTGAAGGAAAAAAGCTTTGATATCAAAGATCGTTTGGCTATTTTACAGGACTTAAACAAAACAAGAAAAGACCTGAGCAACATAAAGTTGAAACAGCAGCCAACAACCACTGAAGAACCACCACCTGTCCCAGCAAGACCTGTCTGGATTCCAAAAGTCGGGGATCTAGTCAGGGAAAAGATCGCGGTAAAGAAGGAATTTGGGCCTTCTTACAGAAAAGCAGTTCCTGTCTTGTCTATCAACGGGACAAGTCAGTTGTACTACCGCCGCTTGCTGGTAAAAAGGAGAACCGAGTTGTATCCATCGACCTGGTAAAACCACAATCATGTGGCCGATAACAAATAGTAGGCCAAGTGGACTCCCGATAAGTAGTAGAACACCAAGATTTGCTACAAACACAGAGGTTCAATCTAAGAGGCTGATCACATTCGAAACGCCTACAGATCTACAACAAGGACTATGCAACACTGCAATGGAACTTAGACCTCTGAAAACCCAAATAAAAACATTTAGCAGAGACACACTAATCTATAATGAAGTAACAAACGACTATGCAAGAAACAGCAATCCTGAAGCAATTGGAACTATTGACAGATCTGCATCCGGCTACTTCATAAACTTCGATGATTCCTCTGAAGGCTTCACTGAATCAAAAACACAGCCATCAACAAAAACCTTTAAAGATAAAGTTAAAGTACTTTTGAAACAACTGAAAGAAACATATCTGATTTCTCCATGGATTGAATTTTGGGTGGGTTTTGGTGCATTTATCCTCATACTTTGGCTCATCATGATACTAACATTGGGACGCTTCATTGAGGGAAAATATGCTAAAATGGACACAGCAAGTCAGAAAATCAACTTGATCCTCAAACCACACACATCTTCACACGTCGAGAAAAGAGAACTTTCTTCAGTCAACTTCACAGCCAATCCTATACCGGGTGGGGTAGCATGGGACAACACTGACTACGAAATCTATGGTCCGGTTGAAATCCTGAAATATCCACACCAAATTAAGATCTCGTTGAGTGACTTTGTAAAACCAAGCTCATTTGCTGATGATTGGGACTTTGAAAGTATAAATAATATGATGTCTGACTTAGTGATGTCTGCTAAATTTACCAAACATGATTATTTGCAGGGTTCGACAAATTATGATAGTATGTACTGTTATAACCACTATGGTAACCATTTTCTACATAGATCTGCACAACCTAGAAATGTTTTAAATTATAATCAATGGGAACATTGTGCAACCCCTCCAAAAGGAAGCTCAAGAACCGTTTACGACAAATATTCATACTTTTCAGGTTTTAACATAAGTAATGCTGAAACATTTTATTTCAAATTGTCAAATAAGACAGGGACAAAGACCATGATAACAAACACGAAATTGATATATTCAGACTCATTCTTTGAACAAATGAATACTTTTGGTTTTGATTATTGGGACAAAAATGTTGAAGTAAAAAGTGTTTGGGGTACAAAAGAATGGCAAGTACAGGGTATAGAATCTTTGTTTAGAGCCTGCATGATCCCAGAACAAATTATATTTTTAAATGACACTGTTCAACAAACTACCTGTCTTGGCTTAGCCAAAATCAAAGACTTAAATAAACTGTCTATTCCAAAACCAACAATGAACAGCAATAGCTCTACAGATGAAGAGATAGACGTTAATTATGTATTAAACCAAAACAGAACACATCCAGATTGGAAGCAGTGGTTGATCTGGCCCACAGATACTAATAACTGTCAAGACAGATTCCTGAACAAAACACAGGGGTTCAAAATGACCAGGCCAGACCCTAGATATTCCCAAAGACAACACCCAGGAATAATAACCACCTACAGTGTGGGCAAATTATGCCTTCAATGGCTACAAACTTCCACACTGGCAGAAATTAAGCAACACCTAACTTTACTTACTGATGGTGCTGACTTGCGTGATTTCATTATGGGACCGCGCAAACAGCGTCAAAAACGTTTCATAGCAGCCTCTGTATACGCAGCATACAACGAGGCCTGGAAGGTTACTCAAATTGAGACAGCAGAAAGTATACGGGAAATTGACCGTATTAATTTGGAAAAATCACTTTCTGTAGTGGACAATGGGTTTCTCTGGACAGCATTGTGTCTTCAGCAATCGACATAATATTGCAAGACTTACTGTTGTTACAACACGGTCAGTCCCAATTGCGTTCTATTGTACAGCTTGGCTGGACGTTACAAAATCTGCGTTCAGGCTATGTGCCTTGGCGTTTAATCAACACAACGTCACTTTTCAATATCTTTAACCTTACTGATAAACAAATCAGTATGGCACAAAAGGGTGCTGATTATACAATCCTGAGCATTGAGAAACTCGAGAGATTACCAGTGACAATGTCAGAACGACCTGTCAGTGAATGGATAATACATGGTATGATTAATATTCCAATATCAACCTTCAGGTTTCAATACTGCCAAAAATATAAACAGGCTGGCATGTACGAAAAATTGGGAAAAGGATACATTAAAACAACATGGAACTTGCCCTATTCACATGCATGTGTCAGTAATAAAGGACAGAAAGTGTTTCTTAGTGGCAATAATTGTGCGATGTCACTAAGTGGTACACTTCTGTGTAATGGAATTAGTTTGCATGGAGCCTGTGAAGAGAACTCAAATAACCTTTCACGTCACCAGCTAGGCACACCTGCTACAGAGATAGAACCATTCTTTCAAAGACTCTATAATGGGAGTTACATTCTAATTGTGGACCGCAGATGCTGTAGTCTTATGCCCGGGACTCCTTATCTCGTAACTACGACTGCGAAGGTCAAGTGCTGTGGACGCTTATTGTTCCCCAGCTCCCTTCCAGACAGGGATGCAAGGGCATGGCCCAACTTGAAAATTACTTCTATTCGAATAGATACTTTAAGCAGAATGAAAACAGTGCTTCTTCAGACGCCGACAAGGCTCACGTCATCAAAAGAAACGTATGATCTCCTAGTCGCAAGGACGACTGCAGAGATACATTCATTGTTATCAACTAATTCCCCCATACATTTAGCAGAAATCCTGAATGAAATCTTAAATATTTCTGATACCAGTGGAATCTCAAAAGTATTTAAGACAGTATTTTCGATGGCATTAACACCATTCAAAGCCATACTGGGTATTTTTCCAGATTTCGTCCATTCGATTTTTGGCGGACTTCTCCTCATTTTGGGACTAATTGCAGGAATTCTATTCTTAGTCCTTATATTTCGTTATGGCAAACCATGTCACAGACAAAACACCTGCGACAAGGGAAGAAACAATCCTAGCCATTGGATACCGGGACCGGATATCAAACATCCTGGGACTAACCCGGCTTAGAGACCTGAACATGACTTGGTTTCTTTCATTTCGACCAATGTGGCAGCGATGTGTTTTACCTGTATTGAGGTGCCTGCTATGCGGAGAAGAATGCGTGTTAGACACCTGTCTGACGCTACAATCGGATGCGCCAATGGATGCAGAAACATTGTTGAGTCCAATAAAGGCTCATGCTTTGTGCTGCCCTCAAAGGCTACCAATCCTGATGACGGCATTCGTGGAAGCTTCACCACTATGATTAAGGGGTAGTGAAGTTCAAGATGAAAGCAGCATCGATCAGGTACGACCTTCTGTCAGCGATGTTAATCAAAATGTCAATGGAGACAATCATGCACACGAATGCATGGTTACACCTATTTCCGAGTTAGTGGAACTCTCCCAGGAAGCTGTTGACACCTTTTTCGAGAGTCTAAATGATATGATGTTCTCACCAGAGCAGAAATAGAGACTTTAGAGCAAGCTCATACACGGCGTTCCCTGAATTTGACCTTCAACTAGAACAGCAAAATACCATGAACAATTTTCCCTCCAGTTCACGGACTGCAATTTTTTCATCAGCCCCAAAATATTTTTGCATTTTTTTCGGGACACTATCTTCTGCTTAAATTAAGAACTATTCTTAGAGAACTAAAATTTCTAATTTTAGATAGTTTATAGACATTAGCTGCCCGCTGGTATGTTCATAATTATTTTATTCTGTGATGGAATGGTCTCGAACCTTTTTTCTGTATTAAGAGCCATTTCATGTGTAAATTGTCATATGAAAAATTAGTGATAATGTATAGATATGCGTGATTACTTTAGCATTATTCTGCAGCTTGAGTGCATATATTACATATGACTGTTTTTTCCGTATATTTGATAATTTCAAAATGCATTTATGTATTTTGGGGTGGTAAGGTATACACGATACTCTACAGTACGTTTTACTATGCATAGATTAGTAAATATGTCCATAGTTAGCGTGGAGTGGGTGTGATGTATTCCTATAGGTTCTGGATCGATCCCCCTATTCCTGACCCTATTCTGGTTAACAAACTAACAAGTTAACTAGCAGCCATCCCATGAGGCAGAAAACCCCCATGATGCAGGAACCGTTATCTGATAAAGCCACACTCCGGCACAGGAACGCGTTATCTGATTAGGTCATAACGCTTGCCATCTAATTAGACAAGCGATATTCCTCCAGCCCCTGATAAGGCATACGGAGTTCTCAAAACAAATCAAACCTATGACAGACCTGGGAAAAACCCTGCGGCCATTGTTTTGATTTCACCGAGAACTTCAGCAAAAGAATGTGCTAACGACCTGGTCGTATGACATCCTTATTGACGTATCTATGTCCATCCTTACGACAATCTCGGCACCTTAAAGGTATAAATATTACCGATATTGCCCTATGCAAACACACGCGGTGGTGACGAGATCGGAGCAGCCAGACTTGCCGAAGCCCAGAGCAGAGCAGACCCCGCTGGCGCAGCCCCGCCTTCTTGACGCGCTGAGGACGAGCAGCTGCTTTTTTCTCCTGCCGAGAAATCCAGCTCCGGCGCTTCCGGGTAGCCCTCGCAGGCAGCCTGGAATATCGAGACCAGAGACGAGAGATACCATCCCTCATTCATCCTAGATTCCAGGTACAGAACTGAATAACCCCTTGCAGAGAATTCTTTAGTCAGTCACTTGGCAAAACAAACTTAACTTAAACTGTAACTTTCTATTCCCGCCCACGTATTAGGCTTAGGTCAGGTACACGGGGTAGGCGTAGTTAGAAACACCAGTTGAGTACGATTAGTCAAATGTATATGTGTATGTATTCATTTTATTCATTTTAAACCTTCATATGGCTTAGAAACCATATCAATGTTTTTACAGTATTATTTTATACTTCTGCTTTTAATGTATGCACTTTACTTAACCATAAGTATTGCAATAATATCGATCCATTTCTCTTGTATGAGAAAAGAGACTGATCAATAAATAACATCTTTTATTGAACACGCCCGTCTCTTCCTTTTCTCTACAATCTGATGAGACTAAGAATGCACGTACTGACTGAGTAAAATAAATTGCCTTTTGTTCACACGACTCTCGAGATACACTCTTGATTAGGGGAGAGCAAAGTTGTCATGTTCTATGGTTGTCAGAAACTAAATCCCTTCTTGTCTATCCAGGGAGGTTCAACTCCTCCTTGCCTATTCGAGAAAGTTTCTAGTGAACTCTGAGCTAGCTGGCAAACCCAAAACTTTAAGTCTAATATCGACAGTAGTAGACCTAGTTAACGTCTGGTCTAGGCCTATACTATTGAAGGTATTATTCCAATGCGCAGAGCCTATTGGGATAATAGGAACTACACTACAACTGGATCTCCAGCTGCGCTAACACCATTGTACTCCTGAAAACGACTAGCACCAGGAAACCCTCCAAGCATGCCAGTTGGTTCACCACTGAGCTCCGCACCCTCAAACGTAATAATTAAGCAACTAGAGAGACATTGGCGATCCTGCAGGAAACCCTCAGACTCCACCACCATCAAATCTGCCCTCAGCAACTACCACCACCACCCCAAGGAGGTCAAAATGGGCACCCCAACAAAGCCAGAACCAATTGGACAAAAGAACTGTTCAGCATTGTCAAAGAATTCTCCTACCTGTCAGCCACTGAGACCACAATTTGCCTTTCTCAAACCCTCTGCAACTCCCTGGCGGACTAATTCCAATAACAGAATAAGATAGCAGACATCCACAGTAACTTCAGCCCACAGCCTACCGATCTCGGCCTCCTCCTGACTCACACCGGCAACTCCCACAGCCACCTCATCGAATGGACACCGTTCATCATGCCAATCACCACAGCGGTCATGGCCTCTATTAATTCCGGAGCACCAACACACCCCTGCCCCACTACGCCTTCAACCTGGGACAGAAGGAAGTCAGCAGCACTCGCACCAACATCCTCAACTCATTCAACACCTTAGTCACATTCCCTGATTCCTGGAAACATGCAGAGGTGAAACAATTCCTAAAGAAACCCTCCGCTGACCCCAACGAGCTCAAGAATAACCACCTTATCTCGCTGCTCCTCTTCCCGCACAAGGTCCTGAAGAAAGCCATCAACTGTCAGCTCACAGACCACCTGGAAGGACAAAACCTACTCGATGCCATCCAGTCCGGCTTCCACTCCAACAACAAATCACACAAGATGATGGACGGAATGTTGCACATTGGCAAAACAGTCACCCTCAGTCACAGATCTGGGTTTAATCCATCGTTATTTTGCTCACCAAGCCACCCCAGTTCAGACATGGCCATATGCAGATCAGTCTTGACCCTGTGCCTCAGGGGAACAGTCCAGACCCTACCACCAAGACATATCTTCCCTGGACCGGAATCAAGCATCCTAGGACCGGTTTCTGGCTGTTTGCCTTCATCCGCCAGGATAGCTTGACTCCAGTGGCGTAGTGATCACAGGACCCACGTCTGGGCATACCCTTCCCACATAGGGTGAACAGAATGTTGCACAATGGCAAAACAGTCACCCCCAGTCACAGATCTGAATTTAATCCATCGGTCCTAGGATGTTTGATTCTGGTCCAGGGAAGGCATGGCTTGGCAGTTCGGGCTGGACTGTTCCCATGAGGCACAGGGTCAAGGCTGATTTGCATATGGCCTTGTCTGAACTGGGGTGGCTTGGTGAGCAAAATAATGATGGATTAAACCCAGATCTGAGACTGGGGGTGAATGTTTTGCCATTGTGCAACATTCCGTCCATCATCTTGTATGTTTTGCTGTTCAACCTATGTGGGAAGGGTATGCCCAGACATGGGTCCCGTGCTCACTACGCCACTGTAGTCAAGCTATCATGGCTGAAGACAGCTGATAGCCAGAAACCGGTCCTAGGATGCTTGATTCCGGTCCAGGGAAGACATGGCTTGGCAGTTCGGGCTGGACAGTTCCCATGAGGCAAAGGGTGAAGACTGATTTGCATATGGCCATGTCTGAACTGGGGTGGCTTGGTGAGCAAAATAACGATGGATTAAACCCAGATCTGTGACTGGGGATGAATGATTTGCCATTGTGCCACATTCCGTCCTTCATCTTGTGTGTTTTGGTCTTCATCCTATGTGGGAAGGGTATGCCCAGATGTGGGTCCCGTGCTCACTAAGCCACAGGAGTCAAGCTATTCTGGCCGAAGATGGCTGATAGCCAGAAACCGGTCCTAGGATGCCTTATTCCAGTCCAGGGAAGGCATGGCTTGGCAGTTTGGCCTGGACAGTTCCCATGAGGCACAGGGTCAAGAATGATTCCAACTCCAACTACACCTTCACCACCGCCAAACACCTCCACTTCCAGATACAGACCGACCCCAAGATGACCCTCAGAGGCACCCTCATCTACAGACCCCCGGGATCACGCACACAATTCGGTGAGGACATCGCAGACTTTATCAGCCCGCACGCCCTCGCCTCCTCTGACTACATCCTCCTAGGGGACCTCAACTTCCACCTGGAGAATAACAAGGACAGCAACACCACCACCCTGCTGGACAACCTCGCCAACCTCGGACTCAAGCAACTGGTGAACACCCCCATCCACTACGCCGGCCACACGCTTGACCCCGTCTTCTCCTCCAGCAGGCACATCTCCTTCAGCCACTCCACCGGCCTTCACTGGACTGATCACAGCTGCGTCCACTTCAGCTTCAGGAGAAACACGACCCACCACCACCCACAACAGATTCCCCGCCGGAGCTGGAGCAAGATCACCGCCGAGCAGCTCACCACCTCCCTCCGCCAGAACCCTCCCGCCAGCACAACGGACCTCAACGAAGCAGCCAGCAACCTCAAACAGTAGCTCACCAACTGCGCTGACGATCTCGCACCACTAAAGAACCCTCCCAGCAAGACCAGAAGCAAGAAAGCCCCTTGGTTCACCAACGAACTCAAGGACTCCAAGAAGAACTGCAGCACACTCGAGATAGCCTGGCGCCACGATCAGACCTCAGACAACATGACCGCCCTCAAGCACGCCACCCGCAAGCACTACCAGCTGATCCGCACCACCAAGAAGACAGCATTCAAAGAACGACTGTACAACAACGCCCACGACAGCAAGGAACTCTTCAGCATCGTCAAAGAGCTCTCCAACCCCAGCGCCGGAAACAACGACATCACACCCTCGCAAGACCTCTGCGACTCCCTCGCCTCGTTCTTCCACCGCAAGATCGCCGACATACACAACAGCTTCGACGCACCAACAACGCACCCAACCGCCGAACCAACGCCCCCTACCACCACCCTCTGCAACTGGACCCCGATCAGCACCGAAGACACAACCTGCATGATGAACACCATCCACTCCGGATCACCTACCGACCCCTGCCCCCACCACGTCTTTAACAAGGCCGACTCCATCATCGCACCCCAACTGCGGGACATCATCAAAACCTCCTTCCACACCGCCACCTTCCCAGAGAGCTGGAAACACGCTGAGCTCAGCGCCCTCCTGAAGAAACCAACAGCAGACCCTACCGACCTCAAGAACTTCCGCCCCATCTCGCTCCTCCCTTTTCCTGCCAAAGTCATCGAGACGACCGTCAACAGACAGCTCGCCTCCTTCCTCGAGACAAATGGATCCCTCGACCCCTCGCAGTCCAGTTTCCGAGCCAACCACAGCACAGAGACCGCCCTGATCGCAGCCACCGTTGACATCATATCCCTGCTCGACAACGGGGAAACAGCAGCCCTCATCCTCCTGGACCTCTCCGCAGCATTCGACACTGTCTCCCACCGCACTCTAGTACAGCGCCTCAGCAACATCGGAATCCAAGGGAAAGCACTAGAGTGGATCATCTCGTTCCTCACTGGAAGAACCCAGGGAGTCCGCCTCCCCCCGTTCAGATCTGAGGCCACCGAAGTCATCTGCGGCGTACCAAAAGGGTCATCTCTCAGCCCGACCCTCTTCAACGTCTACATGAGCCCCCTCGCAGCCATAGCACGCCAACACAACCTCAACATCATCTCCTACGCCGACAATACCCAGCTGATCCTCTCCCTCACCAACGACCCCGCCACCGCCAGAACCAGCCTACACGAAGGGATGAAAGACGTCGCCACGTGGATGAAGAACAGCCGCCTGAAACTGAACTCAGACAAAACAGAAGTCCTCATCCTGGGATATTCTCCCTCCGCCTGGGACGATTCCTGGTGGCCCCCTGCCCTGGGCACCACCCCCAAGCCAATGGACCACGCACACAACCTGGGCTTCATCCTGAACTCCTCCCTCTCGATGACCAGACAAGTCAACGCCGTCTCCTCGTCGTGCATCAACACCCTGCGTATGCTCCGTAAGATCTTCCGTTGGATCCCCACCAAGACCAGGAAGACCGTCACCCAGGCACTCATCACCAGCCGACTGGACTACGGGAACACCCTCTACGCCGAAACCACAGCCAAACTGCAGAAAAGACTCCAACGCATCCAGAACGCCTCCGCACGACTCGTCCTGGACATCCCCCGACACAGCCACATCTCCGGCCACCTGGGAGACCTGCACTGGCTCCCCGTCAGCAAGAGGATCACTTTCAGGCTCCTCACCCACGCACACAAGGCACTCCACGACCTGGGCCCCAAGTACCTCAACGACCGCCTGACCTTCTAAGCGCCCACCCGCCAGCTACGATCGACCAACCTTGCCCTCGCCGCCGTCCCACGCATCCGCAGAGCCACCGCCGGAGGAAGATCCTTCTCCTACCTGGCTGCCAAGACCTGGAATTCCCTCCCCATCCACCTTCGGATGACCCAGGACCATCTCGCCTTCAGGAAGCAACTCAAGACCTGGCTGTTCATGCAATAACATACCCCTCTCCCCCAGCGCCTTGAGACCCTTCCGGGTGAGTAGCGCGCTTTACAAATGTTATGATTGATTGATTGATTGATTTGCATATGGCCATCTCTGAATTGGGGTCGCTTGGTAAGCAAAATAACAATGGGTTAAACCCAGATCTGTGACTGGGGGTGATGTTTTGCCATTGTGCAACATTTCGTCCATCATCTTGTGTGTTTTGTTGTTCACCCTATGTGGGAAGGGTATGCCCAGACATGGGTCCCGTGCTCACTAAGCCACAGGAGTCAAGCTAACCTGGCTGAAGACGGCTGATAGCCAGAAACCAGTCCTAGGATGCTTGATTGAGGTCCCAGGAAGACATGGCTTGGCAGTTCAGGCTGGACAGTTCCCACGAGGCACAGGGTCAAGACTGATTTGCATATGGCCATGTCTGAACTGGGGTGGCTTGCTGAGCAAGATAACAATGGATTAAACCCAGATCTGTGACTGGGGATAAATATTTTGCCATTGTGCAACATTCCGTCCATCATCTTGTGTGTTTTGCTCTTCACCCCATGTGGGAAGGGAATGCCCAGACATGGGTCCCGTGCTCACTAAGCCACAGGAGTCAAGCTATCCTGGCTGAGATTGGCTGATAGCCAGAAACCGGTCCTAGGATGCTTGATTCCGGTCTAGGGAAGACATGGCTTGGCAGTTCAGGATGGACTGTTCCCATGAGGCACAGGGTCAAGACTGATTTGCATATGGCCATGTCTGAACTGGGGTGGCTTGCTGAGCAAGATAACGATGGATTAAACCCAGATCTGTGACTGGGGATAAATGTTTTGCCATTGTGCAACATTCCGTCCATCATCTTGTGTGTTTTGCTGTTCACCCTATGTGGGAAGGGTATGCCCAGATGTGGGTCCCGTGCTCACTAAGCCACAGGAGTCAAGTGATCCAGGCTGTAGATGGCTGATAGCCAGAAACCAGTCCTAGAATGCTTGATTCTGGTCCAGGGAAGACATGGCTTGGCAGTTCGGGCTGGAAATTTCCCATAAGGCACAGGTCCAAGAATGATTTGCATATGGCCATGTCTGAATTGGGGTTGCTTGGTGAGCAAAATAACAATGAATTAAACCCAGAGCTGTGACTGGGGGTCAATGTTTTGCCATTGTGAAACATTCCGTCCATCATCTTGTGTGTTTTGCTGTTCACCCTATGTGAGAAGGGTATGCCCAGATGTGGGTCCCATGCTCACTAAGCCACAGGAGTCAAGCTGTCCTGGCTGAAGACGGCTGATAGCCAGAAACCGGTCCTAGGATGCTTGATTCCGGTCCAGGGAAGACATGGCTTGGCAGATCGTGCTGGACAGTTCCCATGAGGCACAGGTTCAAGAATTTTTTGCATATGGCCATGTCTGAACTGGGGTGGCTTGGTGAGCAAAATAACGATAGATTAAACCCAGATCTGTGACTGAGGGTGAATATTTTGCATTGTGCAACAATCCGTCCATCATCTTGTGTGTTTTGCTGTTCACCCTATGTGGGAAGGGTATGCCCAGACGTGGGTCCCGTGCTCACTAAGCCACAGGAGTCAATCTATCCTGGCTGAAGACAGCTGATAGACAGAAACCAGTCCTAGGATGCTTGATTCCGGTCCAGGGAAGACATGGCTTGGCAGTTCAGGCTGGACTGTTCCCATGAGGCACAGGGTCATGACTGATTTGCATATGGCCATGTCTGTACTGGGGTGGCTTGGTGGGCAAAATAATGATGGCTTAAACCCGGATCTGTGACTGGGGGTGAATATTTTGCCATTGTGCAACATTCTGTCCATCATCTTGTGTGTTTTGCTGTTCACCCTATGTGGGAAGGGTATGCCCAGACGTGGGTCCCGTGCTCACTAAGCCACAGTAGTCAACCTATCCTGGCTAAAGACAGCTGATAGCCGGAAACCGGTCCTAGGATGCTTGATTCTGGTCCAGGGAAGACATGGCTTGGCAGTTTGGGCTGGACTGTTCCCATGAGGCACAGGGTCAAGACTGATTTGCATATGGCCATTTCTGAACTGGGGTGGCTTGGTGACCAAAATAACAATGGATTAAACCCAGATCTGTGACTGGGGGTGAATGTTGTGCCATTGTGCAACATTCCGTCCATCATCTTGTGTGTTTTGCTGTTCACCCTATGTGGGAAGGGTATGCCCAGACGTGGGTCCCGTGCTCACTAAGCCACAGGAGTCAATCTATCCTGGCTGAAGACAGCTGATAGCCAGAAACCAGTCCTAGGATGCTCGATTCCGGTCCAGGGAAGACATGGCTTGGCAGTTCGGGCTGGACTGTTCCTATGAGGCACAAGGTCAAGACTGATTTGCATATGGCCATGTCTGCACTGGGGTGGCTTGGTGAGCAAAATAACAATGCATTAAACCCATATCTGTGACTGGGGGTGAATGTTTTGCCATTGTGCAACAATCCGTCCATCATCTTGTGTGTTTTGCTGTTCACCCTATGTGGGAAGGGTATGCCCAGACATGGGTCCCGTGCTCACTAAGCCACAGGAGTCAAGCTATCCTGGCTGAAGATGGCTGATAGCCAGAAACCGGTCCTAGGATGCTTGATTCCGGTCCAGGGAAGACATGGCTTGGCAGTTCGGGCTGGACTGTTCCCATGAAGCACAGGGTCAGAGCTGATTTGCATATGGCCATGTCTGAACTGGGGTGGCTTGGTGAGCAAAATAACAATGGATTAAACCCAGATCTGTGACTAGGGGGAATGTTTTGCCATTGTGCAACATTCCGTCCATCATCTTGTGTGTTTTGATGTCCACTCCAACAACAGCCCATGTCTGCCTTAATAGCCACAACCGATGGCATCAGTTCCACCTTGACCTCTCAGCTGCCTTTGACACAGTCTCCCATCACACCCTCATCACCAAACTCATCAAGTGTATCACCTCATTCCTCACAGTACACACACAGGAAAACCACCTACTGCCTTACACTTCCGAACCCAAGAGCATCATCTGCAGAGTCTCCCAAGGATCCTCCCTCAGCCCCACCCTTTTCAACACCCACATGACCCCACTGGCCAACATCGCCCACTCCCACAGACTCAACATCATCTCATACACTGACAACACACAACTAGTCCTATCCCTCATCGAAGACACAGCCACAACCAGAGTCAACTTCCAGACTGCCATGACCAATGTCGACAACTGGAGGAGACCCAACTGCCTGAAACTGAACACGGACAAGACGAAAGTGATCATCTTCAGAAAGAACACGTCCCCATTGAATGACATGTGGTAGCTTACTGCACTCGGTCCCTCACCTACCCGTACCAGCCATGCCCACAACCTCGGCATCATTCTGGACAGCGATTTCTCCATGAAGTGCCAAGTCAATGCAGTAGCCTGCTCCTGCTTCCACAGTGCTTCGTAAGATTTTCAGATGGATCCCAGGATAACAGTGACTCAAGCCCTTGTCAGCAGCCTAGTGGACTATGAAAATGCTCTATACGCCGGAAGAAACTCCCAACTTCTCACACAGCTACAGACTATACAGAACCCTGCAGCCAGACTCAATTTCAACCTCCCTGAATAGAGCAGTATCAACCCCCACCTCAGAAGTCTCCACTGGCTCCACATCTAGAAGAGATGAAATGAATGAAATGAAATGAAATGAAATGAATGAAATGAAATGAATGAAATGAAAGTGTGTCTTGTAAAGCGCACTGCTACCCGCACCGCAGGCCTCGTAGCTCTATAGACCGCTGGGGAACCCGTCCTGGCTTTCCCTGTGAGATAGTTCCTCCTGGGAGTCTCCAAGGTGAAACCAGGCATCCCTGGCGTTTGTGAGGGGCCGTTGTGGAGATGAGGCAAGCTTAATGCCCAGAGTTACCAATTGTGGTCCCTGGATAGAGTAGGCACTGAGGCGAGAATTATCGAGTCCGCTGATCCTGGTCCAAGACCCTGCCACATCGGGAATCGAACCCTGGTCCCAGCCCGTTCTCTGCTCTTGGGTCTGCCGCCTCTAACCAGTGAGCCACACCACTTAGATGCCAGTCTAAGCTGCTGACCCACGCCTACAAGGTACTGACCTACGCCGGGCCCTCAGACATCAACAACTACCTGACTTTCCACCAGACAATTTAAATCTGCCTCCCTCACATATGTCCCCGACATACAGACGTGCTGCAGCAAGCCGCTCCGCCTCTTACCTCACCGCCAAGTCCTGGAATGACATCCCAGTCCACCTCCAAACCTCCTTCTAACTCGCCGCCTTCAGGAAGAGAAGCAAGACCTGGATCTTAAACCAAGGCGTCCTACTCCTCAGTGCCTGGATACCCCATGGGGAGATGGACCACACTATACAAATACTGATTGATTGATTGATTGATTTGTAGATTGATGAGTGCTGTACACTGCAACACACATGACATGTAAATTATGGATTTTTGGTGGGATAAGCACATTTTCGTTTTTAATGCCAGCTTCAAGGATGCATTAATTTTTGATATAAGGCCTGCTCTGGCTATCTTAGTATATTCGGCATGGTGTCAAAAGCTTGGGTATTTTCACTGAGCTGGAACAGTAATGGCTCTTTGATGCAAAGCAGAACTAAGGTGTTGTGCACTAAGAAAAAGCACACCATTCTAGTGCAAAGCCCCATGCTTCACTTTGCACCAGTGTAAAGTCTTGGTAAATATACAACCGGGTTTTAGGTGGTGGGAGGGCAGGGCTGGAATGCCCTGTGAGTTTGTGAACAGCCCTAGCCTCAGGTTTGTGGGCAAATCAATGGGAAAATCTGGAATGCCCTTCAGGTTAGTATGAGAAACAAGAGGCAGCTTTCTGAATCCCTTTCTCCATCTTTCCAGCCAAGATATACGCAGACAGACGGGGAAACTGCTTCTAGCTCACATTTTGGTAATAAATGACGTCATCCTAAATAAAGGGTAGAAGGAGACATCCTGGCCGCATTCACAAGAATAGGTTCCTGTAGCTCCTCCATCCTGGACTATGTAATTCGCAGTATTGAGCTCTTTGTGAAAATACAATCGATACACATTCATTATACTCACGAGAGCGATCGTGCATTACTAAATACAGAAATTGAAATCTTAACATATACTACCTCTCCATGGTCTTTATATTCCTAGGATGGTCGGACCGATGTCAATCAAAAAATGGGCTTTGTTCATTGGAATACTAAACCAATTCATAAGATGAACCCTATTATCTCTTCATCCATTTTAGACTACACAACTAAGGAAGAAGATCCTAAAACCAGCGATGAAGACACAGTGAAATCAGTGGTGGCCACCCTTCAGGCAGGAATACACAAGCAAAACAAAGGCTAAGCCCATTCACACGAAAAGCGAGTAGACTCTCTGTCATTAAGGCTTAAGCGCTTAGAGACCTGTCGGTGATTAGTGCTATACAAATACAAATAAAAATTAACAGCTTGACCAGAATGCAATTTCAATAATTCTCTGCTATCAAAGAGAAATAAGAAAGCTGAAAAAATGCCGCCAACAGGAAAAAAGAAAGAAAATCAAGAGCAAAAAGATAAAAATTGGGGCGATATTAAAACTGCAGTAAAATGTAAAAACAACATGACATTCTGGGGTATGGTAGCCAAGCAAATGGGGGTGAGGAAATCAATCCAAGTATCAACAGACTCTTCACCAGACTGGGAAAAGCATATCCTCAAATTATATGAATCTAACTCACAACATCAGGGCCAAAACAACCGAGGTTTGTTGGTTCCATCCTCCTCACAGATCGCTTTCTTCATCAAAACCGCCAGATCGTCTGCAGCAATGGGGCCAGACGATAGCACCATCAAAGTTTTACAATCAAATCCTGAGGAATGGAGTACATTTTTAACTCCTCTTTACCAACACTGTTTTGCAAGTGGGAAAATCCCAAAATCTTGGCGAGGGAATATTGTGCTGTACCTTTTAATAAAAGGTTTTAGATCGAACCCAAATAACTACTGACAAATCGCCCTCCTAGACACTAAGCACGGGCGGAATTTGCAAATTCGCAATACGCAAATTCGTAATCGCGATTCGCAAAAATCTGCCAAATTCCACTAGCTTGCAAATTTTTTTTTTCTGCGAGTTCGCGAGATTTTTTTACCAGTTTGGGAACGAGAATTTGCGCATGCGGTCGCAGCGGTCGCAAACATGTTGTTTCCACTTAACCAGCCTGCTCGCAATGCCTTTTTTCTTTTTTGGGTCACAATGACGTGTTCGCATTCGCAATTTCCTGTTTCGGGTCGTAGTGACGTGTTCGCGATCACGGCATCGCTCGACCAGCTACCAAAATCTCGCAGCGCACGCGAACAGGGAGGAAAACTCATCAGCGAACGCAGAATCATGATAAGTCAATGCCACGCGCGCGAGATTGTATTTTTGAAGTGTGAACAAGAAAAAAAAATCCGCCAACTCACGAATTGTGGATTTTTGGGCAAATTCAAGCGATTCGCGGATCGCAAAATTGCCCAAAAATCGCAAATCCTGCGAGCAGAATGAATTTTCCACCCATACTTACTAGACACCACGGGAAAGATCTTTGCAGCGTGCATCTTAGATCATCTGAAGGATTGGGCATTTTCGAATGGAGTAATTCCAATGACGCAGGCAGGTTTCCACCCCAAACCTTTGGTAAGTGACAATATTGCTGGTCTTCAAACTGTCCTGGACAAGTATGTATTGCGTAAGTCACAAGTAGTTTACTGTACTTTTATTGATTTTTCATGTGCTTTTGGCACAGGTTAGGCCAACACTATGGAAGAGGCTAGAGTGTCTTGGGATTCCGCAGGGTCTTCTTGCAATTATTGTGTCATCGCACCCAGAAACATGGTGTTGAGTTCAAATGAGGAAAGAAAGGGGCCAATCCAGTTTAATTCCTACGATGAATGGTCTGAAGCGAGGTTGCCTCCTAGCCCCCATGCTCTTCTCTGTATATATAAGCGACCTTCCGGGGTACTTTCCACAAACTAACAATTTCCCACCAAAACTTAGGGAAATTCATTACTTAATGTATGCTGATGACATCATCATATTAGATCGTATTCGAATCAGCCTTCAAAGAAATCTAAATGTATTAAATCGATACGCAAAAAAGAACTTTTTTGTCCCTACTATTTCAAAAACCAAAGTCCTTCTCTTTAGAGGGGCAGTTTTGACCTTTCACTTGGTCACTGGGAGGACCTCTGATCGAGAGGGTGAAAGAATATACTAATCTAGGCCGAATTTTCTTACAAGACTTGCAAAATGCTTCCCACTTCCAACATACAGGGGAAAGGCAGATGCACATTGCGGAGCTTATATTTCTCTACCGGGAATAGACACTTCCAATCTCTGCTTGAGATTTACCGCATGAAAATTCCACCTATTTGATCTTTTTCTCTGGAAAACACACAGATGAAAACCTGGCAACCAATAAAAGTGAAAGAAGGGCTAATTTTATGGAAATTGTTAAATGTCGCCCAATCACTTCCAATCCAAGCATTACTTCTTGAGTTATCTTTGGTGGGTATATAGGCTAGAGCTATCTCTAACATAATAAAGTAGACATACAAAAAAACCCTAATATAGCTCTAAATGCGTCCAAATACACTCTAGCACTTTTGCGGTTTGGAATCCAGCGCATTTGAAACTCTTTTTAATAAAACTCGACACCAAAAATGAGTTTTGAACTAGATATTGAATATTGTAGTCAACTAAAGCACTATAATCCATTTGTGAAAAGTATAGTATATAAGTCCCCTGCGCAGTATCATTACATTCAATTAGAACATAGAGTGAGACTCTGTATTCTCCTCTTGTGTCTGGGAATTCTTCCACTAAAAATGTTTACTTCTAAATGGAATACTCTAGAAAATTGTGCAGGGATGTGTGATTTATGTAAGAGAAGAACACAAGAGCGTACTCACGTGTTACTAATTCGTCCAAATCCAACTTTGGTAGAGGCCACTTAGTTTCAGATTTAATGCCATCTCAACCCAAGACTAAATCAAGCTGTGACTGTCTCCCCCAAATGAATGTGTCTGTTATAATTTGTTGTTTTTTAAAAAGTTGTTTTCAATTGTTTTATAGTGTATAAAATAATTGTTTTACTTTATATTTTGTATTTGTTGACCTCAGGAGAGGTCTGAATCAAATACAACTATTTATTGATGAAGGCACTCACATCCCCGTCCCACTCTAGGAAAATATTGGACATGTACTTCTGTGAATGAAGAGGGTAAATCTCTTTTCAGGGTGGGGTTTGAAGTGGGCAAACTATAAGCTAACGATACTCTGTGATATATGACATGCCTGAGACATCCGATATAATTACTGGAAAACATGTCACTTCCATCATTAAAGGACAGAGAAAAGCCTGTGTGCCATCATGTGATGAAACCTCTCACTGCTAACCCAGTGTGGGGACCCACATTCACTGCAGGGCTGGGGGGGGCATTGAGGGTGGAGCTCTGGCCCCTTTACTCAAAGCATGGTAAGTAAGTAAGTAATAGTTTATTAGCATAGTTAATTAAAACCATTGCAATTCATCCTTTAAAACACTAAGATGCACACAATACATTTTTCATCAGTTGAACAAAATTACTTTCACATAAAATATGTAGTCTAAATTCAAAAATCCTATCAAAAGTTTGTGAAAATTTAATATATGTAGTAAGAGTAAAAATAGTATTCATGTTGTTCTAAATGTCCTCTGTAGGTTAGGCGAGGTAACGAATTCCAGTGTTCTCTTTATTTCCGTCATCCTTAGTGTCAATCGTTATAGGCTGACAGAAAGGGATTCTGCTTTGATTAGTAACCTCTAAAAACATGACGGAGGGTCAATTTTCTGCTCCAAGCATGGAGTACCTCACCCTCTCCAGCAGAGAGCGCCCTCCATCTCCCACCCAGACCGTCAAGGGATCACCGCCGATCGAACTTACCCTGAAGGTTGTTAGATGGATGGTTGAGAAGGTCAAGTGACTAATCCATAGTTCACCTTCTGTTGACAAGGCGCCACCCTTTCTATTAAATTAATATGCAAATTATACCTCGTAAATCTACTTGATTGAAATCCATGAAAGGAGACGCATCAACTCTTCTCTTCGGCAGGCCATCGCGTGCAACGGGCAGGTTGGATCTCTGGTATTTTTACATCCTGTAAACAAGGCGCCCCTTCTATGACTCCATTAATGAGAAAGTCACAGGCTGTAAACTAAAGTTTGTTTTAATGTGAACATTGAGCTAAATTTATAACAGTATTTATGTCCACAGGGGATCTCCCTTACACCCTACAGGCTCTCACAGAAGGACTCCTAGCATGAGATAATTGACTTTCTGCTTCAAATTTCTCCATGAGTGTGTAGAAGACCACAGCACTAAACCCCACACTGGCATAATATACCTTATAGGTTTGTGATACAGGGCAGGCCTGGCCTATAGAGCAGGCAGTGCTGATGGGTCAGTGTGTCAGCCATTTGTTTGCTGTTTGTGGCCTGTTCTGTGGTCTGCTGGGCTGGTTTGTAGTGTTGATTTTCCTGATATAACCACAAAGATTGCCTGCAGCAAGCTCAGATCCATGGGCTCTACCTTGGAACAACAATGAATGCGTTGCTGGCAGATTTGGGCATCGAAAAATTGAGGATTGCAGTGCCCTGGCACCTGCAAAATACTGGATCTGAATTTGGTGCAGAGAGGAGCTTGGCTTGTATAAACACACATTATCTGATAATATGAAGAGAAGAACTATTGTTTTCCAGCCTGATTTGAAAACATATCAATGTTCTTTAGAACATTGGACTAGATCACCTTTGGCTTCACCCGGAAATATTACCAAGGCTAGTTTTGATTTGATAATGTGAGGTTAGATGGGCAGGATGCGATCGTTCAGCTACCTAGAACCTCAAACTTGACAAAGGCAAAAGGCAATGTGGGAGGGACCCCTAAACGACTGCAGAAACCCACGAGTACACCAGTGTCTCCCCAAGAGAATAGCTGTGGTGGACCAGACATGGAGGTTATGTTATGTTATGTTGTTATATTTGTATTTATATAGCGCACGGCTACTCAAAAAGAGTGTCCCGGCGCTTTTGAATGAGGAGACCTACAGCAGCATAACACAACAACTAAAATAGAAAACGAAGGGAGATACAGAAAAGAACCAAAAGAAGACAGCAGATCAGCCTAGAGAGTAAACAGCCAGGTCTTAAGGCCTTTTCTAAATGCAAGCAGACTGGTAACTCCCCGGAGTTCTAGCGGCAAGGTGTTCCACAACTGCGGCGCCAGCAGTCCGAAGGAGCGACCTCCAATGCGGGCTCTCTTCACTCGTGGCACAGCCGCCAAGAACAAAGATTCTGACCTGAGAGAGCGAGCGGGATGGTAGAATACAATTCTCCTTTGGAGATACTTTGCTCCCACCGCATGGAGAGCTTTATAGGCCAAAGTTAACGCCTTAAAAACAATCCGTTTACGGATGGGCAGCCAATGTAAAGTCTGCAGCAAGCCCACTGCACTGGCACGCCTATTAAGGCCAAAAATGGCCCTCGCGGCCGCGTTCTGCACAACTTGAAGCCGCTGCAGCAGGTACTCTGGCAGGCCCAGGTAAAGAACGTTGGAGTAGTCTAACCTAGAGCCGATCAGAGCCTGCACAGTCAGCTTCCTATGTTCCTCAGACAACAGAGGCAGAAACCTCCGCAGCATCTTAAGGAGGCCGAAGCAGGTGCCCGTCACACCAAGGATCTGAGATCTTAACGTCAGACCCCTGTCCATCTTGACCCCCAAATTCTTGGCCATTTGGGAAGCACAAGACGGAGGAAACATGTGACTGGGCCACCAAGCTTGCCAGTCTGGCTCCGTCGCACACCCGAAGAAGAGTACCTCGGACTTATCGGAATTGCACTTGAGGCTGTTCAGCTGGAACCATTTAAAAACAGCCCCAAGGCAATCCCGGATACTCTCTCCATCAAAGTCTCCTCCCCTCTTACAAGAGAAGAGGAGCTGGGTGTCGTCGGCGTAGGATACGATCTGGGCCCCAAACGACTCCGCCAGTGCCGCCAGAGGGGTCATGAAGATGTTAAAAAGGGTCGGGCTCAATATAGAGCCCTGTGGGACCCCGACTCCCAAAGGCGGCATCACGGCGGAATCTGGGGAGGCCCAGACCGTTTGCCGGCGGCCAGCTAGGAAAGATGAGGTACCATGTAGAGGGCCTCCAAGCGCATGTGCGTGCCCTAAATTGTCCTTGAATAAGTAGCCCTGGATTAAAATAATGTCATGGAATGCAGCCAAGGTATCCAAGCTGGTACAAGGGGAGGAGTGGGGCCAGGTCATAGGTTCCCATGACACATGCCTCCTTCAGGCACAGGTCACTTTAAAGGATAATATTTACTATAAACTGTCATCGCCGTGATCGCCTGAGTCTCTGATCGCCAACATCTGAAAAGGATCACCCCGGTCCTCTTTGAGATCCCTTACTGCAGGTTGTCTCCCAGGGACCCATTGATGGTCAGGTGGAAACGACTTCTGAATTATTGACAAAGGCCTATGTACAACCACTTGCCAACGCATTGTGCTGTCATTAAGGTTTGACTTTTTATCCTGGAGGATTCCTCCAGATTCTAGCCTACCTATATTTAATTCTGTGACCCTCGTTTTAACATGATTATATGTATATTCATGTCCATTATCTGTGTGTGATGTATTTTTTAATATCTAAGTCATCGAAATGAAGTTTACAGTGATGATGCTGGTTTGGTGATTAAACGTACTGGCAGGGCATGAGTCGGGGTACCACGCGGATGGACGGCGTCCCCCCACTTATTTTACAGGGTGGACGCCGTCCCCCTTGCTCAAAAGCTGGTCTATGTAAGATGGTGACGTTACTTGCCCGCACTGCGACCCCAAACTTTCTAGATTTCGTTGACTTCCAGTCTATCTCCCAATGACAGGGCTGGCTGTCAATCTTGTGTAGTGCGCGAATGCGCTACCTATCAAAGTTCTACTTTGCCCTTTGAACCTTGCCGGGCGCCTACCAGTGGACGCTGTGACCTGCAACCAATCAGCGGCCATAGCAGTCGTCCCGGGATTGGCCTGATCCGGAAATTGTCGTGTCTCGTCACATGATCTCCCGGACTGCAAGCGCGCATAAACAAATGGCTTCTCTTGTGCCCCTAAGGCTGCAAACTACTTTTGCTTTCCCTTTGTTGAGCAGAAAAGAAAAAAAACTGATGTGCACATCTCTGGTCTGGGTACATTGGATCATTGGAAGAGGGTAATGCGTAAAGTAAATAATTATTTGTAGACAGAGGCGCAACTAGAGCCAAATTTCGGGGGGGCTACTAAAAAATTCGGGGGGTGGGAGGGTGCTGATTCTTCCAGCAATATGCAGAGAGGAGATGCAGAGAATCTATGGAGGTGTGAAAACACAACAAAGCCTCGTTAGCAAGTAAATGGGCTTTTAAAGTTCTGTGAAGTGCTCGGTTGTGGCTGTGTGTGTGCCCAGGAAGCTGTCTCAGCTCGGCTGACGCACACTACAGGGAGGGGGGGCTGAAGCCCTTTGCGCCCAATGGGCATTGCACGCCTGTCTGTAGAATATTGTAAGGCACGGCGCTACACTGCTCCAATTGGGAGGAATAATATCTTTGTCCATTTCAATCAATAAAACGTGGCGCAAAGCCTTGACAGTCTGACGTAAATTGTCAAGTTTCTGACACCAGATGAAGCCAAAGCATTATACAGCCACATTTATGTGTCGAATCTGTGGGCGTTCACGTGCCTAGTGATAAACGTGAACTGTGGTTTATTGTGAAGTAAATGTCAGTTGTGAGTATCACTGGGTTACTTGTTTCTATATGTATGTGTCAAGTGCGTGAAAAAAAGAGAGGGTGGGAAAAACTGCTAAACTAGTGAAACTGAACGTAGTGAAAAGATGAGACCCACCCACGCCCCCCACACTTGTACCCGTCTTGATACGTCACATCCCACAGGAATTGAGTGGCTGACAGAAGGAGCCACAAGGAATGAGCTGCAGTGACTGAGCCACATATGGCAGCACAAGCTGAGTTACCAAAATCAGGAGCATATTATCCAGGGATTTATCTCCGCTTTTTTGGCTTTAAAAGCCAAGAAAGCGGAGATAAAATTATCTCCCTATTACCTAGCTGTCGCTAACACCAGTTAGCGACAGCTAGTAGGAGATAGCGACCATCTTGGGCCCCGCTTTGCATGTCAGAGAAATGTATCACTAATGACATGCAAAGTGGGCGTGCCAAGATGTTAGCGACTGGAAACAGTCGCTAACATCGCTATCTCCTATTACCAACTTTTGGAGATATTCGCACTAAGCGTGAATATCTCCAAAAGCTAACACCTGCCCTGAGCAGTTCTTAGCCATGTTATCCAATGGGTGGTGGATAACATGGCTAAGAGCATTTGCTCGGTAATGCATGAATATCGCTGACTTTTCAGCGATATTCATGCATTGCGGACGATTTTTATCGCTTAGGAGATAAACCTTGATAATATCAAGGCTCCTAAGCGATAAAATTCGTCGCTACACGGCGATAAAATTATAGCCGCTAAGCCAACATAGCGATAATTATCGGTAGTTGTTGGTAATATGCCCCTCAGTTTGGTAGTTGGCTTTAATCTTCATGGAAAATAGCATTTCACTCCCCTATCACTGATCAGATACCCTCACAAACAGTGTCCCGGGAGGTACAGGCCATGAGGGTGAGTGGGCCTGCAGTGGACTCTGTGTCTTGCTGATGTTGAGACCTGAAACAAGATGCCAGTGGACCATCCGGTACAAGTTGTCTGTAAGTGGTTCCTTAGCTGCAGTTGGTAGTCCCATGAAGATTTTTTGACTGCAATAGGAGGAGGCTTCTCTTTCGTCCTGCAAATTCTGAAGAGTCATATGTGTGGTCAGTACTCGTGTCTCGACTTGCCAATCTTGATCAACCCTCCCATGAAGCATAGGTACTTTACCATCGTTTTCAATTGGCTGGCTTTTAGAAAGTTACATTTTCCTTGCTTGAAGCATGTTAGGCTAATGAATATTTGCTCTCCAATGTCTCACAACTATAGATTGCATTTGAATGTGTGAACATGGTATGAAACACAACTTTTTGTTTCTGGTGTTTTGCAGCAGTTTCAAAATATTGTAGAGCTTCTCATTGCTGAATACGGTGCAAGGACGGATATCTATTACTTTGCGGCTTAGTTTTCACTGAGAGGAAAGAATCACTCTAAGTGTCACACATACCCACTGAATCCATGGAAATGTCACACATAAGTAGGACTTCCGGTTTTATGGTATTTATTTATTTAACATTTCCGTCTGTATTTACCCATATTTAACTTTTGGCCATGTTATCTGTATTATATCCATATTTGTTTTGTGCTTTGCCTATAAATGAAGTTGTCAAACTGCACATTTCCATATTTATTTAACTGATAGACGCGCACTCATGCTTTGCAGTCTGTCGTGTATTAGCTATTTAAGCTGGCAAATATTACATAACAATACATCCACTGTAAATACTAGCATTATACCATAAATGTACAAACTCTGCTTTTGTTCATGGTGCCATGGTTTAGTGTGCCTCCCTTACTGCACTTAGTGGCTTGACTAATGTAGTTGTACACCAAACTTCATCCACATTTGGGCAGTTAATTCCTCCTTACAGGGACCTTAAATCACAGGCTTAAGTACTGAGCAGCTTCAATTCAACTCTTGCAGTACATACAAATGATAGATCTGCTGCACAAGTGTTGTCACATTACTGTTGTGATGTCACTTCCTGTCGGGATGTCACTTCCTGAAGGTTATGTTTTTAATTGTTGTCACCTACTTCGGCTGAGAACAATAAAGTTTTGACTTTGACTAATATTTGATATACACACTGATACATTTACTAATATGCATATATCAAAGCACATACTACTTCATTAACCCCCCTTCTCTAAAACACTTTTATATTGTAACTTACCTAAAACGACCTAGAACTTGTTATCAATTATGCCACCATAAAACTATTTAAAAAATACGTTGAGGCTCCGGATGATTTTGAAAATGATCTGTGACGTCCTCTGTCTCTGCATTTTAAGCTTCTTAAAAATAATCTTCTTTTTCACTGTGCTCTGTGCTGATGCTTGGCATTGGGTAGAGTGAAGGCTGGTGGGTTGGTACACATGCTCTCTGTGACCTTGAAGTGTACTTCTTCTTAGCTGGAGCAGATGCTGCTGCTTGCAATGCTGTACTACCTGCTGGTCTCCACGCCTCTTTTGTGGACTCAAACATATTTCTCCTCATTACGCCTCACCTCAGGAGGGTACGGATTTGTTCCTTCTCCAGCTTTACATCACTTTGTGAATCTGGGGCAGCGTCAAAATCCATGGGAGTTGCGTGTGAAAACCCACTGCAGCGCCCATGGAACGCCTCCTGATCGCAGAGTAAGGCCACGCCGCGATTTGAGCTGCATCGCCTTAATCAAGATTCATGAGGACACTCGAAGCCACGCTGGGTGGCTGCATACATCTAAACGAGAGCCTGGTGTCATGCATGCACCACATTACGTGGTGCAAAAAGTGACCCCAGACTCTCACAAACAAGCCTCTTAGCATCCAACGTACCATAATAATTTATTCCCCGATCAATACAAATTGATATTATTTTATTCGTCCAGTTGTTAGATGTTCTGTTATTGACCAAAGCTGGCAAAGATTGTACCAAGGGGTGTCAGGCTTCATCGATGTTGGAATAACACTCAGTATGCCCTCCGGAGATGCTGACAGGTCATTCTGCGAAAGATGATGTTGTGAAATTAATTTGTTGCGTTAATGATACATTGTGACACAGTCTGTACAATACACATTGCTTCATAATAAGCATGTGTTTATGACCTTTAATTTTAAAATTTATAAATGCGTGTTTGGCTTTGTGTTAAACACACGCCTATTATTGGTGACAAACAAGAGGGTAGTTTACCACAAACAGTGTAAATGTGGACATTGTTACAGAGTGGTGCAGTAAAACATTTCTCGATTACAGATTGAAAAGTGTAGTATAGAAGAATGTTGCTGCATGGAGACAGAAAAACACCCTTGTCTATAGAGCGTCACAGTTTTCAGTTTCTGTGTCTTTTGACAAATGATTTGCAATGACTTTGTGAAGTCACCCACTCCTCACTGAGGGTCGTGGATGCTGTTAGACTGGGAGGCCATACCAAGTGCTAGGTGTAATGTGTGTGGGCTACTAGTCTTACAAATGTACAAAACTATGATGGTGTTAGTGGCAGATTAAATTGTAAAGCAAACTTGAAATGTGTTGTAAATAGGATTGCAGGAAACAGCAGGTAAGTTGAAGATTCCTTTATTCAAGTGCGCAGGAAGAGACAAGAGCGGATTCTTCTCCGCGGAGGCTACAAGCAACTGCCGTGGTATAGAACCCTTGCATAAAAAACAAACATGGAACAGAAACACAAGAGCATTCTGGTGGAATACAAGTCAGGTAAGAAACATTCTATAAAGACTAGAACTACAACACAAGTAACTTATGTACTACACATCTTCTTCCTTTCCAATGTTAACAAAAATATAGAAAGAGAAAAAAACAAGCATGGAAACAAAACAAAAAAAAACACAATTAAAACAGAATGAACTAGCAAATAAAGTTTTGCAGGTAAACTGGTGTTTTGCGATATCTCAAAGCACGAGCAGGAGCAAGTCTGTCTGAAACAGGGTCTGATGCATGACTACCAGAGGAAAGAGAATCACCACACCCACCCTCCCTCACAAGCTCCACTCAACAAAGTCGAAGAAGTAGCCTCCTCAGGAACTTGAGCTAGAACATAACCACTACTGCTCAAGGAACTGGTGGGCTTATCCAGTGGCGAAATCACAACCCCTCTTTGATACAAGGCGACCCGTCTGAAATTCCATCACTCACTATTATTAAGAATAACACAATGATCAACAACTTTTTACCGTGAAAGGCCCCTTGAACTTTGACAACCCCTCCCCCCATCCTACCACTTTTGATCTTGATAAGATCCCCCACCTTGAAAGGACCAGAAGATTTTGAGGAAAATGGCAGGTCAAAGCCTCTCCCTTGCAGAGTGACTAGTTGCTTCATCCAAGAAGGAACAAGTTTCAAGCCCGGAGCTCGCCCCCTCATCAGTTGGAAAGGAGAAGGTTGGCCCTCAAGAAGGAGAGCGGTCCGATAGGCCCAAAGCATTGTGTTGGCCATTTTCTGTACCACTGACACATTGGCAGATGCCATTTGATTGATTCCTTTGACTACGTTGTTAGCCCTCTCACACATGCCATTGCCTAGAGGATTGTATAGTGAAGTGCGATGATGAGAGACACCACAACTCTTGAGAAAAGTTTGCATCGCCTTGGAGACAAGTTGAGTGCCGTTGTCAGTGATGAGAACAGAAGGGATTCCCTCATCCTTGAAAAGATTTCCCAAGAAATGAATGGTAGTTTCAGTAGTGACATTGTTAGTGAATTCAACTACTAACCACGTGGAAAATACATCAACTACAACAATGGCAAATCTGTCTTTTTCATGCAGCTCCCCCATTGGACCAATAAAATCAAGACAGATGCTATGCCAAGGTAAACCTGGGTTCTGCATGTGTGCATCACTAGATTTAGGTCCTACTTTAAGCTTGTTACCTTCTTTACAAATTGAACAATTTTATACCCACTCAATCACTTGGGGTATTAATACCCGGCCACCAGAAATGATTCTTGAGACGGCGTTGTGTATGGGTCTGACAAAGATGGCCTTTATGTGCTAAGAGACAAGAGCGGACTCTTCTCCATGGAGGCTACAAGCAGCTGCCGTGGAATAGAACCCTGGCATAAGAACAAACATGGAACAGAAACACAAGAGCATTCTGGTGGAATACAAGTCAGGTAAGAAACATTCTATAAAGACTAGAACTACAACACAAGTAACTTATGTACTACAAACTGCAGCGTGTGCAGTCCTTTCAAGCAGTGCCCCACTCATGGGTCCTAACCGGCCACTGATGCTTCCTTTGGTTGTTGTGTGCTTTACTCACTCACCCTACTTCAGGTTGTACTTTATAGGGTGTGTGCTACTTTATATTGTTGTGTTGTGATGAATGTGTGCTCAAGTGTGGTACTGTACATTGGTGTCTGTGCATTGTAAAAGTAAGTTGCTGGCACTTGGTAAGGCCTGGTGACATTGAGGAACAACTGCAGGCAGAGCTGGGTGGAATACACAACAGAGAGAGTCCAACCAGTGTCCTCTGTGCACTTACAATGGACTGATATGCTCAGCCAAGGACACTGTCTATTGTGACCACACATCGCCTTTGCAGTGTTTGCCTGTTCAAGTACACAATGCAGATTCACGTCATTGTTAAGAGCAGGACTGATTCGTTTGTAAGTTTCTGATTGCAAGATCACATTGAACCTGAAAGGCAATCAATCAATCAATCAATCCAATCATTTGTAGAGCGCACTACTCACCCGCGAGGGCACGTGTCACACAGCACAGTCTCACGTGAGGTGTGCTGTTGGGACATCACAGTTTGATTTGCTCAGTTGTTACAGGTGCTTCCTCACCCAATGACAGGACAGAGTGCTGTGATTGTTAAACCAATCCTAATTAAAATACACAGATGCCACATGAGATATATTTATGGAAATGATTCTGATACGTGCATAATATTGATATCAGTATTGGAATTTGGCAAGCAGTGATAACGTGCCTGCACCCAACCCTTGTTACACTTATCACAGCCTGGGCATGTTGTGATGAGGACAAGCACTCGAGGAATGCTGCTCTCACTGCTGTGTTGTTACAACCACATTGTGTACCACTTGCCTGCCGACCCGAGAGGATGGTGTGGGGTGGAAGCCATGGACTGTAGGTCTGGTAGCCCAGGGGTGGCCGGGGAGGGTGGACCCCATTTAACAAACTGTGAATCATGTTACACTGAAAACAACCGCACAAGCTGCAAACTGCACACATGTCAAGGGGGTCCTTTAGGATGGCGGGCGGACCCCCGTCCACCCGTCACCCTAGCGGTCCTGGGAACGGCCGCCAGTGGTGCGGCGGTTCCGCACCGCCAATAAGGATGCCACAGTTGCAGTGGTCTCCCGCATACATTACACTGTGGCGGGCCATGCTGTAAGCAGCACCCACCACAATGCAATATATGATGCAGTGCGCGCAACGAAATTCGTTTTATTTATTTAAATGTTTACTTCAAATATAAACATCTCTAAAAGCATAATATTTACACTACCCCTCAAATGACCTCACTTCTCACTCATGACAATAGCTTAGATCACAGCTTCAGAAAGAAAGAAATGATTAGATATTTAAGCTAATATAAGTAAAATTCAAACTCACCAGCTGCAGCAGAGGTGTGGAATGAGACAATCTTGGAATATTCAAAGGGGGGGAAGTCACCTAAGAAAAGAATCTGGGTTTAAAATTATATTATGCACATAATAAACTTATATGTAAAAAATCTATTACAAGAAAGTATGATATTTTTATTTAAAAAAGGAATGCAAAATTTACAACATGCACATCCCCCATTTTAAGAGGATTATTTAATGTTTAAACTGACATAAAAGCATACACTACACTATTGAGACATTTTCCCATTCAAAAATAATTTAAAAAAATGAATCACACACGCTGCTACTCTTTGCATAAATTGACACAGCACATGGCTGTGTGTGTTGGTGCGTGCGTAACAAGCAAGTAACCAACGACACACGTGGAGAGAAAAAGCACAGTGAACCATCTAAGAACTGTATATGTGTTTAGAGTCTGGAAATCACCATAGGCAGCACAGACATTGTTTATTCATTGCAAGAGAGAGCTATGCCTTCTAACATGTGGGAACTATGAACAAGGCCTTCTTTTGGAACAGTGGGTTATAACATACATACATATGAACCCACCGGGAGGCAGATTTACAAAGATTTTATGCTGTGTTTGCATCACAAAAATGTCACAAATTGGCACAAAATCTTTTTGTCCGATTTTCTTTCCAGTGCTAAACGTATTTAGCACTGGAAAGAACGTGAAAGTAACACAAAGCAGTGTATAGCGCTGCTTTGCATTACTTAGCACCAAGGGGGCGTACCATAGGTGGTGCATGGGCGTTCCCATGCAACACCCAATGTTTCTGATGCTAAACCCAATTTACTAAATAAAATAGACAGGGTTTAGCGTCAGAAAACAGTGCACCCTTCAACCAGGCACTATGAAGGAGAAATGCATTTTTCCTTAATTTCCGACTTCACATGGGTGCTGCAATGTAATATTAATAATAATATAGCCCTCATAGAAAGTTGGGAAATGTTCAAAGTTAGTATAAGCATAGTATTTTGTACTGGAAAGGTATCCTTCCCGTACAAAACCTATGCTTGACTCACGAAGACCCCCTTGCACTATGGCGCAAAGGTGTGTCCATAACGCACAACAGCTCATCTCAGCGCCGGTGCTGGGGAGTGGGGAGGAGAGTGTAATATTTCTGTAAATGTGGAGCTCTCCTGCTCTCCTCTTCTCACGCAGTGCAGCATTTGCGGCTGCTGCGCTGCATGAGACATTGGTAAATCTGTCCGTGCGTGTCAATAGACTCGATGTCCGCTTAGCGTTACTATTTCAATGCAAATTTCATCTACATTCACATTTATTATTATTACAGTAACACAAAGCTCTTCTTGTGGTGTATTGCAATACATTTTAACACCCCGTAGTGCTTTGTAATGCAATGTGTTACTTGGGGGTGAGCCCTTCCATGGGTGCACCCGGTGCTTTTCCGTGCAACCACACATGGCTGAAGATGCGGAAACACGCATAGCATGATTTGAACACATGTTGTAGCATCATAATGGTGCACCTGTCTGAGGGTGGCTTTAAAACAAATACATGGTGCATTAGGAAAACCTACATGAATCTTTGCATGTGTGCTGCTAAATGTAGCTCACATAAAAAGATAAATACGCATTCATGGATATTATATGTTCAGGAAGGTACTCCGTCAAGAAAAAAAACATGTGTACCTTAACACAGGCACCCTTACAGTTTGGTGCATGTGTGGGAATGTTGGCGTTAGACTGCACACAGTACAGCATTGCAGGCATAGAGCAGCAGTGCATAATAGCGCAGACCAGCCCTTTTAAGGCATATTTATATGGAGCAAGCATCAAAGTAGCAGCATTTTCATAAATTCCCATGAAATTTGCCTCTTTCACTTTTCTTTTTTTTTAAGTTTGATTTTATTGAAGATAAAAGGGAAAGGGGGAGGGGAGAGAGAAAAAGGGAAAAAAGAAGAAACAGGAAGAAGGATATGACAATAATTTACAACTTAAGGAAAATCACATTTGCTATTACAATAAAATCTCATAAAGGGGGAAAAATCACAACAGCTACTACAATAAAATCTCATGAAAGGCAAGTAAAAGGAGCATGAAATGACATGAGCAAAAAGTATATAAGAAATACATATGCACTATATGATAATAATGGGAATAAAATTGAAGCAAAAGGTAAACAAAATTCATGGTGCCTTGCGGACCTCAACAACATCAGGATCCATGGAGTAGCACGCTGGAGCAGTGGAGGAAAGATATGTTACCAAAGGAAGCCATATAAGGTCCCGTTTAATGGCCAGGGAAACGGGAGATACAAAATTGGTGTCTAGCCGGTGATGGAAACAAACTGCATTCCACCAAGAACGATAAGACACGTTCGCAGCCTGTTTCCAGTGAGACGTAATAGTGTGTAAAGCTACAGCTATTAAGAGGTCAAGGAGTTGGTAATGGCAGGAGATTGAGGAAGGTCAGGTGAAATGGAACCTAGAAAAACAAGAGCTGGGGAGAAGGGGACCTGAAAATGGAAAATCTTTTGGATTTGGGCCCATACTGAAGTCCAGAACTTGGATATATGTGGACAATTAAAAAGCATGTGTTTTAGGTCTGCTGGGGAAAAGGGGCTAGACCAACAGGTAGGGGGTGTCTCCGATGAAAAACGGGACAGGGAAAGTGGGGTAAACAAAACTCTGTTATAAATAAAGTATAAAGTTTGGGTAGTATTAGCAGCTCTAGAGGCCTTATGGAGTTTGGTCCAGATCTTATCCCAAAGAAGAACGGACCAGGCTTGAGAAAGATCAGACTCCCAAGCAAGCTCAAGTTTAGATTTTGCTCGATCAACTGTGTGAAGGAAGGAATTATAAAGAGAAGGAGCGGAGGGGGTAGATTCTAGTAGGGAGGAAGTGGCTTTACAATCGAGAGGTATATAATTGGATATCGGCAAAGAGTGGAGATAAGAGTTGAGAACAGGTAAAAGCAAGTTATATTGTGAACAGGCACTGGGGGGTAACTAAAAAGAGGACTGAAGTTCCAAGAAGGACAGAGGTACATTGTGAGAAAGCAATTGAGAGATCCAGCGGATTCCTCGAGAGTGCCAGACCTTCCAATAAATAGTACGATTGCGGATTTTAAGATGAAAGTTAAACCAGATAGGTTGTTCATGGAAAGAAAGGAGGGAAGGGTAGGATGAAGATAAAAAGGGATGAAGAAGAGCACGACAATGAGATATAATAGGGGTGTGAAGCCGAGCGGGGTAAGACGTGAAGGACATAAGTTCACAGAAAGTGAAGGGAGAAATAAAGGAAGATTCCATAGTCAACCATAAGGGAGGACAAAAGGGAGGTTCATTCAAAAGCCATCGGGTTGTTTGTTTCATAGAAAAAGCGTGATGATATTCTCTAAAATCATGAAAGCGTACACCAGCTTGAGCCTTATCTTTTCGAAGAGTAGCAATGGCTATCATAGGAGACTTGCCATGCCAAAGGGATTTTAAAAGCAGAGAGTCGATTTTTTTGAAAGAAGAAACCGGAATACGCAGTGGGAGCATAGAAAGGGTATAGAGAAGGAGGGAAGAGAGCATCATCTTTATAGAATTAAGTCGACCCCATCAGGATACAAAGAGTGGGTGCCAACGTGTAATGGCCGTTTCCATCTTTTTAGTGATATAAGCAAAATTCAACTTGAGAGTGTCAGATAGACTAGGCGCGAGCAAAACACCCAGATATTTAATTTTGGATGACTGCCAAGAGAAGCTAGATTGAGCTAAATGATGTTGTTGACAGAGAGGATTCAAAGGAAGGACATCACATTTATCAACATTTAGGTGATAACCAGAGACAGCGGAAAAGGAGGAGACTTGCTGCAGAAAGGGAGATAAGGATGAAAGGGGATCGGAGCAATAAAAGAGGATATCATCCGCATAAACCGAAAGTTTATCTTGATTGGAACCAAAATGAAACCCAGATATTTTATCATCCTGACGGATCTTAGTAGGAAAAGGGTTCTAAAGCCAAAACAAATAAAAGAGGGAAAAGTGGACAGCCTTGACGCACACTTCTGTGTAGGGAGAAATATTCTGAAGTCATCCCATTAACAAAAATGGAAACTTGGGGGTTAGAGTAGAGTAAAGAGATAAGAGAAATACATTTGGAAGAAATGCCAAACCAACGAAGAGCTTGAAACATAAAATCCCACCCAATCCTGTCAAAAGCTTTTTCCGCATCTAAGAGGATAGCTGCGAAGAGGAGATCTAACTGCGAAGCTCTGCTTATAATATTAAGAAAGACTCGCGAGTTGTCTGAGGAAAGACGGCCCTTAACAAGCCCGGATTGTTCAGGACCAATTAGATCTGGCAAGAGGGGATCCGAACACAGAGCCAGGATTTTAGCTACTATCTTATAGTCTGTATTGACAGAGAGATCGGGCGATAATTCTTGCAAAGAGAGTGATTTTTATCCTCTTTGGGAATTAAGCAGATTAAAGCCTGCTGAAAGGAACTGCTCGAAGACCCTGCTGCAATAAAGGATTAGAATAGAAGGAGAAGTTTAGGAAGAAGGAGAGGGGCAAAATGACTATAAAATTCCATGGTGAAGCCGTCGGGACCAGGAGCTTTCCCATGCCTTAGTTTAGATACCGCAAGAGAGATCTCGGAAAGTGATATATCAAGATCCAAAGATTCTAAATTAACATGGGACGTTGGAGGAGAGGGAAGGGAATGAAAATAGGAAATAAGATCCGAAGGTGTGGGAATCCGTTCAGGGGTGTACAGAGTATCATAGAATTTGACAAATTCGGAGAGAATATCTTTGTCTTTAAAACAGGATTCACCTGAGGAGGTCCGTATAGATTCAATTTTCGTACGTTCTCGTCTTATCTTTAAATAGTTGGCAAGGAGTTTACCCATTTTATTTTTGCCACCGCAACATCGTGAATTGCATTTTAATAAAAGATTAGAGGCTGCTTCAGTTGTAAATTTGTTGAAGGAGATTTTCGCTTCAATAAGGTTTTTAAGAGAGGTGTCCGAATTAGAGGAGTAATAGTCATGTTCTAGACGCTTAATCTCAGCCAAGATTTGAGCTGACTTGGCTTCCCTAAGTTTTTTCCATCTTGCCACAAAATTGATAATAAAACCTCTAGATGCTGCTTTGAATGAGTCCCAAACTATGACAAAAGAGGAATCAGGAGTGTGATTAAGAAGGAAAAATTCAGTGGCAAAAGTAAAAAATTCAGAGCAAAAAGTGGGATCTTGGAGCAGAGTGTTATTGAACCTCCATCTGCCCGAGGAAGGAGAAAATGGAAGGAGATTTAAATCTACAAAGACAGGGGCATGGTCAGAGAGTAGAATGGAAACTATTTCGGAACGAATGGCATGCTGGGAGAGGGTTTTGCTAAGGAAAATATGGTCAATGTGAGAGTGGGATTGGTGAGGGGGGGGAGAAAAAACTATATTCTCGAAGGTCAGGGTTGCATAATCTCCAGATATCTACCAGATCATTATTCTGGGAAGTGTTGACAAATTGGGAGTGCATCTTGGAGGGTGCAAATCTGGCTTTAGAATGGCGGTCGAGAAAGGGGTCCATGATTTGATTACAGTCCCCACCGAACACAACATAATCTCCAGAAAGGGAAGCTATCTTGCCAGAGATAGAGGGCCAAAAGGATTTGTCAATTCCAGTAGGGGCGTATACATTAAAAAGAGTAAGGGGGATATTATCAATCAGCAAATTAACAATGACCCAACGGCCAGTAACATCACTTTCATGAGAAACCGAGGTAATATTTAACTTTTTATGCAACAAAATCACAACCCCATTCTTGTTATCAACAGTGGGGGAGCAGAAAACATGACCCACCCAACAACGTTTAAGCTTTAAAGCCTCCTCCTCAGAAAGATGACACTCCTGAAGGAAGGCGACATCAGTATGAAGTCTAGCAAGGTGTGATAATACCCTTTGCCTTTTAATGTGATTATTTAATCCCTTAATGTTCCATGTTGTGACTCGGAATGAAACAGTACACAAAAGCAATTAACAATAACATACTCATTAAATGCAAAAATCGAGAAAAAATTGGTAAAGAGGAGAAAGGAAGAGATGATGAAAATACTAGAAGAATAAAAGGAGAAGAAAAAAGAGACCAGAAGGAACAGAAGGAACAGAAAAGAGAGAGAGTAGAAAAGGAGGTCCAAGAACAGGAGAGGGAGAAAAAAGATAGGGATAGAAAGAATGAAGAAGACAGTACATGTCCAAAACAAACGACTGAAAAACATACTTACGAAAACGAAAAACGCAAAACGAGAACGGGGGTGGTGGAGACGGGAGATGTCGGCGACGACATCCAGAGCGAACACCGAACCTCTAATACCAAGAATCCAAAGGGCAGCATACAGAAACAATTGGGTACATCAGGGTAAAAGGAGGAAAGGAAACACCTGTAACAATAGGAGAAAGAAAGGGATGAGGACCTGGGATTTAAGGACATCTGAAACATAAGTATGCAAACAGAAGAGAGGACCACAATGGAGAGACAACAAAGAAAGAGCAACAACAACATCGTTGAAGATTCATCAGGTCCACTATGGAACAGAGTCCAATAATGATCAAGACCCCTCAGACAGATCTGGAGACGTCCATAACATCAGGGCCATGTTGTCGGAGAAACGCCTGGAGGGCTGCAGGATCTTCGTAGGTGGTGGTTCTGTCCTTGTAAGTAACCTTGAAGAGGCATGGATGAAGAAGACCATATCGAGCATTGGGGGCTCGCAGTTGCGGACGCATGTCCAGGAACTTCTTCCGCTGATCCACAGTAGCTTTGGAGACATCTTGAGATAGATAAAGACGATGACCTTCCCATAAGATTTGCTTTTTGAGCTTAGCAGCTGCAAGAACCTGTAGAAGATCAGTATACTGCAGGAATAACATGATACCTCCTCTGGGTTTGGTAGCAACCTTAGGGCCAAGGCGATGAGCTCTTTGTATATTTACGGATGATAAGGCTGGAGCATCCAGTATTTTGGCAAGAAAGGACTTGAAGAAAGTGGTAAGGTTAGACCCCTCTGTAAGTCCCGGAAGGCCGTACAAGCGTAGATTGTTCCTACAATTTCTGTTTTCCTAATCCTCAGTCTGCTTTTTGAGTAGAAGTATCTCCGCCTCCATTGAAGGAATAGCTTGCATGTTTTTGGTGGTAGCTTCCATAAATGGTTCGAAAGCACGTAATTCCTACAAAATTAGATCAATGGAGGAGGGAGAATAAGCGTTCCCAGGAGACGGAGGATCTTTCTTCTGGCATTTAGAGGAGACTAATGTTGAAGGAGGTTTGCTTCTATTGTGAGCCTTAGGAATAGCTCGATGAGCCACACCCCCCTGCCTGTTTCACTTTAATGGATAATATTTACTATAAACTGTTGTTGCTGTGACGGCCTGTGTCTCTGATCGCCACCACCTGAAAAGGGTCAACGCGGTCCTCTTTGGGATCCCTTACTGCAGGTTGTCTCCCAGGGACCCATTGACGGCCAGGAGGAAACTACTTCTGAATTGTTGACGATGCCACTTTATTGGCACCAGACCAGGCCTATGTACAACCACTTGCCAACGCATTGTGCTGTCATTAAGGTTTGACTTTTTATCCTGGAGGATGCCTCCAGATTTTAGCCTGCGTATATTGAATTTTGTGACCATCGTTTTAACAGGATTCCATGTATTTTCATGTTCATTGTCTCGATGTCATGTGCTTTTTCAGATCCAAGTGATAGAAATAAACTTTACAGTGATGATGATGGTTTGGTAATTAAACATACCGGTGTCATATAAACCAATTAAAAACAAGCCACACAGGAGCACTGGTGAATGGTTTTATGGAACTCAGACAAGAACCACTTCGAACCATTCCTGGATGATCCTCCAGTGTAAAAGAACACTTCACTTGGAATGCCGATAGGTGCTTTGGCGGTCCGTTCAATAGACAGTGGATGGTCACCCAAGCCTATCGAGGGGCAGGTCTATGCCAATGCTCAGTGGGGGGCCAGCGACAACTGGCAGGCCTGTGCCGATGCTCTGTGGGGGATAAGCAACAACTGTCCATTTGTGTTGTTGTTGTGTCAGCAAAGGTTAAGCATTGGAAACATTTATCTCCACTGGGTTTTCTCAAATATAATATCAGAGCAAGCAATAAAGCTTGAGGCGTGTGCGCGAGAACAGACAAGAACATATCCTTGGCCGCATCATCAGTCCTTCGCGCTGCTTGGAAGACCAGAGCATGAGTTCGGAAAATGGGCATATTTCTCAAGCCAAATTTGAATTTAAAGGCAGAGGGGCATATTCCCAAAGACATCTCTGAGTTATCGGCACTTTATCACAGCCAAAGTGGCAATGAATGTATCACCCCATTCACAAGCTGGTGCTAACAGCCCATATCACCAGTTTACCTGCGATAGAAGCTGCAAAAAATATCGCCACAGATGACCCCGGCAACAATCGCTAATGAGATACAGAGTAGGCGTTCCCGTGCAAAAAGCCACTACAACACCACTCTGCAACATTCACGACGACCAGCCAGATCTGCGAAAAGAACCCTCAAGAGGCGATATAGCGCATTAGCAGCAGGAATTTAACACCTGCCTTGACTTGGTGTAAAGTCGGAGGCCAACCTGCACCAGAAAAGGGAGCCCAGGCCAGAGCCACACCTGAAGATCAACAGATGCCATGGAGCTACTGATCATGCAGCTCGGAGCCCGAACAGGGCCACAACACCCCCCCGCCACTACTCCCAGGCACGCCACCTCCCCCCCGGATCACCACAGAGGCAGCACAGACAAAGACAGCAGACCTTCAGGAAACGCACCAGCCTCACAGACTTAAAACCAAGGAATGTCATTGCCCACTACAGGCTCAAAAGGACAACCATCCTCTGCATCCTGAACATCATTGTCCACAGGCTAACGGTACCAACGCAATGGACAACCAACATCCCACCTCAGACAAAGCTGCTGACTGTGCTGCACCTGTTGGCCTCTGGTACCTTCCAACCAACAACCGCCAGAGTCAGAGGAGTCACACAGCCAGCCCTATCCAAGTTCCTCACACCTGTCTTGGATGCCATCATCAGTTTGGTACCCTGGTACCTGTACTTCCCCCACAGTGCGCAGAAATAGCTGGAGACCAAGCAAGGCTTCTACGCCATCGCTGGCTTCCCGCACGTGTTGGAGGCAATCGACTGCACACATGTCCTACTTGTGCCCCCTGCAGACACTGCACACAATTACAGCAACAGAAAGCACATACATTCCATCAATGTTCAGGCAATAGTGGACCACCGGGGACTCTTTACCAATGTTGTAGCCAACTACCCAGGCAGTGTGCATGATTCATACATTTTCTGACAGTCCATCATCAACCAGCGCTTCCAGGATGGCACCTACAGAAATGCACTGCTCATTGGTAAGTACCAAATGAACACACCACACACCTCAACTCCACAATCATGCAACTCACAACTCAGGGAATGCACACGTTACAAACTCACATACAATATGCCAAACAACATGCCCTCCCACCAAACACAGCAGCACAACTTATTGGGGGAACCTGGGCCAGCCATGTACATAAGCCATCAATGGCATGGCATCTCAGACACACAATAACAGGTTGTGGGGAGAGGTGGGAACCAAGCATGTGCGAAGGAGGCAAGTGACCCATGAATGAGAATGTACACAATACCAAGTGTGGTGTGGATGTGATGGCCAGACTGCAGTTTACAGACCTCACACATATCCATGACGACATACACCGCTATAGTATGGAGTGTGGTGGACAGTGGATGCAACCATGTCACCCCAGCCAGTGGGAAAGATTGCGGAAATGTAGCATGTTACATCCCCTCTGTAAGCATGAGCAGAGTGGGCTGGCCTGGCGCAAGCCAGGCCAGCGTAGGGATGTGAATAAAAAGCACATATCTCTTGGCGTGGTTCTCTTTTGGAATGTCCAACGTCTCTGCCAGGGCGGTGCCTCTCACCCCATCACAAGACCGACGCCGTCTCCGTGAGCGGTGTTGCCTGCGATCCTGTGCACCTGCTGCACCCCGGGCCTCTGGTCCCTAACCCGTCTTGCCCGCCTCGGCGCAACTAGGCCTTACTGCTCTCCTGCCGACACGTGAGTCAAAGAGGGCCCACCACGTTCCGGTGCAATCTCTAAGCCAGAGGCCCGCAACCTTGGCAGCCTGCTCAGACCATCGCGGCCTCGGCGACACAGGCCCACAGTACTCCTTTCTCATTGACGTACTCCGCCAGGATACACAGCGGACAAATAGGTTATATATTTGGAACTGAGTCTTGATTACACTGTGGCAGAGTACATACTTTATGGTAGAGTTTATATCACTATACTCCCTTCGATGTGGTGCCACTAACTCTGTGCATAGCATTCCAACCACACGTGTCTGTGGGCCCCTGCAGACATCAGCTTTTGGCCTATGCATTGGTCCAGCAGGCCACACACCAATCCAATACAGTCTGTACCAGGCAGGACACATCATCGTCGCAGGCTGCACACCCGCTCCGCTCTGGTGCCTCTACCTCCATCAACCACAAATCATCTCCACATGCCATTTCAATGTCGTGTGTTGGAGATCCAGGAGGAGGTGGCTGAACAGCGGTTGACACACGCTCACCGCTGCCTCCGGCCAACACTGCAGTCAATTAGGTCACACAATTGGAACTGAGTCTTGATTTCTTCATGGCAGAGTTCATATCACAGTCCGCAAGGAGAGGAGTCAGAGGAAGATGCTGTTCAGTCCGGAGGAGAAAAGGATCTCCGTTAAGGAGGTGATCAAACACTACCAACAACTGCACTGGTGCCATTAACGCTGATCCTTGCAAGCCGATGACCCGTGGCTGTGGGCCACTGCTGACCGCTGCCTCCAGGACACACTGTGGTCGAGTAGGTCACACAATTGGAACTGAGTCCTGATTTCTTCATGGCAGAGTTCATATCATTGTAAAGGCTTCATCACAGACTGCATCCCCTCCAGCTCTGGTGCCACTGACTCTGTGCCACGGAAGTCATGGACACCCTCTGGTAGAACTTTGGTTGCATCTGAGTCTAAGGCCTGGGGGTTGTCCCCATCATCATGTAGCTGATACTGACAAGGTGGTAAAAAGTTGTCTGCAGCATTCAACTACTCCATATGCCTGTTTTTGCTAGCTTCCGCCCTCTGCATCTTGCCCTGGAAAGACACCTTCCACTGTCCCCCCTAACACTCCGCGACATTCTCCTTGGACAACGACGTACTCAGCTCTCGTGGCCCAAACTCAGTGCATTGCAAGTCACCATCCTGTGGCGGTGTGCCTGTGCCAGCCGCAGTGCATCCAGAGCCACCAACTCTGTGCACCTGAAGTCATGGACCCTTGGTGTTTGTACTTTTACCTTCTGATTGTATGATCACTGTTGTAGTTGTTGCCAGCACCAACCAACCCCTGAGGGATGGCTTACACTACCCAACACCCATCCACCACAGGCGTCACTGGACATGTGGCCCTGGCAATAAAAGTTGCCGTGCGGACATGCCCGTAGCCAGTTCCACATGCTATCTAAGTGTGTCCGTGTGGTCATTATGTATGCATGAGTGCCCCGGGCCATATCACATTACATTGTGCAGTGTACAGCTGGCGCAACCATGTCACCGCAGGCAGGGGGGTAGACCTGGGACATGTAGCTGTGTCGTACCCCTCTGTGAGCACAAGCAGAGTGGACCGGCGTATGACAGTACAGCGTAGGGGTGTGGTTATTCAACATGTGGCTCTGGGCGTGGTTATGTTTAGACCTTGCCAAGGAAGTAACTAATGCGTTTGTCACTGTTGTAGTGTCTGCGCCACCCATCCAGCAATGGACAATGTTGCTATGTCGCATGCCCCTCGAGTTCGGGGTCGGCCGAGGGGTAAATGAGGGATCACATATGCCAACTGTTGTGTGTGTCGCTATTTACGCAGCATCAGCCAAAGGTCTACCCTCAACCGCATGGCGAGTTCAGCCAGGCATGAACTCTACATCTGTGTCAGCCCTGTCCTTTCCATAGGCCTACACACACGTGGCCACCCACCTTCAACGCACAACATCACTGTGTCGTTGTCAGGATTGTGTACATGGACAGACAGGCATGACAATGTTGTGCCAGAGGACTGCAAGTGATGCAACCGCGCTGGCCACTCTAGAAAATACGCACGGGGGAGGGAAGAACAGCAGTGAGGCTACGTAATACACATTGACGCCGGTCATTTGCAACAAGCAGGACATCTTACACAGGAATGACTAAGTCACACATATCACACATCAATGATCCAGTGAGCCTGCCAACACATCATGTAGAACCTACTTTTGACTCATGTCTCTCTGCACTGTCACAGGTGATTAAGGATGTGCACTCTGCGCTTGGATGATGACACCCCTCTGAGCCCCGAACACACCTTTCGAGAGGCAGTACAATTTGGCACAAAAATGCACCAGGGGCATCGTGGAACACACATTTGGCATGTTGAAGTCACATTTCAGGAGCCTGGACATCACAGGTGGAAGGTTCCTGTACAGCCCAGACATCGTGTGCAAGATGATCGTTGCATGTTGTGTGTTGCACAACATATGTGTACGCACCAATGCCCCATGGAAACAAGTGCCAGATGCACCGGACGATGATGAGGTAGATGAGGCAGGTGGACCACAATCTACTGAAGCTGCAGCAGGAATAGCCCGAAGGAACACCATCATTGACAATTTCTTCACATGAGCACGTCAGATTGTGACAATCCTTGGCAGTCATGGGACAGTACAAAATGACCACATGCACAGCATGTGCAAATGAATGCATTCCAAAACACATTCCGTAAGTGCATGTCATACATCTGTACAGGCACATCACTCAGACAAGTGTGAGTGCGACATGTAGTGCTAATAATTTTATAATTTGTTCATGGATGGTGGGTTTGTCACCTCTGTGCAGAGAGGCTGTTTAGGGTGTCACATATTCGACCTGCAACTTCTGTGTGTCACAGTTAGTGCGGAATCCCACTCTTTGGCGTTTCACATTTCCATTTTGGATGTCATTTGTGACCTACAAGTAACATCAGGGCTCCTTTTGGGCTCAGATTAGTACCTCCGTGATGAAGGGATGCACCTTGTGACTCAAGTCCCACAACATGGGCAACATGTACGCAAGTGGGAGTCACTGCCCCTACATTCGTCCATGCTTACATAATTGATTGATCATGGACATGACACGTCTGTGCAGGAAGTGTTGATTGACCCTCTGCAATGTAAAGGGGAGATGCAGCTTCACAGTGTGTTTTTAATGTATGTTTCCGCATTGGCGCAGTTCACATGCAGACTGCATGTCAATGTACATGTGACTGTTTGTTAGGAGATGCCTATTTGATGTGGGAAAATGGTCATTTGTTCTATGTCACAGATGTGGGGTTGTGCTCGTACATTGTCATCTGACCGTTTTTTTACTCTGCTTTTATGGTGCCTTTTCCCGCATGACGAGTGGGAGTTGCAGGCATGTCGCTGTATTTGGCTGATTTTTGTATCGCGATTGGCCTCATTGCAATTTTTTTCCCCGCTCGTGGTTTGTGTTTTTGTGGCGTTGCATTGACTTTATCGTGGTCATTTGACGCGTTATCGTGTGCCATTTCTCATGGTACCGCCATGTTGAGAATACATTGTAAACACGGTGTTATTTTCACACAATAGACTGCAATGTGAAGAGTTGAGTTAAGCTAATTTTGCGATAATTATCACACATTCTTGAGAATATCCCCCCAAAGATGTATGAGGCCTCCCCTTCTCTTGAAGATCTCCTCTGATCAAAACCAGAGACTCCCGAAGCTCTTTACACGGCCCAAGCCGGCATCTGCGGTGAACTTAATGAGGGTTCACCTGGAATCAAGATACAGAAATTATATCATGCGGTTTTAGTGATATATTGCAAGGGAGAAAGTTTTTCTTCCTTGTTGCTGATTTAGTGCAGTTTTACGCTGATTGTTTGAGCGGTTAATACTGAGGGCAGGGTGAAGGACCTTGCACTTCATGCTCACAAAAAAAACAGTATTTGAAGCATCTTTTGCCATTTTACATGCATTATTTGCACCAGGGGGCACTGTTATGCTCTGCATTTAATCAGTTTACTTTTAGATTGTTTATGTATCCCCTGTAACTGTACGGAGGTCTTTTTAGTTTCATTAATATTTGTAATGTTCAAATGGTAAACTTTTAACGATTACTTGTATTTTTTATCATTTGTACTTCTAAAGCTAACTGTGAATTTTAAATGTGAAGGTTGTGTTTTTAATTGTTGTCACCTACTTCGACTGAGAAAAATATGTGTTTGACTTTGACTAATATTTGTTATACACACTGATACATTTACTAATACACATATATCAAAGCACATACTACTACATAAACCCCCTCTCTAAAACACTTTTACATTGTAACTTACCTAAAACTACCTAAAACTTGCTATAAATTATACCACCCTAAACTATTTTAAAAATACGTTAAGGCTCCGGATGGTTTTGAAAATGTTCTGTGACATCCTCTGTCTCTGCATTTTAAGTTTCTTAAAAATAATCTTCTTTTTCACTCTCTGCTCAGTGCTGATGCTTGGCATTGGGTAGAGTGAAGGCTGGTGTGTTTGTGCGCGTGCTCTCTGTGACCTTGAAGTGTCCTTCTTCTTAGCTGGAGCAGATGACGCTGCATGTGATGCGGCACTGCCTGCTGGTCTCCACGCCTCTTTTGTGGACTCAAACATATTTCTTCTCATTGCGCCTCAGCTCAAGAGGCGTACGGATGTGTTCCTTCTCCAGCTTTACATCACTTTGTGAATCTGGGGCAGCGTCAAAATCGCAGAGTAAGGCCACGCAGCGATTTGCGCTGCATCGCCTCACTCAAGATTTATGAAGACACTCGAAGCCACACTGGGTGGCTTCATACTTCTAAGTGAGAGCCCTGCGTCATGCATATACCACTTTATGTTTGTTTAGAGAACGCGGATATAGCAGGGAACTCGCAGCATTGGTTCCGAGGTCGAGCATATACAGAGAAGGGTCACGCCACGCTTAAAATCGGACGATACAGAATACAAGCTCCGTATCCCGAGCATTTGATCCCAAGGTTGAGCACATACCGGGAAAGGTCACGTAACACCTTAAACATCGGACGATACAGAACAAAAGCTCTACCTTCCGATTATTTGACCCCTTGTAGGAAGTCTCCCCGTTTACATTGACGATTGTTTCAGATACCATAGGAGAGCTGACACGTCCAGCTTTTATAAACACGTTAACGGCAAAGAGACAGTTTCATTGCAACAGTGAACACTGCCCCTGAGGAAGGAACAAGCGTTCCGAAATGTTTCGGGCCAAAGATTAATTTGGTTCATTAGCAATTATGGAAGCATCGTTGAAATTTGAGAGTTGAATAATTTTCATGAATTGTAATGAGATTAAGTATTCCTCAACTAGTTGTATTGTTATCATATGTGATGAAATAACATATAAATGGAATATGAATATGAGAAAGTAAACAATTTGTGTAAAGAGAATAATTGAGTAAATAATGATATGCAACATATCAACATTGTGGTATTATGTTAATTGTTTGATATTAAGTATAGTTTGAAAATTATGAACAAATAGTTCAATAGGCACAGTGCACACTAGAGCGGGTCTATCTGTTCATAGTTTGAGTACAAAAAGTGACCCCAGACTCTCATAAACAAGCCCCTTAGCATCCAACTTACTCTAATAATTTATTCCACAATCAATACAAATTGATATTATTATTTTATTCGTCCAGTTGTGAAATGTTCTGTTATTGACCAAAGCTGAAGCAGATGTTGCGCCTGGCAAAGATGGTACCAAGGGGTGCCAGGCTTCATCGATGTTGGAGTAACACTGACTATGCCTTCCGGAGATGCTGACAGGTCATTCTGCGAAAGATGTTGTGAAATTAATCAGTTGGGTTAATGATACATTGTGACACAGTCTGTACAATACACATTGCTTCGTAATAAGCATGTGTTTATGACCTTTAATTTAAAAATGTATAAATGCGTGTTTGGCTTTGTGTTAAACACACGCCTATTATTGTTAACAAACAAGAGGGTTGTTTACCACAAACAGTGTAAATGTGGACATTGTTACAGAGTGGTGCTGTTAAACATTTTTCGATTACAGATTGAAAAGTGTAGTATAGAGGAATGTTGCTGCATGGAGACAGAAAAACACCCCTGTCTATAGAGCATCACAGTTTTCAGTTTCTGTGTCTTTTGACAAATGATTTACAATGACTTTGTGAAGTCACCCACTCCTCACTGAGGGTCGTGGATGCTGTTAGACTGGGAGGCCATATCAAGTGCTAGGTGTAATGTGTGTGGGCTACTAGTCTTAGCAATGTACAAAACTATGATGGTGTTAGTGGCAGAATAAATTGTAAAGCAAACTTGAAATGTGTTGTAAATAGGATTGCAGGAAACAGCAGGTAAGTTGAAGATTCCTTTATTCAAGTTCTCAGGAAGAGACAAGAGCGGACTCTTCTCCACGGAGGCTACGAGCAACTGCCGTGGAATAGAACCCTTGCATAAAAAACAAACATGGAACAGAAACACAAGAGCATTCTGGTGGAATACAAGTCAGGTAAGAAACATTCTATAAAGACTAGAACTACAACACAAGTAACTTATGTACTACAAACTGCAACGTGCACAGTCCTTTCAAGCAGTGCCCCACTCATGGGTTCTAACCACCACTGATGCTTCCTTTGGTTGTTGTTAAGTATGGGCGGATCTAGCGGATCTCGCGTACGCGAATTTGCAAATTTACGGATTCGCAATACGCAAAATCCGCGAACTCTCGCGGATTAGCGTATTTTTATGTTTTTTGTGTTGGCGAGCGTTCGCGAGGATTTGTGGACCATTTCGCAATTGCGAACTTACTTTTCGGCTCGCAACGGCCGCGACTATGTTGTTTCTACGTCTGGTTTATCATCACAGGTTCACAGCACCCTCTGTTTCACCACTGCCACCCTCTGGTACACCCATGCCACCCTCTGGTACATCCTCACTGCCACCCATTAGGTTTGTTTATCACTGTAGATTATGGGGGTGAAAAAAAGCAAGCACACCTGCCCTGCTTCAACTTCCATGAATTAATTTGGGGTTGATTAATGTGTCAGTGATTTTGAAAATTCCAGTCTGGCTGGCACCTGCTTCCTTCCTTATCTGTAATTTGCTTTCTGTTGCAGTGAAAGCAAGCACACCTGCCCTTCTTCAACTGCCATGAATTAATTTGGGGGTGATTAATGTGTCAGTAATTTTGAAACTTCCAGTCTGGCTGGCACCTGCTTCCTTCCTTATCTGTAATTTGCTTTCTGTTGCAGTGCAATTTTTTTTCACAGGACCTTTATGGTCTACTTGTAGCTATTCTATGAGCCTGCTGTTTGGGTCATAGCAGGGTCATGGAATAGTTGCAAATAGGCAACTGAACTCTGGAGGGGCCCCTCAGGAAGCACTAGAGTGAATGGTTACTAATGTTAAGTTTGAACTCTTGCACCTGCTGATTGCTTTTAGTTTAGCAAAAATCGTTTTTCTGCAATTTCGCGCGATTTGCGGGGCGCGAATCCGTGCGAGATCGATTTCGGAAGCCGCGAATGCGTGCGAATACACTATTTTTTTTTTTTGCGGCGTGTATGTTCGTGTGATTTTTTGCGTGTTCGCAAGGCGCTTGTAGCTATACGTTTGCGAAGTTACCCTAGCGGTCGTACACGGGCGCGGCCATCTTGTTTGCGTGACGTAATTCCGTTTCCGGCCGCTATGTGTAATCTAGCAAAGTGTGCTGCTCGCTAGTACAATTTCGCGCGTGATCGCGAGGAAAATCTCGCGCGAACTTACCTACGCGGTCGTGAATGGGCGCGGCCATCTTGTTTCTCATTCATTGCTATGGTTCTGGGCATGCTTTCTGTATCCTCTCTGAATCTCTGCCATCCTTTGCTTGTTTGAAGTTTATTTGATCTATTTTACTTATTATCTATCACTCTATTTTTCTAGCTCTATATTTTTGTGTTTTCTGCGACTTTTTGTTAATTTTAAACTGCTTTTTTAAACTCTTTTCTTTTCTTCTTCCCTATTCTATTTCTTCTTTATTATTTAACTCATTTCTGCCCAGACCATGCTAAAGGGAGCCGGGAAGCACCCTGAGAAGGGGAAGGGTCCCGCACCCCGTGCCCGGCTCCCGTGCGGGTGTTTGAGGGGGGAGCTAGTGATGCCACGGGAGATCTTTAGCGCGGAGGAGGTGGCCGCACTCATCTTCCACGTCCAGCGCCGCCTCCCCAAGACCATCCTGGGAGGCGGCAAGATCGCAACCGGCTATGGCATCCGGGAGCGCCGGAAGCGGTGGGAGAAGGTGTGCCGGGCCATGTTTAAGCTCTCTGGGGTCCGGCGCACCTATAACCAGGCCACCCACCGCTGGACGGATGTCATGGACCGGGAACGGGACTTGCTGGACGCGCTCGGCGTAGAGGTCCCCGGGCTTGGTGAGTAGTAGTAGCTATTTCTAGCTATTTCATCACTAATCTGTTTTATCCGGCTCTGTTATTTGCAAATCTTTGTTCTTTACCAAGAGCAATAATGCTGCCGATGACATTGTAGGTAAATTATATTTCAAAATCTTCTATGCATTTCAGGTGCACTGCTCTCCTTCTCAGTAGCCTTGCTTGCTACTATGCTTATTTGTTTTGTATTTTGTGTTCATGTCATTGGCCTGAGAAATTATGTATGAGTGTAGTGTAAAGAACTGCGTAATGCTAGACACTAAGGGTCATATTTTCAATTACCGGCGCATCCCTGCAAAGTAGCAGGGATGCGGCAGTAATTGTGCGCCATGCCACCACCACCCATTGGCCCAAAACGTCACAGAAGCCTTACGCATCTGTGCCGTAAAGGCGGCGCATTGCTGGAGTTGCGTGCCAACGATGGCGCAGCTCCAGCAATGCTCTGGGGTGCCCTATCTCCCCAATGCTGCATCAAGCCGTACGTCGGCTTCAAGCAGGCGCAGGGTTTGAGTCACGCATCATTGTCCTAAAAGTGACTGATTGACATCTTGTAGATTTCCCTCAGCCACTTTTAGGATTCGTTCCTGCGCAGGAACGCCCTACCTTGCGCCGGAACGCCCCTGATGACGCAGGGCTTTACAACGTGATGCATCTCCCATATGCGTTTTTTTTATATATATACGCCGCACCATGGCGACTCTTTTGTTCTGCCGCAGCGTCACAAGTCACGCAACAATGGAGGAAAATGAGCCGCAAGGGACTTCTAAATCAGCCCCAACAGACTGAAGTCCAGTCCTTCCTTTAGACACATGGCTATAAGAAGAAATAGTGGTGGTGGTCGGTGGATTGATAGTTTGAGTATTCACTGATCTGCAAGCAGGATGGACTTTGTCTGTCACGTTGCGTGCTGCGGACTGCTGCCCGCCAGGCCTAGGCAAACCTTTTTAGTAGTCTGTTTAGTGAGTTACATAGGAACTTTCAAAGTCAACGGTCCGCAAATCAGGCAATACGAATAACGTAGTATACCACATGAGATAGGTCAATATATCCCGTGGAATAGTTGTCTATCTATTTGCTATTTCTCCAAAATATTTTGTTATTGTTCTTTTGAAATGTTTGATTTGGTTGACAAATCTCATCCATGTTTTCTGGTCTTTCTTTCTTTCATGTTGTACATCAGCTCCCCCCAAGGGCAAGAGGACACAGGAGGAGGAGGAGGAGGGTGCTGTTCAGGAGGATGCAGGCCAGAATCGGGCAGGCGAGGGCTCCTTTGCTGGCCCCAGTAAGTTTTAATTTTAATATAGAGTACCTATTTTTTCCTAGCGTTCCTCATTCGATTTTTTTCTAAATCGTCTTTGATCTTCTTGTAGACTGGATCTAAATTCTTATCCTGCCTCGACTATGACTCCCTGTGGTATTACTAGATTATTCTTATTAGTCTGTCTGTGTAGCTAACTAAGATTGCACATTTGGCAATTCCATTGGACTCCCATTCTAGTCAGCAATAGCTCTATGCACTGAGTGCAGTCCTCTGGGATTGTCCATAATGTCTTTTCAAGTCTTCTAAATGTTTATGCTTTGACAATTGCCAACAATAAAAAGGTGAATGACCACCAAGAAAGAATAAGATACTACTTTACTTTTGGTTTGGATAGGAGGACAATCCATTCTACTACTGTTGCAGGGACAAATCTGCACAAACCGAACTATGAACACTAAATAGTGCATTGTTTATCAATTATAATAGGCGCAGGTAGACTTTCTTTCCACATACCTCAGTGATATCAGACTTTGAAGAACCCCCAATCTCCTTACTGACTAGATAGTGTGGCAGAGTCATTTAGCTCCCAAAGTCACCGATGATTGATCCCCAATGATCATTAGATTATCCAACGCAGGACAAGAGTACGGAGTCAGAGTCAAGAAGTGCCAGAGGCACTCATGCTTGCAAAAATTCCAAAACCTTTAGCTCATCCACTCTAGTCTGGAGGACCAAAAACCACAGAGTCTATTTAAGTTTAAAAGCTTTATTAAAAGTTAACACATTTATTAAAATCAAATTTGTCATAAAAGTAAACGTTTAACTGAAAATGGAAAAGTGCTTAGTGCTAACGATTAATTGGACACATTTCTTGTGGAAAAAGGGACATTTTTACTTTAGAGTAGACAGTTACAAATTATTACATTGTATTTCGTTTTTTTAACATTTGTTTATTCCTCCTAGACCAAATATTATATAGTAGTGAGTGGTGTATTCTAACATTCTTAAATGTACTTTGTAGGTGGAACATCTGGTGGCGTGGCCAGCGCGGAGGTGGTGGTGTTGGACGAGGACTCTGGGGAGGAGGCGGTGCAAGTGCCGGACGTTCCTGTGAGGGTTCGCACGGTGGTGGCGGGAAGAGGTAAGCTATATATTCCTTACTTATTGAGATCGAAGACTGCATAGTGTGCTTTCTGCACGGGTGTATTATAAATCAACCAGGTAGTAGCCTCCTCTAAATGTACTTCGACTTAGCTGTGAAGTTTTTGGTGAGAAGAATCCCAATAAGATCTTAGATGAACTTGATGGATGGGATGAACGAAAAGCAAAAGAAGGGTGTAAGTAAGTGTGGAAGGACGAGAAATTTTATGATGGCTGGCAAAGAAGAATGACATGTGTTTGCTTGGCCCCCGAGGTGGCTGGGAAGGAAAGAATATGGTATGGTGCATGGCTGGGTCAATGATGAAGCAAGGATGGGTGGAAGGACAACAGCCTGGGTGGGTGAAACAGAAACTGTATGTGTGCATATACTTTGAATGGATGGATGCCTGGAGCATGGTACTATCTGACTCTTAGATAGCACATGTGTATCTAGAGAGAGTAGATGGTCACTGGATGAACTAAGTGTTACCTTGAAGAGCATGTAACACCGCACCCGCACGTCCGTTCCAGTGTAGGGAAGGCAAGGAAAAGAAATTGTAAATTTGTCCAATACTACCATGAATAGTAGCAGTAGTTTGTATTGCAACTGCAAGCACAGCATATATCCGGTTATTACGGTGGACACTCCGTACCTCTCTTAATAACTTTAGTTTAGTAGTAGTACGTCATTCATGTGTGGGTGTATCACTGTTCACTCAATAATAAGCAAAGCACCTAAAGTCATCCCATATGTCATCAAATACATCCCATGTAAAGTGATAGATAATCAAATTATTTAGCTTCTTCATTTTCCTTTTCTAGTACTCATTTGCACTGTAGGGTGAAAGGTAGATTAATTAAGCAGTAGCCCTTGTAACAGTGTATTCTCAGTGCCACCCGTAATAGAAAAGTAATAGCTTCACCACCTGCATGTACTGGACCGGTACAGTAACGCAAGTCTGTCTCACTCATCATGGTGTGCGTCTGTTTTTCTCGGGTGCAAGTTCACTGCGCTGGCATTCTGCCGGCTTGCATAAGATAACGTACCAATTTTCCTAAACAAGAGAGAAGAAGAAGAATAAGACTGGTGTACTGTCATAGTCGACTGTAATGGAAGTCCATAGTGGTCGTAGAATTTGTTCATTAAACTCCCACTAATTTTAGAGCAAGGATGCAGAAGTGGGAGGTTAGATAGATACTGTCCTCAATAGTTATGTACTGTGCTTTCAATTTGCTACTTGTACTGTGACACAACTTTCGGCTCAATCACTTTGTGTTATTAATGTTAAGGAGCATTGGTTACAGACTATGTCTTTCTTTCTTAATATAGTTGCTCCTTCCAAATCGACATCACGGAGGGAGCAGGCTCGAATGGCCCGGCAACGGAGGCTGGATGGCACTGTCGCCGAATATCGGCGGCTGGTGGCCCTGGAGGAGGAGGACACGCAGTCAACCGGTGGAACCACAACATCCTCCACTGGGACAGCTGCATCCTCCTCCGTGCCCCCACGAGCTGCCAGCCAGCGCAGTGCTCCAGCGGTACAGAGCCGGGCTACCAAAGCCAACCGCCACCGCCAAGCAGCAAAGACACCAGCTGCCCCCCACAGGAGCTGCAAGGCACGCCAGCGCCGCCTAGGACTCAGAGTGTCCTACCTGGAGCAGGAGGTCCATAACTATAAGAACTTGGTGGAGGGCCTCCGCTTCGACCATGCCACCCTCCGCAAGGAGTATGATGCCCTGGCCGCTAAATTCACCAGCACCCTCCAGTAGTGTAGTGTCCCTTGCCCTTTTTTTAGAGACTTTTGGGGGGTGGGATTTGGGAGTTGGGTTCTTTTTGGGACTTTTGTAAGACAATCGTTGGGGTTAGGGAGGGTCTTGAGGGAGATTATTTTGTTAGGGCTACATAAATATACTTTTTTAAACTTTATCTGACCATACCTGTTTTTTTACTGCTTTTGAGTCTGGTGGGTGGGGGTTTAACAGTAAGTTTGTTTTCCTGAAGAGTCCTAGGACTTTAGTAGTACTACCGTCAATCTCTCGTCTAGTCCTAATACTCCATTATACTACCTCCCACCAAACGCTTATCTTACCTGTAATTTGTGTTTGAAATTAGGGCTAGGCCCAGGGCTGGCTCCACGGGAAATGGGGATTAAGGTTGGCAATCCTGGGCGGATGAAATGTCCTCATTGCGGTGGTACTAGTGGTGTGACACAGTGGCAGTTGCATGCCTATGGAAAAAAAGAAAACGAAACCTGTTTTGTCCTTACTGTAGCATTACAACGGTTACGGTACAATAGAGAATATAGCAGGTGACAGTACACTAGAACAGTGCCACAATGTAGCCTAACAAATGGTAAAGTATTGCAAGTATAACTAGTACTTGCGTTGAATTTATTTGACATTGGCTCCTACTACTACAAGAAATAGTACTGAAGCTGAGTAAGTCTAGAATATATCCTTGGATTCCTTCACCAGCCTGTTGCTATGACCTTATCCTCCCCAGCAAGTGTGTGGAATTATTGATGTTATTTAGTCACACATCAAGCAAAACCACACAGCCCGGGGGAAGAGGGTTAGTGTTTGGAAAATGGATGGGAATGGGGGTTTCTTTTTGGGTAGGTTTTGTTGAGAGAAGAAAAAAAAAGTACAGCATGGACAAACAATAATTGAAGATAAAGAAATGGCTGTAGGGATCAATTTAGAAGCAGAGAGAGATCCAAGAAATGCAGTCAGACTCATAGAAGAAAACAATGGATACTGCATCTGTATGTTGTTGGAGTTGTCCTGTTGAATTTGGTAAGTAAGTTGCATGCAGCAAACAATTCCTCTTATTAGCGGCACTCCTCCATTCCAGCTGACGCTTCGTCCATCAATGTTGGTGACCACTGACAGAAGACACCCTGTCCACTGCCTGCCTGGCGGATGTTGACAGAAACCCGGCCTGTAATTATTGAACGGAAAACAGGAAGTGCTATTACAATACCACTGATTAATAAATATAAGGTATGTACGCTGTGTGGTGCAAAAAGTCACACTTTGATTTTCCTAACAGACAGTACAATATTTTTGAAATTGCGTACTCTGTCTGAGTCACCTTTTGAAGGATAAATAAGTATGGCCAAATTAATTTAGCGGATCTTTCCCCTCAAGCTAGGTGTACTGTAAACTGTGTTTTAGAACAAAATTAGACCTTCCCAGCAATGCTCCCACCAAGACCCTTACTAAAGCCAGTCGCAAAAATGTAGAAGACCCCCCATCAGATCTCAGAAAACGAGGCCTAGCAGAAAAATGGTGACAAAACGTACTTTGAAAGTAAAAGTAGGCCCAAATACCCCCTTACCCACCGTGGATTGTATTCAAACCACTTGCAAGCAAGCAAAAGTATCCATAGCCAGTTGCAAAAATCTAGAACACCCCGAAACACATGCAATCCTGCTGCTAGGGCTAACCCTAACGAACCATAAGTTACAAAAAGTGCCAAAAGGCTTTTCCTTATGAATTTTGTCCAAACCACTTCTATCCGGTATTAGACCTTCCCAGGAATGCCCCTGACCCGCCAACCCACCCGCAAAAAAGCACGCAACAACACCCCCAAACAGCCAAAAAGCAAAATCTCATACTTACAATATCTCTCGGTCTTCGGTCCAATCGCGCTGTGCAGCTAGGTCATCATCATAACTCCTGTTTTCCACCACGGATTTCCTGAAAAGCAAATGCAATCAAGATTAGACTGTCGCAGCAGTGCTCCGACAGAGACACCAAAACCCACCCACAAACACCAAGAAGCCCCCCAAACAGGCCCCCGAAAACGCTACATTGAGCAAGATGTCAGAAGAAATAGCAAAAAAAAATTCTGCATGGATTTAGTCCAAACCACTTCTATTCGGTATTCGACCTTCCCAGGAATGCCCCAAGACCCGCCAACCCACCCACAAAAAAGCACGCGACAACACACCCAAACAGCCAAAAAGCAAAATCCCATACTTACAATATCTCTCGGCCTTCGGTCCAAACGCGCTGTGCAGCTAGGTCATCAATCATCATAACTCCTGTTTTCCACCAAGGATTTCCTGAAAAGCAAATGCAATCAAGATTAGACTGTCGCAGCAGTGCTCCCAGACCCCAAAAGTCACCCACAAACACCCAGAACCCCGCCAAAGAGCACCTCAAAGGCAAGCAAGTCAGCAAAAACGGCAAGAAATTTCCGCCTCATATTTAGTCCAAAACACGTTTATCCGTTATTAGAGCTTCACAGCAATGGGCCCAGAGCCGTCAACTCACCCGCAAAGAAGTAGAACACCTCCACAAGTGCTGAGTCTTTCTTCATTGGGCATAATCCAGCCCTCTGCTTTGAGGGAAATAGGAGTCTGGAGGAGGAGGATAGAGGAGCATGTTCTTCTGAACTTGTGAACCTGAGGAATGTAGACTGCGGCACCTTCAAATCAATAAGCAAACAAGTGAAGACAGTTCTGCTGATGGGCTTGTTTTTGTGATTAGGTGATTAAAGTTTGAATTAAATTAACTGTGCAAAACAAAGAAAGACAAACACAGGAATAAAAGTGAATAAGGACGAAAAAGAAAGTTATTGATTCATTGTCTCATTTTCAGGGCTCGGTGTCAGGGAATAAGAATAAGAGTTCGTCATCATACTCTGCGAATTCAGGCAGGATGAGGTCAGCGTCACTGAACAGAGAACAAATTCCCTCATCTACGTTGCTGTCCTCCTCGTCTTCATGCGGCGTGCTTTCTCGTACTTTGTAATCTGGTGGTATGAGGGGCTGATTCATCTTGCTCATTGTTAGCCTCTCCACATTTTTGGGCGAGAGGCGGCTCCGTTTGGGAGTTACAATGCCACCAGCAGCACTGAAAACACGTTCAGAAGACACACTTGCCAGTGGGCAAGACAAGTAGTTTATAGCCAGGTTGGAGAGCTGTGGCCACAATTGTTTTTTCCCATGCCAATACTCCAATGGCTCATCATTAAGAAAGACCTCTGTTGAGTCATTCAGATAGTCCTGCACCATCGACTCAAGGTCCTCAACGGTTCCTCCCCTTTGCTTACTTTTTGCTGTGCCTGTGACCTTTTTTCGAGAACCATACCCAAGCCAAGATAGCCAATCCTCTTCAGCAGCCAATGTTACTCTTGTGTGTGGTGCAGATGATCCGGTTGCCGGTGTCTTTAACGGCTGAGAGGTCACTTGTGCCACAGCCACAGGTGCAGAAGTGGATTCTTTTGACTGGGGATGGCCTGCTGATGCTGATGCTGATGTACTGCCTTCTCCTTCAATATCCTGCCGTTCTTTTTCAAACCTCTTGGCTGACCAGGCTAGCCAACGTTTGTACTTTTTAACATCTTCATCAGCAAAAGGAAAGAATGCTTGGCCTGCCAGCGCCTTTTTGTAGCGTGGATCCAGAATAGTAGCACAAATGTAATGCTTTTCTGAGTTGATCATTTTAAGACGTTCATCACCACGTAGGCGCTCTAATAATTTCTCCGACAAAACAAAAGGGTCTTTGTTTTTTTAATCTTTTTCTAACTCAGAAGACACCGCCTTCAGTTGGTGCTCCAGCATGCACAACAATGGGATAGCTTTTCCCAAATTACAGTCCTCCTTGCTGACTGCACGTGTGAAGACCTCAAAAGGACGAAGCATTTCTGTCAGGCTTTTAACTATTTCCCAGTGCGCCTCATCCATACTCAGGTCCTTCTGAGCTGTACCCAGTGTTAAGAAATAGTGATCGAGTACCGTATACTGCTCATACAGATGCTCAAGCATGTAGAAGGTTGAGTTCCAACGTGTTGCCACCTCCTGGATGAGTGCTTTCACTGGCATTCGACGTTCATGTAGCAGGCTCCTCAGATGCTTCCGGGCCTTAAAAGAATGGCTGAAATGGTTGCACATTTTTCGGCAGGTGGCCATTACCTCGCACGCTGGACTGTCTTTATCACTCAAGAATTTTTGAACTACCAGGTTGATACAGTGCGCCAAACACGGCACTCTGAAATAGTCACCCAGCGCCATGGCCTTAACTACATTGGCGCCATTATCCGTGGAAACATAATCAATCTGGCGTTTTTTTGGGGACAGCCAGTGAAAGACCTTTTTGTTAAACTCGTCCAAAATGTTTCGTGCTGTGTGACTTTTCTCCAAGCCAAACATGGCTAGTGTTGCATGTTTCTGAGCAGCTTTAAAAACTTGGTCCGGGTTAACACCTGCGTTTAGCTTTGCTTTAACCCCTGAAAAAGAGACCCAGTGTGTAGTGATGCACATGTAATCAGCGCCTGCGCCACTGGTCCACATGTCTGTTGTCAGATATATAGTGTGAACAGCACTCTTCTGCAAAGCTGCCCCAATCACCTCCAGCACATCTTCATGTAGTGCTGGAACCGCAACTCTGGCGAAATAGAACCGGCTAGGAACCTTCCATTTAGGGCAGAGCGCTGCCACTAATTCTAGAAAACCTACCGCTTCTACAAAAGAAAAAGGGAGAAGGTCCACAGCTAGCATTTTAGCCAGCTTAGTGTTATACAGACGCGTCAGTGGGTGGTTGCGTTCATATGGCGCGTCTGAACAAAACATGGTTCTAATGTTGCCCTGGACCAAGCATTTATGGGATGATAATGACTTCTTTGACCCAATTATGCTCGCTGGTGAACTTTTTCGCGTTGGTGTCTCACTCGCTCCAACACTCTTAGTGTGCCTCACATGGGGTGTGCTGCTGACAGGGGTACTGGGTGTAAGTGAAGTATTTGACACGTCTTCTTCCTCCTCGTCATCATCAGATGAAACATCAACGTTTTCTTGACTTCCAATTCGGGCTTCCTTGATCGCCTTTAGGTGCGCAAACCATTGGACAGTGTGCTGTCTCCTAAGATGACCTCTCTGGCCTCCGGTACCATAGTTGGTACCAAGCTTACCACGACTAACTGCAACTTTACAAATGGTACAAATGGCAAACTTTTCCCTTTTTGGGCAAACAGTAAAGAAGTCCCAAACTGGGGACTTGAAGTGTCTGTGGGGGCCGGAGGAGGCGGCGATACTGGTGGTGGTGGTCATGCTGCTTTGCCAGATGAAGTGGAGGATCTGGATTGCCCAACTTTTGTACGTTGTGCACTTTCACCGCCACTAATTAAGGTCGAGGTGGATGGAGGTCCCTTCTTGTGAGAAAGAAATATGGAAGCGGTACGAGTTGGTGTACTACTTAACTCCAATGATTGTGGTGTTTCCACTGCCTCCTCGTCGACAACATCATCATCATCACGCTCAGCAGCTTTTCGGGCTAGGGTCAAAATGTCTGTTTGCTGCATGCCCGCTGGGGCTGCAGTGACCTTTATGATGACTGGGTCGTCGTTGTCAGAGTCTTCATCAGCAGCAGTATCCGCCACTTCTTGTTGAGCCTCATCATCACACTACATAACTCTGAGACTTTGGACGAGCTTCCTTTTACGCTTAACTACCTTTGTCAGATCATGTGCCTCACTCTCAGACGGCAGTGGTGCTGGTTCCCAATTTTGATCCGTATCATCAGAAGGAGGTGTGCTTGAAGAAGATGTAGACACCACCCTTGATCTCTTCCTTGCTAGGGGTGTGGAAGACAATGAATGATCATCAGGAGGAGTGTCTTCCTCAAATGATACCTCGCCTTGATTGTCGATTTCCTGATGTGCCCCTACTTCGGGGGGAACAACTATTGTGGGCACTTGTGACCCTCCATGCACCTCTGCTTGAGCATCTCCTTGCGCTGCCTCTCCTTCCACATGTACTTGGGCTTGTACTTGCACATGTGGTTTTTGTTGTGGCTGTGGTTGTTCAACACTCGTCAGATGAGTTACAACAACCTGTGTTGATTGAGGGACATTGCTGCTACTTTCTTGCGATGAGCCAACATCACTGGTCGATGGTGATTGAACAACTAGACTAAGTGCCTCTGCAGCAGCGAAGGGCTTGGACTTAAGTTGGCGTGGTGGTGGTGGTGGCACTGAGTCCAATGGAGCGGGGGTGCTGCTCCCAGCTTGGTCCCCAGCAGATCCCGCTGCTGCTGCAGGCATACTTTTTTTTTTACTCCCAAAAAAAGGGGCGGCCGGCACACCAGTCTCCTTGGTAACTTGCTTCTTCTGCTCCTTACTGGCAACTTTCTTGCTAGAGGAGCTACGGGTAACTTTTTTGGGGGCCATCTTCTTCAGAGCAGGTCAGAACAGCAGGCAGCAGTTGCACGAGTTGCAGAGTTGTCTGTGTCCAGACGTGACGTCGCGTGACGTTATGCTGCACACACACACCGCTGCAGGACTTCTTCCTGGCACTGGTTGTTCTCTTGAGTCTTGTGCACCTAAAAGCAATGGAAGACAGAGTAACATCAGTTCAGTTATACACCCCAAAAAATCGAAAAACACAGAAAAATCAGCACAATCCCATGCCATCCATGATGTTTACATTCAAGACACCCCACAGAAAGACTAGGCCCATGCAACACTCACTACCCCTGGGCATAATGGATGAAAAGTAGGAAAAATAAGTGCAGGCCTCAAACACTGCCTCTCTTCAAAATGGCCCCTTGCACCCCAAGCACATGTTGCCTGTACCAGCCAGCACTCAAGATGGCCACCACCACCACCACCCACATGGCCAGTCCACATCAACAGTACACCCCAAAAAAACAGAAAAACACCCAAAAATCACCACAATCCAATGCCATCCAGGATGCCCCAAACAAACTTACTTGTGAAAGTTGATTTCTAATCCAAAAGTGATCCAAAGAAAGTCAAAAAGGCCTCAAATCCAAATATCCAGCAGCACCCACAAAAAGTAATCCTTCCAGGTCAAGGTACAAATGAAAGTGACCAGCACATGAAGAAAGCACTGGGAGGAGCCTGCTGGACAGGAACAGGAAGTTGGAGACTGTGGGGCACTTCCTTCCCCCCCCCAAAATAATGGACTCCTTGCAAAAAAAAAAGGCCATGCAAATGTCAACCTGAGGAGTGATTCTGATAAAAATCATCATTTTCTGAAGGTTTATCCTGTTTGCTGGTGGATTTCTTGTGCTGAATTGCAAAATCTCTATTTCGCGAGTGCGAGATTGTTCCTGTCAGCCGCAACTACGTGTTCGCAATTGCGAACTCTCGCGAGGCATGCTCTTCAAGGTGGCAAGCCGCGATTACGTATTCACGGGCGCCAAACTCCCGCGGGATCCCGCAGCAAGATCCAAAATGGCGCAGCACTCGCAAAATATGATTGAGAAAAACAACTCGGCAAACGCCGTGCCCCACGCCGCGCGCCGCAATATTGTATCAACAAGCAAAAAATCCGCCGCGAGTGAATTCACGGATTTTCGACAAATTCGCGAGAGTTCGTGGATTGCGAATTTGCCGAAAATCCGAAAAATCCGCGAGCGGAACGGATTTTACGCCCATGCTTAGTTGTTGTGTGCTTTACTCACTCACCCTACATCAGGTTGTACTGTATTGGGTGTGTGCTACTTTATATTGTTGTGTTGTGATGAATGTGTGCTCAAGTGTGGTACTGTACATTGTAAAAGTAAGTTGCTGGCACTTGGTAAGGCCTGGTGCATTGAGGAACAACTGAAGGCAGAGCTGGGTGGAATACACAACAGAGAGAGTCCAACCAGTGTCCTCTGTGCACTTACAAGGGACTGATATACTCAGCCAATGAAGCTGTCAATGGTGTCCACACATCGCCTTTGCGGTGTGTGCCTCTTCCAGTTCACAATGGAGATTCACCTCATTGTTAAGAGCAGGGCTGATTTGTTTGTAAGTTTCAGATTGCAAGATCACATTGAACCTTAAAGGCAGTCAATCAATCAAGTCATTTGTAGAGCGCACTACTCACCCGCGAGGGCACGTGTCACACAGCACAGACTCACGTGGGGTGTGCTGTGGGGACATCACAGTTCGATTTGCTCCGTTGTGACAGCTGCTTCCTCACCCAATGACAGGACAGAGTGCTGTGATTGTTAAACCAATCCTAATTAAAATACACAGATGCCACATTAGATATACGTATGGAAATGATTCTGATACGTGTATAATATTCAAATCAGTATTGGAATTTGGCAAGCAGTGATAACGTGCCTGCACCCAACCCTTGTTACACTTATCACAGCCTGGGCATGTTGTGATGAGGACAAGCACTTGAGGAATGCTGCTCTCACTGCTGTCATTACAACCACATTGTGTACCACTTGCCTGCCGACCCGAGAGGATGGTGTGGGGTGGAAGCCATGGACTGTAGGTCTGGTAGCCAAGGGGTGGCCGGGGAGGGTGGACCCCAGTTACCAAACTGTGATTCATGTTACACTGAAAACAACCACACAAGCTGTAAACTCCACACATGTCAAGGGGGTCCTTTAGGATGGCGGGCGGACCCCAGTCCACCCGTCACCCTAGCGGTCCTGGGAATGGCCATCAGTGGTGCGGCGGTTCCGCACCACCAATTAGGATGCCACCGCCATGGTGGCAGTGGCATCCCGCATGTATTACATTGTGGTGTGTCGTGCTGGAAGCAGCACCCGCCACAATGCAATATATGCTTGTTGTGCATTGGCATGCACAACGGGCCAGGCACTGTGCGATGCCAGCCACCTTGGTCATGCCAATATTAGGCGGAAAAGGCCCATAACATGGTGGAGGTGCCTTGCAGGCACCGCCATCCATATTATGATGTGGCATTTTCAATGCCTTTCCATGGCGGAGACTCTGCCATGGAAAGGCATGCAGAGTTTTCTTTGGGGGCCCATTGCGGGCCCCCAGTGGGGTGGGAGGGTGGGTGCGCTTGGGGGGTACCCATGGTTCCCCCCAAGCGCACGCAAAGATTTTGATGCTAAAACCAATTTAGTAAATAAAGTAGACAGGGTTTAGTTCAGAAAATAGTGCACCCTTCAACCAGGCACTGTGAAGGAGAAATGCTTTTTTCCTTAATTTCCGACTTTGCATGGGAGCTGCAATGTAATAATAATAATACAGGACACATACAAAGGGGGGAAATGGTTAAAGTTAGTCTAAGCATAGTATTTTCTACTGGAAGGGTATCCTTCCGGTCAAAACCTATGCTTGACTCACGGAGACACTATGGTGCAAAGGTATCTCCATGTCACACAGCAACTAATTTCAGCGCCGGTGCTGGGGAGTGGGAAGGAGAGCGCCATGTTTCCGTAAATGTGGTGCTCTCCTGCTCTCTCCTTCTCACGCAGCGCAGGATTTGCGGCTGCTGCGCTGCGTGAGACATTGGAAAATCTGCCCCTGCGTGTCAATAGACTCGATGTACGCTTAGCGTTACTATTTTGATGCAGATTTCATTTACATTCACATTTTTTATTGTTACAGCAACACAAATCATGCAATACATTTTAACACCATGTACTGCTTTGTGATGGAATGTGTTACTTGGGGGTGAGACCTTCTATTGGTTCCCCCCGGTGCTTTTCCGTGCATCCACACATGGCTGAAGATGCGGAAACACGCATAGCATGATTTAAGCGCATGTTGTAGCATCCTAATGGTGCACCTGTCTGAGGGTGGCTTTAAAACAAACACATGTTGCATTAGGAACACCTACATGAATCTTTGCATGTGTGCTGCACACTGGAGCTCACATAAAAAGATAAATACGCATTCATGGATATTATATGTGCAGGAAGGTACTCCTTCAAGAAAAAAACATGTGTACCTTAACGCAGGCACCCTTGCAGTATGGTGCATGTGTGGTAGTCTTGGCATTAGACTGTACATAGTACAGCATTGCAGGCATAGAGCAGCAGTACCTAATTTTTATTTCGATATGTTGGCGTTCTGCTCTCTGCAGTTCATGTAGCGCAGACCAGCACTTTTAAGGCATATTTACACGGAGCAAGCAACAAAGTAGCAGCATATTCATAGATTCCCATGAAATTTGCCTCTTTCACTTTAAAGGATAATATTTGCTATAAACTGTCATCGCCGTGATATGCCTGTGTCTCTGATCGCCACTATCCAAAAAGGATCAACCCGGTCCTCTTTGGGATCCCTTACTGCAGGTTGTCTCCCAGGGACCCATTGACGGCCAGGAGCAAACAACTTCTGAATTGTTGTCGATGCCACTTTATTGGCACCAGACCAGGCCTATGTACAACCACTTGCCAACGCATTGTGCTGTCATTAAGATTTGACTTTTTATTCTGGAGGATGCCTCCAGATTTTAGCCCGCGTATATTGAATTTTGTGATCTTCCTTTTAACAGGATTCCATGTATATTCATGTTCATTGTCTCGGTGTCATGTACTTTTTAAGATCCAAGTGATGGAAATAAACTTTACAGTGATGATAATGGTTTGGTAATTAAACATACCGTTGTCATATAAACCAATTAAAAACAAGCCGCACAGGAGCACTAGTGAACGGTTTATTGAAACTCAGACAAGAACCACTTTGAACCATCCTGGATGATCCTCCAGTGTAAAAAGAAAACTTCACTTGGAATGCCGATAGGTGCTTTGGCGGTCCCATCAATAGGCAATAGATGGTCACCCAAGCCCGTCAAGGGGCAGGTCTGTGCCAATACTCAGTGGGGGGCCAGCGACAACTGGCAGGCCTGTGCCGATGCTCTGTGGGGGACCAGCAACAAATGTTCATTTGTGTTGTTGTGTCAGCAAAGGTTAAGCATTGGAATCGCTTATTTGCACTGGGTTTTCTCATACACAATATCAGAGCAAGCAATAAAGCTTAGCCGCATCATCAGTCATTCGCGCTGCTTGAAAGACCAGAGCATGAGTTCGGAAAATGGGCATATTTCTCAAGCACAATTTGAATTTAAAGGCAGAGGGGCATATTCCCAAAGACATCTCTGAGTTATCGGCACTTTATCACAGCCAAAGTGGCAATAAATGTATCACCCCATTCACAAGCTGGTGCTAACAGCCCATATCACCAGGTTACCTGCGATAGCAGCTTCAAAAAACATTGCCACAGATGACCCCGTCAACAATCGCAAATGAGCTACAGAGTAGGCGTTCCCGTGCAAAAAGCCACTACAACACCACTCCGCAACATTCACAACGACCGGCCAGATCTGCGATAAGAACCCAAAAGAGGCGATATAGCGCATTAGCAGCAGGAATTTAACACCTGCCTTGACTTAGTGTAATGTCGGACGCCAACCTTCACCAGAAAAGGGAACCCAGGCCAGAGCCAAACCTGAAGATCAACAGAGGCCATGGAGTTACTGATCATGCTGCTTGAAGCCCGAACAGGGCCACAACACCCACCGCCACCACTCCCAGGCCCGTCACCCCCCTTACCCCCCGGATAACCACAGAGGCAGCACAGACAAAGACAGCAGACCTTCAGGAAACGAACCGGCCTCACAGACTTAATACCAAGGGATGTCATTGCCCACTACAGGCTCTAAAAGACAACCATCCTCTGCATCCTGAACATCATTGCCCACAGGCACAGGTACCAACACAATGGACAACCAACATCCCACCTCAGACAAAGCTGCTGGCTGTGCTGCACCTGTTGGCCTCTGGTACCTTCCAACCAACAACCACCAAAGTCAGAGGAGTCTCACAGCCAGCCCTATCCAAGTTCCTCACACCTGTCCTGGATGCCATCATCAGTTTGGTACCCCAATACCTGTACTTCCCCCACACTGCGCAGAAACAGCTGGAGACAAAGCAAGGCTTCTACGCCATCGCTGGCTTCCCGCACGTGTTGGAGGCAATCGACTGCACACATGTCCTACTTGTGCCCCCTGCAGACACTTGCACACAATTACCGCAACAGAAAGCACACACATTCCATCAAAGTGCAGGCAATAGTGGACCACCGGGGACTCTTTACCAATGTTGTTGCCAACTACCCAGGCAGTGTGCATGATTCATACATATTCTGACAGTCCATCATCAACCAGCGCTTCCAGGATGGCACCTACTGAAATGCACTGCTCGTTGGTAAGTACCAAATGAACACACCACACACCTCAACTCCACAATCATGCAACTCACAACTCAGGGAATGCACATGTTACAAACTCACATACAACATGCCAAACAACATGCCTACCCACCAGACACAGCAGCACAACTTACTGGGGGAACCTGGGCCAGGCATGTACATCGCATCTTTGACACACAATAGCAGATTGTGGGGAGAGGTGGGGACCAAGCATGTGCGATGGAGGCAAGTGACCAATGAATGAGAATTTACACAAAGCCAAGTGTGGTGTGGATGTGATGGCCAGACTGCGGAATACACGCCATACACAGATTCATGACAACATGCATTGCTGGAGTATGGAGTGTAGTGGACAGTGGACGCAACCATGTCACTCCAGCCAGTGGGAAAGATTGCAGAAATGTAGCATGTTACGTCCCCCCTGTAAGCGTGAGCAGAGTGGGCTGGCCTGGCGTATGCCAGGCCACCGTAGGGATGTGAATAAAAAGCACATATCTCTGGGCGTGGTTCTCTTTCAGAATGCCCAAAGTCTCTGCCTGGGTGGTGCCTCTCACCCCACCACGAGGCCGATGACGTCGCCATGAGCGGTGTTGCCTGCAATCCTGTGCGCCTTCTGCACCCTGGGCCGCTGGTCCCGAACCCGTCTTGCCCACCACTGCGCACCTAGGCCTTACTGCTCACCTGCCGACACGTGAGTCAAAGAGGGCCCACCACGTGCCGGTGCAATCTCCAAGCCAGAGGCCCGCAACCTTGGCAGCCTGCTCAGACCATCACGGCACAGACCCGCAGTACTCCTTTCTCATTGACGTACTCCATCGGCATACACAGCGGACAAGTAGGTTACACATTTAGAACTGAGTCTTGATTACACTGTGGCAGAGTACATATTTTATGGCAGAGTTTATATCACTATACTCCCTTCGATGTGGTGCCACTAACTCTCTGCATAGTATTCCAACCATACGTGTCTGTGGGCCCCTGCAGGCATCAACCTTCCGCCTATGCTGTGGTCCAGCAGGCCCCACACCAAACCAATACAGTCTGTACCAGGCAGGACCCAGCATCGTTGCAAGCTGCACACCCGCTCCGATCTGGTGCCTCTACTTCCGCCAACCACAAATCATCTCCACATGCTATTTCTATGTCGTATGTTAGAGATCCAGGAGGAGGTGGCTGAACAGTGATTGACACGCTCTCACCGCTGCCCCCGGTCAACACTGCAGTCAATTAGGTCACACAATTGGAACTGAGTCTTGATTTCTTCATGGCAGAGTTCATACCACAGTCCGCAAGGAGAGGAGTCAGAGGAAGATGCTGTTCAGTCCGGAGGAGAAAAGGATCTCCGTTAAGAAGGTGATCAAACACTACCAACAACTGCACTGCTGCCATTAACTCTGATCCTTGCAAGCCGATGACCCGTGGCTGTGGGCCACTGCTGACCGATGCCTCCGGGAGACACTGCGGTCGAGTAGGTCACACAATTGGAACTGAGTCCTGATCGCTTCATGGCAGAGTTCATATCATTGTACAGGCTTCATCACAGACTGCATCCCTTCCAGCTCTGGTGACACTGACTCTGTGACACGGAAGTCATGGACACCCTCTGGTAGAACTTAACTGTACAATAAATTAAACCTTACTCTCTTTAAAAAAAAAAAAAAAAAAAAAAAACTTACTCTCTGGTAGAACTTTGGTTGCGTCTGAGTCTAAGGCCTGGGGGTTGTCCACATCATCATGTAGCTGATACTGACAAGGTGGTAAAAAGGTGTCTGCAGCATTCAACTCCTCCATATGCCTGTTTCTGCTAGCTTCCGCCCTTTGCATCTTGCCCTGGAAGGACACCTTCCACTGTCCCCCCTAACACGCCGCAACATTCTCCTTTTACAAAGACGTGCTCAGCTCTCGTGGCCCTACCTCAGTGCATCGCAGTCACCATCCCGTGGCGGTGTGCCTGTGCCGGCCGCAGTGCATCCAGGGCCACCAACTCTATGCACCTGAAGTCATGGACCCTTGGTGTTTGTACTTTGAACTTCTGATTGTATGATCACTGTTGTAGTTGTTGCCAGCACCAACCAACCCTTGAGGGATGGCTTACACTACCCAACACCCGTCCAGCACAGGCGTCATTGGACATGTGGCCCTGGCAATAAAAGGTGCCGTGCGGACATGCCTGTAGCTAGTTCCACATACTATCTAAGTGTGTCCGTGTGGTCATTATGTATGCATGAGTGCCCCGGGCCATACCACATTACATTGTGCAGTGTACAGCAGGCGCAACCTTGCCACCACAGGCAGTGGGGTAGACCTGGGACATGTAGCTGTGTCGTACCCCTCTGTGAGCGTAAGCAGAGTGGACCGGCGTATGACAGTACAGCGTTGGGGTGTGGTTATTCAACACGTGGCTCTGGGCGTGGGTATGTTTAGACCTTGCCAAGGAAGTAACTAATGCGTTTGTCTCTGTTGTAGTGTCTGCGCCACCCATCCAGCAATGGACAATGTTGCTATGTCGCATGCCCCCGGAGTGTGGGGTCGGCCGAGGGGTAAATGATGGATCACACATGCCAACTGTTGTGTGTGTCGCTATTTACGCAGCATCAGCCAAAGGCCTACCCTCAACCGCATGACGAGTTCAGCCAGGTATGAACTCTACATCTGTGTCCACCCTGTTCTTTCCATAGGCCTACACACACATGGCCACCCACCTTCAACGCACAACATCACTGTCGTTGTCAGTATTGTGTACATGCACAGACAGGCATGACAATGGTGTGCCGTAGGAGTAAATACGCACGGGGAGGGAAGAGCAGCAGTGAGGCTACGTAATACACATTGATGACACCACTCTGAGCCCCGAACACACCTTACCAGAGGCAGTACAATTTGCCCCCAAAATGCACCAGAGGCATCGTGGAACACACATTTGGCATGTTGAAGTCACGTTTCAGGTGCCTGGACATCACAGGTGGAAGGTTCCTGTATAGCCCAGACATCGTGTGCAAGATGATCGTTGCATGTTGTGTGTTGCACAACATATGTGTACGCACCAATGCCCCATGGATACAAGTGCCAGATGCACCGGACGATGATGAGGTAGATGTTCAGGTGGACCACAATCTACTGAAGCAGCAGCAGGAATAGCCCGTAGGAACACCAACATTGACAATTTCTTCACATGAGCACGTAAGATTGTGACAATCCTTGGCAGTCATGGGACAGTACAAAATGACCTCAGTCACAGCATGTGCAAATAAATGCATTCCAAGAAACATTCCCTGAGTACATGTCATTCATCTGTACAGGAACATCACTCAGACAAGTGTGAGTGCGACATGTAGTGCTAATAATTTTATAATTTGTTCATGGATGGTGGGTTTGTCACCTCTGTGCAGAGAGGCTGTTTAGGGTGTCACGTATTCGACCTGCCAGTGCTGTGTGTCACAGTTAGTGCGGAATCTCACTCTTTGGCATTTCACATTTCCATTTTGGATGTCATTTGTGACCTACAAGTGACATCAGGGCTCCTTTTGGGCTCAGATTAGTACCTCCGTGATGAAGGGATGCACCTTGTGACTCAAGTCCCACAACACGGGCAACATGTACGTAAGGGGGAGTCACTGCCCCTACATTCGTCCATGCTTACATAGTTGATTGATCATGGACATGACACGTCTGTGTGCAGGAGGTGTTGATTGTCCCTCTACAATGTGAAGGGGAGATGCAGCTTCACAGTGTGTTTTTAATGTATGTTTCCGCATTGGTGCAGTTCACATGCAGACTGCATGTCAATGTGCATTGTGACTGTTTGTGAGGAGATGCCTATTTGATGTGGGACAATGGTCATTTGTTCTATGTCACGGATGTGGGGTTGTGCTCGTACATTGTCATCTGACCGTTTTTTTACTCTGCTTTTATGGTGCCTTTTCCCGCATGACGAGTGGGAGTTGCAGGCCTGTCGCTGTATTTGGCTGATTTTTGTATCGCGATTGGCCTCATTGCAACTTTTTTGGCGCTCGTGTTTCGCATTTTTGTGGCGTTGCATTGACTTTATTGAGGACATTTGACGCGTTATCGTGTGCCATTTCTCATGGTGCCTTCGTATTGAGAATACATTGTAAACACGGTGTTATTTTCACACAATAGACTGCAATGTGAAGAGTTGCGTTAAGCTAATTTTGCAGTAATTTTCACACGTTCTTGAGAATATCCCCCCTGAGATGTTTGAGGCCTCCCCTTCTCTTGAAGATCTCCTCTGATCAAAACCTGAGACTCCTGAAGCTCTTTACACGGCCCAAGCCGGCATCTGCGGTGAACTTAATGAACGTTCACCTGGACTCAAGATACAAAAATCATATCATGCGGTTTTAGTGATATATTGCAAGGGAGAAAGTTTTTCTTCCTTGTTACTAATTTAGTGCAGTTTTACGCTGATTGTTTGAGTGGTTAATACTGAGGGCAGGGCGAAGGACCTTGACCTTCATGCTCACAAAAATAACAGTATTTGAAGCATCTTTTGCCATTTTACATGCATTATTTGCACCAGGGGGCACTGTAATGCTCCGCATTTAATGAGTTTACTTTTAGATTGTTTATGTATCCCCTGTAACTGTACAGAGGTCTTTTTCCTTCATTAATATTTGTAATCTTCAAATGGTAAACTTTTAGCGATTACTTGTATTTTTTATTATTTGTACTTCTAATGCTAACTGTGAATTTTAAATGTGAAGGTTGTGTTTTTAATTGTTGTCACCTACTTCGGCTGAGAAAAATAAAGTTTTGACTTTGACTAATATTTGATATACACACTGATACATTTACTAATACACATATATCAAAGCACATACTAATAAAACAACCCCACTCTCCACAAACACTTTTACATTGTAACTTACCTAAAACTACCTAAAACGTGCTATAAATTATACCATCCTAAACTATGTTAAAAAGACATTGAGGCTCCGGATGGTTCTGCAACATCCTCTGTCTCTGGCTCTGCATTTTAAGTTTCTTAAAAATAATCTTTTTCACTCTCTGCTCTGTGCTGATGCTTGGCATTGGGTAGAGTGAAGGCTGGTGTGTTTGTGCTCGTGCTCTCTGTGACCTTGAAGTGTCCTTCTTCTTAGCTGAAGTCGATGCTGCTGCTTGCGATGCTGCACTGCCTGCTGGTCTCCACGCCTCTTTTGGGGACTCAAACATATTTCTCCTCGTTGCGCCTCACCTCAGGAGGCGTACGGATTTGTTCCTTCCTCAGGTTTACATCTCTTTGTGAATCTGGGCAGCGTCAACATCCATGGGAGTTGTGTGTAAAAATCCACCGCAGTGCCCATGGAACGACTTCTGATCGCAGAGTAAGGCCACGCCGTGATTTGCGCTGCATCGCCTTACTCAAGATTTATGAAGACACTCAAAGCCACGCTGGGTGGCTTCATAAATCTAAATGTGAGCCCTGCTTCACACATGTACCACTTTACGTGGTGCAAAAGTGATGCTAGACTCTCATAAATGAGCCCCATAGCATCCAACTTACCCTAATAATGTATTCCAATATCAATACAAATTGATATGATTTTATTCGTCCAGTTGGTAAATGTTCTGTTATTGACCAAAGCTGAAGAAGCCTGGCAAAGATGGTACCAAGGCGTGCCAGGCTTCATCGATAACACTCAGTATGTCTTCCGGAGATGCTGACAGGTCATTATTCGAAAGATGATGTTGTGAAATTAATTGGTTGCGTTAATGATACATTGTGACACAGTCTGTTCAATACACATTGCTTCGTAATAAGCATGTGTTTATGACCTTGAATTTGAAAATGAATAAATGCCTGTTTGGCTTTGTGTTAAACACACACCTATTATTGTTAACAAACAAGAGGGTTGTTTACCACAAACAGTGTAAATGTGGACATTGTTAAAGAGTGGTGCAGTAAAACGTTTCTCGATTACAGATCGAAAAGTGTAGGTGTAATGTATGTGGGCTACTGGTCCTTGTAATGTACAAAAACCTTGTTGGTGGCTAAATATATTGTAAAGCAAACCTGAACTGCAGCGTGTGCAGTCCTTTCAGCACTGCCTTACTCATGGGTTCTAACCGGTCACTGATGCTACCTTCGGATGCTGTGTGGTTTACTCACTCACCCTACATCAGGTTGTATTGTATAGGGTGTGTGCTACTTTGTATTGTTGTGTTGTGATGTTTGCGTGCTCAAGTGTGGTACTGTACATTGTAAAAGTAAGTTGCTGGCACTTGGTAAGGCTTGGTGACATTGAGGAACAACTGCAGGCAGAGCTGGGTGGAATACACAACAGAGAGAGTCCAACCAGTGTCCTCTGTGCACTTACAAGGGACTGATATGCTCAGCCAAGGACACAGTCAATTGTGTCCACACATCGCCTTTGCAGTGTGTGCCTGTTCCAGTTCACAATGGAGATTCACCTCATTGTTAAGAGCAGGGCTGATTTGTTTGTAAGTTTCAGGTTGCAAGATGACATTGACCCTGAAAGGCAGTCAATCAATCAAGTCATTTGTAGAGCACACTACTCACCCGCGAGGGCACGTGTCACACAGCACAGACTCACGTGAGGTGTGCTGTTGGGACATCACAGTTTGTTCAGTTGTGACAGGTGCTTCCTCACCCAATGACAGGACAGAGTGCTGTGATTGTTTACGAGTCCTAATTACAATACACAGTCGCCACATGAGATATACTTATGCAAATGATTCTGATACGTGCATAATATTCAAATCAGTATTGGAATTTGGCAAGCAGTGATAACGTGCCTGCACCCAACCCTTGTTACACTGATCACAGCCTGGGCATGTTGTGATGAGGACAAGCACTCGAGGAATGCTGCTCTCACTGCTGTGTTGTTACAACCACATTGTGTACCACTTGCCTGCCGACCCGAGAGGATGGTGTGGGGTGGAAGCCATGGACTGTAGGTCTGGTAGCCCAGGGGTGGCAAGGGAGGGTGGACCCCATTTAACAAACTGTGATTCATGTTACTCTGAAAACAACCACACAAGCTATAAACTCCACACATGTCAAGGGGTCCATTAGGATGGCGGGCGGACCCCCGTCCACCCGTCACCCTAGCGGTCCTGGGAACGGCCGCCAGTGGTGCGGCGGTTCCGCACCGCCAATTAGGATGCCACAGTGCCAGTGGTCTCCCGCATACATTACACTGTGGCGGGCCATGCTGTAAGCAGCACCCACCACAATGCAATACATGCATGTTTTGCATTGGCATGCACAACGTGACAGGCACCGTGCGATGCCTGCCACCTTGCGCAAGCCAATGTTGGGGGGCACCATGGGTACCCCCCAAGTGCACCCACCCCCCAAAGAAAACTCTACATGCCTTTTCATGGCAGAGTCTCCGCAAAGGAAAGGCAGTGATAATGCCACATCATAATATGGATGGCGGTGCCTGCAAGGCTCCGGTACCATGTTATGGGTCTTTTCTGCCTGGTAGGCAATCGGGATGATTGCCTACTGGCGGAAAAGTGGCACACGGTCTTTCCATCTGCCGCGGTACCCCCCGCCATGCTAATGTGGCGGAGGTAAAAGGCCGTCCTCATAGACCCCTTAGTTATTTTCAAGAAATATTCTGCACAAAAATATCATATATAAACATCTCTAAAAACATAATATTAACACTAGACCTCAAATTACCTCACTTCTCACTCATGACAATAGCTTAGATCACAACTTTAGAAAGAAAGAAATAATTAGATATTTAGGCTAATATAAGTAAATTTCAAACTCACCAGCTGCAGCAGGGGTGTGGAATGAGGCAATCTTGGAATATTCAAAGGGGGGAAGTCACCTAAGAAAAGAATCTGGGTTCAAAGTTATATTATGCACATAATTAATTTATATGAAAAAAAATCTACTACACTAAAATATGACATTTGTATTAAAAAATGAATGCAAAATTTACACAATGCACGTCCCCCATTTTATGAGGATTTTTATGTTTAAACTGACATAAAAGCATACACTACACTATTGAGACATTTTCCCATTCAAAAATAATTTTTAAAAGTGAAACAGACGCTGCCCAAATTGACAAGGAATAAGCACACCAGGAGGAAGCCCGTTACCCCAGTCGAGACCGGGTACAAGTTATAACCAAGATACAATGTCTCAACAGGAATATCACATAGACAGACAAATAAAGGCGTGAATAAATCACATAGCACAAGGAAAGGAGCAAGGGAGACCAAGGTATAGTTTACAAAAGTTATTTGCATATAGAGGCACACTATCAAAAATAAATTGCAGTAACCATAACAACCAAAAGTGTACTGGCAAGGGTGAGTGAATAAACGGCGCAGTGACACAAGTGATTATGAGACAACGTGAAGCGGCGCAAAGTGAAAGAAAAGTCTGTGATGGTCAATATACAATATTTACAATTATGTACAGAGTTTCATTATTCGCAAAAATGACCAATAACAAGCCGCAATTGGCGTTGCAGAGTCGACGGCGTTTCAAGCTCTATGATTGGAGGTCATCATCAGGACGATGGTTACATGAATATAGTCTGTGCTCTGTTAAGAAGGCAGGTGGGATCCACGTCTGGCATCCAATGGCCAAGTCTTGGGAGGGAATTCACACCAAGAGCAATGGGAAAAGTACACCAAATGTAGGTAACGAAGGTGTAGACAATCAAACTCTGTATCGCATTAAAGCTGTAAAAATCGGCCCGGGTGTTCAAATGTAAACTCCGTGAAATCAGGCTACAGGACAAGGAGCAGACAAGGGACCGTCTGTTAATCCTTGCGTGCCAACAGAAAATTGCAGCCGGTACGGAGCGTAGCAGATCGGACCAGTTAAGCGTCTCACACAGCACATGAATGTGTGTTGGTGCGCGCGTAACAAGCAAGTAACCAACAACGCACGTGCAGAGAAAAAGCACAGTGAACCATCTAAAAACTGTATATGTGTTTAGAGCCTGGAAATCACCATAGACAGCACAGACAATGTTTATTCATTGCAAGAGAGAGCTATGCCTTCGTACATGTGGGAACTATCAACAAGGCCTTCTTTTGGAATAGTGGGTTGGAACATATGTACATATGAACCAACCGGGGGGTGGGCAGATTTACAAAGATTTTATGCCGTGTTAGCTTCACAAAAGTAACACAAATTGGCACAAAATCTTTTTGTCCAATTTTCTTTCCAGTGCTAAACGTATTTAGCACTGGAAATACCGCGCTGCTTTGCATTACTTAGCACTAAGGGGGCGTACCATAGGTACTGCATGGGCGTTCCCATGCAACACCCAAGGTTTCTGATGCTAAACCCAAATTACTAAATAAAATAGACAGGGTTTAGCCTCAGAAAATAGAGCACCCTTCAACCAGGCACTATGAAGGAGAAATGCTTTTTTCCTTAATTTCCGACTTTACATGGGTGCTGCAATGTAATAATAATATTAATATAGCCCACATAGAAAGTTGGGAAATTTTCAAAGTTAGTCTAAGCATAGTATATTGTACTGGAAGGGTATCCTTCCCGTACAAAACCTATGCTTGACTCACGAAGACACCCTTGCACTATGGCGCAAAGGTGTGTCCATGACGCACAACAGCTCATTTCAGCGCCGGTGCTGGGGAGTGGGGAGGAGAGTGGAATATTTCTGTAAATGTGGAGCTCTCCTGTTCTCTCCTTCTCACGCAGCGCAGCACTTGCGGCTGCTGCGCTGCGCTGCATGAGAAATTGGTAAATCCGTCCGTGTGTGTCAATAGACTCGATGTCCGCTTAGCGTTACTATTTCAATGCAAATTTCATCTACATTCACATTTATTATTCTTACAGCAACACAAAGCTCTTCTTGGGGTGCATTACAATACATTTTAACACTATGTAGTGCTTTGTGATGGAATGTGTTACTTGGGGGTGAGTCCTTCCATGTGTGCACCCGGTGCTTTTCCGTGCATCCACACATGGCTGAAGATCCGGAAACACGCATAGCATGATTTGAACACATGTTGTAGCATCATAATGGTGCACCTGTCTAAGGGTGGCTTTAAAACAAACACATGGTGCATTAGGAAAACCTACATGAATCTTTCCATGTGTGCTGCACACTGGAGCTCACATAAAAAGATAAATATGCGTTAATGGACTTTATATGTGCAGGAAGGTACTCCTACAAGAAAAAAACATATGTACCTTAACGCAGGCACCCTTGCAGTATGGTGCATGTGTGGTAGTCTTGGCGTTATACTGCACACAGTACAGCATTGCTGGCATAGAGCAGCAGTGCATAATTTTTGTTTTGATATGTTGGCGTCCTGCTCTCTGCAGTTCATGCAGCGCAGACCCGCACTTTTAAGGCATATTTATACGGAGCTAGCAGCAAAGTAGCAGCATTTTCATAGATTCCCATGAAATTTGCCTCTTTCACTTTAATGGGTAATATTTGCTATAAACTGTCATCGTCGTGATATGCCTGTGTCTCTGATGGCCACCATCTGAAAAGGATCAACCTGGTCCTCTTTGGGATCCCTTACTGCAGGTTGTCTCCCCGGGACCCGTTGATGGCCAGGAGGAAACAACTTCTGAATTGTTGACGATGCCACTTTATTGGCACCAGACCAGGCCTATGTACAACCACTTGCCAACGCATTGGGCAGTCATTAAGGTTTGACTTTTTATCCTGGAGGATGCCTCCAGATTTTAGCCTGTGTATATTGAATTTTGTGACCGTCGTTTTAACAGGATTCCATGTATATTCATGTTCATTGTCTCGGTGTCATGTACTTTTTAAGATCCAAGTGATGGAAATAAACTTTACAGTGATGATGATGGTTTGGTAATTAAACATACCGGTGTCATATAAACCAATTAAAAACAAGCCGCACAGGAGCACTGGTGAATGGTTTTATGGACCTCAGACAAGAACCACTTTGAACCATTCCTGGATGATCCTCCAGTGTAAAAAGAACACTTCACTTGGAATGCCGATAGGTGCTTTGGCGGTCCCATCAATAGACAATCGATGGTCACCCAAGCCTGTCGAGGGGCAGGTCTGTGCCAATGCTCAGTGGGGGGCCAGCGACAACTGGCAGGCCTGTGCCGATGCTCTGTGGGGGACCAGCAACAACTGTCCATTTGTGTTGTTGTTGTGTCAGCAAAGGTTAAGCATTGTAAACGTTTATCTGCACCGGGTTTTCTCAAACATAATATCAGAGCAAGCAATAAAGCTTGAGCGGTGTGCGCGAGAACAGACAAGAACCTATCCTTGGCCGCATCATCAGTCAATCGCGCTGCTTGGAAGACCAGAGCATGAGTTCGAATTTAAAGGCAGAGGGGCATATTCTCAAAGACTCATCTCTGAGTTGTTGGCACTTTATCACAGCCAAAGTGGCAATAAATGTATCACCCCATTCACAAGCTGGTGCTAACAGCCCATATCACCAATTTACCTGTAATAGCAGCTTAAAAAAAAACATCGCCACAAATGACCCCAGCAACAATGGCTAATGAGATACAGAGTAGACGTTCCTGTGCAAAAAGCCACTACAACACCACTCCGCAACATTCACAACGACCAGCCAGATCTGTGATAAAAACCCAAGAGAGGCGATAAAGCGCATTGTTATATGTTATGTTATAAGCTGTTTTTGTAACGCGCTCAATTACTACCGGAGTATCCTGGCGCGGTATACCGCTGGGGAACCCGTCCTGGCTTTCCCTGTGGGATGGTCCCTACTGGGAGTCCCCAAGGTGAAGCCAGGCATCCCCGGCGTTGATGGGTCCGTTGTGGAGATTAGGCAAGCTAATGCCCAGAGTTGCCGAGTGGGACCCCTGGTTAGAGTAGGCACCGAGGTGAGAATTATCGAGTCCGCTGACCCTGGTCCACGACCCTGCCGCGTTGGGAATTGAACCCTGGTCCCGGGCCGACTCCTGCTTCTGGGTCTGCCGCCTCTAACCAGTGAGCCACACCACTCCAGTGAGCATTAGCAGCAGGAATTTAACACCTGCCTTGACTTGGTGTAAAGTCGGACGCCAACCTGCACCAGAAAAGGTAGCACAGGCCAGAGCCACACCTGAAGATCAACAGATGCCATGGAGCTACTGATCATGCAGCTCGGGGCCCGAACAGGGCCACAACACCCACCGCCACCACTCCCAGGCCCGTCACCCCCCTTACCCCCCGGATAACCACAGAGGCAGCGCAGACAAAGACAGCAGACCTTCAGGAAACGCACCAGCCTCACAGACTTAATACCAAGGAATGTCATTGCCCACTACAGGTCCAAAAGGACAACCATCCTCTGCATCCTGAACATCATTGCGCACAGGCTAACGGTACCAACACAATGGACAACCAACATCCCACCTCAGACAAAGCTGCTGGCTGTGCTGCACCTGTTGGCCTCTGGTACCTTCCAACCAACAACCGCCAAAGTCAGAGGAGTCTCACAGCCAGCCCTATCCAAGTTCCTCACACCTGTCCTGGATGCCATCATCAGTTTGGTACCCCAGTACCTGTGCTTCCCCCACACTCTGCAGAAATAGCTGGAGACCAAGCAAGGCTTCTACGCCATCGCTGGCTTCCCGCACGTGTTGGAGGCAATCAACTGCACACATGTCCTAATTGTGCCCCCTGCAGACACTTGCACACAATTACCGCAACAGAAAGCACACACATTCAATCAATGTTCAGGCAATAGTGGACCACTGGGGACTCTTTACCAATATTGTCGCCAACTACCCAGGCAGTGTGCATGATTCATACATTTTCTGACAGTCCATCATCAACCAGCGCTTCCAGGATGGCACCTACAGAAATGCACTGCTCGTTGGTAAGTATCAAATGAACACACCACACACCTCAACTCCACAATCATGCAACTCACAACTCAGGGAATGCACACGTTACAAACTCACATACAACATGCCTACCCACCAGACACAGCAGCACAACTTACTGGGGGAACCTGGGCCAGGCATGTACATAAGCCATCAATGGCATCGCATCTCAGACACACAATAGCAGATTGTGGGGAGAGGTGGGAACCAAGCATGTGCGAAGGAGTCAAGTGACCCATGAATGAGAATTTACACAATGCCAAGTGTGGTGGAGATGTGATGGCCAGACTGCGCAATACACGCCATACACAGATCCATGACAACATACATCGCTGGAGTATGGAGTGTAGTGGACAGTGGACGCAACCATGTCACTCCAGCCAGTGGGAAAGATTGCAGAAATGTAGCATGTTACGTCCCCCCTGTAAGCGTGAGCAGAGTGGGCTGGCCTGGCGTATGCCAGGCCACCGTAGGGATGTGAAAAAAAAGCACATATCTCTGGGCGTAGTTCTCTTTCGGAATGCCCAAAGACTCTGCCAGGGTGGTGCCTCTCACCCCACCACGAGGCCGATGACGTCGCCGTGAGCGGTGTTGCCTGCAATCCTGTGCGCCTTCTGCACCCTGGGCCGCTGGTCCCGAACCCGTCTTGCCTGCCACTGCGCACCTAGGCCTTACTGCTCACCTGCCGACACGTGAGCCAAAGAGGGCCCACCACGTGCCGGTGCAATCTCCAAGCCAGAGGCCCGCAACCTTGGCAGCCTGCTCAGACCATCACGGCATAGACCCGCAGTACTCCTTTCTCATTGACGTACTCCACTGGCATACACAGCGGACAAGTAGGTTACACATTTAGAACAGAGTCTTGATTACACTGGGGCAGAGTACATATTTTATGGCAGAGTTTATATCACTATACTCCCTTTGATGTGGTGCCACTAACTCTCTGCATAGTATTCCAACCATACGTGTGTGTGGGCCCCTGCAGACATCAGCCTTCCGCCTATGCTGTGGTCCAGCAGGCCCCACACCAATCCAATACAGTCTGTACCAGGCAGGACACAGCATCGATGCAAGCTGCACACCCGCTCCACTCTGGTGCCTCTACTTCCGCCAACCACAAATAATCTCCACATGCTATTGCTATGTCGTATGTTAGCGATCCAGGAGGAGGTGGCTGAACAGTGATTGACACGCGCTCACCGCTGCCTCCGGCCAACACTGCAGTCAATTAGGTCCCACAATTGGAACTGAGTCTTGATTTCTTCATGGCAGAGTTTATATCACAGTCCGCAAAGAGAGGAGTAAGAGAAAGATGCTGTTCAGTCCGGAGGAGAAAAGGATCTCCGTTAAGGAGGTGATCAAACACTACCAACAACTGCACTGGTGCCATTAACTCTGATCCTTGCAAGCCTATGTTATGTTATGTTATGTTATGTTATGTTAAGGGGGTGTTTGTAAAGCACGCTGTCACCGTGGGTATCATGGCGCTGAAAAAGAGCTGAGAAGAAACAGAGGGAGTTTTAACTGGGTTGTGGAAAGAGCCAGGTTTTTAGTAATTTACGAAATTGGATGAGAGTGCCAGAGGTCCTAACTGGGAGGGGGAGAGAGTTCCAGAGTTTGGGGCCGAGGAAGGCGAATCTTCGACCACCAGATCTACAGAGTTTAAAGGAGGGGACCACCAGAAGATGTAAGTGAAGTGATCTAAGATTGCGTGAGGGACAGTAGGGTCGGATGAGGGATTTCAGAAAAGCGGGGCAAGAACCAGAAAGAGACTTAAAAATGAGGCAGCCGAGCTTAAAGGCGGCCCTTAGGCTGACAGGGAGCCAGTGCAGTTGGACGAGAAGTGGTTTGGCAGACTGCCACTTCGGTATCCCAAGGGCCAATCTCGCCGCCTGGTTTTGAATGATTTGCAGCCTGTAGATGGAGCATTTGGGCAAACCATAATAGATGGAATTCGAAAAATCCAGGCGGGAGAGAACGAGGGCCATGATGACCTGTAACAGGGCATCGGGGGTAAGGAGGTAGGCCACCTTCCTAATCCTGCGTAGCTGGAACATGCAGGAGGAAACCACCGTCCCCACCTGCGGCCCAAGAGAGAGCACAGCGTCAATGGTGACCCCTAGGCTTTTCACCGAGGCTGCCGGAATAGGAGGAGAGCCTAGCTCAGCCGGCCAGAAGTGTGGGCCCCAGTGAAGGGCGCTCTTACCCGGCAGGAGGAGCTCCGTTTTTCCTGGGTTCAGTTTCAGCTGGTTATGGCACATCCACTGAAAAATATGGGACATAACTGCCTGGAAGGTGGGAATAGCCGAGGGAGAGTTTAGAGAGAAAATGAGTTGTAGGTCGTCCGCGTAATTGAAGACGGTGACGTCCCACTGCCTCAGAGAAAAGAGAAGGGGGCGAAGATAAAGATTAAAGAGAAGAGGGGAGAGAGAAGAGCCCTGGGGGACCACACAAGGCAGGTGCTCCCTAGGGGCCCTGAATGTACCTAGGCTGAGAGACTGAGATCTCCCTGTGAGGAAGGATTTAACCCATGCCAACGCCAGGCCCTGGATGCCGGCCTGTTCGACACGGTGGAGAAGGATGTTATGATCCACCGTGTCGAAGGCGGCCGACAGATCTAATAATACCAGGGCCTGGGAGGTACCCTTGTCAGCTCCATCTCTCAAGGTATCCAGGACTGCCAGGATCACAGTCTCCGTAGAATGGCCTGGACGGAAGCCGGCCTGGTTAGCCTCGAGGAAGGTGGAACTCTCGATGAACCTCGAGAGACAGGCAGTGACATGGGCTTCCAAGATTTTTGAGAGAAAGGGTAGAAGAGAGATGGGGCGATAGTTCGCCGGGACGGCAGGGTCTGCTCCAGGCTTCTTCAGCAGGGGCACTAAAACGGCCTCCTTGAAGGAGCTGGGTACCGTCCCGGAGAGGAGAGAAGAATTAAGTAAAGGGAGGATGCAGTCAGGTAGGGAATGGCAGATGTCTCGCAGTATAGAAGGTGGACAGTGGTCGTCAGGGGAACCAGACTTAATGCGGGCGGCCAGGCTGGCTAGGGATATGGAATCTAATGGGGGGAGCTGAGTAATAGAAAAAGCATTACAAGGGAGAGTAGCGGAATCAGCGCCCGATGGGGTGACCGGGATAGTGTCCTTAATCAGAACAATCTTCTGTGAGAAAAAGGTGCTAAGTGCATTACAGGATTCCTGAGTAGGAGCCTGAGACAGGAGCGTTCTGGGATCGGAGGTGAATTCTTCCAGAACTCTGAAAATCTCCTTCGACTTGCAGGGGGCTAGTAAGATTCTCTCAGAGACGTAGGCCTTCTTGGCTGCAGAGATAGCGGATTTATACTTATTGCGGGCTGCCACATAAGTATCTCTCCTTGACGGGCAATAGTCTCTTCTCCATCTGCGTTCAGATTGGCGAAGTTCCAGCTGTAAGATTTTGAGATGAGGGGTGAACCATTTATGTGAATTACTGTAGCGGGATCGAGGGAACTTGGTTAGTGGAGCGAAGATATCGCTGGCTGATAAGAGCCAGCTGGAGACTTGACCGTCTAGCTCGTTGATGTCGGGGTTATTGAGGGTGGGGGGACGTGTGTGAGACAGGTGAGTTAGCAGTTTGGAGGGATCAGCGGCCTTCCACTTACGAGCCATGCCGCCCTCCCGCAGGGGGGCCCTGATCTGACCAGCCACAAAGATGGTGGTATCAATAAGGCAGTGGTCAGACCACACACAAGGCGTGGTAAGCGGGTGGGAGGACTTCACCCCATGGACCCAAATATGGTCGAGTATGTGACCACCACTGTGAGTGGGAGAGGTGACTAGTTGGCTAAAGTTCAGACTCGAGAGACCTTCGAACAATTCAAAGGCATGGGGACCGGCGTCCTTATGCTGAAACCAGTAGTTAAAATCCCCAGCGATAACTATGCGTGGGGAGGAGGTAGCAAGACTGGCGAGCTGTTCAATAAGCGATGCAGGGAAGGAGGGCATGGACTGAGGGGGGCGATAGAGTACCATGAAGGTAACTGCGCCCACCTCGGTCCCAAGACTGAAAACCAGGTTGTCTACGTCAGGAAGAGTCATAGAGGTGGGAGCAATGACCTGAATATCCTTTCGTAATACCGCTGCGACCCCCCCTCCAGGACGGCCCCCATGGCGATTGGTGTTAAGCAGACAATAGTCAGGGGGTAGCACTGCCAGTATGTCTGGGAGGGAGTCGTCCGTGAGCCAGGTCTCAGAGAGCAGGAGAACATCAGGCCTTTCAGTCATGAGCAAGTGAAAGATATCAGTTTGATGCCTGATAAGGGAGCGAGTGTTTAAATAAAGCAAGCGGATCTGGGACTCAGGGATAGTGAGAGAAGTGGGGGGGGGAGTGAGCGGACCCAAGTGGGGGGATAAGTCACCAGCGATTCCAAGTGAAGTGATCCGTGTCCAAGTATCAAATAATAAGGGGCAAGCGGCGGCTCAGAGGTGCAAGAGGGCGGGAGATGAATAGGAGATGGCAGTAGCAACATCCCTGGCCCCTGGGCCCGTCCGGTCGCGGACGGGCGCAGACGGGCGCAGACGGGCTTGACTCTGGTGCGACTCTGGCGCGCCTACGTAGCGCCCGCTGCGCTCGTCCGCTGCGCTGACGCATGAGGCCCGTCTATATGGGCTGTGACGCCTGGTGGGAGGAGTCAGGAGGGCAGGATGGGGGAGTGAAATTAAAAACACAGAGTGTGCCGTTCACCGCTCGTAGTCAGCGGGAAGAGTATAGCTTGAAGCTGCTAGCACTCAGCAGCAGGAAGACAGGCAAGAATTAAGTTAAAAAAAGCAGTTTGCAACGCTCAGCGCATTAGTCCTCAGCCCTCTGCCACAGGGCTTCGGTCAGACGCGAGGCGAAAGTGGGCGGAGCCTAAATAGGCTGTGACGCCTGGTGGGAGGAGTCAGGAGGGCGGGATGGGGGAGTGAAATTAAAAACACAGAGTGTGCCGTTCACCGCTCGTAGTCAGCGGGAAGAGTATAGCTTGAAGCTGCTAGCACTCAGCAGCAGGAAGACAGGCAAGAATTAAGTTAAAAAAAGCAGTTTGCAACGCTCAGCGCGTTAGTCCTCAGCCCTCTGCCACAGGGCTTCGGTCAGACGCGAGGCGAAAGTGGGCGGAGCCTAAATAGGCTGTGACGCCTGGTGGGAGGAGTCAGGAGGGCGGGATGGGGGAGTGAAATTAAAAACACAGAGTGTGCCGTTCACCGCTCGTAGTCAGTGGGAAGAGTATAGCTTGAAGCTGCTAGCACTCAGCAGCAGGAAGACAGGCAAGAATTAAGTTAAAAAAAGCAGTTTGCAACGCTCAGCGCGTTAGTCCTCAGCCCTCTGCCACAGGGCTTCGGTCAGACGCGAGGCGAAAGTGGGCGGAGCCTAAATAGGCTGTGACGCCTGGTGGGAGGAGTCAGGAGGGCGGGATGGGGGAGTGAAATTAAAAACACAGAGTGTGCCGTTCACCGCTCGTAGTCAGCGGGAAGAGTATAGCTTGAAGCTGCTAGCACTCAGCAGCAGGAAGACAGGCAAGAATTAAGTTTAAAAAAGCAGTTTGCAACGCTCAGCGCGTTAGTCCTCAGCCCTCTGCCACAGGGCTTCGGTCAGACGCGAGGCGAAAGTGGGCGGAGCCTAAATAGGCTGTGACGCCTGGTGGGAGGAGTCAGGAGGGCGGGATGGGGGAGTGAAATTAAAAACACAGAGTGTGCCGTTCACCGCTCGTAGTCAGCGGGAAGAGTATAGCTTGAAGCTGCTAGCACTCAGCAGCAGGAAGACAGGCAAGAATTAAGTTAAAAAAAGCAGTTTGCAACGCTCAGCGCGTTAGTCCTCAGCCCTCTGCCACAGGGCTTCGGTCAGACCTATGACCCGTGGCTGTGGGCCACTGTTGACCGCTGCCTCCGGGACACACTGCGGTTGATGAGGTCACACAATTGGAACTGAGTCCTGATCTCTTAATGGCAGAGTTCATATCATTGTAAAGGCATCAACACAGACTGCATTCCTCCAGCTCTCGTGCCACTGACTCTGTGCCACGGAAGTCATGGACACCCTCTGGTAGAACTTTGGTTACCTCTGAGTCTAAGGCCTGGGGGTTGTCCACATCATCATGTAGCTGATACTGACAAGGTGGTAAAAAGGTGTCTGCAGCATTTAACTCCTCCATATGCCTGTTTCTGCTAGCTTCCGCCCTCTGCATCTTGCCCTGGAAGGACACCTTCCACTGTCCCCCCGCGACATTCTCCTTGGACAACGACGTACTCAGCTCTCGTAGCCCTTCCTCAGTGCATCGCAAGTCACCATCCCGTGGCTGTGTGCCTGTGCTGGCCACAGTGCATCCAGGGCCACCAACTCTGTGCACCTGAAGTCATGGACCCTTGGTGTTTGTACTTTGAACTTATGATTGTATGATCACTGTTATAATTGTTGCCAGCACCAACAACCCTTGAGGGATGGCTTACACTACCCAACACCCATCCAGCACAGGCGTCCCTGGACATGTGGCCCTGGCAATAAAAGGAGCTGTGCGGACATGCCCGTAGCCAGTTCCACATACTATCCAAGTGTGTCCGTGTGGTCATTATGTATGCATGAGTGCCCCGGGCCATACCACATTACATTGTGCAGTGTACAGCAGGCGCATCCTTGTCACCGCAGGCAGTGGGGTAGACCTGGGACATGTAGCTGTGTCGTACCCCTCTGTGAGCGCAAGCAGAGTGGACCGGCGTATGACAGTACAGCGTAGGGGTGTGGTTATTCTACATGTGGCTCTGGGCGTGGTTAAGTTTAGACCTTGCCAAGGAAGTAACTAATGCGTTTGTCTCTGTTGTAGTGTCTGCGCCACCCATCCCGCAATGGACAATGTGCTATGTTGCATGCCCCCGGAGTGCGGGGTCGGCCGAGGGGTAAATGAGGGATCACACATGCCAACTGTTGTGTGTGTCGCTATTTACGCCGCATCAGCCAAAGGTCTACCCTCAACCGCATGGCGAGTTCAGCCAGGCATGAACTCTACATCTGTGTCCGCCCTGTCCTTTCCATAGGCCTACACACACGTGACCACCCACCTTCAACGCACAACATCACTGTGTCGTTGTCAGGCCTGTGTACATGCACAGACAGGCATGACAATGGTGTGCCGTAGGAGTGCAAGTGATGCAACCGCGCTGGCCACTCTAGAAAATACGCACGGGGAGGGAAGAGCAGCAGTGAGGCTACGTAATACACATTGACGCCGCTCATTTGCAACAAGCAGGACACCTCACACAGGAATCACTAAGTCACACATATCACACATCAATGATCTAGTGAGCCTGCCAACACATCATGTAGAACCTACTTTTGACTCATGTCTCTCTGCACTGTCACAGGTGATTAAGGATGTGCACTCTGCGCTTGGATGATGACACGCAGCTGAGCCCCGAACACACCTTCCCAGAGGCAGTACAATTTGGCCCAAAAATGCACCAGGGGCATCGTGGAACACACATTTGGCATGTTGAAGTCACATTTCAGGAGCCTGGACATCACAGGTGGAAGGTTCCTGTACAGCCCAGACATCGTGTGCAAGATGATCGTTGCATGTTGTGTGTTGCACAACATATGTGTACGCACCAATGCCCCATGGAAACAAGTGCCAGATGCACCGGACGATGATGAGGAAGATGAGGCAGGTGGACCGCAATCTACTGAAGCCGCAGCAGGAATAGCCCGAAGGAACACCATCATTGACAATTTCTTCACATGAGCACGTCAGATTGTGACAATCCTTGGCAGTCATGGGACAGTACAAAATGACCACAGGCACAGCAAGTGCACATAAATGCATTCCAAAACACATTCCCTGAGTCCATGTCATTCATCTGTACAGGCACATCACTTAGACAAGTGTGAGTGCGACATGTAGTGCTAATAATTTTATAATTTGTTCATGGATGGTGGGTGTGTCATCTCTGTGCAGAGAGGCTGTTTAGGGTGTCACGTATTCAACCTGCCAGTTCTGTGTGTCACAGTTAGTGCGGAATCTCACTCTTTGGCGTTTCACATTTCCATTTTGGATGTCATTTGTGACCTACAAGTGACATCAGGGCTCCTTTTGAGCTCAGATTTGTACCTCCGTGATGAAGGGATGCACCTTGTGACTCAAGTCCCACAACATGGGCAACATGTACGTAAGGGGGAGTCTCTGCCCCTACATTCGTCCATGCTTACATAGTTGATTGATCATGGACATGACACGTCTGTGTGCAGGAGGTGTTGATTCTCCCTCTGCAATGTGAAGGGGAGATGCAGCTTCACAGTGTGTTTTTAATGTATGTTTCCGCATTGGCGCAGTTCACATGCAGACTGCATGTCAATGTGCATTGTGACTGTTTGTGAGGAGATGCCTATTTGATGTGGAACAATGGTCATTTGTTCTATGTCACAGATTTGGGGTTGTGCTCGTACATTGTCATCTGACCGTTTGTTTACTCTGCTTTTATGGTGCCTTTTCTCGCATGACGAGTGGGAGTTGCAGGCCTGTCGCTGTATTTGGCTGATTTTTGTATCGCGATTGGCCTAATTGCAACTTTTTTGGCGCTCGTTTTTTGCATTTTTGTGGCATCGCATTGACTTTATCGTGGACATTTGACACGTTATCGTGTGCCATTTCTCATGGTACCACCGTGTTGAGAATACATTGTAAACACTGTGTTATTTTCACACAATAGACTGCAATGTGAAGAGTTGCGTTAAGCTAATTTTGCGGTTATTATCACATGTTCTTGAGAATATCCCCCTAGAGATGTATGAGGCCTCCCCTTCGCTTGAAGATCTCCTCTGATCAAAACCAGACACTCCCGTAGCTCTTTACACGGCCCAAGCCGGCATCTGTGGTGAACTTAATGAACGTTTACCTGGACTCAAGATACAAAAATCATATCATGCGGTTTTAGTGATATATTGCAAGGGAGAAAGTTTTTCTTCCTTGTTGCTGATTTAGTGCAGTTTTACGCTGATTGTTTGAGCGGTTAATACTGAGGGCAGGGCGAAGGACCTTGACCTTCATGCTCACAAAAATAACAGTGTTTGAAGCATCTTTTGCCATTTTACATGCATTATTTGCACCAGGGGGCACTGTAATGCTCTGCATTTAATCAGTTTACTTTTAGATTGTTTATGTATCCCCTGTAACTGTACAGAGGTCTTTTTAGCTTCATTTATATTAGTAATCTTCAAATTGTAAACTTTTAACGATTACTTGTATTTTTTATCATTTGTACTTCTAAAGTTAACTGTGAATTTTAAAAGTGAAGGGTGTGTTTTTATTTGTTGTCACCTACTTCGGATGAGAAAAAAAAAGTTTTGACTTTGACTAATATTTGATATACACACTGATACATTTACTATTACACATATATCAAAGCACATACTACTACATTAACCCCCTCTCTAAAACACTTTTACATTGTACCTTACCTAAAACTCCCTCAAACTTGCTATAAATTATACTAATCTTATAACTATTTTAAAAATACGTTGAGGCTGCGGATGGTTCTGCAAAATCCTCTGTCTCTGTCTCTGCATTTTAAGTTTCTTAACCGCATGCGTGCGGCCGCGATTTTCGCACTGTGCGGCTTTTTGATAAAAAATGCGTTACATGAGGAGCTGAGCTCGTCATGAGCATGCGAGCGGCGCAACTCATGTCGAGCTCAGCTCCTCATGAGCATGGAAGGGGTTAAAAATAATCTTTTTCACTCTCTGCTCAGTGCTGATGCTTGGCATTGGGAAGAGTGAAGGCTGGTGTGTTTGTGCTCGTGCTCTCTGTGACCTTGAAGTGTCCTTCTTCTTAGCTGAAGTCGATGCTGCTGCATGTGATGCAGCACTGCCTGCTGGTCTCCACGCCTCTTTTGTGGACTCAAACATACTTCTCCTCATTGCGCCTCACCTCAAGAGGCGTACGGATGTGTTCCTTCTCCAGCTTTGCATCACTTTGTGAATCTGGGGCAGCGTCAAAATCCATGGGAGTTGTGTGTGAAAACCCATCGCAGCGCCCATGGAACGCCTCCTGATCGCAGAGTCAGGCCACGCAGCGATGTGCGCTGCATCGCCTTACTCAAGATTTATGAAGACACTCGAAGCCACGTTGGGTGGCTGCATGAATCTAAACGAGAGCCTGGTGTCATGCATGTACTACTGTACGTGATTCAAAAGTGACCCCAGACTCGCATAAATAAGCCCATTAGCATCCAACTTACCCAAATAATGTATTCCAATATCAATACAAATTGATATTATTTTTTTCGTCCAGTTGTTAAATGTTTTGTTATTGGCTGAAGCAGATGTTGCGTCTGTCCTAAAGATGGTACCAAGGCGTGTCAGGCTTCATCGATGTTGGAATAACACTCAGTATGCCTTCCGAAGATGCTGACAGGTCATTCTGCGAAAGATGATGTTGTGAAATTAATTGGTTGCGTTAATGATACATTGTGACACAGTCTGTACAATACACATTGCTCCATAATAAGCATGTGTTTATGACCTTTAATTTGATAATGTAAAAATGCGTGTTTGGCTTTGTGTTAAACACACGCCTATTATTGTTATCACACAAGAGGGTTGTTTACCACAAACAGTGTAAATGTGTACATTGGTAAAGAGTGGTGCAGTAAAACGTTTCTCGATTACAGATAAGTTTAGTATAGAAGAATGTTGCTGCATGGAGACAGAAAAGCACCCTTGTCTAGAGAGTGTCAGGGTTTTCAGTTTCTGTGTCTTTATTGGCAAATGATAAACAATGACTTTGTGAAGTCACCCACTCCTCACTGAGGGTTGTGGACGTGGTTAGACTGGGAGAGCCCCAAGTGCTAGGTGTGATGTGTGTGGGCCACTGGTTCTAGCAATGTACAAAACCATGATGGTGTTAGTGGCAGATTATATTGTAAAGCAAACTTGAACTGCAGCGTGTGCCGTCCTTTAAAGCTGTGCCCCTCTCATGAGTCCTAATCCGCTACTGAAGTTACCTTCGGATGCTGTGTGCTTTACTCACTCACCCTACATCAGGTTGTACTGTATAGGGTGTGTGCTACTTTCGGGCCGATTCCGATTTCGGTCGGAAGGGCTCCGAATCGGGTTCGGCATTAGCAGGTCGGATTCGGAGGCTGAATTTCCGTCCGGTTCGTACACCAGTCCGGACATCGAAGTACAATGCAAACAAGCGCAAAATCTCCGTCTGAATCGTTTCCGGGTCCAAACCACTCCGTATGTCTCAGCCGTAAGCTAACCATGGCGTGCAATGGAGGCGAATTCCGACCGAGCCAGTACGATGCTTGATTCGGACAGCTGGATCGAGTCGGAGCTTCCGGCTCGCAATAGCTCCCGGAGCTGAACTTTGGGGGTCCGCATCGGACCCCCTGTTACCCGCAGCCTTAGGGCTCGGACACAGGGGGAAACCCATGGGTCTCTCCAACACAGGCATGTACTGTGCGGATGGCACTGATGCATACCCACTCTATGGAGCGCACTTGTCCGGAACGTACCCATCCACTCAATGGGAGGCCATGTACGCGTTGTACGACCGGCTCCCATTGACTTCAATGGGAGTCCAACCGAAACAAGTCCGACAGGATACGGTACGGCACACTACTCACCAGCGAGGGCACGTGTCACACAGCACAGACTCTCGTGGTGTGTGCTGATGGGAAATCACTGTTCCGTTTGCTCAGTTGTGACAGGTGCTTCCTCGCCCAATGACAGGACAGCGCGCTGTGATTGTTAACCCAGTCCTAATTAAAATACACAGATGCCACATGAGATATACTTATGGAAATGATTCTGATACGTGCATAATATTCATATCAGTATTGGAATTTGGCAAGCAGTGATAACGAGCCTGCACCCAACCTTTGTTATACTGATCACAGCCTCGGCATGTTGGGATGAGGACAAGAACCCTTAGGAATGCTGCTCTCACTGCTGTGTCGTTACAAACACATTGTGTACCACTTGCCTGCCAACCCGGGAGGATGGTGTGGGGAGGAGGGCATGGACTGTGGGTCTGATCTGATGCCCTGGCTTGGATACCGGTGATTCTACGGTCCACACATTGCTTATGAAAGGATTTCTGATTGTGAGAAGTCCATTCTTTAATACTTTGGGTATGCCTGTTTTGAGTTCCTATTGGTCTTGGGATGAGATTCACACACCTTTTCACAGATCTTTAGGTGTTATTATTTTCCTTTCTCACTTTTTTTGGTTTCTTATTTAACGTTGTGGTACTTGTATTTTTGGTCCCTCTAATCGGTCTTTCTCTCTTGCCTTTCAATTTACTTATTTGAATTTTTAGCATGACTGCGTGTGTGTGTACTTTGTCTTGCTCCTGTTTCCGGTTGTGACCTATTTTTGTCACTAAATGTTTTTATTGATTCTGCCCTTCTCGCCCACAGATATGCTCTTCCTGCCCTTTTGTATTACTTGGGACCTGTTCTACAACTTGCCGTCACAGGATCTCCAAAGAGACCTGGCCAATTATTGCTTCTGATGACATGCGCCCTGATGAAGGAATTCCCCATATTGGCACAGTTCCGAAACACGCGTCGGCACTTTTCAGTGTTTGCCTGATTACTTGTGATTGTTGATTGAGTAGAGTATGAATGCCTATAGTCTGGGAATGAGTCAGTATATGAGAGAATGAGTGAGTGATTTGTGTGCCAATTTTTTGTGTTTGTTGTGTCCCTTGGGCTCATGATATACCATTTATTTATGAAACAATGTACGTTTTATTGAATTAATTAAAATGTGTTATATATTTTTCTATGATAATAAACAAATGACTTAATAATTTGAGAATTCTGAGCTTTTCTGTGGGCCTTTTACATTTACTGTTGGAACCCTTTGGGTCCACCTAAAGATTGGGAACTCCCCTTCTCCATGTTGTTTTTGCTGTGGGTCTGGTAGCCCAGGGGTGGCAGGCTGGGTGGGCCCCATTTAAGGGTGGGGGGCCCCATTTAACAAACTGTGATTCGTGTTACACTGAAAACAACCCACAAGCTATAAACTCCACACATGTCCTAGTTATTTTCAAGAAACATTCTGCACCAAAATATCAAATATAGGCATCTCCAAAAACATAATATTAACACTACACCTCAAATGTCCTCACGTCTCACCCATGACCATAGCATAGATCACAGCTTCAGAAACAAAGAAATAAGGAGATATTTAGGCTAATATAAGTAAAATTCAAACTCACCAGCTGCAGCAGGAGTGTGGAAAGCAATGTTGGACTCTTCAATAGTTGGGAAGTCACCTAAGAAAATAATCTGGGTTCAAAATTATATTATGCACATAATTAACTTATATGAAACAAAATCTGCTACAAGAAAGTATATTAAATTATTATATTAAAAAATGAATGCAAAATTTACAACATGCACATCCCCCATTTTATGAGGATTTTTTTATGTTTACTGCATAAAAGCATCCAATAGACTATTGACACATTTTCCCATTCAAAAATAATTTAAAAAAATGAAACACACGCTGCTACTCCCCGCTCAAATTGACACAGCACAAGGTTGTGTCTTTGGTGTGTGCGTAACAAGCAAGAAGCCAATGACACACGTGGAGAGAAAAAGCACAGTGAACCATCTAACAACTGTATATGTGTTTAGAGCCTGGAAATCACCATAGGCAGCACAGACATTGTTTATTCATTGCAAGAGAGAGCTAGGCCTTCTTACATGTGGGAACTATCAACAAGGCCTTCTTTTGGAACAGTGGGTTAGAACAAACATAGATATGAACCAACCAGGAGGCAGCTGCACTACCTGGGGCATGGGCGTTCCCAGGCAACCACCCAAGCTTTTTGATGTTAAACCCAATTTACTAAATAAAGTAGACAGGGTTAGCGTCAGAAAATAGAGCACCCTTCAACCAGGCGCTATGAAGGAGAAATGCTTTTTTCCTTAATTTCCGACTTCGCATGGGTGCTGCAATTTAATAATAATGATAAAGGGCACATACAAAGTGGGGAAATGGTTAAAGTTACTCTAAGCATAGTATTTTGTACTGGAAGGGTATCCACCCGGTAGAAAAGCTTTGTGTGTTGTGATGTATTGTTGGAACTGCATCAGTCTTCGCCCAGCTCCAGCAATGTGACACTTTAGCACCAAAAGATGCCTCAGAATTTCTGATGCATCCGTGAATCCTTGCGCCATGGTGCACTGTGTTGTAAATACAGCGCATCCATGGCGTAGTTAGGGCATTTGTGGCAGACGCAAGAAATCTGATGCATCAATGCTGAGGCGTCAGATTTTGTAAATATGCCCCTTTGCGTATAGGCCTACATCAGGTTATAAGTCCCTTGTGCCACCAGAGCAACACTCTTTTTTTACGCTCCAGTGGCGCAGTGTGCTGGCCCATACTTACAGAAACTCTACCTTAATATATGTGAATGAAAATTCATTTACATTTGAAATTCTGTAAATACATTTTAGAATTATTATATCCTTAAGTTTATATGCTAATATACCATACAAAGGCAATATAATAATATTTTTAAATGTAATCTTTAAAAAATTACTCACCAAGAGGGCAGCAACCGTGATTCCATTATGGTGCGGCAGGGCTCCCTCCCGCAAAACAACACCCCCCCATCGATGCTGGGCCTGCTGCGGACTGAGATCAGAGGCGGCCGCTCATTCAGGGTGGGGCCTCACACGCTGCCACCGCTCCTTTATTCTTCTAAGGGGTATCCTTGGCCCACTCACTGTGGCATAACACAGGCCCCGCGGTGTGGGAGGGTGAGTTCCAGGGGCCCCCTCAGCAAAGTACTCTGTCTGAGAGAGCCTGATTGATTCCAGAGGGGCCCCTCCACGTACCTTGCAGGGGGCCCGAGCTCCAGGGGCCTCCTCAGCACAGTACTCTGTCCGAGAGCGCCTGATTGATTCCAGAGGGGGCCCCTCCATGTACATTGCAGGGGGCCCGAGCTCCAGGGGCCCCCTCAGCACAGGACTCTGGCCGAGAGCGCCTGATTGATTCCAGAGGGGGCTCCTCCACATACCGTTCAGGGGGCCCCCTTAAGTTTCGTTACGCCAGCGCCCACTCACCCTCCAGTAGGTAACACTCTTGGAGGCAGCGGACTTCTATGTTGTGCCGACAACTTTCCTCTCATCAAAATTCATTTTTTTCCCTGTTTACAATATAATTCTAAACCTATTAATCCGACTGCGACCGAACTAAACCCAACAAACCTCAAAAACAAACCAAACTCTAAAACCTATCTGTAGAAGAATTACACAAAGACACACAAAACTAGACAAAAACCGCACAATGAAAGAAAAGGCCCTAAAGGACACCACAGAATGACGGAAAGAAGAAGGGAGACACCTTAAAGACACTCTCGACAGCCACCACAAGCCACTCTCGCCACAAACAACTCCAAACTGCAATCACACGAAAGAAAAAGTGAAAGAAACGTAGGAAAACCTACTGAAATGTGTTCCGGGCCTTTGCGTCATTTCCGTGGAGCGAACGGTGATTTCCGGCACGCGGCATGACGTGACATTTTCCACCAATGATTTGGTGGATGACGATTCAGAGAAAACAATACACATCCTCACACAAAGGACTAAATAAATCTCACAACGCTAGAAAAATATTAATTAAGAAAAGAAAGAATCAAGTATGTCTACCTTTATTAAAAATCATATCTGTATGTGTAGATAAATGAAAACTAAGGAAACGTCTAAATCTGCTTAATATTAGAAACTGGCATGTTCTAATGTATACAACACGCTCACTTTAGAAATAAATAAATATGCAAAATGTTTTTAACACATGATAATGAGTGTAAATTATTATTTTTATTTCAGGGCTATTTAAACAGAGCTATGCTAGGTAAAGTGCATGCAAAACAAAGTTTATTATAATTGCTTTAGCCTGGCTACAAGTAAGAAGGGATGTTGTCTTCTCATTCGACTATGTGTTTTACTTGTAAAGATAGTTTACATGTGAACTAACCTCTTAAACAATTTTCATTTTGTAACATTGACATTTCCTTGGTGGAACGATGGGTTGTTGGAATTGATGATCGCGAGCTGCGTTGCAACAACACGCTCCCCGGGGGAGGAGCCTGTTGTTGTTTGCTCTTCCCCCTCATGAGTCCGGCACTGTCAGCTACACTCCTTCACTATGGCTCCTTCACTATGGTGGGGGAGCATCGCCCCACTACTTTCTCGCAGTGTGAGAAGCCAACACATAAAATAGTAATAACTCCTAGTTATTACCATTTTATGTTTGCTTTGCGGGCGGGTGGGTGGGCGGGGCTGCGCTGCGCTGCTCTCCAAGCAGGGCAGGGGAGGAGTGGTGTGCCCACTCTGGAGTGCGCAAAGACTGTTTGGCCGGATCCCAAACCATCCATGCGCACTTTGCCCAGCAAAAGAAAAGTGTAAAGGAAATGAAAATAAAAAAAGACAAGAAAAACAGTATAACCATAGCAAACAATTACGAAAGCGTATTCATTTTATGCTCATTGATCATCAATGTATGCCATTTTCATAAATCCAGAACAAAAAAGTATATCATAAGAATAATTTTAGCTAAATGGTTTGGTGAAGCTTTTTTAGTGATTTTTTTTGTTATTATTCGACCCTCCACCACTAATCACCGTATTTTCTCTTACTAAGTCACCTTAGTAAGGACAGGGGTAAATATCTACCGGAAGCCATTAATTGTTACATCGGATTGGATTACATTGCACCAGAATATAATAATCCCCACCATAATTAATTAATGCAATTCTCAGAAAAAGTTTCTTAACAACAAACGCCCTTGCACTTCAAAGGTGATTGTTGATTTAGAGTCGAATAATAACAAAAAAGTCATAAAAATTACTAAAAAGCACCACTAAACCATTTAGCTTAAAGTATTCTCATGATATAATGTTTTGTTTATTCTGTTATATGGCAAACATGTTCCTCAACTATTTTACTTATGATCTACACACGATGTATACAATCTTACGTTTTCTCTATTATGATATTTTAATAACAATTGAACTTTTGAAAATGATGCATTAATGATCAATGAGCAACAAAAAAATACATTTTCGTTATTGTTTGCTATGGTTATACTGTTTTTCTTCTAGTTGTTTTCTTTCTTTTACTTCACCTTTTTCTTTCGCTTTTTCTCTTACTTTTTTTCTCTTTCAAATATCTTTGCACTGTCATGGTACTACTGAACATAATTTTTTGGGGGGTTCCATATTTCGTGATGTGTTATTTTTGTAATGCTATCTTGAATAATTCAGCCTTGAGAAAGCCCCGGCTTGCGCACCACATGGGGCAAAACACGTGTTGGCAGACCTGTCTAGAAGTAGTTCTTCATTATCACATATCCAATTAAATATGCATAATAAATACCATAACAACGTCTAATTTGTATGACCAACTTTGGAAGACCCAACAACCAAGGGTGATGTTTACAAAGTACATTAATATGATATTACACGTTGGTCAGGATTACTTTTACAAGGATATATTTGTTGCAGGAAGGGACCACGTCTAGCCCTTAAGATGTATCGATCACCACTCGCAGACCCTTCCTCAATGACTCAAGGGTGTCTGCGTTGGCTCTGGTCAACACAAAGTCTACAAGAGCATGGAGAGAATAGGACTGCAAGAGACGTGTACAGAAATGGCACTGTTCTGCTCTGTACAGGAGATTGCAAAAAACACAGTTGATGGACAGAATGTAGAACAATGTCATACATTCACCCCAGTACAAGGATCTGGGCCTAAATCCATCGTTTTTTTGCACTCCACACCACCCTGGGTTAGACACTGGCTATATGCAAATCAGCTCTGACCCTGTGCCTCATGGGAACAGTCCAGTCCGAACTACCAAGCCATGTCTTTCCCAGACCGGAATCAAGCATCCAAGGACCGGTTTCTGGCTATGAGCCTTCATTCAGCCTGGATAGCTTGACTCCAGTGGTGTGGAGAGCCTGGGACTCACGTCTGAGCATACCCAGCCCAGTCGGGGTGAAAATTGCAAAAAACACAGTTGATGGATAGAATGTAGAACAATGTCATACATTCACCCCAGTACAAGGATCTGGGCCTAAATCCATCGTTTTTTTGCACTCCACACCACCCTGGGTTAGACACTGGCTATATGCAAATCAGCTCTGACCCTGTGCCTCATGGGAACAGTCAAGTCCGAACTACCAAGCCATGTCTTTCCCAGACCGTAATCAAGCATCCAAGGACCGGTTTCTGGCTATCAGCCTTCATTCAGCCTGGATAGCTTGACTCCAGTGGTGTGGAGAGCCTGGGACTCACGTCTGAGCATACCCATCCCACTCGGGGGGAAAATTGCAAAAAACACAGTTGATGGACAGGAGAGGCAGCACAATTCAAACAAAGGTCTTCCTACACAATGTTGGGCTTAATAGTTTGATGTAAAAACCTACAAGCGAAAAGGAGAAAGACTCAAGGCAGAGCTAGAGGTGATTGGTTTCCAGATATGATGATGTACAGCTCACTCAATCACTAAAAGTTTAACCCTTAAAGGATGGTGGTGCAAAGCAGCTCAATAACACTATTGTTGATAAACAATGTAATCTAAAACTTTTTTTCAATTGATTGGGTGTTAAAAATCATATGTTGTGGTTTAGGAGAAAAATGCTGTATTAATCACACATATTTGTATCCAAGAAAAGAGTGTAATTGCAAGCGGAACCTTGCCTGGCATGATACAGTCCAAGCACATGAGCATGACCAGTTATACTTAACCAACCTGTAATGTGTGTGTTGTACACTTATTGAAAAGAGATACCCTTTATTACACAGACATATTCACATAAGGACAATAATTCTTGGCTAACATAAAGTGTATTTGAAAACTGCACGTTCACTCAATGGTCTCTTGGCGATGAATAACAGATGTTTATTGTTACTCATCTAAATGCTACTCATTGTATCAACCTCAGAAGGATGAAGGCCTGAATAGACCCACCGAGATTTGAATCTGTGACCATGAGGTTAAACATAGACCCCTACAGTGGACACATTAGTTCACTAAGCCAAAGACCCGGCTAATTGAAGGAACATGTGTAAAAACATATTATTTGTATCACACATTGGAAGGAGACAGGGTATTATTTGAAATGCATAACATTAAATACACGCACTACCAATATTAAACACATATCTTTTGAGATGTGCTCATTGGCCTACTAAGGTCTGAAGATTATGAATATAAAATTAAATACCAGCATTATAAGGAATGGTGCATGCAAATTGAAATACCTCTCAGGCTGAAAAATGTGCAATGATAACATATCAAAATAAAAGAATTAGGAAACTCTAATTAACTTTTTGGCACACATATATTATTAGTCACCATTCAGAGATTAGCAAACAAATCCTTGAAATATTATGAGTATCACAGACAGCAATGCATTGCTGTTTGGAATGACAACATAGTGCAACGCATACCTATCCTATGACATAAATATATTAACTTACATACTAAACTAAAGTAGTTTTAAAATAGTTAAAACATTTTTATATAAATTCAACCTTAGGGAGCTGCAGCTGTGCCCAACCTCCATAACTTGTTTTCTTTTTTTACACTTATCCTGAGAAGTTGGTGATGTCGCCAGCTCAGTGGTGTCTGTACCCTTGACTGCAGCAACCTACCCTGGTGCATTGAGTAATGCCATCTGCTCCTCCATTGGGGTCAAATCCTCCAGGAGGTCTGGTCCTCCTGTTGTGGTCACTGCAACCTTCAGGTTCCAGGTGAGTTTGTCCATAGTCCTCCGCTTATAACCATGCCACCATTTCTGCATCAAGCTACAGTCCTTCATGTTGGTGCTCAGTCATTCTGGAGTATCTGCATGGTGGTCTTGGCAGAGTAGGAGGATTCATTCCTCCACTCCTTTTAAATGGCTGGCGTTCGAGGGAGGAGCCCCACTAGGGAAACTCGGGGACCATTGTTGGAACCGGTAAATGTTTTCAGGATTTACCCCTTTGGCCCCTGCACGCTTTAGGCATGGCGCATCTTGTGTTCTGTTGTCTCACTTTGTCCTGAGGAGGCCTAAATTTAAAATGGCCGAAATCTGTCGACCCTTTGTTTAGAGGAGTCCAGCGATAGTCATTGGGTTTTGAATTGGTCAACGATAAGGAAGAAAAATAAGGGGAGTGCACCCCAAAGGACTCCTGGACTGTGACCACCTCCAGGTGTATTTAAGACTGGAATGACTATACAAACACCTACATGTTTTTAATTACAAGGAAGAAACAAGGAAGATATGGACAACAAATTACCATGCGTTTTACAGATACCTGTAATATAATGGAGTCGTTGGTTAAGACACATGTTTTTGTGTACATGGATATATGTGTGACATTTGTGATTGTCGATATCTAATCAATTTTCCAGAAGAGTTGTTCATGAAAAGCAGACAGACATATTGACAGGCTTTGTATAATAAATCAATATGAATAATCTAAGCTTGATTGAGTTAAAGTCCGGATGGAAATTAATCATTTAATTGTGTCAGGAGTACCTTAAGTGTAATTTATCCCTACATTATATTGTTCTCTCCTTTTTGTATTTAAATGTTATTAAGTCATCTATAACTATACCTTGTTGCCAACAAGGTACGTTGCCTGATAGTTGAAAGTAGAATGCATGTAAAATGTTATTTGCCATGGCCGTTTTGTGATCATTCCCTTAAAGCTACTTTCATTGGTAGGGTGGCACCTGAATGCTAGAAAATGTCAAAGTCCTGATTATACATTTTATTCTGTAACTTTTGACAGGAGATATCTAAAATATTAATTCAAAGGCAATTTCTGATATTTATTAGAAATCTACTTTATTGGTGCAGTTGTATAATAAATATTTTGGAAAAGTAACTTTTTAGAAAGTTACCTTTTCCTTACCTGTATCTCCCAGAGGCTAATTTACATTAGCCTGACCGCAGCTGAACAATAAGTGTGAAACCTGCACTCAGATGTGTGAAAATGCTCCCAGATCAGATGATGCATTGCGTGTGTCACATTTGATCTCTATCAGCCAGTAAATAAAGTTAGGTTGAGCAGTACATGCCCACCCATTCATAGTTAAGTATATGGGAAGGCTTGAAAAAGTCTTTGCCCCCAAGGCCTACGCCAGTCTGGCTGTCTCCAAACAGCCAGTAGCTCATACTGGCTCCCAAACAGTAGGAGGGAAACTACACCAGAACGGATTTGAAGCAGACACAAGGGAGAAGACTCCTGGTTTCCCTGGCCACACCTCTAGGTGGACACAAGAGCTCTGCAAAAGGGAGAAATGGTTTTAACCATCTAGGATTTCAGGAGTGAGGACCACTGTGGAATTTCTTGCAGGACAAGCAGGAACTTCTGGAAAAAGCAGATAGGGTTGCCGCTGGGAATTTTTTGCCCATTGGTTAAGGAGTGTCCAGGAGTCACCTGCACTCTCTTGCGTGTGCCAACCGTAAACACAGCAACCTAAGGAACTCTCCTCAGAACTCTTTCTGGACCTGCAGTAGATCAGAGTAGGCCTGAACCTACTATCTGTTACCTGCTTGTCTTGTACCCAAGACGTGGACTCCAAGGTCAGTGGGCAGATCTCCTGTATGACTAGACCTTAAAAACATGTTTTCCTGAAGTGACCAGTAGCAACTGGACCTGGAATGGGCTTTGCTGGTGGTCTCTGCTGGAGAGAGTCCTGACCCCTAAGTGCTGTCCCTGAGGTCCTGTGCACTTTAGAAGTGCCCCAGAGGAGTTGCTGCAGAAGCTATGAAAAGTTGTGATTCAAAAAATGCTTGGACCTCCAAATGTTGAGGTGTCATCAGGGTGACTTCCTGGCATCAGTATCCGATTTCTGCTGGAAATTTGTAAGTCCAGTAAAAAAACACTCAGGGCCTGATTATGAGTTTGGTGGCCCTTCGGACCACCAAACCCGTAGTGGCGGTCCCTGGACCACCAGACTGTTGCGGCACAACCAAGCATTTAAGGTGTTTCCTCAGTGCCACAGTTTTCATGACGGCGAGGTGTAGGGTCCCCGGTTGCCTCAAGGCCATGGGGTGACTGCAGGGGAGCACATGTTGTGTCACCCTGTGCATAGTTCCCCCCCTTTCCTGCATAGCATGAACACATTGGAACGGGCTTTGGCACTCCTACTGCGGTGCCTTTTGAGTAGCAGTGCCATGGGAATGCCAAAGGACCGCTCACCAGACCATGAGATTACGAGTAATCAGGTGGGAGGTCAGCAATCAAGTTTGGCATTCTTGGAGCGGGCAATGGCGTGGCGGCCCGCTCCAAGGCTGTCAGAAATGGGGTTACCAATTCTGCAGGGGGTAGCATGGAGCAGAGGGGGCAGGCCAAACTTCAGAGGACATGTGTGAAGCATTCACGCAGTACCCACACACGACGCACCAGGCACACAACAAAAGAGACACAACACCGCTTCTGGTTGGAAAAAAGAATAAGATTTGTATTATCTCCAACCTGCAAAGGTAAAATACAATAACAGTAGTAATCACAATGGGGCGCCAACTGGCGCCAGAGCCAAGTATATCCGGGGGATTATGTACAAGGAAAAAATGGGAAAAGTCGGAAAAGGTAAGTAGTCCATTAGTGTCCAGCTGAAAATAAAAAGAATGTCACGGAATGCATAAAACATATGATTGATATTGCAGGGCAAACTCAGACCTTCATCCTTGGCCTCACCTAGAAGTAAGCTGTAGGCGTAAACTCAGGCATTAGACATAAGATACACATTAGGTATGAAGGTAACTCCTGCCTGGCATCTGCATCCACCGCAACAAAAGGAACATTGAGCATACAACATTACATCAGGCCTAGAAAGGCATATTCACATTTACCATGGGCACCAATAACTCTTTGGAGCATCCTGGGGCCAGTGAGTACACCATCAAATCAACATTAGGTGCAAAACCTTAACATCAGGCCTATACTTAACATCGGCTCCATCACATAGAAAGAACCCAGAAGCCTAACTTTGGCATTCACATGGAGCATCAACCTGAGCAGGGGCACAGTAACCTAAGCAACCCACGACAGGGAGCCTCACTATGAGCTCCACATCACCCTGTTAGCGTGGAACCCTCAACGAAACCCTACTCTGGGGGGTGGCGAGAGTCAAGGCTCTACGTTGCAGGTGCCACTGCCACACGGGGCACCTGGGAGAACAACACGGTCCCTGGGGGGCGGGCACCGACCCTGGGCCCCGACAGACCCCCAACACAGTCTAATTGCAGCCCCACTCTCCGGGCTCTTGGCAATGTCTCCACGCTTCTGCTCCTCGCTCCGGGCTTCCTGGGCAGTAGGGTGGGAGGCAGGCACCGACAATGTGCCTCGAGGCCTCACCAGACAGACGCAGGCACTGCTCCCCGAGCGGAGGTGGGGTAGGCTCCTGCCCTATTTACAAGACTGAGAGGCGGCAGGATCTGGCGCGGTAGCGCTTAGGAACACAAAAGCAGCCTCTTCCAGCTGCGCAGCGCTAGCCACCACACAGCGCTTCTCCTCAACCCAGCTCCTCATACAGCGCTTCTAGATCACAGCGCTTAGCAGGCAGCACTTACCCAGGGCCAGGCAGACGTTCCAACAGTCCAGCGCTTGGTTGAAGCGGCGCTTTGCAGGCACACACATCAGGCAGTACAGTTCAGGCATTTCAGGACTACCCAGGGCTTCTGCAGCACACCGCTTCCAGGATTATAGCGCTTGGCACGCAGCGCCTCCTCCAGACCCAGCACGTCCAGGAGCACAGCGAGATGGGGGCGGACAGTCCCAGCAGCAGGTCCAGGGTAACACTCCTCACCTCCTGGGTGGCGGGGTCCCAGATGCTCCTTCCCTTCTGGGCGCTTCTTTGCGCAGCGCTTGCGTAGTGCAGGGTCCCGGCAGCTCCAGGGACCTAGGGGGGCCCTCCTTCCTCAGGGGCCCGGGGGACAGAGCAGTAGGCACTACTGGGCCAGGTCAGCAAGTAGTGGGGGCAGAATCAAAGCAGGGTGGTAGGCTTTCACCATCCCCACTGCAGCGTGGCCCTCCTCCCACACGGCAGCCTGAACTCCGGAAGTGGGGCTTCAAAAGCCCTGGGGACAGTAGGGGGGTCCTAAATGGGTGCAGGGCCCAGCAAACAGGCCCAAGTAGCTGTAGCCCCTTGCAGCAGGTCCCCTCACAATCATGTCCCAGCTCTGTCTCTGCACATCACATCTCTACTGCTCTCCCTATATCAGAAAGGCTGGAAGCTTCTAGAAGGTCCCTCCAAATGCTGGGATTGCTGGGTACCAGACAACTAGAGTGCTAACCCACCTCAGACAAGCGGACTAGTTCTAACTGGCTCAGAGGGAGGAGTAGAGCACCTTGGGTGCCAGGCTTTCCCTCCAAATGCAGGGGTGGCTGGGAATCCAACAACTAGACTGCTAACCTCCTGCAGTCAGGTGGCACAACGCATAGCCTTGGCAGCCATTTTAAATGCAAAACACAGATGCAGCATTTCACCAGGGTACATGTTTACAATAGGGGGAAAATAAATGTACACACCATTGCATTGCATTTAACATTAACATGGCATCTCACACCACATATGGCCTATTCGGTAACCTTCACCATGGGGGAGACATCTCAAATTAGGGGAGTGAAAAGCGAAGAATTTGGGGGAAAGGGCCAAGTCCAACATAACTCCCCCCCAGCCAAAAGCCAGGGCAGACCAATCATTGCCTTGATGGGCTTCCCTGCTTGGGGCGGGAAAAGGTGGACACAGGCACGCAACTGCAGGGGCATCTGCAGGTTCCTCGTCATTCTGGAACCCGATGGTTCACACTCGCAACCCTCCCTTTACCAACCAAACCACCCCACTGGTGTTCTCTAGTGGGATGTGGCCAGGACTGGCCTCTAGGCCATCCAGAAGTCTCTTGCCCTCGTTCTCTCACAGAGTGGGAGGCTTTAGCCTCAGGCCCCTAGTACCCTTTGACCACTCTCCTCCTACCAAACGGCTACTGGTCCTCCCACCTGGAGTACGAACCCTCAGGCTGACCAGCACTCAGGGGCGAGGCTCTCCTCCCAATACCTCTCCTTCTGCGGTTCCGCCCTCTCCTCCTACGCGTAGAACCCTCAGAACACTACTCTCTCCCCAACCTGGAGTCGAAACCCTCAGGTGGAACCGGTGACAGGGGCGAGTCCTCCCTCCCCCTGCAGCCCCTCCCAGAGTTCCGCACCCTCCTAATTGGAGTAGTACCCCTGAGAGTCAATTCCGGGGGGACTCTGATTACAGATGTCCCACCCGCCAGGTCCGCCAACCCCTGAACCTGGCCACCCATCCCGGGAAGTGTGCCCTGTGGCTGGGCAGGTGCCAGAGGAGAGTCCTACTTCCCTCCGCACCCCTCCCAGAGTTCAATCAATCAATCAATCATACCATTTGTATAGTGCACTACTCACCCGGGAGGGTCTCAAGGCGCTTAGGGGAAGGGGTATGCTACTGCTCGAACAGCAAGGTCTTGAGTTGTCTCCTGAAGGCGAGATGGTCCTGGATCAGCCGAAGGTGGATGGGGAGGGAGTTCCATGTCTTGGCAGCCAGGTAAGAGAAGGGTCTTCCTCCGGCGGTGGCTCTTCGGATGCGTGGTACGGCTGTGAGGGCGAGGCTGGTGGACCGTAGCTGGCGGGTGGGCGTGTAGAAGGTCATGCGGTCGTTGAGGTACTTGGGGCCCAGGTCATGGAGAGACTTGTGTGCGTGGGTGAGGAGCCGGAACGTGATCCTCTTGTCGACGGGGAGCCAGTGCAGGTTCCTCAGGTGGCTGGAGATGTGGCTGCGTCGGGGGACATCCAGGATGAGTCGGGCGGAGGCGTTCTGGATGCACTGGAGTCTTTTCTGTAGCTTGGCTGTGGTTCCGGCGTAGAGGGCGTTTCCGTAGTCCAGTCGGCTGGTGACGAGTGCCTGGGTGACAGTCTTCCTGGTCTCGGTCGGGATCCAGCGGAAGATCTTGCGAAGCATACGCAGGGTGTTGAAGCACGATGAGGAGACGGCGTTGACTTGTCTGGTCATCGAGAGGGAGGAGTCCAGGATGAAGCCCAGGTTGCGTGCGTGGTCGGTTGGCTTGGGTGCGGTGCCCAGGGCTGGGGGCCACCAGGAGTCGTCCCAGGTGGAGGTCGAAGATCCCAGGATGAGGACTTCCGTCTTGTCCGAGTTCAGTTTCAGGCGGCTGTCCTTCATCCACTCGGCGACGTCTTTCATCCCTTCGTGTAGGCAGGTTCTGGCGGTGTCGGGGTCTCTGGTGAGGGAGAGGATCAGCTGGGTGTCGTCGGCGTAGGAGATGATGTTGAGGTTGTGCTGGTGTGCGATGGCTGCAAGAGGTCTCATGTAGACGTTGAACATGGTGGGGCTGAGTGACGATCCTTGCGGAACGCCGCAGATGACTTCGGTGGCCTCGGAGCGAAACGGGGGGAGGCGGACTCTTTGTGTTCTTCCGGCAAGGAACGAGATGATCCACTCCAGTGCCTTCTCTTGGATACCGATGTTGCTGAGGCGCTGGACTAGGGTGCGGTGGCAGACAGTGTCAAACGCAGCGGAGAGGTCCAGGAGGATGAGGGCCACTGTTTCCCCCTTGTCGAGCAGGGTCCAGATGTCGTCGGTGGCTGCGATGAGGGCGGTCTCGGTGCTGTGGTTGGCTCTGAAGCCGGACTGCGAGGGGTCGAGGGATCCGTTCGTCTCGAGGAAGGCGGCCAGCTGTCTGTTGACGATCTTCTCGATGACTTTAGCAGGAAAAGGGAGGAGTGAGATGGGGCGGAAGTTTTTGAGGTCGGTGGGGTCCGCTGTTGGTTTCTTCAGGAGGGCGCTGAGCTCGGCGTGCTTCCAGCTCTCCGGGAAGGTGGCGGTGTTGAAGGAGGTGTTGATGATGTTCCGGAGTTGGGGTGCGCTGGTGGAGTTGGCCTTGTTGAAGACGTGGTGTGGGCAGGGGTCGGTCGGTGATCCGGAGTGGATGGTGTTCATCGTGCGGGCTGTGTCCTCGGTGGTCACCGTGGTCCAGGTGCGGAGGGTGGTGGTGGTGGTGGGCGTTGGTTCGACGGTGGGGTGCGTGGATGGTGTGCTGAAGCTGTTGTGGATGTCGGCGATCTTGCGGTGGAAGAACGAGGCGAGGGAGTCGCAGAGGTCTTGTGACGGAGTGATGTCGTTGGTGCCAGTGCTGGGGTTGGAGAACTCCTTGACGATGCTGAAGAGTTCCTTGCTGTCGTGGGTATTGTTGTCCAGTCGTTCCTTCAGGGATTTCTCCTTGACGATGCTGAAGAGTTCCTTGCTGTCGTGGGTATTGTTGTCCAGTCGTTCCTTCAGGGATTTCTTCTTGGTGGTGCGGATAAGCTGGTGGTGCTTGCGGGTAGCGTGTTTGAGGGCGGTCATGTTGTCGGTGGTCCGGTCGAGGAGCCAGGCTTTCTCGAGGGTGCGGCAGGTCTTCTTGGAGTCCTTGAGTTCGTCGGTGAACCAGGATGCCTTCTTGCTTCTGGGTCTGCTGGGAGGGTTCTTCAGTGGTGCGAGGTCGTCAGCGCAGGCGGTCAGCCACTGTGTGAAGTTCCGAGCTGCTTTGTTGGGGTCCGTTGCGCTGGCGGGTGGGTTCTGGCTGAGAGAGGTGGTGAGCTGCTCGGTAGTGATCTTACTCCAGCTTCTGTGGGGAATCTGAAGCGGGTGGTGGTGGTGGGTCGTGGTTCTTCTGAAGCTGAAGTGGACGCAGCTGTGGTCGGTCCAGTGGAGTCCGGTGGAGTGGCTGAAGGTGATGTGCTTGCTGGATGAGAAGACTGGATCAAGCGTGGGGCCGGCGTAGAGGGTGGGGGTGTTGACCAGTTGCTTGAGTCCGAGGTTGGCGAGGTTGTCCAGCAGGGCGGCGGTGTTGCGGTCCTTGTTGTTTTCCAGGTGAAAGTTGAGGTCTCCAAGGAGGATGTAGTCAGCGGAGGGGAGGGCGTGCGGGCTGATGTAGTCTGTGATGTCTTCGCTGAATTGTGTGCGTGGTCCCGGGGGTCTGTAGACGAGGGTGCCTCTGAGGGTCGTCTTTGGGTCGGTGTGAATCTGGAAGTGGAGATGTTCGGCTGCGGCGAAGGTGTCCTTCGAGTCGGTCGTGATGCGGATGGTGTTTCTGTGGACGATGGCGATGCCTCCTCCGGTCTGGTTGACGCGGTCCCTTCTGATGATCTTGTACCCGTCCGGGATGGCGATGGCGACGTCGGGTGCAGAGGAGGCGTTCATCCAGGCTTCCGTGAGGAAGGCGACGTCCGGTGATGTAGCGTCAAAGAGGTTCCAGAGTTCCACGGCGTGTCTGTGGACGGAGCAGGTGTTGATCAGGATGCACTTGAGGTGGTTGCTGCTGGTGCTTGGCTTGGCGGGTGCGGGGCAGGTTCGGAGGCAGGTGAACTTGCAGGTACAGCAGATGAAGGGTCCGTGGGTGCGTCTCGGGGTGGCTCGGCAGCAGGCGTGGTTCCAGCCGGCATTGAGTGCGTTGAGAGAGGCGGCGTCGTAGGTCCGTTGTGTGGGCTGGCATCGTGGGGGGCCAGGGGTCCTGGCACTGGGCGCGGTCCAGGCGGGGACGGGCGCAGGCGGGCTTACCTTTGGCACACCTTCGGCACTCAATCGGTGCTCCCGCTGCGCGCGTCCGCTGCGCGGTCGCTCTAGGGACGTCATAAGTGAGGAGCCGGGAGGGCGGGTCAGCTGGGTGGCGGTAGCGGGGCGGCCAATGGGCAGGGGGGGCGCCGGAGGTCTGTGGCGGGAAGTAGGTCCGAGGGCGGCTCAGCGGCGGCTGGGTCGTCCGGCTGAAGAAGGACCGGCACACAGGTAGGGGGAAGGCGGCAGCTGGGGGGAAGGAGAACACAGAAGGCAAAATGAGGCAGCAGATGGGGGGACAAAGGAGCAAAACGAGGCAGCAGATGGGGGGACAAAGGAGCAAAACGAGGCAGCAGATGGGGGGAGAAAGGAGAAAAACGAGGCAGCAGATCGGGGGAGAAAGGAGAACACAGAAGGCGAAATCGAGGTCAGCAGAGTAGAGTCCAGGCAGTCAGCGGGCAGGAGCAGCGGGGTGTGGGGCGACCTCGCCTGGAGCAGGCTCAGCGGTCCCTCCTACCTGGAAAAGTACCCCTGGAAGCCAAACCGGTAGGGACCTTGATTACAGGTACCCCACCCTCCAGGTCAGGCAACCCCTGAACCTGGAACCCCAGCCCAGTGTCTAAACCCTGTGACTGGTCAGACCCCCGAACCTCTGGAGCTCTGATTACTGATGCTCCGGGTTCTCCTGACACAAGGGGATCCCCTTCACTGGAAGGCACATCAGGACAGCCTAGGCTCCCAACCTGAGGTCCCCTTATGGAACTCTCCAGGCTCTGTGACTGTGGTTGGGGCACCTCAGGACACCTCCCCGTCTCCCTCTCTCCTGTAGATGGGATGAGAGGCCCTACAACCCTCACACTATCCTGGGACCTAGCTGGGCTACTCCTCACCTCTCCCGCCTCATTCAGGGTGGGGTCTCACACGCTCCCACTGCTCCTTTATTCTTCCAAGGGGTATCGATGGCCCACTCACTGTGGCATAACACGGGCCCCACGGTGTGGGAGGGTGAGCTCCAGGGGCCCCACGGTGTGGGAGGGTGAGCTCCAGGGGCCCCCTCAGCACAGTACTCTGTCCGAGAGAGCCTGATTGAGTCCGGAAGGGCCCCTCCATGCACCTTGCAGGGGGCCCGAGCTCCAGGGCCCCCCTCAGCACAGTACTCTGTCTAAGAGAGCCTGTTTGATTCCAGAGGGGGGCCCTCCTTGTACCTTGCAGGGGGCCCGAACTCCAGGGGCCCCCTCAGCACAGTACTCTGGTCGAGAGCGCCTGATTGACTATATTTGGTGCAGAAAGAGACCACTTCTACCCTTAAGATGTATTGATCACTGCTCGCAGACCCTTCCTCAACGTCTCAAGGGTGTCTCTGCTGGCTCTAGTCAACACAAAGTCTAGAAGAGCATGGAGAGAATAGGACTGCAAGAGTTTTGTACAGAAATGGCACTGTTCTGCTCTGTACAGGAGAGGCAACACAATTCAAAAAATGATCTTCCTACACAATGTTGGACTTATTATTTTTATTTAAAAACCTACAAGCGAAAAGGAGAAAGACTCGAGGCAGAGCTAGAGATGATTGGTTTCCAGATATGATGATGTACAGCTCACTCAATCACTAAAAGTTTAACCCTTAAAAGGATGGTGGTGCAAAGCCGCACAATAACACCATTGTTGATGAACAATGTCATGTAAAATGTTTTGTTCAATTGATTGGGTGGCCAGAATCATGTTGTTGTGGTTTAGGAGAACAAATGCTGTATTAATCACACATATTTGTATCCAAGAAAACAGTGTAATTGCAAGCGGAACCTTGCCTGACATGATACAGTGCAAGCACATGTGAGCTTGACCAGTTATACTTAACCAGGCCTGTAAGGTGTGTGTTGTATACTTATTGGAAAGAGATACCCTTTATTACACAGACATAGGTACAATCATTCTTAGCTAACATAAAGTGTATTTGAAAATTGCATGTTCACTCAGTGGTATCTTGGCGATAAATAAAAGATGTTTATTGTTACCCATCTAAATGCTACTCATTGTATCAACCTCAGAAGGATGAAGGCCTGAATGGACCCACCAAGATTTGAATCTGTGACCATGAGGTCGAACACAGGACCCTACAGTGGACACCTTAGTTCACTAAGCAACAAGACCCGGCTACTTGAAGGAACACGTGTAAAAACATAATATTTGTATCACACATGGAAAAGAGACAGTGTATAATTAGAAATCCACAACATTAAGTACACGCACTACCAATATTAAACACGTACCTTTTGAGGTGTGCTCATTGGCCTACTAAGATCAGGGCTCAAGATTATAAATATAAAAATGAATACCGGCATTATAAAGAATGGTGCATGCAAATTGAAATACATCTCAGCCTGAGAAACGTGCAATGATAAGATAGCAGAATAAAAGAATTAGGAAACTCTGATGAACTTTTTGGCACACATATGTTATTAGTCACCATTCAGAGATTAGCAAACAAATCCTTGAAATATTATGAGTATCACAGACAGCAATGCATTGCTGTTTGGAAAGACCACATAGTGAAACGCATACCTATCCTATGACATAAATATAATAACTTACATACTAAACTAAAGTAGTTTTAAAATAGTAAAGAAAAATACAAATTCAACCTTTGGGAGCTGCAGTTGTGCCCAACCTCCATAACTTTGTTTTACACTTATCTTGAGAAGTTGGTGATGTCTCCAGCTCAGTGGTGTCTGTACCCTTGACTGCAGCAACCTACCCTGGTGCATTGAGTAATGCCATCTGCTCCTCCATTGGGGTCAAATCCTCCAGGAGGTCGGGTCCTCCTGTTGTGGTCACTGCAGCCTTCAGGTTCCAGGCGAGTTTGTCCATAGTCCTCCGCTTATAACCATGCCACCATTTCTGCATCAAGCTACAGTCCTTCATGTTGGTGCTCAGTCATTCTGGAGTATCTGCATGGTGGTCTTGGCAGAGTAGGAGGATTCATTCCTCCACTCCTTTTAAATGGCTGGCGTTCGAGGGAGGAGCCCCACTAGGGAAACTCGGGGAGCATTGTTGGAACCGGTAAATGTTTTCAGGATTTACCCCTTTGGCCCCTGCACGCTTTAGGCATGGCGCGTCTTGTGTTCTGTTGTCTCACTTTGTCCTGAGGAGGCCTAAATTTAAAATGGCCGAAATGTGTCGACCCTTTGTTTAGAGGAGTCCAGCGATAGTCATTGGGTTTTGAATTGGTCAACGATAAGGAAGAAAAATAAGGAGAGTGCACCCCAAAGGACTCCTGGACTGTGACCACCTCCAGGTGTATTTAAGACTGGAATGACTATACAAACACCTACATGTTTTTAATTACAAGGAAGAAACAAGGAAGATATGGACAACAAATTACCATGCGTTTTACAGATACCTGTAATATAATGGAGTCGTTGGTTAAGACAAATGTTTTTGTGTACATGGATATATGTGTGACATTTGTGATTGTCGATATCTAATCAATTTTCCAGAAGAGTTCTTCATGAAAAGCAGGCAGACATATTGACAGGCTTTGTATAATAAATCAATATGAATAATCTAAGCTTGAATGAGTTAAAGTCCGGATGGAAATTAATCATTTAATTGTGTCAGGAGTACCTTAAGTGTAATTTATCCCTACATTATATTGTTCTCTCCTTTTTGTATTTAAATGTTATTAAGTCATCTATAACTATACCTTGTTGCCAACAAGGAACGTTGCCTGATAGTTGAAAGTAGAATGCATGTAAAATGTTATTTGCCATGGCCGTTTTGTGATCATTCCCTTAAAGCTACTTTCATTGGTAGGGTGGCAACTGAATGCTAGAAAATGTCAAAGTCCAGATTATACATTTTATTCTGTAACTTTTGACAGGAGATATCTAAAATATTAATTCAAAGGCAATTTCTGATATTTATTAGAAATCTACTTCATTGGTACAGTTGTATTAAACATATTTTGGAAAAGTAACTTTTAGAAAGTTACCTTTTCCCTACTTGAACTCATAGAGACTAATTTGCATGAGCCTGACCGCAGCTGAACAACAAGTGTGAACCCTGCACTCAGATGTGTGAAAATGCTCCCAGAGCAGAACAATGGCTTAGGCCTAGTGATATGATGCACTACGTGTGGCACATGTGATCTCTATCAGCCAGTAAATAAAGTTAGGTTGGACCCTGGAACTTAACTGACTTGAAAGGGGCAGCAGTACATGCTCACCCATTCATAGTTAAGTGTAAGGGAAGGCTTGAAAAAGTCTCTGCCCCCAAGGCCTACGCCAGTCTGGCTGTTTCCAAACCAGTAGCTCAGACTGGCTCCCAAACAGTAGGAGGGAAACTACACCAGAACGGATTTGAAGCAGACACAAGGGAGAAGACTCCTGGTTTCCCTGGCCACACCTCTAGGTGGACACAAGAGCTCTGCAAAAGGGAGAAATGGTTTTAACCATCTAGCATTTCAGGAGTGATGACCACTGTGGAATTTCTTGCAGGATGAGCAGGAACTCCTGGAAAAGCAGATAGGGTTGCCGCTGGGAATTTTTTGCCCATTGGTTAAGGAGTGTCCAGGAGTCACCTGCACTCACTTGCGTGTGCCAACAGTGATCACATCACCCTAGGGAACCCTCCTCAGAACACTTTCTGGACCTGCAGTAGATCAGAGTAGGCCTGAACCTACTATCTGTGACCTGCTTGTCTTGTACCCAAGAAGTGGACTCCAAGCTCAGTGGGCAGTTCTCCTGTATGACTAAAGCTTAAAAACACGTTTTCCTGAAGTGACCAGTAGCAACTGGACCTGGAATGGGCTTTGCTGGTGGTCTCTGCTGGAGAGAGTCCTGAACCCTAAGCGCTGTCCCTGAGGTCCTGTGCGCTTTAGAAGTGCCCCAGAGGAGCTGCTGCAGAAGCTATGAAAAGTTGGGACTTAAAAAATGCTTGGACCTCCCAATGCTGAGGAGTCATCAGGGGGATTTCATGGCATCAGTATCCGATTTCTGCTGGAAATTTGTAAGTCCAGTAAAAAAACACTTAGGGCCTGATTATGAGTTTGGTGGCCCTTCGGACCACCAAACCCGTAGTGGCGGTCCCTGGACCACCAGCCTGTTGCCGCACAACGAGGCATTTAAGGTGTTTCCTCAGTGCCACAGTTTTCATGGCGGTGAGGTGTAGGGTCCCCGGTTGCCTCAGGGCCATGGGGTGACTGCAGGGGAGCACATGTTGTGCCACCCTGTGCGTAGTTACCCCCTTTCCTGCATGGCATGGACACACAGGAACTGGCTTTGGCACTCCTACTGTGGTGCCTTTTCAGTAGGCAGTGCCTAAGGACCGCCAAAGGACCGCTCACCAGACCATGAGATTACAAGTAATCAGGTGGGAGGCCAGCAGTCAAGTTTGGCATTCTTGGAGTGGGCAATGGCATGGCGGCCCGCTCCAAGACACCAGACTAGTAACCAGGCCGTAAGTTAGAAGGTAAAATATTTCACCTAGGTGAACCCGCTTGGTGTATCTGACCCACACTTCATGGTGGTCAGACTGAATTCATAACTAGCTCCTGGTTTACCACTTCCATAGACAATCATTGACGCTGATGGAGCGGGATAGAAAACAAAAATTTGTTTAAACCCGTGAAGTCACACTTCCATAAATAAATTAATAATGCTAACAATTTGTGCTGTGTGTATAATAATTCAACCTAGTTTAAAGTTGCATTTTCACAGAACACGCGGGAAACTAACATATGTGCTCATAAATGTGCATTATGTTGCATTCTCATGTATGTGGAAAATAATAAATTAATCTTGTCTATTGTCATGTCATAACTAATAGCAGCTGTTTTTAAAATAATGGCATGTGCTTATTTTGCTTCCCTTGTCTATGTGATGTCATTTCTACTATTCTAGGTGCACATAAGGTTTTATGGATTAATGAAGATAGGTAGATATAAAATGCTGCTTTATTTGTGCTTTACTGCTAGGTAATTTAGACTAATGGGTTAATTATTAGCAAAGATGGGAGGCAACAGAACAAACTGTATTTCTTTCATTAATTATTCTTTGTGTTTGTTTATATAACAGTTTTACAAGTGAAGCTTAGAGATGGCTGCAGAAAAATAGTACCCTTTTAAAAGTGACGCAGGGACGGTGGCGCAGAAAATTGACGCTTTCTGAAAGAGGCCTAATGATGAAAATGGCTCAAGTGAAAATAATTCTGAAAGGATGGAAAAGGCCTCTGAGCTTTTATTTTGAAAGGTTTTGGATTGAACTGCTAAAAAGATGACTTTTTGGAGAAATTTGCTAACGTTTGCTAACGTGCCACGGGAGTTCAGAGCTGACTAAGCTCAAGGTTAAAAAGGAAGCTGTCGCTACAAAATGTAGCAGTCTAAGGAGAGCTGCCAAGACTTCTAAATGAACAATGGACTAGTGAATTTGCCCGGGCATGCAAGAAAGAGGTGTCACAGTTTACTGTGGTACGAGGTGGCTCAGCCAATGGAGAACTAGAATTCGTCTGCTGGAATGTGAAAAATAGTTAGCTCAGCTAAAATTAGGGTATAAGAATAGGTTCAGAGAACACATAGTTGGCTTACGCTCGAGAATTCTGGAGGACGATGTTATGCTGATGGACTTTACACGTGAGGACAGGAGTTTTTATTAATTACTTTATTACTAGGTGATGAGGGTAGAGACAGAGATATAGTTAGGATTTTGGAAATGCTTAATTTTACTTATTTCTGCTAATGAATAATAATTCTTGATTTATGCTCTTTTTATTAATACTGAATAAATCTTTCTTTATGACATTTTCTAATGCTTGTTTAATAAAATACCAAAACCTAAGTTTTTCTAGATGTGTTAAAATAAACTTTCTAAAATGACAAGCTGGTCTTGATTATTGCAGATGGTTTAAACAACTATATTTAGATCTTATCGCCTCATGATTCAAGCGCTCTATTGTTGTTATGGGCCTAGTGTTGTAGTGTAAGTTTTGTTGGTAGTAGATAGTGTCATTTGTGAAATATTTTGGTGAGAGCGCTGGATCAATTTCTGGTAGCAGAGGATGGTTTATATATGTTGTTTTTGACATACATGTTACATGCATGATATATATATGTTGGTAAATTCATAGGATTAAGTTTTAACACATGTTGAGTTTGTTTATTTTGTGCTATGTGTGTACCGGTACAAAAACTGTGTGATGAGAATGTAGTCATGCAGAATATCTGATCTGTTTCTGTGATATCGCCGAGTATCACTGTTGGTATCGCCGTGTACCAGAAGTATTGTCGCCGTGCAATACAGTGTTGTCGCCGTGCAACACAGTTTTAGGGCTAGGTGTGAATCTTGTAACAGTGAGGGTTTTCTAAGAAATTAGAGCAGCATGAGAATAGGGACAAAGCGCCTTCCATAAAACTCACTGTGATAAGAGTATTAGTTATATTCAAGCTTGAGTGAAGGGCAGGGTAATGTCGGTGCATGATTATCTATAAACAGGTGAGAGTCCTGTACGGGTACATGTTTTATATCTATAAACAGGTGAGAGCCCTGTACGGATAACGGTGTTATTTTGCTAACGGTGCATGATTTCTATAAACAGGTGAGAGTCCTGTACGGATTTCATGTGTGACTGAAGTTAGGGAATTTTCAGTGTGAAAGTGCGTGATTGTTTTGTAAGGTATGTTCAAGTGGAACTCTTAGAACTTTCACTTCGCGGTGGGTTCAGAGGAAAATGAGTTCATATTCTTACATGTTAGAAGGGTAGGGTAAGAGTTGCTCTACTGGCAAATGGAAATTATCCTTAGTGTGAATAGCGCCGTCTATTCCGAAGTGTGGATACTTGAATGTATGTAAACTATCCTAATTAGAGAAGCAGACAGATGTGTTTCGTTTTATATATTCACTAAAATGTACCAAAAGTAATTTTAAGGTACTTAGGAAAGTTCAGGATAAAGTCTGTACCATTCTAAGACTTTCTAAAAGTATTGTGCAGTGTTTAAATACATTTAAAGGCTCTGCACACTAATAAATTCGATTCAAAAAGTGTTCAGCATAGTTGAAAATTATAAAAAGGTGAACTGTGCTAATTTTAAAACATTCAGGAGCATTTTAGAATGTTTTGTGTTAATTAGGCAATAATTAAGGTATTACACGTTATTAAATTCGTTAAAATAAGTAAAAAGCGATTAGAATTAAATTTATAAACATTCCACGCTTTAAATATAGTATTATATTATTCTCCGTAGTTTAAATCCATTAAATTGTGCCCCGATCGAAAATTGTAAGGGAGGGGCTGGTTTTAGGAGTGGGAACGTGTGAGGAGAGAGCCTGCAGCTGCAGCAGCTGCTTACGTCAGAAACAGCCGCGCTCGGATTGGATAGAGCGTCTGGTTTGTCATTAAAAAGCTGCCCCCTGATTGGCTAAAGACGTCAGGAGTGACTGAGCAAAGCCGCGCTCTGATTGGGCTAGAGCGTCGAGCTATAATTCACTGGAGTGTTTCAATTGTTAAGAAGTAAATGCGCTTAAATGCGCGCCACCACAGTTATTATAATTGTTTATAAATATTAAATGACCCCGTTTTCAATTATTTCTTTGCTAGCTATAACTGCGAGTATTTTATTAGAAACTCACTTCATTTGAAAAACGCGAAGAAATGAGAGCGGGAACAGCTGTATGAGCCTGTGACGCTATCATTTAAAAGAAGAGCATAGTGCGCTCTGTTGAAATTCATTTTTGTGAGGGAGGGGCTGTTTTTCGTGTGAGAAGCGCTGAGGGAGAGCTGCCATCTGCAGCGGCTACCTACGTCACAGCCGCTGCTCTCTCATTGGCTAGAATATCACAGCTTCGTGATAAGGCTGTGTCCTGATTCGTTAAAGTCCCGTCGCGTCATAACGAACCTGCGCTCTAATTGGCTAATGAGCGTCACCTTGATTACTGAAATTTTAATAAATAGAAAATGTCCCCAAATTAAATTGAATAATAAAGAGTTTGTTCTAATGGATCGACTCTATGCATAAGCGAGTTGTAATGAGTTCGTGTGGGGAGCGCTACACATTATAATACAATCTCTAGGAATTTTGGAAAGAGACTGTTTGAAGCGCGAGAGGAGAAAACTTGAAGCTGCAGCGACGGGATAATTAAATTAAGAAATAGATCTTCGCTTCGGTTAAAGCGCCCCGGCGTGTCACACAAAGGTCGCGCACCCATTGGCTGTTGACGCGCAGCGTCATACAGGGGCCGCGACCTTATAGGTTGAGGAGGCTCGTGAGCGATTGGGCGAGGCTCCGCTTTGAGTCCTGGTCAAGGGAGCTGCGCTCTGATTGGGCGAGGCTTTTCTGATGAACATTCCTTGGTCCCGACTCGTCATAGAGGAGCCGGGCACCCATTGGCTGGTGAGATACAGTGTCATGGGGGAGCCACTGATTGGCTGTGGCGCACTGATGTTTTAAACTTAATTGCCGAGAAAAAAAAATAAAAGTAAATATTCCCGTTTTAAATTTCCTTTCTAGTCGCGCTATCGTTTTTTATGTTACAGCTGTTGTATGACGAGCGCTGAAGAGACTGTCAGCTGCAGCAGCGCTGAAATTGACTGAATAACGCGAAAGCTGCGTTCTGATTGGACGAGGTGTTTGTGATGTCACAGCAAAGTCGCGCTGTGATTGGATGAAGCGCTGTTATATGTTAAAGGGTTTTTAATTGTCCCCGACTTGATTTAATGCAGAGGCTTGAACGTGAGGTGATTGGGACAGAAGCAGTAGCGATTTTTGGCCTTAGCAACAGTGTGGTTATAGCTAGAGATGAGCTGTTAGTAGAGGTTCACTGCTGAATAAACTGATCAGCTGAGCATTATAGTAATCACACGCTGATTGATTAAAACACCTGTTGTGCTGATGTACATTGTTTAATTTCTATCAAATGTTTAATTTCCTATGCTAGTAATGCCCAAAAATATATTTTAATAACTGATTAACATTAAATAGTGAAATTTTATAAAACATTGAATATTATATGTAACTAGTTACCCTGTTTAATTGACAATAGCAACAAAGGTGATTAGAGTTTAATAAATAAAAGTTAAATAATAAATAGTTATCATAAAAATGTAAATTAAATACAGGTTATAGCAGGAACAGTAAAACATTGTGTCGCAAAACGAAATGCGATAATGATATATAATTAATATTTAAAGGGTAAAGAGTTATTTACAAGCAAGACATTATATGTAAATTAAGGCAAACAGGTTAGGTTTTTCTTTTTTCACAGGTATATGTTGCAGAAGGTGTGTAAGTGAAAATTAAGTACAATTAAAACACATGTGATTATATGTTGGTATTACTATAAATAAATATTTTGCGTTGCTACTGTTTTTGCAAATTGATATTTTTCTTTACAGGTTAATTAAATTTAGTGATACAGGTAAATTAGGAGATACATTAAATTGACCAAATTATAAGGTTTTCAATATTTGATAGTGTTAAATTAAATTAATTAATTAATTGATCAGCAAACGCTGCAAGGCAAATTTAGAGAGTACGTTTACTAAATTAATTAAATAAAATGTCTTCCTTATACAAGAAAATGAAAAAGGTTGTTGCCAAATGTGAGAGCAAATTAAAGATTCCAAAATTAGCGAAAATAAATAATAAAAGTGTCAGAGTAGAAAATATAGATCAGTGTACAATTGATGTTGTAAATATGGATCAGAACAGAAATTCACGAAGACCCCTAGAACAGGTTAATGCAACGTCAAAAGTGTCAGATCAGACTGATAAAGTGCCAGCTCAGACTTCTACTAAAATTGACGTGACAGTAAAACATGATGAAATGCTTAGTACTTCTGGAATTAATATTCCTGATCATGTAAATTCATCAAATGATTTAAAGGAGTCCATGAAAATTATGGAAACAGTGACAGTCCCTGTACTTAGGAAAGATGAAATTAATTCCGCAGTTTTAAAGGTCCCATTAACTGAAAAGGTTTATTCTATTGTACTTGAGATTGAATTAGTAGGGACTACAACTCAGCGAGAAACAGAGATGACTTCAGTTCTGGTAAGTGAGAAATCTGACATTGACCTGATTAAATTGATACAGCCTGATGAGTCAAAATTATGCTCAAAGAAAAAGGAGATTGAGATAAATGAGCTGAATGAACAGTTACAAATGCAGCGACAGGTAATGATTCAGCAGAATGACATGGCTTCATTGCCATTACAAATTTTTGTTAATGAACAGATAGACAAAACAGATACAGGATTAAATAAAGAACAGGAAAACAGTCCAAAAAGATTAAATGCACTTCCAGAATGTTGGAATAAAAATGATGTTCTTTTGAGTGAAGACATCAAAGTAAAGGATGCAATCGATCAACAGATTGAAACATTGACTTCTGCAGGTTCACTTTTCAGAAATGCAAATTTAATTAAAAGATTGATTGATGATATTCAATTGGTAGAAAAGTTTGCTGTCGTGATATGTGCAGCATACAAAATGAATGATGAACATGCTTTGAGTTCACTAATACTAACATCTGTAGTTGAAACATGGCAGGTAATCAAAGACTTACGAGATGATGCAACTCATGAGGAGAAAAACACATGGTTGAGAAACACATGGTTAAGAGCAAATTTTAGACAGCGAGATGAGGATGAGATTTGGATATACAAAGATGACAGAGTAGTTTTGCTAAATAGCATGATTACTGATATGGACAGAATGTACCATAAAATTGCAGAATTTCTTTACCAGAGGTGTCTGACTTATCAGCAAGCGAACACAATTAAGAGAACAATTATGAGATTGGGAACTGAATTACAGGAGAGTGGTTCATTGACCAGATTACAAATGGATTTCTGTGAGATGTCACTGCATTACAAACTGTGCTACATTTTTGTGATTTTCTGTTTGATTACAAAATGGGTTGGAACATTTCAGATGCGACGTAATGATGAAATTACTGTTGCAAAGTTATCAGATAACAAAAGACATATTGAAAACAGATTGCTCCATTGTACAGATAGAACAGAAATTTCAGATGTTGAGGAGCATGAGAACCGTACTATAAAGGACAGAGATGCAGAAATGTGCCTAGCTGCAGGTACAAAGTGGACAGATATTCTTCCACTTGTTTTGATGTTTCTGAGAAATACTACTGATAAAAAGACAGATTTAAGTTCACGTGAGATTATGATGGACAAGGTCATGAGACAGACATTCATACCAGAGAAGAAAATGATGACTATCAATGATAGCATCAATTTGGAGAACTGCAGGAATTTATCAGATGAAATGATTTCTGTGTTTGATGAAGATGAAACTGAAGTGCAAACAAGAGAAAAAGAGCAAGTACTTGAATTGTTACCAGGAAAAAGAATCAGGAAAAAGGTTCGTCTAAAAAGAAATACTCTAGTGCCAAGGTGGCAGAAAAGGAGGCTAGTCAGTCTTGTCACAACAAATGCAGAGAAGTGCAAAAGACTGAAGAGGTGGATTGACACTGGCCATACTTTTCGTGTAACTACACCTGAAAATCCTGATGAGGATAGTGTCATAACTAATGATTCAGATTCTGAAGAAGAGCCTGAAGAGAATGCAGATCTTGAAGATCGACAAGTTGGTCGACATCTGGAGAACATGAAAAGAAAACAAGCCTTGATTGAAGAAGACTTGAAAGTTGTGACTGAAGACTCAGAAAATGATGGAAATCTGCCAGAAAAAGAAGCAGAAGAAGAATGTGATCAGATTGTGATTCAAGACCAGGAGAGTATTGAAAAGCAGAAAAGTAGCTCTGAAAGCAGGAACAGGAATTCTGAAACTGGGAAGTTGAAGGTAATTGAAGAAGAAGATGAATTGCCAAGTACCAGCTACAAAGATGACGTTCCTAACGGAGTGAAGCTGCCGAGTAAAGAAGTACCTGAGTCTGAAGTTGAAATGTCTGACACTGAAACTGATGAGAATGATGAAGATTCTCAGATAAGAAAATTCAGAAAAGGAGCTTGGAGAACAGAATGTAATGTGACCAAGCAAAAGAAGAAATTACTAAGAAAAAGTGATAACTGGCCAGAAGAAAACGAAGGCCTAAAATTCAAATTGAGACACAGATCAAAGAAACAGATTAATGAGATATCAAGTCAAAAAGATTCTGAGAAGAAAAGTGAGGCAGGAAAGAAAATGGAAGTGATACCTGTAATGGATTACAGTCAGGAAAAGATTGAAGAGAATAGTGACAATGGTTGAAGTACATACCTGTTAAAATTTTAGGTATTCTGTTTTTGGCATAAGGCTGAAGAAATCTTGTTAGATGACACAAGGTCGAAGAAATACTGTTAGCTGAAAAATTAAATTGTGACATTAGGTCGAAGAAAAACTGTTAGAAGGTTTAAAGAGTATAAAAAAAAAAAAAAAAAAAAAAAAAATGTGAAAAAGGGGGGTGTTAGAAATTTTTAGAAAATTTAGGTAAAATTTTTAAAATTTTTGTTTTATTTTTCTTTGCAAGCTTAATGCAATTATAATTCTGCTTTGGTTAATTTAGGTTATTGTTCTTTTAGAAATTAACAAGGAGAAGTTCAAGGTCAATATGACAAACAAGATACTGACATTTTATTAGTTATAGTTTTTGCAACACTTTTGTTGAATCTTAGTTGCATGTTACACAAGAGAAAGAAATAGAACTAGAGGGGTTTCTTAAAACTCAATATGAGAATTGTAGATAAACTGATGAGATAAGTCTTAAGAAATACTAACACAGGTGAAATTGAATCATGTTCATCTTAGATAAAATCTTTGCTAAAATTTTGGGTGCTGGTGTGGTGATTTGTTAATCACCAGATGAGGGAGTTGATGGAGCGGGATAGAAAACAAAAATTTGTTTAAACCCGTGAAGTCACACTTCCATAAATAAATTAATAATGCTAACAATTTGTGCTGTGTGTATAATAATTCAACCTAGTTTAAAGTTGCATTTTCACAGAACACGCGGGAAACTAACATATGTGCTCATAAATGTGCATTATGTTGCATTCTCATGTATGTGGAAAATAATAAATTAATCTTGTCTATTGTCATGTCATAACTAATAGCAGCTGTTTTTAAAATAATGGCATGTGCTTATTTTGCTTCCCTTGTCTATGTGATGTCATTTCTACTATTCTAGGTGCACATAAGGTTTTATGGATTAATGAAGATAGGTAGATATAAAATGCTGCTTTATTTGTGCTTTACTGCTAGGTAATTTAGACTAATGGGTTAATTATTAGCAAAGATGGGAGGCAACAGAACAAACTGTATTTCTTTCATTAATTATTCTTTGTGTTTGTTTATATAACAGTTTTACAAGTGAAGCTTAGAGATGGCTGCAGAAAAATAGTACCCTTTTAAAAGTGACGCAGGGACGGTGGCGCAGAAAATTGACGCTTTCTGAAAGAGGCCTAATGATGAAAATGGCTCAAGTGAAAATAATTCTGAAAGGATGGAAAAGGCCTCTGAGCTTTTATTTTGAAAGGTTTTGGATTGAACTGCTAAAAAGATGACTTTTTGGAGAAATTTGCTAACGTTTGCTAACGTGCCACGGGAGTTCAGAGCTGACTAAGCTCAAGGTTAAAAAGGAAGCTGTCGCTACAAAATGTAGCAGTCTAAGGAGAGCTGCCAAGACTTCTAAATGAACAATGGACTAGTGAATTTGCCCGGGCATGCAAGAAAGAGGTGTCACAGTTTACTGTGGTACGAGGTGGCTCAGCCAATGGAGAACTAGAATTCGTCTGCTGGAATGTGAAAAATAGTTAGCTCAGCTAAAATTAGGGTATAAGAATAGGTTCAGAGAACACATAGTTGGCTTACGCTCGAGAATTCTGGAGGACGATGTTATGCTGATGGACTTTACACGTGAGGACAGGAGTTTTTATTAATTACTTTATTACTAGGTGATGAGGGTAGAGACAGAGATATAGTTAGGATTTTGGAAATGCTTAATTTTACTTATTTCTGCTAATGAATAATAATTCTTGATTTATGCTCTTTTTATTAATACTGAATAAATCTTTCTTTATGACATTTTCTAATGCTTGTTTAATAAAATACCAAAACCTAAGTTTTTCTAGATGTGTTAAAATAAACTTTCTAAAATGACAAGCTGGTCTTGATTATTGCAGATGGTTTAAACAACTATATTTAGATCTTATCGCCTCATGATTCAAGCGCTCTATTGTTGTTATGGGCCTAGTGTTGTAGTGTAAGTTTTGTTGGTAGTAGATAGTGTCATTTGTGAAATATTTTGGTGAGAGCGCTGGATCAACGCTTAGTCCCTTTTGGTGCTATTTTCTCTCACAACTTTAAAAATTCATATTTCTGGTTCCTCTTCTTGAATTTTTGTCAGTTTGTTCATTAAAGTTGCTCTATTTTTCTAACTCAGTATGGGAATTGTTATTATGAGGTGTTTTGATTGTTATGACTGTTTTGGCACTGCATAATACTTACTCATTGCCTGAAGTTAACCCTGTCTTTTCTGTGTCAAACCCGCCAGAAGGCTGAGCTCAGGCTAATTTAATTCCTTAAGTTCACTTTGACAAGTTAGTGATGTTATTCCTTGGGGTGAGGATTCTCTCACCCCAAACAATCATCCCTTTCTTAAGGAAAGTAAAGGCTAGGTACAATTGAGGCTGGAGATGAGATGCCACCGAGAAGCATGTCCATGGTCCATCTAGGTTATCTGACATTTCACTCAATATTCAGGAATAGAAAGACACCAATGAGACTGGAGAACCACTGCATCTGAACCGCTGCATCCTCCACTGCGTCCTCCACTGCGTGCTCCACTGCATCCTCCACTGCATCCTCCACTGAGTCCTCCACTGCGTCCTCCAGTGCATCCATCAATGCGTCCTCCTCTGCATTCTTCAATGCGTCCTCCACTGCGTCCTCCACTGCGTGTTCCACTGCATCCTCCACTGCATCCTCCACTGCGTCCTCCACTGCGTGCTCCACTGCATCCTCCACTGCGTCCTCCACTGCGTCCTCCAGTGCATCCATCAATGCGTCCTCTTCTGCATCCTCCACTGCATCCTCCACTGCCTTCTTCACTGCGTCCTCCACTGCGGCCTTCACTGCATTCTTCACTGTGTCCTCCACTGGGTCCTTCACTGTGTCCTCTACTGCGTCCTTCACTGCGTCCTCCACGTCACCTGGGTTTGCACCCTGAATATGGAATAGAAAGCATGATGGGGCCTTAAAACATGGACAATGTATTGAAAGGTATGGATGCAAAGTTCTTCTATACCCACCTCTGCAGATGAGTACCTGGTCTGCAGATGTGGAGTTAAGAAAGAAGCTCTATACTTCCTCTAGGAGCACCTACACTTCTATCATTTTTCCCTCAATATTTTGTTCATGATATTAAGGTATCACAATTTTTCGATTCTCAATATTCAGTCATATGATTGATCACTAGACGTAATAGGGCAGCCGGGTTATCAGGGCAGGAACCAATCCGCTCTTTAAGTCAAGATAGTTTTAGAAGCAAAGAACCAGAGGAATAGAGGAAACACTTCTGGAATATGGACGGTAGCCCCACACACAGAGCACAATGAAAGGTCTGTGGGTGATGGCCAAACTCCCTTCATCCTTCTCATGCAGGAGAAGGGCAGACTCAAGATCCCACAGACCTGGGGACAGTGTGAGGCCATGGAGCACTGGGCTTGTTCCTGGCTTTGAGAAGAGCAGCGACGCACAGAGCTCTGTCCCTGCCCAATGCTTCTCTGAGCTGGTCTGACCCAGCCGGCTTGACTGGCCCTTTCCAGGTATGGGGTGCGCTGTACTCTGACAGAGCGCAGGTGCCAAAGGCATGAACTTGAGACTATGAATTGGAGCTTTCCTGCACAGATCCTCATTTGGACTAGGACCCGTGTGGGCCCTGTTGCTGTGCGCGTCCTGAGGGTGCTGAAGGAGTGCTGCCGGCTCCTTCTGGGCCACGACCAAGCCTGAAGCTCTGACCTTGTCCTGCATGGAAGTTCACCCCATCCCAAGGAGTCCAAAGAGATCCAGGAGAGCCTTAAGGCTGCCCAAACCCTCCCAACAAAGTTGAAGGTGGGATGCTCAAGTAAAGAGGAGAACTGGTGTTTGCAAATATCTGCTGCACCCCTCAAGCTCCTGAGCAGTCATTGAAGTGACCTCTCTGAGAACCCGGCTACCACAAGCATGGGACAGAGGGATGGGGCGACACTTCTTTGTGAGGACACCGCGCACTGCACGGACTCTGGTTATTATCTTTTATTGCTCCTTAACCATGCTGTGTGTGATAATCCAGCTGAATTCAGAGACATTTTGGGGGTTCTGAATATCAAAGCAGGAATATCAAGTGGCCACAATATCATGTCCATCATACCAAAAGCCAAAAATATAGACAGGTAGTATGTATAGATGTTCTATGCCTAGCCCCGCATACATGTGCCTTGACTATATATAAATCTTCAAGGTACATAGATATGGAGTTAATAGTGAGTTTATGTCAATTAATGCCTCAGTATTTTGGGTTTTGATACTTTGATCACAATATTGAGACCTTTTTATATTCCTGCTTCGATATTTAGATCTTCTCAAGCATAATATAGAGTGTTTAGCCAGGGTTGTGGAGTTCTGCTACCACATGACATCTGGCATTATTCTGAATAGAAAAAACAATGGTGCACCACTTTTGCAATGTCTCTGTTGATAAAGGGATATCCACAGACTGTGAAGTAATCATTATAACATTTTGTCTTTATTGTGCTTTATAAGTGTGTGTCAAAGACAGCCCGCCAACGCGTTTCGTCCACATCAAGGTAGACTTCTGCAGGGCTGTGAACATGATAAATATATACTAAAGTTTTTTTTTGTGAAAACTCGGACTATAAAAACAACACAAGATAATAAACGACACACAAAAAAGTTGAACATAAATGCACCCAAAACACAGACTATATGGTATTTAACAACATGTTTTTAAAAGAATTAGAAAATGTGTGGACTTAAAATACCCAATGAGACACTGCACAGAACAATAATGAGACAAAAAGTGTTTGTATATATTTATCATGTTCACAGCCCTGAATAAGTCCACCTTGATGTGTACAAACTTTGTTGGCTGGTTCTCTTTTACACACACTTATGAAGCATAATAAAGAGAAGATTTTCTAACAACTACTTCACGGTTTGTGGATATACCTTTATCAACAGAGACATTGCAAAAGTGGTGTGCTACTGTTTTTTCTATTCATTGTCTGTTTTCCTAACTTAGGTCAGCAACTGTTGGGCAGAGGTTGCTTACAGAGAGTGCACACATTTCCAAAATTAATGTTTTTGTTAACAAATACTATTGAGGGAGATAACAGTGAAGGTACTGCATCTAGATTTGGTCCACTGCCCATTTTTTCTTTGCATCTATCATTATTCTGTTAATGTTCTCATTATTAGATTAAAGGTTTCATTGTGTGGTTGTGCTTTTCAGCTTTTCAGTTTCTTTTGGCTGCTTTTACTGTAATATGTATGTAAAATGTATGAGACAATATTAAAATGGAAAGGTAGACTCAACCTTATTAAGGCACATTACCCTTTAGAAACTGTGATAATTGGCGTCTCCTGCCCTCTTCACACCCCACACAGGACCCTTGAGTTGGGTATTGGATGCCCACCCCATGTCTCTCTATGAGTTGAGGATGCTTCGAGGAGCTCCACACTGAGGAAAGCTTAGGGCCTTATTTACATCTTGGTGGACGGGATACTCCATCACAACAGTGACGATATCCCGTCCACGGAAACATCACAACAGTGACGGATATCCCGTCCACCGAAACATCACAACAGTGACGGATATCCCTCTGCCAAAATATAAATCCCACAGGATACAATAAGATTTATATTTCAGCAGACGGCATACCGTTCACCGCTGTGATGGAGTAACCGACTCGCCATGACCTAAATTGGGCTCTTAATATTTTGAGCACTGGTTATGTCAGAACCATCACGCCTTTTTTTGGTTTTTGTTGGTTTTTAGATCTTAGTGGCCACTGAGGCTGTAAACTAGCACTGCAACAGTAGGAGGGGAATGGTGGACCCTGAAATGCCAGTGACCCAAGGCTTTGTGAGAGGGGGCGAATGTACGCCGATGTCTCCGATGAAGTCATGGACACTGGCAGCCTGTAGGTGGGTGAGCCTGAAGAAGTTAGGTGTCTCATGAAAGGTGGGCAGCGTCTTGGGGCAAAGCAAATACTGTGGGTGGTCACTAGTCAACACGTTAGATGTTGATACTCTTCTAGAACAAGTATGCCGGTCCATGGCTGAGTATAATGTGAAGAGGGCACAACACCTGGTAGTATAAGCCATCTGGTCTGGGCACTGGGGGTGCACAAGGCATCAGCGTGGTTCCAGGTGAGCAGGGCACGAGGCTTAAAGAACCATGGCAGATTTTGGTTTTGACATTCAACAAAGCTTATGTGTGGCAGTTCAATATCTTGACTTTTGCATTACTATACCTTGTCCTGTCATGTATTTTATTTCCTTATTGTATTTGCCTTTCCTTGACATGTGTTGTTTTGTATTTTGCATTTTCTCCTGTTATTATGTCATTTTGTCCATTAATAATTTGTTTTTTTCTTGTTGAGCATTGCTGTGTCTTTTTCAACATGGATTTTCTGGTTGTGCATTGCCATCAGAAACTGAATTAATATTTTGTAAGATGGGTACCCCCGCCAACTTAATAAATTCACGGTGACTAGGACAAAACACAATTCTGAGAAAATCTCTGCTCAACGCCTGCAATCGATAGCCTCAACAGCAGGCGATCCCCAGAGACGTATGTGTTAAGTTTTCGGAGTGCCATTAATGTAAAAGTCAAGAACACAATATAATAAAGTTTATAAAGTAATTCAGAACCATTAATAAATGTCAATGAACAAAAAGTCACCAGGCTCAATAAAATAGATTGATGGGAACTGGAGATATAACTTTTGAAAGTGTTAAATCAAAATGTCCCACAAAAATTAAAGCACCAGTAAAAAGTCACTGTTCCAGTTGATAGGGATGTAGGTGTGATTTTAGGCTACTCTTGATAGAGAGGATGTCAGATACACCAAGTGGAGGTCAGATAGACCAAGCGGCGCTCAGATACACCAAACACGTGGAGGCTAAATACTCCAAGCAGTTAGGTCCAGGGCTGTGGCCAATGAGGGTCCCTTGAACCCAGATATGTTGTCGTTGCTGAAATTCTACTGGAGCATTCATTTTTGCACCAAAAGCTCTGTGCTGGACCAGCCTAGATTTCATAGCCACCAAGGTTGTTTCGCAAGTCAGACAGACTTACTGCTTTGCCGCAGAGCAAAATTCTTCCTTCAGATTTAGGGGGTCATTATGATGGCGGAAGGACCGCCACCGCCTGTATAAGCTTAGCTGCTGATGGTTTTGGGACCGGATCTGCTCATTGCTCAATCAAAGTTGTTGGTGCTTTACCTGTTGTTCCAGGTGAGATTTAGCGTGTAAAAATGAGGTGTCATCTTATGTGCTTTGTAGACACTAAGACAGATTTCAATTGCTCACAAATAATTGAGGATAACAAACCAGCATTACTTTAATACCTGCAATGGATAAAGCAAAGGAAAGTTAATGCTAATTTTATAGTTAAATACTTAATGGAGACCGTGTCTTATGTTTCATCCATGTACTTATTGTTATTTTATATAATTTGTAACAGGGAATATTTTGAGGAATTTGTTTTGTGCATTGAGTGGTGTGTCATAGTTTGGTATGACAATTTGAAACATGATTTATAAGTACGATTGCAAATCAAACAGAAGATTAACGCATGTTAACAAGCTGGACGTGAGCATCTGCGGGAGGAGGATGTCACCCGAGGAGGATGAGCCATCTCAGAAAATCTTTCCAAGTGGCCTTTCCCTGCTCTAAAGCCAACTGTTATGTTATTGTTTATTATCAGCCTTGCTTACCACACTCCCTCCCCACTGAGTCTGTCGGCCATTGGTTGACACTGGGGATGGTTAGAAAGGTTCCTCTGGTTCTTTGCACAGAGGGTTTCCTTTTTTCTATAGTTTGTGAATAACTTCCTGATCAGCCTGAGTATTTTTTACATTTTATTGGGGTGCTGACATCATTACTCCTGAAAGTGAAAGTAAAACAAGCTTATGGGTTCCTTTTACTTTTACTGAATCCGCACTGTTGGGCATATCTCCACCCGAGCACTGATTCTCTCAGGAGATGTATTTCCAATGGCACCCATCCCCAGTGGATCCCTGCTTGCGGATCACCACAAGAGAGAGATCCCCAAGCAAGGATCCATCAACTAGACCCCAAGATGGGGGAGTGGTCCCTTGAGCGATGGCTTATGCTACCCCAGCACCATTTTGAAATTGTCATTCAGTCGGTCAGTCAATTCACTTTATTTGATTAGTTAAAATCATAAAAGTACAGAACACATCAAACATATTACGAAACATTTAGACAAAATATAAAAGACAATATACAGATAAAAACATCCTCGCTAAAATATTCACAATTTAATTTTTTTTTTATATTAGATTAATAATCTTATTTGACAAAATTCATGATCTGGTTTCTATTCTTATTTAGCCTTACAGCAGCAGCAAGAAAAGAAGCAATGTTAAAAATATCTCCTGGGTTGCACAATGTTTGTAAGAAAACTAACGCAGGTCTGATCTGGACAAAACCCATTCCTCTCAAGATAGGAACCAAGAATTTCATTCGAATGTTGGAATAAAAATGACAAAACATCATGAAATGTAAAGTATCTTGGGTTGAGAAATTGTCACACTGACAGGGTTCTGCATCTTCAGGTTTGCACCACCCCGGTAAATCCACCAATAGGAAATGGATCAAATTGAAACGGAGCCTAATTAGAAGCCAACGGTGGAAAGAGTTGTTCACCACGACCTTGTAGGGTTCAATAGAGATGGTGGTTTTTAACAAGTAGTGAGCCCTGACTAGAGGTTTGGAAAGCTCCAATTCTTCTCGCTCCAACATTGGTAAATTCTTGAAATTCAATTTCACCCACAGGACATCCTCCTTCCGAATCTTTTCAGGAGCCTCATACAGTTCCGGGCGTCCTATTTTTGCTAACATACATTTAACATAGGACAGCCACTTAATTTTGGGAGACTTATCTAAATTAACAGAGTCCCTCAGTATCCGCTGGTTCAGGGTTAGCTCGGGATTTAGCCAGATTTTGAGCGAACAAAGCAATAGCGCAGTACTCAAAATATCAGAGACATAGCCTAGCCCAAATTCCTGATGTACAGCGTATGTTGGGGTAGGTTGTGGTACAGACAGCAGACTTCGTAAAAACTTATTTTCAGCTGTCTGAACCCCAGACTGCTCTTTGAAACCCCATATAGAGGATCCATAGGCTGCATTGGCCAGACATTTAGCTTTATAAACCTTTAAAATGGCCTCTATGGGTCTGGCCCCCAGGCGCTGTGCAAACCTTAAAAGACCTAGGGAAGAGCGAATGACTGCATTTTAGTTTTAGCATTTTGTTGCGGTATCCAGGAGGACCTGTCATCTAATAGAACCCCTAGGTAAGTAAAAGAGGACACCGAAGTAACTTCCAGCTCAATGCAATAAAAAGATTTAACCTTTTTCGGTCTGTTCCCTATTGATATAACATGTGATTTTCCAATGTTTACTACCAAATCTAAGGAGTGCATATAGGCCTCAAATGCATCCAAGAGCTGCTGAAGGCCTACCGCAGCACGAGCTAAGAGGACTGCATCGTCCGCGTATAGGAGAACAGGAAAAAGACAGACTCCTACACGTGGGATGTCTAGTGATGCCTCCACTAAGGATTTGTCCAGGTCGTTAATATAAAGAGTGAAAAGCAGGGGTGCCAAAATTCAACCCTGTCGAACAATCTGGACCAGGAGCCTTATTAATGGAGGTGTTTCTTATAGGTTTCTCTATTTCCGCCTCATAAAAATCAATCAAGGGTAAAAGTGAAGACCCCGGGAAGCAGTCTGAAGCCTTACTAGAATCATAAACTGCCTCAAAATGAGAAAGCCACTGGGCCTCTGTGATATTACTTTCCTGGGCCTCATTATCCTTACCACAAAAGAAAGGGGTATTAATGATTGACCAAAATGTTGAACTATCCCTTAATACGTCAATGGAAAGTAGAGCATTCCATGCCTCTGCCTTAATCTCTGCTTTCCGACTGAGCACTGCGCTCTTATACAACTTCCTCAACTTGGCTATCAATTCCCTGTCCCGAGGTTGTTTTTTCAATGCTAAGACTAAGGAGTGATGGGCATTTCAATAATTAATATCAAACCGTTTTAAACCACATGAAGTTCTCAGTTTGGACGTAAAAAGTTAATTAACGAGCTATCTGTTTACAGATACCCTCAAAAGCTCCAAGAACCGCTTCCTTAGAGCTTAGGGGATCAGCACAGATAGCAAAACTCTCTATGCTTTTGTCACACAAATCCATAAAAAAGGTATCCGGGGTTACTTTGGACCATCTACGTCTCCTCCCCTGGTCACATGTTACCACCCTGCTTGTGATCAAGTTCTTATCTTTCTTACCCAATACTCCACAGCTTTTATCCAGGACTAGTGAAACAGGATTATGATCACTAAAAAGCGATTCACAGGCATTGTAAAAAACTACCTTATCTAATAGCAAGAAAGACAAAAAAATATAATCTATAATGGTATCTCTACCCTTAGATTTAAATGTAGGACACCGGTCTTTAGCATTAACAAAACCAGGTTCGCAGAAATCCACATCGGTCAAAAGGGTCTCAAGTCCCTCCCCACGTGCTGAGTGCTCAAAATGTGCGAACATAGCATAACTATCCTAAACAAATCATCTTTCGAGCAATGCAGCTCACACAGATGAATATTAAAATCACCCATAAGCAAAACATGATATGAAGTGGATTGCTTCATCCTATAATCTTCTAAGAAAAGTTGTAAAATGCTTAAATGTGGGTTCAAAAAATCACTCTCCCCAGAATTATAGAAATTCACTAATAATAGTTCCGGGTAATTTTACTTACTGACTTCAACTATCAGACAGTTACAGGAGTCTATCTCCAACCTTTTTAAACTACCTTTTAATTCCAGGGAGAGAAGAAACATGAGGCCACCTTTTGCTCTGCCCGCTGAAGCTGGACGTGCAGGTAAAAAATAGGAACTGAAGCCGTCTAGCCAAAAATGTTCCCCCTTATCCCAGGTCTCCTGGAGGGCAATTATAATATATGTTTTTATAAAGACTAACCAATTTGGGTCATCTCTTTTAGATCTTAGGCCCGCGATATTCCAACTCAAGATTCTACACTGAGCTGGGTATTCACCTCCCGTATCAACTCTGCCAAGGTCGATAGTGCCTAGGCCAGGTGAACAAAGCTCTCTATTATTCATGCTGCCATCGATATTATTAGGTCTTATAACAGGAGGACAGTTCTCCTTCTCCTCTAGTCAATCGTGTGAGTCCCGCCCACTAAGTAGCCCCCATGAGGCCTCGCCTGCAATCCTTGCCTTTTAATTAAAGGTTCTCTCCCCCCAGATAAACAATCGATGTCAGGAACTAGATTTAAGTTCCTAGACCGGCCCACCGGTAGTTGGTGAGTACTTTTAGCACTTGCCCTGCCATGAGCCGCAGTTGACTCAACGTCAGAGACACTTAGGGGGGGAACCCCAACAAGGACTGTAGCCAAAGGTGCAGCCTCTGGGGGGAGGTCAATTCTACTGGTACGAGGGGTTTTGGTCTCGTTATCATGAATTGGACTCACTTTAGACGCTATTGACCGACCTAATATTTGTGGACTATCGGTACAAAGAACATTATTAGATGCTTTTACTCTCCTCAGGCCCGAATCATGGGGAACATCAACCATACCACCCCGATTAAAGTTGACACCCTCCCTTGGGGGCAGCAACAGGTGAGGGCCTGCGTTGTTTCCCACCACAGGTTTAATTATTATTACAGATGGTATTGGTGGTGAATTTGGCATCCTAGTTACAGCTGCAACACACATTTTTTTTAGTATTTCTGACTTAGGAGGCAGAGAAGGGGTAATTACCACAATCCCCCCTCACACAGAAGGGCAGATAGCCACCTAGACAGCAGGGACTTCTTTTTTTAAACATATAGCGGCGGGGGCTGACCACCTGGGCATGGCCATAACCCCCTAATTCAAACGGAAACAGTCTTTATCCCCCCCCCCCCAAAGGGTGCAGATGCAGCTGATTAGCCCCAATCGGCATCCTTGGTGGTCAGAAATCCCACTAGACATTAGGGACTTTCTTCTTTTTATAGAATTATAGGGGTTTGGGCTGCCCCACAAAAACATTGACATGTCCCATCCCAATTGTATATTTTAACAGTCTTTCTGCACCCTGGGGGTAGAGTAATTCCCCCCAATCTGCCACCCCGGAGGGGGGACCGCAGAAATATTAATTTGACACCAGGGATTTATTTTTTAATAAAAAATACAGGGGTGAGGGCTGCCCAGCTTAGGCATGGCCGTACCCCCTTCCCCAGGTAAATGAGGCAAGAGTCCATTAAACACCTGGGAAAATTATTTTACAAATAAAGGAGTGGGTCTGCCATCCACAAGCATGGCTATTCCTCCACCCAAACTTAATAGGGCAACATTCTTTCTGATCCCCTCTCCTCCGCCCGACCCCCGTTAACAGATGGTGTAGTTTGCCTGGATCCGACCCGAGGGGTAAGAAATACCAGAAGATGGAGGAATTTTTATTTTATATATTTTTTAAATATAGGGGTAGGGGTAGGGTTTGCCCAGCTTAGGCATGGCCATGCCTCAACCCAAGTAAATCGGGCAGCAGTCTTTCTGCTCCTTCCAGGGGCGGCAGAAGGGTAACTTACCCCTAATCTGCCACCCACTGGGCGATACAAAAAGGGATGATGGACGGAGCGTTTGAACAAATCAAACACTCACCCCTAGTCAACTGATCTTGGTTTAGTCCACCACCATTCTTTAGTTCACTCAGCCACCCTAGTTCAGACATGGTTATATGCAAATCAGTCTGACCCTGTGCCTCGTGGGAACAGTCCAGCCCGAACTGCCAAGCCATGTCTTCCCTGGACCGGAAACAAGCATCCTGGGACCGGTTTTGGATTCATAATCCTCATCAGCCAGGCTTGCTTGAATCCAGCTGAGCAGAAAGCATACAAGACACTAGGGACTGAATTCATGGAACATTTTTTGAAGGAGAGCGGCCCACCCCAGGGCCCAAATAGACATTTTGCCCTTCCTGAGGGATGCATAGTTTATTCACTCTATTCTGCCACCCGACTCCTTGGGGCAGAAACCCCACTAGACACCAGGGACTTCAAAAAGGTACAGAAATAAACACAAGGATGGGACGGATTACTCTGGCATTGAGCCATACCCCTTCCTCAGTGGGATCACCAGTGTCTTTCTGCCTCCTGGGGGCAGTTAGAAGGCTTGTCCAAATTAGGAAGGTTGCCCCAAACGTGCTCCAGGGGGTACATTTCAACCTGAAATCAGAGATTGTGCCTTTGGGGCAAAAGAAACTGCTCCAGGTCTTGCACTCCGGCATTGAATACACCCCACCCCACCCGAAAAGGGACAAACCGGTCTTTTTTCTTCAGCAAGTGCAAACAGGAGGTGTAACCCCAATATGCTCCTGGGGGCAGACAGCCCACTGTTTCGCAGGAATATATAGTTTTGATAAAAGAATGGGGTGGGTCTTGCTCATCCTCACATCAGGCTCCACCCTCACCCCTAAAACACTCTGCTCCCCTGTGGACTAAAGCATCCCATCCCAATGGCAAGCGAGAGGACATTTGATATATTTAGGTTTTGTTTTTACACATCGGCAAGGAGAGCGTGGCTAACTCCAAATAACATCCTACTTGCAATGGTGAACGGCTGCACATTTTGGGCTTGGCTAGGCTGCCACCTGGAAACACTGCCCAGATTCAGGCAGATCTGAAAACTAAAATTCGGGATTCCAGGGTGGGGTGATCCACATTCATCTCATACTATTTTCTTACCCACAATGCCCTGCAAACCTTAAACTATGACTGAAATAACATATATTTCATCACATTTCTGTGAGGAAAACATCTGGAATCTGTGGAGAGCTTAATATGTCCTACGTCAGAGCATTCCTCGACGTCGCTTGATATAAAGTGTGTCTCACTTGTGGGTGCGGGGTGCAAGAGACCTTGACATAATAGGCCCTAAAGTGCTACGTGGAGAGATCAGCAATAGGGGTAGCTGTGGGATTTGGGCCCATGCACCTATGGAAACCTACTAACCACAGACATTTGCAAAAGCTAGATAACCATGAGATTCCAGAGTGGTGTGCCTTTTGTGAATCCTATGTGGTTTTCCTGCCCACAATGCCCTGGAAACCTCAAACTTTGCCTGAGGCATTCATTTTCAGTGATAGAAACTTCACAACCTCACAGTAATCTACAAAATTCCTACCACCCAGCATTGCCCCACTTGTGCTGATAAAAATGCTGTGCCCTTGTGTGGTTAGACTAAGTGCCCATAACAGGAACGTATCAAACCGAGGTCAATGAGAGGCCCCTTCCATGGCTCCGATGGCCACCAAGCAGAATTGCCATCTTCCAGAATTTTATTCTATTTTTTTTTTAGTTTTAGCATATTTTCATCATCCATGAGATGACTTCTTAAAGACAGAATGTAAACTTAAATTTCAAATAGCCTGATGGGTGGCACCATCTTGTAGTGATTGGGTGTAGCCAGTGTATGCCAAGAGCCTAGCCAGTGGGACAATATAGATGTTAAATATAGTGGGGTGTGAGGAGGACGTCTACTGCCTTCACCACTGATTGGACGGCTGATGTTTTCACTGAGTTTATATCCATCAATGCTCAGCCTATAGTAATGCATTTATGACACCTAAGGCTTAAGAAATCAAGAACTATGATATTGAACGTGGCGGGGGTTCTATAAGGTGTTTTACCACTTGTACCTAAAACTCTAAATCAGGCCGTAAGTCACCAAGCAGGTCCTGAGCCAGCTCTACCTGACATCGATATACAGCTCCTGCCTTGCTGCCAGCTTCTGTTGCTTCCCTGTGTCCCCCTCCTTCTAGTCAGCAGTTTATTTAATTTAATTGGGCCCCCTGTACCCACAAATCAGATTTTTCTTTTGCATTGGTGAGGCCTATCGGCGCCTCCTGTTCTCCCAGCACCCCTCCCTCCCAGGACCTACTAAATGGAGGACGCAGCGTGACCCCGTTGAGCAGGTCCTGTGCCACCTCCCCCTGATGCTGCCAGCTTCTGCTGCTTCTTGTATATGGCCTCCCTCCAGTCACCCGTTTATTTTATTTAATTGTGCCCCCTCAGCATTTTCTTTTGTATTACTGAGTCCCCCACGCCTCTCATTCTCTGGCTGCCAATTTTCCAGCCTTTGCCGCCTCCCAGCACCCCACCCTCCCTAAGAACTACTTAATGGAGGCCACAGCGTGGCCCTGCCACTGGCACGTTAAAGGCAAGGCCGCCTTCATCCGTCCGTGTCTGGAGCACGCCCAGCGATAGGACCCCCGCCCCCCCTTCAATGTTACACCTTCAAGGAGCTACGGTCCCTCTACCCCAGGAGAGACACCAACTGCTGCATCACTCCGGCTAGAACCACTGAAGTCCCCTTCACCTCCCAAAACTGCTCCTTCACCTGCAACTTCAACCCCCAACAACTCCAAACCAGCCGCCACCCTACCCGAGGCTCTACTGCACGCTACTCAATGTCCGATCCCTCTGCAAGCACGCCACAGAAGTCTGTGACACCATAACCACCCACGCCCGACGCGATGTTCATCACAGACACTTGGTTCACCCCCTCATCGATGCCTGAAATCACCACTGCAAAGTCCCCCAGCTGCAAGATGCTACACCATGACTGTGCCAGTGGAAATGGCGGAGGCAGTGCCATCGTCCACAAAGACTCCCTCCAATTCACCGCCCCAGATGACAACAGCGCACCTATCATGGAACACCTCATCCTTTAGATCAAACTTGACGCAAAAATGACCATCAGATGAACTATCACACACAGGCCCCTGGGTCCCCATTCTAGCCTCTGCAACGCCATCCCCAACTTCATCGCCCATCTGGAAATCACCTCTAATCCTAGGAGACCGGAACTTCTACCTCAAAAACCCCAAAGACACCTACTCTGCCACCCTCCTGGTAAATATGAGCAACAACAGCCTCTCACAGCTGGTCTCCTCCACCACGAACATCGTAGGACACATCCTAGACCTGCTATTCTCCTCCAGTGACAGATCAAGCTCTCACACACAACCAAACTGACCTGAACAGACCACTGCATCATCCACTTCACCCTTATTGTCTCCCAAAACCCCACTACCAGACCACCCTCCAACCCCTCTGAAAGTGGAACAAAGTCACAGAACCCCTCTGGACCTCCGCCCTCAGATCAACAAGGCTTCACTTCTCCAACAACCTCAAACTCAAAGTCCAGAACTTCTCAAACTAGATCTCTGCCGCCGCAAACTTCATCGCCTCCATGAAAGGCACTGCCTGACACAGACCAGCTAAGCATGCCAGTTGATTTATTCCCAAACTACAGGCCCTCAAATGCAACTGCAAGAAATTAAAGAGACATTAAAACTCCAACTAGAATCCCTCTGATCCCAGCTCATTCAAATCTGCCCTCCTCTATTACCACCACCACCTCAGGGAGACCAAGAATAATGCCCTCACCAACCGCATCGAGGCTAGCACCAACCATGCCAAAGAGCTCTTCACCATCATCAGAGAGTTCTCCTGCCCTGATGCTACTGAAAGCTTGATTCACCCTCTGAAGCCCTCTGTGACAACCTAGCGGACTACTTCCACTAGAATATCACAGACTTCTACAGCAACTTCGACTCCCAACACGCCAACTTCAATCACTTCCATTCTCTCACCGACACCATAGATACCCACCTACTATCCAACTGGAACCAGCTCTCGACCCAAGACACCACCACCATCATGAATTCAATACACTCCGGTGCACCCATGGACCCCTGCCGACAACACATCTACAATCTAGGGAAAGAAGAAATCAGCAACCACGTCAGAGAGATCCTCAACATGTCCATCACCACTGCCACCACTCTGTTGCATGGAAGTACTGGAGGTCAAGCCTCTCCTGAAGAAACCTCAGAGTACTCAAAAATGATCAACCCATATTGCTACTCCCCTTCCCATCCAAAATCTTGGAGAAAGCCATCAACCGCCAGCTCACAGAATACCTCCAAGAGACCAACCTCCTCGATGACTCCCAATCAGGCTTCCAGGCAACCACAACACCAAGACCGCCCTGATCACAACTATTGATGACATCAGATGCCTCCTTGACCAAGCGGAAATTGCAGCCCTTATTCTTCCGGACCTCTTAGCGGCCTTCGACACTGTCTCCCATCACACCCTCATCACCAGACTCTGTCACCTGGGCATCCAAGGCAACGCTCTCAACTGGATTGCCACCTTCCTCTCCGGCCGAACACAGAGGATCCACCTGCCACCTTTTTCCTCCTAACCCAAGAACATAATCTGTAGCATCCCACAGGGCTCCTCCCTGAGCCCCATCCTCTTCAACACATACTAGCAGACATCGCCTACCCCCACAGACTCAACATCATCTCATACGCCGATAACAAGCAGCTCATACTTTCCCTCACAGAAGAAATCAACAGCCCCAGAGCCAACTTCCAGAACACCTTGTCCGAATTCACCAGCTGGATGGAGGCAAACTGCCTGAAGCTCAACTTTGGAAAAATGGAGATACTCATCTTCAGAAACAACTCCTCCCCCTTGGGCAACTCTTGCTGGTCCACCACACTTCGCCCTGCTTCTGCTTCCTCCAACCACGCACGAAACCTTGGAATCATCCGAGACAGCCAACAAACCATACAGAATCAAGTCAATGCCATCTCCACCTCCTTCATCAAACCCTCCACATGCTACACAAGATCTTGCATTGGATCCCCATCTCCACCACGAAAACAGTCGTCCAAGCCCTCAGAAGCTTTAACTATGGCAACACATTCTACGCCGGAACCACCACACAACTACTTAGTTGCCTCCAGACAAACCAGGACACTGCAGCGATTCTCAACCTCAACCTCCACAAGAGAACACGCATCACATGCCACCTCAGAGCCCTCCACTGGCTCCCCAAACAGAAGGGATGCCTCTTCAAGCTCTTGACTCACGCCTACAAGGCCCTTCATGACTCCGAACCTGCCTATATGAACCTCCACCTGATATTCCATCAACCCACCAGGGAACTCCACTCCACCTCCCTCTCCCCTGACCCACATCCCCTACAATCGCTCAAACCACTGCAGAGTTTGTCCCTTCTCCTACCACGCCGTCAGGTCCTGGGAATACCTCCCCCTTTACCTATGCACCTGTCCTTCACTGGAAGAATTTAGAAAGATGTTCAAGACATGGCTCTTTAACAAGGACATTAGCACCTGGTGCCTGGAGACCCCGGGGTGACAAGTTGCACTTTACAAAAACTCTTTGATTGATTGATTGATTAATTGATTGATTGATTGATTGATTGAAGCAGATAGAGATCGAAGTATGAATGTGTTTTCTAAGGGTTTTATTGTGACTGTTTTATGAGACGTTGGGCAATTGGTGCATAAAGTGTTTGACTCTGGCTTCTCTCAGTAAAGGAGGACAATAGCTTATGGTAGGGAATGAGTCTGTGACTATGGGTAGCCTTGACTGACAATGGCAATGGCATGTCCAGTTTCTTGATGCTTCAAGTATATTCCATACACATCTTCTCTACCTCAGCAAAGTTATCAAACGTTAGTGTAGCAGTGTACTCTAACCTGATTCTGAGCCTGTACTCTTATGAGACAAGCTGCCCTTCCAAGGCATTTGGAGATGGAGCGATGACTAATTGACAGTATGAAAATTACAGTATGGTGAGTCGATGGAAGAGGCAGATCATTTACTGAATTACTACTGTGCCCCATTGAGAAGAAAAAGTCTACGGTATGTCCCACGTTATGAGTGAGAGAAGTATTGTTTCAGCCGCAAAGAGGGGCGGCCCTCAGTAAGATGGTCTGCATTGTGTCTATATGAGCAGTCTATCCTGAAACGAACATCTCATATTTGGAGGATAATGATTGACTACAGATATTGTTCAGCATTTGGAGGAGCGACCTACTGTGCCAAACCATGCAATATCCTGCAAAATCCTAAATTGGAATATTGCAGGAATTAGGTCTAAAATAAATGATCCTATTTGGCTGGATTTTCTAAAACAACATGGCATTATTGCCTTGCAGGAAATGTGGGATACATCTGAGAATTGAGGCTTGGATGGCTTTATAAGCTTTGTTGTTCCTGCTACTTTAGGGACTGTGGGTAGATCGAAAGGAGGTTTAATCCTCCTTTTCTCGTTAAAACTGAAAGGTTCCCTAACAATGTTGGAGTCAGGCTCCAGTAATATCTTAATTGTTGAGTGGGCTCTGCCAAATGTGGCTAATATCTTATTGATTAACTTTTATAATGCCAGAGAGAGTGAGTTTATTAACCAACACTTGGTCTCCCTGGATTGTTTTTTGTCGCAATATGAATTAAAACATAACACTGCATTCGATATCATCCTTATGGGTGATTTTAATATTCATCTGTGTAGCCGGGACTGTTATATTGAGGATCACCAGGGGCCCCCTGGGTCCGTGGTCCCGCATTTTGAACACAGTGGGCAGGGAGAGGCCCTGGAGTACCTCCTAGCTAACAGGAATCTCTTTGAGTCTGGTGTTAGCGATGGGGAGGAGAGGGTTCCTACATTTAAAGGCATAGAGATAGGAACGGTGATTGATTATATCTTTTTGTCTTCTTGTGTTCTATCTAGGGTTGTGTCGTATAAACTTGTAACCTCTGTGTTTAGTGACCATAACCCGGTTATTTTGGAGGTAGACTTAGTAGAAGCCACTGGATCTAGGGACAATTTGACTTTGGATGTTAGACCAAGGCAGGGGGATTAATTGGTCCAAGGTGGTCCCTGAAGCCTTTTTTGAGGATTTCTTTAATAGGGCCGACGTGAATCTTGCCATGTGTTTGAATAGTTCTGCCCAAAGCATGGAGATAATTGGTGCTTATGTTTCCATCTGTAGGCAGATTGCTAATGACCTAAAAGTCAAAAATAAAATAAAATCTATTCAGCAAGAAAGATGGTTTGATAGCCATTGTTCTAAATCTCATGGTGCCCTTCTTAAAGCATTGAAAAAAAGACCGAGAAATAGGGAGTCTGTTGCTACCTTGAGGAGGACATATAAAATGGCTATCGATAAACGTAAACAAGAGATAAAAGATGAGGCGTGGAACAATCTCTTATCAACTGAAGTCCTGCATGATAGTAGTACATTTTGGGCAACTATTAATCATCGATTTTTCTCGGGGCAAGAGAACACAACCCTGGATTGCGTCATTCCGGATGACCAATGGCTCGCACATTTTAGGGGGATTTGTGAAAAGGAGGGCCTTGCTTCTCCGGAAGATGACAATATTTTTAATCAGCCCTTCGCTTCAATAACTTTTGAAGCGGCTGAAGTAGAAAGAGCCATTCTGGAAATGTCAAAAAACAAAGCACCAGGCCCGGACGGGGTCCCTGCAGACCTCTATGGAAATTTTCCTAAATTCTGGGCGAAGATTTTAACTAACGTCTATAATGCCTCAAGTTTGAATGGGTTTCCTGCCTCTTGGGCTACATCTGTAATTATCCCGGTTTTTAAAAAGGGGCAGAGAGGGGACCCTTTGTGCTATAGACAAATTTCCCTGATAGACTCAGCAGTTAAGATTCTGGGTAGAGTCATCTTGTACAAACTCAGGGATTGGTTAGAGAGCAGGGGCATCCTCTCTAACCTCCAGTATGGCTTTAGGGAGAAGAGAAGCACCCTAGATCAGTGCCTGAATTTACAGATTCTGATTACTAAATACACTGTAGCCAAGGAAAGGTCTCTCTATATGGGTTTTATGGACTTTTCCTCGGCCTTTGATTTGGTTAATCGGGCTAAACTTTTGTCAATTTTATTGGATATTGGAATTGACCCACCTTTGGTCAACTTTTTAGCTGTTTTACATCGGGATCTTTTAGCGTCAGTCAGGGTTACACGGGATGGTAGATGCACGAGTCACTTTAGTTCTAAGAGGGGTGTCAGGCAAGGATGCATTCTGGCCCCCTCCTCTTCACTTTATATATTAATGCCCTGGAGAAGTCCTTAGGGGGGCCTCTTTGGATGTTCCGCGTGTAGGAGAATCAGTGAATCCAGTTCCCCTATACACGGATGACGCTGTTTTATTGGCCCGTACTGGCCTTCGTCTCCAGAGGCTGTTGGATTCCTTTGGGGTTTTCATGGGATCTTTAGATTTGAAAGTGAACACTAAGAAATCACATGTCATGGTGGTAGGGAAACATCGCAGGAAACTTAAGTTAAAATCCTTTCCCTGTAATGGAGTGGAGGTAACAAGGGTGCCCGTTTTCACATATCGAAGGGTCCTCTTCGATGATAGAGGGACTTGGGGCCCACAACAGAAGCTTAAAAGCAATGCTGTAGCCAGGTCTACCTCAGCACTCATGGGTTTTGCTAAGCGGCTGGGGGCGAGACCAATGGAGGCCCTTTTGAAAATGTATAAATCTAAATGTCTGGCTATAGCTACCTATGGCTCCTCTTTATAGGGCTATATACCGCCCGATAGGATTCAAGTTGTGGAAAATAAGCTTTTAAGAGCTCTTCTTGCTGTGCCTCAGTCTACTCCTACGTTTTCTTTACACACTGAACTAGGGTTGGGATATGTTATGGACCAGTTGAAAGTTGCCCCTTTGATCTGTTGGGTTAAGACTTGGTTAAATCAAGAAATTACTCTGAACCATCAGATCCTAGGTGACTGTGCATCCATGTATAAAGCTAACAGGGTTCCCTGGCTTGTGTATGTAAGACCAATGTTTACAATATTAGGGCGCCCTGAGATTTACACATCACCGGATTGCATTAAAAGGGAGGACGTAAGTTGGACAAGGACTAGTTTTTTAAATATGCTAACAATGGAACGTGAGGAGCAGGAGTTAAAGAAACCGTGTGTAAAATCCAATTATGTGCTATTAACTACTCCCTCACTTGAGCCGTATTTAATAACAGTAACAAGAAGTTTTCACCGCCAGCTTTTGATTAGATTTCGATTTAATTTAATTCACCTAACCCAAGGCGATTTTCCTACGTGGGATAAACCTGAAAATTCTAAACCATGTCAGTGTAACAACTTTTCTACACAATATACTTGGCACTTTACTATGTTTTGTAAGTTCTACTCTGACAGTCGGAAAAAGTTTTTAGTACCAATGTTAAGAGAGGCAGGTTTTTTACAAGTTAGGCCCGCTCTCATTTATTTACAGATGTTAAGTAGTACTCGCAACATTTTCTGTGTGGCTAGCTTTTTGGTGGCTGCTGTTCGGAACAAATCTAAAAGATTAGCCACCCATAATAATCCTGTCTGATCCTATTAGGTTTTTTAATGTTTTTATGGGTATTCATTGTACATTGTTTATTGATTTCCATTAATTATTGTATATATATATATGAAATGTTTGTAATCATGTCTTTTAGATTTTAAATAATCGAATAAAGTGTTTTGACTGACTGACTGAACATCTCATAGCAGTAACAAATTGTAATCTATTCTATTCTATTTTGTTCTATTCTATTCCATTATAGCCACTTCTAAAGTGCATGGCTACCCAAAGGGCCTCCTGGTGCTTGGATGCTGATAGCATCAATGGGCTAATTCTAACAATCTGGGAGAGATCTACTATTGACCCAACAGGGTTGATGTCAACAGCTCCCCTGTAAGGTATCGATGAGGTTTTGATTTACCTGATGCCTGATAGTTGGGTGTGTGTGGTGTTCTATCTTAATAAATTCTTGAAACAGCATCGCCAAACCTCCTGCCCTCTTACCTGCTCCATCCACGCGGATATCCCTAGAGGCGTGAGGGGGCGGTATGGCTAAATATGGGTCAGGTAATTCATGCATCCATTTCTTTCTATTTTATTCCTGGTGATGGTGTTGACTTCTTCAGCTTTGCATTTAGGAAGTGAGCGGCTATTGAGCAATACGCATCTAAATGGATCAGTGGAACGAGCTGGACCAGTTGACTTTGAAGCTATGCCCAGGCCAGAGGTTTCTGAGCTAAAGCTGGCTCTCTGATCCATGAATTACCTGCCCTCCTTATTCCAATATTCAAGGTGCCAGGATTGAGGATAATTAGCTCCTGTCTGGCATAGCTAAAGTGCTTACCTCCTGCAGCCAGGTGGGAAGCATGGCGGGCGCAGGAGGTGAACTGGCTGCTGTCAGGCTTGCTTTTGGAAGACCCTCCAAGATATTGCAGCACTCATTTCCATTTTGTATGGCATTTTTGCAGCATGCCATTGTATTTATACAGTTGCCATAGCTCAGATGTCAATATGGCAAGATACACATATGCACCTACATATATCATCGCTCAGCTGTAGCATCTTTTTTTCCATCCAATGGGGTCCTGCATTGGCACTCCAGCACTTTATTTTGTGATGCAGAATAGAATCATGAAAAAAAAATAGGCAAAACCAAAAGGTCAGGTAATGCAATTGAGTGGAAGGCCTGTTGGCATTGACAATGCTTGTTTCTGTTCTTACAGTCAAGAGGTTCAAAATCATCATCAGGAGTATGGAGGATTTTGGTCTGGGAATACCCTAGAATAGTCTTCCTTAATCTCATCTGTATTCCCACATCAACATTTGCTCACTACAAGTTTTCGCCCTGGAATTCGGAATAACCACACTGACCCAGAGATACACATGTCATTTCTGTGTGGTTTTCCCTAATTCCTGAGAGAAAGCTGGGGGTGCAGATTTATTAAGAGTTTAAGCCTTGTTTACATCTGAAAAGTGATGCAAATCGGTGCAAAATCTTTCATTTTCGATGTACCTTCTAGCACTAAACTTGTTTAGTGTTGAAAATAATGTAAATGTAGTACAAAGCAGAGCATAGCTCTTTTTTGCATCATTTAGCATCTAGCGGGTGTACCATGAGTTGTGCATGGGCGTTCCCATGCCACCACCCAAGGTTTCTGATGCTAAACCCAATTTACTAAATAAATTAGACAGTGTTTAGCGTCTGAGAATAGCGCATCCTTCAACGGGACTTTATGCAGGAGAAATGTGTTTTGTATCCTTTATTTTCTGACATCGCATGTGTACTGCACACAGACAAAGCGGGAAAACATTTAAAATTAGTCTAAGCATAGCATTTTGTACTGAAAGAGTAATCTTCCAGTACGGAACCTATGCTCGACTCACAGAGACGACCTTGCACTACGGCGCACAGGTGTCGCCGTGGCACACGGCAGCTATTGAGAGGGGAGTAGAGTGCATTATTTCAGTAAATTTGGTGCTCTCCTGCTCTCTCCTTCTCACGCAGCTCAGCACAGCATTTGTGGATTTTGCACCGCGCTGTGTGAGAAATTAGTAAATCTGGCTCCCGGGTTGAGGGATGTGGTGTTTGGGAGCTGGATGTGTGTGTGCGTGCAACTCTGGAGGAGCACTGTCTGCTACCGCTGTACTGCTGCATGGGTTGAGTGGCGCCGGGCTGTGATGATGCGCACAGCAGTAAAGAGCAGTGCAGTGTCTCTGGGCCTGAAATTATTGGGTCTTGAATTTATAGACTTGAATCTATCCAGGGCCAGAGATATTTGGAAATTTGGGTGACACAATATCACCCTAAGTTGTTGCTCCAATGAGATTGCTTCAATTGTAATGATGGCCCAAGTGTAGTTTATGCTTATCTTGGTTTAAACTCCATAGGAAATATTATAGGAAGTGACCATCTTTTGCGTGCCGTGCCACAGAATTTTGCCTTAGCTGTTTTTGCTGGCTGTATAACTCTGCTCACTCTACCTCTGCTATCCACTGCAAAAGTGCCTGTGCTCCACCTTTTCAATTGATGAAATTGGTAAACTGCTGATTGGCATAGTCTACTTACCTATATGTTCCTAGTATATGGTACGCATTGCACCCTGGGCCTGTAAGTTAAACGTCACAAGCTGACTGCAGCACCTATTGTGCCACCCCCTATAATGGAAGAGTAAAAGATGGGCTTTGGTGTGCATTTGCAGCCTATCTAAAGCAGCTTTTAATCTATAAATTGGCCTGTCAAAATAAACTCTTTGGCAGGTGTAAACCTTCCTTTTCATAATAAGTCACCTCTAATGGATTCCTGTTATTTAAAATTAGGAAATGAAGAACTTTAATGTATTATGTCCTTACAGTGATAAGGCTCTAAAAGCTGTTTTTACTGCGGGAAGGCAGGTTGCTCTATAGGCGAACAGTGTAATATTACATTTAATAATGCTATCGCTGGCTAGACAACCCCTAGAAATGTGATTCTAAGACTGTTTGTAATATTTAATAAAGATCTAACTTACGGGTTGGATTTTTAATAAACATTAGGAAAAAGTACTGTTAGAAAGTTCAATTTTCCCTGCCTAAAAGCTCTGATATACAATTTGCATTAGCCTCCAACTGCAATACTGTGAGTGCTTAACCCTGGATGAGGTGTGATAAATTGCTCCGAGAGCAGGGAAAAAGGCTTGGGTGTGGGGGATTCCTCTGGCAGAATGACCAGGAGCTGATTTAACTTCAAAGGGGCACAGGCAGACATCAGATCACATTTGCCCAGGGCCCTTCTTTCTTCACCTTGTTAGCCAAACTCCAAGTGCAGTGGGGTGAGGCTGCCACCAAAACTGGTTTGAAGTAACCACAGTATATGGGTTGCTTAGTTCCCTGACCAAACCTCTGGGGTGGGAACAAAGGCTTACAAAAGGAGAGAAGAGGTCACCATCTTGGATTTAGACAGAGGTATTTTGGAATTCTTTGAAGAAGGGCACACAGAAAATGCAGAGCAAGAGTGGGTAGGGTAACCTCTGGAACTTTCACTTCATTGGTCAGGGAGCGAGGAGTCACCTCGAACCACAGGCTGCAGCCAGACATAAATGTGGCATCCCCAGTACCAACCTCAGCAAACTATGTTTATTTTAGATGTACAACAAAAACATGCTTCCGCACTATTAATGTAATTTTTAATTAAACCTTTAATTAGTTTAAATATATCAAATTAAATAAAACATATTTTTTCAGAAGTGTAAAAGAAAAATGTACTTCACATTTACAGTGAAGAAATTAAGTTTTTATTGTGCATTGATAATCATTACAAGTTTTTTATAGAAATAATTGCAATTTATTGATCTTTTATTAACAGCGAATGTTACATTAACCTACAAATTCAAAGACGGTTGTTTCAATATTATAGAATTAATTACTATTACTATAAATTATATTTATTTACATTTTTAACTATGCCAACTTTTTTTTTAATGTAACATGGGGTTCCATTTTATGTAACTACCTCCATTCTTTTCAGTGGAAAGATTTTGTAGTACCAATGGTTGGCCATTTTTGCTACTGGACGTAATACAGTTTGTTTGGCAGTCGTAACTTACACTTGTAAATGTGGCATCCACCCCTTTTCAATGGTTGGAGACATGTAAGACTTCACTTCTGAATAACTTTATACTTGGGATTTGCAATTAGCCAAAGGAAGTAAGGTTACTCAAAAGCGGCAGAGTAAATGACAAGTGTAAATAACCCACAAGTGTATTTTGCCTTTGTAATTGTCCTTGTTTTATTTTTTTATTTAGAGAGTCTTATGCTTTGACATGCCATGAAACTCCTCAAAGTAATGTACCAATAAAATAAGTTTAGAGATAGAAGGCAACATTTCTTTTATAATAATAATAACAATAAGTTTATAGTGTGGCTGCTTAAAACTGTTGCAATTAATGATGACATGTACAATGTTAAAAATTCCAAGTCAGAAGGCCTTCAAAGCATCTTTATATTTAGCAAAGTGTCATTACAAACAGTAGTCACAAACATTGTCTCAAAAAAAGGATTGAAATGCAGTGACGGGGGTGTAGGTAAGAGCGGCGGGCAGTGGGGGAGTCAACAGATGACAACGAGGGAAAATAACATTACAAAATTAAAAAACTATTTTCTTGCACTCGCCGCATCACCGAGTCAGGAATGTGGCGAGTGCACGGTAAGTGTTTTTCTCTTTTTTCTCTTTATTTTCCCCCACGGTCGTCTGTTGACTCCCCCTCGCCTCACCGCCCCACCGCTCTTACCTGCACCGGCTGTCACTGTTGAAATGTCTTTCAAACAATTATTGAAACTGCTGGTCCAGACAACTGCTCCAGTGTCTAATTGAAACAAAGTGCAACTTGCAACAAAAAGAGGAACAACAGCTTTTATCAACAGGAGATGGATGCACAGCCCTAATGTTTGCAACTAAGGCAAGTGCATAGTTTGAATTTTGCCTTTGACTGTTCCAATGACTAATTAAGGGAAAGTTCAGATTGTGATATCAAAGATAGCAGCAAGGTTACATGAAGAAACTCAGCTGTTTACAAGAAAATCAAAAAAGCATTGGCATAGTCAATAGGTTTCGCCTTTGGGACTTTAGAAGTATTTAGTTATGCAGCACAATATCTTTGGTGCAACAACACCGACTGTTGCATGGCTAAACACTTATAGGGTCCCAAAGGCGAGACCTATTGGCTATGCCAATGCTTGTTTAATGGAGTTATTCCTATGCTGCGGTGTGTCCCTTATACAGAATTCAAAGCACACAGACAAATCTGCACTTGTGTACACTGTTACAGTGTAAAGGGGGATATTTGCAAACACAGGAATGAGTCAGATTTTTTCTATCAGCTAAAATCCACAGACCTCTCAACCCACACTTTTTATTTATTTATTTTTTATTTTAGCGATTTGTATAGCGCCTGGTGACCCAAGGGCATCCCCGCGCTGTAAGGAGATTGTTTATCCTGTAAGGAGAGGGAGGGAGGAGGAACAGTTATTTCGGGAATAGGTGCGTTTTCAGTTTTTTGCGAAAGGTCAGGTAGATGGCTTCCAGTCTGAGGGTGCGTGGGAGGGAATTCCATCTCACTTGACTGAGTGATGGAAAGTGTTGCCTTTTACTAACCTGAAATCGAGTAGTCTTTGGATGACCAGGGGATTGGAGAGAGCTGCAGTCACACACATCAGTATTGAAGTTCTGTCTCCAGATTCAAGGAGTAAGAACTGTTCTTTTAACAATTTCACGTCCGGCAAGGTGAATTTATTACCTAAACCGTGTTGTGTTTACAATTGTAATCTTTCTGTGCAAGTTTCGGAAGTATGTTACGTTTCCAAGAGGTTGTGATTGTCATGCTGCAGAACCGGTTCAGGTCTCTCCAGCTGCCCGTCTCATGCTCGTCGCCACTGTTGAGTGATTCTTTTCACCATAGGGACCAGTGGGGCAGGCTCCAGGCAAGAGAGGAGAGAACCAACATGACGCACAAGAGCTCAGCACCTGGCTGGCATGACAAAGGAAAGGCCAGGCCTAGAAACTTCATGAACTTGAACTACAGATCCACTTTTACTCCTGCCATCCACCACATGGCTAACCGTCCCTTCATTGCATGGGAAGCAGCACTCACCCCCATCGGGCACCATGCCACACCAGCGGCACGCACAATGGAGCCCACTTTCCTTTTATGATACTGTGGGCCATCAGAAGGTATCCGCTCAAGCGTTTGCAGAGCCTCCTTACCTATGTTCCCATTCACCCTGTGTGTGCAATCCTCAGCCTCACCCGGTGCCCCCTCTATTCCAACAAGCATTTGAAGTGTAATAGGTCTCGCATTAGGAAAGTTTGAGCTATTGGTCTCGTAAATGACAATTTTTTTATTTATGTGTTGATTTTGAAAATAGCGAAATTAATAGCTTTGTCATTTACAATGGCAATAGTTATAACTTTCGCAAATGTGACACCTACAGCAATTGTAATGCAACATGTTTTGTATTTATATGACTTAGATGTAAATAACAATGGCTTTTAATTTTTTTAATAATTAATACTTAAATAAAAGTTATTGTAATTTATAATGGCAATAGCTTAAACTTTTGTAAATAACTTTTGTTATGTTCAGTGTATTTTATTGTGACGAAAATCCAAGAACAGAACTGAAATATTAACATCTTTTTGTGACATTTGTAATAAAGCTTTAAACATTGAGAAAACATATTTGAACAGTTGTTGGATGGTTGCACAGATTGATGCTGTGATGGCGCTGAGTGATGTTGTGGTGGCGACGAGTGATGCTGTGGCGTTCAGTCATGCAGTGGTAGCGCATAGTGGAGAAGTGTGGCTCAATGGTTAGAGCTGATGCAGAGGTCTGGCCCGGGACCAGGGTTCAATTCCCGCCTCGGCGGGTCTTGGGCTCAAAATTCCACGGACCTGATAATTCTCGCCTCGGTGCCTATTCCAATCATGGAGTCCCACTCTGCAACTCTGGGCAATAGCTTGCTTAATCTCCACAACAGCCCCCACAACGCTAAGGATACCTGGCCTCCACCTTGGCGGTGCCCAGGAGTGGACACCTCACAGGGAAAGCCAGGATGGGTTCCACAGCGGTATTCGTACAAGCGCCTTGAGACCCTTGCGGGTGAGTAGTGCGCTATACAAGTATCAATTTACATTTACATAGTGATATTGTGGTGCCCCTGAGTGATGCTGTGGTGGTGCGATAGATAGATAGATAGCTAGATAGAGTAAGGGCGATAAATAGATAGGTAGCTAGATAGAGTGAGGGCGATAGATTGATAGATAAATAGATAGATAGAGTGAGGGTGATAGATAGATAGATAGAGTGAGGGCGATAGTTAGAGTGAGGGCGATAGAGTGAGCTAGATAGACAGATAGATACATAGATAGTGTAATTATGTGGCACTGATTGGTATTTGGAGTGTATGTTGCATTAAGTGTAGTGTAAGTATGTGCATTGTAACTATGTGGCACTGAGTGGTATATGGAGTGTATGTTGCATGGAGTGCAGTGTATTTATGTGGCGTGTAATTATGTGGCACTGAGTGATATTTGGAGTGTATGTTGCTTTGAGTGCAGTGTAATTATGTGGCGTGTAATTATGTGGCACTGAGTGGTATTTGGAGTGTATTTTGCATTGAATGCAGTGTAATCATGTGGCGTGTAATTATGTGGCACTGAGTGGTATTTGGAGTGTATGTTGCATTGAGTGCAGTGTAATTATGTGACATGTAATTATGTGGCACTGAGTGGTATTTGGAGTGTATATTTCATTCAAAGCAGTGTAATTATGTAACATATAATTATGTTGCACTGAGTGGTATTATGAGTAGTGTATGTTGGATTCAGTAGAGTGTAATTGTGTAGCGTGTAATTATGTGGCACTGAGTGGTATTGTTTGGAGTGTATGTTGCATTGTAATTATGTAGCATATAATTATGTGGCACTGAGTGGTATTTGGAGTCTATGTTGCATTGAGTGCAGTTTAATTATGTGGCGTGTAATTAAGTGGCACTGAGTGGAATTTTGAGTTTAAGTTTAACTCCATAGGAAATAATATAGGAAGTGACCATCTTTTGCGTGCCGTGCCACATAATTTTGCCTTAGCTGTTTTTGCTGGCTGTAGAACTCTGCGCACTCTACCTCCGCTATCCACTGGAAAAGTGCCTTTGCTCCTCCTTTTCAATTGATGAAATTGGTAAACTGCTGATTGGCATAGTCTACTTACCTATATGTTCCTAGCATATGGTACGCATTGCACCCTGGGCCTGTAAGTTAAATGTCACAAGTTGACTGCTGCACCTATTGCGCCACGCCCTATAATGAAGAGTAAAACATGGGCTTTGGTGTGCTATTGTAGCCTAGCTAAAGAAGCTTTTAATCTATAAATTGACCTGTCAAAATGAACTCTTTTGGCAGGTGTAAACCTTTCTTTTCATAATAAGTCACCTCTAATGGATTCCTGGTATTTTAAATTTGGAAATGAAGAACTTTAATGTAACATGTCCTTACAGTGACGAGGTTTTAAAAGCTATTTTTACTGCAGCAAGGCAGGTTGTTCTATAGGCGAACACTGTAATATTACATTTAATAATGCTATCTCTGGCTAGACAACCCCTGGAAATGTGATTCTAAGACTAATATTTATTACAGATCTAACTTACGTGTTGGATTTTTAGTAAACATTAGGAAAAAAGTACTGTTAGAAAGTTCCATTTTCCCCTGCCTAAAACCTCTAAAATATAATTTGCATTAGCCTCCAACTACAATACTGTGAGTGCTTAACCCTGAATGAGGTGTGATAAATTGCTCCGAGAGCAGGGAAAAAAGCCTGTGTGTGGGGAATTCCTGTGGCAGAATGACCAGGAGCTGATTTAACTTCAAAGGGGCACATGCATACATCAGATCACATTTGCCCAGGGCCCTTCTTTCTTCACCTTGTTACAGGTTACAGGTTTTAAAGTCTTTATTTCGATATCCAAATCATAAAAGACAATATTTAAAACACATTTCATTGTAATTACATTATTCCTTTAAAAAAACACTAACGCCATTGTTTTAAAAAGTTATTAAACGTACAGAAATACAAGACAAACCTGACCATAGCATATTAAAATTTATAGAACAGACGAAAAATACAGGAGACATACCTCGGACTATATACAATATTACAAAATTAGTTAGGGTTGATGTAAATGATCCTTTACATAAGAATTAGGAGGCCCTATTAGTTTGTCTGCTTCTTGCCCTGATAACCCAAGCCCACCCTAGGAACTTGGCAACACTCACCACGAACTTCTCTGAGGTATTGGTTTTTAAAACCTGAATAGCCTCAGAGGACCTTCTACAAGGGAGATGCTGGAACAGAGGTTTTAGCCATTTTGTACGGGGCACAGAATAGAGCGAGCAAGCAAACAGGAAATGACCCTCAGTTCCTTTGTAGCTTGTACAGCAACTACAAAATTCAGTTGTTCTGTTAGCCCATTTTTTAGTAAAAGAATTCAATGGCAATGATCCTACCCGAAACTGATGGTAAAGCTTCTTGTCCAGCTGTTTGGTAATAATATCCCAATAGATCTCACGGGAGGGATCCAGCTTATGAGTCAAGAACCTCCCCGTGAGACCCGCGGAGCTGGAGGCAGTAATTAATGATGAACGGGCCGAGGCCCAGTACAGTGCCTTGAAATCCTGTTTGGATGGGAAAGCATTAGTGCTCGGGGAAATCCACAGATGTTCTAAACCCATTTCACTCAAGATGGTTCTTACACTTTTTAGCCAGGGGATTCTCCCCGATCCCCCAATTGACCTGATTTCGGCCAGTTCCCTAGCAAAAAGGGTAAGGTCAGGGGATGCCCATATGCGCCTCCAAAAGGCCACCAATCTAAATCTAGCCATCTCGTTGATAGGGTTACATCCCATATCCAAACATAAGGGTATAGAAGGTGAAGATTGGGGTAACCCAATCAAGCCCCTTAGGAACATACACTGGGTTCTGAATAGGCTGGAGAGATCAGTATAACCCCAGAGGTCAGCACCATATAAAATTGCGGTGTTGATCTTAGTGTCATAGATTTTTAACGCTGGGGAGACCCGTTTGGTGATTGATCTCCTTTGCTCGCTCAGAAGACAACCAGTGAGCCGAGCAAACTTAAGCTGTTGAGCGTCAACCTGATCTTTCCAACCCAGGCGGCGGTCCAGGGTGACCCCCAAGTACGTCATGGTTTCGACTTGTTCCAGATTAACTCCACTCAGACTTACGGAGCTCCGGACAAAATGCCTCCTATTGAGGACCATAAACGTAGTTTTGCCAACGTTTACCTTAAGGTCATTAATGGCACAGAACTCCTCAAAGCGGTCCAGCGCCCGCTGGAGTCCGCTACGTGTTTTCGAGAGGAGCAGAGTGTCATCAGCAAAGATAAGCATTGGAAACTTCAACCCTGCCAACGAAGGGGCGTCTGTTGGGGTGTCTGCAAAGAACTTGACCACTTGATCAATGAACAGCAGGAAGAGTGTTGGGGCCAGGACGCAGCCCTGGCGGACACCACGGGTCACGGGAAAAGATTTAGATACTTGTACCTGGCCTCCCCATCTCACCCTAGCATAATTGTCCTCATGCATTTTAACTATCAGTTCAAGAAGTTCCCTTGGTAGGCCCAAGTCCCTCAGGACACACCACAATTTAACCCTCGGCACAAGATCGAAAGCAGACTTCAGATCAATAAAAGCGGCGAAGATGGTACCACCGCCGAGCAAAACCACCTTCCAGTAGATCAGACAAAATCTGAACACCTGATCAATGGTGCTCGTTCCAGATCTGAAGCCTGCTTGCATGGGAGAAAGGATGTCCTCTAGTTCAATCCAACCTTGCACCCTGCTTAGAACCATGCGTGCAATAATTTTTTGGAAGGAGTCGATAAGGCTAATCGGGCGATAATTGCCCGGATTAGACCTATCGCCTTTTTTGTGGATAGGGAGTATCTCCGCGCCCTTCCACGACCTAGGGATTCTTGCCCCATTAGCTATGGCATTGGCGATCTTTGTTATGAAGGGCACCCAAAGAGTGGGGTTGGCTTTAAACAGGTCTACAGGGATTAAGTCCATACCAGGTGCTTTTCCCCGCTGGGACAAACCAAGTGCTAACTCTACCTCGGTTTCTGTGAATATAAGTCTCTCTCCGCGAATGGGTGGCAATAGTACCTCATTCAAATTAAAAGGAGATTCGGATGTTTCCGCACGGAATTGGGACGAATAGTGGCTCACCCAGACTTCTGGGGAGACATGGTTTGTGGGGGTACGTGAGTCGGAATCCCTACCCCATTTCACTAAATTCCAGAACTTAAGCTGGTTATTTGAGGTAGAGGCATCCAGGAGATCAGACCAATACATATCCTCCCACTCACGTTTGGCTTCCCACTGGGCTTTCTTGTATTGCACCCTTGCTGCCTTAACCGCACAAATGTTACGGGGCTTAACCTCTTTAACAAGATGTTTGTGGGCCTCCCTGCACTTTTTGTTATACCATTTCTGGCGAGTTGCATTCTGTTTAACAATACCCCTCTGACCTGGTAGGGAAAGAAGGAATTTGAGCTCGTGAAAACAGCGCTCATAGAGGTCGATAACAGTATTTGCAGATCCGCCCGCCTGCAAGTCCTCACGCATAATGTCGCCTAACGAGTTAGAAACCACAATCTCAACACACTCCTGAAGGGTCTCATCCCCCGCTAGCCTAGACCATTTTAACCTTCTGCGGTCATTGGTCAAGAAAACGTCCCCTGTCCGGGTTGTCTCGGGTTCTTTTAATCTCTGCATCCCTGGGAGCATTAATTTAAGTGAAAGGGGGTTATGGTCGCTTTCTGGGCGAGGTACAACTTCCATATGTAAATGTAAATGTAAATGTAAATGTAAATGTATTTCGATTTATATAGCGCACTAATCACCCAGAGGTCTCAAGGCGCTTGCTTAGGGAACCCGTCCTGGTATTCCCCTGTGTGATAACCCCGGCAGGGTATCCACAAGGTGAAAGCCAGGCATCCCGCCGCGAGGGGCCGTAGTGGAGATTAAGCAAGCTATTGCCCAGAGTCGCAGAGTGTGAACCCGTGAGTTGAGTAGGCACCGGAACGAGAATTATCGAGTCCGTGGATTTTTTAGCCCAAGACCCGCCGAGGCGGGGAATTGAACCCTGGTCCAGGATCGATCTCAGCTTCCGGGTCTGCCGCCTCTAACCCCTGAGCCACACTTCTCCACCAGCTGCGGCCAAAATTCCAACTTCAGCAGGAAATAATCAATCCTGCTTTTCCTCAAACCATTATCAAAGGTGTAGTTAGCACCCAGATCGGATTTTGACCGACCATTTATAGCCCTGAACCCCCAGGTAAGGCACAGAGCCATCCAATTCAACGCGGCCTCAGTAGCTTTAACAGTTTTGTTTGCCAATAGATCTGGGATGTTCCAGGCTGCGTCTTCTGCAGAGCCCCAGCTGTCACCGGCTACATATAACGGCTCAAAGGTGCAGTTAAAATCTCCTGCCAGGAGGACAAAATCTTCTCTAGCCTGTCCTGCGAGAAGGTGGTCCAATACGTCCAACACAGCAGGGCAACGGCCCCCTGGAAACCCACGTGCGTATACATTAATAATAATCATGTCCCGGTGGCCCTCTTTGCTCAATTTAATTACCAGGAGGTCCGGATTATTTACAGATATCTCAGATGGATGATATCCAGATGACTGTTTCACCCAGATCAACAGACCCCCAGAAGCACGCCCTTTGGCACCCTTTATGGCTGGTTTGAAAAAATTTACAAAACCTACTCTATGAACTGGATCAGGTGCCCAGGTTTCCTGCAGCAGAATGATATCAAAACTGTCCACAAAGTCCAACCAATCTTCTGATTTCAGGCTGCCCCTAACCCCTGCAACATTCCAAGACAGTATATTAAGTGTATCCAATGGGAGGACTACTGAAGAAATCAATCGTACTGGCACAACGGGGGACAGTACTATACCTCCCCTTGGCCCAGCTGTGTTGCGTGAAACCACCCCTGGAGGACTCACCGAAGCTCTAGTTGGTATCACCTCCGATGAACCTGCCTCTTCGGCTTTGAACTCAATAGAGCCGAGTACAGGTTTCAGAACGGGTAGTGGGCCCTCCAAGGGTGAATCAGCAACAACGTGAGTTGCATGTAAATTAATAATGGGAAGCTTGGTTACATGTCTTGAAACATGGCCTGTTAGTTCAGAAGGGACCACATTTTCTACACAAACTTCTAAAGAGGTAGGGGCAGAAAACACAGGCAAACGGGTTGATTCAGGATAATTAGCTGGCGCATTGTCCCTCCGAAGTCAATCGACCTCGTCGAGGCAACCAAATCTATTTGAGGTGGGAACCCCTTCCCACCAACCATTTTGACCTTGCCAACCTTCCCTTCGTCCACCCCATGTAGTATTGTGGACTGTAGACCAATTCCCTCCTGGGTTTATGTGTGGTCGTGGGGGGTAAAAGAAGGTGAGTGGCTTAACAGTAATACCAGAGTTATCGCCCCGTACTTTCCAAGAACATAGATGGTGGGCTGTCTTTGGATCTGCAAAGGAAATAACAATGCAGTCACCCGGGATAGACTTGAATGACGGGCCTACCCAGGGAACCCTGCGAACCATTAAGATGTTACTTCTAAGATTGTTCGGTAGTTGTCTATTTACGTTAAGCCAATGAATAGCCTTGTTCTTTAACGAACAATGATCCTCTTGAGACCAACGCTCCAAAGCAGGCACGCCTGCCAACACAACTACATAAGACTTGGCATCAGGTGGTAAATCAATATAGCCTCCTCGAAAATTATGTCTATTACCATCTCTAAATCCATTGGAGTAGGTGCGTGGGTTTACGCTCTTATTTGTATGCTGGGCACTAGCCTGGTGGCTCATTTTAATGGGTGCTTTGTTTTGTAGGGGGCCGGGGGTTGGGGCGATAGGGTGGGGGTTAGTGACCGATGGGTTGCGGACCTTTGTGCGGGGTTTTGGTATGGGTTTAGGGTTAGGCGGGGGTAAGGCCGATGTAAGTTCTGCTGGGGCCTGTGGGATGCTTTCAACACCCAATAGGGTAGTTGCCTCCATCTGCTTTAAGCCAAGACTAGCTAGAGTTACAATGGTCTTGTCCATTTCTAATAGATTATTCTCAATTCGTGAGAGTCGGAGTTCCAGGGGGGAAAGAAGCCTTTTCAAAGTATCCCATACAATTTTAAGGAACTCTTCATCACCCCCCTGTAGCTTACCAGACTCGCCTAGCACTTCCTCAGGGGCTCCTTCTACTAAGATCGGGAGTGATTCCCCCATTGTTGTGTCTGGGTCTGTGCTATCTATACTGGTACCAGTGACCGCACCAGTAGGGCAAGCTTTAACCAGCGGGGCACTAGTACCTGCTCTATTTAAGGCCAAGAGGCGGCGATTATTAAAGAAGTGTGCCCTCACAATTTTGGCCTTTTTACGAGCATAAACTGATCTGGCAAGACATTTTCTTATAGGTGCAGCATCCTTTTTGTTAACACTAGCTTGCTGCTTTGACGTATCTAATTGATTGGAAATTCCTAGGTTTAAACATTGGGTTTTTAACATCAAAGTCTGCGGGGGCTTAGGAGATGTCGGCAATGGAATTGGTTGGGGGTCTGGTGGAGGGGTTGATGGTGGGGGATGAATAACTGCCTGTACTATCAAGGGCCGTGGGCCAGACAGGCGTTCTGGGGTTTTAGCCGAGGCAATATTGCCTAAGGATGATTTTTTGGTAAATGCCATGTCCTGGGATAGTCTTCGCGCTGTCTCGAGCTCGAGTGACACTCTATGCTGCATTTTAGTGATTTCGTTGTCAATGGCTATATTGGTCTTGACAATGAAATCATCGAGTGTCCCATTTGGTTTTAGCCCACCCTTTGCAGTTTTGCTTCGGGTACCCCGTGAACACATGTTAGAATATATATAAGATAAAAGTGATTAAAACCAGTACATGTGCTCACAGTTTGGTCCAGAGGGGTGGCCCAGTCCAGTCTCTCAAGTCCTCGAACGGCCTCAAACGGCCCGCTCTTTGCCCGGTCTTCGCCCCGAGCTGCGTCCCGCGCTGCGGGAGTGTGAGCCCTGTATATAGGTGGCGTCAGAGCGGTGGGCGTGCCAGCAGGGAGAGCGGACCGGAAGATGTCAGGAGGTCACGCAGGGACTCCTGGTCAATGGAGTCCCTGCTACGCTCGCAGCCCCGCTGGTACTCACAGCCCTGACCGCAGGTACTACCGCTGCCTCCTCTGCCGCGGTCTGGTGGCAAGCGCCTCTCACTTGCAGGCGCTGCGGCACCCGCGAAGCGGGTGCGGCGAGGTGCAGGTCCAGGAACAAAGAGAACAAAAGGCAAGTGCTTCAAAGTGCTTCCGTGCTTTCAGTGCGTGCACAATCCCCTTCACCTTGTTAGCCAAACTCCAAGTGCAGTGGAGTGAGGCTGCCACCAAAACTGGTTTGAAGTAACCACAGTATATGGGTTGCTTAGTTCCCTGACCAAACCTCTGGGGTGGGAACAACGGCTTTACAAAAGGAGAGAAGAGTTCACCATCTTGGATTTAGACAGAGGTATTTTGGAATTCTTTGAAGAAGGGCACACAGAAAATGTAGAGCAAGCGAGGGTAGGGTAACCTCTGGAACTTTCACTTCATTGGTCAGGGAGCGAGGAGTCACCTCGAACCACAGACTGCAGCCAGACATAAATGTGGCATCCCCAGTACCAACCTCAATGGCAATAGTTATAACTTACGCAAATGTGACACCTACAGCATTTGTAATGCAAAATGTTTTGTATTTATGTGACTTAGATGTATTGATATTACAAATAACAATGGCTTTTAATTTTTTTAATAATTAATACTTAAATAAAAGTTATTGTAATTTATAATGGCAATAGCTTAAACTTTTGTAAATAACTTTTGTGAAGATTATGTTCAGTGTATTTTATTGTGACGAAAATCCAAGAACAGAAGTGAAACATTTACATCTTTTTGTGACATTTGTAATAAAGCTTGAAACATTGAGAGAACATATTTGAACCAGTTGTTGAATGGTTGCACAGATTGATGCTGTGGTGGTGCTGAGTACTGTTGTGGCGGCGACGAGTGATGCTGTGGCGTTCAGTGATGTTGTGGCAGCGCATAGTGATGTTGTGGTGCCCCTGAGTGATGCTGTGGTGGTGCTGAATGATGCTGTGGTGATGCGATAGATAGATAGAGTGAGAGCAATAGATAGATAGAGTGAGGGTGATAGATTGATAGATAGATAGATAGATAGATAGATAGATAGATAGATAGATAGATAGATAGATAGATAGATAGATAGATAGATAGATAGATAGATAGATAGATAGATAGATAGATAGATAGATAGATAGATAGATAGATAGATAGATAGATAGAAAGATAGATAGAGTGAGGGTGATAGATAGATAGACAGATAGAGTGAGGGCAATAGATAGAGTGAGGGCAATAGATAGAGTGAGAGCGATAGATAGATAGATAGCTAGATAGATAGATAGATACATAGATAGATAGATAGATAGATAGATAGATAGATAGATAGATAGATAGATAGATAGATAGATAGATAGATAGATAGATAGATAGATAGATAGATAGATAGATAGATAGTGTAATTATGTGGCACTGATTGGTATTTGGAGTGTATGTTGCACTGAGCGCAGTGTAAATATGTAGCGTATAGTTATGTGGCACTGAGTGGTATTTGGAGTGTATGTTGCATTGAGTGCAGTGTAAATATGTGGCACGTAACTATGTGGCACTGAGTGGTATATGGAGTGTATGTTGCATGGAGTGCAGTGGAATTATGTGGCGTGGAATTATGTGGCACTGAGTGGGATTGTTTGGAGTGTAAGTTGCATTGTAATTATGTAGAATATAATTATGTGGCACTGAGTGGTATTGTGTGGAGTGTGAGTTACATTCAGTAGAGTTTAATTATGTGGTGTGTACTTATGTGGCACTGAGTGGTATTTGGAGTGTATGTTGCGTTGAGCGCAGTGTATTTATGTGGCATATAATTATATGGCACTGAGTGGTATTGTGTGGAGTGTATGTTGGATTCAGTAGAGTGTAATTGTGTGGCGTGTAATTATGTGGCACTGAGTGGCATTGTTTGGAGTGTATGTTGCATTGAGTGCTGTATAATTATGTAGCATATATTTATGTGGTACTGAGTGGTATTGTGTGGAGTCTGTGTTGCATTCAGTAGAGTGTAATTATGTGGCGTTTAATTATGTGGCACTGAGTGGTATTTGGAGTGTATGTTACATTGAGTGCAGTGTAATTATGTGGCATGTAACTATGTGGCACTGAGTGGTATATGGAGTGTATGTTGCATGGAGTGCAGTGTAATTATGTGGCGTGTAATTATGTGGCACTGAGTGGTATTTGGAGTGTATGTTGCTTTGAGTGCAGTGTAATTATGTGGCGTGTAATTATGTGGCACTGAGTGGTATTTGGAGTGTATGTTGCTCTGAGTGCAGTGTAAATATGTAGCATAAAATTATGTGGCACTGAGTTGTATTTGGAGTGTATGTTGCATTGAGTGCAGTGTAAATATGTGGCTTGTAATTATGTGGCACTGAGTGGTATTTGGAGTGTATGTTGCATTGAGTGCAGTGTAATTATGTGGCGTGTAATTATGTGGCACTGAGTGGTATTTGGAGTGTATGTTGCGTTGAGTGCAGTGTAATTATGTCACGTGTAATTATGTGTCACTGAGTGGTGTTTGGAGTGTATATTGCATTGAGAGCAGTGTAATCATGTAACATATAATTATGTGGCACTGAGTGGTATGAGGAGTGTATGTTGTATTCAGTAGAGTGTAATTGTGTGGCGTGTAATTATGTGGCACTGAGTGGTATTGTTTGGAGTGTGTGTTGCATTGTAATTATGTAGCATATGATTATGTGGCATTGAGTGGTATTGTGTGGAGTGTGTGTTGCATTCAGTAGAGTGTAATTATGTGGTGTGTAATTATGTGGCACTGAGTGATATTTGGATTGTATGTTGCATTGAGCGCAGTGTAATTATGTAGCATATAATTATGTGGCACTGAGTGGTATAATGAGGAGTGTATGTTTTATTCAGTAGAGTGTAATTGTGTAGCGTGTAATTATGTGGCACTGAGTGGTATTTGGAGTCTATGTTGCATTGAGTGCAGTGTAATTATGTGGCGTGTAATTAAGTTGCACTGAGTGGAATTTGGAGTTTATGTTGCATTGAGTGCAGTGTAATTATGTGGCGCGTAATTATGTGGCACTGAGTAGTATTTGGAGTGTATGTTGCATTGAGGGCAGTGTAATTATGTAACATATAATTATGTGGCACTGAGTGGTAGTATGAGGAGTGTATGTTGTATTCAGTAGAGTGTAATTGTGTGACATGTAATTATGTGGCACTGAGTTGTATTGTTTGGAGTGTATGTTGCATTGTGAATATGTAGCATATAATTATGTGGCACTGATTGGTATTGTGTGGAGTGTGTGTTGCATTCAGTAGAGTGTAATCATGTGGTGTGTAATTATGTGGTACTGAGTGGTAGTTGGATTGTATCTTGCATTGAGCGCAGTGTAAATATGTAGCATATAATTATGTGGCACTGAGTGATATTTAGAGTGTATGTTGCATTGAGTGCAGTGTAATTATGTGGCACGTAATTATGTGGCACTGACTGGTATTTGGAGTGTATGTAGCATTGTAATTATGTAGCATATGAATATGTGGCACTGAGTGGTATTGTGTGGAGTGTGTGTTGCATTCAGTAGAGTGCATTTATGTGGTGTCTAAATATGTGGCACTGAGTGGTATTTGGAGTGTATGTTGTGTTGAGCGCAGTGTAATTATGAAGCAAATAATTATTTGGTACTGAGTGGTATTGTGTGGAGTGTGTGTTGCATTGAGTGCAGTGTAATTATGTGGTGTATAATTATGTGTCTCTGAGTGGTATTTTGAGTGTATGTTGCATTGAGTGCAGTGAAATGATGTGGTGTGTAATTATGTGGCACTGAATGGTATTGTGTGGAGTGTGTGTTGCATTCAGTAGAGTGCAATTGTGTGGCATATAATTATGTGGCACTTAGTGGCATTGTTTGGAGTGTATGTTGCATTGAGTGCAGTGTAATTATGTGGCGTGTAATTATGTGGCACTGAGTGGTATTTGGAGTGTATGTTGTTCTGAGCACATTTTAAATATGTAGCATATAATTATGTGGCACTGAGTTGTATTGGGAGTGTATGTTGCATTGAGTGCAGTGTAAATATGTGGCGTGTAATTATGTGGCACTGAGTGGTATTTGGAGTGTATGTTGTTCTGAGCACATTTTAAATATGCAGCATATAATTATGTGGCACTGAGTGGTATTTGGAGTGTATGTTGCATTGAGTGCACTGTAATTATGTGGCGTGTAATTATGTGGCGCATAGTGGTGTTTGGAGTGTGTGATGCATTGAGAGCAGTGTAATATGTGGCATGTAATTATGTGGCACTGAGTGGTATTTGGAGTTTATGTTGCATTGAGTACAGTGTACTTATGTGGCATGTAAGTATGTGGCACTGAGTGGTATTTGGAGTTTATGTTGCATTGAGTGCAGTGTAATTATGTGGCTCGTAATTATGTGGCACTGAGTAGTATTTGGAGTATATGTTGCGTTGAGCGCAGTGTAATTATCTAACATATAATTATGTGGCACTGAGTGGTATTATGAGGAGTGTATGTTGTATTCAGTAGAGTGTAATTGTGTGGCAAGTAATTATGTGGCACTGAGTTGTATTGTTTGGAGTGTATGTTGCATTGTAATTATGTAGCATACAATTATGTGGCACTGAGTGGTATTGTGTGGAGTGTATGTTGCATTCAGTAGAGTGTAATTATGTGGTGTGTAATTATGTGGCACTGAGTGTTATTTGGTTTGTTTGTTGCATTAAGCGCAGTGTAAATATGTAGCATATACTTATGTGCACTGAGTGGTATTTGGTGTGTATGTTGCATTGAGTGCAGTGTAATTATGTGGCGCGTAATTATGTGGCACTGAGTGGTATTTGGAGTGTATGTTGCGTTGAGTGCAGTGTAATTATGTAGCAAATAATTATGTGGCACTGAGTAGTATTATTAGGAGTGTATGTTGTATTCAGTAGAGTGTAATTGTGTGGCGTGTAATTATGTGGCACTGAGTGGTATTGTTTGGAGTGTATGTTGCATTGTAATTATGTAGCATATAACTATGTGGCACTGAGTGGTATTGTGTGGAGTGTGTGTTGCATTCAGTAGAGTGTAATTATGTGGTGTGTAATTGTGTGGCACTGAGTAGTATTTGGAGTGTATGTTGCGTTGAGTGCAGTGTACTTATGTGGCACTGAGTGATATTTGGAGTGTATGTTGCATTCAGTGCAGAGTAATTATGTGGCATGTAACTATGTGGTACTGAGTGGTATTGTGTGGAGTGTGTGTTGCATTCAGTAGAGTGTAATTATGTGGTGTGTAATTATGTGGCACTGAGTGGTATTTGGATTGTATGTTGCATTGAATGCAGGGTACTTATGTGGTGTGTAATTATGTGGCACTGAGTGGTATTTGGAGTGTATGTTGCATTCAGTGCAGTGTAATTATGTGGCATGTGACTATGTGGCACTGAGTGGTATATGGAGTGTATGTTACATGGAGTGCAGTGTAATTATGTGGCGTGTAATTATGTGGCACTGAGTGGTATTTGGAGTGTATGTTGCTTTGAGTGCAGTGTAATTATGTGGCATGTAATTATGTGACACTGAGTGGTATTTAGAGTCTATGTTGAATTGAGTGCAGTGTAATTATGTGGTGTGTAATTATATGGCACTGAGTGGTATTTGGAGTATATGTTGCTCTGAGCACAGTGTAAATATGTAGCATATAATTATGTGGCACTGAGTGGTATTTGGAGTGTATGTTGCATTGAGTGCAATGTAAATGTGTGGCGTGTAATTATGTGGCACTTAGTGGCATTGTTTGGAGTGTATGTTGCATTGACTGCAGCGTAATTATGTAGCATATCATTATTTGGTACTGAGTGGTATTGTGTAGAGTGTGTGTTTTATTCAGTAGAGTGTAATTATGTGGCGTGTTATTATGTGGCACTGAGTGGTATTTGGAATGCATGTTGCATTGAGTGCAGTGTAATTATGTGGCATGTAACTATGTGGAACTGAGTGGTATATGGCGTGTATGTTCCATGGAGTGCAGTGTAATTATGTGGCGTGTAATTATGTGGCACTGAGTGGTATTTGGACTGTATGTTGCTTTGAGTGCAGTGTAATTAGGTAGCATATAATTATGTGGCACTGAGTGATATTGTGTGGAGTATACGTTGTATTCAGTAGAGTGTAATTGTGTAGTGTGTAATTATGTGGCACTGAGTGGCATTATTTGGAGTGCATGTTGCATTGAGCGCAGTGTAATTATGTAGCATATAATATGTGGTACTGGGTTGTGTTGCGTGGAGTGTGTGTTGCATTCAGTCGAGTGTAATTATGTGGCGTGTAATTATGTGGCACTGAGTGGTATTTGGATTGTATGTTGCATTGAATGCAGTGTACTTATGTAGTGTGTAATTATGTGGCACTGAGTGGTATTTGGAGTGTATTTTGCATTCAGTGCAGTGTAATTATGTGGCATGTAACTATGTGGCACTGAGTGGCATATGGGGTGTATGTTACATGGAGTGCAGTGTAATTATGTGGCGTGTAATTATGTGGCACTGAGTGGTATTTGGAGTGTATGTTGCTTTGAGTGCAGTGTAATTTTGTGGCATGTAATTATGTGGCACTGAGTGGTATTTAGAGTCTATGTTGAATTGAGGGCAGTGTAATTATGTGGTGTGTAATTATATGGTAGTGAGTGGTATTTGGAGTATATGTTGCTCTGAGCACAGTGTAAATATGTAGCATATAATTATGTGGCGCTGAGTAGTATTTGGAGTGTATGTTGCTATCAGTGCAGCGTAAATATGTGTCGTGTAATTATGTGGCACTGAGTGGTATTTGGAGTGTATGTTGCATTGAGTGCAGTGTAATTGTGTGCCGTGTAATTATGTGGCACTTAGTGGCATTGTTTGGAGTGTATGTTGCATTGACTGCAGCATAATTATGTAGCATATCATTATTTGGTACTGAGTGGTATTGTGTAGAGTGTGTGTTGCATTCAGTAGAGTGTAATTATGTGGCGTGTTATTATGTGGCACTGAGTGGTATTTGGAATGTATGTTGCATTGAGTGCAGTGTAATTATGTGGCATGTAACTATGTGGCACTGAGTGGTATATGGAGTGTATGTTCCATGGAGTGCAGTGTAATTATGTGGCATGTAATTATGTGGCACTGAGTGGTATTTGGAGTGTATGTTGCTTTGAGTGCAGTGTAATTATGTAGCATATAATTATGTGGCACTGAGTGATATTGTGTGGAGTATACGTTGTATTCAGTAGAGTGTAATTGTGTAGTGTGTAATTATGTGGCACTGAGTGGCATTATTTCGAGTGCATGTTGCATTGAGCGCAGTGTAATTATGTAGCATATAATATGTGGTACTGGTTTGTGTTGTTGTTCTGCCTGGTTTCTCAGATTAGATAGGACCAGCTCATCAGAGCATTACTAACTCAGCCAGAACGTTACCATCTCCCCCTCCCTAGGACCTATTTACAACAGGTAACAACATACATCTACCACCTAAGGACAGGGAATTCCTAAGATGCATACCATGTACCTCCTATAATATCAGCAATCGGCGGCCTCGCGGTCCCATACGAACTCAGACCTCTCTACCCAGACGGCAGTATCAGAATCGGCGGCCTCGCGGTCCCATACGAACCCAGACCTCTCTACCCAGACGGCAGTATCAGAATCGGCGGCCTCGCGGTCCCATACGAACCCAGACCTCTCTACCCAGACGGCAGTATCAGAATCGGCGGCCTCGCGGTCCCATACGAACCCAGACCTCTCTACCCAGACGGCAGTATCAGAATCGGCGGCCTCGCGGTCCCATACGAACCCAGACCTCTCTACCCAGACGGCTGTATCAGAATCGGCGGCCTCGCGGTCCCATACGAACCCAGACCTCTCTACCCAGACGGCAGTATCAGAATCGGCGGCCTCGCGGTCCCATACGAACCCAGACCTCTCTACCCAGACGGCAGTATCAGAATCGGCGGCCTCGCAGCCCCATACGAACCCAGACCTCTCTACCCAGACGGCAGTATCAGAATCGGCGGCCTCGCGGTCCCATACGAACCCAGACCTCTCTACCTAGACGGCAGTATCAGAATCGGCGGCCTCGCGGTCCCATACGAACCCAGACCTCTCTACCCAGACGGCAGTATCAGAATCGGCGGCCTCGCGGTCCCATACGAACCCAGACCTCTCTACCCAGACGGCAGTATCAGAATCGGCGGCCTCGCGGTCCTATACGAACCCAGACCTCTCTACCCAGACGGCAGTATCAGAATCGGCAGCCTCGCGGTCCCATACGAGCCCAGACCTCTCTACCCAGACGGCAGTATCAGAATCGGCGGCCTCGCGGTCCCATACGAACCCAGACCTCTCTACCCAGACGGCAGTATCAGAATCGGCGGCCTTGCGGTCCCATACGAACCCAGACCTCTCTACCCAGACGGCAGTATCAGAATCGGCGGCCTCGCGGTCCCATACGAACCCAGACCTCTCTACCCAGACGGCAGTATCAGAATCGGCGGCCTTGCGGTCCCATACGAACCCAGACCTCTCTACCCAGACGGCAGTATCAGAATCGGCGGCCTCGCTGTCCCATACGAACCCAGACCTCTCTACCCAGACGGCAGTATCAAAATCGGCGGCCTCGCGGTCCCATACGAACCCAGACCTCTCTACCCAGACGGCAGTATCAGAATCGGCGGCCTCGCGGTCCCATACGAACCCAGACCTCTCTAACCAGACGGCAGTATCAGAATCGGCGGCCTCGCGGTCCCATACGAACCCAGACCTCTCTACCCAGACGGCAGTATCAGAATTGGCGGCCTCGCGGTCCCATACGAACCCAGACCTCTCTACCCAGACGGCAGTATATCCTATGATTACCATTACATAAAGGGATCAGTCTCACTATCCATCAGGGGTATAGTACTACAATATTCTGGATCACGCAATAGTTGCCAAATTAGATGATGTACAATTTATCCTTCAATCCAAGAGCTCCTCTCTCCCTTATTCAGTTATCACTTACCTGATATGGGGTAGCATCTGTTCACAGTAACATCTGACTAGAAGAACAGGTTACCTTTTCATACAAGAATAAGAGGTACACTGGTTCACTATGCAAAGGTTATCATCAAATACAAGTTCTCCTCCACCCCCTTGCTCAGTTACCATTCACATGGACGGGAGATGCATCCGTTCACCTGACTGCACCTGACCAGAAGAAAGGTTAGCTTCATTAATAATAATAACCTCTGCACAATGGTTCACTAAGAACTGGGGTATCTTTATTACAATCACAACAATAGCAGCACATAATAGACACATACACAGATCTGCAGGGTCTCTGTAAAGACCACATCCACATCTAACTAACAGGGACTGTAAATAGACTGCACACCGCTGAAAGGAAAAGGATTAGTAATATTTTTATTATATATAATATATATATAATATATAATAAAAACAAGGTTAATGTTTCATGGGCACTAACATAACAGGACAGATATCACCTGATTAGTATGGAGTCTTGTTCTAGCTGTCATCTGGATTCCTCCCTCGTCTGTGATTCTCCTCTGCACTCTTGGACATGCATCTGCGCTGATCACTCTGCACTGGACACCTCTCCCCCACGAACTGTCTCCGCCTTCCAGCTTCAGTCTAATTGTTTCTGCCGCTCTGATAACCGTTCGCTCCACTAGCTTCTTCATTCTGTCTGATTATCTCTGTTCAAATGTCCAATTCACTCCAGCTGCTCTCACAGATTAATATAACTTCAGTCTCTTCCAAAAGGCATCACTTCAGACTCCAGCTGATCACAACTCCTCCTGATAAGTAACTACTTCTGACTGCTGTCTTCAGCTCCAAACATTGCTTCATCACTCTCTCTGTTCAGAACACCATCTACTCACTACTGCTTCTAGTTTCTCTCTCTCTGGTTCCAGTTCACTGACTGTCTGTCTTCCCTCTGTTCCAAGCATCCACTGTCTCTTCTCCCCTGCTCCATCTCCTCTCCTTCTGCACTCTAACGCTCTCCGTTCCAATCCACGACTGCACTCCTTCCAACCCAAAGTCTTTCTCCCTGACTCCGCCTCTGCACTTCACTAATATGGAATGCTTTCTCCTCATGGAAAGTTCCAGCCATCAGCCCGCCGCCCACCAAATTCTCGTACCTCCCCGTACCAAGGACACATCCCCAGCCGGCCGGCCCGATGTTGTGTCTTCGGCACGAAGAAAAATACAATCCTTCGACAAGGGCCGGCCTGAACCGGTTCTCTCCAAGCGAACAACACCTCATAACTAAAACATTACCTTTACCCTGCAAGCATCTCAGTTCTGCAGGGACAGAAAGCAAAATGGAGTCTCTCTAGTTCTGGGCCTTGTAGGCCTGAGAAGGATGAAATAACACCTAGCTCTGTCAGAGTACATACACAAACCATACCAATATGTAATATAAAGTCAAGACAACAGGATCCACCCTCTACTATAGGTAGAATCATGAAAAGACACATAATTATGTCAAAGCCAATAGGCAATAGATGGATTAGAGTCAACAATAAGGGATCTATCATCATATTAAGCAGCTATCCTCTAGTTTATGCTTCTAGGTATGGCAAAAAGGCCTTAAACGGACCAACACAAGGCAAGAATAGAGATTCAGGATGGTAGCAAGCTTAAAGTCACCATCACTCATAAATAGAGCCCAAAAATCGAGCAGAACATTGCACCCTTGACTTTAACTTGCTAACATCGATAGACAACAACAAACAAATAAACAAACATCGACATGATCTATCAACAAAATCAAAAACAAAAAGACTCCCTAAAATAAATGACAACCAAGGAAATACCACCTAAAGCTTGATAATGGGAATGTAAATCTGACAACCAATTGAAAACAAATCAAAATATCTGATAACCACAGAAACTAACCTAAGCACCCTTGAACTAAATGTGCCTCAACTTCTAGTAATAACTCATGAAATCTATTAATGTAGGGACATGTCTGTGAAGTAAAAACAACAAAGGGCCTAAACGAGGCCTACCTACTTCGGTCAACTTAAGAAACTAACCTAAGCACCCTTGAACTAAATGTGCCTCAACTTCTAGTAATAACTCATGAAATCTATTGATGTAGGGACATGTCTGTGAAGTAAAAACAACAAAGGGCCTAAACGAGGCCTACCTACTTCGGTCAACTTAAGAAAGGATTTGGTAAAATCTTGACAAATAAACATAACAAAGGGTCCTCAATGTCTGGGCAACTATTACTAGTAAATCTAGAACATGACCTAACTAAATGACACACCTCCCAGGACAACTTAAAGTCTAGGGTGACCACCCTTGGAACTAATCCCACTGCTCCAATTAAAAGTTGATGGATCAAAGTGAAAGTGTAATAACAGGAAAACAAGGATAACCCCATTCCTACAAAATAGCTGGTGTAGCACTATGCATATCAAGCAAGAAAATCAAAAAAGTGATCTAAGTGTAGTGCATATACTCATCTAAAAGATAATTCAGACATAGTCTGTCCAGAAATCCCTATAGCTAAAATAGCTAAATCAGAAACTTAAACTTGAAAAACTAAGTGAAAGGAGACCATGCCAAAGTCAATAGGCAAAGGTCATAAGTCATCTAACTCAGGAAACAGTGTGCACCTAATCCCTCTGTATCAATCTGTGGAACACATGTGTGCACCATTATGCAGAACACTACTTTCCCTTCATTGGCAAAACTGTTTTACAGAAAACAGGAAAACTATCCAATAGGTGAAAGATAGACAAGTGTAAAGTCAATCTGTAATAGCATAGCATACTAAGATCAAAATATCGTGTATCAAAGGGCATCAGATTACTAAAGCAGCTCACTAATTATATACTGCACCCTATGACTTTCAAACAAAATCATTTGCATATATCAAAAGGAATCATTAAACCAAAGGCCAAATTATGAATGTGGCACTGCATCTTTCAAACTGAAATAGGACTAAAAATGTAACATTATCATTGGGGCCTGTTTGTGGTAACTGCAAAAAGTGGCATAATGTCCATCTGAAATAGAAACATGGGAAAAAATGCAAGACTCAAGAATGCAGGCCAAGGAATTACATTGTAGACTCCTTTCATAAAGGAACATCATTATAACCAAATACAAATGGGTTCTTTTAGATCATCACTTTCAAAAGTCAATAAAAAAAATTCTTTTTTTTTTCAAACCTAGGGCTATTGACTTTGTCACCCAAAAAAAAAATTTAGGGGGGAAATCCAAACATGATTGTCAAAAGTTCAGTTAATGTACAAGTTCTCTTCTGTAGGAATCCATCGTTGGTTTCTCCTTAGGAAAACAGTTCATTCTTGTAGGCCATAATTCTCCATCTTCATCTGTATCCGGTGCCAAGGAAGCACACCCTCCAGTCTGGTCAGCCTGGTACGTCTGCTTCTAATCCTGGATTCAGCCTCGGGGGGGGGGGTTGGGAAGGGCAACACTCATCCGAAAATAACAAAGCCCATCACTCCAAAATAAGAAAGTCACACTCATACAGGGCCCCCATAGATCAGCAATCTGGAACGAAAAACAAGTATCATCAATCTTGCAAAAACAGATTTTCCATTCAAAAAAGCACCCCAAGTGCTTTTCATTTCTGTATAAAGAAAACCTCCTAATTCCTGAAAAGAACTCTCTAAATCCAAGGGATGTTTTGGACACTCTACCTATACCATATTCTTTAAATTTGTTTGGGCAAAATCTAATTTTTTTATACACAATCAAAAGGGCTGGGGCCTAGGCACTCCTCACTCCTTTGAGAAACAGCCCCTCCCTCTAGAAAGATGGTCGCGCTCGGAGTTTTGAACCAGCTCCAACCATAACAAGCAGGAACCGAGCTTCGCTGCAATCACACTCCTTGATCGCCTACCCCTCCCTTCAGAGCCATCCTCGCTCAGGGGCTGGCTCAGTTTCAATCATAAACAAAAGGGATCGCAGAAAGAATTGGGTTATAGCCAAGGAAGTCTCTACTCGCTCAAAGGCCCCTCCCGTCAGAAAATGCCCTGAGAACGGGCCTGAGTTATCTCGTTCAAGGTTAAAACAACAACTTCTGCTTGTGGAGTTTCTCACACATTTTTAAATGAAACTCCATGCGGCTGGTATTTAACTTTTCTCCTCTCAGACAAGCACCGTATTTCTCTAACTAATTTAATCAAGTTCTTAAACTATTATTTTTCTATAGCCATATGAAAAGTTAACCAACATTCAAAAGACGGCATTCTGCACTACAGCAATTTTAAACTAATGTAAGGGATGTGAGTGTATTAAAGTCAAAATCAAAATAAAACCTCATGTCCACCCTTGACTTTATACACGAACATCAAAATGTTTCAGAAACATAGCCCCATGCTAGCATCGCAAAATAATTTTGTCATAACGGTTCACTACTTGCTGAAAGGGAAAAAACATTAGAACAACAATGCAAGCAGACACATTTCATTTTTTCTATAACATGTGAAACACCATCAAATTAAACAAGGGGCAACATATAATTTTGCATTGCATAACCAAGAATTCATAATTAAGTGTGCAAGCTTTTCCATTCTACCTATAAAAAGGGCCAGATTCATCATTTCATTGAAAAGCACCCGGTTGAATTTCACTAATTAAAGCACATTCTACATGGGATCAATTGTATTTCCACAACCGAAGAGTGCACCATCTGTGCACAGCTGAAAACCACCAGAACACCCCCTCGCATTCCGACAGGTTGATTTACACCTCCGAGTCAGACTCATTAAATCATGTGTTCAAAGGCAAAACCCACAGAAACCCGTGGACGCATTCCAAACAGTATGTGAAATGAACACTGCTGTCTCAATTCAAGATATGAACCCTTCGGCAGCTCAAACCTACGCTTTCCCCGAGCGCTGCAGACACAAGGGAAATTCCCAGGACTTATCTCACGCGTTCTCACATAACAGTCGAGCTCCTTTTAAAAACACATTTTCTCCCCGAACAGACAGAAAGGATCCAGCCCTTCCCTGCTCAATGGAACAAGTCATTCATAAACCATATTCACAAGGCGCTACAAGCCAAATCCGCAAGGCGCTATTCACAAGCAACTACCAGCTACTCACAAGGCGCTATGCACATGGATTGAACAAGCTATTCACAAATCTGAAGCACAAAGCGCTATGCACATGGTCTTAAGAAGCCACTCATACATTTCAAGCACAAGGCGCTAAGCACAAGGCGCTATTCATAAGAAACACAGCAAACTACTCGCAAGCCTGAATCAGAAGGCGTTATTAATAAGCAATGCTGTAGACCAATCACAAGTCCCCATCAGAAGGTACCATAGACAACGCGTTACCAGTCTAATTGATCAATAAAGTCATCATGACTTGCTTATAAGCAACCGGGGAAGAACGAATAATACGATTCCGCACAGAAGACATCAACAAACCATCAAGCAATCTGTCAGCAGTACTCAGAAAAATCGCAGTTTTCATCACCTCCTCTTTGAGACGTTGTGCAGCATCGCGCAATGTATACCACGGCTTGTCATTCACAGGCCAGTCAGATTTAGTAGGGTACTTTTGATTACAACTCTCAGTCGCCAACTGAAGCAAACTGATTTGACCAGCACCATTATAAGTACGAAAATGATCTTGAACAATAGAATCCGAACTCAAGGGACAAAATTTCAAAGGATCGCCAGCATTCAACATAATGCCAGCAGTGCCCAGTTCATAAAGGCGCACCATCCACGTAAGCAAGGTCTCACCTGCTCGCTGTCGAAATCGCAGCAAAATATCACTAATTTCCTGTTGAGTCAAATCCTCCAAAGAGTTCAAAGGAATACCGTTCGGGTTACCCGGAGCCTGCTGCAACTTCCTACGAAAAACAGGATGTACAGAGACCGCAGGAAGAGCATCACAAGGAGCCCGATCAGTAAACTTAGGGGAACAATCTGTATGAGAAGTATCAACACAATGCAAAGAGCGATCGTAGTCGCGGGACTCAACATCTGTAGCACAAGAAGCAGATTTAAAAGCCTGTCCGGAGCGAGAAGACTCGCAATTGTTAGACTCCTCATCCGAGGAACGAGAATCACTCGAGTTCCAGATATTACCATCCCATTCATCAGGATTCCAATCCAGTCCGGCTTTCGCCACGACCAGTCGCACTTTCCGCTTAGAAACGCGACCACGACGATTCCTGTATTTATATCGTGCAATCCGAACAGCCGCCCTTTCAACGATAGTCCGATACGTTTCAAGTTTGTCGGCAAGCAATTTATTTAGACACCGCAACAAAGTATGAGCATTTGGAATTTCAACAAACTTCGGTTCCATTTCCACATGCTCCTTCTACAATTTCAACAACCTCTCGTGTACAAGCCTGTACGCAGACAAGACAATCCAACCTCTGCGCCCTAAAATAGGAAGCTCCTCACCCTTCGCTACTGGCGCCTTCTGCAAACAGGAAATCACATCAGCCGGCTCCGCCAGCTCCAGACAAGAATTCCAATTTTCACTCAAACCAGTAGAATCAGCCCACTCGCGAGCCAAGGCATCATAAGGCGTTGAATCCCAGCCAGGAATATCAACAGGCAACTTAAAAACAGATTTCGATTTTCTCAAAAACATCCTGACAAAACAAAAACTATACACACAATTATATACAAATAATATACAAATGAAACCACGTACGCGCCGAGTACAAACTCAAAAACAACCACAACGCACACAGGTTTCGTAAACGGTTTGTGACGCCAAATGTTCTGCCTGGTTTCTCAGATTAGATAGGACCAGCTCATCAGAGCATTACTAACTCAGCCAGAACGTTACCATCTCCCCCTCCCTAGGACCTATTTACAACAGGTAACAACATACATCTACCACCTAAGGACAGGGAATTCCTAAGATGCATACCATGTACCTCCTATAATATCAGCAATCGGCGGCCTCGCGGTCCCATACGAACCAAGACCTCTCTACCCAGACGGCAGTATCAGAATCGGCGGCCTCGCGGTCCCATACAAACCCAGACCTCTCTACCCAGACGGCAGTATCAGAATCGGGGGCCTCGCGGTCCCATACGAACCCAGACCTCTCTACCCAGACGGCAGTATCAGAATCGGTGGCCTCGCGGTCCCATACGAACCCAGACCTCTCTACCCAGACGGCAGTATCAGAATCGGCGGCCTCGCGGTCCCATACGAACCCAGACCTCTCTACCCAGACGGAAGTATCAGAATCGGCGGCCTCGCGGTCCCATACGAACCCAGACCTCTCTACCCAGACGGCAGTATCAGAATCGGCGGCCTCGCGGTCCCATATGAACCCAGACGGCAGTATCAGAATCGGCGGCCTCGCGGTCCCATCCGAACCCAGACCTCTCTACCCAGACGGCAGTATCAGAATCGGCGGCCTCGCGGTCCCATACGAACCCAGACCTCTCTACCCAGACGGCAGTATCAGAATCGGCGGCCTCGCGGTCCCATACGAACCCAGACCTCTCTACCCAGACGGCAGTATCAGAATCGGCGGCCTCGCGGTCCCATACGAACCCAGACCTCTCTACCCAGACGGCAGTATCAGAATCGGCTGCCTCGCGGTCCCATACGAACCCAGACCTCTCTACCCAGACGGCAGTATCAGAATCGGTGGCCTCGCGGTCCCATACGAACCCAGACCTCTCTACCCAGACGGCAGTATCAGAATCGGCGGCCTCGCGGTCCCATACGAACCCAGACCTCTCTACCCAGACGGAAGTATCAGAATCGGCGGCCTCGCGGTCCCATACGAACCCAGACCTCTCTACCCAGACGGCAGTATCAGAATCGGCGGCCTCGCGGTCCCATATGAACCCAGACGGCAGTATCAGAATCGGCGGCCTCGCGGTCCCATCCGAACCCAGACCTCTCTACCCAGACGGCAGTATCAGAATCGGCGGCCTCGCGGTCCCATATGAACCCAGACCTCTCTACCCAGACGGCAGTATCAGAATCGGCGGCCTCGCGGTCCCATACGAACCCAGACCTCTCTACCCAGACGGCAGTATCAGAATCGGCGGCCTCGCGGTCCCATACGAACCCAGACCTCTCTACCCAGACGGCAGTATCAGAATCGGCTGCCTCGCGGTCCCATACGAACCCAGACCTCTCTACCCAGACGGCAGTATCAGAATCGGCGGCCTCGCGGTCCCATACGAGCCCAGACCTCTCTACCCAGACGGCAGTATCAGAATCGGCGGCCTCGTGGTCCCATACGAACCCAGACCTCTCTACCCAGACGGCAGTATCAGAATCGGCGGCCTCGCGGTCCCATACGAACCCAGACCTCTCTACCCAGACGGCAGTATCAGAATCGGCGGCCTCGCGGTCCCATACGAACCCAGACCTCTCTACCCAGACGGCAGTATCAGAATTGGCGGCCTCGCGGTCCCATACGAACCCAGACCTCTCTACCCAGACGGCAGTATATCCTATGATTACCATTACATAAAGGGATCAGTCTCACTATCCATCAGGGGTATAGTACTACAATATTCTGGATCACACAATAGTTGCCAAATTAGATGATGTACAATTTATCCTTCAATCCAAGAGCTCCTCTCTCCCTTATTCAGTTATCACTTACCTGATCAGGGGTAGCATCTGTTCACAGTAGCATCTGACTAGAAGAACAGGTTACCTTTTCATACAAGAATAAGAGGTACACTGGTTCACTATGCAAAGGTTATCATCAAATACAAGTTCTCCTCCACCCCCTTTCTCAGTTACCATTCACATGGACGGGAGATGCATCCGTTCACCTGACTGCACCTGACCAGAAGAAAGGTTAGCTTCATTAATAATAATAACCTCTGCACAATGGTTCACTAAGAACTGGGGTATCTTTATTACAATCACAACAATAGCAGCACATAATAGACACATACACAGATCTGCAGGGTCTCTGTAAAGACCACATCCACATCTAACTAACAGGGACTGTAAATAGACTGCACACTGCTGAAAGGAAAAGGATTAGTAATACAAGGTTAATGTTTCATGGGCACTAACATAACAGGACAGATATCACCTGATTAGTATGGAGTCTTGTTCTAGCTGTCATCTGGATTCCTCCCTCGTCTGTGATTCTCCTCTGCACTCTTGGACATGCATCTGCGCTGATCACTCTGCACTGGACACCTCTCCCCCACGAACTGTCTCCGCCTTCCAGCTTCAGTCTAATTGTTTCTGCCGCTCTGATCACCGTTCGCTCCACTAGCTTCTTCATTCTGTCTGATTATCTCTGTTCAAATGTCCAATTCACTCCAGCTGCTCTCACAGATTAATATAACTTCAGTCTCTTCCAAAAGGCATCACTTCAGACTCCAGCTGATCACAACACCTCCTGATAAGTAACTACTTCTGACTGCTGTCTTCAGCTCCAAACATTGCTTCATCTCTCTCTCTGTTCAGAACACCATCTACTCACTACTGCTTCTAGTTTCTCTCTCTCTGGTTCCAGCTCACTGACTGTCTGTCTTCCCTCTGTTCCAAGCATCCACTGTCTCTTCTCCCCTGCTCCATCTCCTCTCCTTCTGCACTCTAACGCTCTCCGTTCCAATCCACGACTGCACTCCTTCCAACCTAAAGTCTTTCTCCCTGACTCCGCCTCTGCACTTCACTAATATGGAATGCTGTCTCCTCATGGAAAGTTCCAGCCATCAGCCCGCCGCCCACCAAATTCTCGTACCTCCCCGTACCAAGGACACATCCCCAGCCGGCCGGCTCGATGTTGTGTCTTCGGCACGAAGAAAAATACAATCCTTCGACAAGGGCCGGCCTGAACCGGTTCTCTCCAAGCGAACAACACCTCATAACTAAAACATTACCTTTACCCTGCAAGCATCTCAGTTCTGCAGGGACAGAAAGCAAAATGGAGTCTCTCTAGTTCTGGGCCTTGTAGGCCTGAGAAGGATGAAATAACACCTAGCTCTGTCAGAGTACATACACAAACCATACCAATATGTAATATAAAGTCAAGACAACAGGATCCACCCTCTACTATAGGTAGAATCATGAAAAGACACATAATTATGTCAAAGCCAATAGGCAATAGATGGATTAGAGTCAACAATAAGGGATCTATCATCATATTAAGCAGCTATCCTCTAGTTTATGCTTCTAGGTATGGCAAAAAGGCCTTAAACGGACCAACACAAGGCAAGAATAGAGATTCAGGATGGTAGCAAGCTTAAAGTCACCATCACTCATAAATAGAGCCCAAAAATCGAGCAGAACAGTTGTGTGGAGTGTGTGTTGCATTCAGTCGAGTGTAATTATGTGGCGTGTAATTATGTGGCACTGAGTTTTATTTTGAGTGTATGTTGCATTGAGTGCAGTGTAATTATGTGGCATCTAATTATGAGGCACTGAGTGGTATTTGGAGTGTATGTTGCTTAGAGTGCAGTGTAATTATGTGGCCTGTAATTATGTGGCACTGAGTGGTATTTGGAGTGTATGTTGCATTGAGTGCAGTGTAAATATGTGGTGTGTAATTATGTGGCACTGAGTGGTATTTGGAGTGTACGTTGCATTGAGTGCAGTGTAATTATGTGGACGTGTAATTATGTGGCACTGAGTGGTATTGTTTGGAGTGTATGTTGCATTGTAATTTTGTAGCACATAATTATGTGACACTGAGTGGTATTGTGTGGAGTGTGTGTTGCATTCAGTAGAGTGTAGTTATGTGGTGTGTAATTATGTGGCACTGAGTGGTATTTGTATTGTATGTTGCATTGAGCGCAGTGTAATTATGTAGCATATAATTATGTGGCACTGAGTGGTATTGTGTGGAGTGTGTGTTGCATTCAGTAGAGTGTAATTATGTGGTGTGTAATTATGTGGCACTGAGTGGTATTTGGAGTGTATGTTGCATTGAGTGCAGTGTAATTCTGTGGCATGAAATTATGTGGCACTGAGTGGTATTTAGAGTGTATGTTGCATTGAGTGCAGTGTAATTATGTGGCATGTAATTATGTGGCACTGAGTGGTATTTGGAATCTATGTTGCATGGAGTTCAGTGTAATTATGTGGCGTTTAATTATGTGGCACTGAGTGGTATTTGGAGTGTATGTCGCATTGAGTGCACTGTAATTATGTGGCGTGTAATTATGTGGCACTGAGTGGTATTTGGAGTGTATGTTGCATTGAGTGCAATGTAATTGTGTGGCGTGTAATTATGTGGCACTTAGTGGCATTTTTTGGAGTGTATGTTGCATTGACTGCAGCGTAATTATGTAGCATATCATTATTTGGTACTGAGTGGTATTGTGTAGAGTGTGTGTTGCATTCAGTAGAGTGTAATTATGTGGCGTGTTATTATGTGGCACTGAGTGGTATTTGGAATGTATGTTGCATTGAGTGCAGTGTAATTATGTGACATGTAACTATGTGGAACTGAGTGGTATATGGAGTGTATGTTCCATGGAGTGCAGTGTAATTATGTGGCGTGTAATTATGTGGCACTGAGTGGTATTTGGACTGTATGTTGCTTTGAGTGCAGTGTAATTATGTAGCATTAATTATGTGGCACTGAGTGATATTGTGTGGAGTATACGTTGTATTCAGTAGCGTGTAATTGTGTAGTGTGTAATTATGTGGCACTGAGTGGCATTATTTGGAGTGCATGTTGCATTGAGCGCAGTGTAATTATGTAGCATATAATATGTGGTACTGGGTTGTGTTGCGTGGAGTGTGTGTTGCATTCAGTCGAGTGTAATTATGTGGCGTGTAATTATGTGGCACTGAGTGGTATTTGGATTGTATGTTGCATTGAATGCAGTGTACTTATGTAGTGTGTAATTATGTGGCACTGAGTGATATTTGGAGTGTATTTTGCATTCAGTGCAGTGTAATTATGTGGCATGTAACTATGTGGCACTGAGTGGTATATGGGGTGTATGTTACATGGAGTGCAGTGTAATTATGTGGCGTGTAATTATGTGGCACTGAGTGTTATTTGGAGTGTATGTTGCTTTGAGTGCAGTGTAATTTTGTGGCATGTAATTATGTGGCACTGAGTGGTATTTAGAGTCTATGTTGAATTGAGGGCAGTGTAATTATGTGGTGTGTAATTATATGGCACTGAGTGGTATTTGGAGTATATGTTGCTCTGAGCACAGTGTAAATATGTAGCATATAATTATGTGGCGCTGAGTAGTATTTGGAGTGTATGTTGCTATCAGTGCAGTGTAAATATGTGTTGTGTAATTATGTGGCACTGAGTGGTATTTGGAGTGTATGTTGCATTGAGTGCAGTGTAATTGTGTGCCGTGTAATTATGTGGCACTTAGTGGCATTGTTTGGAGTGTATGTTGCATTGACTGCAGCATAATTATGTAGCATATCATTATTTGGTACTGAGTGGTATTGTGTAGAGTGTGTGTTGCATTCAGTAGAGTGTAATTATGTGGCGTGTTATTATGTGGCACTGAGTGGTATTTGGAATGTATGTTGCATTGAGTGCAGTGTAATTATGTGGCATGTAACTATGTGGCACTGAGTGGTATATGGAGTGTATGTTCCATGGAGTGCAGTGTAATTATGTGGCGTGTAATTATGTGGCACTCAGTGGTATTTGGAGTGTATGTTGCTTTGAGTGCAGTGTAATTATGTAGCATATAATTATGTGGCACTGAGTGATATTGTGTGGAGTATACGTTGTATTCAGTAGAGTGTAATTGTGTAGTGTGTAATTATGTGGCACTGAGTGGCATTATTTCGAGTGCATGTTGCATTGAGCGCAGTGTAATTATGTAGCATATAATATGTGGTACTGGTTTGTGTTGTGTGGAGTGTGTGTTGCATTCAGTCGAGTGTAATTATGTGGCGTGTAATTATGTGGCACTGAGTTGTATTTTGAGTGTATGTTGTATTGAGTGCAGTGTAAATATGTGGCTTGTAATTATGTGGCACTGAGTGGTATTTGGAGTGTATGTTGCATTGAGTGCAGTGTAATTATGTGGCGTCTAATTATGTGGCACTGAGTGGTATTTGGAGTGTATGTTGCTTAGAGTGCAGTGTAATTATGTGGCATGTAATTATGTGGCACTGAGTGGTATTTGGAGTGTATGTTGCATTGAGTGCAGTGTAAATATGTGGTGTGTAATTATGTGGCACTGAGTGGTATTTGGAGTGTACGTTGCATTGAGTGCAGTGTAATTATGTGGACGTGTAATTATGTGGCACTGAGTGGTATTGTTTGGAGTGTATGTTGCATTGTAATTTTGTAGCATATAATTATGTGACACTGAGTGGTATTGTGTGGAGTGTGTGTTGCATTCAGTATAGTGTAATTATGTGGTGTGTAATTATGTGGCACTGAGTGGTATTTGTATTGTAGGTTGCATTGAGCGCAGTGTAATTATGTAGCATATAATTATGTGGCACTGAGTGGTATTGTGTGGAGTGTGTGTTGCATTCAGTAGAGTGTAATTATGTGGCGTGTAATTATGTGGCACTGAGTGGTATTTGGAGTGTATGCTGCATTGAGTGCAGTGTAATTCTGTGGCATGAAATTATGTGGCACTGAGTGGTATTTAGAGTGTATGTTGCATTGAGTGCAGTGTAAATATGTGGCATGTAATTATGTGGCACTGAGTGGTATTTGGAATCTATGTTGCATGGAGTTCAGTGTAATTATGTGGCGTTTAATTATGTGGCACTGAGTGGTATTTGGAGTGTATGTTGCATTGAGTGCAATGTAATTGTGTGGCGTGTAATTATGTGGCACTGGGTGGTATTATGAGGAGTGCATGTTGTATTCAGTAGTGTGATTATGTGGCATGTAAATATGTGGCACTGAGTGGTATTTGCAGTGTATGTTGCATTGAGTGCAGTGTAATTATGTGGAGTGTAATTATATGGCACTGAGAGGTATTTTTAGTGTATGTTGCATTGAGTGCTGTGTAATTATGTGGCTTGTAATTATGTGGCACTGAGTGGTATTTGGAGTGTACGTTGCATTGAGTGCTGTGTAATTATGTGGGGTGTAATTGTGTGGCACTGAGTGGGATTTGGAGTGTACGTTGCATTGAGTGCAGTGTAATAATGTGGCGTGTAATTATGTGGCACTGAGTGGTATTTGGAGTGTACATTGCATTGAATGCAGTGTGATTATGTGGCATGTAATTATCTGGCACTGAGTGGTATTTGGATTGTATGTTGCATTGGGCGCAGTGTAATTATGTAGCATATCATTATTTGGTACTGAGTGGTATTGTGTAGAGTGTGTGTTGCATTCAGTAGAGTGTAATTATGTGGCGTGTTATTATGTGGCACTGAGTGGTATTTGGAATGTATGTTGCATTGAGTGCAGTGTAATTATGTGACATGTAACTATGTGGAACTGAGTGGTATATGGAGTGTATGTTCCATGGAGTGCAGTGTAATTATGTGGCGTGTAATTATGTGGCACTGAGTGGTATTTGGACTGTATGTTGCTTTGAGTGCAGTGTAATTATGTAGCATTAATTATGTGGCACTGAGTGATATTGTGTGGAGTATACGTTGTATTCAGTAGCGTGTAATTGTGTAGTGTGTAATTATGTGGCACTGAGTGGCATTATTTGGAGTGCATGTTGCATTGAGCGCAGTGTAATTATGTAGCATATAATATGTGGTACTGGGTTGTGTTGCGTGGAGTGTGTGTTGCATTCAGTCGAGTGTAATTATGTGGCGTGTAATTATGTGGCACTGAGTGGTATTTGGATTGTATGTTGCATTGAATGCAGTGTACTTATGTAGTGTGTAATTATGTGGCACTGAGTGATATTTGGAGTGTATTTTGCATTCAGTGCAGTGTAATTATGTGGCATGTAACTATGTGGCACTGAGTGGTATATGGGGTGTATGTTACATGGAGTGCAGTGTAATTATGTGGCGTGTAATTATGTGGCACTGAGTGTTATTTGGAGTGTATGTTGCTTTGAGTGCAGTGTAATTTTGTGGCATGTAATTATGTGGCACTGAGTGGTATTTAGAGTCTATGTTGAATTGAGGGCAGTGTAATTATGTGGTGTGTAATTATATGGCACTGAGTGGTATTTGGAGTATATGTTGCTCTGAGCACAGTGTAAATATGTAGCATATAATTATGTGGCGCTGAGTAGTATTTGGAGTGTATGTTGCTATCAGTGCAGTGTAAATATGTGTTGTGTAATTATGTGGCACTGAGTGGTATTTGGAGTGTATGTTGCATTGAGTGCAGTGTAATTGTGTGCCGTGTAATTATGTGGCACTTAGTGGCATTGTTTGGAGTGTATGTTGCATTGACTGCAGCATAATTATGTAGCATATCATTATTTGGTACTGAGTGGTATTGTGTAGAGTGTGTGTTGCATTCAGTAGAGTGTAATTATGTGGCGTGTTATTATGTGGCACTGAGTGGTATTTGGAATGTATGTTGCATTGAGTGCAGTGTAATTATGTGGCATGTAACTATGTGGCACTGAGTGGTATATGGAGTGTATGTTCCATGGAGTGCAGTGTAATTATGTGGCGTGTAATTATGTGGCACTCAGTGGTATTTGGAGTGTATGTTGCTTTGAGTGCAGTGTAATTATGTAGCATATAATTATGTGGCACTGAGTGATATTGTGTGGAGTATACGTTGTATTCAGTAGAGTGTAATTGTGTAGTGTGTAATTATGTGGCACTGAGTGGCATTATTTCGAGTGCATGTTGCATTGAGCGCAGTGTAATTATGTAGCATATAATATGTGGTACTGGTTTGTGTTGTGTGGAGTGTGTGTTGCATTCAGTCGAGTGTAATTATGTGGCGTGTAATTATGTGGCACTGAGTTGTATTTTGAGTGTATGTTGCATTGAGTGCAGTGTAAATATGTGGCTTGTAATTATGTGGCACTGAGTGGTATTTGGAGTGTATGTTGCATTGAGTGCAGTGTAATTATGTGGCGTCTAATTATGTGGCACTGAGTGGTATTTGGAGTGTATGTTGCTTAGAGTGCAGTGTAATTATGTGGCATGTAATTATGTGGCACTGAGTGGTATTTGGAGTGTATGTTGCATTGAGTGCAGTGTAAATATGTGGTGTGTAATTATGTGGCACTGAGTGGTATTTGGAGTGTACGTTGCATTGAGTGCAGTGTAATTATGTGGACGTGTAATTATGTGGCACTGAGTGGTATTGTTTGGAGTGTATGTTGCATTGTAATTTTGTAGCATATAATTATGTGACACTGAGTGGTATTGTGTGGAGTGTGTGTTGCATTCAGTATAGTGTAATTATGTGGTGTGTAATTATGTGGCACTGAGTGGTATTTGTATTGTAGGTTGCATTGAGCGCAGTGTAATTATGTAGCATATAATTATGTGGCACTGAGTGGTATTGTGTGGAGTGTGTGTTGCATTCAGTAGAGTGTAATTATGTGGCGTGTAATTATGTGGCACTGAGTGGTATTTGGAGTGTATGTTGCATTGAGTGCAGTGTAATTCTGTGGCATGAAATTATGTGGCACTGAGTGGTATTTAGAGTGTATGTTGCATTGAGTGCAGTGTAAATATGTGGCATGTAATTATGTGGCACTGAGTGGTATTTGGAATCTATGTTGCATGGAGTTCAGTGTAATTATGTGGCGTTTAATTATGTGGCACTGAGTGGTATTTGGAGTGTATGTTGCATTGAGTGCAATGTAATTGTGTGGCGTGTAATTATGTGGCACTGGGTGGTATTATGAGGAGTGCATGTTGTATTCAGTAGTGTGATTATGTGGCATGTAAATATGTGGCACTGAGTGGTATTTGCAGTGTATGTTGCATTGAGTGCAGTGTAATTATGTGGAGTGTAATTATATGGCACTGAGAGGTATTTTTAGTGTATGTTGCATTGAGTGCTGTGTAATTATGTGGCTTGTAATTATGTGGCACTGAGTGGTATTTGGAGTGTACGTTGCATTGAGTGCTGTGTAATTATGTGGGGTGTAATTGTGTGGCACTGAGTGGGATTTGGAGTGTACGTTGCATTGAGTGCAGTGTAATAATGTGGCGTGTAATTATGTGGCACTGAGTGGTATTTGGAGTGTACATTGCATTGAATGCAGTGTGATTATGTGGCATGTAATTATCTGGCACTGAGTGGTATTTGGATTGTATGTTGCATTGGGCGCAGTGTAATTATGTAGCATATAATTATTTGGCACTCAGTGGTATAGGTGTGTGGAAGGGGGGTGTAACAAGAGTGAGAGGTGGTGTGCGAATGGGGGTAGACAAGGAAACAAGTGCTGGAACTGACTTGCTAGGGGGGAGGGGAGGCAGTGACAGGATAGAGAGCCACTGAAAGCAAAGAGAGCACTGGTGCGTGCAAGGAATGAGTGGCACGAGATCATGGTTATTTATTTTTTCTTTGTAGTTTTAGATACTGAAAGCATTGGCAAACGTTAAAGCCTTGCTCTCCAATAAAAAAAAACGATATTGTAAAACTGGTTGGCATATTCTAGCTGAAAGCATATAACGTTCGGGTAAACTGCAGTGGATGGCAAATGGTGTGTGAATAAACAAAGTTTAATTGTGTGCGCTTCTCTGCCCCTTATGGTGCCTGCCAGCTGCTGCTGTTTATTACAGGCTCTGGCACATGGTAAACAAAACAACATCAAAGCGGCTGGCTGTGAAAGTGAAAGACACTGCTGCAGCAACTGACAGTCGTTGTGATCTTGGGCATGACAGCCTTCAGCGAGCAAAGCCAAAAATGGCGGGGGAGCGAATTCCTTTGAAGTGTTTGAAGTCTGATGCCGGCTGCAAGCAAATCAGCATGAGTGCGGAGAGAGGCTCACAGGCTGCCAAATGGTGTGCGATGTGCACGCGCCCGCACACATGCACTGTAGGCAATCCGCCAGGAAAAGCCTTTGGGAGCATTTTTGAAAGTCCCTACTTAATATCTCGCCAATGCATCGCTGACACGATGGCTTAGGCGAGACCTAGAAATGCAAGAGCATGAAGAGCGTTCACAGTCTTCTAGAGGCAAGTCCACTGCACCTTCAAATGGGGGAGAGCGGCCCTTACCAGTTCCGCCAGCACCGACGTCCTCTGAAACGCTGCCAGGCCTCATGAAGAACCTCCTTTGCTCTTCTCTGGTGTTGCTTGGTGTCGACGTCTCATTGGTGTAGCAGGAATCTCTCGAGTGGCAGAGAAGCCACAGCTCCTTCTCTCCCCCTGCCATTTAGGAACACGGCAGTCCCAAGCCCTCCATGAGTAGGAGGAGGAGGCCACAGCAGAGCTGAGCTCGGAGCTTCCGAATCGGCGACACTGAACTCGCTTCACGACTGAAAATGGGATGGGGTTTGTGCCCCACTGGTTCCATCATGTCACTGCAAACATGCACAGAATATCCCCAAGATGGTCAGTGTATACACCCCTGTGCTGCTTTCACCCCAACAAAACCACAGAATAAACTGCTGCCAAACTAAAATGGCCCCGATGTATACCCTGTAATCCTCTGGGTTATTAGTCATGTACTTGGACCCATCAGCCCATGCGAGGGGGGCCTCGTGGGACAGGAATCGATCTAGAAAGCAGTCTGCTCTGGAGTGCCGAGCAGCATCGCAGACTCTTCAAGGCGCACCTGACACTTCTGAGCACCACCGCCCCCTGGAGGGGAACATGTGCAGCATCGGCTCTCTCTCCAGCCGTCACTTTAATGCAGGAGATTCCTTCTCTCCACCGCATTTACAACCGACGTATTCTACTCACTGTCGTCAAGTCAGAACAAAAACAGCAAATGTTAATTCATGCAAACGCAACCCTTCTGCCGGACATGCGGGCCCTAGAACCGTGCACTGCAGGGTGCAGCTGTAGAGGGCCTCAGGGGGGGGGACCTGTCTCACACCTCCAGCCATTTCAATCAATGCAAACATCTCATCCTACAGCTAAGGCGTCCCTGGCAAGGTTTACCCAAGTGACGGGGATCTGGTTGTCTCAACATCATAACAGGAATTAACATTGTGCATCTTTTACCAGATGCCTGCTTTCAGGAAATGTAGGACTTTATCAAAACTGCTATGAAGACAAAGAGCCAGAAAAGTGTGTATGTGGCCTTCTTCCTCACAAGTGCCTGCTGGCATAAACATCAAGGGCTAGATGTAGGTAATCTCATTTTACCAATTCCTAAATACCGAATTTTAATGATTCAGTATTTAGGAATCGGTAAATATGATATAGGTAATAAAGCGATAACATTTACCAATTCGGTAATATTTCTTATTACCGATTTGGTACCGATTTTGTAATAAAAAATACCTTCCCATTCATTCCTATAGGCCTGGAGGCCCATAGGAATGAATGGGAAGTCATTCACTATTACCGATTTGGTATTTACTGAATCGGTAATTGCGGGAGCATAATCAAGGGTGGCAGGGTGTCACATTGACCCCTGAATCGTGCAAGTGTGCACATGTGGTGCACATACATGCCCTAAGGACATGTATGTCTGCCACATGGCACCTTCAAAAAAGCTAATTATTGCTTTTTTTAAAGGCATTCGGTATTTACCACCAACTTGTAGTTGATGGTAAATAACGACTCCTTAAAGCAAAAATGCACTCACTTGAGTGCTACCTACATAGGTTTTAAGAATTCGGTAATTTACCAATTCCTTAAAATAAGGAATCAGTAAATTACTGACTACTTAAAACCTGCCTCTTACATTGGAAAGGGCTAAATACCGGTCAGTAACGGGAAAATCACCGATTTTCGGCCGTTACCGACCAGTGCTAATGCGGGTGGTTGCTCCCATAGCTGATATAAGCAGAGTGCAAAATGCAATATATTGGATACAAACAAAGGTGATGTAATAAATCCATGATAATAGTAGGTTTGATGAAGTAGATTTATTGATAGCAGCACAGCAACAGGAATTAACAGCCAAGTCACGCAGTCAGTCCAGTATGAATAACAGACTTCTCCAGTTATGGAATACTGCAGTTTCAATGGAATCATAGACAACTAAAACATAACAAGGGACATTTAAAGATACAGTAATGCAATTCAATAATGTAAATGTAACACATCTCCCCTTATAGGAGAAACAAGGAATAGGAGGGAAGTGAGAGACTAAGAATGAAAGAAGAAAGTAACAAATGAGATGAGAAATAGGACTAAGAAATAAAGTTAGAAAATCTAGTGGGAGTAGTTATAGGGCGAGTAGAGGACTTTACTCTAAAAGCAATGGAATCACAGCATTTATGAAATGTGGGAGGAACAGAGTTATTCTGAACAGAATCATTGTGGGAATCAGGACATTTGGCAATGCGTCTAATGTTCCATAATTTACCATCCTGTGTAATCACACTATTAGTAAAAAGTTTAACCACTTTCATGGGCTTCCCAAACTTAGGTGAACATTTAGCAAGAAAACCCGGCCTTCTGACTCTGATCCAATCACCTACAGATAGTTTGGAAGCTTTAGCGCTCCACTTATTGTCATACAAGACTTTAGATTTGGCTTGTTTATTTGCAACCTTTTGAGCCACATCATCAATGACTACTTCAGACACAGGTTTATCAGCACATTTCTCTTTGATCCACCAAGGACAGATATTGGAAGCAGGCTCACGTCCTTTAAGAAGACGAAAAGGACTAATTTCAGTGGTTGAATGTGGTGTTATACGATATAACCAGAGTTTTTCTCTTAAGACATTTCTCCAATCCGACCCAGACTTAACATCAGAAACAAAACCCTTCAAAACCCTGTTGAAGCGCTCAACTAAACCATTTCCATGCGGTTCATAGATTGAGACAGTATGATGAGCAATACCTTGTTGTTTAAGAAACTCCCCCATTTCCAAAGATGTCAATTGGACTCCATTGTCTGAAACCAGGGTTGAGGGACAACCTTCTCTAGAAAATATTTCTTTAAAGAACTCAATCACACTTGATGTAGAAGCTGAGGAAACAAATTTGACCTCAGGCCACTTGGAGTGATAATCAATGAGTACTAGGGCATAACGTGAGTTAGAAGGTAAACACATAAAAGGGCCAGAAATGTCAAACGCTATTTTTTTCCAAGGAACTGTAGGCCAAGGAGTTGTTTTCAAAGGAGGAACATTAACTTTTAACATTTTTTCACTCCCCATACAGACAGAACACTCTCTGACTTTCCGATCGACCATGCGATCTAAACCTGGCCACCAGAAGTAATTTCTTATTAACCGCTTCATTGCAGACATCCCTGGATGCATTCTGTGAGCCAAATCCAGAATAACAGTTTGCATAGAAAAGGGGGGAACACATTTTCCAGACTTGAAAACAAAATTGTTCTCTAACTCTAACTCATCATACACTTTAAACATAGGCATAAATTCTTCTGCAATATTTTTTTTCTCAGGCCAACCTTCTAAAATATATTTCCTAATGGTTTGTAAAGACAAATCTTGTGCATCAGCAAGTGACCATGATTTCTCCGAAATATCCTCAAAAGTACTCAGCAACACATCTTGCAAAGATGTGACAACATCAGTATCATCAAGAATATCATTTGAGGATTCTTGACAAGGAAGACGAGACATAAAATCAGCAATCACATTTTTTTTTCCAGGAACATATTCTGGTGTAAAGCAGTATTCTTGTAGCCTAGAAGTTAATCTGGCAATGCGTGCAGTTGAATTCCACCCCCCACCTGGAGATAGGATATTAACAAGGGGTTTGTGATCTGTTTTTAAAATAAATTTACTACCCCATATATAGTTTCTGAAATGTTCAATTGCCCAGACACAAGCTAATAGCTCCTTCTCTATGACCGCATATCTGCGTTCACTTTCATTCAGAGTCCGTGAGGCAAAACAAACATTCCATTCTTCTTTCCCAGATCTCTGAGAAAGAACGGAACCAATACCATACATGCTGGCATCTACAGTAATAATACAAATTTTGTTCAAACAAAATGGCTTTAATGTGGGAGCATGTAAAATATCTAATTTGATGTTTTCAAAAGCAGTTTGTTGTTCAGAACCCCACTCAAACACATTGTTTTGTCTGAGGAGTCTCCTAAGTGGCTCCATTTTTGCTGCGAAATTATTAACAAATTTACTATAATATTCGCACATGCCTGCGAAGGAAAGTAACTGTTCCTTGTTGGATGGAGGGGGGGCATTGGTGATACCCTCAACATTAGATTTTTTTGGTACCACTCCGTCACCCGACAATGTGTGACCAAGATATTCAACAGAATCTTGAAACAGTTTGCACTTATTAGACTTGAGTGTGAGACCACTTTTCCTCAGCTTCTCGCACACACAACGGAGATGTACAACATGTTCTTCAGCATTAGTTGAAAAGATGAGAATATCATCTTGGAAACACCTGACAAACTTATCTACATCCCTGAAAATATTAAACATAACTCTCTGAAATACAGAGGCTGCGGATGCCAATCCAAAGGGCATCCTAGTGTATTGATATAGGCCCTGAGGAGTAATGAATGCGGTAAGACTCTTGGAATCCTCAGTTAAAGGGATCTGATGATATGCAGACCTTAAATCAAGGGTGGAAAATACCTTTGCTCCTTCCAACATGGATACAACTTCATTTATGTTAGGAAGCGGATGACAATCCACAACAATGGCAGCATTTAAAGCCCTTAGGTCTACACACATTCTCAAATTTTTGTCAGATTTCCTAACTAAAACAATGGGCGAAACCCATTCTGCTGATTCAATAGGTTCGATGATCCCCTCCACAATTAAATCATCTAAATTCTTCTCTGACATTTATTGGCACGCCTCTTAACCTTTGTTTTACTGGGGATGCTTCCTTTTTGAGTTTTATTTGATGGGAAAACGACTGTATCTTGCCTAATTTGTCTGAAAAAGCATCTTCAAATTCTGATTTGATCATGTCAGACTTATCTTGAGATACTACCGAAGAAACATAACTGCCTTCAAATGTGTTATCTAAAGAAATGGGATCCTTAGCACGTGGATTAAGTATTATTCCAAATTTCCACTGGTCCTTCCAACCTACAACGTTGACACCCTTTATAGCTACATATAATTTGACCTTTACACACCTAGATCTAAAAATGAGATCAACCAGAAAAAAACCTAAGACATCAATCCTAGTGCTATTAAAACTTAATGGAGATATATCAGGCGGTACAATGTTATTCAATTTAAGAACTGAACTTAAACGTTCCATAAAATAGTCCTTAGTCACTATTGTCCACGGGGAACCTGAATCCGCCATGAGATCAATTTTTACACCCAACACCAACATTTCACAAATTGGCTTTTTGATTGGAAATTCCTCCAAACCTATATTTACACAACCAATATTATCATAAAGATAGACAACAAAACCTTTTTTTTCGTCAGTGCACGCCGAACTGGGCACACAAGAGCAATTGCATGTTTTCATACTCTCTTCAGAAGTATACGCTATTTTGTTCCTATTGTTTTGCACAAAACTTCTCACATCTCTACAAACAATAGAGAAATGACCGAGTCTGCCACATTTTTTACACTCTTTGTTAATGGCAGGGCATCCAGCATATGATGCAAAGTGTCCTTTACTTCCACACTTATAACAAGTAACATTCTTATCATACCTCTTAAATTGCCCTGACGTATTTACTTTAGAAAATTTTTGTAAACCTTGTGAACTTCCACCAGCTTGAGAATCTAATTGTTTAACTACACAAACCTCATCAGGAATAGTGTTAGATTTTTGCTCCGAATGCTTTTTAACAGTCAACATCCACTTCTCTGATTGTTCTAAGGACTTAGCTATAGCAATTGCTTCTGATAACTTAGGATCTCCCACTTCCCACAAACGTTCTTGAGTTTTCTTATTTCTTACATGAACAATGATTTGGTCTCTTATCATTTCATCATATATACTACCAAAGTTACAATGTATCGATAAAGATCTCAATGCAGTGATGAAATCATCAATGGATTCCAAATCATGTTGTGCACGCGTATAAAATTTATACCTATTCAGGGCAATATTTGAAACAGGTTTAAACCTTTTTTTAATCCTGAGCAATGCCTCCTTATATACGTTTGAACCTTCACTCTCTCCTTCCGTTGGTGCGATGGGTGGTAGAGCCCTGAATACCATCTGTCCTTCTGAACCTAGACAGTGTAATAAGATACTTTTTTTTCTTTCGGAACCCATGCGTTCACCATCGATGGCCTTCATATAATTGAAGAACTCTTCTTTCCATCGTGTCCACGGAATGGGAGGATCACCCTTATTCTGTAAAAAAAATTCTGGTGGGTCAAATTGCATGTTTGTAAAGTTATCAGGGAATCACAGGTGTAAATAGACAATTTACACCACGAAATGTCACTCAAAAGAATTGTTAATTAAAATAAAGATTTTTCATGCCATAAACATATAAAATAAACGAAATTTCACATTGCCTCAACTCACTGTTTATCCAACTGGAATTCAAGGATTATTAAAATTTTTGTGAATAAATAAAATTTTTCCACAAAGTATGGTAGAAAGCGGCGCTTCCGCTAATTAATTGAAAGTATTCTGAAATGTTGATGAATAAAATAAATATTCGTGAAAATTGTCTTAAAACAGTACCTCCGCTGTTTGCTACCGCGGTTTACCGGGTTTCTATGGCAACAGTGATGCAGTGCGCATGTAACTTGCTGAATACGTCAAACCAAAATGGCCACTATATGACGCGGTGCACAGTGCGTGATGACGTTTGAAGGAACTTGTCCTTCTTCTGCTCATGCGCTGTAGAAGTCCTGCCACAGAAGATTCCACGGGGCTCCGGTTGCAGCGCGAGTCTTCAGGTACAGCGGAATTAAAAGTATACAAAGTCTTAGAGGTTGTGAAATTCGTGAAAACAGTAAAAATTGGTTAACTCACTGTTGGTATAATCAAAATTTGCCGGATTTGCAGCGTAGTGTCGATTGAGACGGAAGGTGCTCCTTTATTCCATCAGGGCGTCTCCAGAGACGATAAAGTTCACACAATTGGAAAAAATGAAAATAATCCAGATTTTGATCAACTCCTGTGCTGCTTGGTAGAGAGGTTCACCTCGTCGCCAAATTTTGTAATAAATCCATGATAATAGTAGGTTTGATGAAGTAGATTTATTGATAGCAGCACAGCAACAGGAATTAACAGCCAAGTCACACAGTCAGTCCAGTATGAATAACAGACTTCTCCAGTTATGGAATACTGCAGTTTCAATGGAATCATAGACAACTAAAACATAACAAGGGACATTTAAAGATACAGTAATGCAATTCAATAATGTAAATATAACAGGTGACATAGACAAGCTCAACTATAAACAAAGAGCAGGTAAGAGGCGCTAAAACCAGAGCATTAAAAGTGCTTTACCTCGGAAAGCTGTGGCACTAGCGGGTAAACATATAAAGTGCTTGGACCAGCAGTTGGAGTCCAAAAGTACAGTGTGACAAGGTAGCAACAGACTTTTGTCAGTGGGAGGTAGGCGCAAGAGCCTAATTCTCATGCCAGGGACAAGCACCTAGTTTATCATTTGCCTTCACAGTGAAGCTAGCACAAGCAACTGCTCTAAAAGTGCATCAATGCAAGGTCCAACGTGCAATTGATAAAATACCAGTACAAATTTCATAAAGAAGCTCAACTGTGGAAGCAAGAACAATTAAATACCAATGTAACGAAGAGCATGCACTGTGCTTCCTTAAGCTGGAGGTAGTTTGGTGAGAAGATTTGTATCTATGGGATTTGGCACTTGAGGGCAATCCTGTGAGATACTCGTGCCAGCGACTGGAGCTGCACCACACACTGATGCCCACAGGCAGAGCTTCTCAGCCACTAGAGCCACAAACTTAACCAGCAAAATATTCAGAGGGGTCTTATCAGGGTGGAGGACATTATTGATTGCCTGCAGCATGAATGCATGCCCAAATTGTTACATTCTGGCTTTAGGAGTGTTAATTTCTCAAGCAAGGCTGGACAACCACAATTGATGTGTTGAAAAGACTCATCGGCTACATTTCAAAGAAATAACAGAGCAAACATAGGAACAAAAACACATTCATCATACATTCATGAAATTGACAAAGAAAGCGAGGTAGAATTATGCTAGATTATAAAAGGGGAGATTTAGAAAATAGATGAGGAAGGTGATAGAAAAGGCCAGGGAAAAGAATAAAAGTTCAAGAGAACCAATAGACACTAGAAGAAAAGGCAAGGCACAGACCTACAAACAAAACAAGATGTTGATGGTGGAGAGGCCAAATGATGAAGACGGAACACCTACTCAGCAAGACGAATCAGGATGTGACCATTTTTTAGGGAACATAAAGACACAGTGAGCAAGGTTGAGACTGAAATAAAGTGCAAGAATAAAGGACCGAATGTACATGTGCATCAGTAGTCATGTGAGTAGACTTCATACAACTATCATTAAACAGCTTTCAGTCAACGAGAAATTTTAGAAGCATACATGTCTTCCACTTTAAAGTCTGACAAAAATTTCCTCAATTCGGTAGAATCTATAAATGTTGGTGTCTTGTTTCTATATGTAACCTTGAAAAGGCATGGATGATAACACCAATTCTAGTGTTAAGAGCATTAAGATGTTGCATTTGTAAGAATTAACCCTGGGCATAGTTCGCGAAGTAGCGCTATGCGTAGCTATGCAAAGTGTACTTTGCACCACATGAGCTATGCGTAGCACTACACAAACTGCGTAGTAGCCTGTTCACACTGTGCAAGATGCCGTTTTTAATGATTGCACAGTGCGGACAAGCATCCGGCACTGTGCAATCATAGAAAGTGGCATCTTGCACAGTGCGAGCTGTCGTTTTCTGCCGCTCGAGTAGATTTTTACTCGAGCGGCAGCTTTCTCAACGTGGACTGGTAGTTTCTCATCGCGAGCCGTCGCGAGCATAGGCGACCACTCGCAATGAGAAACCTGACCTCACCGCATTGAGAAGCTCACCGGGAGGTTTATTTCCCACGCTTGCGATCGGCAACTTGATGTTGCTGATCGCGAACGAGGAAAAAGTCTCGCTGGGATGTCATTTTGCTTGCTCACGGTCACCAACTTGACGTTGAGGACCGCGAGCAAGCAAAAAATGACCGATGCACTATGCTACGTCTCTTTGCACTGTGCTACGTGCAATTCGCGTAGTGCAAAGTCACAGAAACATCGCAAACTATGCGAGCGTAGCGTAGTGCCTTGCCCAGAGTTATTAAGAATGTATTCTGTCTGTCAGCAGTGCCTTTTGCCACATCTTGAGGGAAAAACAACTTTCAACCAGAACATGAAACGTGTTTCTTCACCTTACTTTGAGTAAATCAGTATATTCAAGAAAAAGGATAACACCACTGGGTTTGTTAGATGAAGAAGCAAAACTTGATTTGTTTCCCAATTTATGTGCTTTTTAAATATTGAAAGAAATTGACAATGAGACATCTAACAACTTAGACATGAGTGTTTAAAAAAACTAAATAGAATCATTGCTTTTGGGCCTTCTGGTAGGCCATACATTCTATAATTGTCCCTACTGTTTTGATTTTTGAATTCTCTGCCTGTGTTTGGAGAAGTATCTGTGATTGCAATTTGTTGATCTTTGTATTAGAGTCCTGTAGTTCACTCACCCTTTGTTCAATGTCAGTTATTCTTTTCTCCAAGTGAGTTCATTCCTCATCCAGTGTTTGTAACAGTTTCTTGAATTCATGGTTGCAAAACTATGATCTTTTCTAAAAAGTAATCCCAGTGATATGTGGGAAGGTGTTTTAAGTGTAGACTCACTAAGGGTTTGTGGCACTTTGGGTATACTGGAGCTGGAAGTGTTTGCTGTTCAAATCAATTCAAAGTGTTTCCAGAGGATTGAATTGTAGTCTCAATTATTTAGGATGTTCATGTTTTGATCAAAGTTGAAATGATAGTATAGAAGTCAGAGGTAAAGGAATCCCTGGCTGCTAACGACAAAAGACATCTCATCTGCAACTAATGTAATCTGAAAAGTAATGTCTGGAAGCTCGCTGGTTTTAAAAGCAGCTCTCACTGGGCCTGGGCCATCTGCATAGAGGCATTTGTCAGTAAGTAAAAAGAAAGCGTAATTCTTCATATGACGAAAGGATGACTGAGGCCATTGCTGGAAATGGAAGGAGCCTTTGTGATTTGCAATACTCTAACTTGTGTCTATAACAAGTTAGAAATCTAATGTACAAAAAATATAATTCTTTTGTTTTGGGGCATTATATTTGTGTACACATAAATAAAATGTCATATTTCCAGCCAAGAAGCCAATGATTGCAAAATGAAGTGTGATCACTTTCAGAAGCCACAAGATGCACGAGGAGCCGAGTATACCATGACACTCATATCACTTCCCTTGTGGATTCTCAGGATAAATTTACTACAGTTTGTATTTCATTTTGAGCCAGAAATGTCCCTCCCACTGCTAGAGATTCATGTCCTGCCCCTGGCCTTTAATCCACAGCTTGTCAAGAACAGGATCTGCACTTGCCCTGGTAATGCCTCTTAATTAGGCAGCTGGGCTCATCTAAGCAAGTGCAATGTCAGCACTTTCAAAGACCTATCTTTTCATGAATGGAGACTCCACACTCGTATGGACACTATTCATAAATCACTGTGTGAATAGCAAACAATCGTAAACGTACGCAGAAGTGTAAGTTCACCTTTGTAAATCAGGCCCTGACATTGCAAGGTGTTCACACAGGTCCTGCCATCTCTACTTGACCTGCCCCGGAAGCAGATTGAATCTTTGTTGACCTCACGCTAGACTATCACTTGGGTCGCCACACCTACAGAAATTGTGGCAATTGAGAACCATTTACGACACACCCACATCCAATGTAGAATTGAACATCTTTGTGTTGCTATCCTGCTAGAGGCAGACCTCATGATTACTTTATTCTGGAAGAAGGTCCCTTGTTTTCACCTTTTATCCCTCGTTTGGTGACACCCGTCCCAGTGAGAGTAAGCCAGGGCTGGAGAGTTTCCTCGCTGAAGGCAGAGTCTACGCATGGTGGCATCATGTGCGCATCACAGCCTTTAATCCTCTTTAATAACATTATAATCTTGTTGCATGTCTCGTGCACTCAGCTCGAAAGAGAACCTTCAATCTTGGGGTTACGTAAAGCCCCAGACGCACCCTGTGTTGCCCGGTGCCACCCAGTTTACAAAACCTGTGTTGAAGGACTCTGGGAGCTTTATGACTAAGTATCAGGATGAGGTGGAAACCGAAACTAAGATTTAAAAAATTTAAAACGTTTTCTAGAGCCTTTGGCAATCAACATGTCTTTGCGGAAGAGGTCCCCTCCCACGACATTGCACGTTCTTAAGACCAGAATCCTACTAAACCCTGCAGGGAGCAGCTGGTCACTCACACTACACTTTCTTAGCACCTACACACACCTACAAAGCTATGGAGCACACGCTGTCTTCCACCTAATCTCCATAGTGCCCACACTGGGTGCGTAGGCGCTCCTTGAACAAAGATTGAATAACACCTGGAGATAGGGGAGAGGGTCTTTCTTCCTATGACATCCTTTGGTTGCCAGGAAAACTGTTAATTTCTCACAACTCAAGCCATAATCTCCCTCATGAACTAAGTACACTCGGGAGCAACCACGGATCCATGTCTCCACCATATCTTCAACCTTAAGCGAGAGAGGATTGGTGACGAGCTCAAGAAAGTCCTCAGCACCTCCATCACCACGGCCTCTTTCCCTGAGAAAGAAACATGCTAAAGTCAGGCCCCTGCTGAAGAATCCACCCCTGACCCAGCAGATCCCTGCTTCCCTTTACAAAGAAGGTTCTTGAAAAGGCAATCAACCATCAGCTCACCGAAGACCAGGAACACTTCAACCTCCTGTACCCCTCTCAATCTGGATTCTGAACCAACCACAGCACCAACACAGCCCTGACCGCAGCCACCGATGACATCAGAACATCCAGGACCACAGCGAAATGGCAGCCTTCATCCTCCTGGACCTGTCAGCCACCTTCAACGCCATCTCTCGCCACATCTTGATTAAAAGACTCCACCAAATCATCACACAAGGAGATGCCCTCAAATGGATCACCTCATACCTCCCTGCAAGAACCCCGAGAGTCCATCTCCTACTATTCACCTGAGAACCCAAGATCCTTTGCAGAGTCCCACAAGGATCATCCCTCAGCCCCACCCTCTTCAACATGTACATGAACCCGCCGGGCCCCACTGACAGATCGCCCAGACTCAACATCATCTCCTACACTCATCCAGAAGACTGTTCTGCTCGATTTTCCCGGCCCTCTTTTGAGGAAAGGTGATTGAAGGTGACTTCAGTCTCTTATCATTCCAGTGCAAGGGTTAGAGTAGTGAATAGAGCCTATTTACAAGGCACCTTGATATAATTCTGTATTCTCCTCCTTAGATTAGGGCTCATACACATAGGCTAGGGGATAGATTCGCTAGTATCAGGGATAATTCGCCCCTTAGTTAAGGTATTATTATACTTTCCATGGAGTTATGCTGAATTCGGGCCTGGTAGGCCTCAAACGGGAGAGACTCCATCTTTCTTTCTGCTCCGGCAGCTTGGGAAGCTTCTAGGTCAAGTGTAATGTTTTAGTTATGAGGTGTTCGCTTGGAGAGAACCGGTTCAGGCCGGCCCTTGTCGAAGGATTGTATTTTTCTTCATGCCGAAGACACAACATCAGGCCGGCCGGCTGGGAACGTGTCCTTGGTACGGGGAGGTACAAGAATTTGGTGGGCGGCAGGTTACTGGCCGGAATTTTCCATGAAGAAACACGCTTCTATATTAGAGAAAGCCCGAGACAGTTGTGGAGTTAGTCCGTAGGCGGCATCTAGCCGTTAGCAGCAAAGCTATTACTTATTCCAGGGAAGACAGGCGCCATTCCAAAGGCGGAGAAGAATCGAGAAACAGATACTCTCTTAGCAGAACAGCCAGGGAAAAGAGAGTAGCCGATGAAAGGAAGGTTCCAGTGACTTGGAGAAGGGTGAAGGGAACAGCACATAGCGGTGCAGCCGTGTACCCGTGATTGCAGAGGTGTGACTTCAAGACGAGCCAAGGCACAGACGAGAAGGGAACCTAGATGACTGCTGAGTGCAGACTTCATATTAATAAGGTGATGTCGACCCTTTCTTATTAGAGTTTACAACCTAATCTTTCACTTCTCTTTGCAGGCTATGTGTTGTAGTGTGGTGTTATATGATTGTTTATTGTAATGAGAAATAAAGTACCCCAGTTCTTAGTGAACCGACATGTGCTGCGTATTCTTGTATGAGAGGGTAACCTGTTCTTCTAGTCAGATGCTGCTAAGTGAACAGATGCTAACCCTGATCAGGTAAGAGGTAACTGAATAAGGCAGAGAGGAGCCCCTTGAATTAGAGAATAAGTTGTACATTATCCAAATTGGCGACCGTTGTGTGATCGGTAATACTGTAATTCTATACCCCTGATGAATAGTGAGACTGGTCCCTTTATGTAATGGTAATCATAGGATAAACTGCCGTCTGGGTAGAGAGGTCTGGGTTCGTATGGGACCGCGAGGCCGCCGATTCTGATACTGCCGTCTGGGTAGAGAGGTCTGGGTTCGTATGGGACCGCGAGGCCGCCGATTGCTGATATTATAGGAGGTACATGGTATGCATTTTAGGAATTCCCTGTCCTTAGGTGGTAGATGTATGTTGTTACCTGTTGTAAATAGGTCCTAGGGAGGGGGAGATGGTAACGTTCTGGCTGAGTTAGTAATGCTCTGATGAGCTGGTCCTATCTAATCTGAGAAACCAGGCAGAACAAAGACCCCCTCCATCACCAGAGCCAACTTCCACAGATGAATGAAAAACGTCGCCGACTGGATGAATGACGACTGCTCAAGCTCAACACGGACAAGAAGGAAGACCTCGTCTTTGGGAACAATGCCTCGTCATGGAATGACACTTGGTGGCCTGCTGACCTTAGCTCTTCGCCCGCCCTGGGGGACCACGCCCGCAGCTCAGCATCATCTTGGACAGCAAGTTATCTATACTACAAGGGGTAAAAGCAGTCTCGTCCACTTGCTGCCACACCATATACATGCTGCGTAAGATTGTCAGGTGACTCCCAACCAATACCAGATGAACCATCACTCAAGCCCTCGTCTTTCGAAGGCTGGACTAATGGAACACTCTCTATGTAGGAATCACTGCACGCCTCCTGAAGAGCATACAGGCAACAGAAAACTCACAGGCAAGACTCATCAACCACCCCATACAGACGCACATCGACCCGCACCCCCAGAAGCCACGCTGGCTCCTGATCCAGAAGAAAGGCCAGTTCAAGATGTTGACCCAGGCATACAAAGCCCTGCATTACGAAGGAGCAGCAAACATCAACAAATGAATGACCTTCCGCCAATTGACCAGACACTTGCGATCCAGCCTCCTCATCCTCACAGACACCCCTGTATCCTCCGAGCCAACAACGGAGGACGCTCCTTCTCTCATCTGGTGGCCAAAGCCTGGAATGACCTTCCCCTGTTCCTCAGGAACGCCGCATCACTCTGGGAACTCAGGAAAGCACTCGAGACCCGGCTGTTCGATTGAGCAGAGCGCTGTGAAGCAGCAGCAACTCCAGCGCCTCGTGACCCGTACAAATGATTTACCGCACTTTATAAATCCTCAATAATTGATTGATTTTTACAATGTATTTGATAGAGCACAAAGCAACCTCCAAGGGTCAGATTGGAGCTACATAGGAAATATTTTTGCTGTAGCAACAACTCCAACACAAGTTGTTTCATTGTCAACAATACTGTGATCCGGTTCCATGTGAAATGAGATTAAAGAAACAAAGATTTGATGGAAAAATGTAATTTGAAAAATGCTAGGACCTTCCTTTATTTTTTCACTGTGTATTATTTTTCTTGAATTACTTACAATCTGAGGTGCAGGGAGGTACACTGGGTTGCCCAGAGCCGCTCAGGGTTTGGTTAAATGCTGGTGGAGGCAGCAGAGCCCAACTCTACAAGATGGACAAAGATCAACGAGGCCAAGAGGCGGATCAGTGCACGGCCGGGGCGGGGTTTAATCACTCCTGAGTTATCCGGGTAACTACAGTAATTATGCATTACTTTTGCGACGTGAAATGACACTAGTTTGAGTCTTTCAGAGTAATTTGATGCAAAAATCCTGCAGCAGAAGCAGAGGAATAATGAACTATGGGGAAAATGTACAACGGAATGGCGCGGCGCTGCAAGCAATATAGCAGCGCCATGAACACAAGGATGCGTTGCATTGACAAGAATACGGTGCAACGCTGTGCTTACCCCCGCACCAGACACCTTCCTGCACAAGAACAATCATTAATTGCATGTTGCTCCATCAATGTATTATGCAGAAAGAGCAAAATAAAAGAGGAAATAAAAGTGTTTCTTTTCGTAGCGCCGCTCTAATGCCGCCTTTTTCAAAGGCGTTACTATTTTGCGCTGACTCAGACCTACAGATGTTTGTTAATCTGGAGCAGCATCAACATGCAATGGGTGTCGTACGGGTCTTCTCACAGCAACACCCATTGCACGCCCCCTTGACGCAGAACACTACGGTGAGGAGGCTTATATTTACAAGGCGGCGTTGAGCCACGCAAATTGGTTTAACGCCGCCTTATAAATATGGAGTACGGCAGTGCAACACTGGAGCGTCAGAAAAAGTGAGAGTAAAAGGGTAGTGGATGTGGCCTAATGGCTAGAGCGAGCGACCTCTATGCTGGGGAACCGGGTTTGAGTCTGGACAGGGACGTTCAACATCCTGTGATGTTAGGGCCACATGTATCATGGCCAAATGGGCTTGCAAACGCCGAAATTCGCAGAATTTCTGCGTCTGCAAACTCATTTTCGCAAAATGGTATGTATGAAAGAATTTGGGTGCAAAATAAGGAATTGCAAAATTTGCCATTCCTTATTTTGCGATTGCATTTAAGGAATCGCAAATTTGCGATTCCTTAAATGCAATGTATTAAGCAAAAAAAAAAAAATCCAAAATGCCCTTAAGGAATCGCAAATTACCACCAACTTCTAATTGGTGGTAAGTTGCGATTTCCTTGAAAAATGAACATTTCAGCATTTTTCAAAGTGCCATGTGACGCACATGTGTACCACATGTGCACCCATGCTTATTTCACGGGTGCAACATGGTGTCCTTTGGACACCCCTGCCCCCTTGAAATTATTCGCAATTTGTGATTAGCAAATTGCGAATCGCAAATTGAGAAGAAATTCCCATTCATTCCTATGGGCAGGAGGCCCATAGAAATGAATGGGAAAGTATTCCTTAATTGCGATTTCGAAATTTGCGAATTCACAGTTAAGGAATATCAAGAAATCGCTAAAATATTGCGATTTTATTGATACATACCAATCAGCGATTCTGAAATATCGCTATTACAGAATCGCTAATTGGTGTCTTGATACATATGGCCCTAAATCTCCCCGCGCCAAACAAAATGAATGTTTCTGCCTGTAACGCAACTAGTGCTCATTTAAAGCGCTCCAATACCTTTAGGTCAAGTTTGTGCTATATAAAAAATATATATATATATATGACCTTGTAAATAGGCCCCTAAGAGAGAGCTGCTGCAGTTTAAGATTGTTGTGGCGCAAAATGCATCCTCGAGCCCATTTTGGATGCTAGAGTGCATTTTATACTAAAAAAAAAGTGCTAAATCCTGGATTACGCTTCACACACAGTAATACATAATTACAGGTCATTTTCTGGTAATTGCAAATAATTAAACTAGAGAGAATTACGCCAGTTACGCCTCTAATTAATTCCCACAAACTGCAGCTGGTTTCTTAAGTTTGGAATATGGTAGAAGTAAAATGCATAAGAAACGAGCTGCAGTATGCAAAGTTATTTACCGACAAACAGTGACTCTGTTCTTCTTGGAACAACAGGAAATGCAGAGGATGAACCCCCCCTCTCCCCCCCCCACACACACAGAGTAAAGCATGCGCTGTATTGTGTGATGTTGTGTACAACATGTACAGTATTAAACTCAGCAGAGCAAGGCTGCCTGCACACACTTGTATCACAGGCTGTGCCTGGTCCTCTGCGCATGCGCGGTGCACTGTGGAGCCGTTCGAGGACAGCTTTATTTATCTGTTCATCACATCAGGAGGTTTCTGGAGACGCCATCATCAGCCCTGCAGGACAGTGTGCTGCAGGATTCATCTGCAGCCCTGCAGGACAGTGCGCTACAGGATTCATCTGCAGCCCTGCAGGACAGTGTAATACAGGATTCATCTGCAGCCCTGCAGGACAGTGTGCTACAGGATTCATCTGCAGCCCTGCAGGACAGTGTGCTACAGGGTTCATCTGAGCCCTGCAGGACAGTGTGCTACAGGATTCATCTGCAGCCCTGCAGGACAGTGTGCTACAGGATTCATCAGCAGCCCTGCAGGACAGTGTCCCACTGGATTCATCAGCAGCCCTGCAGGACAGTGTCCTACAGGATTCATCAGCAGCCCTGCAGGACAGTGTGCTACAGGATTCATCAGCTGCCCTGCAGGACAGTGTGCTACAGGATTCATCTGAGCCCAGCAGGACAGTGTGCTACAGGATTCATCTGCAGCCCTGCAGGACAGTGTGCTACAGCATTCATCAGCAGCCCTGCAGGACAGTGTGCTACAGGATTCATCTGCAGCCCTGCAGGACAGTGTGCTACAGGATTCATCATCAGCCCTGCAGGACAGTGTGCTGCAGGATTCATCTGCAGCCCTGCAGGACAGTGCGCTACAGGATTCATCTGCAGCCCTGCAGGACAGTGTCCTACAGGATTCATCTGCAGCCCTGCAGGACAGTGTGCTACAGGATTCATCTGCAGCCCTGCAGGACAGTGTGCTACAGGATTCATCAGCAGCCCTGCAGGACAGTGTCCCACTGGATTCATCAGCAGCCCTGCAGGACAGTGTCCTACAGGATTCATCTGCAGCCCTGCAGGACAGTGTGCTTTAGAATTCATCTGCAGCCCTGCAGGACAGTGTGCCACAGCATTCATCTGCAGCCCTGCAGGACAGTGTGCTACATGATTCACCTGCAGCCCTGCAGGACAGTGTGCTACAGGATTCATCTGCAGCCCTGCAGGACAGTGTGCTACAGGATTCATCTGCAGCCCTGCAGGACAGTGTGCTACAGGATTCATCTGCAGCCCTGCAGGACAGTGTGCTACAGGATTCCTCAGCAGCCCTGCAGGACAGTGTGCTACAGGATTCATCTGCAGCCCTGCAGGACAGTGTGCTACATGATTCATCTGCAGCCTTGCAGGACAGTGCCCTACAGGATTCATCTGCAGCCCTGCAGGACAGTGTGCTACAGCATTCATCTGCAGCACTGCAGGACAGTGTGCTACAGGATTAATCTGCAGCCCCGCCGGACAGTGTGCTACAGGATTCATCAGCAGCCCTGCAGGACAGTGTGCCACAGGATTCATCAGCAGCCCTGCAGGACAGTGTGCTACAGGATTCATCTGCAGCCCTGCTGGACAGTGTGCTACAGGATTCATCAGCAGCCCTGCAGGACAGTGTGCTACAGGATTCATCAGCAGCCCTGCAGGACAGTGTGCTACAGGATTCATCTGCAGCCCTGCAGGACAGTGTGCTACTGGATTCATCTGCAGTCCTGCAGGACAGTGTGCTACAGGATTCATCAGAAGCCCTGCAGGACAGTGTGCCACAGGATTCATCAGCAGCCCTGCAGGACAGTGTGCTACTGGATTCATCTGCAGCCCTGCAGGACAGTGTGCTACAGGATTCATCAGCAGCCCTGCAGGACAGTGTGCTACAGGATTCATCAGCAGCCCTGCAGGACAGTGTGCTACAGGATTCATCTGCAGCCCTGCAGGACAGTGTGCTACTGGATTCATCTGCAGCGCTGCAGGACAGTGTGCTACAGGATTCATCTGCAGCCCTGCAGGACAGTGTGCTACAGGATTCATCTGCAGCCCTGCAGGGCAGTGTGCCACAGCATTCATCAGCAGCCCTGCAGGACAGTGTGCTACAGGATTCACCTGCAGCCCTTCAGGACAGTGTGCTACAGGATTCATCTGCAGCCCTGCAGGACAGTTTGCCACAGGATTCATCTGCAGCCCTGCAGGACAGTGTGCTACAGGATTCATCTGCAGCCCTGCAGGACAGTGTGCTACAGGATTCATCTGCAGCCCTGCAGGACAGTGTCCTACAGGATTAATCTGCAGCCCTGCAGGACAGTGTGCTACAGGATACATCAGCAGCCCTGCAGGACAGTGTGCTACAGCATTCATCTGCAGCACTGCAGGACAGTGTGCTACAGGATTCACCTGCAGCCCTGCAGGACAGTGTGCTACAGGATTCACCAGCAGCCCTGCAGGACAGTGTGCACCAGGATTCATCTACAGCCTTGCAGGACAGTGTGCTACAGCATTCATCTGCAGCACTGCAGGACAGTCTGCTACAGGATTCATCTGAGCCCTGCAGGACAGTGTGCTACAGGATTCATCTGCAGCCCTGCAGGACAGTGTGCTACAGGATTCATCTGCAGCCCTGCAGGACAGTGTGCCACAGCATTCATCTGCAGCCCTGCAGGACAGTGTGCTACAGGATTCACCTGCAGCCCTGCAGGACAGTGTGCTACAGGATTCATCTGCAGCCCTGCAGGAGAGTGTGCTACAGCATTCATCTGCAGCCCTGCAGGACAGTGTGCTACAGGATTCATCTGCAGCCCTGCTGGACAGTGTGCTACAGGATTCATCAGCAGCCCTGCAGGACAGTGTGCTACAGGATTCATCAGCAGCCCTGCAGGACAGTGTGCTACAGGATTCATCTGCAGCCCTGCAGGACAGTGTGCTACTGGATTCATCTGCAGTCCTGCAGGACAGTGTGCTACAGGATTCATCAGAAGCCCTGCAGGACAGTGTGCCACAGGATTCATCTGCAGCCCTGCAGGACAGTGTCCTACAGGATTAATCTGCAGCCCTGCAGGACAGTGTGCTACAGGATACATCATCAGCCCTGCAGGACAGTGTGCTACAGCATTCATCTGCAGCACTGCAGGACAGTGTGCTACAGGATTCACCTGCAGCCCTGCAGGACAGTGTGCTACAGGATTCACCAGCAGCCCTGCAGGACAGTGTGCACCAGGATTCATCTACAGCCTTGCAGGACAGTGTGCTACAGCATTCATCTGCAGCACTGCAGGACAGTCTGCTACAGGATTCATCTGAGCCCTGCAGGACAGTGTGCTACAGGATTCATCTGCAGCCCTGCAGGACAGTGTGCTACAGGATTCATCTGCAGCCCTGCAGGACAGTGTGCCACAGCATTCATCTGCAGCCCTGCAGGACAGTGTGCTACAGGATTCACCTGCAGCCCTGCAGGACAGTGTGCTACAGGATTCATCTGCAGCCCTGCAGGAGAGTGTGCTACAGCATTCATCTGCAGCCCTGCAGGACAGTCTGCTACAGGATTCATCTGAGCCCTGCAGGACAGTGTGCTACAGGATTCATCTGCAGCCCTGCAGGACAGTGTGCTACAGGATTCATCTGCAGCCCTGCAGGACAGTGTGCCACAGCATTCATCTGCAGCCCTGCAGGACAGTGTGCTACAGGATTCATCTGCAGCCCTGCAGGACAGTGTGCTACAGGATTCATCTGCAGCCCTGCAGGAGAGTGTGCTACAGCATTCATCTGCAGCCCTGCAGGACAGTGTGCTACTGGATTCATCTGCAGCCCTGCAGGACAGTGTGCTACAGGATTCATCAGCAGCCCTGCAGGACAGTGTGCTACAGGATTCATCAGCAGCCCTGCAGGACAGTGTGCTACAGGATTCATCTGCAGCCCTGCAGGACAGTGTGCTACTGGATTCATCTGCAGCGCTGCAGGACAGTGTGCTACAGGATTCATCTGCAGCCCTGCAGGACAGTGTGCTACAGGATTCATCTGCAGCCCTGCAGGGCAGTGTGCCACAGCATTCATCAGCAGCCCTGCAGGACAGTGTGCTACAGGATTCACCTGCAGCCCTTCAGGACAGTGTGCTACAGGATTCATCTGCAGCCCTGCAGGACAGTTTGCCACATGATTCATCTGCAGCCCTGCAGGACAGTGTGCTACAGGATTCATCTGCAGCCCTGCAGGACAGTGTGCTACAGGATTCATCTGCAGCCCTGCAGGACAGTGTCCTACAGGATTAATCTGCAGCCCTGCAGGACAGTGTGCTACAGGATACATCAGCAGCCCTGCAGGACAGTGTGCTACAGCATTCATCTGCAGCACTGCAGGACAGTGTGCTACAGGATTCACCTGCAGCCCTGCAGGACAGTGTGCTACAGGATTCACCAGCAGCCCTGCAGGACAGTGTGCACCAGGATTCATCTACAGCCTTGCAGGACAGTGTGCTACAGCATTCATCTGCAGCACTGCAGGACAGTCTGCTACAGGATTCATCTGAGCCCTGCAGGACAGTGTGCTACAGGATTCATCTGCAGCCCTGCAGGACAGTGTGCTACAGGATTCATCTGCAGCCCTGCAGGACAGTGTGCCACAGCATTCATCTGCAGCCCTGCAGGACAGTGTGCTACAGGATTCACCTGCAGCCCTGCAGGACAGTGTGCTACAGGATTCATCTGCAGCCCTGCAGGAGAGTGTGCTACAGCATTCATCTGCAGCCCTGCAGGACAGTCTGCTACAGGATTCATCTGAGCCCTGCAGGACAGTGTGCTACAGGATTCATCTGCAGCCCTGCAGGACAGTGTGCTACAGGATTCATCTGCAGCCCTGCAGGACAGTGTGCCACAGCATTCATCTGCAGCCCTGCAGGACAGTGTGCTACAGGATTCATCTGCAGCCCTGCAGGACAGTGTGCTACAGGATTCATCTGCAGCCCTGCAGGAGAGTGTGCTACAGCATTCATCTGCAGCCCTGCAGGACAGTGTGCTACTGGATTCATCTGCAGCCCTGCAGGACAGTGTGCTACAGGATTCATCAGCAGCCCTGCAGGACAGTGTGCTACAGGATTCATCAGCAGCCCTGCAGGACAGTGTGCTACAGGATTCATCTGCAGCCCTGCAGGACAGTGTGCTACTGGATTCATCTGCAGCGCTGCAGGACAGTGTGCTACAGGATTCATCTGCAGCCCTGCAGGACAGTGTGCTACAGGATTCATCTGCAGCCCTGCAGGGCAGTGTGCCACAGCATTCATCAGCAGCCCTGCAGGACAGTGTGCTACAGGATTCACCTGCAGCCCTTCAGGACAGTGTGCTACAGGATTCATCTGCAGCCCTGCAGGACAGTTTGCCACATGATTCATCTGCAGCCCTGCAGGACAGTGTGCTACAGGATTCATCTGCAGCCCTGCAGGACAGTGTGCTACAGGATTCATCTGCAGCCCTGCAGGACAGTGTCCTACAGGATTAATCTGCAGCCCTGCAGGACAGTGTGCTACAGGATACATCAGCAGCCCTGCAGGACAGTGTGCTACAGCATTCATCTGCAGCACTGCAGGACAGTGTGCTACAGGATTCACCTGCAGCCCTGCAGGACAGTGTGCTACAGGATTCACCAGCAGCCCTGCAGGACAGTGTGCACCAGGATTCATCTACAGCCTTGCAGGACAGTGTGCTACAGCATTCATCTGCAGCACTGCAGGACAGTCTGCTACAGGATTCATCTGAGCCCTGCAGGACAGTGTGCTACAGGATTCATCTGCAGCCCTGCAGGACAGTGTGCTACAGGATTCATCTGCAGCCCTGCAGGACAGTGTGCCACAGCATTCATCTGCAGCCCTGCAGGACAGTGTGCTACAGGATTCACCTGCAGCCCTGCAGGACAGTGTGCTACAGGATTCATCTGCAGCCCTGCAGGAGAGTGTGCTACAGCATTCATCTGCAGCCCTGCAGGACAGTCTGCTACAGGATTCATCTGAGCCCTGCAGGACAGTGTGCTACAGGATTCATCTGCAGCCCTGCAGGACAGTGTGCTACAGGATTCATCTGCAGCCCTGCAGGACAGTGTGCCACAGCATTCATCTGCAGCCCTGCAGGACAGTGTGCTACAGGATTCATCTGCAGCCCTGCAGGACAGTGTGCTACAGGATTCATCTGCAGCCCTGCAGGAGAGTGTGCTACAGCATTCATCTGCAGCCCTGCAGGACAGTGTGCTACAGGATTCATCAGCAGCCCTGCAGGACAGTGAGCTACAGGATTCATCTGCAGCCCTGAGGGACAGTGTGCTACAGGTTTCACCTGCAGCCCTGCAGGACAGTGTGCTACAGGATGGATCTGCATCCCTGCAGGACAGTGTGCTACAGGATTCATCTGCAGCCCTGCAGGTCAGTGTGCTACAGGATTCCTCAGCAGCCCTGCAGGACAGTGTGCTACAGGATTCATCTGCAGCCCTGCAGGACAGTGTGCTACAGTATTCATCTGTAGCCCTGCAGGACAGTGTCCTACAGGATTCATCTGCAGCCCTGCAGGACAGTGTGCTACAGCATTCATCTGCAGCACTGCAGGACAGTGTGCTACAGGATTCATCTGCAGCCCTGCAGGACAGTGTGCTACAGGATTCATCAGCAGCCCTGCAGGACAGTGTGCCACAGGATTCATCAGCAGCCCTGCAGGACAGTGTGCTACAGCATTCATCTGCAGCCCTGCAGGACAGTGTGCTACTGGATTCATCTGCAGCCCTGCAGGACAGTGTGCTACAGGATTCATCTGCAGCCCTGCAGGACAGTCTGCTACAGGATTCATCTGAGCCCTGCAGGACAGTGTGCTACAGGATTCATCTGCAGCCCTGCAGGACAGTGTGCTACAGGATTCATCTGCAGCCCTGCAGGACAGTGTGCTACATGATTCATCTGCAGCCCTGCAGGACAGTGTGCTACAGGATTCACCTGCAGCCCTGCAGGACAGTGTGCTACAGGGTTCACCTGCAGCCCTGCAGGACAGTGTATTACAGGATTCATCTTCAGCCCTTCAGGACAGTGTGCTACAGGATTCATCTGCAGCCCTGCAGGACAGTGTGCTACAGGATTCATCAGCAGCCCTGCAGGACAGTGTGCTACAGGATTCATCTGCAGCCCTGCAGGACAGTGTGCTACAGCATTCATCTGCAGCACTGCAGGACAGTGTGCTACAGGATTCATCTGCAGCCCTGAGGGACACTGTGCTACAGGATTCATCTGCAGCCCTGCAGGACAGTGTCCTACAGGATTCATCTGCAGCCCTGGGGGACAGTGTGCTACAGGATTCATCTGCAGCCCTGAGGGACAGTGTGCTACAGGATTCATCTGCAGCCCTGAGGGACAGTGTCCTACAGGATTCATCTGCAGCCCTGAGCGACAGTGTGCTACAGGATTCATCTGCAGCCCTGCAGGACAGTGTCCTACAGGATTCATCTGCAGCCCTGAGGGACAGTGTCCTACAGGATTCATCTGCAGCCCCGCAGGACAGTGTGCTACAGGATTCATCTGCAGCCCTGAGGGACAGTGTGCTACAGGATTCATCTGCAGCCCTGCAGGACAGTGTGCTACAGGATTCATCTGCAGCCCTGAGGGACAGTGTGCTACAGGATTCATCTGCAGCCCTGAGGGACAGTGTGCTACAGGATTCATCTTCAGCCCTGCAGGACAGTGTCCTAAAGGGTTCATCTGCAGCCCTGCAGGACAGTGTGCTACAGGATTCATCTGCAGCCCTGAGGGACAGTGTGCTACAGGATTCATCTGCAGCCCTGCAGGACAGTGTCCTACAGGATTCATCAGCAGCCCTGAGGGATAGTGTGCTACAGGATTCATCTGCAGCCCTGAGGGACAGTGTGCTACAGGATTCATCTGCAGCCCTGCAGGACAGTGTGCTGCAGGATTCATCTGCAGCCCTGAGGGACAGTGTGCTACAGGATTCATCTGCAGCCCTGCAGCACAGTGTGCTACAGGATTCATCTGCAGCCCTGCAGGACAGTTTGCTACAGGATTCATCAGCAGCCCTGCAGGACAGTGTGCTACAGGATTCATCTGCAGCACTGCAGGACAGTGTCCTACAGGATTCATCTGCAGCCCTGCAGGACAGTGTGCTACAGGATTAATCTGCACCCCTGAGGGACCGGGTTGCTACAGGATTCATCTGCAGTCCTGAGGGACAATGTGCTACATGATTCATCTGCAGCCCTGCAGGACAGTGTGCTACAGGATTCATCTGCAGCCCTGCAGGACAGTGTCCTACAGGATTCATCTGCAGCCCTGAGGGACAGTGTGCTACAGGATTCATCTGCAGCCCTGAGGGACAGTGTGCTACAGGATTCATCTGCAGCCCTGAGGGACAGTGTGCTACAGGATTCATCTGCAGCCCTGCAGGACAGTGTCCTACAGGATTCATCTGCAGCCCTGAGGGACAGTGTGCTACAGGATTCATCTGCAGCCCTGAGGGACAGTGTGCTACAGGATTCATCTGCAGCCCTGCAGGACAGTGTGCTACAGGATTCATCTGCAGCGCTGCAGGACAGTTTGCTACAGGATTCATCAGCAGCCCTGCAGGACAGTGTGCTACAGGATTCATCTGCAGCCCTGCAGGACAGCGTGCTACAGGATGCATCTACAGCCCTGCAGGACAGTGTGCTACAGGATTCATCTGCAGCACTGCAGGACAGTGTCCTACAGGATTCATCTGCAGTCCTGCAGGACAGTGTGCTACATAATTCATCTGCAGCCCTGAGGGACAGTGTGCTACAGGATTCATCTGCAGCCCTGAGGGACAGTGTGGCACAGGGTTCATCTGCAGCCCTGCAGGACAGTGTACTACAGGATTCATCTGCAGTCCTGCAGGACAGTGTGCTACAGGATTCATCAGCAGCCCTACAGGACAGTGTCCTACAGGATTCATCTGTAGCCCTGAGGGACAGTGTGCTACAGGATTCATCTGCAGCCCTGCAGGACAGTGTGCTACAGGATTCATCTTCAGCCCTGTAGGACAGTGTCCTACATGATTCATCTGCAGCCCTGCAGGACAGTGTGCTACAGGATTAATCTTCAGCCCTGCAGGACAGTGTGCTACAGGGTTCATCTGCAGCCCTGCAGGACAGTGTGCTACAGGATTCATCTGCAGCCCTGCAGGACAGTGTGCTACAGGATTCATCTGCAGCCCTGCAGGACAGTGTGCTACAGGATTCATCTGCAGACCTGAGGGACCGTGTGCTACTGGATTCATCTGCAGCCCTGCAGGACAGTGTGCTACAGGATTCATCTGCAGCCCTGCAGGACAGTGTCCTACAGGATTCATCTGCAGCCCTGCAGGACAGTGTGCTACAGGGTTCATCTGCAGCCCTGCAGGACAGTGTGCTACAGGATTCATCTGCAGCCCTGCAGGACAGTGTGCTACAGGATTCATCTTCAGCCCTGCAGGACAGTGTGCTACAGGGTTCATCTGCAGCCCTGCAGGACAGTGTGCTACAGGATTCATCTGCAGCCCTGCAGGACAGTGTGCTACAGGATTCATCTGCAGCCCTGCAGGACAGTGTGCTACAGGATTCATCTGCAGACCTGAGGGACAGTGTGCTACTGGATTCATCAGCAGCCCTGCAGGACAGTGTGCTTCAGGATTCATCTGCAGCCCTGCAGGACAGTGTCCTACAGGATTCATCAGCAGCCCTGCAGGACAGTGTGCTACAGGATTCATCTGCAGCCCTGCAGGACAGTGTGCTACAGGATTCATCTGCAGCTCTGCAGGACAGTGTCCTACAGGATTCATCTGAGCCCTGCAGGACAGTGTGCTACAGGATTCATCTGCAGCCCTGCAGGACAGTGTGCTACAGGGTTCATCTGCAGCCCTGCAGGACAGTGTGCTACAGGATTCATCTGCAGCCCTGCAGGACACTGTGCTACAGGATTCACCTGCAGCCCTGAGGGACAGTGTGCTACAGGATTCATCTTCAGCCCTGCAGGACAGTGTCCTAAAGGGTTCATCTGCAGCCCTGCAGGACAGTGTGCTACAGGATTCATCTGCAGCCCTGAGGGACAGTGTGCTACAGGATTCATCTGCAGCCCTGCAGGACAGTGTCCTACAGGATTCATCTGCAGCCCTGAGGGACAGTGTGCTACAGGATTCATCTGCAGCCCTGAGGGACAGTGTGCTACAGGATTCATCTGCAGCCCTGCAGGACAGTGTGCTACAGGATTCATCTGCAGCCCTGAGGGACAGTGTGCTACAGGATTCATCTGCAGCCCTGCAGCACAGTGTGCTACAGGATTCATCTGCAGCCCTGCAGGACAGTTTGCTACAGGATTCATCAGCAGCCCTGCAGGACAGTGTGCTACAGGATTCATCTGCAGCACTGCAGGACAGTGTCCTACAGGATTCATCTGCAGCCCTGCAGGACAGTGTGCTACAGGATTCATCTGCACCCCTGAGGGACAGTGTGCTACAGGATTCATCTGCAGTCCTGAGGGACAGTGTGCTACATGATTCATCTGCAGCCCTGCAGGACAGTGTGCTACAGGATTCATCTGCAGCCCTGCAGGACAGTGTCCTACAGAATTCATCTGCAGCCCTGAGGGACAGTGTGCTACAGGATTCATCTGCAGCCCTGAGGGACAGTGTGCTACAGGATTCATCTGCAGCCCTGAGGGACAGTGTGCTACAGGATTCATCTGCAGCCCTGCAGGACAGTGTCCTACAGGATTCATCTGCAGCCCTGAGGGACAGTGTGCTACAGGATTCATCTGCAGCCCTGAGGGACAGTGTGCTACAGGATTCATCTGCAGCCCTGCAGGACAGTGTGCTACAGGATTCATCTGCAGCGCTGCAGGACAGTTTGCTACAGGATTCATCAGCAGCCCTGCAGGACAGTGTGCTACAGGATTCATCTGCAGCCCTGCAGGACAGTGTGCTACAGGATGCATCTACAGCCCTGCAGGACAGTGTGCTACAGGATTCATCTGCAGCACTGCAGGACAGTGTCCTACAGGATTCATCTGCAGCCCTGCAGGACAGTGTGCTACAGAATTCATCTGCAGCCCTGAGGGACAGTGTGCTACAGGATTCATCTGCAGCCCTGAGGGACAGTGTGGCACAGGGTTCATCTGCATCCCTGCAGGACAGTGTGCTACATGATTCATTTGCAGTCCTGCAGGACAGTGTGCTACAGGATTCATCTGCAGCCCTGCAGGACAGTGTCCTACAGGATTCATCTGTAGCCCTGAGGGACAGTGTGCTACAGGATTCATCTGCAGCCCTGCAGGACAGTGTGCTACAGGATTCATCTTCAGCCCTGCAGGACAGTGTCCTACAGGATTCATCTGCAGCCCTGCAGGACAGTGTGCTACAGGATTCATCTTCAGCCCTGCTGGACAGTGTGCTACAGGGTTCATCTGCAGCCCTGCAGGACAGTGTGCTACAGGATTCATCTGCAGCCCTGCAGGACAGTGTGCTACAGGATTCATCTGCAGCCCTGCAGGACAGTGTGCTACAGGATTCATCTGCAGACCTGAGGGACAGTGTGCTACTGGATTCATCTGCAGCCCTGCAGGACAGTGTGCTACAGGATTCATCTGCAGCCCTGCAGGACAGTGTCCTACAGGATTCATCTGCAGCCCTGCAGGACAGTGTGCTACAGGGTTCATCTGCAGCCCTGCAGGACAGTGTGCTACAGGATTCATCTGCAGCCCTGCAGGACAGTGTGCTACAGGATTCATCTTCAGCCCTGCAGGACAGTGTGCTACGGGGTTCATCTGCAGCCCTGCAGGACAGTGTGCTACAGGATTCATCTGCAGCCCTGCAGGACAGTGTGCTACAGGGTTCATCTGCAGCCCTGCAGGACAGTGTGCTACAGGATTCATCTGCAGCCCTGCAGGACAGTGTGCTACAGGATTCATCTGCAGCCCTGCAGGACAGTGTGCTACAGGATTCATCTGCAGACCTGAGGGACCGTGTGCTACTGGATTCATCTGCAGCCCTGCAGGACAGTGTGCTACAGGATTCATCTGCAGCCCTGCAGGACAGTGTCCTACAGGATTCATCTGCAGCCCTGCAGGACAGTGTGCTACAGGGTTCATCTGCAGCCCTGCAGGACAGTGTGCTACAGGATTCATCTGCAGCCCTGCAGGACAGTGTGCTACAGGATTCATCTTCAGCCCTGCAGGACAGTGTGCTACAGGGTTCATCTGCAGCCCTGCAGGACAGTGTGCTACAGGATTCATCTGCAGCCCTGCAGGACAGTGTGCTACAGGATTCATCTGCAGCCCTGCAGGACAGTGTGCTACAGGATTCATCTGCAGACCTGAGGGACAGTGTGCTACTGGATTCATCAGCAGCCCTGCAGGACAGTGTGCTTCAGGATTCATCTGCAGCCCTGCAGGACAGTGTCCTACAGGATTCATCAGCAGCCCTGCAGGACAGTGTGCTACAGGATTCATCTGCAGCCCTGCAGGACAGTGTGCTACAGGATTCATCTGCAGCTCTGCAGGACAGTGTCCTACAGGATTCATCTGAGCCCTGCAGGACAGTGTGCTACAGGATTCATCTGCAGCCCTGCAGGACAGTGTGCTACAGGGTTCATCTGCAGCCCTGCAGGACAGTGTGCTACAGGATTCATCTGCAGCCCTGCAGGACACTGTGCTACAGGATTCACCTGCAGCCCTGAGGGACAGTGTGCTACAGGATTCATCTTCAGCCCTGCAGGACAGTGTCCTAAAGGGTTCATCTGCAGCCCTGCAGGACAGTGTGCTACAGGATTCATCTGCAGCCCTGAGGGACAGTGTGCTACAGGATTCATCTGCAGCCCTGCAGGACAGTGTCCTACAGGATTCATCTGCAGCCCTGAGGGACAGTGTGCTACAGGATTCATCTGCAGCCCTGAGGGACAGTGTGCTACAGGATTCATCTGCAGCCCTGCAGGACAGTGTGCTACAGGATTCATCTGCAGCCCTGAGGGACAGTGTGCTACAGGATTCATCTGCAGCCCTGCAGCACAGTGTGCTACAGGATTCATCTGCAGCCCTGCAGGACAGTTTGCTACAGGATTCATCAGCAGCCCTGCAGGACAGTGTGCTACCGGATTCATCTGCAGGACTGCAGGACAGTGTCCTACAGGATTCATCTGCAGCCCTGCAGGACAGTGTGCTACAGGATTCATCTGCACCCCTGAGGGACAGTGTGCTACAGGATTCATCTGCAGTCCTGAGGGACAGTGTGCTACATGATTCATCTGCAGCCCTGCAGGACAGTGTGCTACAGGATTCATCTGCAGCCCTGCAGGACAGTGTCCTACAGAATTCATCTGCAGCCCTGAGGGACAGTGTGCTACAGGATTCATCTGCAGCCCTGAGGGACAGTGTGCTACAGGATTCATCTGCAGCCCTGAGGGACAGTGTGCTACAGGATTCATCTGCAACCCTGCAGGACAGTGTCCTACAGGATTCATCTGCAGCCCTGAGGGACAGTGTGCTACAGGATTCATCTGCAGCCCTGAGGGACAGTGTGCTACAGGATTCATCTGCAGCCCTGCAGGACAGTGTGCTACAGGATTCATCTGCAGCGCTGCAGGACAGTTTGCTACAGGATTCATCAGCAGCCCTGCAGGACAGTGTGCTACAGGATTCATCTGCAGCCCTGCAGGACAGTGTGCTACAGGATGCATCTACAACCCTGCAGGACAGTGTGCTACAGGATTCATCTGCAGCACTGCAGGACAGTGTCCTACAGGATTCATCTGCAGCCCTGCAGGACAGTGTGCTACAGAATTCATCTGCAGCCCTGAGGGACGGTGTGCTACAGGATTCATCTGCAGCCCTGAGGGACAGTGTGGCACAGGGTTCATCTGCATCCCTGCAGGACAGTGTGCTACATGATTCATCTGCAGTCCTGCAGGACAGTGTGCTACAGGATTCATCTGCAGCCCTGCAGGACAGTGTCCTACAGGATTCATCTGTAGCCCTGAGGGACAGTGTGCTACAGGATTCATCTGCAGCCCTGCAGGACAGTGTGCTACAGGATTCATCTTCAGCCCTGCAGGACAGTGTCCTACAGGATTCATCTGCAGCCCTGCAGGACAGTGTGCTACAGGATTCATCTTCAGCCCTGCTGGACAGTGTGCTACAGGGTTCATCTGCAGCCCTGCAGGACAGTGTGCTACAGGATTCATCTGCAGCCCTGCAGGACAGTGTGCTACAGGATTCATCTGCAGCCCTGCAGGACAGTGTGCTACAGGATTCATCTGCAGACCTGAGAGACAGTGTGCTACTGGATTCATCTGCAGCCCTGCAGGACAGTGTGCTACAGGATTCATCTGCAGCCCTGCAGGACAGTGTCCTACAGGATTCATCTGCAGCCCTGCAGGACAGTGTGCTACAGGGTTCATCTGCAGCCCTGCAGGACAGTGTGCTACAGGATTCATCTGCAGCCCTGCAGGACAGTGTGCTACAGGATTCATCTTCAGCCCTGCAGGACAGTGTGCTACAGGGTTCATCTGCAGTCCTGCAGGACAGTGTGCTACAGGATTCATCTGCAGCCCTGCAGGACAGTGTGCTACAGGATTTATCTGCAGCCCTGCAGGACAGTGTGCTACAGGATTCATCTGCAGACCTGAGGGACAGTGTGCTACTGGATTCATCAGCAGCCCTGCAGGACAGTGTGCTACAGGATTCATCTGCAGCCCTGCAGGACAGTGTCCTACAGGATTCATCAGCAGCCCTGCAGGACAGTGTGCTACAGGATTCATCTGCAGCCCTGCAGGACAGTGTGCTACAGGATTCATCTGCAGCTCTGCAGGACAGTGTGCCACATGATTCATCTGCAGCTCTGCAGGACAGTGTCCTACAGGATTCATCAGCAGCCCTGCAGGACACTGTGCTACAGGATTCATCTGCAGCCCTGCAGGACAGTGTGCTACAGGGTTCATCTGCAGCCCTGCAGGACAGTGTGCTACAGGATTCATCTGCAGCCCTGCAGGACAGTGTGCTACAGGGTTCATCTGCAGCCCTGCAGGACAGTGTGCTACAGGATTCATCTGCAGCCCTGAGGGACAGTGTGCTACAGGATTCATCTGCAGCCCTGCAGGACAGTGTGCTACAGGATTCATCAGCAGCCCTGCAGGACAGTGTGCTACAGGATTCATCTTCAGCCCTGCAGGACAGTGTCCTACAGGATTCATCTGCAGCCCCACAGGACAGTGTGCTACAGGATTCATCTACAGCCCTGCAGGACAGTGTCCTACAGGATTCATCAGCAGCCCTGCAGGACAGTTTGCTACAGGATTCATCTGCAGCCCTGGAGGACAGTGTGCTACAGGATTCATCTGCAGCCCTGCAGGACAATGTGCTACAGGATTCATCTGCAGCACTGCAGGGCAGTGTGCTACAGGATTCATCTGCAGCACTGCAGGACAGTGTGCCACAGCATTCATCTGCAGCCCTGCAGGACAGTGTGCTACAGGGTTCATCTGCAGCACTGCAGGGCAGTGTGCTCCAGGATTCATCTGCAGCCCTGCAGGACAGTGTGCTACAGGATTCATGTGCAGCCCTGCATGACAGTGTGTTACAGGGTTCATCTGCAGCACTGCAGGGCAGTGTGCTACAGGATTCATCTGCAGCACTGCAGGACAGTGTGCCACAGCATTCATCTGCAGCCCTGCAGGACAGTGTGCTACAGGATTCACCTGCAGCCCTGCAGGACAGTGTGCTACAGGATTCATCAGCAGCCCTGCAGGACAGTGTGCTACAGGATTCATCTGCAGCCCTGCAGGACAGTGTGCTACAGGATTCATCAGCAGCCCTGCAGGACAGTGTGCTACAGGATTCATCTGCAGCCCTGCAGGACAGTGTGCTACAGGATTCATCTGCAGCCCTGCAGGACAGTGTGCTACAGGATTCATCTGCAGCCCTGCAGGACAGTCAGCTACAGGATTCATCAGCAGCCCTGCAGGACAGTGTGCTACAGGATTCATCTGCAGCCCTGCAGGACAGTGTGCTACAGGATTCATCTGCAGCCCTGCAGGACAGTGTGCTACAGGGTTCATCTGCAGCCCTGCAGGACAGTGTGCTACAGGATTCATCTGCAGCCCTGCAGGACAGTGTCCTACAGGATTCATCTGCAGCCCCCCAGGACAGTGTGCTACAGGATTCATCTACAGCCCTGCAGGACAGTGTCCTACAGGATTCATCAGCAGCCCTGCAGGACAGTTTGCTACAGGATTCATCTGCAGCCCTGGAGGACAGTGTGCTACAGGATTCATCTGCAGCCCTGCAGGACAATGTGCTACAGGATTCATCTGCAGCACTGCAGGGCAGTGTGCTACAGGATTCATCTGCAGCACTGCAGGACAGTGTGCCACAGCATTCATCTGCAGCCCTGCAGGACAGTGTGCTACAGGGTTCATCTGCAGCACTGCAGGGCAGTGTGCTCCAGGATTCATCTGCAGCCCTGCAGGACAGTGTGCTACAGGATTCACCTGCAGCCCTGCAGGACAGTGTGCTACAGGATTCATCAGCAGCCCTGCAGGACAGTGTGCTACAGGATTCATCTGCAGCCCTGCAGGACAGTGTGCTACAGGATTCATCTGCAGCCCTGCAGGACAGTGTGCTACAGGATTCATCTGCAGCCCTGCAGGACAGTCAGCTACAGGATTCATCAGCAGCCCTGCAGGACAGTGTGCTACAGGATTCATCTGCAGCCCTGCAGGACAGTGTGCTACAGGATTCATCTGCAGCCCTGCAGGACAGTGTGCTACAGGGTTCATCTGCAGCCCTGCAGGACAGTGTGCTACAGGATTCATCTGCAGCCCTGCAGGACAGTGTCCTACAGGATTAATCTGCAGCCCCACAGGACAGTGTGCTACAGGATTCATCTACAGCCCTGCAGGACAGTGTCCTACAGGATTCATCAGCAGCCCTGCAGGACAGTTTGCTACAGGATTCATCTGCAGCCCTGGAGGACAGTGTGCTACAGGATTCATCTGCAGCCCTGCAGGACAATGTGCTACAGGATTCATCTGCAGCACTGCAGGGCAGTGTGCTACAGGATTCATCTGCAGCACTGCAGGACAGTGTGCCACAGCATTCATCTGCAGCCCTGCAGGACAGTGTGCTACAGGGTTCATCTGCAGCACTGCAGGGCAGTGTGCTCCAGGATTCATCTGCAGCCCTGCAGGACAGTGTGCTACAGGATTCATCTGCAGCCCTGCATGACAGTGTGCTACAGGGTTCATCCGCAGCACTGCAGGGCAGTGTGCTACAGGATTCATCTGCAGCACTGCAGGACAGTGTGCCACAGCATTCATCTGCAGCCCTGCAGGACAGTGTGCTACAGGATTCACCTGCAGCCCTGCAGGACAGTGTGCTACAGGATTCATCAGCAGCCCTGCAGGACAGTGTGCTACAGGATTCATCTGCAGCCCTGCAGGACAGTGTGCTACAGCAATCATCTGCAGCCCTTCAGGACAGTGTGCTACAGGATTCATCAGCAGCCCTGCAGGACAGTCTGCTACAGGATTCATCTGAGCCCTGCAGGACAGTGTGCTACAGGATTCGTCTGCAGCCCTGCAGGACAGTGTCCTACAGGATTCATCAGCAGCCCTGCAGGACAGTCTGCTACAGGATTCATCTTCAGCCCTGCAGGACAGTGTGCTACAGGGTTCATCTGCAGACCTGAGGGACAGTGTGCTACAGGATTCATCTGCAGCCCTGCAGGACAGTGTGCTACAGGATTCATCTGCAGCCCTGCAGGACAGTGTGCTACAGGATTCATCTGCAGCCCTGCAGGACAGTGTGCTACAGGATTCATCTGCAGCCCTGCAGGACAGTGTGCTACAGGATTCATCTGCAGACCTGAGGGACAGTGTGCTACTGGATTCATCAGCAGCCCTGCAGGACAGTGTGCTTCAGGATTCATCTGCAGCCCTGCAGGACAGTGTCCTACAGGATTCATCAGCAGCCCTGCAGGACAGTGTGCTACAGGATTCATCTGCAGCCCTGCAGGACAGTGTGCTACAGGATTCATCTGCAGCTCTGCAGGACAGTGTCCTACAGGATTCATCTGAGCCCTGCAGGACAGTGTGCTACAGGATTCATCTGCAGCCCTGCAGGACAGTGTGCTACAGGGTTCATCTGCAGCCCTGCAGGACAGTGTGCTACAGGATTCATCTGCAGCCCTGCAGGACACTGTGCTACAGGATTCACCTGCAGCCCTGAGGGACAGTGTGCTACAGGATTCATCTTCAGCCCTGCAGGACAGTGTCCTAAAGGGTTCATCTGCAGCCCTGCAGGACAGTGTGCTACAGGATTCATCTGCAGCCCTGAGGGACAGTGTGCTACAGGATTCATCTGCAGCCCTGCAGGACAGTGTCCTACAGGATTCATCTGCAGCCCTGAGGGACAGTGTGCTACAGGATTCATCTGCAGCCCTGAGGGACAGTGTGCTACAGGATTCATCTGCAGCCCTGCAGGACAGTGTGCTACAGGATTCATCTGCAGCCCTGAGGGACAGTGTGCTACAGGATTCATCTGCAGCCCTGCAGCACAGTGTGCTACAGGATTCATCTGCAGCCCTGCAGGACAGTTTGCTACAGGATTCATCAGCAGCCCTGCAGGACAGTGTGCTACAGGATTCATCTGCAGCACTGCAGGACAGTGTCCTACAGGATTCATCTGCAGCCCTGCAGGACAGTGTGCTACAGGATTCATCTGCACCCCTGAGGGACAGTGTGCTACAGGATTCATCTGCAGTCCTGAGGGACAGTGTGCTACATGATTCATCTGCAGCCCTGCAGGACAGTGTGCTACAGGATTCATCTGCAGCCCTGCAGGACAGTGTCCTACAGAATTCATCTGCAGCCCTGAGGGACAGTGTGCTACAGGATTCATCTGCAGCCCTGAGGGACAGTGTGCTACAGGATTCATCTGCAGCCCTGAGGGACAGTGTGCTACAGGATTCATCTGCAGCCCTGCAGGACAGTGTCCTACAGGATTCATCTGCAGCCCTGAGGGACAGTGTGCTACAGGATTCATCTGCAGCCCTGAGGGACAGTGTGCTACAGGATTCATCTGCAGCCCTGCAGGACAGTGTGCTACAGGATTCATCTGCAGCGCTGCAGGACAGTTTGCTACAGGATTCATCAGCAGCCCTGCAGGACAGTGTGCTACAGGATTCATCTGCAGCCCTGCAGGACAGTGTGCTACAGGATGCATCTACAGCCCTGCAGGACAGTGTGCTACAGGATTCATCTGCAGCACTGCAGGACAGTGTCCTACAGGATTCATCTGCAGCCCTGCAGGACAGTGTGCTACAGAATTCATCTGCAGCCCTGAGGGACAGTGTGCTACAGGATTCATCTGCAGCCCTGAGGGACAGTGTGGCACAGGGTTCATCTGCATCCCTGCAGGACAGTGTGCTACATGATTCATTTGCAGTCCTGCAGGACAGTGTGCTACAGGATTCATCTGCAGCCCTGCAGGACAGTGTCCTACAGGATTCATCTGTAGCCCTGAGGGACAGTGTGCTACAGGATTCATCTGCAGCCCTGCAGGACAGTGTGCTACAGGATTCATCTTCAGCCCTGCAGGACAGTGTCCTACAGGATTCATCTGCAGCCCTGCAGGACAGTGTGCTACAGGATTCATCTTCAGCCCTGCTGGACAGTGTGCTACAGGGTTCATCTGCAGCCCTGCAGGACAGTGTGCTACAGGATTCATCTGCAGCCCTGCAGGACAGTGTGCTACAGGATTCATCTGCAGCCCTGCAGGACAGTGTGCTACAGGATTCATCTGCAGACCTGAGGGACAGTGTGCTACTGGATTCATCTGCAGCCCTGCAGGACAGTGTGCTACAGGATTCATCTGCAGCCCTGCAGGACAGTGTCCTACAGGATTCATCTGCAGCCCTGCAGGACAGTGTGCTACAGGGTTCATCTGCAGCCCTGCAGGACAGTGTGCTACAGGATTCATCTGCAGCCCTGCAGGACAGTGTGCTACAGGATTCATCTTCAGCCCTGCAGGACAGTGTGCTACAGGGTTCATCTGCAGCCCTGCAGGACAGTGTGCTACAGGATTCATCTGCAGCCCTGCAGGACAGTGTGCTACAGGGTTCATCTGCAGCCCTGCAGGACAGTGTGCTACAGGATTCATCTGCAGCCCTGCAGGACAGTGTGCTACAGGATTCATCTGCAGCCCTGCAGGACAGTGTGCTACAGGATTCATCTGCAGACCTGAGGGACCGTGTGCTACTGGATTCATCTGCAGCCCTGCAGGACAGTGTGCTACAGGATTCATCTGCAGCCCTGCAGGACAGTGTCCTACAGGATTCATCTGCAGCCCTGCAGGACAGTGTGCTACAGGGTTCATCTGCAGCCCTGCAGGACAGTGTGCTACAGGATTCATCTGCAGCCCTGCAGGACAGTGTGCTACAGGATTCATCTTCAGCCCTGCAGGACAGTGTGCTACAGGGTTCATCTGCAGCCCTGCAGGACAGTGTGCTACAGGATTCATCTGCAGCCCTGCAGGACAGTGTGCTACAGGATTCATCTGCAGCCCTGCAGGACAGTGTGCTACAGGATTCATCTGCAGACCTGAGGGACAGTGTGCTACTGGATTCATCAGCAGCCCTGCAGGACAGTGTGCTTCAGGATTCATCTGCAGCCCTGCAGGACAGTGTCCTACAGGATTCATCAGCAGCCCTGCAGGACAGTGTGCTACAGGATTCATCTGCAGCCCTGCAGGACAGTGTGCTACAGGATTCATCTGCAGCTCTGCAGGACAGTGTCCTACAGGATTCATCTGAGCCCTGCAGGACAGTGTGCTACAGGATTCATCTGCAGCCCTGCAGGACAGTGTGCTACAGGGTTCATCTGCAGCCCTGCAGGACAGTGTGCTACAGGATTCATCTGCAGCCCTGCAGGACACTGTGCTACAGGATTCACCTGCAGCCCTGAGGGACAGTGTGCTACAGGATTCATCTTCAGCCCTGCAGGACAGTGTCCTAAAGGGTTCATCTGCAGCCCTGCAGGACAGTGTGCTACAGGATTCATCTGCAGCCCTGAGGGACAGTGTGCTACAGGATTCATCTGCAGCCCTGCAGGACAGTGTCCTACAGGATTCATCTGCAGCCCTGAGGGACAGTGTGCTACAGGATTCATCTGCAGCCCTGAGGGACAGTGTGCTACAGGATTCATCTGCAGCCCTGCAGGACAGTGTGCTACAGGATTCATCTGCAGCCCTGAGGGACAGTGTGCTACAGGATTCATCTGCAGCCCTGCAGCACAGTGTGCTACAGGATTCATCTGCAGCCCTGCAGGACAGTTTGCTACAGGATTCATCAGCAGCCCTGCAGGACAGTGTGCTACCGGATTCATCTGCAGGACTGCAGGACAGTGTCCTACAGGATTCATCTGCAGCCCTGCAGGACAGTGTGCTACAGGATTCATCTGCACCCCTGAGGGACAGTGTGCTACAGGATTCATCTGCAGTCCTGAGGGACAGTGTGCTACATGATTCATCTGCAGCCCTGCAGGACAGTGTGCTACAGGATTCATCTGCAGCCCTGCAGGACAGTGTCCTACAGAATTCATCTGCAGCCCTGAGGGACAGTGTGCTACAGGATTCATCTGCAGCCCTGAGGGACAGTGTGCTACAGGATTCATCTGCAGCCCTGAGGGACAGTGTGCTACAGGATTCATCTGCAACCCTGCAGGACAGTGTCCTACAGGATTCATCTGCAGCCCTGAGGGACAGTGTGCTACAGGATTCATCTGCAGCCCTGAGGGACAGTGTGCTACAGGATTCATCTGCAGCCCTGCAGGACAGTGTGCTACAGGATTCATCTGCAGCGCTGCAGGACAGTTTGCTACAGGATTCATCAGCAGCCCTGCAGGACAGTGTGCTACAGGATTCATCTGCAGCCCTGCAGGACAATGTGCTACAGGATGCATCTACAACCCTGCAGGACAGTGTGCTACAGGATTCATCTGCAGCACTGCAGGACAGTGTCCTACAGGATTCATCTGCAGCCCTGCAGGACAGTGTGCTACAGAATTCATCTGCAGCCCTGAGGGACGGTGTGCTACAGGATTCATCTGCAGCCCTGAGGGACAGTGTGGCACAGGGTTCATCTGCATCCCTGCAGGACAGTGTGCTACATGATTCATCTGCAGTCCTGCAGGACAGTGTGCTACAGGATTCATCTGCAGCCCTGCAGGACAGTGTCCTACAGGATTCATCTGTAGCCCTGAGGGACAGTGTGCTACAGGATTCATCTGCAGCCCTGCAGGACAGTGTGCTACAGGATTCATCTTCAGCCCTGCAGGACAGTGTCCTACAGGATTCATCTGCAGCCCTGCAGGACAGTGTGCTACAGGATTCATCTTCAGCCCTGCTGGACAGTGTGCTACAGGGTTCATCTGCAGCCCTGCAGGACAGTGTGCTACAGGATTCATCTGCAGCCCTGCAGGACAGTGTGCTACAGGATTCATCTGCAGCCCTGCAGGACAGTGTGCTACAGGATTCATCTGCAGACCTGAGAGACAGTGTGCTACTGGATTCATCTGCAGCCCTGCAGGACAGTGTGCTACAGGATTCATCTGCAGCCCTGCAGGACAGTGTCCTACAGGATTCATCTGCAGCCCTGCAGGACAGTGTGCTACAGGGTTCATCTGCAGCCCTGCAGGACAGTGTGCTACAGGATTCATCTGCAGCCCTGCAGGACAGTGTGCTACAGGATTCATCTTCAGCCCTGCAGGACAGTGTGCTACAGGGTTCATCTGCAGTCCTGCAGGACAGTGTGCTACAGGATTCATCTGCAGCCCTGCAGGACAGTGTGCTACAGGATTTATCTGCAGCCCTGCAGGACAGTGTGCTACAGGATTCATCTGCAGACCTGAGGGACAGTGTGCTACTGGATTCATCAGCAGCCCTGCAGGACAGTGTGCTACAGGATTCATCTGCAGCCCTGCAGGACAGTGTCCTACAGGATTCATCAGCAGCCCTGCAGGACAGTGTGCTACAGGATTCATCTGCAGCCCTGCAGGACAGTGTGCTACAGGATTCATCTGCAGCTCTGCAGGACAGTGTGCCACATGATTCATCTGCAGCTCTGCAGGACAGTGTCCTACAGGATTCATCAGCAGCCCTGCAGGACACTGTGCTACAGGATTCATCTGCAGCCCTGCAGGACAGTGTGCTACAGGGTTCATCTGCAGCCCTGCAGGACAGTGTGCTACAGGATTCATCTGCAGCCCTGCAGGACAGTGTGCTACAGGGTTCATCTGCAGCCCTGCAGGACAGTGTGCTACAGGATTCATCTGCAGCCCTGAGGGACAGTGTGCTACAGGATTCATCTGCAGCCCTGCAGGACAGTGTGCTACAGGATTCATCAGCAGCCCTGCAGGACAGTGTGCTACAGGATTCATCTTCAGCCCTGCAGGACAGTGTCCTACAGGATTCATCTGCAGCCCCACAGGACAGTGTGCTACAGGATTCATCTACAGCCCTGCAGGACAGTGTCCTACAGGATTCATCAGCAGCCCTGCAGGACAGTTTGCTACAGGATTCATCTGCAGCCCTGGAGGACAGTGTGCTACAGGATTCATCTGCAGCCCTGCAGGACAATGTGCTACAGGATTCATCTGCAGCACTGCAGGGCAGTGTGCTACAGGATTCATCTGCAGCACTGCAGGACAGTGTGCCACAGCATTCATCTGCAGCCCTGCAGGACAGTGTGCTACAGGGTTCATCTGCAGCACTGCAGGGCAGTGTGCTCCAGGATTCATCTGCAGCCCTGCAGGACAGTGTGCTACAGGATTCATGTGCAGCCCTGCATGACAGTGTGCTACAGGGTTCATCTGCAGCACTGCAGGGCAGTGTGCTACAGGATTCATCTGCAGCACTGCAGGACAGTGTGCCACAGCATTCATCTGCAGCCCTGCAGGACAGTGTGCTACAGGATTCACCTGCAGCCCTGCAGGACAGTGTGCTACAGGATTCATCAGCAGCCCTGCAGGACAGTGTGCTACAGGATTCATCTGCAGCCCTGCAGGACAGTGTGCTACAGGATTCATCAGCAGCCCTGCAGGACAGTGTGCTACAGGATTCATCTGCAGCCCTGCAGGACAGTGTGCTACAGGATTCATCTGCAGCCCTGCAGGACAGTGTGCTACAGGATTCATCTGCAGCCCTGCAGGACAGTCAGCTACAGGATTCATCAGCAGCCCTGCAGGACAGTGTGCTACAGGATTCATCTGCAGCCCTGCAGGACAGTGTGCTACAGGATTCATCTGCAGCCCTGCAGGACAGTGTGCTACAGGGTTCATCTGCAGCCCTGCAGGACAGTGTGCTACAGGATTCATCTGCAGCCCTGCAGGACAGTGTCCTACAGGATTCATCTGCAGCCCCACAGGACAGTGTGCTACAGGATTCATCTACAGCCCTGCAGGACAGTGTCCTACAGGATTCATCAGCAGCCCTGCAGGACAGTTTGCTACAGGATTCATCTGCAGCCCTGGAGGACAGTGTGCTACAGGATTCATCTGCAGCCCTGCAGGACAATGTGCTACAGGATTCATCTGCAGCACTGCAGGGCAGTGTGCTACAGGATTCATCTGCAGCACTGCAGGACAGTGTGCCACAGCATTCATCTGCAGCCCTGCAGGACAGTGTGCTACAGGGTTCATCTGCAGCACTGCAGGGCAGTGTGCTCCAGGATTCATCTGCAGCCCTGCAGGACAGTGTGCTACAGGATTCACCTGCAGCCCTGCAGGACAGTGTGCTACAGGATTCATCAGCAGCCCTGCAGGACAGTGTGCTACAGGATTCATCTGCAGCCCTGCAGGACAGTGTGCTACAGGATTCATCTGCAGCCCTGCAGGACAGTGTGCTACAGGATTCATCTGCAGCCCTGCAGGACAGTCAGCTACAGGATTCATCAGCAGCCCTGCAGGACAGTGTGCTACAGGATTCATCTGCAGCCCTGCAGGACAGTGTGCTACAGGATTCATCTGCAGCCCTGCAGGACAGTGTGCTACAGGGTTCATCTGCAGCCCTGCAGGACAGTGTGCTACAGGATTCATCTGCAGCCCTGCAGGACAGTGTCCTACAGGATTAATCTGCAGCCCCACAGGACAGTGTGCTACAGGATTCATCTACAGCCCTGCAGGACAGTGTCCTACAGGATTCATCAGCAGCCCTGCAGGACAGTTTGCTACAGGATTCATCTGCAGCCCTGGAGGACAGTGTGCTACAGGATTCATCTGCAGCCCTGCAGGACAATGTGCTACAGGATTCATCTGCAGCACTGCAGGGCAGTGTGCTACAGGATTCATCTGCAGCACTGCAGGACAGTGTGCCACAGCATTCATCTGCAGCCCTGCAGGACAGTGTGCTACAGGGTTCATCTGCAGCACTGCAGGGCAGTGTGCTCCAGGATTCATCTGCAGCCCTGCAGGACAGTGTGCTACAGGATTCATCTGCAGCCCTGCATGACAGTGTGCTACAGGGTTCATCCGCAGCACTGCAGGGCAGTGTGCTACAGGATTCATCTGCAGCACTGCAGGACAGTGTGCCACAGCATTCATCTGCAGCCCTGCAGGACAGTGTGCTACAGGATTCACCTGCAGCCCTGCAGGACAGTGTGCTACAGGATTCATCAGCAGCCCTGCAGGACAGTGTGCTACAGGATTCATCTGCAGCCCTGCAGGACAGTGTGCTACAGCAATCATCTGCAGCCCTTCAGGACAGTGTGCTACAGGATTCATCAGCAGCCCTGCAGGACAGTCTGCTACAGGATTCATCTGAGCCCTGCAGGACAGTGTGCTACAGGATTCGTCTGCAGCCCTGCAGGACAGTGTCCTACAGGATTCATCAGCAGCCCTGCAGGACAGTCTGCTACAGGATTCATCTGCAGCCCTGCAGGACAGTGTGCTACAGGATTCATCTGCAGCCCTGCAGGACAGTGTGCTACAGGGTTCATCTGCAGCCCTGCAGGACAGTGTGCTACAGGATTCATCTGCAGCCCTGCAGGACAGTGTGCTACAGGATTCATCTGCAGCCCTGCAGGACAGTGTGCTACAGGATTCATCAGCAGCCCTGCAGGACAGTGTGCTACAGGGTTCATCTGCAGCCCTGCAGGACAGTGTGCTACAGGATTCATCTGCAGCCCTTCAGGACAGTGTGCTACAGGATTCATCTGCAGCCCTGCAGGACAGTGTGCTACAGAATTCATCAGCAGCCCTGAGGGACAGTGTGCTACAGGATTCACCTGCAGCCCTGCAGGACAGTGTCCTACAGGATTCATCTGCAGCCCTGCAGGACAGTGTGCTACAGGATTCATCTGCAGCCCTGCAGGACAGTGTCCTACAGGGTTCATCTGCAGGCTTTCATAAGTAGGCTGTAAGATTCAAAACCTCAGATTCTACAAACAAAGACGCGACATTTCTTTGGAGTTGTCTGTATTGTTTCCCCTCGTCACATGACACCAACATTTTTGATTCCATTTTGATCGAAAGAGGATTTGTTGTCAGTGTAGCTTGTGTAAATCCAAACAGTGTCATGCGAAGTAATGAAGAATCCTCCCATCCTGTCTGGAATGGATCTCAACAAGGAGGGTTGAGGTTTGATTCCAGGTGTTCACAAAAGGTCCTTTGGTTCCCCCAATCCATCGAGAGTCAGGGATATCACCACGGCCGGTTGAGGTCCCTAAATCAGGGCCGGCCTTAGGCATGTGCAAGCTGTGCACCTGCACAGGGCCACTAAACCCCAGGGGCCGCCACGCCAATATATATCCTTAATATAATAATCCTCTGAGGATGGAGACATATTTTTGTGGCCGCCCCTGGCAGGGATTTGGCGGCCTCCGCCTCTGTTCCACTTCCAAACACCCTGACCCCCCCTCTTCACTGGCCTCCGCGCCTGCGTTCCTCCTGGTTTCTGATTGGGTTCTTTTTTCCCTACCCACCGCTGACCCGCTGGTACAGGCGTATATAACATTGCAAGCAAAATGAAGAGAATTCGAGTACACAAATCTGGTTATTCTAAACAAAAGAAAAAGGCGGCTGAGCAGGCTTTTGTAGCGTCAAAAGGAAGGAGCAATCCTGAACTTTATCACCCGAGGGAAACCTAAAGATGGAGAATCCTCCGGCCAGAGTACTGCTGATGCACGAGGTAAAACAGGAGCTGACGACCATAAACAAGAGCAAAAGATGATGATATCCATGAGCAGAATGGTACTCGTGGTGGCCCCTGGCAGGGATGTTTCCAGGCAAAGAGGCTGTCGTGTCCTTGTAGATGGACCGCCGATACACCACACATGGGACTCAGGTGAGTGTACATGATATTCTTTATTATGTTTGCAGCAGCATGCCTCGGCACATCCGTCCCCTTGCTCAGTCCTCCTTGTGTGTCCGTCCCCTTCCTGTCCCCTAACAGGATGTGGTGTCCGGTGACCTGGTCACCTCCCTCATTACCCACAGGGTCCTAGTGTCCCCTCCTGTCCAGTCGCCCAGTCGCCCATCTGTCAGGTCACTACACCTCCCCCCTTGTCGCAAACAAATCTTTGTTACATACAGACAAATCTTTGGTACATTTCAACTGGACGTTGTCACCCCCTTTTATGTTGACAGTATTTGCTGATGACGCTGGAGCGGTATAGAGAGAGAGAGAGAGAGAGAGAGAGAGAGAGAGATAGACATTGATATACGGAAAAAGTGTGTCCACAGGTCTCCGTTTCTTTGTATCTCCTTGTTGGAAATGGGATCCCCGGCTGGCCAGGGCTTTCGCCAAAGTCAGTCAGAGACCACCACCCCCAAGTCAGGGCAAGGGAGTTACACGCCAAGATAACCCCTACTCACCCTCTAGGTAACGTGGCGCGAGCAGCAAGGCTAAACTTGGAGGCGATGTAGGCTAAGTATTTGCGCACGCACCCCAGCAACAACAACCAAAGGCCCACCACAAAGGAAACTCCACACAAGGTTTATATAAAAATAGCCTTTGTATTACACCAAAACACATTAGATAAAACACACTCTTTACAATGTGCCAGAGGCACGGGCAGAATTTACAAGGGATTATTTACAAGACAGGGCCACCTGGACCACTGTCAGGAATCAGCACGTTTAGAAGTAACAATACAATACTTGTAGGCCTAGAACTTAGAACATAGCCTATCAAACAGTACCTTCCGTCCTGGTTGCACGGGATAATGCGAGTGACCTCCTTAGTAAGCTTGAGCGGGCGACCCAGCGAAGCGGCGCGGCTCAGGGGAGAGCGGCGCTGCTCGAGGCTTGGACGGGCTGCCGGCACGGTACAAGCGTTTCTCTGGGGCGACCAATGTGTGCGGCTCAGAAGGGGAGGGGGAGGCAGGATGCGGGCGACCCAGCGAAGCGGCGCGGCTCAGGGGAGAGCGGCGCTGCTCGAGGCTTGGACGGGCTGCCGGCACGAGCTGCCGAGGGGAACGAGCGAGGCACACTTCAGCGAGGCCCCAGGGGCCCAGGGAGATCAGACAAGTCCCATCAATTTGGCAGGGAAGGCACCATAGAGTCCACTGGTCCTGGGACTCTGGTCAGGGGGCAAGCTTAGTATCAAGCCCTTGGGATCACTTATAACAGAAGATCACTGTAACACAAAATAGGACATAAAGCACAAAACCAGTACCCACTGGTAACTGGTAAGTCCCCCCTACGCAATCCTAACCACCCTAGGAACAGGTCACGCAGGGAACCAGGACCTTACTAGCACCACCTGCACTAGCAAGAACAACCACCTCAGTATCACAATACACATAGGGGCATAGACCTGGGGACAAAACACATGATGCAGAACCTACATTCAGCGGTGTAAGGAACACATGACGCATCAACACACGTTCAGCGGTGTAAGGAACAGGGCACATAATGTATCAACAACACATTCAGAGGTGCAGAACACAGGGTGCGCAAAACATACTACACATTGTACATTTCCTAACACCCAAAAGCAATAGGACATAGATCATAACAGCATCTAAACCTTTAGCGTAGAACTCACAAAGTCCAGGTTGCGCCACTGCGCCAAGACCTAAACGTAGCAGCTGCCCACAAAGTGCTGGGCAGCTGAGGGACAGAACAGGGGGCCTAAACGCTGCAGCTGGCACTAAATGCTGCGCAGCTGGGGAAAGGCCAGGGATGAAGGAGTGCGCCTCACTCCTAAAGTCCACAGTGTATGTCCCTAGGGAAAGAAATACCTACACGGTGCAGCTGCCCACTACTTGCTGGGCAGCTGGGATCAGAACACGCCAGGGGCTCTCACTAGCCCCTCAGGAACACTGCGCCACACTGAGCCATCTGGCTCTCGAAATACTGGGCACCTTAGAGCCTCTCTGGGCTTGTAAATAGGGCGGGGCTTTTGCTGGAGTCCCCCCTCTGGGGACTCGAGATGGCCATCTGGGCAGTGGGGTCCCCCACAGGGGACCTAGGAACACCTGGAGAGCCACTCGGGGCTCGACGAACCATGAGGCCGGGTTGGAGCCTCTCAGGGCTCAAGAGCAGCAAGTGGGCCAATGTGGGAGCCTCGCTGGACTCAACAAACGACTGGCCTCTTAGAGCCTCTCTGGGCTCTTAACACAATTTTGCGGGCATAGTTGGAGTCCCCCCTCGGGGGACTCGACATCACTTGAGGCCTCACGGGCCTCACAACACCAGGGTCTCGCTCTGGAGGGGAGAGGCGGGCACCGGACACATGCCCCGACGCCCCCTCCCTTCCGCACACACTCACCGGGTCTCTGGCAGCAGTCTGCCGGGGCTCTCCCTCGCTCACGGGGGCCTCGGCGGACATCCTCTGGTAGCGAGCAGGGCTCTCCCTCACCTCATGGGAGCCCCGCCCGCTCGCTCTCTCATCTTCACCCGGTCCCCCATCTCGGGACCGGGGCACAAGGGGGAGCTGCAAGGCTCCGGGTCAAACTCCTCATCCTGGTGGCGCTGGCCAATCGCAGCGCGGCGGCGGGCGGGACTTCCTCCGGCAAACCGGAAGTCCCGCCCCGCGCCAGGCACAGTAGTGCCTGGCTTCCTGTTTTGTGGCGCTCGGGCCGCGGCGGTGAATCTCGGGGGCATTAAAGAGGGGTGGCACCCTCCAGAGATTAAATAAACAGCAATCAAGCGAAGTAGGCACTCGCTGGGGCCCAGGGGCCCTTCTCAGAACGGGGAAAATGTCGGGTGGGCACCGGCTTGAATAAACAGCGCTCCCAAGCGCTGTGGGCATGAATACAGCGCCTCCAGCACTATATGCAGGATACAGCGCTCCCAAGCGCTAGGAAGGAAAATATAGCGCTCCCAGCGCTATGAAGGCACAAACAGCCACAAAGTCCTTCAGGAGGTGGTCATCAGAAGTCCAGGGGCTGGGCAGGGCTCAGGGAGGCAAGCCATCCCTGAGCCCAAGCAGCAGCACGCCCCTGGCAAGATTCAAGCAGCAAACAAGAACATTTTCATGGGGTCACAGCCCCTCTTTTATACACCTTTCTCTTTGTCTTTAGGTGCAGGGTGGGGGCAGAACCAGTCGCAGCTGGTCTGGGAGTACTGTTGATGGCCCAACCACCCATTCTATTCACAGGCAGGGCTAGGGTCATCAGTCACACCACAGGGGGGCGGAGCCAGCATTGTGTGGGGAAAACCCAGCCCATCCAGGACACAGGTACACTCCTCCCACACATCACTCATGCTAATCTCCCACTCACCACCGGGGCAGACCCACACAGACTTCCTGGAGCCTGGCATCCCAGCCAGCTCCAGCCAATCACACGCCAGCACCCTCACAGCACACGTACAGCCATGTCTAGAAATGGCGCTTCCCTACTAGACACATACATGCGGCATACACCATCTCGCAGCATTCACTCCCCCGAGTTCACACATACCAAACTTGACCATGCACACCTCACGCACCAGGAACTACCAGGGACACAGACATTCCCCATGCATTCCTATGGGAGGGCAGGCCAATCTCACACACGCACTCAGGGAGAGCACGCACTTTACACTGCGCCACAGTGTCAAAGTGCGCAAAGGACAGAAATCACTATAATTTAAGGCAAACAGTTCAGGGGTGAACCTGCCACAAGGCCCAAGTCCAACACAACCCCCTTCCAGCCAAAACGCAGGGGAGACCAATCACCACCGTGATGGACTTCCCTGCTTGGGGCGATAGAACACGGACGCGGGCCCGCACTGCAGGGACACCCTCCGGTTCTACGCCAAGTTAATCCATAAGACAAGCACATCCTTAAAAAAAACACAGGCCCAACTAGGCTACCCCACTGGTACTCCTTAGCTGTCCACGGCTAGGACCAGGCCCTAGGCCACCTAGATACCACTGGTCCTTGCCAATACACAGAGTGGGGGGTAGTAACTAAGCATGGGCGGATTTTGCGGATCCACGATTCACGGATTTGCGGATTCACGGATCGTGGATCCGCAAAATCCGCGGATTTAGCGGATTTGCGGATTTGGGGCGGGGCTTCCTCGAGTGTGTGGGCGGGGCCAAACGGACGGGGCTTCCATGCGAGCGCACATGCCTCTTGTGTATATTAAAGGTCAGAGATCGATCAGAGCAGCAGATTAAGAGACAGAAGCCCCCTGGTCACAGGAACAGCACGGGGTTGCGCTCGTGAAAGTCAAAGATGCAAATGCATCTGGCCAGCATCACAGCGGATTTTCGATGGTATATTTGTGAAGAAGGCACATCTGCCCAGCCTCCCAACGCTCACAATTTTTTTTGGGCTGATGAATGAGTCACTGCATTTGCACTTCAACTAGTTCCAGCGACCAAGTGTGTGTTACTATGCAATCGCGCCGAAGTGCGCAGGGGTCCCTGGAGTGAAATGGCCATCATAGTGGGTAAATGGCGGGAAGACGGTGCACACCTCGAGTGTGTGGGCGGGGCCAAACGGACGGGGGCGCTCACGATTATTTTTGGGCTGATCAATGAGTCACTGAATTTAAGCTTCAACTAGGGCACAAGCGTTATTGATATCTGCAAGTGTTTCCTTTTGAGGTTTTTTTTTTTGTGCCAGGACCGTCGTGCCAGAATGAACCCTGCCCTTCATATTTATTCAAGAAGAAGACACCATGTAAATACTTTACGATGGCGCCGGCAAGCTGCCAGCGCCATCCTGCAAAAGTTACTTAATTAGCTTCAACAGGAAGCTCCAACTGATAAAAGCTGTTAGAGCTTCCTGTCAAAGCTAATTAAGTAACCATTTGAGGATGGCGCTGGCAGCTTGCCGGCGCCATCGTAAATTATTTACATGGGGCTTGAACTTTTGACCGCAAAATCCGCTCCGATCGCGGATTGCGGATTCTCGGTAAATCCGCGAGAGTTCGCGGATCGCGGATTTACCGAAAATCCGAAAAATCCGCGATCGGAGCGGATTTTGCGCTCATGCTTAGTAGTAACCCCTGGCCTGCACTAGCCATTCTCCACTCCCTCTCAGTGTAGTTCCAAACTACCACTGATCCTTCAACCTAGGGTCCGCACCCTCAGGGTGACCAGAGGTCACGGGCAGGAATGCCCCACCCTACCTCTATTTCTGAAGCACCCTCCAGAACACAACTCTCCCACCAGTTTAGGACCTGACTTCCTCAGCAGCAGTGACCACAGTCAGACCAGCACAAGATCGGTGTAGTAAGGCGTTGCACTTTGCGGGTTGCCAGATGCGGCACAGGCGGCGGCTCGCGGACCGCGTCGAGACGGGGACGGCGAGCGGCATAGACTGCGCGGCCGAAGGCAGACGCGGCTTAGTGCGGTGCCTACAGGACACCAGGCTGGTCATGACAGATAGGTCACCGCTCCCTTAACTGGTCTACCACCTGGGATTCAAATTCACCGGATGCACAGGGGTCAGACTCCATCTGACCCCCTTCCAGAGTTCCGCACACTCCCACTGTAGAACAGGGTCCCTCCACTTAAGGTAGGCCCCACCTGCTCTCAGGGTAGTACCACAACACTCAGCCAAGAACCCTAAAGATCCCTGCTAGGCCTGTACCACCCCTTCTGGGAAACACAGGGTCTCTTCACTTAAGATGAGCCCCACCTGTGTTCACAGGGGTACCCCTAGAAGACAAACCGGCCAGGACACTGGCTACAGTCGCCCTGCCGTCCAGGACAGGCAACACCTGACCCTGGCTCCCTAACCTAGGGACGCTACCCTTTGGTTAGATGCCTGGCGCACCAGGACTTCTACAAGTTGAAAACAAAAATCTAAGACTTTCTCTCCTCCTTCAGCAGCAAGGCAACCACTGCAGGTCAATACCCCATACAGCTTACCCGGTTCCTTCTCTTCAGGCAGGAGTTCCCTCTTGTAACTTCAGGACACTACATACAGTTGCCCTGACGTCCAGATCCGGAAACACCGGCTACTGGCTCCCCAACCGAGGGACGTACCCTTTGGTCAGATGCCTGGCGCACCAGGACTTCCTTGAGGGTGACACAACTAATGTGTCGTGTACAAGTCTGCCTGACACTCAGGACAGAAGTGGCATCACCATGGTCACTCACTGGCGACACAACCCTTCTGGCTGGCCCCTGACCCACTGGCTCTTCCACTGAGGAACCTATCCCCCTCGCACCCCTCCATCTGGACTTCTGCACCCTCCCAACTGGAGCGGTACTGCCAGACACCAGAACTACTGGAACCCTGGTTACAGAGGTTCCACGTTCTCCAGACACTCTGGAAGATCCTCCTCAAATGACCTATTGGTACAGCCTAGGCCCCCGACCTGATGTTCCCTTCAGAAACACTCCAGGCCCTGACACTGGGTTTCGGGCACCTGGAGACATGCAGTCCCACCCACTCCTTCTCCTCTTGAGACAGGACGTGAGCCCCTACACCGAGACCTAGCTGGGCTACACTGAACCTCTTCCACCACGCTGGGCTGGAAGACACCTCAGACACTCCTTTTGGAATCACTCCATCCCCTATGCCTCTCTCCTCCCAGAACATTACCAACTCCAAAATTCTGTCTCTCAACAGACCACAGAAATCAAAAAGCAGGCTCCACTATCTGCAGACGTTCTTGGGAAAAGTTCAACACACAGGACTTAGGTATCTGAACAAAACTAGCATTCAGCAAGCTCCCCATCCAGAGAACTCACAAACACATCCAGTGCCACACACCATTCATCCACACACACCCCTCCCCAGACTGGTAAGGCAGTTTCTACCACCCCTGACTTCTCAACCTGACCACACTTGACACAGGTACCATTACTCCAGGGCAGGGACGGGGGACACATGCACTGGACACACTTATGCTGCCACCACTGGATCCCACCCTTCTGGTGAATCCAGAAAACACACTGCACTTAGGGGGATGATCTACCCTCCCGAGCTAGGGACACCTAACTCAAAGTGCACAAGAAACACATTTCCACAGAAATGACATTTTTAGCAAATTCCATACAATAATCCCCAAAATGTTTTTATCTAAAATGCAGAGTTTTGTGGTATGGCCAGTTACTACTAAGGTACAACGCAAACACAAATCCTTATCCCACCGCTTGCCGCCAATGTTGGAAATGGGATCCCCGGCTGGCCAGGGCTTTCGCCAAAGTCAGTCAGAGACCACCACCCCCAAGTCAGGGCAAGGGAGTTACACGCCAAGATAACCCCTACTCACCCTCTAGGTAACGTGGCGCGAGCAGCAAGGCTAAACTTGGAGGCGATGTAGGCTAAGTATTTGCGCACGCACCCCAGCAACAACAACCAAAGGCCCACCACAAAGGAAACTCCACACAAGGTTTATATAAAAATAGCCTTTGTATTACACCAAAACACATTAGATAAAACACACTCTTTACAATGTGCCAGAGGCACGGGCAGAATTTACAAGGGATTATTTACAAGACAGGGCCACCTGGACCACTGTCAGGAATCAGCACGTTTAGAAGTAACAATACAATACTTGTAGGCCTAGAACTTAGAACATAGCCTATCAAACAGTACCTTCCGTCCTGGTTGCACGGGATAATGCGAGTGACCTCCTTAGTAAGCTTGAGCGGGCGACCCAGCGAAGCGGCGCGGCTCAGGGGAGAGCGGCGCTGCTCGAGGCTTGGACGGGCTGCCGGCACGGTACAAGCGTTTCTCTGGGGCGACCAATGTGTGCGGCTCAGAAGGGGAGGGGGAGGCAGGATGCGGGCGACCCAGCGAAGCGGCGCGGCTCAGGGGAGAGCGGCGCTGCTCGAGGCTTGGACGGGCTGCCGGCACGAGCTGCCGAGGGGAACGAGCGAGGCACACTTCAGCGAGGCCCCAGGGGCCCAGGGAGATCAGACAAGTCCCATCAATTTGGCAGGGAAGGCACCATAGAGTCCACTGGTCCTGGGACTCTGGTCAGGGGGCAAGCTTAGTATCAAGCCCTTGGGATCACTTATAACAGAAGATCACTGTAACACAAAATAGGACATAAAGCACAAAACCAGTACCCACTGGTAACTGGTAAGTCCCCCCTACGCAATCCTAACCACCCTAGGAACAGGTCACGCAGGGAACCAGGACCTTACTAGCACCACCTGCACTAGCAAGAACAACCACCTCAGTATCACAATACACATAGGGGCATAGACCTGGGGACAAAACACATGATGCAGAACCTACATTCAGCGGTGTAAGGAACACATGACGCATCAACACACGTTCAGCGGTGTAAGGAACAGGGCACATAATGTATCAACAACACATTCAGAGGTGCAGAACACAGGGTGCGCAAAACATACTACACATTGTACATTTCCTAACACCCAAAAGCAATAGGACATAGATCATAACAGCATCTAAACCTTTAGCGTAGAACTCACAAAGTCCAGGTTGCGCCACTGCGCCAAGACCTAAACGTAGCAGCTGCCCACAAAGTGCTGGGCAGCTGAGGGACAGAACAGGGGGCCTAAACGCTGCAGCTGGCACTAAATGCTGCGCAGCTGGGGAAAGGCCAGGGATGAAGGAGTGCGCCTCACTCCTAAAGTCCACAGTGTATGTCCCTAGGGAAAGAAATACCTACACGGTGCAGCTGCCCACTACTTGCTGGGCAGCTGGGATCAGAACACGCCAGGGGCTCTCACTAGCCCCTCAGGAACACTGCGCCACACTGAGCCATCTGGCTCTCGAAATACTGGGCACCTTAGAGCCTCTCTGGGCTTGTAAATAGGGCGGGGCTTTTGCTGGAGTCCCCCCTCTGGGGACTCGAGATGGCCATCTGGGCAGTGGGGTCCCCCACAGGGGACCTAGGAACACCTGGAGAGCCACTCGGGGCTCGACGAACCATGAGGCCGGGTTGGAGCCTCTCAGGGCTCAAGAGCAGCAAGTGGGCCAATGTGGGAGCCTCGCTGGACTCAACAAACGACTGGCCTCTTAGAGCCTCTCTGGGCTCTTAACACAATTTTGCGGGCATAGTTGGAGTCCCCCCTCGGGGGACTCGACATCACTTGAGGCCTCACAGGCCTCACAACACCAGGGTCTCGCTCTGGAGGGGAGAGGCGGGCACCGGACACATGCCCCGACGCCCCCTCCCTTCCGCACACACTCACCGGGTCTCTGGCAGCAGTCTGCCGGGGCTCTCCCTCGCTCACGGGGGCCTCGGCGGACATCCTCTGGTAGCGAGCAGGGCTCTCCCTCACCTCATGGGAGCCCCGCCCGCTCGCTCTCTCATCTTCACCCGGTCCCCCATCTCGGGACCGGGGCACAAGGGGGAGCTGCAAGGCTCCGGGTCAAACTCCTCATCCTGGTGGCGCTGGCCAATCGCAGCGCGGCGGCGGGCGGGACTTCCTCCGGCAAACCGGAAGTCCCGCCCCGCGTCAGGCACAGTAGTGCCTGGCTTCCTGTTTTGTGGCGCTCGGGCCGCGGCGGTGAATCTCGGGGGCATTAAAGAAGGGTGGCACCCTCCAGAGATTAAATAAACAGCAATCAAGCGAGGTAGGCACTCGCTGGGGCCCAGGGGCCCTTCTCAGAACGGGGAAAATGTCGGGTGGGCACCGGCTTGAATAAACAGCGCTCCCAAGCGCTGTGGGCATGAATACAGCGCCTCCAGGGCTATATGCAGGATACAGCGCTCCCAAGCGCTAGGAAGGAAAATATAGCGCTCCCAGCGCTATGAAGGCACAAACAGCCACAAAGTCCTTCAGGAGGTGGTCATCAGAAGTCCAGGGGCTGGGCAGGGCTCAGGGAGGCAAGCGATCCCTGAGCCCAAGCAGCAGCACGCCCCTGGCAAGATTCAAGCAGCAAACAAGAACATTTTCATGGGGTCACAGCCCCTCTTTTATACACCTTTCTCTTTGTCTTTAGGTGCAGGGTGGGGGCAGAACCAGTCGCAGCTGGTCTGGGAGTACTGTTGATGGCCCAACCACCCATTCTATTCACAGGCAGGGCTAGGGTCATCAGTCACACCACAGGGGGGCGGAGCCAGCATTGTGTGGGGAAAACCCAGCCCATCCAGGACACAGGTACACTCCTCCCACACATCACTCATGCTAATCTCCCACTCACCACCGGGGCAGACCCACACAGACTTCCTGGAGCCTGGCATCCCAGCCAGCTCCAGCCAATCACACGCCAGCACCCTCACAGCACACGTACAGCCATGTCTAGAAATGGCGCTTCCCTACTAGACACATACATGCGGCATACACCATCTCGCAGCATTCAGTCCCCCGAGTTCACACATACCAAACTTGACCATGCACACCTCACGCACCAGGAACTACCAGGGACACAGACATTCCCCATGCATTCCTATGGGAGGGCAGGCCAATCTCACACACGCACTCAGGGAGAGCACGCACTTTACACTGCGCCACAGTGTCAAAGTGCGCAAAGGACAGAAATCACTATAATTTAAGGCAAACAGTTCAGGGGTGAACCTGCCACAAGGCCCAAGTCCAACACAACCCCCTTCCAGCCAAAACGCAGGGGAGAGCAATCACCACCGTGATGGACTTCCCTGCTTGGGGCGATAGAACACGGACGCGGGCCCGCACTGCAGGGACACCCTCCGGTTCTACGCCAAGTTAATCCATAAGACAAGCACATCCTTAAAAAAAACACAGGCCCAACTAGGCTACCCCACTGGTACTCCTTAGCTGTCCACGGCTAGGACCAGGCCCTAGGCCACCTAGATACCACTGGTCCTTGCCAATACACAGAGTGGAGGGTAGTAACCCCTGGCCTGCACTAGCCATTCTCCACTCCCTCTCAGTGTAGTTCCAAACTACCACTGATCCTTCAACCTAGGGTCCGCACCCTCAGGGTGACCAGAGGTCACGGGCAGGAATGCCCCACCCTACCTCTATTTCTGAAGCACCCTCCAGAACACAACTCTCCCACCAGTTTAGGACCTGACTTCCTCAGCAGCAGTGACCACAGTCAGACCAGCACAAGATCGGTGTAGTAAGGCGTTGCACTTTGCGGGTTGCCAGATGCGGCACAGGCGGCGGCTCGCGGACCGCGTCGAGACGGGGACGGCGAGCGGCATAGACTGCGCGGCCGAAGGCAGACGCGGCTTAGTGCGGTGCCTACAGGACACCAGGCTGGTCATGACAGATAGGTCACCGCTCCCTTAACTGGTCTACCACCTGGGATTCAAATTCACCGGATGCACAGGGGTCAGACTCCATCTGACCCCCTTCCAGAGTTCCGCACCCTCCCACTGTAGAACAGGGTCCCTCCACTTAAGGTAGGCCCCACCTGCTCTCAGGGTAGTACCACAACACTCAGCCAAGAACCCTAAAGATCCCTGCTAGGCCTGTACCACCCCTTCTGGGAAACACAGGGTCTCTTCACTTAAGATGAGCCCCACCTGTGTTCACAGGGGTACCCCTAGAAGACAAACCGGCCAGGACACTGGCTACAGTCGCCCTGCCGTCCAGGACAGGCAACACCTGACCCTGGTTCCCTAACCTAGGGACGCTACCCTTTGGTTAGATGCCTGGCGCACCAGGACTTCTACAAGTTGAAAACAAAAATCTAAGACTTTCTCTCCTCCTTCAGCAGCAAGGCAACCACTGCAGGTCAATACCCCATACAGCTTACCCGGTTCCTTCTCTTCAGGCAGGAGTTCCCTCTTGTAACTTCAGGACATTACATACAGTTGCCCTGACGTCCAGATCCGGAAACACCGGCTACTGGCTCCCCAACCGAGGGACGTACCCTTTGGTCAGATGCCTGGCGCACCAGGACTTCCTTGAGGGTGACACAACTAATGTGTCGTGTACAAGTCTGCCTGACACTCAGGACAGAAGTGGCATCACCATGGTCACTCACTGGCGACACAACCCTTCTGGCTGGCCCCTGACCCACTGGCTCTTCCACTGAGGAACCTATCCCCCTCGCACCCCTCCATCTGGACTTCTGCACCCTCCCAACTGGAGCGGTACTGCCAGACACCAGAACTACTGGAACCCTGGTTACAGAGGTTCCACGTTCTCCAGACACTCTGGAAGATCCTCCTCAAATGACCTATTGGTACAGCCTAGGCCCCCGACCTGATGTTCCCTTCAGAAACACTCCAGGCCCTGACACTGGGTTTCGGGCACCTGGAGACATGCAGTCCCACCCACTCCTTCTCCTCTTGAGACAGGACGTGAGCCCCTACACCGAGACCTAGCTGGGCTACACTGAACCTCTTCCACCACGCTGGGCTGGAAGACACCTCAGACACTCCTTTTGGAATCACTCCATCCCCTATGCCTCTCTCCTCCCAGAACATTACCAACTCCAAAATTCTGTCTCTCAACAGACCACAGAAATCAAAAAGCAGGCTCCACTATCTGCAGACGTTCTTGGGAAAAGTTCAACACACAGGACTTAGGTATCTGAACAAAACTAGCATTCAGCAAGCTCCCCATCCAGAGAACTCACAAACACATCCAGTGCCACACACCATTCATCCACACACACCCCTCCCCAGACTGGTAAGGCAGTTTCTACCACCCCTGACTTCTCAACCTGACCACACTTGACACAGGTACCATTACTCCAGGGCAGGGACGGGGGACACATGCACTGGACACACTTATGCTGCCACCACTGGATCCCACCCTTCTGGTGAATCCAGAAAACACACTGCACTTAGGGGGATGATCTACCCTCCCGAGCTAGGGACACCTAACTCAAAGTGCACAAGAAACACATTTCCACAGAAATGACATTTTTAGCAAATTCCATACAATAATCCCCAAAATGTTTTTATCTAAAATGCAGAGTTTTGTGGTATGGCCAGTTACTACTAAGGTACAACGCAAACACAAATCCTTATCCCACCGCTTGCCGCCAATGTTGGAAATGGGATCCCCGGCTGGCCAGGGCTTTCGCCAAAGTCAGTCAGAGACCACCACCCCCAAGTCAGGGCAAGGGAGTTACACGCCAAGATAACCCCTACTCACCCTCTAGGTAACGTGGCGCGAGCAGCAAGGCTAAACTTGGAGGCGATGTAGGCTAAGTATTTGCGCACGCACCCCAGCAACAACAACCAAAGGCCCACCACAAAGGAAACTCCACACAAGGTTTATATAAAAATAGCCTTTGTATTACACCAAAACACATTAGATAAAACACACTCTTTACAATGTGCCAGAGGCACGGGCAGAATTTACAAGGGATTATTTACAAGACAGGGCCACCTGGACCACTGTCAGGAATCAGCACGTTTAGAAGTAACAATACAATACTTGTAGGCCTAGAACTTAGAACATAGCCTATCAAACAGTACCTTCCGTCCTGGTTGCACGGGATAATGCGAGTGACCTCCTTAGTAAGCTTGAGCGGGCGACCCAGCGAAGCGGCGCGGCTCAGGGGAGAGCGGCGCTGCTCGAGGCTTGGACGGGCTGCCGGCACGGTACAAGCGTTTCTCTGGGGCGACCAATGTGTGCGGCTCAGAAGGGGAGGGGGAGGCAGGATGCGGGCGACCCAGCGAAGCGGCGCGGCTCAGGGGAGAGCGGCGCTGCTCGAGGCTTGGACGGGCTGCCGGCACGAGCTGCCGAGGGGAACGAGCGAGGCACACTTCAGCGAGGCCCCAGGGGCCCAGGGAGATCAGACAAGTCCCATCAATTTGGCAGGGAAGGCACCATAGAGTCCACTGGTCCTGGGACTCTGGTCAGGGGGCAAGCTTAGTATCAAGCCCTTGGGATCACTTATAACAGAAGATCACTGTAACACAAAATAGGACATAAAGCACAAAACCAGTACCCACTGGTAACTGGTAAGTCCCCTCTACGCAATCCTAACCACCCTAGGAACAGGTCACGCAGGGAACCAGGACCTTACTAGCACCACCTGCACTAGCAAGAACAACCACCTCAGTATCACAATACACATAGGGGCATAGACCTGGGGACAAAACACATGATGCAGAACCTACATTCAGCGGTGTAAGGAACACATGACGCATCAACACACGTTCAGCGGTGTAAGGAACAGGGCACATAATGTATCAACAACACATTCAGAGGTGCAGAACACAGGGTGCGCAAAACATACTACACATTGTACATTTCCTAACACCCAAAAGCAATAGGACATAGATCATAACAGCATCTAAACCTTTAGCGTAGAACTCACAAAGTCCAGGTTGCGCCACTGCGCCAAGACCTAAACGTAGCAGCTGCCCACAAAGTGCTGGGCAGCTGAGGGACAGAACAGGGGGCCTAAACGCTGCAGCTGGCACTAAATGCTGCGCAGCTGGGGAAAGGCCAGGGATGAAGGAGTGCGCCTCACTCCTAAAGTCCACAGTGTATGTCCCTAGGGAAAGAAATACCTACACGGTGCAGCTGCCCACTACTTGCTGGGCAGCTGGGATCAGAACACGCCAGGGGCTCTCACTAGCCCCTCAGGAACACTGCGCCACACTGAGCCATCTGGCTCTCGAAATACTGGGCACCTTAGAGCCTCTCTGGGCTTGTAAATAGGGCGGGGCTTTTGCTGGAGTCCCCCCTCTGGGGACTCGAGATGGCCATCTGGGCAGTGGGGTCCCCCACAGGGGACCTAGGAACACCTGGAGAGCCACTCGGGGCTCGACGAACCATGAGGCCGGGTTGGAGCCTCTCAGGGCTCAAGAGCAGCAAGTGGGCCAATGTGGGAGCCTCGCTGGACTCAACAAACGACTGGCCTCTTAGAGCCTCTCTGGGCTCTTAACACAATTTTGCGGGCATAGTTGGAGTCCCCCCTCGGGGGACTCGACATCACTTGAGGCCTCACGGGCCTCACAACACCGGGGTCTCGCTCTGGAGGGGAGAGGCGGGCACCGGACACATGCCCCGACGCCCCCTCCCTTCCGCACACACTCACCGGGTCTCTGGCAGCAGTCTGCCGGGGCTCTCCCTCGCTCACGGGGGCCTCGGCGGACATCCTCTGGTAGCGAGCAGGGCTCTCCCTCACCTCATGGGAGCCCCGCCCGCTCGCTCTCTCATCTTCACCCGGTCCCCCATCTCGGGACCGGGGCACAAGGGGGAGCTGCAAGGCTCCGGGTCAAACTCCTCATCCTGGTGGCGCTGGCCAATCGCAGCGCGGCGGCTGGCGGGACTTCCTCCGGCAAACCGGAAGTCCCGCCCCGCGTCAGGCACAGTAGTGCCTGGCTTCCTGTTTTGTGGCGCTCGGGCCGCGGCGGTGAATCTCGGGGGCATTAAAGAAGGGTGGCACCCTCCAGAGATTAAATAAACAGCAATCAAGCGAGGTAGGCACTCGCTGGGGTCCAGGGGCCCTTCTCAGAACGGGGAAAATGTCGGGTGGGCACCGGCTTGAATAAACAGCGCTCCCAAGCGCTGTGGGCATGAATACAGCGCCTCCAGCGCTATATGCAGGATACAGCGCTCCCAAGCGCTAGGAAGGAAAATATAGCGCTCCCAGCGCTATGAAGGCACAAACAGCCACAAAGTCCTTCAGGAGGTGGTCATCAGAAGTCCAGGGGCTGGGCAGGGCTCAGGGAGGCAAGCCATCCCTGAGCCCAAGCAGCAGCACGCCCCTGGCAAGATTCAAGCAGCAAACAAGAACATTTTCATGGGGTCACAGCCCCTCTTTTATACACCTTTCTCTTTGTCTTTAGGTGCAGGGTGGGGGCAGAACCAGTCGCAGCTGGTCTGGGAGTACTGTTGATGGCCCAACCACCCATTCTATTCACAGGCAGGGCTAGGGTCATCAGTCACACCACAGGGGGGCGGAGCCAGCATTGTGTGGGGAAAACCCAGCCCATCCAGGACACAGGTACACTCCTCCCACACATCACTCATGCTAATCTCCCACTCACCACCGGGGCAGACCCACACAGACTTCCTGGAGCCTGGCATCCCAGCCAGCTCCAGCCAATCACACGCCAGCACCCTCACAGCACACGTACAGCCATGTCTAGAAATGGCGCTTCCCTACTAGACACATACATGCGGCATACACCATCTCGCAGCATTCACTCCCCCGAGTTCACACATACCAAACTTGACCATGCACACCTCACGCACCAGGAACTACCAGGGACACAGACATTCCCCATGCATTCCTATGGGAGGGCAGGCCAATCTCACACACGCACTCAGGGAGAGCACGCACTTTACACTGCGCCATAGTGTCAAAGTGCGCAAAGGACAGAAATCACTATAATTTAAGGCAAACAGTTCAGGGGTGAACCTGCCACAAGACCCAAGTCCAACACTCCTCAATCAGTCTCTTCGGCTTCTTGCCTTCTCTTTTTGGTCTTTGTTCTCTTAAATCCTCTTGTGCTGCTTTCCCTTGGGCGTCTTTCTTCAGCCCACGTTTCGGCCGCTTCTCTTCTTTTGTCTTTAATTCTCTAGAGTACGACTCATTCCTGGTGATGTGGTATTGTCCTGCTGACGCCGTTTTCATTTGCCCTTCCACTTCCATTACCGTCAGTGGGTCTTTTGCGAAAGTGCTATCTGACTTCCGTGGTTGTCTTTGTCGAGCTAGCGCGGTGTCTCCTTTTCTCGCTTTTGCATCTGTTGCATGTCTCTGCCGATCAACATACGCCTTCATTCTTGTTTCTGCTTCTTTGTCTCTTTCAGCTATGTCTTTTTGTTTCATCCTTTCCACTTCTTTCACTTGGGGCAACCTCGTTCTACTTGATCGCCCCAGCACCAGCTCCGCAGAGCATCTTTCTGTGGGGCTGTGAGGGGTGTTTCGACAGTTTCTCAGCACCTGACATAGTGCTTGTCCAATTGACTCTATCGGCCACAGAGACGCTATTCGTCGATCGTTGCTCCCAAGGTACTCCATGGCCCTTTTGCCTTCGTCACTAAAGAATGGTGATCCATTGTCTGTTTGTTGTGTTTGCGGTGACACCCATGCTGCCAATATGTCATCCAGAGCTGGCAAAGTTGCGTTGGCTAATGTTGATTCCACTTGTCTCCCTATGAGGAATCTGGATACTTCATCTATTACTACCAGTAGGTAATTTCCTGCTTTAAAATGCCCGTAGAAATCAGCTGCCAGCTCTGTCCATGCTGCTTTTGGAAATGCGGACACTTGCAGTGGCTCCTGCTTTGATGTGGGCCCCGTTATTTGGCCGATGTGACAGTGCATCACACTTTCTTCTCCCATGTTGTCAAATCTCGGGAACCATACTTTTCCTCGCTCCATTTTTTTTGTTGCCACAGTCCCTCTATGTGACTCATGTGCCAATTCTGCTGTCCTGCTTCTCAGCGTCCGTGGTATTATTATTCTGGTGCCTTTCGTTGAGGTACTGGGTTTTTAGGAACCGGTACCGAACCGGTAACCCAGCGGTGCCAGGGGATCAACACACCAAAGACCTCGGGTTCTCCTGAGTCAGACCCACAGAAACTTCAGAGTCTTCTAGGTGAAGTCAAAGATTAGTTTATTGGCTGCAAACAAGGTGACAGGGTCCTAGAAGTACAATGCCAGTATATTCAGGAGACTGCACACTTTCACAAAGTTAGGCTTCTCTTCTTATACATAACATTTGCCCTTTGGCGAAACATTCCTTGGGTGAGCGGTATTTCATTTATGGTTACTGATTACAAAAGAAAGCAGAGTCATGATGACATGTACATATTTCACGTTGTGATGCCCATAACAAATCATCCGGCAAGGCCCAACATTTCATCAGATATCGCTGGACCCCTAATAAAAAATGGTCACCTCCCCACCATAAAATAAATGAGGAAAAGGAAAGAAGAAAGATGTGAGCGAGATATGGCAGGTGTGCGTGCTGAAATGGCTTTATGGCCGGTTGGGCCTAGATACTATCTTGCTTGGTCACTGGGAGGGAACTGACCTAACGAGCTCGGCCTGGGGCAATGGTTCTAACTTGTACTGGGGTCAGGAAGAAGTCGATTAAGGAGTACGTGTCCTTGTGGAATCAAATTCGACTGGATTAAGGCCTATGAAAAGGGCAACATGCAATTAAGGGTTCAGAAGGTAAATGACGATTTCGAGGTGAAATTGTCACTCGAATATACTGAAAATACATGTGCTTGATGTACTCGTCATTTCCGGTCTTTTGATACCAAATTCGTCCTATTTCGACGAAGTTTTTATTCTCGAGTCCGGTACTGTTACGGATCCATATTTTTCAGAACCACAGACCCTCCTTTTGCCCTTACATAGGCAATTAATCTATCCTTATGTTAATCTGAGTCCAGATCTATATTCCTAAAGTCATTGAGGTGTTGCTGCAACATCATTCTAGTGCTGAGTTCGTGTCTTAACACAGGCTTCCTTACACATGATGTAGCACAGAGGCCACATATTGCAGGAGCACACTGTATGCATAGACAGAACAGGAAAAGAATGGCTAAGACCATCCCAATGACCATCAGAATTTTCCATCCCCAGGCAGATATCAGTCCCCAGAGCCATCCCATTAATGACCAATCTCCGTTATCCACATGAATAGATTCGGAAATCTTATGTAGTTTGGAGATGGCCCCGTACACTGTTGGAGCATTATCTGGAATGAAAATGCAACAACTGGACTGGATCAATTTGCATACTCCACCCCGGTCCGCAAGTATTACATCTAAAGCGACCCGGTTCTGAAGGGTCATCAGTCGATCCGACTGGAGCTCAGCAGTCAGGTTACTAAGGGCACCGGCAGTCTCGATCACAGTGGATTCAACTACCCTTGTCAATTGCCTTATGTTTCTGCTGTTAACCATGGCTCCCCAGAACGGCAGAATACCCATTGCAAAGTCACCAAATTCTTGACCCGCAGTGTCTTCTTTACTCAAAACACCTCGGACTGTCCTTGTCCGATGGTAATCCGCCGCTGCTGTGTAGGTGGGAGGTAACTGGAATGAAACAAAACATGAGCCCGAGAAGTCAGGGGGCAACCATGTATAGGCTCTATCGTGGCAGATGAAATAAGTACCCTTTGCGGCTAAAAAGGCGGGGGAAGTCTGAGATCCAAAAACATACGTTTCTGTGCAGACACTCTTCCCTAGCTGAGCTCTGGAATTCCTACCAATACCTTGCAGACACAGGTGCCCTTGATGGGGCACGATCCAGATAGGGGACGATCTCTTAGCTTGCTGTTTCTCACTTAGTGTAGTGCCATATCCGGTCACATTCCAACCTACATATGCAAGTATCTCATCGTCGGGGGTATCTTCGTAAGAAGTCACTTCCTTGATCATGTCAACTATACCCTTCACTAGGGCGCTAGTCTTGAGGTTGTCTTTTACAGAACGTAGGGGTTGGATTTCTCGTGCATATATGAACATTGTCCTATATGCCCATACTGACCCATTGTGACTAAATGGCAGGACCAAATAGGGGATACCTCTGTCCGTGGTGTGGGGCATGAGACCACACACCCAACAGTTGGTTGTGTTCATTACAAGTTGGTGTTGGTGTAATAGCTGAACGAAGGAGTTATTAATGAACTCTAATCTCCTATTTGATTCGTGGTCAGGCAAAGAGTGGAAAGAATGAGAGGAAACAGTAGGGGGAGGTATGGGTGATGTAGTAGGCGTGAATGTCATATGAGAAGAGAATAAAAAATAGCTTATCAAAAACACCATTACGCTAAATATCATAAAAATACACATCATTATAAAAATTTTCTTTCTCATTGTTTTCAAAAGTCTCTGCTTAAAGCTCATTTGTCTGGCAGTTCTCTCCACATCAGGAAACTCCATCCTCTCTAAGGTGCTGCCCGCGGCGGTAGGTTGTTTCTGCTAAGGGATGCTTCCGTCAGTCTAGGGTGGCTCCCTTCGACCAACTGGAACCAGCAACCTATTGTTGTCAGCTGCACCCAAAAGTCTATAGTCAACCGCGACCCTAGCAGCGGAACCCGGATGGCGGTTCAAAAAAAACAAAAATAAGCAAGTTACCTAGATGGGAGAATCTGCATTTTCAAAATAGCATTTTGGAAGGAAAAAATTCATTATTTTATTAGTCCACAGGTTTTTCTCTCGGATCAAAAATAAATCACTTTTCCTTTAGTCTGTTTTTCTCGGTCGGAAATTATAGCGTCTTTTCCCGGGTGCTGTCTGGTCCGGAAATAGTAGCTCAGGTTCCACAGAGTTCAATTGTTCTGATGGCGGCGTAGTTTCTTGAAAAATGTTCTTACTGTCACAATCACGTTTAGCTTCTTTTACGCGTTCATCAATTGTGCGCTTTGAGTCAGTGCCTCCTGTCCGGACCCATTGGTCATGTGGCAGAGGGAAAGGTATTTTCTTACAATGGATCCCGTGGACCCAATTGGCCTTCCCCTCCACCTTAATAGTTGACCTTGTAGACAGGAGGACGAGGTGAGGTCCGGTCCATCTGGGCTGGTCGTTTCTTGTTCTCTGGAAATTCTTGACCAACACCCAGGTGCCGGGGTCAATGGAGTGACCCGGTGTCTCGGAAACCGGAGGCAAGGTGTTGTGGACCTGTTGATATAAAACACGCAATTTAGCCGTCAATTCATACAGATAGTCGAGCAAAATTGGGTGTTGCAGCTCGCTAAACTTCGTGGGCCTAGGCACTCCCCATATGTTGGCTGGCCGACCAAAGACTATTTCATAGGGGCTGAGTTTCATTCGCGAATGCACAGTCATTCTGGTGGATAGGAGTGCTAAGGGTAGAGCGTCGGGCCATTTAAGACCCGTGCTCGCTTGGATTTTGGCCAATTTAAGTTTAAGCGTGCCATTGTAACATTCCACTAATCCAGCTGATTGGGGGTGATTTGCAGCGTGGAACTTCTGACTAATGCCTAGCCCTTCACACACTCGTTTCATCACACAACCCACAAATTCACTTCCGTTGTCCGACCAGACCATTCTAGGCATTCCGAACCTGGGGAAGAACTCTTTCACAAGGGCTTTCGCTGTGGACAAGGCAGTATTGTCCCTTAGGGGATAGGCTTCTACCCATCTTGAGAAGGCGCAAACAACCACGAGCACATATTTTAAGTTGTTGCACCTCTCCATGTGTATGAAATCTAGCTGCAAAACCTCGAACGGATACGTAGGAGGTGCGAAATGACCAGCTGGAGTTGGGGTTCCCCTACCAGGATTGTGTTTCAGACATACCATGCAATTCTTGACAACATTCTCTGCACACTTGGGGATCCCTGAATTCTTCCACACTGGGGCCAATAACTCGCAAATCCCTTTCGCGCTGATATGGGCCATCCCATGAGCCATTGTAACCACTGCAGGCACATACGCATCGGGTAACAACCATCTTTGTTGCTCTGTCGATTCAATCCAACAACCATTTACATCCATTCTCCCTGTACTTTCTTTCCACATGCTTAACTCTTTCTCCGTGGCCTCAGCTTGGATGGACTTCACACTCTCTATTGTGTCTTCACATATTCCAACATTGCCAGTCCATCTTTCTGGGCTCGCAACATACATTCGGCTCATCACATTCTTTGCCGTTTCTTTAGCAGTTTCATCAGCAAATGCATTTCCACGACCAACATCATCGATCACTTTCTTGTGTGCACTACATTTCACAACTGCTACTTTCAGGGGCAACGTCAGTGATTCAAGAAGCTCATTCACCAACTGACCATGCTGAATCTTAGCTCCATGCGAAGTCAGGAACCCACGTTCTCTCCACAATCGTCCAAAACTGTGAGCCACTCCAAAAGCATACTGACTGTCGGTATAGACAGTCACTTTCATTCCTTTTGATAACACACATGCTCTCGTAAGTGCCACGAGTTCGGCGGCTTGAGCCGAACCATGTGGTATTCGCGCAGTTTCAACGATTGTGTGCAAAGTTGTGACAGCATACGCTGTAGTCACGTTACCGTGTGGGAGTTTAAAGCATGAACCATCCACCCATAATGTACCATCACATTCGGCGAGAGGAGTATCGGATAGATCAACTCTCCCTTTGGTCTCCTCCTCCGTCCTGAGGAAACAATCGTGCTTTTCTGAAGCATCTGATTCCTCAGCAATTGGTAACAATGTGGCTATGTTCAGGGTACTGCATCTTTTGATGTGCACATGGCTTGCTAGTAGCGTCAATTCGTAACTGGACAGTCGAGCACTAGTTAAGTGCTGTGTCTTGGTCCTATTTAACAATGTGTCTACTGCATGCGGGACCATCACGATTAGTGTATTATTCATTACTAGGCCTGCAGACTGTCGAATAGAAACAGCTGCTGCTGCTGTGGCCCTTAGACAACTTGGCAAAGCTCGTGCTACCGGATCCAAAGTTGACGAAAAATAGGCGCATGGCCGTTGTCTATCTCCGTGTAACTGAGTCAGCACAGACAATGCACAGCCCTCCTTCTCGTGGACATATAATGTGAAGGGCTTACTGTAGTTGGGGTTACCTAACACAGGGGCAGAACATAATGCTGTGCGTAATTCGAGAAAACTTTTCTGACACTCATCGGACCAAGGAATGGGATTGGGTGTATTTGTACACGTTAGTGCCAATAAGGGTTTGGCTAATAACGAAAAATTTGGAATCCACTGTCTACAGTACGATGTAATGCCCAAGAAAGCGCGTACTTCTCTCTGTGTTCTTGGCACATTCAATTTAGCTATTGCCTGAATTCTTTCTGGGGTCAGTTTCCTTCCCTCCTTCGATAAGAGATGACCTAAGTAGGTCACTTCTTGTCGGCAATATTGGAGCTTGGAAAGTGACACCTTGTGATGTAGATCACATAGATGACGCAGTAGTGCCAATGTGGCCAGTTTACATATTTTCTCAGTATCCGCGGCTATGAGCAAATCGTCCACATACTGTACGAGAGTGGAACCTTTGGGCAAAACCATTGCGTCAAGCTGACTTTTCAGAGCTTGACTGTATATTGAGGGGCTCTCACAGTAGCCTTGAGGAGCGCGTTTAAAGCGGAAACTGCGACCACCTAAACTAAAGGAAAAAATATCCCTGCTCTCCTCAGCAATCGGGATACTGAAGAAAGCATTCTTCAGGTCAATCACCGAAAACCATGATGCGGAGGCTGGAATCATAGTCAATAATGTTGTAATGTCGGGGACAACTGGGAATTGTGGCACCACTATCTTATTTACTTCCCTAAGATCAATCACAAATCTATACACAGGTGGCTGAGAAGGGTCAGTTCGTTTTAAAACAGGCAGAACAGGACTATTGCAAACATTGCCTCGTGTTTCTTCAATTACGTCTTTCTCAATCAACTCGTAAACAATCGCTAGCAAAGCTTTTTCGCCCTCATTGGATATTCTGTATTGGGGAATTCGTGGCATTTTGACATTCGACTTCAATGTTACAACGTATGGTGGAATTTCTAAAAGACCCACATCATTCGGACCAGTAGCCCAAAGAATATCTGGAAGAAGTGTCAATTCTGTTGGAAGCGTATTTCTCGACAAATACATGGGAGAAACCACTTTCTTACCTAAAGTCAGTTGTACTCCTGAGGGAGAACAGTACAAAGTCGCATACAATCTTTTTAGCAAATCTAATCCTAGCAAATTTTCACCACAACCTGTTGTCAAAATAAGGGGTGCTTCGAATTCACAAGGACCAACAGAAAGAGATAAAGGGTCAGAAATCGGATTTCTAACCGGGGCGCCAGAAAAACCTACGGAAACGTTCATTTCGCCAGACAAAGGTGCGCCAGGGAGTTTGGAGTGCATAATAGAACTCTTTGTAGCACCAGTATCCAACAGAAAAGGTTCTGACACACCCGATGTAATCACCTCAACGTAAGGTCCACTCTGATCTACTGGAACTGAAACAACTCCCTCTCTTCGTCTAAGGCTGTCCTAGCAATCGTTATTCTCCCACTGCTCATTTTCTGTGTAATACTCATCGACGTAGTATTGAGCTGTCCTGTCAGATACGTTATTTTGCTGGTCAAACCTGTTCATAGAGTTTTGTGGTGGAAGGGGACGTGCGTCCTGAGGGGTGTTTCCACGCCCTCTACCTCTAGGCGCTTGCTGACTACCACGACCTCGTATACCAGAAAACTCGTTCGTACGTTGCGGCAGGGCAGGACAGTCATACTTGTAATGACCTTCTTGTTTGCAGTATAAACACTGATTGGGACCTACGCGGTTTTCATTGTAATCGAATCTCTGCAAGTTTCTCTGCGGTTGCTGAAAAGGGGTCCGGTAGTGATTCGGACCATTATTATTTTTATTACCACCACCACGTGGAGGATATGCTTGCTGTAGCAAAACCTTCGTTTTGAGTTCTCTAGTTTTCTTCTCTACTTTATCTTTCTCATCCTTGTCTCTATTCTCATAGTATTGTGCGGTAGCTAATATCTGGGCTGAAGATGAGACTGCCCAAGAGCTTTCTGAATCTTTCAATTTTCTACACAAGTCTGGAAGCAGATTGTGCACAAATTTATCGACGAACAATCTCTGACCACCTTCTGTAGTCATATCTTGACCGCTGTGGTCAATGAATGTTTCTTCAAATCTGGTGAAGAAATCTGACACAGTTTCTTCTTTCTTTTGCTTGCATGCAGATAACTTATCCCAATTTACACGTATCGCAGGCATTATTGTCTTCATGTAATCTACTATCCTAACAGGTAATTCCGCTATCAGGGGCTCAGGCTTGGCACCACCAACTTGTCGTGCATCTGCAACAGTAATATTAGCCCACGTGTCACCTAATTCCTGGTCATGATCTTCATGACGAATTTTTCCCCATAAAGGCTGTGGAACGACGTTCCCGAATAACATATCGATATCGGCTAAATTCATAATGCATGATCCAGCAGTTTGCGACAATTCTTTATAGTACCCTGCAGGATTTTTACGCGGATCTGGTAGTGTTTGTTTGAGTGCTAAAACTTCAGCTCGCTTCCATGGAACATGTACCCATACTCGGTGAAAGTGGGGCAGGACAGGTGGGACAGCTGTCGCGTCACCCTCTCTCCATTGTGGGGGTACTTCTCTCATAGGGTATTGTCGTGCCTTTTTCCTACTAGATGCACTAGATTCTGATGGTGACCCAGAACTACTCCCCTTACTTCGATGTGATAATAGCATTTCAACTGCTTCTTCCACATCGGGACCTACAATCATACCCAGACTAAAATGAAACCTTATACGACACATCTCTTGTGGGAGGCAATCCTGATCATTGTCTTCTAAATCTTCGCAAAGAAAAACACACATCTGTTCGAACACATATCTCTGTGTCGCTGTTTCCCATTGATGGAAAACTTCCATGACAGACTGTAAATCATATTTTGCAGTGTCCATGACCCATTTCCGAGCTAAATTATTCAGGGAATCTCTCTCTTGATAATCGGGCAGTTGACTTCGCAACTGTCTTTTTCCTATGTTAGGGGTCGTAGCAGGCGACCCGAAAAGTGGTAAAAGAAGATTAGTAACAGTACTGGCCATTTTCTGCCGAAAGGAAGGTGAAACGGAAGAACAAACAGATGAAAGAACGGGGTGAGGTAAAGCGGATGCAGAGATGACAGAAGAGGTATGAGGAATAATCATAGAAGGGGCATTTGTAGAAAGTACAGTAGGCAAGATCGTAGAAAACACAGGAGCAACAGAATTGGCCGGTGGGCCTAGAGGAGGCTGCACCGAAGAAGTAGGAGCCAGTTGAAGAACAGCTGGTGGGTGCTGTGGAAAAGCCAGAGGCGCAGCTTGTGCAACTAAAGGTTGCGGGGGTGCGGTAGCATTCTGCGCATAGGGCGGTGGCGAGGTTAACAATTGCGACATTAATTGGTCTTTTTCACGCTCTTTTACTGTCCCTTGCTGAAGAGACGGCAAAACTGGATAACATTTATCTATTGCCATTTTACGTTGCCTGTGCAATTGTTCATTTATCTGCTCTTCCTCATTATCTTTAAACTGCACGGCAGCTTGTATTACTGAAAGTCCCTCTTCTCTCTTATTTTTCTTAGCTAATTTAATCTCTTTTTGTTTGGCTTCTTTGCGCCATATGCGGAAAGAGTCAAACATCGCCGGCCGGGCTTTCTTTTTGAAGAGTTTAACTTCAAGGTTGTCTAAGATTTCAGAATCAAAGCTACCATATTGGGGCCATTTTAAAACACCGTCTTTCCTAGTGTATTTAATCCATACCTCGTTGTAAACGATGGGGCCTACCCCATGTTTAACGTATAGCTCGTAAGTCGGAGTTCCAACTGGAGGAACCGGACATGAGTCCTCCAATCGGGAGTCCCTATTATTATTACCAAGACAAAACAAATTCCCGAGTCTAAGACTAGGCATCCTTTCTCTCTAGTCTAGTTCCAAAACTTCAAAGGAGTTATCGATTACGATATTGCTCGTGAAAACACGAATCCTTCGGTTATGGTACTTGCAAGAACCAATAAAAACCTTTATGTATCTCTAAGATATCACAAAGTAAGTCCAACTAAGGACTAGGAGACGCTCCACTTATACTTAACTGAAAATTATCGATGGCTTCACCAGAAGACTCGTCTCAGCGTTTCGCTCTACCGAAAATGTCAAGGGTCCAACATCAGTGCGATAGCCAGGGCAGCAGTCCTTGTAGCCGTCGGGAAGCGGGGAACCTCGCAGTAAAGACCTTCGGACCACGTCGACATGCAGGGGTCGATTAGGTGGTGGGCCCTCCTCCGGAATTTTCACACGAAGCTCCTCACGATCTTCAGGCTGATTGGTACCACTGGAATCGCTCCAACGCTGGGCGCCAAATGAGGTACTGGGTTTTTAGGAACCGGTACCGAACCGGTAACCCAGCGGTGCCAGGGGATCAACACACCAAAGACCTCGGGTTCTCCTGAGTCAGACCCACAGAAACTTCAGAGTCTTCTAGGTGAAGTCAAAGATTAGTTTATTGGCTGCAACCAAGGTGACAGGGTCCTAGAAGTACAATGCCAGTATATTCAGGAGACTGCACACTTTCACAAAGTTAGGCTTCTCTTCTTATACATAACATTTGCCCTTTGGCGAAACATTCCTTGGGTGAGCGGTATTTCATTTATGGTTACTGATTACAAAAGAAAGCAGAGTCATGATGACATGTACATATTTCACGTTGTGATGCCCATAACAAATCATCCGGCAAGGCCCAACATTTCATCAGATATCGCTGGACCCCTAATAAAAAATGGTCACCTCCCCACCATAAAATAAATGAGGAAAAGGAAAGAAGAAAGATGTGAGCGAGATATGGCAGGTGTGCGTGCTGAAATGGCTTTATGGCCGGTTGGGCCTAGATACTATCTTGCTTGGTCACTGGGAGGGAACTGACCTAACGAGCTCGGCCTGGGGCAATGGTTCTAACTTGTACTGGGGTCAGGAAGAAGTCGATTAAGGAGTACGTGTCCTTGTGGAATCAAATTCGACTGGATTAAGGCCTATGAAAAGGGCAACATGCAATTAAGGGTTCAGAAGGTAAATGACGATTTCGAGGTGAAATTGTCACTCGAATATACTGAAAATACATGTGCTTGATGTACTCGTCATTTCCGGTCTTTTGATACCAAATTCGTCCTATTTCGACGAAGTTTTTATTCTCGAGTCCGGTACTGTTACGGATCCATATTTTTCAGAACCACATCGTCACTATTCCGTTCTCGCTTTCTGATAGTTCTTCACTAATCTTTTTGAACGCCAACAGCTCTTCCTTCACTACATCTTTTTTCCAGCTGCTGTTGTTGTTGTTGTTGGGGTGCCTCCACCTTTGCTGTGTGGTCACCTTCATTATGGTCTGCATGGTGATGTCTTGTTTTGTCTCTTGTTCTAGTTCTTTCATTGTTATCGTTGCCGGTGTGTTATGCTTCAGTGCAAAGTTTAGATGTTCCTCCGCCATGGTTGTCGCTTGGGACACTTGTGGTAGGGTTTGCTTTGATATATCGTCTGCTGTCTTGTGTTCCTTCCTCGTCTTGTGTATCCTTTTGAGGTTGTGATCCATCAGCATTGTCCCCCGCTTCTCTATCCTGGGCGGTCTCATTCTTTTTCGGTGTCCGCATGTTGTTACCAGTGCTTGGTGATCTGTTATGATTTTGAACAGCTTTCTGTGGATGACCATGTGGTAGCGTTCACACCCCCACACTGCCGCCAAGCTCTCTTTTTCCGGCTGGGAGTATCCTTCTCCCACGTTTGATATACTTTTGCTCCCATATGCCACCATCTGTCTTGGGTAATCTTTTCTTGCTTTGTGTTGTGCCACTATTGCTACCAGTCCCACTGGGCTCGCATTTACAGTCAGTTCAGTGCGCTGCTTGGGGTATTCTTTTAGGATGCTTCTTTTTCCTGGCATGTTGTATGTCATGGCCATGAGACCCGTTGTCTGAGCTGTCATTATGCTCAGCAAACATGGCGCCGGGATGTCGCCCTTCAGCACATGAATGTCCTCTTCGATCCTTTGGTCTTCGTGTGTCGGCTCTTCTGTAAATTTCCCCATGTTTGTCACTTGTTTCCGTGACCCCCGAGTGAAAACCTCAACTCGGGACAGTCTCGACGTCTGCTTTCTCTTCATCTTTTCGCATTCCGATACACACATGATGTTACATGTTGCACCGCTGTCCAAGACAATCTTTGTTTTGTGTGATCCTACTCCTATCGTCACGCACCTTCTTTTTCCTTTTTCATCTTCATCCGTTGACTCTGTGGTAACATCCGTCATAAGATAGAGTCGTTCAGTCCTTTCTTCTTCTTCTTCCTCTTCTTCTTCTTCTTCGCCTGATTCTAGTGATGAGCTCCTTTTTCCTGTTTCAACATGTCTACTTGTTGACACTTGCGGTCTCCATAGTCTTCCTCTGTCGTTCCTGAACTGCACTCCTTGGCGTGCGCTGGCATAGTCATTTCTCCCATTCCATTTCTTGCACATCTGGCCCAATGTTAGGCATGGGCCTCGATGTGGAAATTTAAGTCCACACCTGTAGCATGTTCCTTCATGGTGTTTTCTCGTGGCCTGTTCATTCCTGTCTTTTTTCCAGCTGCCTGCGCGATCTTGCTCCAGTCGTTTGTCTTTTCCTCGCTCCATCTCCTTGGCGTGTGCTGTCGCTCTTGCCTCCGCTCTTGCTAGCGACGGGATATTCTCTGGTGGCGTTGGTTCTCTAATTCCTACTTGTGCTCTTCCTGGTACTTTTCGTTGTTTCCCGTGCTCTTTCTGGCACTCTTCTGTTTTCTGTGCTCTTCCTGGCACTCTTTGTCTATTTCCTGTGCTCTGTGCTCTTCCTGGCACTCTTTGTCTATTTCCTGTGCTGTCTCTTCTTTTCTGTGCTCTTCCTGGCACTCTTTTGTTGTTTCCAGTGCTCCTCCTGGCACTCTTCTATTCTCCGTGCTCTTCCGGCACTCTTCTATTCTCTGTGCTCTTCCTGGCACTCTTTTGTTCTTTCCGGTGCTCCTCCTGGCACTCTTCTAATCTCCGTGCTCTTCCGGCACTCTTCTGGTTTCTGTGCTCTTCCTGGCACTCTTCTATTCTAGGTGCTCTTCTTGGCACTCTTCTGTTCTTTCCTGCGTTTCCTGTTTCTTTTGACCTTTTCTCTTTGTTGTTTCTCCTTTTTTCCTTTATTTTCTTTTATTGCATTTGCCTGTGCTTTTATTGCTCCATTGCTGTTTGGGTCGGCACTTTTTGCTTTTCTCTCCTTTCTCTGAACCTTTCTTTAGCTTCTCTTGCTTTTATTCCACTCTTTTAACATCTTTCCTTCTTTTTCTTCTTTTGCCTGACTCTGTTATGGCTGCTCTGTTGTTTCCAATGTCCCTTTCTTTTAATGTCCTCTTTAAGATGGCCCCCGCTCTTCACGCGAGATTTCGCGCTCGAAATCTCGCTCTCGCCTGACTCTAAGATGGCCACCCGCCACGCTCTCGCCTCCTATTGGTCCAGCCGCCTGGATCTAAAATGGCCGCCGAGACTCTCAGCCTCTCGCGAGAGCTCACGCGTCTGATTTCGAAGCTTCGCGCTTACCGCGTATTTTCTTTCCTTGCTTCAGAGGCGGTCGGGTGGGCTCCGATCTCACTCCTTTTTCTCGTTTCTCCTCTTGCCAGCTTATCCAGGGTGGGCACCTGGTTACTCCTGATGGCAAGGTCGATCCACGCGTCGATCTCCACGTCAATCTGCGCATCGGCTCGTTTCCCCTCGTCGCCAGTTGTCGTGTCCTTGTAGATGGACCGCCGATACACCACACACGGGACTCAGGTGAGTGTACATGATATTCTTTATTATGTTTGCAGCAGCATGCCTCGGCACATCCGTCCCCTTGCTCAGTCCTCCTTGTGTGTCCGTCCCCTTCCTGTCCCCTAACAGGATGTGGTGTCCGGTGACCTGGTCACCTCCCTCATGACCCACAGGGTCCTAGTGTCCCCTCCTGTCCAGTCGCCCAGTCGCCCATCTGTCAGGTCACTACAGAGGCCACTGATTCTTTCTCTGTGGAGGGGCTTTGGGTCCGGGGCCCCTGTCATGGCCCTGGCACTGCAGCCGTCTGTGCCAGTCCCTCACGTCATGTGTCACAATATACCCTTCTCCTCCTCCTAAATGTTATCGTTCTGAGACAAATTCGGAAGGGTAGGAGCAGCGGCAGGTACTGGTCATGTAACGCCTTTTCTGGACGTTTTATTTAAACACCTTCCTGAGCTCTGCTGAATCCTGAAGATTAGGACTCAGATGGCGGATTGTTTCCAAACGCAGCAAATCCATGTTCATTGATCGTCTGTAGGGGGTGGGGTTGGGTTGAAATTCTCCTCTTGTCACAGGGACCGTCATTCATCCAGGAGAGCGCCTTCAGTGAAGACCTCCCTCTCCAAGGACCACCTCTGCACATCAACAACCCCCACAAAGCTCACACTTCTGACTATGGAACTGTGCAACCAGCTGGAAGTGCACACGTGGGCGCTATACAACCGCGAAGAGCTCCTTGTGTGAGGTGTGTCAGGAGCAGATCTACTGTGACACTCTGCTGCCACCTGCTGGTCGATGGAAAAGAGCCAGAAAGAACAGAGAAGGCGAGAGCGATGAGGGACAAGACAGAGACAGACATAAAAAGAGAGTGAGAATAGGGAGACAGGAGGGAGAGAGAGGGAGAGACAGGCAAAAAAGAGTAATAAAACCAGCAAGAGGAAGAGAGTGAGGGGATAGAGTCAGACATAAGAAAAGAGAAGGCGAGAGGAAGGAGGTACTAGATAGAGACAGGCATAACAAGCATTGGCATAGCCAATAGGTCTCGCCTTTGGCACCTTTGTAAGTTTTTGGCCACAGTGATTGGCTTTTGCAATATTTTTAAGCTATGTTGAAGAGCTCTACAGCACCACTCTACAGTTACTCTACAGCACGACTCTCCAGCACTTCTCTACAGTACCCCTTTACAGCATCATTCTAAAGCACCACTCTGCAGCACCACTCTGCAGCACCACTCTGCAGCACCACTCTGCAGTTCCCCTTTACAGCACCAATCTAAAGCACAACTGCACAGCACCACTCTGCAGCACCACTCCGCAGCACCACTCTACAGTTACTCTACAGCACGACTCTCCAGCATCTCTCTACAGTACCCCTTCACAGCATCATTCTAAAGCTTGACTTTGCAGCTCTGTTCTGCAGCACCACCCTGCAGCACCACTCTACAGTACCCCTTTACAGCACCCATCTAAACCACCAATCTGCAGCACCACTGTACAGCACTGCTCTGCAGCACCACTGTACAGCACCACACTTCAACACCACTCCGCAGCACCACTCTTCAGTACCCCTTTACAGCACCACTCTGCAGCACCACTGTACAGCACAACTCTGCAGCACCACTCTGCAGCACCACTCTGCAGTACCCCTTTACAGCATCAATCTAAACCACCACTCTGCAGCACCACTGTACAGCCCCACTCTGCAGCACTACTGTACAGCACCACTCTGCAGCACCACTGTACATCAAAACTCTGCAGCACCACTATAGCACCACTCTGCCGTACCACTCTGCAGCACCACTCTACAGTACCCCTTTATAGCATTAATCTAAACCACCACTCTGCAGCACCACTGTACAGCACCGCTCTGCAGCACCACTGTACAGCACCACACTGCATCACCACTCTACAGCACCCCTTTACAGCACCACTCTGCAGCACCCCTTTACATCACCACTCTGCAGCACCCCTTTACAGCACCACTCTTCAGCACCACAGGACAGCACCACTCTGCAGCACCACTCCACAGTACCCCTTTACAGCACCAATCTAAACCACCACTCTGCAGCACCCCATTACAGCACCACTCTGCAGCCCCACTGTACAGCACCACTCTGCAGCACCACTCTGCAGCACAACTGCACAGCACCACTGTATGTTTTGTTATGTTAATTTTTATTTATAAGCGCATTATCACCTGCAGGTCTCTAAGCGCTATCAGAAACAGCGATCTGGCCTTCACAAGAGGGGACTCAGATTGTGCCCCATGCCTCTACAAAAAGTACTGTTTTTAATTTCTTCCTAAACAGTAGGCGGGCGTGTTCCTTGTGTATGTTCTCCGGCAGGTTGTTCCAAAGGTGGGGAATAGATGAGGAGAAGGCTCTTCCTCCTTTCGATGACTTGATAAATTGTGGGCAGGTCAGAAAGTTGGCCTCGGAGGAACGTAACGCCCTAATAGGAGTGTAGTTGGCTAGGCGGCCCTTGATGTAGCTAGGGGCTTGGCCATAGATGGCTTTGTGCGCGATACAGAGGCCTTTACATTTTTCTCTCTGTCCAACAGGGAGCCAATGCAGTTGTTTAAGGAGGGGTGATGCATGTGTTTGTCTGGGCACTCTAAAGATAAGCCTGGCAGCATCATTCATAATCACCTGCAACCTCTTCAGGAGGTTGCCCGGGAGGCCGATATACAGGGCATTCCCGTAATCCAGTCTTGATAGTATCATAGCAGATACTGCCATTCTAAGAGTGTTATAACTGAGTAATGGGGCGAGCTTACGCAGCTGTCTCAGCATGCCTGTGCATGTTCCCACCACTGTTGATACCTGTTGGATCATGGTGAGCTTTGCATCGATTTTGATTCCCAGACTTTTTACTGCCACCATCGACTTTGGGTAGGCGCCAAGCTCTTTTGGCCCAAAGACCTCTTTCCACGGGTTGGAGTCTGAGGTGACGGCCAGTTCTTCCGTTATATCCGGGTTGATTTTAGGAGAGTTGGCCGTCATCCAGTTAACCGTGAATTTCAGAATATTTTGGAATCTTATGTGAGCTGTCGTGGAATTGTCTATCTGAATGACCAATTGGGTGTCATCAGCGTAGTTATAGATTTGACACTCCATACCGTTCAGTGCCGCTGTCAGGGGCTGGAGGTAGGCATTAAAGAGCAATGGTGAAAGTGCCGATGCCTGCGGTACCCCGCATGAAAGGAGACGCAAATCAGACACCTGGTCATTCAGCTGTATTCTCTGCGAGCTGCCTTTAAGAAAGGAGCCCAGCCATGTAAGGGCCGTGCCCTGGATCCCTAGACCTGAAATCCGCGACAGCACCACTCTGCCGCACCACGCTGCAGCACTACTCTACAGTACCCCTTTACAGCACCAATCTAAACCACCACTCTGCAGCACCACTCTATAGCAGAAGTTATGGTAACTTTTTAGCAACTGTGGACATTAGTAAACAGCACCTTCCTAGGTATGTCCACGTAGGTTACCAGTGAAGCTCAGTTTTTTTCGCATTAGGGTACCTCTACAATGCAAAAAAAAATCAAGATGTGTGTGGGCAGTTTGTATAGCACTCCCCCCAAATGTGTTTGAAATGCATTAACACCTTGCTTCTAAAAGACGACAACAAGTCTGGAGTGGTGTGAGGCGTTCCAATAGTTTGTACATGGGGTTGAATGGGAGTCTGGAGTGGCACAGGAGGAGAAAAGCCGCTTCCTTCTAATGATCGCCATCATAGGAAGGGATATAAATGTGGCTTTGATCAACTTGCACATATGGGGCTCTTTAAACTACAGGCTGGCAATTGTCTTAAACAGAAACAAAGGTTGTACGAAAATTAACTTTCCATTTGCGCTGTAACAGTTTTGTTTGTAAAAAGTGTCGAGAAATTCTCTCCCATAACTGCTTCCTTTTTAGACCCACTCTTTAAACCTGTATGCTAACATTAAAGCAGGCATAATGCAGCATTGGAGGGGGGGAGGAGGGCCTTTCTATTGAACGCACGTCATTGGCAGTGTTAATGTGAGCAGAGCGCGTCATGGAGCCATCCCACGGCCTTATCTGTTGTTATACCCCCTGTGCAGACGAGGAACCAAATGATGATGGGAAAACTTCCTGAGGAGAAGCACGTTACACATTAATAATTTAAAGCAGGTCTAGCAATTAAAGAAGTGCGCAAACGTTTGGGAATGCCTAAACTTCTTGATAAACACAGCGGGCCTTATTTATGAAAAGTGACGCATCGCTGCGTGAAAACAGCGATGCGTCACTTTTCACTGCGCCCTCCTTGCGACACCAATGATGCGCCATATTTACAGTATGACGCATCATTGCGCAAGGAGTGACAGAGACGTCAGTATTTCTGGCGTATCTGTATGACGCAAAAGTGACGCATTGCTGGAGTGATTCACAAAAGTGACGCAACTCCAGCAATGTGTCCTTTCACATGGGGCAAGCCCCATGTGAAAGGGCCTGTGTCAGTCTTACGCCTGCTGTGAGGCAGGCGTAAGTAATTTACGCAACGGCGTCCTACAAGTGGCGCAGTGAAATCTCATAGATTTCACTGCGTCACTTCTATGACCCTTTCTTGCATCAGAACGCCCTCCTGCATACATTATACCTGGCGCAGGTATAATGTGGCGCAGGGGTTTACAAAGTGACGCATCTACATAGATGCGTCACTTTTGTAAATATGGTGCAACAAGGCACATTTTTTAAGCTGCTGGTGCGTCACAAAAAGTGACGCACCGGCGGCGTAAAAGTGACACACGGCTTCATAAATGAAGCCCATTGTTTTTCATGTTTACAAAATATTCCATTACCTCTTGCACATAAATAAAAAGACAAGGAGAGAAGAAAACGTACGGAAAAGAAAACCGAAATTGGAGTTATAGAAAGTAGTGTATAGAAATAAAAACTAAAGACAGAAAGCGATGTAGATAGATATGGAAGCGCAGACAGGGATACAGAGAAATAGAGCGAGAACAGGTTATTATTTTAGCGATTGTACCTGTATTTTTAAACAGCACAATTGTGACAGCACAGTGCGTGACAGAAGCCAGTAGATGGTAGGGCTGAAGGCAGAGTCAGTAACTTCAGCGCTCAAGCAGGGAGCGACCTGAAGCCATCCCAAGGCCTTATCATTTGTTATACCGACTGTGCACTGCTCTGCAGCACCACTCTACAGTACCCCTTTACAGCACCAATCTAAACCACCACAACTGTGCACCAGCGGCACACAGATGTCAATGCTAAGACTAGGGGGGACTGCGAGCAGAGGAGCATTCACAGCATAGAAGAAACTGACGAACTGCGCCTTAGGGTGGATTGGAAGATGTCTTTCTTAGGAGTGTCTTGGCTTGCTCCAGGTCCTTGCAGTGGTGTTCCATCAGACTGAGTTCCTCTCTGTACCAGCTGGACTGTGGTCGGGCTCTTGCCATTGGGTTGAGATTGAGGGGAGCCAGGGTGTCTGCGCATGTTGTTGTGATCCAGGTGCTGAGGTTCTTGAATGCTTTCAGCAAGAGTCTGGCATAAGCCCACTCCTCTACGGAGAAGCTATCCCAGCAGAGGCAGGCGGCTCAGGTGGAGGCCTGTGCCGGTGCGGGACGTCATGCATTAACTGACGAGGGCGGGGTCTGTCCAGATTATAGTTGCTATCTTGTCTACTTTAACGTTGCGGAATGAGTATAAACTCAGGTCCAATAAGTGTCAGGTAGTGTGGATAGCTTTGGTAAAGTGCAGCGTGAGGCCGAGGTTTTGGAGATTTTGGAGGTGGGCCATAGTTTTCCAGTCGGTGGTATTCTACGTGAACGTTAAGGTCTCCGAGGAGGATGAAGGAGCTGGCATTGATGATGAGGGATGCAATGAAGTCTATGATGTCACTAGAGAAATCAACGCTGGGTCCTGGTGGTCTGTATACAAAGGTTCAACCAGGAGAAATGAAATGAAATACCAGTATCTGTAAAGCGCACAGCTACCTCTGAAGTGGTGTCCCGGCGCTGGGGGCCCTTGGGAAGATTAAGCGAGCGATTGCCCAGAGTCACATGGTGCTGGGCTGACCTGCCACCAATGCTGGGGATCGAACCGTGAGCCCCAGATTCCAGCGTCAGTCGCCCTGGCCGCTGCGCCACACCTCTTCCACAACTTCCAGAGAACTTGGCTGTGACGCGTATCTTGAATGTGAGATGTTTCATGTAGCTGGTGGGGGTGTCCGTGTGGATTAGAAGGGGCAGCTGATGATATCTTTAAATATGATAGTGACTCCATCTTCAGTATTGTGCTGGTGATCTTGCCTGGCAATCTTGTAGCTTGTGGGGGTGGCTGTAGTGATGTCCAGTACAAAGGTTGGGTCTATCCAAGTGTTTGTGAGGAGGAGCAGGTCTGGAAAGTGGTCTTTTAGTAGTTGCTCTATCTCGGTGGTGTATTTGCTGAGCGGTTGGGTGTTGAGGGCCATGCACGAGAGTGTGATGTATTGTGGGTGTTGGTTGATTCATATGAGCGTGAGCAGGTGCCTCCTTTGTGTGTGGCTGAGTGGGGTTCTGGGTGCTGTTGGTGTTGGCATGGTGAGTGTAGGGTTTGCAAGAGTGCTGCAGCTGCCATTAAGTAGTCCTTTGATGGAGTAGTAGTGCCAGGGTAGTGGGTGGGAAACCAGTGATGTCACGTCCTGTGCAGATGGATGGAAAATACAGTGTTGTCACTTCCTGTGCAGATAGAGGATGGGATATGAAGTCCTCTTGATTGGTTTCTTCTTTTAAAGATGGGGTTGATGTGAAACCAGTGCTGTCACTTCCTGTGCAGATGAATGATGAGAAATTCAGTGATGTCACTTCCTTCGCAGATGGATGATGGTAATTTGTCCCTTCTGGGGTCACCGAGCACTGCTAGGGGTACCCGTTTAACATAAAAACCTTTTATGACTAAATGGTTTCAAGTCTGGCAACATCGCAATTGTAAATGCAACTGAAGTGTTACTGATTAAAAGTCCTGAATACTGCATACTGGAAAGGTATCTGACTTGAAAGGAAACATTCAAACAACACTGCACTTAGCAAGTGCACAGAGAGGTGCCACCTCTGCCAGCATTGCCCCTGGCATACAAGCACCCACAGTGTTCCAAAGTGTGTGAGTAGATTATTAAGGGCAGGTCTCCTCTTACTTTTCTGGCACTTGTATTCCTGATTGTTTGTTATGTTTGCAGAACTACAAGTACCAGAATGCACAGAGTACATTTGAGTTGCTCACACACGTGCTCAGGTAACCTGTGCTCTTTTGCACTTCAGGCTTATACAGGGAAAGAAATGATGCAATGTTGGCAGCGAATGGCGATACTGCCCCAGAAGTTACTCTGATTACTTATTAGTAATCTTCATTACTCCAAGTCAAGCTTTCCTCATCACATCCCTGACACTGTGAGGTCTGCCTCATCCAACAGAAAGGATGCTGTGGCAGTGCTGGCTTGCTGGACGCCCAGGCCCGCTCCCGGCGGGGGCAGTAGCCTCCCCCACACCCCGGAATGATGAGCAGTTGATGCCGGGGACATGAGCCGGAGTCGTAACTCATCGCCAGGCACGGTGCAGCCGGCACTGCCTCCTCAGCTGCATCGGCAGTGACACTGACAGAGTTACCTACTCCTGCAACCAGGTGGCCTTACAGCCCCTGAGATTCTGCAGCTAAATGAAACACAGCCCATCCTGGGCACCTCCCGGCTGACCCCTGATGCTGGCACTGTCTGAAGAGCAGACTGCCTTCACCAACCTCTTCATCAGCGTATCCAGTCTTTCAACGCCCCAGAAAGGATACGAGGGAAAAGTATCAAAAGTCAGCACCACACCTCTGCATTCCTCTGCATCTTGATGGGTCCTTTGTTGTACACTGCAGCGTCCTCCCCAGCCTGGGTACCCACCAATGACCACGCCACACGTGGAGCTTAGTGTAAAACATCTGTATTCTTTGGTGTGTAACCGCAAATTCAACATTCCAAAGTTGCCTTCACTGCTCTACGCTGTAATGCTTATGTCACAGTTCTACAGAATCCACCAGGAGCCACACGGGTTCACCCATTACAAAATCACACAACACTCCATACACGAGCTGGGGCACCTGTGAGGCGAATGCTGCGGAGGCTGTGTACAGTGCGGTTCATGGTACAAGGCTGCCATCTGGTGGTGAGTAAAGGGATTGCTCCTCCGCAGCAGCTGCTTGTAACATCTGTCATTTCTGCCATGGTCAGCTCCGGAGATCTCTGTGGACCCAGCTCATTGTCATCCTTCTGAGGTCGATAACATGGAGGACATTGTGTTGGGTATTAGAAACTCACTTCACTCACAGCACCAAGAACCGTAATTAAACACTTTAACACAGGTGGCATCAACACAAATGTAATTAAAGTATGGTATTAGTGGGAATATTGTTATTATTGTTGGGGGTTGCCATTTTTCTTGCTGTCAATATATGCAATTGGGCAATAAAAGTCTACATATTTCCGGAAGTAATGTTTCTTAACCTTTACCATGCTCATGACGAGCTGAGCTCATCATGAGCCACTGCGCTCCAGTGCTCATGACGTGCTGAGCTCGTCATGAGCCGTGGAAGGCTCGCACGCGGGGATAATTCCCCTGCTGTGCTGAGCGTTCCACGGCAGGTAATGCACCTGTGACGAGCTGAGCTCATCATGAGCATGCGGGCGCTGTGCGCGCCCCTCTGCCCCCCAGCACAGCGGGGGATTTACACCCGCAGCGAAGGGGTTAAATTTACAATGACTTCTGCTTCAATGTATATTGATAATCAGTTTAAAAGTTCTCACCTTTCAATACTTTATGTTTCAAAGATCTTTACATTTTTAAATGTATACATGGATTGACTCAGGCCCTGCATTGTGTAGCTTTTAGAATAAAATAGAGTGATCAACAATATCCTCTCAATTAAATCCCTTCATTGCATAGATACCATCAGTCCTGGAATCCTTGGTGTGGTATGCCCCTAACTTTTTGCCTGCCGACCTCCTTTGCTTTTTTTTGGGGCCTTAGAACTTTGGACACTTTACCACTGTGAACTAGTACTAAAGTGCTTGCGCCTTAAATAAAGTTATATTGTCTTTTCCCCAATTGTCATATTTAATTTCCTTGTCATTCCCTAGTAAATTGGACTACATGTGCTCAGGGCCTGTAAATTAAATGCTAATCATCAACCTGCAGCACTGATTGTGCCACCCACTTAAGTAGCCCTTTGAACTTGTGCTCAGCTTTTAACTGCAATTTCAACCTTTCAAGATAAACCTTTTGCCAGGCCCAGAACGCCTTTTTAACACATGTAAGTCACCCCTAGGGTAAAGTCTGCAGAGTTCTAAAGCCAACAAAAATAAGGGGGCATATTTACAATAACTGGCGCATCCCTGCAAATCAGCAGAGATGTGCCACTTATTGTGCGCCATGTCTCCGCCATCATGGATGCGCCGCATTGTAAATGTGGCGCACCATGGTGCAAAAACGGCACAGATGCGTGACACATCTGTGCCGTAAAAGTGACGCATTGATGGAGTTGCGTCGCAATCGCGACACAGCTCCAGCAATGCTCTGGGGGCCCTATCTAGTTAATGCTGCGCCAATCCTTACGTCTGCTTCAGGCAGGCGCAGGATTTTGACGCAGCATGGGCCCAAAAGTGACTGAGTGAAATCTTGTAGAATTCACTCAGCCACTTTTAGGAGGCGTTCCTGCGCCGGAACACACACACCCCCTGCACAGGAATGCCTACATGTGGCGCAGGGCTTTACAACGTGACGCATATCCCAGATGCGTCATGTTGTAAGTACCCCCCGGACCATGGAGCAGGATTTGCGCCACCGCTGCATCACAAAAGTGACACAACGGCGGTGTAAATGAGGCGCAAGGGGCTTGTAAATCTGCCCCAAGGTCAGCAAAGATGAAAGAGGTGAGGTAAAAAGTTTAGAGGAAGACCACCCTGAGACCGACAGGCCAAATGGACTCCCTGTAGCTGGCTCGTGCTCCATTGCTCGGCCTGCACCTGTGACTTTATCCAAAGCCCCGCCCAACCAGACACCGACAGTTAGGGTTCTGCGCTTTTCGGCGCTATTTTCACTAACATCTTTATAAATTGGTTGTTTCCAGTTCTACTGAATGGATTTCTATAATTTTGGTCTTGTTTTATGTATTACGTTTTTGTCTATTCTTCAAATTTGGTGTGAGATACTCTTTTGTGCTGTTTCGACTATGTTACTGTTTCAAGTCTTGCAAAAATACTTTACACATTGCCTCTAAGTTAAGCCTGACTGATCTGTGCCAAGCTACCAGAAGGTTGCACACAGGTTAATTTAGGGATGGATTATGCCTCACCCTCATAAGGATTGTGGTTGCTGCTTGACCAGGTCAATGGACAACCCAATTTCTCCCAGGTAGCAGCACAAATTGTGCCACCCTAGGGCCCCCTCACCAAGACCCTGCACTCTGTCATTTCAGGCTGTGTGTCTTAGTACAGACCCAACTGAGGAGTCGACATGGCACACATGCCTGCGTGTCATGCCCACAGACACTGCATGGGATATAAGTAAGTTACCCTATAACAGGACTTGTAGTCCCGTGGCAGGGTACACTATATCTCCTGTGAGGGCACGGTTGCATGAGCAGATATGCCCATGCAATATAAATGTTGATTCCTGGATATTGTGCGTAAACAGGGAAGCCATAGTGAGTACATGGGCTGAACACTCATTAAGAGTTTCTAAGTCCCAAGCTGGCTTCAATGAATTATGGGATGTTTGGTACCAAACAACTCATTGTAATAAACCTGCACTGATTCAGTGTCAGATGTGTTCAATATTACACTCAGAGAGCCCCTTAGAGGTACCCCTGAAACCTACCAACCCACTAATGTTTGCCTGACTCCCCCCCCCACCAGCCTGCCACCTCTAGACATGTTGCTGGCCCCCTGAGGTGAGAGCCGTGTGCTCTCAGGGGTCAGAAACAAAGCCTACTCTGGGCAGAGGTGCTTCACACCTACCACTCCAGGTACAGCATAGTAGGGCCGTGAGCTTCAAGTGCTTCCCATCCTTTGTTATGAAACCACTGGCAACTCCAGCTAGTGGAGTTGCCCTGCTCCTGTCCATGTCTCATTTTTTGGTTGCAAGACAGACGGGTAAAATAGTGAAAACACGAGGTGTGTCCACTCCCAGCCAGTGCTGAGTTGAAGTGGACCCCTCCCCCATTTCACTTCCCTCCATCTTGAATTGAAGGAAACTAGCCAACCAGGATCAGGGATCCCCACAAGGTTGAGTTGTGCATTTAGAGGGTGTAGTCACCCTTAAGGTAAGTAGCTGTTAGACCTGGCTTCTTCAGTGTATTTGTCCCTGTCTTTTTTCTTCTGATCTCCTCTTTTTGACAGTGTGTTGCATTTCGTTTTTTACTGGTTTTAGAACGACAGGCACTTTACCACTGCTGATCAGTGCTTAAGTGCAAGTGCTTCTTGTGTAAACTGTGAATGTGATTGGTTATTCTTGATTGGTTTATTTGATTTACCAGTAAGACCCTCGTAAATTGTCCAGGGCCTGTAAATGAAAATGCTACTATTTGGCCTGCAGCACTGGTTGTACCACCCTCATGAGTAGCCCTTCAACCATCTCTCAGGCCTGCCACTGCAGCATTTATGTGAGCAGTCTTCAACTGCAATGTGAACCTGGCAAGTGCACCCACTTGCTAGTGCCAACCCTTCTCTTTTACTACATGTACGGATCCCCTTTGGTAGGCGCCAAGGTAGGCTCCTGGGTAGGGTGCAGTGTATTTAAAATGTACTTGTGTGTTTTACATGTCATGATAGTGAAATACGGCCAATTTTGTTTTTCAGTGTTTCAAGGGGGATCCCTCCCATAGGTTATCATTAGAGTTGCCTCATAACCTCTTATAAATGTAACTCCCAATAGGGAAAAGATGGAGATTTGGAGTTTGGGCTCCAGGAACTCATAATTTAAAAAGACATCTTTCTGTGAAGTTATTCTTTAGATTGTGTGTTTAAAAATGCCCCTTTGGTATCGCTTTGTTCGCCCTAAGTTGGCAGGGTATGCCCAGACGTGGGTTCCTTGCTCACTCTGCGACTGGATTCAAGATAGCCTGGCTGATGAACGTTATGAACCCAAAACCGATCCCAGGTTGCTTGTTTCCGATCCAGGGAAGACATGGCTTGGCAGTTCGGGCTGGACTGTTCCCATGAGGCACAGGGTCAGACTGATTTGCATATGGCCATGTCTGAAATGGGGTGGCTGAGTGGGCTAAAGAATGGTGATGGATTAAACCCAGATCAGTTGACTCGGGTGAGTGTTTGATTTGCTCAAACGCTCCATCCATCATCCCCTTTGTTATCACTTTTAGAAAGTGAGCATTTTCTTGCTTAACCATCCTGTGCCTCTGTCTGCCTGTGAAATCAATGTGTGGTCTAGACTGACAGTTGGGCTGTTTGTGCATTCACTCTCGATAGTTGCACAAAGGGAGCTGAGGTGTACCCTGCATATCCTGATGGCCCAACACCAGGCTGATGGGCCTTCCTGAGCTACAGTGGTGAGACGAGTTGTCACTTACACCTGAATAGGACTGTGTCTTTCCTCACACAAGGCTGTCCCCAACCCCATGTAGTATGTCTGGAGCTGAGTCAGGGCAAGGCAGGGCCTTGTGCTCTACAAAGACTATCCCTTGAAGTATTCTTACTTCAAAGGCAGAGAGGGGTATAAGTACTGGAGCTGTGACACCAATTAATCAAATAATCAATCAGGGGTTAGTCCGGCGCAGTTGCTCGCCCGTGAGCGTCTCAAGGCGCTAGGGGTATGGGTGTGGGGAGGACGACCATAACTTCAGAACACTTCTGGACTAAGAAGAGATTGTACCAAGAAGACCTGGAGAAGCCACTCTGCTCGTTGCTGTGTTGGGCTGGCCTGCTGCTTGCTGCTTCTGTCTTGAGCAGTCACATGACTGGACTTCTCTTTCTTGCATTCGGCTTGCTAAGGTTCTCCAAGAGCTTGTCGGTGCTTGCCTTCTGGTAAGAAGTCTCAGGGCTGTCAAAGATTTCAACTGCAGCTCCTGAAATGCTCTGCTGGGAGTTCTGACCTGCCAAGTGCTGCAAAGGACAGAGAAAACCCACGCATCGACCTTCAGCACCTGTTTTTCCTGACGCAGCACCCTGCGACTGAAAAACCAATGCAGCACAGCGGTGTGGCTGAAGAATCGCTGCAGTGCCTGCCATGCAGCCGAAAGATTGACGCAACCCAAGTCTTGAGCACCATGTCTTTGACATCTGAGGCACCCACTCTGATGCAGACCCTGCTGTGTGGCTGAAGGAATTGACGCATCAACGGCTTGTGGCTGGAAAATCAGTGAGCGCCTGTTTCACCACCGCTACATTGACCCAGTGCGTCTGGATTGTCGATGCATCGCACCTGTGTGCCATGTTCTTCATCGGCATGGCCCAGTATTAAGGAACAATGGCCGGGTGTCTGGAGATCGAAGCATCACCTCCCCTGGGGGTAAGGAATCAACGCATTGCTTTGCTTTTCCAGGACCTCACCGACCCTGGGCCTGTTATAATCTTTCATGCATTCCAGGTACTTTGTGATAAAAGTGATGCATCCATGGTTTTCTATGGACGAAGATATTTTAAACCTTTAAAAGTGTTATCTATACTTGTGTATGTTGAATGCTTGTCATTTTGGTATGTTTTATTCAGATAAAGATTGGCTATTTTTCTAAACTGGTGTGGTGTATTTTTGTAGTGTTTTACTGTGTTAATGTGTGTGTTGGTACAAATGCTTTACACATTGCCTCTAAGATAAGCTTGACTGGGGCTATCTTAGCTGTGTTCCCCTGACTGGCCTCCTGGCCTGAGCCTGCAGCCGTTTTCCGACTTGGCCTTTCTGCATTAACTTGCATTGAGCACCCAAAGCTGTGTTAGCACCCTGCATCCAGCCGCCCCTGTGCCGTTGATGTTGCTTTGGACTATGCCCAGTGCTTGTCTTATTGTTGAGTGTGTGTCTCATGCATTGCCCTCTGTTAAGCCTAATCGCTCGTCCATGCTGCTGCAAAAGAGAGCATTAATATTATCTACTTTAGCCTCTGTAAAGCCTCTGGGGATCCACTGGACTCCCTACACACTATGGGCTAGATGTAGGTAAATAGGTTTTACCGATTCTAAAATACTGAATTTTACCGATTCAGTATTTTAGAATCAATAAATCCTATGTAGGTAATTATTCGGTAAAAATTACCGAATCGTTAAGATTCGGTAATTACCGAATCGGTATTTATCGATTCGGTAATTGCCATTCATTCCTATGGGCCTGGAGGCCCATAGGAATGAATGTCAATTACTGAATCGGTAAATACCTACTCTGTAAAATAGGGAAATAGTCAAGGGTGGCAGGGTGTCACTTAGACACCCTGTTGCACCCCTGAATAGTGCTGGAGTGCACATGTGGCATGCATACATGCCTGTCACATGGCACAGGTGTAAATGCACACATTTGCATTTACACAGGAATTCCTTATTTACCACCAACCAATAGTTGGTGGTAAATAACGAAACCTTAAAGCCCAGAATCACTGTTTACAGTGCCACCTACATCTCATTTACCGATTCGGAAAATACCTAATCTGTAAATGATGATTTGGTAAATACCGCATCTGCAAATACCGACTCGTTATTTACCGAATCGGTAAAATAGCCACCTACATAGGAAAAGGCTTTTACCGGTCGGTAACGGCCGATTTCGGCCGTTACCGACCGGTAAAAGCCTAGCTACATCTGGCCCCTATATCTCTTTTTGGTATGGTATATACAGAGCCAGCTTCTCACACAGTCAAAGCTGCCGACTTTGGAACTGGGTAAACAGGCTTGAATCTCAGCATCAGCTCCACATCCTTTGATGATGAGGCATCCCTTAATCTGCCCCTGTCTAGAAACAATTCATGCGTGTTTCAACTGGTGCTCCTGTAGAGCGCTCCAATTACTTTGGCTCAAGTTCACGCTATACTTTGAAACGTCCACTAAGAGGTAAAAACAGAGGCTTAATTTAAGGAATGACGAATAGATACCAATTTACTACCTGATTTGTAGAGAGTGAAACCAGAATTCTTGGATAAATTGCTGCTTCAATAATTCAATTGTGTGATCTTAGGCAAATATTTTATTTCACCTAAACTCTTTTTGCTTCAATATCGCGTATGAAGTCACTTTCAAATATGTGAGTTCAGACTACCAGTTGCACAAAACTATCACTTTAATAGGTACATCTCAGAGCAGTGATAAAATGTTCCCTTATAAAGTCAAAGCTTCCATATGTTAAAGAAACAGACTTTGAATAGACTTTATTATATTTTGCGGAATATTTCTTGTATGTTTTCCATAAGGAATATTTGTGGGGCTCGGCTCATGCACGGGCACTTTAGCACACCCCTGCCCTGGCTCTCCTTGTTAACTTGTTGGCTTGTCCACCTCTAATCTGAAGACAAATAACATTCATTCACCTGTTGATAACATATCAGTGCGCCTTGAAACCCTGCATCATTGGCCGGCGCACGTAGTCGCACCATGTGTTCAAACAGTGGGTTTTACTTACATGGTCCTTGTGAAAAGTGTTACCTGATTGTAGGAAGTGGCCCAACCGATGAAGTTGTTTCTCCATCTTTTTCCTCTGTCCTCCCTTGACTCAGCCATCTCTTCATGGTCTCCCTCGCATACATGTGGTCACACCCTCCCTTTCACCCACCCACCTAAGACTACATGTAGACAACTCCTTTTGTATCACTACTACTAGAGTTTATTTTATTTACTCTTTTAAAAGCTGGGTATTCGTACCTCACAATGTTATTGTCACACTTTCATTTGCTTTTTCCGAGTGCATGTGCTTTGGAAAGTGACAAAGAGGGTAAAGTAGCAACAGTGTTGTGGGAACAGAGATGGGACAGGAAGAAGACACCTGATTGCATAGGAGACATCAGGCAGAGCCATGGAATGCCAGTAGGAGGAGGGATAAATCGTTGTGCAGTTATACGGAATAAAGGAACCCCAATCAGTGCATAGTACATAGTGTAAAAAGACCTTAGGCTCTCCTGGTCACAGTTAATCCACTCTGGTGGTACCTGGGGTCACCACAAGTGCTGGCCACATTTCAGAGGCTTAAGCTGCATGCTGTGGCTACAATATTATTTACATTATTGTGTCAGAGCACCTCTAGAACCTAATTCCCCTGAGGCATTTCAGAACAGCTACAAGAGCTACTATTCTCTCAAGACTTGGGCAAAATGTACATTACGTCAGTGTAAAAATGTGTAATTTTGGGGATTTTGCATTAAGGTTTTTACGTCATCATTCCACTTTGTGTAATTACTTGCTATTCATGCTAAACATGTACCAGTAACACATGTGAATAACAGACTGTGCGAGGCTGTTGTTTGCAATGCTTTTAGTTTTTGCACTTTTTTAGAGCAAAATGCATTCTTGTGACAAAAATTGATGGAATATCAAATATATAGCTCTAAATGACGGATTTCCTGTAATTACGAGCAATTTTCATTAGCCGGGATATGGCTCACGGGTTGGTGGCGGCCGCAGTCGCACAGGGAGGGATGGTCGCGTGGGGAGGGGAGGGACGTGTGGGGAGGGGGGTCATAATTAAAAAACAAAAAATTAAAACCTGACTTTCCGTCGGGTCCTGCATCTTCTCTCCTCTTGCTTTTCTGCTCTCCTGTCTCTGACAGGAACAGGAAGCAGGCAGCCAGGCTCCCTCCACTAAGTCAATCACAACGCTGTTAATGCAGCATTGTGATTGGTCGGGACAGTGCCCAGCCAGGGGCTAGTGGGAGGGCAGAGTGCACATGACTAGTTTAGGTGGCCCGAGAGAGCCGGCCAGTCATTTTGCATTCAGGAGTGGGCAAACAACTCCTCCCCTGCCCTGCTTGGAGAGCAGAGCAGCTCTGCCCACCTGCCCCCCGCAAAGCACCCCTGCTCAGCTAACACATAAATCAGGGAATGGTGGTTCGATTTTGGATTATGTGATAGTCGATAGCACATTTTTTAGTTTCTTGAAGGACTTGATAGTGTTACCTACCGATCTTAGTGATCATAATGTTTTGATTTTGAAGTTGAATGTATCATCTTCTCAAAAAGATCAATGGAAAATCGGGGATGATCTATTGAACTTTGATATTAAAAACAGGAAGTGCTATTGGAATTCCAGGACTATTAAAAATCTGTCAAATTTACTAGAATATGCCGTAGACAACTTAACCTTATGGGAGGGCAGAGAACTAGGCTGCTTTACGTCATTTTTACAAATTTTAAAACTAAAAGCTCAAAAGCCTCTAACAGCCAAGGTACCGCCCAAAATTCCTTCCGATCTTCTTAATTTAAATAAGGAAATAAATAAATTGGTAAGGGCCCAATACCTTTTCCCCACCCCAGACCGTAGACAAACAATCTTACTTATGAGGAGGAGAAGAAATAGGTTGAAGGTCAGATTAAAATGTGAGAAGGAAGACGCTCTTTGGTGTAAACTTCGTGAAGCAGCTAAGAGTGGTCGAACTAAGACCTTCTGGTCATTAATCGGGGAGGGTTGTGGGGTGAGATCCAGACCTTCTCCGATATCAATAAATGAGCAGACTTGGGTAGACTTTGTTCAGGGTCTATATAGTAGTAATGGTGAGGAGCTTGACCTTAATAAATTGCAGGAAGATCTATTTCCTTATGATCCTCCTTCTGAATTAGAAATTGAAGCCGCAATTAAAGCTCTCCGCTCGTCCGGTGCCTTAGGCCCAGATGAAATTCCAATTTCAGTATTGAAAACCCATAGTGCCTTATGGGGGAAAATTCTATACCCTGTATTTAAAGCTTGTTATATTAAGGGCATTGTTCCACATTCTTGGAAAGGGAGCTTGTTAATCCCTATCTACAAAAAGGGCGTCAGGGATTTACCCGAAAACTATAGACAAATAGCTCTCCTAGACGCCATAGGCAAGGTTTTCACCAAATGTCTATTGAATTCTATAAATGACTGGGTGGCCATGTCCGCAATTCTCCCCCTAGAGCAGACCGGCTTTAGAAAACAACACGGTACCTTAGATAATCTGACCGCTCTCCAAATTTTAATCGAAAAATATGTCACAGTCCGTAGAGGAGGTATCTATGGAGCATTTATTGACTTCTCTACGGCCTTTGATAAGGTGGATAGAGTTTTGCTTTGGAGTAAGCTAATAAAGTTAGGAATGCCCCCGAGCTTATTGAAACTAGTAATGGCACTCCATACGGACACCTGGTGCAGAGTTTTAATGGGTGGTGATAGAGGACTTTCCAGAATAATATCTACCAATAATGGGCTTAAACAGGGCTGCCTGTTGGCGCCCCTGTTATTTTCCCTATACATTGCTGACTTACCAAAAGCTATATTATCTACTAGCAATGGTATTGCCCCTGTACTAGGGGGATCACCCATTGCATGCTTAATGTATGCCGATGATATTTTAATTCTGGATCTCACCCCAAAGGGCTTGAATAGTCGTTTGGAAGGTTTGAACTCCTACTCCGAGGCCCATTTCTTAAAAATTAATACCTTAAAAAGTAAAATAATGTGCTTCTGTGGAAGGAGAAAACCTAAATATAACGATTATTACTGGTCTGTCGGGGGTGAGAGACTAGAAGTAGTTAAATCCTACCCCTTTCTTGGGAAGATAGTCACGAGTAATCTTTCAGAAAAAACCCATACAGAGAAAAGTGGTAGGAAAGCTCTCGCTCAAGGGAAGAGTCTTATCTCCTTATACAAAGCGACAGGTCGGAGGCATTTTTCCATATTACTCGAAGTCTATCGGGCAAAAATCCCCGTATCCCTAATCTACGGATTGGAAATAGTGGACATGGCATGCTGGAAATTCTTGGATTCTATTGAAGGAAGAATTCTTCGTAATCTAGCTTCTGTAAATACTGCAAGCTCTACGTCTTCGTTAAGACAAGAATTTGGATTGCGTAGTGCACGGTCCCAGGCAGTAGCGAGTGTGGTGCGTTGGGTTTTTAATATAGCTGAAGGAAAGCCTGGCACCCTGAGGTTTCAAATAAAAAATGAGTTGTTGGGTTCCTATAATGTCTATTCCTCTATCGTAAGGAACTTTAGACAGGCAATTTCTTTACCACAGATAGATGAACAAAGTCTTTTTACATTATCAGCTCCCCAACTAAAGCTATCCTTAAAGACTACGTCTTGGGAGTTGAGTTTTAGAACTGACAGTATGATCCGAAAATCTAAGAGAGGAATGTTCCCCTTCGGCAACTCTTGTGAAATTAAAAAACTTCAGCCATATTTAGGTTGGAATCTTCCTCATGCAGTTAGGCGATTTATTCTTTTGTTGAGATATGATTTACTCCCATTAAATTGTTTATTGTTTAAATGGCATGGTGGTACAGATATCTGTGATTTTTGTAAACTTCATTCCCAGGATCTATACCATGTTGTTTTTGTTTGTCCAGCCCTTATGGTTCACAGACGTAAATGGTTAAAACCCTTGTGTTTTCAGTTGGGTATTTTTACTGCTTATGATTTTATTGTAGCTATGTTTAATCCCCCAAACGAAATGTTTTGCTTTAAATTGTTTTCTTTTTTCAAATGTTTTTTAACATTGTACTGATATATATATATATATATTTTTTTTCTCTTCTTTTTGATTATGTACTTAATGTCGTTTTTTCTTTTTATTGACAAACTGTTATGTGGATCTCGACAGAGTTCCGTTATCATAAATAAATAAAACTTGAAACTTGAAACTACCAGTAACACATGTGAATAACAGAATGTGCGAGGCTGTTGTTTGCAATGCTTTTAGTTTTTGCACTTTTTTAGAGCAAAATGCATTCTTGTGACAAAAATTGATGGAATATCAAATATATAGCTCTAAATGACGGATTTCCTGTAATTACGAGTAATTTTCATTAGCCGGGGTATGGCTCACGGGTTGGTGGCGGCCGCAGTCGCACAGGGAGGGATGGTCGCGTGGGGAGGGGAGGGACGTGTGGGGAGGGGGGTCATAATTAAAAAACAAAAAATTAAAACCTGACTTTCCGCCGGGTCCCGCATCTTCTCTCCTCTTGCTTTTCTGCTCTCCTGTCTCTGACAGGAACAGGAAGCAGGCAGCCAGGCTCCCTCCACTAAGTCAATCACAACGCTGTTAATGCAGCATTGTGATTGGTCGGGACAGTGCCCAGCCAGGGGCTAGTGGGAGGGCAGAGTGCACATGACTAGTTTAGGTGGCCCGAGAGAGCCGGCCAGTCATTTTGCATTCAGGAGTGGGCAAACAACTCCTCCCCTGCCCTGCTTGGAGAGCAGAGCAGCTCTGCCCACCTGCCCCCCGCAAAGCAAACATAAAAAGGTAATAACTTAAAGTTATAACCATTTTATGTTTTGGCTTCTCGCACTGCGTGAAAGCAGTGACACTCCTCCGCCATAGCAAAGGAACTGGTCCTGGTAATTTTACAGAATTTTGCTGAAATTTCACAAAATTATGCCAAAGCATATTACAGAAAAGCAAATGAGAGGATTTCTCCCAATTTAGGAGTGGTAAAGTTAGGACTCTGAACTTTACAACTCCGGGCCGGGATCACGTGGTCGACGACATTTGCAGTCTCTATCTGGGTGTATCTGTGTGGTTATTATTTATGCATGAGGGCCTAGGGCTCTACCACATCACATTCCCCACTGCCGGAGGTGACATGATTGCGTCCGCACCACGATACTCAATCATAAAGGGTCCATGACTTGCGTTGCACAGAGGTGGTGCCACCGGATACACTACAGCCGGCACGGGCCTACCGCAAAGGGGTACTGAGGTAAGGGCACCTAAAGAGCTGAGCGGGTGTGCAGCCGGCAATGATGCTGTGTGCACTGATATGATCTCTGCCATTATGAAATCAAGACCCAGAATCACGTGTGTGACCTGGTGGCCCGTGGTGCAGGGCTGCACGATGTGGAGGCTGCCAAGCTTGGAGTTTGCACCGGGACGTGGTGGGCCCTCTTGGAGACACGCTGGTGGCGGAAGGTGAGCAGTGGGGCCTGGGTGTGCAGTGGCGGGCAATCACCGCTGGGCAGCGGGAGGGCTGGGGTGCAGTAGCCTGTGAGTGCATGGGTGGGCAAGCGATGATGGTGTGTGCAATTATATAAACTCTCTATTCATAAATCTGGACTCTGTTTCAGATAAGGGACCTGATGAACTGCCGTGTATACCGGCACGTGGTTGGAGACACACCGGTGGCAACAGGTGAGCAGTGATGCCTGGGTCTGCAGTGGCCCTCTTGGGTGTTCGAGCTTCATGATCAGTAGCTCCATGGCATCTGTTGTTGTTCTGGTGTGGCTCTGGGCTGCAGGTTGTTGTCCGACTTTACACCAGGTGTTAAATCCCTGCTGCTAATGCGCCTTATCGCCTGTTTTGGGAACTTATCACTGATCTGGCCTGTCGTTGAGAATGTTGCGAAGTGGTGTTGTTGCAGCTTTTAGCTCAGGAACGCCTACTCTGCAGATCATTAGCGTTGGTTGCCGGTGTCATCTGTGGCGATGTTTTTTGCTGCTGCCATCGCAGGAAAACTGGTGATATCGGATGTTAGCACCAGCTTGTGAATAGGACGATAAATGTATTGCCACTTTAGCTGCGATAAATTTCAGCTAACTCGGCGATAAGTCCTTGAGAATATGCCCCTATATGTTACTACTTGCATGAACAGACTGGACCAAAAGGAGCACTGAGCTGAGTTTGAGGCAGAGCTGAGGGTGAGTCCCAAGTGTACAGAGGGCTCGCGATGGAGGAGGCAGGGAGAGGGCTTCACTGGAGTAGAGGTGCTTGAGAGCAGAAGTCTGGTGCCCATCTGCGGGGCACCTACTATGCGAAGGCTACTCTCCAGTCCTTTCTTTTGATTTTGGGATTGTGACTACACTAGTCATTGGTTGCGTTGGAACAGCACTGCCAGAGAGTGTCTCCTCTGGGGCCCTCTATGGTTCTATTCCCTGACTACTGGTTCAGGGCGGTGGGTTCTCAGGCAAACGTGGCAGCCACTTCTTCTGCCTGTGACTCCTGAGATTCTCAGGCACACCCTGCAAGCCTGTCACCCCTGGATTTCGTAGTCACAGTCTGCAGCCTGTGACCCCCTGATCCTCTCAGGCACACTCTGCCCCCCCCGCTCCTGTGACCCCCTGATCCTCTCAGGCACAATCCGCACCCCCCTCCCCCGCAGCCTGTGACCCCCTGATCCTCTCAGGCACACTCTGCACCCCCCTCCCCCCGCAGCCTGTGACCCCCTGATCCTCTCAGGCACACTCCGCCCCCCCCCCTGCTCCTGTGACCCCCTGATCCTCTCAGGCACAATCGCCCCCCCCCCCCGCAGCCTCTGACCCCCTGATCCTCTCAGGCACAATCCGCACCCCCCCCCGCAGCCTGTGACCCCCTGATCCTCTCAGACACACTCTGCACCCCCCCCCCCCCCGCAGCCTGTGACCCCCTGATCCTCTCAGACACACTCTGCACCCCCCCCGCAGACTGTGACCCCCTGATCCTCTCAGACACACTCTGCACCCCCCCCCCCGCAGCCTGTGACCCCCTGATCCTCTCAGACACACTCTGCACCCCCCCCCCGCAGACTATGACCCCCTGATCCTCTCAGGCACACTCCACAGAGACACTCCATGAGAGTCCACAAAGGAACTATAGCTTATGTCCCACACCCACATGGTCCAGGGTCTTTGCCGGGCACAAACAGGGCCTGTGCACCTTATTACAAATTAAGCCTTGTTGGGCAGCCACAAACATGCACCTGTCCTGGGGCAATGCATTCCGTGAGTTATGTGGCGGCTGTTTACCATACACTTTGGGGCACATTTCCAAGTCCCTGCACCACCAGTACGTCACTTTTCATGACACACTGGTGGTGCAGGGGGCTCCTCCATATTTACAAGGAGAGGAAAAGCCACCCTGCATGACTTTTCCTCCACTTGTAAATATGGCCCCTTCACACGCAGCACTTTGCGTTGAAGGGGTGTTCCGTGGGTGTTGCTGTGGGTGTTCTGATGCAACATGCTACACACAGAAGGATTTAGCAGAAGGGTCCTAGGGAAAATATTTAAAATAACCCTGAGCGACGTACTACGCTATGCTCTCGTCGTATGCGCTACTTCGCACTACGCGAGTTGCACGTAGCACAGTGCATACATGCGAAGCATAGCATCATTTTTTGCTTGCTCGCGGTCCGCAATGTCAAGTTGGCGACCGCGAGTGAGCAAAATGACATCCCGGCTAGACTTTTTCCCCATTGGTGACATCAAGTTGCCAATCGCGAGCTCTCGATGAGATTCTCAACGTGAGAAGGTCAGGTTTCTCATTATGAGTGGTCACGTATGCTTGCGACTGCTCGCGATGAGAAACTTCCAGTCCCCATTGAGAAATCGGTTTTCACTGATTGCACAGTGCGGACAAGCATCCGGCACTGTGCAGTCAGTATGAACAGCATTTTGCACAGTGCACTATGCAGTTCGCATAGCTATGTGTAGCTTGTCTAGTGCAAAGTGCACTTCTCACAGCTACTCGTAGCGCTACTACGCGAAATACGCCCTGGGTTAATTTAAAGACCTTCATAGGATTACATCCCCAGTTTTATATAACAGACCAACAACATAGAATCCTTGGGTCTCGTATAAGAAAAGAAGGAGAAGACACTGACTATATCTCACCGACTGAGCTGTGGGATGCTCCCTTTTAATGACGAAATCCCTCACCCACCAAAGGTGGCATGATTCATCATTTGGGATTCTCCTCCCACAGGAAAAACCTAGTTTCTCTGGGGGCTACAACCCCCTCTCTGAAAGGGAGGAGCACGGGGATGTTTTGATGCCTACTCTGCATGTATATTCTGAATCCACCGAATGAGACACTATAGTGAGAGTAAGGCGCAGCGCAAACAAAAAATAAATGTGCAGGAAGTGGTGTTAAAACTAGCTAGAGAGGACACACAGAGTGCTTTATTGGTATGTTCTCGCTGCCAGGATTAAAAACAGTGCACCTGCGGTATGGATTTAAACTGAATGTGTGTGATGAAATGTATTGACCAACATGTTTCGGCCGTCATAGCCTAAAATCAGGAAAGGCTTTCATCAGGACCTAGAAGACGCTGCTGCTTAAAGTGAAATGGGAGTTAACATAAATTGAAGATATAATATGGAACCGTTGTTGCTGCTGATTCATCTTCTTTGAAAAGGTGACTGTACCCGCGACTGCTGGGTAGATAGCGTCACCTCAACCTGGCAACAGCTCAGGGAAGGAGGCACCGCTCTCCCCGTCGGTACCTCGCTCTGGAAGAGCTTGTCACAAGGATTTCATCCTTAAAAGGGAGTATCCCACAGCTCAGTCTGTGAGATATAGTCAGTCTCTTCTTCTTTTCTCATACGAGACCCAAGGATTCTATTTGTTGTTCGGTTCCCACGCAACACCCATGGAATAAGACACATCTCCAGATTTATGAGAAATCGTACATCTGGAGATGCATTTGAATGCTACGCTACCCTAGAGGTGGCGTAGCGAGGCGCAATGAGGAGAAATGTTTTCATTTCTCCTCATTTGTTTCCTCTTTCAGTGTGTGCTGCATTCTACAGCACACAATGAAAGGGGAAAATGCCTGTAGTGATTGTTTTCGTGCAGGAAGGTGCCCCTTCCTGTACAAAAACAATCTCCTCACGACACAGGCATCCTTGCACGATGGTGCAAGGGTGCCCACACCAGCCCATGGCTGCAGTTTGTGCGCCAGCGCAGGGGGAAGCAGAGGGGTGTCTGAGGGGTCCAGCACTAGCAGCATTACAAAAGGGGCGGCAGAAGCATGTGCTGCCCCTTCTTTAATACCATTGTTGCAACCCAGGCACTATGTGTAGTAAGGCCCCAGAAAGACAAACTTAAAATGGGGGAAGCCACTATAGGGACCTGTTTTAGACCTCATGGGAACAGGTACAAATCCTGGAGGGTCTGCTCAGCTTTTCATCCTTCTGAGGTCAATAAAATGAGTACCATTGAGTTGGGTAACAATAGACATTTGTTATTCAGTGCCAAAAGGCCCTAGTGCAGTGGTTCCCAAACTTTTTCGACCTGTGGCTCCCTTGACCTAATTGGCAGCTAGCCGTGGCTCCCCATCATGACACTTTTTTTTTTTTACCAGTGGGGGGGATGTAAGCCCGACCTTGGGAGTACTTCCAGTACTATAATTGGTTAAGTGAGAAATAATACAAAGCTCTTGCTTACAATGAGTTGTGTGATTATACTCCTCATAGTGTAAAAAAGACAAACTACAAGCCCCAGAATGCACTATCTTAAATGCTAAAAAGAGCCAAAGAGCAGCCGTAGGAGTGCCTGTTCTGTGCATTAAAGGAAGCTTGCATTGTTGCAAACCCAGCTGTATCTGTTTATGGTCCATTAATAATGCTTTGAGATACTTTCATTTATGAAAAAGCTAAAACATCTTCTATCCCCTCAGCCTTTTCGTTTCTCAACCTCTTGTTGCTGCCTTTCCTCTTCAGACATTCTTTTTCTCCCCTTTCTCTGTCTTTATGTCCTGCTTTCCTTCTCTTTCCCTTTAATTCTTTCACACTTTGTTCTACCCTTGTGCATTCCTTCTTCCACCTTTTGCTTGCCCTTATTTTCTCAGACTGAAAGTCTTGGTGTTACTTTTAGTTTCCTGTATTTTTCTCATCCCAGAAATAAAACACACGTGGGCGGTCCAGTCTGGGGTGATTTAACAGCCTCTTCAATGCCCAGGTTGTTGCAGTCTGAGCTGCGATGTTTTGTCCGATACAATTCAAGAGACTTTATTAAAAGTTTTATTATACTTACTCATTTAATTTGAGAGGCCTTACTCTTCTTGTCACTAACATGGAGAAACATTCGGAGGGAAGAATGAGAAACGTTCACGGAGGCTGAGAAGGAAAGGTTATTACAGTGACTGGGTCATTACATGTGACGGGGTTATTACATGCTTCCTGCCAGGCCTTGCTGAGGGTCAGACTGGGGCTGGGAAACTAATCCTGTCTGCAATGCAGCCTATTTCCACAGCGAGTTTGCCCACTGAAATTTTTGACTTGTAAAATTCGGCACCGTTTTTCTTCACACGAACAAAGTGCAGGAAAAGCAGCCAGCATGGAAATACACGGGTTGCTTGGGGGTCACGAGTTTGACATGTTCCCCTTCTTGACATTAAGGATTAAAGTAACTGAAAGCAAGGAGTATTAGTTTTGAAACCAACCTACTGGTTGGTCTTTGGACTGAACACCGGCAGGTGTAACGCTCATCATTCATTTCTGCGAATATAGGCAGAGGCAACGTGAAAGCACGCGCGGCCGTGCGCTCTTAAGTCAAACCATAATTCATGATCATACAGGTGGCATTTGTAACACCCCTGTGTGTAATTTAAATAAGCTTTGGTTGCTGCCTTAAGGCTGACGGTAGCCTAGGGTGTCAAAAGACGCATCATTTTTTATTAATTGCTTACATTCTCACCTGATTACAATCTTCCTCGGCATAAGCTCTTTCCCACATCGTGCGCCGACGGCGCCCCTGGCTACTCCTAACGGCGCACCAGGGAGCCGCGGCGCACAGTTTGGGAACGACTGCCCTAGTGGGTCAAAGTGCATTTTTCAAATTGTTAGGTCATGTTACTCAGAGGAGTCACTTCAGTGGTGAGGCAGAATCAAGGGTTAAAGTTGTATTAAAAAAATTAAAATCAGAAATGAGACTTGTGTACCTAAATACTTTTATTGTGTTCTCGCCACTGTGTTACACGAGTCACCACCCTCCTTGCCAACGTGATAATATTCCGTTTGGTCAATTTTTGAGACTTAAACGCAACTGTACAAGCAACAGAGATTTCGAAAAACACTCCAAGGTACTCATGACAAAATTCACTGAAAGGGGATATCCTAAACGCCTTGTGAAAAATGCGTATAAAAGGGCAAAGTATTTTAATAGGGACAATCTATTTCACAAGGAAATAAAGAATGATCAGAAGAAACCTCTGATTTTTGTGACTAACTACAGTGCCATCAGTAACAAAATCAAAAACATCATAAATAGGAATTGGCATTTGATAACCAACAAAAATAAAGAAAAGATCCCCAGACCTATGATAGCTTTCAGACGCAATCAAACTCTTAGAAACAAATTAGTGCACACCTATAGGGAAGAGCCTACACTCATACAAACAACTATGAACAAGGCCCCATTACCAACGGGCACTTTTCCGTGTGGAAGTTGTTCAAACTGCACAATAATTAACAAAGGAGAGTATGCTGAACATAACAACATAAAACATAATATCAAATCTTTTATTAATTGTAGGTCAAAGAACATTATATACATGATTAAGTGCCCCTGCAATTTAGTCTATATAGGTGAAACCTCTAGAGAAATCAGACTACGGATTAACGAACATAAATCTTCTATCCGGACAAAAAAGAAAGGAGCCCCATTAACTGAACATTGGCAAGCAGCAAAACATACAGTGCAGGAGCTCACATGGTGTGGGTTGGAAACTGTATATATGAATGCTCGAGGGGGCAATATGGAAATAAAAAGGAAGAAACGAGAGCAATATTTCATGTCCCGTTTCAACAGTGTCAAACAGGGCCTTAACTCCAAAGAAGATTGGGAACGCATTTTATAGTCGAGGTCCCCATGCATTTCCGACTTAGGTTAATGCGCAAGATATTCCTATATTCTGAGTGTGCCATTAAATTAAATTTAAGGTAATAAATATCCCCTAGTTTTAGGATAGGCGTCATAACTATCCCCTGAACGTAGGACAACTAATTGAAAATTCCTCACTAGTAGTAATGATACTAACATGTAGAGAAAAATTAAACTAACCCAGAGGCTGAGATCACAACACTGACCAACAGAGATGTATGTTTGCCTCGTTAAAAAATTGTTCTAAAAAACTTCTAAGATGGGCACAATATAACCTAGAATATAATCTTGGAAATTAAAAGTGACCCGCATATGTACGGCGGCTCATAAAACTCGTCCCGCCTAATAAATACCCATGGCGATATCAATGCAGTACAAGGGCAAAACACGCGCATTGAACAAAAAGACAATGCGGAAGTAATTATAAAAACTACCCGAGTAGTCCTAGAATTGAAACCTGACTGCGCAGACACAGTGGGACATAAAACTACAGATGTAGTTTAGGCGCCCGCCCCAGATAGGATGACCCGCATATGCACGGCGGCTCATAAAATTCGATCAGTCCCGCCTACTAAATATCTATGGCGATATAAATGTAGTACAAGGGTAAAACACGCGCGTTGAATAAAAAGACAATGCGGAAGTAACAACAAAAACTACCCGAGTAGTCCTAGAATTGAAACCTGACTGCGCATACACAGCGGGACAAGAACAAAAAACTACAGATGTAGTTTTGGTGCCCGCCCTAGACAGGATATTCAATTAAAATTTAGCGGGAAATAGGTGATTGACCGGATACACTTGCGGACTTATAAACAGAGAGTCCCCGAGCGTTAATGAATTCCGGTTTACGAGGGTGTCGAGAGGAGCAGGGAGGCCGACCTACACACAGAAGGTAAGATACGAACAAAGGGATACTGGTAATTCTAGAAAGCTGCGGGACTCGCCTTAATATGAATAGAGGTCCCACCGTCTTGACTCCCTTTAGTTAATGGGCTTTACACTTGACCCTTAGTTATAGATTCGGGAACGTTAGTCCTGTATTTTAAATGCATGAGTTAAAATATTTATTTTTTTGTAAGAGAACTAGACAATCTGCCGCATTTAAATATTTCTAGATAAACCTGTATAGGCACCTAAAAAATTTTCTTTTTGCCTCGAACTAGGAACGGCAAAAACGGGAAGGCACATAACTTATAGCATTCCCAGAATTTAGCCGCAATGCTCTAGACTCCCAAAGACATAACGGGGAATGCAAGTTGAGGGAAAGTGCCACCTTTTTAACATCTGAATAAGGTTGACACGACTCGCCATAAACTAACGGGTGAAATTATAATTTCTTTAAAAAATACTCCATAAGAGAAAGTTGCCCATTAGGCAAAAGCCAAGACGATAATTATATAAGACAGACCTCGGTGCTTGATAAGCACGAAATGGTGCAAAATGATACAATCAGTCAACCATTCCAGAATCTAGACTAACCCTATACACACTATAGATCTTAGATGAGACACTACTCTACACAACGATAAATTTATGGAATGAAAATTGTTTTAAATTATAGATCCGGATGAAACACGGATGTAAAAGTATTTTCAAACGGACGACTGTTCAGTGACGAACACTGCAATTGATAAAGCTGTTGTCAAGAGCATCCATTCTTATGTTCTTCTACTCCTAAATGGTAAGTCCCACAGAATTTAATCTATCTGTGAGAAAAAGGGTAGGGTGAGAATCTTTTAAGTGAAGTATAAGTTCTCATGGTCATTTCTTGTCCGCTCTTCCTTTGCCTGATGTGAATTAGAACATCCATCTCTCAAAGAACATCCGAAGAATATAAAACGGTGGCTCCCTCGACCCTCAGATGTTAGGATTGTATATAATAAAACAAAGGTAATTAGAACAATCCCTATGAGCCGAGCACTACTATCTTACGCTGTGTTCCAGAATTAATAAAACCATTATTAACTATTCCATAGATCTCCTTACACTTTGAATTGATACAAGTGTAAAATCTGAATGGCCCGAGACAACTGACTACCTCGAATTGAGTAAAGAGGACTCCTGGCTATTCTCTTTCTTGATAATCTCAAGGTAGAGCTACACTGTAACATTCTTTTTTGAAATGCATGCATTGAACCTGCACCTTTAGTGATTTTATTCCCACATAATGAGTACCCTCTTTTAGTACCACATGTCCCCTATATAAGAGCACCAAGAAGAACCAATGGTTCTATAGCATAATGAACATAACTTAACAACAATGTATAATAAATAGAATGTGATCAGTACGATTCCTAACTGTATATTTCTCTTTCTGATTAGAAAACTGTCCTGATGAAGGTGTAAAACTAAAACCGAAACGCTGCGTCGACTTGTGTGCAACAATTATTGCTGCTTTTTAACTGACCCATATGACTTGTGTGCAACAACTACTGTTGTTTTTTAATTTGACTTATGTGCAATAATTATTGCTGTTTTTCTCATTGATGTAAACCAACATTTGTTGTTAGAAAATTGTAACATTATTATTTTTGCTTTTTTTATCAAATGTGTTCTTCTTCTTTGGTTCAAGTTTTTAATACTGTGAGCACTAATGTGCTAAAGAAAATATGATATTTTTAATAAACTGTACAAACAGGTTTAATTTTATATAACGGTGTATTTGCATTTTTGAAGTAACTGTTGATGATACATATGTGGGTTCTGTGTGTTCCTAAAAGAGTGGTACTGACATAAAAATTTCCACATTTGTGGAACATAGGGACTCCTCTCTTGCTTTGCTAATTCTCCTTGTCCCTAAACTGGAACTATAAGGAGACCTCCCTTTCATTCTTGGACTCGCCACTGTGCCCACCTAGCCCAGCGGCTGTACAGATAAAACCTTAAATAAACATGTTGCACAAAACATTTTCACTTTTTGCAGCAGTAAATAAATACACATTAAATATCACGCTGCTGCGTGGCATTAGTAAATACAGAGAGGGTTTTGCAGTCCTGCTGTGTAAATGACCCTGCCCACCCCTGCAGGCTCCCCCCCCACCCCCATGGACATCCCCAATCCGGCTTCAGGGTGTTCTCAGAAGGGGTACACTCAGTTGGCTCTATACACAACCCAACCTCACAATCCCAAAGTGCTTTTGCTTATTAAAACCCTACACCTGCTTTAATGCTTACAGTAGGTTGAGTTAGGGGTGGGAGAGGTGATGTAACACAAAATAATGCCCCCCGATAAACGTCTTGAGGGGCCTCTGAGACTCCCATATGTCACAGATATGCACAGACCTGACGCTGACTGAGGGGAGGGCTTCACCTCAGAGGCTGTAGGGCAGGGTTGGATTGGGATTAAAAATCGGCCCGGGCACACTAAAAAAAAGCGGCCCACATTTGCATATTGCGTTTCGCAAAATACTGCTTCGGCGTAATTTTATTTAAAAAAGGGTAGGGAGGGGGAATGCATGGATTAGTTTACACTGGTAAATCACAACTCACACCTAAAAACAAGGGAGGCACTTCTGCTCAGCCCCCCTTTCCCCGCTCAGTATGCATACATTAGTTGGCCGGACCAGCAAGAGAAAGGGAGTGACTCCTCTGCCTGTTGATAAAAGGGAGGTAATGGACCCCCATCTACATCCAGAAAGGCCACTCAGGCACCCACTGGGCCGCTGGCAGTATCCGAACAATGCAGAACCCACTCAAATCTGCTCAAAAAAGCAGCCCACAGCTGGAACTGGACACCGGCCCCTCAGGCATTGCCCGAGTGCCCGCGTTACCAATCCGACCCTGCTCTAAGGGCCTGCGTTACATCCCCCGTTTGGGGGACAGACAGCTGCCGGGTACTGCTTGTGTCTCTCAGAGCTTGTGATGGTTCCATCGCACTCTGATCTATGTCCGTCTCCCTGGTCGCCATGTTGATGCACTCATTTTGGATGTAATGCAAAGTGCCTTTGTAGGAGCGACAGGGTTTCATTATCATTTCAACAGTCGCAGAATTTCCCCACAGAAATCCAAAGAGCAGCTTATGTCACATTTCAGGGAAGTTAAGTGGAATGTTCCGGAATATCCGCATCCTTCATGCCTTGAGGTGGTGGGTGCACTAAGACAAAGAAGGGAATGGTGACTCCCGGCTTCTTCCTAATACTGATCGTGTAATCCGTGCCATACCAGACACAAGCAACGTCATTCATTCTTCAGACATCCACTGTTCCGGGGTCCGCTGCCCACTGTCAGCACCGTTTGTGGTGTTTTTGTATCCATTGCTTATGGCGCCATGTGCGTGAAGTATGCGCGGAAGTCGATCCATCCTCTCCTGGAGGCCAGAGCACAGTACGCCACCTGCAGGTACAGAAAAGCAATGACATACATTGTTAATATCGCTGGACAGTCCTACGCTCCTCCTGACTTTGGTTTGTTATTGTAGACGATTTGTGATATCCTGGCAAACCCCCTGACTTCTATTTGGATAGTAAAATAAAGGAATAATGCGTGTTTAGTGGGTGCCCTCAACCGCTGGGCTGCACAAAAACAATGTCCCCATGGCGCAGGCATCCTAGGAAAATGTTGCAAGGGTGCCTGCACCGGCACATGGCAGCTGTTTGTGCGCCGGCGCAGGAGAGAGTACAGGAATGCGACATATCTTTGTAAATATGTCGCATTCCTGTGCTCTGAAAGTGCTGCAGTGTGGCGCAGCCAAAGGGCTTGCGGTGCAACTCTGAGGCACTTCCTTGCAGAACTGCCCCATAATCCTTAAATGCCCCATAATTTAATAATCTGACCATGAACCAATAAAGGGCATACCACCAAGGCTGGTCTTCTAGGATAGGTACAGGATGGTGTTCCTACTTTTTAGGTTAAAGTGCATGCTGCTACTGCGGCAGAGCTTTGCTATTAACCACTCTGGGGAAGAGGATGTGGCCCAAAGGCCAAAGCTGCGACCTCAGAACAGAGGAACCTGGCTTAGACCTCAGCTCAACATCCTGTGATTCCTGAGATTCTGGCCAGATCACGTCATCCCTCTCAATAGCTGGGTCTGGTGCCTTCGTGGATCAATGTGTCCACTGTAGGGGCCTGTGTTTCACCTCATGGTCACAGGTCCACTCAGCCATTCATCCATCTGATGTCGATAAAATCAGCATTATTGAGTTGGTTAAAAATAAAAATCTGTTATTCAGCACCAAGGCACCATTGGGTGAATGTGCTCTTTACAATTAAACATGTTTTGTTAATTGCACCCAGATGCTCTACTCTGAGCATATGTTGCAGTTTATAAATTTGATTTTGATTTCCATGTGCCTAAAAATAAAAGATAAATAAAGGCTTCATGTAATCTGATGTTCAGATAAAGCTCTCTAATGCTCTTGGGTCAAGTTTGCATTATAGAAAACTGCAACAATAAAAATGCTTGTATTAACCAGTGTAACACAATGTTGTCATAAAGTAGCTGGCCACTAGAGGTCTGTGATGGGATATTTTGATCTTTGATTGCCTGGGTTGAGGACTTAGTCATGACAATGGTGTTGTAGCTGGACACTCAATGCCAGCCTAGAGCGAATCTATCTTTCATCCGCTGGAATTTGAACTCTGCTGCAGAAAGCAGACCGGTGAAGAGGCGCTGCCCTTGATGACACTAGGTGACTCTGTTGAGCCATTTTATCCAGGGCACAAGTTGTAAAAAAAGAAGTGGGGAGACGCTGTCACCGGAAGTGACGTCACGACGGGAAGTGACGTCATGAAAGGTGCCGAGCTCTTTGTCCCAGAGAGGCCAAAGAGTGAAGTCCAGCTGTTTGGCAGGGGGGACGGTGTCCCCCCGGAAAAATAAGTGGAGGGACGCCGTCCACCCGCGTGGTACCCCGACTCGAGCCCTGATTTAATCCTTCACTACTGGAAGGTGAACACTCATTTATGAAGTAAGCGTGGTTCAGCCTCACATAATGCTGTAATAGTTCAGCCTAGTCCTAGGTGTCATTATTGTTCTAGCCTCCCTTTCACTGGCTGTTACTCTAGCCAATGAGCGCTCTACAGGGAGACCTGTAAACAATCTCTGTCATTGCTGTCATTCCCTAGCTACACACCAGGTGGCGCTGTTGCGCTATTTTATCTGTCTCCAACCGGACGGTGAACACTTCTGCAGAAAGTATTAAGGTTCTCAGCCTTAAACAAATCTGTATAACCCTAGCTAGTCTCCCTTTCACTGTTTAGAAAGCCGATGAGCACTCTGCAGGAAGAGCTGTGAACAATCTCTGGTATTCTGCAGGAAGAGCTGTAAACAATCTCTGGCACTCTGCAGGAGGAACTGTAAAAAATATCTGGCACTCTGCAGGGAGATCTGTAAACAATATCTGGCACTCTGCAGGAAGAGCTGTAAACAATCTCTGGCACTCTGCAGGAAGAGCTGTAAACAATCTCTGGCACTCTGCAGGAAGCGCTGTAAACAATCTCTGGCACTCTGCAGGGAGAGCTGTAAACAATCTCTGGCACTCTGCAGGAAGAGCTGTAAACAATCTCTGGCACTCTGCAGGGAGAGCTGTAAACAATCTCTGGCACTCTGCAGGAAGAGCTGTAAACAATCTCTGGCACTCTGCAGGGAGAGCTGTAAACAATCTCTGGCACTCTGCAGGAAGAGCTGTAAACAATCTCTGGCACTCTGCAGGAAGAGCTGTAAACAATCTCTGGCACTCTGCAGGAAGAGTTGTAAACAATCTCTGGCACTCTGCAGGGAGAGCTGTAAACAATCTCTGGCACTCTGCAGGAAGAGCTGTAAACAATCTCTGGCACTCTGCAGGAAGAGCTGTAAACAATCTCTGGCACTCTGCAGGAAGAGCTGTAAACAATCTCTGGCACTCTACAGGAAGAGCTGTAAACAATCTCTGGCACTCTGCAGGAAGAGCTGTAAACAATCTCTGGCACTCTGCAGGAAGAGCTGTAAACAATCTCTGGTACTCTGCAGGGAGAGCTGTAAGCAATCTCTGTCACTGATGTCATACTCTAGCTGCACAGCAGGTGGCACTCTCGCTCTATTTTATATTTCGCTGCCTGGCCTGTGAGCACTTCCACACCAGTCGGTCGGTCTGTCCTGCTGGTTCCACTCACTACTCCAGGGCCTCAGAGCCGGTGCCAAGCAGGCTGTGCTGAGCTCACACCTCCTGCCCTCACAGCCAATCACTTCCTCCCCGCATCCACCCTCATTGATACCCACAACATGACATTAACCCCTTCCATGCTGATGACGAACCCCAGCCGTCACGCGCCACTGTGCTTGTGTGCTGATGACGGCTGGGGTTCGTCACGGCCCCGCCCTGTTTGTTTGTTTACAGCGGCGGAATGGGCCCAGCATGGAAGGGGTTAATAAAGGGCAGCCCCCTCACTCTGAGTGACTCTGGTCCTGTCCCAATATCACAATAATAATAATAACAATAACAATAACAATAATAATAAACAATTTATAAAGCACAGGCTACTTCCACTGAAGTGTCCCAGCGCCGGTGCGAACTGGCTGCCAAAATGAAACAAGGCCTAAAAGGAACGAAAACGCTACTTAAAAATACTACCCTCTTGAGCCATGATCCACCCCCGCTCTCCCAAGGCATTCCCAAATGTTTGAATTAAGCTGATGGCACATAAGAGTCCCAAGCACTGTGCACCTTTGACCTCCAGTGCAGGCCCCTCCTCTTTCTGGCCACTTACCGCAAAGGCGCCGAGCAGGATCAGCATGACCCCCGCGACGACCGCCAGGCAGACGAGGATGACCGCCCAGTTCTGCAGGCTGTACTGAGCTGGAAGAAGACAGCAGGGGTCAGTGGATGGAGAGGGACACCAGCCGGGGGCCACTGTCCCTGCGGTGAGACCCCACTGCCAAGAAACTGAGCACCGGGGAGCGCGCCGACTGAGACCCAAGGATGAGACACCTCAGGTGAAGCAGAAGAGAGAGCCACAGGATAGAGAGCCACAGGATGAAGAGCCCCACCAGTGACCACAGGATGAAGAGCCCCACCAGTGGCCACAGGATGAAGAGCCCCACCAGTGACCACAGGATGAAGAGCCCCACCAGTGACCACAGGATGAAGAGCGCCACCAGTGACCATAGGATGAAGAGCCCCACCAGTGAGCACAGGATGAAGAGCCCCACCAGTGAGCACAGGATGAAGAGCCCCACCAGTGACCACAGGATGAAGAGCCCCACCAGTGACCACAGGATGAAGAGCCCCACCAGTGACCACAGGATGAAGAGCCCCTCCAATGACCACAGGATGAAGAGCGCCACCAGTGACCACAGTTGAAGAGCCCCACCAGTGACCCCAGGATGAAGAGCCCCTCCAATGACCACAGGATGAAGAGCCCCTCCAATGACCACAGGATGAAGAGCCCCACCAGTGTCCACAGGATGAAGAGCCCCACCAGTGACCCCAGGATGAAGAGCCCCTCCAATGACCACAGGATGAAGAGCCCAAGCAGTGAACAGAAGAGCCGCACCAGTGACCACAGGATGAAGAGCCCCACCAGTGACCACAGGATGAAGAACCCCACCAGTGACCATATGATGAAGAGCCCCTCCAGTGACCACAGGATGAAGAGCCTCACCAGTGTCCACAGGATGAAGAGCCCCTCCAGTGACCACAGGATGAAGAGCCTCACCAGTGTCCACCTGGTGAAGAGCCCCACCAGTGACCACAGGATGAAGAACCCCACCAGTGACCACAGGATGAAGAGCCCCACCAGTGACCACAGGATGAAGCACCCCACCAGTGACCACAGGATGAAGAGCATATACTAAAGGCAGTTGTAGGCAGTGGACACTACTCACCAATCCTCGGCTGGACTCCATTATCCTGCGCGGCGGAGGCTGTGGGGCAGAAAAGAAACATGGCTTAACTGGGGGAGTGACGTCACGTGACTGAGGGCAAACACCACCACCACACCTGTGTGGTGGTGGTGGCCCTAGAAGGACCGACAAGCGCGCTGTGTCACTTCTGTCAGTGGTGGCGGGTCACGGAGGCTGGAGGGCTGGAGGGGATGGAGGGATGGAAGGATGGAGGGATGGAGGGCTGGAGGGGATGGAGGGATGGAAGGATGGAGGGATGGAGGGATGGAGGGCTAAAGGGATGGGGGGTGGAGGGGTGGAGGGATGGAAGGATGGAGGGGTGGAGGGATGGAGGGGTGGAGGGATGGAGGGGTGGAGGGATGGAGGGATGGAGGGGGGTGGGGGGGCTGGGGGGATGGAGGGATGGAGGGATGGAGGGGGTGGGGGGCTGGAGGGATGGAGGGTTGGAGGGGTGGAGGGATGGAGGGATGAGGGATGGAGGGAGGGATGGAGGGATGGAGGGTGGAGGGGTGGAGGGATGGAGGGTGGAGGGGTGGAGGGATGGAGGGGTGGAGGGATGGAGGGGTGGAGGGATGGAGGGATGGAGGGGTGGAGGGGGTGGGGGGCTGGAGGGTTGGAGGGGTGGAGGGATGGAGGGATGGAGAGGGTGGGGGGGCTGGAGGGATGGAGGGATGGAGGAATTGAGAACTGGAGGGCTGGAGGGATGGAGGGTGGAGGGGGTGGGGGATGGAGGGATGGAGGGATGAGGGATGGAGGGAGGGATGGAGGGTGGAGGGGTGGAGGGATGGAGGGGTGGAGGGATGGAGGGGGTGATGGGGCTGGAGGGATGGATGGATGGAGGGATGGAGGGGATGGAGGGCCCGAGGGGGTGGGCGGATGGAGGGGGTGGTCCGTGCCCACCCAGGATGATTGATTCAATAAAGGATTTGTCCTTAGAATATTGATCCACCTTCACAGATTGACGTCAACAAACGGTCATCAACAAAGATTTTCTTTCACTCTAGCATTCATCCGCCCTCTCAGGTGCCCCCATCCACCAATCATCCACCCAGATTGTCAACACCGCAGCCCCCTCCTCTGCCCGCCATGCTGCCATTCGTATATCAGTTTATCGATTCACCCCGTTTGATCGATAGTCATTCATTCAGCGTCTCAAATGTCTCCCCTTCGCCATCCATCGAGTCACGCCTCCGTTTCCATGACGTGCTTCTGTAAATACCCCCAAACCATCATTCAATCAGTTCTCCCCCCTTCTACCAATCAACTGTCCATCCCTTCTCTCAGCCAATCACAACGCCCTGTGCCATCCCCCTGGGTACCAGGCCCCTGGCTGCATCACTTGACCCCATCTTCGATTCCTTCTGCTGATCGCCCCCCCCCCCCCCGTTGATGCGTCACAGACCCCGTCACCAATGCACCTGTTCATCCATCCGATGACGACATAGTTCACCCTTAGGGTCACGCACCAGAACCCATATTCATGACGTCATTGCCTTCCTCCATGGTGGTGGGGGTCAGGGTGAGGTGCAGGCCCCTTATCTGGGGTGGGGGGGAACAGGGGGGTAGGGGGACATCAGAGAGGGCTGCAGGCCCCTTACCTGGGGGGGGGGGGGTGAAACCATGGGTGGTATGCGGTCAGGGTGAGGTGCAGGCCCCTTACATGGGGTGGGGTGAGGGAACAGGGGTGCAGGGGGGGTCAGAGACTGCAGGCCCCTTACCTGTAGGGGTGGGGTGGGAGCACATGGGGCTAGGGGTATCAGAGAGGGCTGCAGGCCCCTTCCTTGGGGGTGGGTGGAAGCACAGGGGGTCAGAGAGGGCTGAGGCCCCTTACCTGGGGGTGGGTGGAAGCACAGGGGGTCAGAGACGGCTGCAGGCCCCTTCCTTGGGGGTGGGTGGAAGCACAGGGGGGGGTTCAGAGAGGGCTGCAGGCCCCTTCCCTGGGGGTGGGTGGAAGCACAGGGGGGTCAGAGACGGCTGCAGGCCCCTTCCCTGGGGGTGGGTGGAAGCACAGGGGGGGGTTCAGAGAGGGCTGCAGGTCCTTACCTGGGGGTGGGTGGAAGCACAGGGGGTCAGAGAGGGCTGCAGGCCCCTTCCCTGGGGGTGGGTGGAAGCACAGGGGGGTCAGAGAGGGCTGCAGGCCCCTTCCTTGGGGGTGGGTGGAAGCACAGGGGGTCAGAGAGGGCTGCAGGCCCCTTCCCTGGGGGTGGGTGGAAGCACAGGGGGGTCAGAGACGGCTGCAGGCCCCTTCCCTGGGGGTGGGTGGAAGCACAGGGGGATCAGAGACGGCTGCAGGCCCCTTCCTTGGGGGTGGGTGGAAGCACAGGGGGTCAGAGAGGGCTGAGGCCCCTTCCTTGGGGGTGGGTGGAAGCACAGGGGGTCAGAGAGGGCTGCAGGCCCCTTCCCTGGGGGTGGGTGGAAGCACAGGGGGGTCAGAGACGGCTGCAGGCCCCTTCCCTGGGGGTGGGTGGAAGCACAGGGGGATCAGAGACGGCTGCAGGCCCCTTCCTTGGGGGTGGGTGGAAGCACAGGGGGTCAGAGAGGGCTGAGGCCCCTTCCTTGGGGGTGGGTGGAAGCACAGGGGGTCAGAGAGGGCTGCAGGCCCCTTCCCTGGGGGTGGGTGGAAGCACAGGGGGGTCAGAGACGGCTGCAGGCCCCTTCCCTGGGGGTGGGTGGAAGCACAGGGGGGTCAGAGACGGCTGCAGGCCCCTTCCTTGGGGGTGGGTGGAAGCACAGGGGGTCAGAGAGGGCTGCAGGCCCCTTCCCTGGGGGTGGGTGGAAGCACAGGGGGGTCAGAGACGGCTGCAGGCCCCTTCCTTGGGGGTGGGTGGAAGCACAGGGGGTCAGAGAGGGCTGCAGGCCCCTTACCTGGGGGTGGGTGGAAGCACAGGGGGTCAGAGAGGGCTGAGGCCCCTTACCTGGGGGTGGGTGGAAGCACAGGGGGTCAGAGAGGGCTGCAGGCCCCTTACCTGGGGGTGGGTGGAAGCACAGGGGGTCAGAGACGGCTGCAGGCCCCTTCCTTGGGGGTGGGTGGAAGCACAGGGGGGGGTTCAGAGAGGGCTGCAGGTCCTTACCTGGGGGTGGGTGGAAGCACAGGGGGTCAGAGAGGGCTGCAGGCCCCTTCCCTGGGGGTGGGTGGAAGCACAGGGGGGTCAGAGACGGCTGCAGGCCCCTTCCATGGGGGTGGGTGGAAGCACAGGGGGGTCAGAGACGGCTGCAGGCCCCTTCCCTGGGGGTGGGTGGAAGCACAGGGGGGTCAGAGACGGCTGCAGGCCCCTTCCTTGGGGGTGGGTGGAAGCACAGGGGGTCAGAGAGGGCTGAGGCCCCTTACCTGGGGGTGGGTGGAAGCACAGGGGGTCAGAGACGGCTGCAGGCCCCTTCCTTGGGGGTGGGTGGAAGCACAGGGGGGGGTTCAGAGAGGGCTGCAGGTCCTTACCTGGGGGTGGGTGGAAGCACAGGGGGTCAGAGAGGGCTGCAGGCCCCTTACCTGGGGGTGGGTGGAAGCACAGGGGGTCAGAGACGGCTGCAGGCCCCTTCCTTGGGGGTGGGTGGAAGCACAGGGGGGGGTTCAGAGAGGGCTGCAGGTCCTTACCTGGGGGTGGGTGGAAGCACAGGGGGTCAGAGAGGGCTGCAGGCCCCTTCCCTGGGGGTGGGTGGAAGCACAGGGGGGTCAGAGACGGCTGCAGGCCCCTTCCTTGGGGGTGGGTGGAAGCACAGGGGGTCAGAGAGGGCTGCAGGCCCCTTACCTGGGGGTGGGTGGAAGCACAGGGGGTCAGAGAGGGCTGCAGGCCCCTTACCTGGGGGTGGGTGGAAGCACAGGGGGTCAGAGAGGGCTGAGGCCCCTTACCTGGGGGTGGGTGGAAGCACAGGGGGTCAGAGAGGGCTGCAGGCCCCTTACCTGGGGGTGGGTGGAAGCACAGGGGGTCAGAGACGGCTGCAGGCCCCTTCCTTGGGGGTGGGTGGAAGCACAGGGGGTCAGAGAGGGCTGCGGCTCCTTACCTCGGGGTGGCGTGAGGGAACAGGGGGTATCAGAGAGGGCTGCAGGCCCCTTACCTGGGGGTGGGGTGAGATCACAGGGGTATCAGACAAGGGTTCAGGCCTCTTACCTGGCAGGCACAGGCACAGCAGCAGCAGCGCGGCCGAGCCCCCCAGCCTCAGGGCCCCCCCGGCGCCCCTCCCCCTCCTCTCTGGTGTGGTCCGCATCTCTGGGCGCCTGGCTCGCGGGTGTAGGTCAGAGTCTCCCGCACACCTGAAGAGGCCAGGTATATATACCTGTCGCCCAGCCCGACCCGCCCGTCCGGCTCCCCAGGAATGCAGGGGGCGGGGCCACAATTAGAAAACAACCCATTTGCATACAATTAGTTTTGATGAGTTGCGATAGCCCGGCCGAGGCCCGCGCGCACCGCAGGGCGCATGGATGGATGAGTGAGTGGATGAGCCACAGGGAAGGCATGTGCGAGCAGGAGACAATGGAGGCAGGACTCAACGGAGGGGCATCCTTCCAGGAAGGGAGGCCGCCTGGCATGGAGTGTCCCTCCTCGGCTGCCAGACCCGCATTCCACGGGTGACTTACCTGAGAGACCGGTGCTGACTGTCAGTTCCAGGCAGTGGGCTGTCGCTCGTGTGTTATTCGTTGGCGTGGGCACGCTCTGCCCAGTCTTGTGCTCAAGAATGCCAAGAGAGGATCCCCTGGGTGCCCTCCCATCGAGCCCTGGCAGTGCCTTCCACTTCTTTTACTCCGACTTCCATTGGTTTCAATCCGTCTCTCACTCGCCTCTGACACGTGTTTCTCTCCCGTCGGGGATTCTCCGTAGCCAGAGCTGTGACGTCGCTGTTCATCTTTCATCATCACTCAGGAGCTCGAGAAAACGAGAAAAAGGACGAATCATGTGACAGCCAATGAGCACGTGTGACAAAGAAAATACATATGTGGAAAAGGTAGAAAGGCCAGCCTGCCAGGCTCCACCCCTTTAGCTGCACCCACATTCCCACCTACTACCAGTAGAAATGCCAGCAGAGGTCTATGGGTGCCCCCATCCCCCCTTCCAGCGCCTGGTTGTTGCTTAGCTCAGCTGCCTGCGCCGAGCAATCACCTCCGAGCACCCACTGCATTAACACTCTCACCCCCACCAGCCCCCACCTCTCAGCAGCACCCCCACCCTTCACCTCTGGCCCACACAGGGCCCTGCAGAGTCGCGTCTCAGCGACCTGATCTCTTTCACAGCAGAGGCCGCCCCATGCCCTGGAGAAGACCCCTGGTACCCTGAGACGCGCCGCAACACCGACACTAGAACCAGAAGGGCGGTCAGGCGACATTTCTTGTGTTTGCTTTGTTCGCCATAAGTTGGCAGGGTATGCCCAGACGTGGGTCCCTTGCTCACTACACCACTGGATTCAAGATAGCCTGGCTAATGAGAGGTGAAACCCTGATGCTGGTTCTCTGTAGCTTATTTCCGGTCCAGAAGGACCTGGCTTGGCAGTCCAGGCTGGACTGTTCCCATGAGGCACAGGGTCAGACTGATTTGCATATAGCCTTGTCTGAACTGTGGTGGCAGAGTGGGCTAAAGAACGGTGATGTATCAAACCCAGATCTGTGACAGGGTGTGAGTGTTTGATTGATTCAGATGCTCTGTCCATCACCACACCCTTTTGTACCGCTTTTGGCTGCCATAAGTGTGGCAGGGTATGCTCAGACCTGAGTCCCTTGCTCACTTTGCCACTGGATTCAAGCAAGCCGGGCTGAAGACGGCTGGAATGCCAGAAACCGGTCCTCGGAAGCTTGTTTCCGGTCCAGGGAAGACATGGCTTGGCAGTTCGGGCTGGACTGTTCCCATGAGGCACAGAGTCAGACTGATTTGCATATATGGCCATGTCTGAACTGGGGTGACAGAGTGGGCTAAAGAACGGTGATGGATTAAACCCAGATCTTTTGACTGGGTGTGAGTGTTTGATTGATTCAGATGCTCCGTCCATCACCACCCCCTTATCACCACCCCCTTTTGTACCGCTTTTGGCCGCCATAAGTGTGGCAGGGTATGCTCAGACGTGAGTCCCTTGCTCACTTTGCCACTGGATTCAAACAAGCCGGGCTGAAAACAGAAACCAGTCCTTGGAAGATTGTTTCGGGTCCAGGGAAGACATGGCTTGGCAGTTCGGGCTGGACTGTTCCCATGAGGCTAAAGAACGGTGATGGATTAAACCCAGATCTTTTGACTGGGTGTGAGTGTTTGATTGATTCAGATGCTCCGTCCATCACCACCCCCTTTTGTACCGCTTTTGGCCGCCATAAGTGAGGCAGGGTATGCTCAGATGTGAGTCCCTTGCTCACTTTGCCACTGGATTCGAGCAAGCCGGGCTGAAGACGGCTGGAATGCCAGAAACCGGTCCTCGGAAGCTTGTTTCCGGTCCAGGGAAGACATGGCTTGGCAGTTCGGGCTGGACTGTTCCCATGAGGCACAGGGTCAGACTGATTTGCATATGGCCATGTCTGAACTGGGGTGGCAGAGTGGGCTAAAGAATGATGATGGATTAAACCCAGATCTGTAACTGGGGGTGAGTGTCTGAAAAGTTTCAGCGCTCCATCCATCATCTCCTTGTGTTTGCTAACATTCAAGGGAGACCATTCACCCAGCATGTAGAAGGTAAATAAAAAACAACTGAATTAAACAATGAACAGATAAACCTGGGTGACATCATCAGAGGCCATGACACCCTTCAGAGGGAAAGGAGGTCTCTTTCAAGTACCCTTCGAGTGCTAACACTAATGTCGCCTCAGCAAACCTACATCTGTACTGTCACAGACAATCCCACCAAACCCACGGTGGAAGGAAGAGGCAGCCTCCACCAACTAGCAGCGCGACACCAGGTCCAAGAATGAGGAGAAGGCACTGATGTAATGATGACTGGTCCTCAAGAGATGAGCCGCATCCCAGACCCAGGTGAAGGCCCCCCTCAGCCCATAGAAAGGCATCCTTCCAGGCAACCTGACAACAGACACACTGTAGCAACCCCCATCGCTAGCAGCACACCGCTGCTGGTGCATTACAAACATGCACGTGCCTAGGCGTAGTTACTGCAGCTGCTCAGAAGAGACCTACACTGAAGAATGACCTGATGGCTTTACAGTGCTTAATTTGAGCCGGTGGTGACAGTCGAGGCCCTCCAGCGCTCACGTTTGGCCATTGACACTTATTTTATCTCATCAGAATTTGACCCAGAGAAAGAATGAGAAAAATAACAAAAGGAGGAAAGAAGGAAAGAAGTGGAAAAACTGTGGCAGAGGGAGAAATCAGAGAGGAAGAAGAACCGGCAAGAGTGAGGTAGAGGTGCAGGGCATGCCTGGTGATGGGTGAAAGAGGCATGAGGTAAAATCAAAACAACGCAATCTTGGTATTCAGCACGCTGGCATAAGATATTGCAGGCTGCGCACTTGTGAGTCGCACTGCAAGTGCACTGGAAACCTGCTAACCAGGTTCCCTGTGCCAGATCTCATTCCCTGTAATGGTACCACAATTGGCACAACTCCTGTTCCTCAGTGAGCCCCAGTAAATGGTACCACAGGTACCCAGGGCATCAGTGCAGAAAGAGGTCCCTTAAGGACCCCCCGCCCAGATCGGGCAGAGCCGCTATCACAGGCTGCATGTTCAGTTTGAGGACAAACCGAAGACTCCCTGTATGCCATGTCAACCCCGCACTGCATAGGATATAGGTAACATGCATTCAAGAATACATAAAGCAATAAATATAGACGGAATCAAATCTATATTTGAAGCGACATGTCCAGCCGGACAGAAGTCTATCAGGTTTACTCAATAAACAAATGATCCATACAGAGAGAATACCTTCCACATTTTCCCCAGTGTGGTACACAAGCCTGTGCCCAACACTCACGGATCAGATACAGAAGGTACGTTTAGGAACCTAAAAGGGCTTTTTAAGGCAAACAAACGTTTTCTGTTTTAAATCCAGTTGTACAGAAGTGTCATTAGAGCACCATTACATTACATAGAATTCAAGTTTTGTATAGGGTGCTAGACAGGTCGACGGCGTTTCGGTCTCCCCATTAAATCATGGGGACCATCATCAGGGCATTCAATAATTGCCTTTACGTTATTTAGCCTCTGATTGCCTCGGGAAAGGAAAAGAATAGACAGAAAATACACATTTTAGATTAAAAAAATACTTAATATTTAAATCATAAGACCGAGATTAAGGCGTGCTTCGGATCATGAATAACGTCACAGTTGAGGGTTGATGTGAGTAAGAACGTGCCTACAAGTGGAAGGATGGGGGGCCGCCTGGGTATCACAATGGTCTTCACTTCAGGCGGCCCCCCGTCCTTCCACTTGTAGACACGTTCTTACTCACATCAACCCTCAATACCCCTTATGTATTCTTGAATGCATGGGACCACTGTTGTTCTAAAAAGTATGTTCCCCGAGGTCCCTTGCTGACTGAATTGGCGCCCCTTGTTGTTGCTAATATAGGATATAGGTAAGGCACCCCTGCTGCAGGCCTTTGGCCCTAAGGCAGGATTCACTATGTCCTATGCGAAGGCCTATCTGCATAAGCAGATGGGCCCCTATAATATCAAGTCCATTCTGAGGCTCTAAAGTGCACAGGGAAGCCAAAAAGTGTACATTGGCTGGATACTTGTCAACACGAGTTTCCTAGCTCCTTGACGGCTTCAATTTTTTGGTACCAAAGATCTTGCCTTAATAGAGCCTCGCTGATGCCAGTGTTGGATTTATTAACACATTCACACAGAGACCCTTTCAGAGGGTCCCCTGAAACCGTACCAACCACGGGTGCGGTCCCTGTCTAGCTTTATTCAACCTGCCATCACCAGACATGTTTCTGGACCCCTCGGTAGAGAGCCAAAGCTCATGAAACAAAGCGTGCTCGGGGCGGAGGTGATCACGCCTTCTGCTACGCCTGCTCTGCCTCAGCAAAAGTGGGAAATTCAAAGTACGTGCCGCCTTTAAGCCCTACCCCAGCCTCTGCTGCTAGAAGCAGATGGAGAGCCCTCCAGTCCTGCTTCACATTGGTCTGGCAGACTAGTGGGAAAATTAGGTAAAGTAGGAGGTGGGTCTACCCTTACCCTATACCACCCCTCAGGTGGGGCAGACGAGGTCAACTCCACTTTTCACTAGCCACCATATTGAGGATGGGGATAGTAGCCACTTAGGAGTCAGGGTATGCCCACCCTCCACGTGAGGTGAGCATGTAGAGGGTATAGACACCCTCTAGGTAGAGTGCCCAAAGGCTTCAGTATTTAAGGGTCTCCCTGAGAACCTTACTTCAGGTTCGACAGGCGTAAAAGAAGACAGTGGAAGAAGACTGCTGTCAGACCAGGAACTGAGCCTTGCAGCAGAAGAAACCAACACACACCCTGCCACCTGCAAAAAGGATGTGACAACTGAGACCCGCTGTCCTTCCTGAAACCTGCAAGGCCACCAAGAAACCCCAGAGCCCCCGCTGACTTCTCCAATTGCAAAGATCCTCCCATTGGGTTAGAGGCTCTTGTCCCCGGCTGCCGCTGGTAAAGCGACTCATTGTGCTAAAGACCAAAGAGGGGCCATGTTGACATGCTTCACCACCCACAGCCCATCCAAAAACTTCAAGGGCTCCTCACGTCCTAGTGACCGATACTGTAAACAGGCCATCTCCCATGAACCTGAACCCTTCCTGCTGGTGACATCGACTGCACTGCCGGTGATGACCGAAAGTGCCCTACGACCTCTGGTGCCTCCCAGCCAGGACATTCAAAACTGCCGGTTGCGTCACAGTTCAGGGCATCTAAAGGCCTCCATCCTTCTGGAGAAGACCAAATCAGAAACCCGAGAGACAGTGCTCGAACAAGACTCCACGGCGGAATCCTGCTCACAGCGACTGCGACGCTAACTGTGTGGTGGTCCCCCAACTTAATTGAACTTCATCGTCTCCTCCCAGTGACCGCAGCAGTAGCTGTATTGGTGGACATCCGAAGACCATTAAAAGCCTACGATAACTGTTGCTTTCCTCATTGACTGCACTGGTAACTATTTGACTGTATCTTCCACTGTGCACTGAGATACTGAAAGTATTGCATATTTTGAACTCTTCTGCATTTTTACATACGGCAAAAAGTGCACAAATTATTTTTCTGATCTTGAAGTCATAAATATATATAAAGATAATTGTTATTTTTATACAAATTGGTCTCAGATTTATTCTTGAACGTGTGTCTCATTTATTGCCACTGTGTAGTACAACAAATGCTTAACAATACCCTCTGTAGCCTAACTGCTCGCCCGCACTACCACAAAAAGAGCTTTAGAATTATCTACTTTTACCTCTGTTTACCAATCTGGGTTTCACTAGACTCTCCGCACAGTTCCCTTTGTGTTAGTTCACTATATAGAGAGTCAGCGTCCTACATTTGGCGGCTCAGCTGTGGGATAGAAGACTTTGCATTTTCTGGGACCACTTTGCAAATATTGGATCTCACAAATACATCTAAAAATTGCCTTTAGATAGCCATAGATTGATCTACTTTCTAAATTTCTAAAAATAAACTGCTAGGGCCTTGGTTAGATCCCTGAAACAAACAGTTAGAAATGTAAAAGTCTGTACTTTGTCTAGGACAAAGTATTCAGTGTAGTCTTTTTTTAACTTCATAACACGGTCCTATCTTTACTAGATTATTCCCTCAAACCAGTAGACTGGATCAGGAGCTCGACCTGACCCCTCACATGGACCTGACCTATGCCTGATGCAGGAGGAGGAGGAGCAAACAAGCAAGGAGCAGGCGACCAGACGAGCGTGGTGCGGTGCGGCGTTGTGCGGCGCGGTGTGGAGCGGAGTACAGAGTGGCGCGGCGTGAAGCAGGGTGAAGCAACACGGCGGTGAGGCGAGGGAAGCCGTGTCGGGTTTCCCTCTCCGCGACCTGTAACCCGGGACCCGGGACCCCCAGCCGCCGGAGCCGCCATCACCACCGCCATCACGCTGGGAAAAATGCCGGAAAAAATGCTCCACCCGATCACCCTACTCTACCCGCCCAGCTGAGAGGAGGAGGACGTAGGGAAGGAGCACGAAAGTGAGGCAACTCACCAACGCGCACAGCGCGGCACAAAGCTTAAGGTACTGGGGGGGAGACGCGAGCGCGCGTAAGAGCCCGGGGGGTTGACCGACAGGCAGTCCAACTAGGTCTGACTGACCAGCGGCCCCACTGTGCGCTCCGTTCGCAGCCAGCCACCCTCTACGACCCCCCCCTATGCCTCATCCGCTCCCTTCCACCAGCAGTTGCGAGGAGCTAAGGGCGAGGGGCAAGGGAAGGACTAGGGGCTTAATCCCCCATCGCTCCCCATCACTCCCTCATCACTCCTACCACCCCCACCACCCTCACCCAACCAATCAACCATCACCCTCGCCGCAACCAGGGTTGGGCACTGCGGGGGGGGGGGTTGGAGACTTGGAGACTGGAAGACCGAAGCCCAGGGAAGACACAGGGGGAGAAGCGGAAGAGCGACAGAGAAAAGTCTCTGCACGTAGAAGAAGCACCGAGACATCCAGAAGGGGCCTATTGACGGCATGAGGTCTGGAAGGACCAGGGGGTCCGCGGAATTAATGCCAAAGCAAAAAACCAAGGCAAAACTGGGAAACGGGAGAAAAATAAGAAAAAGGACAAAATAAATTCAAGCTCCCCTACAGATATGAAGCTGAACTTCTCAACAGCGCAGGCATCGGGGCTGATCAGTTCCGACACAACACAGGGACCATTTATGACCTGGACTCAAGAAACACTGGCAAGCGAACCACAAATCGCAAAAAAGCTTCATCAACCCAAAATATACACCAAGTTCAATTTCTTAAAGGACACGGGCTCAGCAATATTCTCGAGCAACAAACACCTGCTCGGGCTGCAAACCCACACCGGTCGAGTCCAAAGGCAACCCAAAACCTACTCTAGTTCCAAATGCAGCAGAAAAACCATACAAACTGGACAGCTGTCCAAGCCGACCAAGCAAAGGCGATCCCGGGGCCGGCCAACAGACAACAACACCAACACAGATGCCAACACCGGCTATCCCCAAGGAAACATATTCCAGCCCGGCAAAATGCTTACAACTCACGAGCCACAGCACACCGATCAAGTCTCACTCCGCAGCAGCAGGCACCCCAACACTCACAGAACTGGGAATTTACGGCTTAGCACCAAGCCCCTCGGGCAGGGCGTCCTCCAGTCCTTACAGCTCCAGCCGGAAAGCCGACGGCAAGGCAACAGTCTCCTACCTCAACACACAGGAATAGGCAGATATGCTAGCAACCTACACACCAGACCTTAAAGGCTCCCACCCCCCTAACTCACCATCGGCAGCCAAAATCACCAACAACTCCGTCCATCTCCCCAATGAGAAAGAGCGGGGAAAAGACCACAACAACAGAACTTGGCTCTCACTGCTAAATACAATCCAGCTAGCAGTAGATGCCCTGCAATATCAATCAGACAAAATGGAGCTACAACTCAACCTCCTTAACACACTGGCATTATTTACAGCCAAAATCAACGACAAGCTGGGCAATCTGAATAATTTGATACTGAGAGCACAAACAAACACTTATCTAAGTTGCAATTGTAGCCAGGCAGTAGACAAATTAGCCACATTGCCTCTAATACTTACCGACCTAATAGGCGATATAAGGAACCTACATAGAGGCAATGCAATTACTGAAACGGGCCCTACCAAGCCCGAAGAAGGCGACACCGGGAGCAAAACACCCGGCTTAAACCTAACCGCCCAGAATGCGCCCGCAAACGAGGAGGCAACTCAGATGGGCCTGGAGTCCCTGAAACAACTCAACGCCAAACAACGGCGCAAACAAAAAAGAAAAGTGCGCAAGCAAAAACCTAACACAGCGAAAATAACAAAACTTTTCCCCATCTTCCTCAGTACAAATGAAAAACACTTGGCCTCCACAAGCATCGCCCATCCCACAGAAGGGGAAATCGACGTGCCCACCTGTCCAATCCAGAAGCAAAAGTGAAACAACAGCCGGCTGACTCAAGAAGGACAAGGGCCCCAACCTTGCACTGCCAAAAATCGCACCGGCTACACGGACGCACTGAGAACAGCGGTAACAAAGACCATTCAGCCTACACAGCCCATTTGGACCTCAAAAGACCAAGAGCTGGTCCCCGGCCGACAAGCGGCAGATCCAACACTGCCAAACAGGAAGCCTTCTCACCAAGGGGACATGCTTGACGAGTGCACTAACCAAGACACTCCAACAACAGCCGTAAGCAAAAGATCACCACTGCCAATCACCAAGGAGGGGGCCAGAGAAAGAACCCTAGGCTCCACGCCAAGCCAAAAACATGAGAGACAAACTAGAGACACCTTCATCATGACCACCCACTCTGCTCCTAGTCAAATAGAGCACTCACAGGCAAAAATGCCACTCGAGATGCGAACAGCACCAAAGCAACCAATACCGACTAAAGCAAAAACACACACCTCCATCACGCCAGGCGATGGCAACCACCCAGCAAACCCCGAACCTCAATCTGGTTGCGGCTTAGCAGCTCAAGCCCTTCATACCACAACAAAACAGCACGCGGAAGGAGCCAAAAAACAATCAACCGAGATTCTTGTCTTCTACCCGGAATATACATAACAAGGCCAGCAGGACCTGCTGAATCGAGGCAACATCCTCAAACTAATGGAATGCATCCCAAACCTGGGGGGGATAAGCTCCAAGGACTTAATCTCCGTCGAATTTCTGCCCGCCTTAAATTCAAACAGTCAGGAGGCGACGGGGACAACTTGGTCCTCTACCAACGTCGCAGACTTAATTGTAGCGGAAGTAGAGAATTTTGAGGCCTGGGGCATCAAGCTGGTCCCTCAGCAAAGACCAGCCTATCCCTTGCCCCTTCTGAGGAGAACCAGTCCTAAATTAGAGACTCGACAGGCATACACCTCTAGTGTTCTCAAGGGTGCCTTGGGGAGCTCTCCCAAAATAATGGATAACAGCCCCTGGCAGCGTCCAACAGACAGACCGACGACTATCACAGGTCCCGAGTTAGGGCCCACAAGGGGCAGGCAAAACTCAGCCTCAATGAACTATCAGACACGCACCTTCATCTCTATGAAGCCCCTGCGAGGTAGCCTGCCAAATACGAATACACGCAGCAACAGGGAACGGGCAGAAACCAGCACAAGGGGAGCGTCACACCAAAATTGTGTACCAACAAGAGAAACTCTGTCTCGAACAATCTTTATACGCCCAGAAGAGGCTTGACGCTACCAACAAACTAGAGAAGACAAAAGAGGAGGGGCACAATCCATAAGCATCTGCTCTTGGAATATAAAAGGCCTAACCTCAAAAATGGACGACCCGGACTTTTTGAAGTATATCTCCTCATTTGACATAATAACGTTGCAAGAAACCTGGCTTACAAGCACAAAGCACATCCGGGGCATCACTTGCTACTCCACAGCAGCAGTCAGAATTAACAGATTTGGACACCAGTCAGGAGGCTTGGCAACATACGTATCCACCACAACAATACCCTCGGCCATCCTCATGGACTCCTCTACACCCTCAACCCTAACAGTAAAGATAAAACTGCAGCTGGGCAACAAAGAAGAAGAGTTATGCATTGTTAATGCATACGGTCACCCTAAAAACAGAGTTAAGGATTCAAACAAAATCTCAAACCAACTGGCGGAGCTGGTCACTCACATGGAAAACCCTCTTAGTATCTTGACAGGGGGCTTCAATCAAAACTTACTTGGCTCATCACCAGACGAGGAGGCTCTTGCTCTAAACACAATTTACAGTATACCAGCGCAAACCTCCCCTCTAAACAGGCGAAAGCGCCAAAACAACACCCTACTTCAAGATCTAGAACATCAAAATCTTCGGGCACTAAACCGGAGATTTGCTACTGATTCCCCTCCAGTAGAAACATTCTACTCACAAACAGCTAGCTCCATCTTGGATTATACTTTCGCTAGCCTGGCGCTATTTCCACACATCCAGGGTTTCAGAATGGGGGACAATGGTGAAAGTGACCATTGCCCCCAGGAATGCCATATGACATCAAAGACGCCAACATCAATCAGGCCACACCAAACGATGGGGGAGATTTACTCTATTAACCAAAAAAGAATCAAATGTACGCCAACCAATTCTACCACTCTGGCCGACACTGCCCTTCAAATATACAACAAACAAAAAACAAACATAGCGGGGCCTATCTCTCACTGGGAGCAATACACAGAATCTTTGCTAAAGGAAGTGGCAATTAAGACCGCCCCTAAAAGCAACTTTAACAAAGAGAGCAGCAAAACCAGTCTAACAAACGGTCAAAGAATGCAACTAAGGTTACAAAAAAGAGCTGTAAACTTGACCCTACGGAAGCTGAGATCAGCGCCCCAAAACACAATATTACGAGCCACATTGAAAAACCAAAGGGCTGAGCTCAACCACACAAAATGGAAAATAAAAAAAGACGCAGAAAATGAGCCATGGGCAAAACTATTACACGATACCAAAAGCAACAATAGTGCCCGCTTTTGGCAAACAGTGAACAAGATCCTACGTCCACAGCATAAGTACATAGGATCTCACATTATGGAAGAGTCATGGACCAACTACCTCGCTAGCCATTTTAACGATCCTTTGGGACACGCGGGAGCACACATCAGTAATACCACAGAGCAAGCTTCTTCTAGGCCCATGTCAGAGTCATTCACCAAGAGAGAGCAAACCCAGCCCAAAGACATCTTGGCAACACCAGCAGCCCAAAATATAGCGCTAATCACAAAGCAAATCTGCAAGGGCAGGAAAGAAGGAGCTCCAGGTCCCAATGGGATCCCGCCAGCCATGTTAAAGGAAAGAAACGCAGAATGGGCGACCATCGTGCAACCGTTATTTGCGGAAATCAGACTCCCAAACCGCATCCCAGACTCCTGGAGAGGGTCGACGATCGTGCCCATCCACAAAAAAGGCGACAAAATGACCCCTAACAAAATAGCCCTCCTCAACAACGAGGCAAAATAGTTAGCGGGAACCATCCTAGAGGAGCTCGTGTTATGGGCGGAGTCAAACCAGATCATACCCTTGAACCAGACTGGTTTCCGCAAAAACACAGGAACAGCAACGAACGTTCTGGCTATCTCACTGATTATAGATGCAGCAAAAACAAACAAACTGCCGCTGCACCTGTGTTACATCGACTTTAGTGCAGCATTCGATAACATTGAGAGAGGCAGGCTTTGGTGGAAACTAGCACAATGGGGTTTACCGCAACCAACTCTAAACATGCTGAAGCTTCTGCACTCCGATACCTGGGTGCAGGTGAAGCTAGGAAGCGGCACCCATTTGTCATCTAAAGTTTGCACAACCAAAGGCCTTAAACAAGGGTGTGTTCTTGCCCCGATATTGTTCAATCTATTTATGGCAGATCTACCAAGCACACTCAGTACACGCAACTCCCATTCTCCGAGGCTGGGTGGAAAACCTCTAAGTAACCTACTATACGCGGATGACGTCGTACTTCTCAGCCATACTCATATTGGCCTTCAGAAGTTACTCATCGAAATGCCCAGTTACGCAACTGCAAACAACTTAAAAATAAACCTGAGTAAAAACACACACGATGTCAATCAACAATAAGAACAAACTAACCCTGGGCGTAGTGGGCGTAGTGGGGCTTCGAGAAGCTACGCGAAGTGGGCAAAAAACTACGCCCACCCATGCACTTCGCGTAGCCCCACTACGCGCCACCCGCCTCCCTCCCTCCCGCCCTAAATGCTTACATAAATATATAAATGAATTATAAAACCACTTACCTTGTCCGCCGCGTCCCCGGGGCTCCCGCTCGTCATCGCGCCGCCGTCTTAGATCCTAATATGCATGCGCATGCGCGGGCGGCCGCGCATGCGCATTAGGATGTAAGACGGCGGCGCGATGGCGAGCGGGAGCCCCGGGGACCCGGCGGACAAGGTAAGTGGTTTTATAATTCATTTATATATTCATTTAAACATTTAGGGAGGGCGGGAGGGAGGTGGGTGGCGGGCAACTTCGCTACGCCCACGAAGTGGGCGTAGTGTTGCCTGCTTCGCCTACTTCGCAAAGGGTGAAGTAGGCAACACTACGCCCACTTCGTGGGCGTAGCGAAGTTGCCCGCCCAGGGTTAGAACAAACACCACAAGTCCTAGACTCTGGGCGGCCAGAAAATAGAGCCATCACGCAAATACAAATACCTGGGTGTCATCTTTGACAGTGAAGGTTCATTTGTCCAGCAGATGCAGGAAAAAAAAGAAGAGGAACCACGATTGCCGCCACACTGAAAAACTTAGCTAACCAACTGTCAGGGCCAACCTTGACACCCTACCTGAAAGTCATTCAGGCAAAGCTACTCCCCTCAATCTCCTACGGCAGTGAGGCACTACGAGGAAGAGACTCCAAGAACCTAGACACTATCCAGGTAAAAGCCTACAGAACAATATTTTCGCTCCCGCCTTACACCTCCCCCGCACAACTACGGCTGGAGTTTGGCTTGCTAAAACAGGACCTTGCAAGACAGGGAGCTTACATTATTTGCTGCCATAAACTCCGCTCTGCCACGACTGACGCACTCACCTCACTGCTGTGGCAAGACATACAAAACAGGGATGCATCTCAAGCACGATCTTACCTGAAGGCAGCATTAGAGGCCGTCAAATCATCTGAGGTCTGGGACATGCAACTTGGGCATAACCCATTTAAAAAACTAGTCTGGAAAAATGTCAAATCTCTTTCTCTACTAGAGGATAAGGCTACATTTGCAAAAAGAAACCACGCGTGGATGACACTAAACACGTATAAATTCCTGACGCCACAAGCATACTTCAGCCAGGGCTATTCAAAAACCATAAAACTGAAGTTCCTGAAACACAGATTAGGGGTCCTGCCTAGCAGAGAGCATCTCCCACCATGGCTCAGGACCAATAGCCAAGAAGCCTGTCCACTGTGCAATCAAGGAAAGGGAGACATACTGCACATGACCTGTCTCTGTGAAGAGCTTCGCCTAGCCCGTCAACAGCTCTTAAAGGAACAGGTCAAGCAGATAGGGACAAGCACTCAAAGGCAAGCGGTGCTCGCCTGCTTGAACCCTGCAAATACCAAGCTGAACTGCAGATACGTCAAGTTCCTGGAAATGATAGAGCAAAGACTGCCGAAACCCCAATAATCGGCGACCACTCACACTGGCAACAAGCAGATGACCAATAGGTCGCAAGGTCTGATGCCGCTCTCGCCCCGGGATAAGACCGCCAGAACCCATCTTAATGACCATACTCTTTTACTTAATTTTAAAAGAAAAATATTTTTTATTGCAAAATGTTTTGTACTGGTTTTAATTAACTATGCATAATAAATTTACCTTACCTTACCATGCCTGATGCAGGGCCATCTGTAAGGGCTACAGTATCAGAACAATCAAAAGTCAGTAAGGGAGGAGGCCCCCTCAGATGAGGACCTTAAGCTAGAAAGGTTGGCCAAGAGGCTAAGCTTGGAAGCCCAGCTCTTGGAAATGGAAAGGCAAAGGAAAGAAATGTGACTAGGACCTATCCCTGGTGGCAGCATACACATAAATAGGGAGAGTGAAGGTTCAAATGCCTCAAAACTTCCTAAAGTCATTGTCCCTAAATTTTCAGATGGTGATTACATAACCAAATGGTTCACTGCATTTGAGAGGGCCTGTATTGTTAGGAATGTTGCCAGAAAAATGGGCGCCTCTCTTGTGGGAACTGTTCTCAGGTAAATGAAGAGATAGACTCCTCACATTGCCTGAAACAAATGCTGAGTCTTAAGACCTCTCAAAAGGTACATTGGCTTTGGACTCCTCACTAAAGAGTTTAGGATAAGGTTCCAGGAAACTTGAAAAAAATCAGAGAAGTCCTGGGTGAAATTTGTTGACTATTCAATGAAAACACCAAGTCGCTGGTTAACAGGTAACAATGTGAATGACTTTGAGGGGCGTTCCAACCTGAATATGAAAGAGCATATGTTGAGTAATTGTTACAATGAAAAGTTACATCAGCATCTGGTAGACTTAGGTCCACTTTCTCCCCAAGATTTGGGGAAGAACGCAGAGCCCTGGGTCAAAAAAAGGGTGACCAGAACTACCACTTGTGAGGTGACCAAAATAAAGAGGTCAAAAAGAGCCCCCAAGGGAAAGACAGTGACCCAAAAGACAGAAACAAAAACTAGTCTTCTTCAGGTGCCCAAAACCTGTTCAGGAGAGTGGGCCCTGAAACTTATCAAAGCCCAAGGGTGGATACCAGGGTAAGAACTTGGATCCAAAGAAGGTTTGGTGTTTTGATTGTAAGAAAACTGGACACCGAACTGAAGACCCTAGCTGTAAAAAGAAAATGCCTCTAGTACACCTGCAGTAAATGCACTAGTGAGTCTCCAGAAGGGATCACAGGTGAGCTCTGACCATGTCAAGGTGCTCACTAAGGCAATTCTAGTCTCTTCTCAGAGGGAGGGGTGGAAGTAGCTGCTCTGACTGTCTGGCCCAGTAACCTGCAATGATACAGACAAGAGCAACATTTTAATGGGATTAGAGTGGAAACCCGGGGGACACTCGTGACAGCATCACCATGGTGGCTCAACCACTAGTGTACTCTGACCAATACCTTCTAGTACAGACCTATACATTCCTCAAGGCTGATAATCAGGCCAAGGAACATCCAGTGGCCTTGGTGAACTTATATTGGGGGAGGGGTTAGTGGACTCAAAAGGGTAGTGGTGTCTTCTGCTATCCCTGCACAGTTTCTGCTTGAAAACTATGTGGAGCTCTCAGCGTGGACTGAGGTGGAGAAGAAAACCCACGCAGCAATGCTTGGAATACCAGAATGGGTTGGTGTAAAACCAAGGGCACAAAGCAGAACCCAAAGTGAAAAAGAAGTGTTAGAGCCTGACAATATGGACCAATTTTCAAAGAGAAAAGGCAAGAAGTCTGGCAAGCCAGTTACAAAAAAGACACCTGTAGAACTTGGCCTTTTTGGCTAAAGTTCCCTAAACCTTTTGCTTTCCCCCTAGACCGTTTACCTGACCTAGAGATGCCAATCGAGTTGCTTTGGGTACTTTGCCACTGCTGATCAGTGTCAAAGTACAGGAGTTCCCTATGTAAAATGTAATGGCGATTGGTTGGCCATGAATGGTATGTTTCCCTTACTAGTAAAGTCACTGTGTGTGCCAGGGCTAGTAATGCAAAGGCGCGCTGAGAAGGGAACTCAGGCCTTCAGTGTAGGGCCTGTGCGCAGAATGCTAAGTTAGCATGTGTCCTGACAAGTGCAACCACTTGTCAGGCCTTACTTTCCCTTTTCCATACACATGGGGCACCCCTGTGGTGGGCACCAGGTAACCCCTGAGCAGAGTGCAGTGTAGGGAAAAGGCACAACATAAACTGAGGTGTGTGTTATGTTCTGGCAGCGAGAAACTCTCCATTTTGTTTTTCACTGCTGAAAGGCCACAGAATGGGGGAGGATGGGTGTTTGTTAGTAGGGGTGGGTGGAATTTGCGTATTTGCGTTACGCAAATCTCTGCGAAACGGTAACAAATCTCCGCGAACACCCAGAAATTCCGTGAACACGCGGAATTGCTTTTCGTGATGCTTTTTTACTGTTTGCAATCGCTGTTTGCGTGCTCGGGAGAAACATCTAGTGAACACGCATTTGAGAACACGAACAAGCAAAAAATTTTGCAAAGCCGCGGAACGCAGAATTTTGGGCAATTTCGCGTTCTCAGCGGAACGTGAAATTACCCAACGTCCGCAAATTCTTCAAGCAGAAGGGAATTTACCTTCCAGGCCTATTTGTTAGCCTAGTTTCCTGTCAGTTTACAATGGAGAGGTGATGTTTAGTATGTTTGGACTCACAGTGTCATATTCATCTTTCTGTGAAGGTGGTTTTGTCACTGTGTGTTCAGAAAGCACTCTTTTAGAAAGTGGCTGAGTTCTGTGCTCTGAGAATTTCTGTGTGTCTCTGAAATGTGGATTGTCTATCTGGAACTGAAAGGTGAGAGGAGCTGCAAGATGTCTTGACCCAGGGAGGGGTTGAGATGGTACCAGGCTGCCCTGCATCTGGAGAGTAGGGGGAGGAGAAGCCCGGGAGGTGAAAAGGCCTGGGCTGGTGCTATAAACCAATTGACCCATCTCCTGCTGAGTGATTAAGGATCCGGACCCCAAGTATCAAAGGGAGAAAGACCCTGTGAGGGAAACAACCAGAACTGATTTAGGGAGGGGTCAGGGACCCCTGAGCCCATACGAACTTCTAGGAGAGTTGAAACCCCTGAAAGTGGGAATGAAACAGATATGGATTGAGACTGAAAAGGCTTGGACCCATTCTGTGATCAAGAGGAACTTCTGCTCAAGAAGGAGCAACTGAAGAGACTGCTGTGGGTATCCCAATTCTTGCTTAGTTATCCGGGGCTGGTCTGCAGTTTGCTGTTCTTTTTAAGGTAGAGGTAGTTGGGACTGTGCTTGGAGGTGCTGGGCCCCCCTGCTTGAAGAAGACTGTGCTTTGTGCTGTGTCTTTACACCCCAAGGGCACGAGGTTAGCTGCTTCCATCTTTTGTAAACACAGGAACATAAAAGTTTCCAGAGAAAACTCTCAGATACACCGTGGGTTCGTGTGTCCTGTCTAGCCTAAGACCTTCGCAAGTTGTGCCCTGTGATCTTGGGCACCTGGAGTTCCAAGTGAAACTTGGACGCGCAGTGTGTGTGTCGTGGTGCAGCGTGTCGTGGTGTTGGTGAAGAGCGCCTGGTCCTCGTGTGCACCAAAGGAAGAAGCAAGGCGCGGACACGCATCTTAGAAAGGGGTAAACGGACGTGAAGAATGACTGAGCATGCTGTGTGTGAGATCGAAACTACATAAGATATAATACAGAGGAACGTAATTAAATGTAAACATTCAATAAGGGAGCAATGAGAAATAAAACATGCAAACACTCATTGTATAAGTATGTCATAGTAGTCATTATAGGTAACAACTAAATTCTGTACGATCGTTCATTCCAGTCGGTTTCAAAGTTTCCACTTTCCACGTCCGTTTACCCCTTTCTAAGATGGCGGCAAGGGACCTCCAGAGTTAAGTCGGCTTTCACTATCTATGAACGCTATGGTGATTTAGTACCACCCGACACGCTAACCCTGTGAACAGCGTTCTCCCCAACCGGCGGTTATGAACGTTCGGATCTCTTGGCTCCACGAGTAAGCACACGGGATTTACCTTTATTATTTTCGATGAATGGGTGCACGCGTTATGCAAGTATTAGTTTGCATTTCATTGACCTTGATTTAATCACGGGATTCACGTAGAGCTCTAGCTTAATCCTTGTCACTACTGGTGATTGATTTTCATTCTCTGGCGTTTCTAGCAGGGTGTTACCAGGCATTCTTTTACAAGCACACATCGTTTCCAACTAACCCACTTAAAACACGTGGTTTTCTATTTTTTACTACCTCAGCCGATCATAGTTAGGATTCACAAAATAGAGATACCACTAGCACCGGACAATTGTGTGTGTACCTATGAAACAGTCATAATTTGACCATACATGCACTCTGATGTATCCTTATACGTGATTACATTTTTTTGATTCGTAGAACCCAGTCCCTGATGAAGGCTAACCATTAGCCGAAATGCATTGGAGAATTAATTATTGGGTATAAGGCTGGATGCCATTGATTTGTTTATGAATCGATTTGAAGATATGAAAATAACATGATGATAAAAAATAAAGAATTTTGGAACATTAAATCTTTGGATTTGGTTTAGAAGATTTACGTTTCCAAACAGTGAAGAAATTTACAACCCCTTTTGCTGGGATTTAGCTGTGACTGGGGGACGTCACCCAATCAAGGGTCACGCTATTCTTTCATTTTTAAAGTGCACTACATACCCCTGAGGGTCCCAAGGGGATAGGGGGGGACACTGCTACTGTTCGAAGAGCCATGTCTTGAGGAGTCTCCTGAAGGTTAGGAGGGAATCACATGTGGTAATAGATTCTAGGTGCTGAGTCGGGAAATCGTATATGGTAATAAACCTGGTAATTCCAGGTGCTGAGTCGGAAAATCGTATATGGTAATAGATCCGGTAATTCCAGGTGCTGAGTCTGGAAATCGTATGTGGTAATATACTTGGTAATTCCGGGTGCAGAGCCAGGAAATCACATGTGGTAATAGACTCAGTAATTCCAGGTGCTGAGTCGGAAAATCATATATCGTAACATACTCAGTAATTCCGGGTTAAGAGCCAATCAATCAATCAATCATGGCATTTTTAAAGTGCACTACATACCCTTGAGGGTCCCAAGGGGCTAGGGGGGGACGCTACTACTGTTCGAAGAGCCATGTCTTGAGGAGTCTCCTGAAGGTTAGGAGGGAATCACATGTGGTAATAGACCCAGTAATTCCAGGTGCCGAGTCGGGAAATCGTATATGGTAATATACTCGGTAATTCCAGGTGAAGAGCCAATCAATCGATCAATCGTGGCATTTGTAGAGTGCACTACATACCCTGAGGGTCTCAAGGCGCTATGGGGGGAACGCTGCTACTGTTCGAAGAGCCAGGTCTTGAGGAGTCTCCTGAAGGTTAGGAGGGAATCACTTGTGGTAATAGACCCAGTAATTCCAGGTGCTGGGTCGGGAATTCGTATATGGTAATATACTCGGTAATTCCAAGTGAAGAGCCAGGAAATCACATGTGGTAATAGACCTGGTAATTCCAGGTGCTGAGTCATGAAATTGTATGTGGTAATAGACACAGTAATTCCAGGTGCTGAGTCGGGAAATCGTATGTGGTAATAGACCCTGTAATTCCAGGTGCTAAGTCGGGAAGTCGCATATGGTAATAGACCCAGTAATTCTAAGTGCTGAGTCGGGAAATCGTATATGGTAATAGACTCGGTAATTCCAGGTGCTGAGTCCGGAAATGGTATATGGTAATAGACTCAGTAATTCCAGGTGCTGAGTCGGGAAATCATGTGTAGTAATAGACCCAGTAATTCTAGGTGCTGAGTCCGGAAATCGTATGTGGTAGTAAACCCAGTAATTCTAGGTGTTGAGTCGGGAAATCGTATATGGTAATAAACCTGGTAATTCCAGGTGCTGAGTCGTGAAATCGTATATGGTAATAGACTCTGTAATTTCAGGTGCTGAGTTGGGAAATCGGATGTGGTAATATACTGGGTAATTCCAGGTGAAAAGCCAGGGAATCACATGTGGTAATAGACCCGGTAATTCCAGGTGCTGAGTCGTGAAATCGTACGTGGTAATAAACCTGGTACTTCCAGGTGCTGAGTCGGGAAATCGTATATGGTAATAAACCTGGTAATTCCAGGTGCTGAGTCGTGAAATCGTATATGGTAATAGACTCTGTAATTTCAGGTGCTGAGTTGGGAAATCGGATGTGGTAATATACTGGGTAATTCCAGGTGAAAAGCCAGGGAATCACATGTGGTAATAGACCCGGTAATTCCAGGTGCTGAGTCGTGAAATCGTACGTGGTAATAAACCTGGTACTTCCAGGTGCTGAGTCGTGAAATCGTATATGGTAATAGACTCTGTAATTTCAGGTGCTGAGTTGGGAAATCGGATGTGGTAATATACTGGGTAATTCCAGGTGAAAAGCCAGGGAATCACATGTGGTAATAGACCCGGTAATTCCAGGTGCTGAGTCGTGAAATCGTACGTGGTAATAAACCTGGTACTTCCAGGTGCTGAGTCGGGAAATCGTATATGGTAATAGACTCGGTAATTTCAGGTGCTGAGTTGGGAAATCGTATGTGGTAATAGATCCGGTAATTCCAGGTGCTGAGTCGGGAAATCATATGTGGTAATATACTCCGTAATTTCAGGTGAAAAGCCGGGGAATCACATGTGGTAATAGACCCGGTAATTCCAGGTGCTGAGTTGTGAAATCGTAAGTGGTAATAGACCCAGTAATTCCAGGTGCTGAGTCGGGAAATCGTATATGGTAATAGACTCGGTAATTGCAGGTGCTGAGTTGGGAAATCGTATGTAGTAATAGACCCGGTAATTCCAGGTGCTGAGTTGGGAAATCGTATATGGTAATATACTCTTTAATTCCAGGTGCTGAGTCGATGAATCATAGGTGGTAATAGACCCGGTAATTCCAGGTGCTGAGTCGGGAAATCGTATATGGTAATAGAATTGGTAATTGCAGGTGAAGAGCCAGGGTATCACATGTGGTAATAGACTCGGTAATTCCAGGTGCTGCTTCTGGAAATCGTATGTGGTAATAGACCCAGTAATTCCAGGTGCTGAGTCAGAAAATCGCGTGTGGTAGTAGACCCGGGAATTCCAGGTGCTGAGTCGGGAAATCGTATGTGGTATTAGACCCAGTAATTCCAGGTGCTGAGTCGGGAAATCGTATATGGTAATAGATTCAGTAATTCCAGCTGCTGAGTCAGAAAATCGTGTGTGGTAGTAGACCCTGGAATTCCAGGTGCTGAGTCGGGAAATCATATATGGAAATAGACTCGGTAATTCCAGGTGCTGCTTTCAGGAAATTGCATGCGGTAATAGACCCAGTATTTCCAGGTGCTGATTCGGGAAATCGTATGTGGTAGTAGACCCGGCAATTCCAGGTGCTGAGTCGAGAAATCGTATGTGGTAATAGACCCAGTAATTCCAGATGCTGAGTCGTAAAATCGTATATGGTAATAGACTTGGTAGTTCCAGGTGCTGAGTCAGGAAATCATATGTGGTAATAGATCCGGTAATTCCAGGTGCTGAGTCTGGAAATCGTATCTGTTAATTCCGGGTGAAGAGCCAATCAATCAATCAATCATGGCATTTTTAAAGTGCACTACATACCCGTGAGGGTCCCAAGGGGCTGGGGGGACACTGATACTGTTCGAAGAGCCATGCCTTGAGGAGTCTCCTGTAGGTTAGGAGGGAATCACATGTGGTAATAGACCCAGTAATTCCAGGTGCTGAGCCAATCAATTGATCAATTGTGGCATTTGTAAAGTGCACTACATACCCGTGAGGGTCTAAAAGCCGCGCTAGGGCGGGGGGGGACGCTGCTACTGTTCGAAGAGCCAGGTCTTGAGGTGTCTCCTGAAGGTTAGGAGGGAATCACTTGTGGTAATAGACCCAGTAATTCCAGGTGCTGGGTCGGGAAATCGTGTATGGTAATATACTCGGTAATTCCAGGTGAAGAGCCAGGGAATCACATGTGGTAATAGACCCGGTAATTCCAGGTGCTGAGTCATGAAATCGTATGTGGTAATAGACCCAGTAATTCCAGGTGCTGAGTCGGGAAATCGTATGTGGTAATAGACCCTGTAATTCCAGGTGCTGAGTCGGGAAGTCGCATATGGTAATAGACCCAGTAATTCCAAGTGCTGAGTCGGGAAATCGTATATGGTAATAGACTCGGTAATTCCAGGTGCTAGTCCAGAAAGGGTATATGGTAATAGACTCAGTAATTCCAGGTGCTGAGTCGGGAAATCGTATATGGTAATAAACCTGGTAATTCCAGGTGCTGAGTCGGGAAATCGTAGATGGTAATAGACTCGGTAATTCCAGGTGCTGAGTCGGGAAATCGTATGTGGTAATATACTCGGTAATTCCAGGTGAAAAGCCAGGGAATCACAAGTGGTTATAGACCCGGTAATTCCAGGTGCTGAAGTTGTGCAATCGTATGTGGTAATAGACCCAGTAATTCCAGGTGCTGAGTCGGGAAATCGTATATGGTAATAGACTCGGTAATTGCAGGTGCTGAGTTGGGAAATCGTATGTGGTAATAGACCCGGTAATTCCAGGTGCTGAGTTGGGAAATCGTATATGGTAATATACTCTTTAATTCCAGGTGCTGAGTCGATGAATCATTGGTGGTAATAGACCCGGTAATTCCAGGTGCTGAGTCGGGAAATCGTATATGGTAATAGACTCGGTAATTGCAGGTGAAGAGCCAGGGAATCACATGTGGTAATAGACTCGGTAATTCCAGGTGCTGATTCGGGAAATCGTATATGGTAATATACTCTTTAATTTCAGGTGCTGAGTCGGGAAATCGTATGTGGTAATAGACCCTGTAATTCCAGGTGCTGAGTCGGGAAATCGTATATGGTAATAGACTCCGTAATTCCAGTTGCTGAGTCGGGAAATCGTATGTGGTAGTAGACCTGGTAATTCCAGGTGCTGAGTCGGGAAATCGTATGTGGTAATAGACCCAGTAATTCTAGGTGCTAAGTCGGGAAATCGTATATGGTAATAGACCTGGTAATTCCAGATGCTGAGTCGGGAAATGGTATATGGTAATAGACTCAGTAATTCCAGGTGCTGAGTCAGGAAATCATATGTGGTAATAGACCCAGTAATTCTAGGTGCTGAGTCGGGAAATCATATATGGTGGTAATAAACCTGGTAATACCAGGTGCTGAGTCAGGAAATAGTATATGGTAATAGACTCGGTAATTTCAGGAGCTGAGTTGGGAAATTGTATTTGGTAATAGATCCGGTAATTCCAGGTGCTGAGTCGGGAAATCGTATATGGTAATATACTCGGTAATTCCAGGTGAAAAGCCAGGGAATCACAAGTGGTAATAGACCCGAGAATTCCAGGTGCTAAGTCGGGAAACCGTATATGATAATAGACTTGGTAATTGCAGGTGCTGAGTTGGGAAATCGTATGTGGTAATAGACCCGGTAATTCCAGATGCTGATTTGGGAAATCGTATATGTTAATATACTCTTTAATTCCAGGTGCTGAGTTGATGAATCATAGGTGGTAATAGACTCAGTAATTCCAGGTGCTGATGCCATTTTGCATTCCAGACCCGGAAGTGACAGTGGCCGGATGTGGTAACTTGAGGCCTGGTGCCCACTCTTAGGGTACCGGCTCTCTCCTCCTGGGGCCCCTGCTGTGAACAGATCATATCATTGGCACACATCTGAGGTCGAACCGAAGCCCAGTGTGTGCTGGGCGGGCAGCATTACAGGACCCAGAGTCAGCATTACAGGGCCCAGTGTCAGCATTACAGGGCCCAGTGTCAGCATTACAGGGCCCAGTGTCAGCATTACAGGGCCCAGTGTCAGCATTACAGGGCCCAGTGTCAGCAATACAGGGCCCAGTGTCAGCATTACAGGGCACAGTGTCAGCAATACAGGGCCCAGTGTCAGCATTACAGGGCACAGTGTCAGCAATACATGGCACAGTGTCAGCATTAAATGTATTACATCATCCGGGCTCCAAGGACAGCCTCGCCCCCCCCCCTCACGACAGGGAAGGGTTCTGCACGCCCCCCGCACACCCGCACAATGGAGGCGGCTCTCTATAGTACATATTTATGACTGAGGAATGCTTAGGACAGGAGGTTTCTGCTGCTCCTGAAAAGAACACTCCTGTTCACGCATTTATGAGCAAATGGAAAAGAAACCAGCGCAGGGAGGGAGAATCATGTTTTTTTCGAATGCGATAGAAGATTTAGATAAATACATCGCACCTGTCCGCATTTCTATACATTTTCCCAAATTGAGGTGAATGCTCATAAAATCGCCCTTTCTTGTGCATCTCTGCCTTTCTCCCACTGAGGAGACGTTTCTCAGGATTGAGAGGGAGAAGCCGGTGTGTTTGTGGGATATTGATAAACAAAGACCATGTAATTGGGGGGGTGTATTTTCGATCTGCACTTATCGCAAACGCTCACCAAATTCCAACTACAGCTGGAATGCAAAAGCCACCCTCTGGTCTTGCCAGGTTAACTTTGAAATTGTTCGACTGCAGTTGCAAAGTACAATATTTTGCCAGGAGCAAAGAACAAGGTGGCGGGTTATGTAAGCAGAGCACCTGAGAAGAGGCACGCGAGAAGGACAATGAATGGAATGATGCGTCATCGATGACGTAGGTATGAATGGCATCACCGGGGAACAATGGACGGAAGGTGATGAGTCTGAGATTGTGTTGACTGGAATCAAGGACTGCAAGGACAGGGCATGGCCAGAGAAGAAGAGGATGAGTGTGGCTGGGAGGCTATTTTGGGAGATGAAAACTGAGTTGTCAGGGGCTGATGATGGGTTCTCGTTAAGGGGAATTTGAGTAATTCCTCCTTTGAGAGTTATGTCACAAGGACATGTGGGAGTCATCAACCGTAAGAAAGAGTGTCATTGTATCCTTGGTTCCTGGAATAGATATTGAGGTGGAGAGGGTTGTGCATGAATGTGTCGAAGGCTAGACTGCGGATAAGAGTTTGGGGGCATATTATCAAGGGCATTATCGACACCTAAGCTGGACTTTTTCCCGCTAAAGCGGCGATAATTTCACCGCCCTATTAGCAAGCTGTCGCTAACAGCAGTTAGCGACAGCTTTTAGGTGATAGCTACCGGTTTGGGGCCCGCTTTGCATGTCAGCGATATTTATCGCTAATGACATGCAAAGTGGGCGTACCCAACCTGTTAGTGACTGAAAGCAGTCGCTAACATCGCTATCGCCTATTATCAACGCAGGGGAAGCGATAAAAAAATCGCCTATTATCAACGCAGGGGAAGCGATAAAAAAATTCGCGCTGAGCGCGAATATCGCCAAAACCTAATGCCTGCTCAGACCACTTCTTAACCTGTATATCCAATGGGAGGTGGATATTCAGGTTAAGACCCGATTGGCGATGATGCATGAATATCGCTGGATTTCCAGCGATATTCACGCATTTAGCCGCTATCGTCGGATATTTTATCGCATTTGAGATAAACTTTGCTAATAGAACGTTATCTCTGCGATAAAATCTGGCAATGCACAGCGATAAAAAAAATATCGCTACGCTCATTTAGCGATAAATATCGCTAGTTGTTGGTAATATGCCCCTGATTACTTTAGGCTGCTGCTGTCTCCTTTCACTTGCCCGCTTGGGCCATGGGAAATGTTAGTTGTTGACGTTCTTGAGCCTATAAAAGATGAACAGGGTGATGTTCAAAATATTGTTGTATTATATGACTTGTTCTCTAAATGGCCTGAGGTGAGTGTGATGGAGAAACTCAATTATGTCGCAATAGTGGGATGCTAGGATGAGGCGTTTCAGCGGGAAAGTATTACCAAGTCCCAATTCAGCGACAACAGCCTTCAGTTTGCGTCAAGTGTGCGCCCGGATTGCTTATTGAGATACAGCATTCCATGGAAGCATGCCTCTGTGTATCATCCTGAATGCAGTGGTGCGGTGGAACGCTTTAACAGAGTGTTAATGGGCAATACGCAGTTCACAATTATGGCTTTATAAATCAGAAATTGGAGATTAGAAAACATGTATGGGCCTATCACACAACTCTTACGATAGCAGTATGCGTTTAAAGTTTTGAAAGCAAGAGCTCCGTTTATCAAAGATAATCAAGCATGAATGAAGCAAGAGAGGTAGGGTCTCTATGGATGTTGTGAAAAGGAACATAAACAAATCTGGGTAAAGCTAAAAGAAGTACTGTGATCCAGAACCTGGGGTGAAGCAGGTGATGTTGCAGGTCGGCTGTTACTTTAAAGTAATGGATCAAAGGAAAAGGGTAAAGGATGTGGTAAATTTATAGGTCCTTTTTAGTAGTGGAGTTGTTTAATAATTTTCCCAAAAGGTATGGAATTTTAGTCATCTTATCTAGGAGGCAATGTTTTAAACTATGTATGGAATATCTAAATAGTATTCAAGTCAAAACACAGCACAAGAAAAATCCCAAACCAATTTAGAAAAATAAAGTCAGTTGTAATATAATGATACCATAACAATGAAAATACAAAATGGGAAAACAAAGTTATGAATTTTGAAAGTTTAAATATAAAAATAACACCAAAAATGCTAAGTGCCAGCCTCAGACAACTAGTTGCACTTGACCAGTATGTAGGCATAAGTTAAGGCCAACCGCGATGAAACGTGGGTCAGATATAGAAACCAGGTTTGACCCACTCAGAAGTTTTACCTTTGGACTTGGGGCCTGATTTAGAACTCACCAGATGGGTACTCAAGACGGATATCCCGTTCGCTGAAATATAAATCCCATTATATCCTATGTAAGTTGTATTTCGGCAGATGGGTGGGTAATCCGACACCGTTGTAACAGAGTAACCCATCCGCCGGGATCTGAATCAGGCCGTTAGTCTCTGGAATGGAAGTTAAACCTCCTTAGGGGAGCAAGGCATCAGCGTGTGGCTGTCTCATCCGAGAGCACCTGGACGAGAGCTCTGCAAAGCTGTTATCTTTTGGAGAGAAAGCTCAGAGCAAGAGAAATTTGAATGATGCATGTAGTGAAGGTCCCCTGCCGGTCCGGAGCACCTACGGGTTCCGGGTCGGTATGGTTGAGTTCTTGGGATGACGTTTTTCTTTCGAGAAGGCAGGTAAGAGTTTGTTCTTGTAGGCTTTTGTCGGGAAGTATCAGTTGTTTTTTCAAGCCCCCCATGTCTTTTTCAGTCTCTAGAGCACCTTGAAGTTAGGTTTCGGCACACAAACGGGAAGTACACGAACCTCGACGTTGAGGAGGTGTGTTAGAGTAACGTGATGCTTTGGCTGACAAGATGATAGCAGCAAATGTGGCAACATTAATTATATTGGTACTTTCCCATTCAACAGGAATACACTGTTGAAGTAATATGAGAGAAAGTTTGTCACTCTAGCCTTGACCATGTGGACATTGTTAGAAAGTGAGTTTCACGTTTGTGGAGCAAGAATGTGGCATGATGGCACAGGCCTGCACAGCATGGCAGAGCTAACACAACACGTGTTAGGATTTGTGATACTGCAGCTGTTACTGGTTGAGAGTTTGGTTGCATGTGCAGGCTATTTTTTTTTTCTTTCACTTTATATTTTTAACCATTTTTCACCACCTATTTCGGGTGTGGCTCTGATTGCTGAGAGCTGGCACAAGGAATTGTCTATTGGTCACATAGAGTCATGTTCAAAATGAATCATACTCTCATTCAAACTTTGTTTTAGTTGCCCCTGAGGAAGGAATCTACCAATTCCAAAATGCTCTGGGCATGACTCATAGGAAGCAAACATTCAAGAAGAATATGCTTGTCACTGTGAAACAAACATTGTTCTTACATTGTTGCAATATGTGGCAAATATAATTTGAAAAACTGAATAATTGGGAATTAAATGTATACATTGAATACGCTGACACATTTTTAAAAGATATTTTTTGATAAATTAATTCAGTTGTGCATGCAGTTCCATAAAATAATTATTGTATGGGCTTATTTTCAGTTTACCTCCTACCTGTAACAGACAGTGCACGTTACAGCATAGCACACCCACATGGTTTTACAAGGAGGAATGTGTTTAGTTGTTTAGCTCCCCGCTTGCCCCCTACCTTGCACCATAATTCTGAAAAACCCACCGCTGTTTGGCGGACCCGGTTCTGGGGAGGTTGTGGTTGCCGGCGGACATCTTGCCTTGGGCTGAGGAGGGTGAGCGCCATCTTGGAGCGTCCAGGTCATCAGGGACGCGGAGAGCACGCTATTTAGGGCGAGCATCACGAGGGGATTACCTGGTAAGGTATCCTGAGGCTGAGAATCACATCAGCACCTCGCTGTTGGTCGCGCTGGTCGCGTTTTCCTGTGCTTCGCTCTATACTATTTTAAGGACCCGTTTTTGGATTTGTTTTTAATTTTATTTTCCTTATCCCCTGTTCTTAGCTCCCCGCTTGCCCCCTACCTTGCACCATAATTCTGAAAAACCCACCGCTGTTTGGCGGACCCGGTTCTGGGGAGGTTGTGGTTGCCGGCGGACATCTTGCCTTGGGCTGAGGAGGGTGAGCGCCATCTTGGAGCGTCCAGGTCATCAGGGACGCGGAGAGCACGCTATTTAATGCTCGCCTGTTTCGCGCAGCGGAGACGCGCAGCGGTAGCGCCTTCCCTGCGCCTGAGTCGTGCCAGAGTCCTGCCCGTCTGCGCCCGTCCGCGCTTCGGTCGCTCTGAGGTAGGACTCTGGCTTCCCTTTCATACTTTTATTGTGTATTAAAGTCATACTATTGTTCCTGGGATGATTGCTTATGGCTCAGCTGAGCTGCTTACCCTGTGCCATCCCTCTCCGCTGTGCCAATGTTTACCACCGGGTAAGCGGATTCTGAGGAAAGGTTGTTCGACCTGTGGTTGGCGGCCAGTTGTCTCACTGGAACTACTGGTACCATCCCCTTCCCAATACTGTCAATGCGCTCTCTTGAATACTAGGTCGCTTGGCAGACATTCTACGGACATCTGGGATTTACTCTCAAACTCTCAACTTTCATGTCTGTTTCTAACGGAGACATGGCTCGGGGAAGGCTCAGGCCCGGATGTGGCAAATGCACTACCCCCGAACTATACCATTCTCAGAAATGACAGAGTTGGGGGGAGAGGAGGGGGAGTGGCTCTTATTGTGAAAAAGGACATAATTTGTTCCTCTTTTCCGATGGATAACATATCTGGCTGTGAAGCCATTGGCTTCAAATTGTCTCTTTCATCTCGCCAGACATGTACTGGACTTCTTGTCTACAGACCACCTGGTCCTATCAGTACGTTTTTTGAAGATGTACAGGCCGCACTTTCTGTTCCCTGCATGCGCTCAGCGCACTGTCTTCTGCTGGGGGATTTTAATTTGCATATGGACCTGGCAGCGGATCCAAATGCTGTTAAACTCCAAGACGTCGCGGCACTGCTTGGCCTTGTTCCTTATATTGATAGCCCTACCCATAACAAAGGGCATATCTTAGACCAAATTTTTTCCACCAAACAGATAGAAGTATCACCCCCACTTCCAGTGTTATGGTCGGACCATTTTTTAATACATTTTGATGTCCCTTATCATATTACAACAGGGCAGAGAGGACAGAGTAGTGTGACGCGATGATCAAGAGCTTTCCACCGCATTTCGGTGGAAGCGATGACCGACGCTATGCGTCTTCATCCCTGCGAGTTCACTGACGATCTGGAGTTAAATCTGGAGGCGGTGCAGACGTGGCTGACCGCCAGATTTGATGAACTGGCTCCTATGAAGACAGCCAATTCAGCCTATCATTTAGCCTCTGCTCCATGGTTTACCCCCTCACTAAGAAAAATGCGCCAAGAGTGTAAAAAAACTGAAAGACTCTGGCGACGAAAATATGAGTGTGAGGATAAACAAAGATATCGGGACATGATCAAAACTTATCATAAACATATCGCTGAGAGCAAGCAAAGTTATCTGGAACGTAGAATAGATGAAGCCAGCAATACAAGTAAAGAACTTTTTAGAATAGTCAAGGAGTTTACTCTACCTGCTGCCTGTTCTCCTTCCCACTCTCATTCTGAAGAGTGGATAAAGCAACTTGCAGCTTTTTTTGCCCAAAAAATCAAGACGATTCAGGAGTCTTTCCCTGTTCTAGACCCTACAACGTCAGCACACAGATCCACTCTTCCCTCTTCAAGTGAAGATATTACGCCCTTTTTTTCGGCTTTCCCTCAAATGACCTGTTCAACCTCCTATGATCTTTTATCACGGCTTCAGTCAGGTTCTCCTATGGACCCTTGTCCGGCTAAATTCTTGGGCAGAGTGGCTTCAGCTGTTAATAGCTTGCTGAACCCTCTGCTGAACCTTTCTTTGTCCACGGGAGTGGTTCCCCCGGCATGGAAACATGCGTTGATTTTGCCACTAATCAAAAAGCCTACTTTAGATCCCCTGATGCATGCTAATTACAGACCGATATCCCTTCTCCCTGCTCTAGCGAAGGTTGTTGAAAAACACGTGCAGCTCTCGATTACCAACTATATCGAGAGCAACAACATCCTCCATGACACACAATCGGGTTTTCGTGCTAATTATAGCACGGAGACAGCCCTTCTGGAGGTCACTGAAGCTATCAGGGAGACTCTCGATCTAGGGGGTAAGGCTGTATTAGTCATGTTGGATCTGTCGGCGGCTTTCGACACCGTCCCACATGACGGTCTCCTTTTAAGACTCCGGGAGATCGGGTTTCGTGGGACGGTGTTGGACTGGTTTAGATCTTTTCTTTCGGACCGCCGACAGGTGATCTGGGCACCACCGTTCTCCGCTGAAATGCCGCCGCTAGTGGTGGGGGTTCCCCAAGGGTCCATTCTGAGCCCCACCCTTTTCAATATCTATATGGCCCCTCTGGCGGCGGTGGCGGAGGCTTTTGGTGCCCAGGTCATATCCTACGCTGACGACACCCAGCTCCTGTTCACGTGCAGGAAGGGAGAGGCGTTTGATGGGGCAAAAATCAGGGACTGCCTTGGTTCTGTCTTTGCGTGGTTCCAACGGCATAGCCTAAAATGCAACTCAGACAAGTCTGAGTTGCTTTTCTTCGGCTGTGCTCCTGATCCATGCTGGAAATCATGGTGGCCTCAGGACATGTTTCCTCCCGAGACGGTATCAATGCAGGCCAAAAATCTTGGTGTGATCTGTAATGTTGACCTGTCCTTTAGATCCCAGATCAATGCACTATCAGGGAAATGCTTTAGCATCTTGAGGATGCTTAGAAATTCTTACCGATGCTATCACTGCAATACAAGAAAATTGTAGTTCAGGCATTAGTAGGATCACGATTTGATTATGCTAATGCCTTGTATGTGGGACTGCCGAAATATCTGTTGGCAAGAATACAGATAGTGCAGAATTCGGCTGCAAGGGCTATCTTTGGCCTTCCACGTAGAGCCAGAGCCTCCAATCTGCTCAAGGAGTTACATTGGCTCCCTATTTCTAAAAGAGTTATTTTTAAAACTCTTACTTTGGCGTTTAAGGCCCTTCACTCTGTAGGCCCTGAGTATATTAAGAAGAGAATGGCTTTTTACGCACCAAGGAGGATGCTGCGGTCGGCTTCATCTGCCACGATTGTGGTCCCGCCTATCAAACGCGCCCGGATGGGTGGTCGGTCCTTCCGCTACTTAGCGGCCCTCCACTGGAATGGGCTCCCGATCTCTTTGCGGAAAGCCAACAGTCTCCTCATTTTTAGAAAGGAGCTGAAGACGTGGCTCTTTTCTGCGTGATCTCCATGACCACCTATGAGTCACTGTATGGACATCCTGGTCTCTGATCTCTTTGCTAAAGCGCCGGGACACCCTCTGGGGTAGCCGTGCGCTATAAAAGAGTGTGCACATAACATAACATAACATATATAAAAAAGGGTGTGCCCTAGACACATTCAATTACGATTAGTCAGATACTTTTGGCATCTGCGCCTGGCGTAGATTTCTACCTTCGTCCTTACTCACGTTTTTGAAACTTGGATTCATCCAGTGGGCAAGGCTGCAAGCTGTAGCCACAGAGGATTCCACAAAGCCAGATACCGTCTCCTCGAGCACTCATCAAGGGAGATCTTTGAAGCCAAAAAGTTTCTAAGTCCTAGGTTTAAGGAAAGGTTGGGAGGCGTACACTTTGAAATGAGTCAAGGGTCCAGAACTTTTGAAGAAGTACTTGGAGGTTAAGAGTCACTCACTCCAGCAGATACCAGCAGGAGGGTTCAGGGCAGGTCCAGTTGAAACTGGGCAGTTGGGCAGTTGCAGGAAAGGCCTCCTGCATCATGTTTTGTTCCTGTAACGTAAATACAGGTCGGTCCTATGACCCTTGGAGTCCTTGTCTTTGCCATGGGTACAAGAAGGAGAGCAGGTTCAGTCTTCTACGCATGTCTCAGGTCAAAGACCTCTTCTGTTTATCTACAAGTCCAGAAAGTGTTCTCAGGAGGATACTGTTGATACCACATCTATACCTGACACGAGCCTTTGGGTAGGAGTGAACCCTGGCCCCTTCCTAATAAAGAGGAGAAAAGTTCACAGGTGCAACCCTAAACACTTTTGTAGCACTTCCTGTGTTTCCTACTGCAACCATTTCCACCCAGCCCCTCTCTCCTTACATCCAAGTTAATGAAACCATTCTCTCCCTGTGCAGAGCCTGTGTGCCCATCCGTGTGCTGTGGCCAGGAAAATTAACAACCCCTCCTCTCTGGTCACAGAAAATCAGTTCTTTGGGCAGCACCTCTCGTACTGGAATTTGTGCCTGGCTGACTAGAGGCAAAAAGGAGGTGGCAGGGTCTGGTGTTAACTAAATCTGCCTCTGACATGGTAGGTCTCCTTAAAGTTAATGATATTCCTGATTATGCCTAGATGGTCATCCTGACAGATGAACAGAAAAACTCCCAACACCCAAGGCCTTTGTCTCAGCTCTAGAAGCAAGTTCACACCTCATCGAGGGGACTATTCAGCTTTTTGATGACTGTTGGAGCGCACGCAAGTGGGCCTCTGGAGGCTTTATGCAGGGAAAAGATCAATTCTAGGATAACTTTTTCCACAATATTTATGACAGATCCAACTATAGCAGTGATTTGGGCTTCAAAAGATATTTCAAAAACGTCAAGAATGACATTTGTAGCTAGTACCTATCTAAAAATAGCACAATGAAACATAATATTGTATGTCAATGCTTACTTACGGAACACCAATCCTGTATAGTAAAAATATTTTTGGGGGCATTTCATGGCAAGAACATGTTTAACATTAAACTTTTACATGTCTGACTTTTAAATACTATGCACCCTGCCTTATGGACAGTAAATCCTACTTGGGGGCCGATTCCGATCTTGCTCGGAATGGCTCCGAACGAGATCCAGACGGGAAAAGTACGAGCAAGTGTTTTCCGACCGACTCGTACAACTGTACGAGCGAGCAAGTACGATGCGGGAAAAGTGAAATCGCCAACTGAGACGTTTCCGGGTCCAGATGGCTCCATACGTGTCAGCCATAAGCGAACCGTGCTGTGCAATAGAGGCGATTTCCGACTGAGCCAGTACGATGCACGATTCGGACAGCAGGATCGAGATGGAATTTCCGACTCTTAAAAGCCCCGGGAAGGGGACTTCGGGGGTCCGCGCCAGACCCCCTTCACCCGTAGCCTTACAAGTTGGTCACAGGGAGGGACCCAAGGGTCCCCCCAACACATGCATGTACAGTGTAGGTGGCACAGACACGTCTCCACTACAGGGGGCGCCCTTTTGCACGACTACCTTTTTCGTCAATGGGAGCCTATGTATGCGTCGTACAACAGGCTGCCATTGACTTCAAGGGGGCTCCGAGCGACCCATGTCCGTAAGCGCAGGTTCGCATCGTACTCGGGCGTTCGGAGCCCTGGAGTGCGAGTCGGTGCTAAAGCACTCCGGATCCGACTCGGACAGAGGGCTTTTCCAACGAGATCGGAATCGGCCCCTTAGAAAAGACTTAGGGGTCGATTCCGATTCGGGAAAAAAACTGTCCGTACGATTTGTTTCCTGAGCCCTCTCCGTATGAATCGTACCCGTCCGTTCGAGTCACGTAGTACGATCCGTATTCCGTGAATCCATCCGAATCGTCACAATCTGTACGTATTGCAAGGTTGAAACCGTGAACGGTACGACTCGTACACATGCCATACGACTCGTACACATGCCGTACGACCCGACGAGTACGATCCGGACCGGCGTATGAGGACGCGATTTGTACGGTCCACGTCATGTAAGGGCAAGTCGTACGGAAAAGCACACAAACACATACACACCGTAGGGTCCGTACCGCCCATGATTGCAGGGGTACGCACCGTACCCCTGCAATCATGGGGTGTACGAGCCGTACCCCATGTACAATGGGTGTACATCGTACATGGGGTACGGCTCGTACACCCATCGTACATGGGGTACGGCTCGTACACTCCATGACCGCAGGGGTATGGTGCGTACCCCTGCAATCATGGGGGTACGCACCGTAACCTGTTTCGGCGCGAACTCTGCTTTTACGGCTGTTTTCAGCTCCCGTAGAAAAAGGGTCGTACGGTGCGTACCCGACACGTATCGTACTTGCTGGGTCGTAAAAACCAGCCGCGAACCATACAGATGTTGCGTACAGCGGGTTCCGAGGGAGAATCGTACGGAGATTAGAGTCGTATGGTCTCTGTACGACTCGTACGGAGTACGGATCCTGGTATGAATCGTACTTTGTCGTACGTACGGGGGACATTGCAGGGTACGATTCGTACGGGAAAAACGCTCCGAACGGCTATTCGGAGCGTTTTTTCCCGAATTGGAATCGGCCCCTCAATAATATTTAAACGGTAGGTGAAGGCCTGTCAAAAGAGGCTATTTTGACAGATCAAATTTGCAGTTTTACAACAGCAGAGCCAGACTACAAATGGTAGGCCTGCAGGCACATTTTCATTTTATCACTGCAGTGTGGCACAATGGGCGCTGCAGCTCATTGGCAATATTATCTTACAAGCCCTGGGTACACAATTGGACAATATAATAGGGACGTATAGGTAAGTGAAATATGTCAATTAGGTGTATTTCAATTTCATCATGCTGAAAGGGTGCACACAAAGACTTGATTACTGGTTAACAGGGGTAAAGTGCACAGAGTTCTACAGCCAGCAAAACTGCCATGGCAAATAGATCTGCAAGTACACCATGCAAAAGATGGTCACTTCCAAAAACTATTATTTACAAAATCCTCCCTACTAAAGGAGAGGTGACCTCTTACCTCTAAAATCCAGAGAGTGACAATGTGAATCTAGAGACAAAGGGCCCCATTAGGATGGTGGGAGGATCGCCCCGCCCCGCCGGCGGTGGCCACTGCTGGCCGGGCGTGGGCGATCTGCCCGCCATCCTCACATTAAAGACCCCCCGCCATATTACCATGGTGGGGGGTCCGCGGCGGACAGAAAGACCGTCGGCTGCTTTTCCGCCCGGTCGAGAAGTCGACCGGGTGGAAAAGGCTTTATTATGATGGCGGTGTCTGAAAGACACCGCCAGCCATATTATGATGTGGGGTTTGAAATGCCTAGGAAATGCATGCAGAGTCTGCTTGGGGGGCCCGTTGCGGCCTCCAGGGCCTCCTGGGGGTGGGGGGTGCACATGTGGGGTACCTATCAATTCCATGCACAACATGGCAGGCACTGGCGGGCCGTGCTGATTGCACCGCCCGCCACAATGTCAGGAATGCTGGATGCGCCCACCACTGTGGCGGGCGCATCCTAATTGAAGCCATGGGACTCACGCCTTTGTGTCTGCCCGCCATCCTAATGTGCCCCTAAGGATTCAAGATGTTGGTACTTAGCCTCTTCTAGGGTTATATTCTAGGCAGTGCCAGTCTTAAATCTTTTGCTTCTCTATGTGAAAATATCAGTTCACAGACAGAATATGGACAACAAAAATATAGATGTAAAAAAAATATCCAGGGAAAAATATAAACTAACACTGTAATTTATAATATATTTTAAAAAATCTTAAATAGAATAATATGATCAAAAATATATGTAAACATATTTAAATATACCCAAAAAGTAACATATTCAAAAAGGGAATCAATGTAATTTAAAATATAAATTAAACAACACACATATCTTACAATTAAATTAAAAATAAGTTACAAACAAAAAATATTGCACATTACAATATAATTATTATAATAAACCAAGCACATCATTTTATAAATGACAACATAAAGTAAATTATTACAAATTAAAATAAATACATATATATTTCACACCACATGAAAAAGAAAACATTTCTATACTACAAAAATAGAAAAACCTAACACAACACAACTGTAACAAATTATTTTACACCACACAAAAATAAGATTTTCTTTTCTAACTACAATAAATATAAAATGACATAAAATAGACCATTATAAAATACTATAATTTCCTATTCCCATTACACAAAACACAACAATAACATTTATAATTAACAAAAAATAAAGCAGTTTCCACTCCAGACGGTGCAACAGTAGGGAAAATATTGGATTGCGGAGGTGTAAAATATTCGATTCCCACACAAGTTAGTGCAGCAGTAGGGTAAGCGCTGGATTGCGGAGGGGTACAATTTACTATTCCCACTCCAGTCATTGAAACAGAAGGGAAACAATTGGATTGTGAATGGGTAATATTTACTATTCCCACTCCATTCAGTGCAACAGTAGGGAAAGTGCTGGATTCTGGAGGCGTACAAATTACTATGCCCACTGCAGTGAGTGCAACAGTAGGGAAAGTGTTAGATAGCAGAGGGTTTAAATTTACTATTCCCACTCCAGTCAGTACAACAGTACAACAGTAGAGAAAGTGTTTGAATGTGTAGGGATGCGTTGGGGTGAAATTTACTATTCCAACTCCAATAAATGCAACAGTAGAGAAAGTGTTTCATTACGGAGGGGTAACATTTACTATTACCACTCCAGTCAGTTCAACTATAAAAACAAAGAAAATATCTTCAACAAAATAACAATATTTTTAGAACAAAGTAAATGAAGAAATATATAAATATGTTAAAAATAACATATATATTGATTATTAAAATCTTAAAAAACAAATACATGTTATAATGTTAAATACATATTGCAAATACCTACAAATAATGTTATAAACAAAATACAAAAAAGATTTTCATACAAATAAACAGTTTTATTTAGAAAAAATATTTATTAACCAAAACATAAAGTATTACATAAATTTAGTTCAGCTACTTCCCACCCTATAACACCACAAAACTCAGAAACTGCTCGTAAAAATTATTAACATCATAAATATAAATATGTATCATCAAATTAATTATAATTATTTAAACGTTTGTTATTAATTAATTATAATTAATGTACTTCCCATAATATACCCCCACAAAGCACACAACACAATAATTATTAAAATATTAATTATTATTAATTTGAAAATATATATTAATTACTTAAAATTAATTTACTTTCCACTCCATACCCCTACAAAACCAACAACCCTTATCTGAAATGTAAAAAAAAATATTTGCACAATAACATAATTATTTATCAATTAAACAAAGAATATTACTTAAAATGTGAATTATCATTCATTAAAATTAGCTTCCCATCTTTAACCCATATAATCCCCACAACCCACACCTAAAATTTAGCTTTAAAAACTGTATTTACAGAATTAAAACTAATTTTAAAATCAATAACTAATAGTTTTTAACAACTACTTATAAATTAAGTAAAATTAATTTAGTCCCCACCCTTATCCCTATAAACCCAAAACCCACCCCTGAAAAAGTCATTAAACAATTAACATACTAAATTATCAATTACTTAATACTAATTATCAACTAAATTATCATTTAAAAATAAATTATTTCCCACCTTTTACCCCTATAAACCCCACAACAGGCACCTAAAAGAATAACACAATTACCATGATTAATTATCAGTGAATTAATGTTAATGAACAACTAATCAATAATTAATGAACAAAAAAAACTTCCCAACGTTTACCCCTGTAAACCCCACAACCTGCACCAAAAAAAAGACACATTTACCATAATTAATTATCAAATAATTATTTAATATTGACAACTAATTAACAATCAATTAAAAATAAATTACATCCCGCCTTTTGCCCCTATGAACTCCACAACCCATCCACAAAATGTACCCAAAAAATTAAAAGCACAATTTACTCTATTAATAAACAATTAAATAAATATAATTACATAAAAAAATTATTAATTTATTATCATTAAATTACTCCCAACCCTATACCCTATAAACCCACAAACTGCTACGGAACTAAAAGACACAAAATGTAATTAAATTAAATGTAATAATGACTACAAATTTAATACATATATGAAGAATACTTATCCAAAAATATTACATCACATACATTTAAAATATATATTAAAAAACATTACCCTAATTAAAAGATCGGTATTTTAAACAACTATATTTTTGCAAACAATATTAATGACTTCTATATTTTAATATTCAATATTATTTACCTTAAAATCGATATTCGTGTCCATGATATTTCTGTGCCACGATATTTACAACTCCATTCAATCAATCAATCAATCATACCATTTGTATAGCGCACTACTCACCCAGGAGGGTCTCAAGGTGCTTAGGGGAAGGGGTATGCTACTGCTCGAACAGCCAGGTCTTGAGTTGTCTCCTGAAGGCGAGATGGTCCTGGGTCAGCTGAAGGTGGATGGGGAGGGAGTTCCATGTCTTGGCAGCCAGGTAAGAGAAGGATCTTCCTACGGCGGTGGCTCTTCAGATGCGTGGTACGGCGGCGAGGGCGAGGCTGGTGGACCGTAGCTGGCGGGTGGGCGTGTAGAAGGTCATGCGGTCGTTGAGGTACTTGGGGCCCAGGTCGTGGAGAGACTTGTGTGCGTGGGTGAGGAGCCGGAACGTGATCCTCTTGTTGACGGGGAGCCAGTGCAGGTTCCTCAGGTGGCTGGAGATGTGGCAGCGTCGGGGGACATCCAGGATGAGTCGAGCGGAGGCGTTCTGGATGTGCTGGAGTCTTTTCTGTAGCTTGGCTGTGGTTCCGGCGTAGAGGGCGTTTCCGTAGTCCAGTCGGCTGGTGACGAGTGCCTGGGTGAGTGTCTTCCTGGTCTCGGTCAGGATCCAGTGGAAGATCTTACGAAGCATACGCAGGGTGTTGAAGCACGATGAGGAGACGGCGTTGACTTGTCTGGTCATCGAGAGGGAGGAGTCCAGGATGAAGCCCAGGTTGCGTGCGTGATCGGTTGGCTTGGGTGCGGTGCCCAGCGCCGGGGGCCACCAGGAGTCGTCCCAGGTGGAGGGCGAAGATCCCAGGATGAGGACTTCCGTCTTGTCCGAGTTCAGTTTCAGGCGGCTGTCCTTCATCCACTCGGCGACGTTTTTCATCCCTTCGTGTAGGCAGGTTCTGGCGGTGTCGGGGTCTCTGGTGAGGGAGAGGATCAGCTGGGTGTCGTCGGCGTAAGAGATGATGTTGAGGTTGTGCTGGCGTGCGATGGCTGCAAGAGGTCTCATGTAGACGTTGAAGAGGGTGGGGCTGAGTGAGGATCCTTGCGGAACGCCGCAGATGACTTCGGTGGCCTCGGAGCGAAACGGGGGGAGGCGGACTCTTTGTGTTCTTCCGGCGAGGAACGAGATGATCCACTCCAGTGCCTTCTCCTGGATACCGATGTTGCTGAGGCGCTGGACTAGGGTGCGGTGGCAGACAGTGTCGAACGCAGCGGAGAGGTCCAGGAGGATGAGGGCCACTGTTTCCCCCTTGCCGAGCAGGGCCCGGATGTCGTCGGTGGCTGCGATGAGGGCAGTCTCGGTGCTGTGGTTGGCTCTGAAGCCGGACTGTGAGGGGTCGAGGGATCCGTTCGTCTTGAGGAAGGTGGCCAGCTGTCTGTTGACGATCTTCTCGATGACTTTGGCAGGAAAAGGGAGGAGCGAGATGGGGCGGAAGTTTTTGAGGTCAGTGGGGTCCACTGTTGGTTTCTTCAGGAGGGCGCTGACCTCGGCGTGCTTCCAGCTCTCCGGGAAGGTGGCGGTGTTGAAGGAGGTGTTGATGATGTTCCGGAGTTGGGGTGCGATGGTGGAGTCGGCCTTGTTGAAGATGTGGTGTGGGCAGGGGTCGGTCGGTGATCCGGAGTGGATGGTGTTCATCGTGCGGGCTGTGTCCTCGGTGGTCACCGTGGTCCAGGTGCGGAGGGTGGTGGTGGTGGTGGGGGGCGTTGGTTCGACGGTGGGGTGCATGGATGGAGCGCTGAAGCTGTTGTGGATGTCGGCGATCTTGCGGTGGAAGAACGAGGCGAGGGAGTCGCAGAGGTCTTGTGACGGAGTGATGTCGTTGGTGCCGGTGCTGGGGTTGGAGAACTCCTTGATGATGCTGAAGATTTCCTTGCTGCCGTGGGTATTGTTGTCCAGTCGTTCCTTCAGGGATTTCTTCTTGGTGGTGCGGATAAGCTGGTGGTGCTTGCGGGTGGCGTGTTTGAGGGCGGTCATGTTGTCGGTGGTCCGGTCGAGGAGCCAGGCTTTCTCGAGAGTGCGGCAGGTCTTCTTGGAGTCCTTGAGTTCGTCGGTGAACCAGGATGCCTTCTTGCTTCTGGGTCTGCTGGGAGGGTTCTTCAGTGGTGCGAGGTCGTCAGCGCAGGCGGTCAGCCACTGTGTGAAGTTCCGGGCTGCTTCGTTGGGGTCCGTTGCGCTGGCGGGTGGGTTCTGGCTGAGAGAGGTGGTGAGCTGCTCGGTGGTGATCTTACTCCAGCTTCTGTTGGGAATCTGAAGTGGGTGGTGGTGGGTCGTGGTTCTTCTGAAGCTGAAGTGGACGCAGCTGTGGTCGGTCCAGTGGAGTCCGGTGGAGTGGCTGAAGGTGATGTGCTTGCTGGATGAAAAGACGGGATCAAGCGTGTGGCCGGCGTAGTGGGTGGGGGTGTTGACCAGTTGCTTGAGTCCGAGGTTGGCGAGGTTGTCCAGCAGGGCGGCGGTGTTGCGGTCCTTGTTGTTCTCCAGGTGAAAGTTGAGGTCTCCAAGGAGGATGTAGTCGGCGGAGGGGAGGGCGTGCGGGCTGATGAAGTCTGTGATGTCTTCGCTGAATTGTGTGCGTGGTCCCGGGGGTCTGTAGATGAGGGGGCCTCTGAGGGTCGTCTTTGGGTCGGTGTGAATCTGGAAGTGGAGATGTTCGGCTGCGGCGAAGGTGTCGTTGGGGTCGGTCGTGATGCGGATGGTATTTCTGTGGACGATGGTGATGCCTCCTCCGGTCTGGTTGACGCGGTCCCTCCTGATGATCTTGTACCCGTCCGGGATGGCGATGGCGATGTCGGGTGCAGAGGAGGCGTTCATCCAGGTTTCCGTGAGGAAGGCGACGTCCGGTGATGTTGCGTCGAGGAGGTTCCAGAGTTCCACGGCGTGTCTGTGGACGGAGCGGGTGTTGAGCAGGATGCACTAGAGGTGGTTGCTGCTGGTGCTTGAATTGGCGGGTGTGGTGCAGGTTCGGAGGCAGGTGAACTTGCAGGTACAGCAGGTGAAGGGTCCGTGGGTGCGTCTCGACGTGGCTCGGCAGCAGGCGGGGTTCCGGCCGGCATTGAGTGCGTTGAGAGTGGCGGCGTCGTAGGTCAGTCGGGTAGTCTTGCATCGGCGGCGGGAGCCAGGGGTCCTAGCGCTGGGCGCGGTCCAGGCGCGGACGGGCGCAGACGGGCTTACCTTTGGCGCACCTTCGGCGCACAATCAGCTCGCCCGCTGCGCGTCAACGCTGCGCGTGGGAGCGGGCATCATAAGTAATGCGCCGGGAGGGCGGGTCAGCTGGGTGGCGAATGGGCGGCGGTGGGCGGGGCCGCAGGGGCAGCGGCGGGAAGAAGGTGCGAGTGGCCGGCTCGGCGGTGGCTGGGTCGCTCAGGCAGGCAGGCAGGCAGTCGGCGTCAGCGGGAACAGGAGGGGGCGACCAGGCCAAGGTAAGGTGCTGTGGTCACTCCCGATGGTAGTCTGCGGTCCCCTTAAGTAATGCGCCGGGAGGGCGGGTCAGCTGGGTGGCGAATGGGCACCGGTGGGCGGGGCCGCAGGGGCAGCGGCAGGAAGAAGGTGCAAGCGGCCGGCTCGGCGGTGGCTGGGTCGCTCAGGCAGGCAGGCAGGCAGTCGGCGTCAGCGGGAGCAGGAGGGGGCGACACACAAAGACACATGCAGAAGCATGCAAAGTAAGGGTTGGTGATATATTCCACTCCACCGGTGGAATCTGCAAAAATTTTGCCACTCCACATTACGCTTGAAAGGTGGAGTTCCAGCCAAATTCCTCCAATAGCGGCATGGCAGAGTTTACCAATATGTTATAGCCATGTTGTACACTACCGTGGCTGCTGTTCAGCATGGCTAAGAGATAGTTGGTTAAGGGAGAGTGAAGTAGAGTAGAGTAGAGTGGGGTGGAATGGAGTGGAGAGTTATAAAGTGGAGTAAAGTGCTGTGACCTAGGGTGGTGTAGAGTAGAGTTGATTGGCATGCAGTAGAGTGAAGTGAAGTGTCATGGAGTAGCATGGAGTGGATTGGCATAGATTGTTGTGCAGGGACTAGAGAATCCTAGAGTGGAAGGGCATGGATTGGAGTAGAATATCGCAGAGTTAAGTGGAGCAGAGTGTCAGAGAGGAGTAGAGTGCCTTAGAGTGGAGTGGATTAGAGTGCCCTGGAGAGGACAAAGGGGTGTTGCATACAGTGGGGTAGAGTGCTGTGGAGTAGAGCAGAGGAGATTGTTGTAGAGTGGAGTGACATAGAGTGGAGTAGTGTAGTAGAGTGGAATGGAATGGCATAGGGTGGAGTGCAGTAGAGTGCTGTAGGGTGGAGTGGCGTAGATTGTTGTGGAGTGGCATAGAGTGGAGTAGTTCAGTAGACTGGAGTAGTGTGTCAAGAATAGAGTGGAGTAAAGTGGCATGGAGTGGCGTAGAGGGAGTTGCGTAGAGCGTCTTACAGTTGCATAGAGTGGAGTAGAGTGTTGTAGAATGAAATGGCATAAATTGGAGTGGAGAGTCATAGAGCGGAGTAAGGTTCAGTGGGGTAGAGGGTCATAGAGTGTGTCCATAGCTTCACGGATGATTATCACAGTGGCTTCATGTATAATGGTCACTCTCCCTCAGACTAGATATATGCTATACTTTCACGTAGACACAGCTCTGCATCTACATGTGGGATCTCTTCCCTCATTGAGGCATGTCTGCACAGCTTCACGCATGATTATCACAGTGGCTTCATATAAGATTATCACAGTGGCTTCATGTATGATTATCACAGTGGCTTCATATAAGATTATCACAGTGGCTTCATGTACGAGTATCACAGTGGGTTCATACGTGATTATCACAGTGGCTGCATGTATGATTATCATCACAGTGGCTCCACGCATGATTATCACAGTAGCTTCATGTATGATTATCACAGTGGCTTCATGTATGTTTGTCTCTACACTTTATACTATTGTCTTGATTTCTTTATATTTTAGTCTCTCTGTTTCAAGAGACTCTTTATCAAGGGGCAGTCATTAGCATTTGGTATTTGCTTTATTTGAAAATCAGTTCTATTTCATGTTAATCAAATTATTAATTATATAAAGAGAGAATATGAGAAATAATAAATGTGACAATCCTGATTTCAAATGTAATAGCTGAGAGCACCTTAAAAATATGTTATTTCCAAATCTGTGAAGGTTAAAATCCTCAGTCCGGATTCTGACGTACTGTGGATGTGCTGTAGCGCTTCGCAGTCGGCTCGCCTCAGTAAAAATGTGTTGCTTCACTTAAACCGCCATACAGTGCACAGGTATAAAATGCACTACGTCTCCCAAGGAAGGGAAACATTCAGATAGCATGACTACACTGGCCAGGAGAACCTGACTTTTGACACCTAGGAAACAATGAAATGATGCAGAGGTGTTGCCAAATGGCACGAGATTGTTCTTAGTGATGTAATGTTTAAGAAGTCAGAAGCGTGCATGTGCAAGAGAAGGAATAAACTCCTTGTGAAATAGTGTGAACGCTGAAAGTGCTTCTATCTGGAGACACATAACAGAGGGCCAGTGTCATTCTGTGTTTGATGGAACACTGGAAAGCCACTAAATGAGAGGCCCGAATTACAAGACAATCTGAGCCCTGAGGAGGGCAAGACACTACATGCCTGACCCTGGCTCAGTACTGAGGTCTAACTCTGGCCTAGCGGTGGGGCCAAGGAGAGGATGAAATAAAGACAAGCCAAGATACTGCCCCTTCTACAGGGCCACCCCAGGCTGTTTACATGTCTACAAAGCTTGCACAAATAGAGGGCTTTAATAAAAGCAAGCTTTCAGCCTTAGGGAGGTCTTCCTCCCTAATGTTTTTCCTTACTCACCCATATCTTTCTGATCTCATGTGTGTTGGCCTTAGGACTCTGTGCACTTTACCACTGCTAACCAGCGTTAAACTGTGTGAACTCACAAAAACATAGTAACAATGGCTTAGCCCCAATTGGCACATACAATGTACTCGTTATAAGTCCCTTGTAAAGTAAAAGTGTTACTACATGTGCGTAGTGCCTATATGTTAAAGACGCTAGAGGTCATGCAGCACTCATTGTGCCGCCCTCTTAAGTAGCTCTTGAATCATGTCTCCGGCCTGCCATTGCAGGCTGTGTGTGCTGTTTTAAACTGCCGTTTCCACATAGGAAAAGATACATTTTTCAATGTCCAAATCTATCTTTCTGGTACATATAAGACACCCCTAGGGTGGGCTCCAAACAGCCCATATGGCAGGGTGCAATGTATTTATTTAAAAATTAGGACATGTACTTTTTAGTTTTATATGTCCTAAGAGTGAAAAACCCTTACATTTGTTTTTCACTATTGTAAGGCCTACCTCTTCCATAGGATAACATCAGAGCCACATCATTACACTTAGTGGTTCTACAGCCAGCAAAACTGCCATGGCTAAAAGTTCTGCAAGTACACCATGCAAAAGATGGTCACTTCCAAAAATGATTATTTACAAAATCCTCCCTACTAAAGGATAGGTGACCTCTTACCTCTTACCGTTAAAATCAGAGAGTGACCATATGAATATGGAGACAAAGATTCAAGATGTTGGTACTTGGCCCCTTCTAGGGTTTCATTCTAGGCAGTGCCAGTCTTAAAGCTTTTGTTTCTCTATGTGAAAATATCGGTTCACTAACAGAATATCCACAACAAAAATTTAAATGTAAAGAAATTATCCAGGGGGAAATATAAACTAACACTGTAATTAATAATGTAATTTAAAAAATCTTAAATAGCATAATATGATCAAAAATATGTGTAAGCATTTTTAAATATACCCAAATATTCAAAAGGGGAATCAATTTAATTTAAAATAAAAATTAAACAACACATATATTTTACAATTAAATTAAAAATAAGTTACAAACAAAAAATATTGCACATTACAATATTATTATTATTATAAATCAAGCACATACTTTTATAAATTAAGACATAAAATACATTCTTACAAAATAAAATAAATACATATATATTTCACAACAGATAAAAAAGAAAATATTACTGTACTAAAAAAACTAGAAAAACATAACACATCACAACAGTAGCAAATTATTTGAAAGCGTTCAAAAATAAGATTTTCTATTCTAACTAAAATAAATATAAAATGACGTAAAATAGACCATTACCATATACTACAATTTACTTTTCCCACTTCACTGAACACAACAATAACATTTATAATTAACAAACAATAAGCAGTCAGTGCAACTGTAGGGAAAATGTTATGTTATGTAAAATGTTGGATTGCGGAGGGGTAAAATATTCGATTCCCACACCAGTTAGTGCAACAGTAGGGAAAGCGCTGGATTGCGGAGGGGTAAAATTTACTATTGGCACTCCAGTCAGTGAAACAGTAGGGAAACCGCTGGATTGCGGAGGGGTACAATTTACTGTTCCCACTCCATTCAGTGCAACAGTAGGGAAAGTGATAGATTCTGGAGGGGTAAATATTATTATCCCTACTCCAGTGAGTGCAACAGTAGGGAAAGTGTTAGATAGTGGAGGTTTAAATGTATTATTCCCACTCCAGTCAGTACAACAGTACAACAGTAGAGAAAGTGTTAGAATGTGTAGGGCTGAAATTTACTATTCCCACTCCAATAAATGCAACAGTAGAGAAAGTGTTGCATAGCGGAGAGGTAAAATTTACTATTACCCCTCCAGTCAGTTCAACTATAAAAACAAACAAAATATCTTCAACTAAATAACAATATTTTTAGAACAGAGTAAATGAAAAAATATATAAATATGTTGAAAAAACATATATATTTAGTATTAAAAACGTAAAAAACAAATACATATTATAATGTTAAATACATGTTGCAAATACCTACAAATAATCTATATAAATAAAAATGTAACTGTTCGTTTGTTCAAAATCTCAAATCTCCGAAAATTCTTCACGGATTGCTTTGAAATTTTGACACAACATTGCATTAGAATACGTGCATGTTTTCATATACACAATGTTGGATTCGAATACGCGTGTATTTTTAATCGAAAGCACAAACAGACACATAAAAATGTCAATGTGTGTTTGATAAAAATCTTAAATCTATGAAAGTGCTTCACCGATTGATTTGTAATTTTGACAAAATGTTGAATTCAAATAAGCGAGTGTTTACATATACATAACGTCGGATTAGACTACCCGCGTGTCAAATACGCGCGTGTTTTCAATCTGAAGGACGAACAGACACTATCGATTGGGTTGCTGCACAACAACTACAATAGACTCTTAGAGACAATAGTCTACATATAATAGGATGGACAGTTGGTGTCAGGATGGCAGATCGAGAAGTGGGTGGATGGAGGGGGGAGGAGTTGGTTCACTTTGCAGCATTAGCGCATGTTTATATATACACAACCTTGTTTTGGAATACGCGCGTGTCCAATACCCGGGTGTTTTTAATCGAAAGGCCGAACAGACCCTATCGATTTGGTTGCTGCGCAACAAATACAAAGGACGCATATAGACAATAGTCGACATATATTAGGATGGCCAGTTGGTGTCAGGATGGCAGACCGGGAAGTGGGTGGAGGGAGGGGGGAGGAGTTGGTTCACTTTGCAACATTAGCACGTCAGACCGGGAAGTGGGTGGAGGGTGGGGGAAGGAGTTGGTTCACTTAGCAACATTAAGAAAGGACGCATAGAGGGGGAGGAGCCACGCTAGCAACCAAGATGGCCGCGTAGGCTCCCGGCTCCGCCGACCTCTGACTCCCGCCGGAATATCCTGTCACTTATCCTGTTCTTGCGCCCAGCCACCGTGTTTATGAACCTGCCGTGAGCTTAATGGAGCTATTCCGAACTTTTTACCTGTTCGGCTGACGAAGTTACGTCGAGTGGAAGTTTGCGGCCTAGACCTGTCCAGAAGCCAGGGTCTCGAGTACTGGCCCATCCGGGTTTCAGTTAAACAACATCGGCTGCGGTGGTGTGCTTGGGTCCGGTCCACCGGAGTGGAAACATTTCTTTCGCTTTCTTGATTGCTATGGATGACGGTTGGCTGCCTTGGTGAAAGTCGGAGGAGGGGTGACAGCTCAACGGTCGTGGCTGTGTGCGGGGGTCCTGCCCGGTGACCCGGTAAAGGGCCCGCTGGTGTTCGCGGGGCTGGGGCCTCCGCCCGCGGTTGTGGACCTGGGATTTTACCTGAACCATTGATAAGTCTCCCTCCGCAGTCGACTATTCCCAACTCGCCAGTTCCCTCTCTGATAGCTCGAGTTCGAAAGGGGAAGCGATCATGACTGTCGCCGATTGCAGAGTAGAGGAGCGGACCGAGAGTGACCCGTCGCTACGAACTTTGTTGGCAGCCATTGAGTCTATTCATGTATACGTCGAAGAGTGTATTCAGACGATGATGGTGCGCTTGTCTGAGTTGGTACAAATTGGACCGGACCCTACTCCACTACAAGAAACGGGGACGACCGAGACACCCAAGATGGCCACTCTGCTGGAGGAAGTAGACCCCGTACTGTGTGATGTGTCGGAGCCTTTGCCCAGTGTCATGGAAGATGAGAAAAAACTCAATGCCACCAATGGATCGCCAAGCCTACGATCGCTGCCGCCTATGGAAGAACTAATTATTGTTCCCATTTTAGAGACTTTTGATGAGAACGGTTATCGGAACGGAACTGCGTCCCTCCTCCATACATCGGGGCCACTAAGGTGGCGGAAGGATCAACGTTGGGACTACATGACGAGGTGGGGAGTCTCTAGACCTGTCGGTGTTCACAGCACTCTCGTTCTATTACTTTGTCTCGCATTGAATTCTCTTACATTTTCTTCATCCTCGGACTGTCTGGTGGCAGAGGCGGTTTGTCCAGAGGGGACTCCTGCGTCTGATCGAAAGGGGCAAGGATGAGTTTGAAAGACTGGGTTTTTACTTAAGAACGATGGACACGGGATCTGTTAAACTTATGCCTTGGAATGGCTGGGCGGTGATTGAAGTGCCCCTTGTAGAGACATATGTTTGTTATCCGATAGTTTTCTTGACTTCAATTTGGGGATTTATGATTCTGGCGGGGGGAAGGGCGACCGTGGGCCCGTACAAATATGCCCTCCTCCACTTCTCTTCTCTACTCTGATAGATTTCTTCTTTTAGAACCTAGTTAGTTGGGGCGACAGGCACGCTGCTACTGGGGGTTGGGCGGTAACCGTTTGCAGGGGTGCAGGGTGGGGAGATGGGTTTATTGTTTTCTTTTTGTTATCGTCCATATTATTTTTCTAATTTTTCATTTTTTTCCTAGTCTTTCCTATACATGTACTGTTGTCGTAATATCCGGACTCTGATCCTTAACTTCTAGTGTCAGGTTGCCATGATTCTCCTGATGTTTGATTTGTGGGTGGGTGGGTGTTGAGGATCCGCTTCTAAACTGTTTAGCGATTATACTGCTGTCAATTTTATTTTTGTGCTTAATAGTGCGGACCTCTTGAAGAATTTTGCTGTATTAAGTTTATCCTGTTTTTTGTACCTCTTCACCCTGGTAACATCGTATGTATTTATGGCACCGGATATGTCTGTTTATTTTTTTTATTTTTGCTTTAAAATAATAAAAAGATTTAAAAAAAAAAAAAAAAAGAAAGGACGCATAGAGACAATAGTCTACATATATTAGGATGGACAGTTGGTGTCAGGATGGCAGACCGGGAAGTGTGTGGAGGGAGGGGGAGGAGTTGGTTCACTTTGCAACATTAGCGCGTTTTTATATATATATACAAAGTTGGATTCGAAAACGCATGTGTCCAATACGCAAGTGTTTTTAATCGAAAGGCCGAACAGACCCTATCGATTTGGTTGCTGCGCAACAAATACAAGGGACGCATATAGACAATACTCTACATATATTAGGATGGACAGTTGGGGGCCAATTCCGTTTCGGGAAAAACCGCTCCGAATAGCCGTTCGGAGGGTTTTTCCCGTACGAATTGTACCCTGCAATGTCCCCCGTACGTACGAAGAAGTTCGATTTGTACCAGGAGCCGTACTCCGTACGAGTCATACAGAGACCGTACGACTATAATCTCCGTACGATTCTCCCTTGGAACCCGCTGTACGCGACATCTGTATGGTTCGCGGCTGGTTTTTACGACCCAGCAAGTACGATACGTGTCGGGTACGCACCGTACTACCCTTTTACTACGGAAGCTAAAAACAGCCGTAAAAGCAGAGTATGCGCCAAAACAGTTACAGAACGGCCCCCCGGGTACGGTGGGTACCCCCCATGATCACAGGGGTACGCACCGTACCCCTGCGATCATGGGGTGTATGCATTGTACCCCATGTACGATGGGTGTACGCACCGTACCCCATGTACGATGGGTGTACGCACCGTACCCCATGTACGATGGGTACACCCAACGTACATGGGGTACGGTGCATACACCCCATGATCGCAGGGGTACGCACCGTACCCCTGCGATCATGGGGTGTACGGACCGTACGGTGTGTATGTGTTTGTGTGCTTTTCCGCACGACTCGCCCTTACCTGACATGGACCGTATGAATCGCGTCCTCATACCCCGGTCCGGATCGTACTTGTCGGGTCGTACGGCATGTGTACGAGTCGTACGGATTACGGTTTCAGCTTTGCAATACGTACGTATCGCGACGATTCGGACGGATTCACGGAATACAGACTACGCGACTCGGACGGACGGGTATGATTCGTACGGAGAGGGCTCCGGATACAAATTGTACGGACGGTTTCATTCCCGAATCGGAATCGACCCCTTGGTGTCATGAAGGCAGACTGGGAAGTGGGTGGATGGAGGGGGGAGGAGTTGGTTCACTTTGCAATCCGAACAGACCCTATCGATTTGGTTGCTGCGCAACAAATACAAGGGACACATATAGACAATAGTCTACATATATTAGGATGGACAAAAACATATTGTATTCCCACAAGCATGTGAAATTAAACATATTAGAAATGTGCTTTCTCTTCCATTTAACCAGACTGAGCCACAGCAAGGCGTGGCCGGGTAAAGCTAGTGTTATAAATAAAATACAAAAATGATTTTCATACAAATGAACAATTTTATTTGGAAATTATTTATTAACCAAAACATGAATTATTACATAAATTTAGTTTAACTACTTCCCACGCTATAATACCAAAAGCCTCAGAAACTGCTCGTAAAAATTATTAACACCATAAATATAGATATTCATCTTCAAATTAATTGTAATTAATTAAATAGTCGTTATTTAATAATTATAATTAATTAATGTACTCCCCATAATATACCCCACAATACACACAACACAATAATTATAAACATATTAATTATTATTAATTCAAAAATATATATGAATTGCTTAAAAGGAATTTACTTTCGACCCCATACCCCAACAAAACCCACAACCCACATCTAAAATGTAAAAAGAAAATATTTGCACGACAAAATTAATTATCAATTAAACAAATAGTAGTACTTAAAAACTGAATTAGTTTCATTAAAATTAACTTTCCATCCTTAACCCCTATAATCCCCACAACCCACTCCTAACATTGAACTTTAAAAATAATATATAGAGAATTAAAACTAATTTTAAAATCAATAACTAATAGTTTTAAACAACTAATTATAAATGAATTAATATTAATTTGCTCCCGACCCTTATCCCTATTAACCCAAAACCCACACCCCAAAAAATGTAATTAAACAATAAACATATTTACTTAACAATTAATTAATACTAATTATCACCTAATTACTATTATTTAAAATAAATTACTTCCCACCTTTTACCCCATAAACCCCACAACATGCACCTAAAAGAATAACGCAATTACCATAATTAATTATCGGTTAATTAATGTTAATGAACAACTAATCAATAATTAATTAAAAATAAATAACTTCCCACCGTTTACCCCTGTAAACCCCAAAACATGTACCAAAAAAATACACATTTACCATAATGAATTACAAATTCATTAATTAATATTGACAACTAATTAACAATTAATTGAAAATAAATTACTTCCGGCCTTTTGCCCCTATGAACTCCACAACCCACCCTAAAAATGTACCCCAAAAATTAAAAGCACAATTTACTCTATAAATAAACAATTAAATAAATATAATTACATACAAAATTATTAATTTATTATCATTAAATTACTCCCAACCCTATTACCCTATAAACCCACAACCCGCTACAGAACTAAAAGATGCAAGATGTAATTGAATTAAATGTAATAATGACTACACATTTAACACATATATGAAAAAACATAAACAACACTTATCCAAAAATATTACATCACATTCATTTAAAATATATAATATAATAGATTACACTAATAAAAAAACTAGATATTTCAAACAACTATATTTTTGCAAACGATATTAATGACTTCTATATTTTAATAATCAATATTACTTACCCTAAAATCAATATTCTTGTCCTTGATATTTATATGTCACGATATTTACAACTCCATAATTGTGTCAGTCGATATTACTGACTCAATATTTTGTCTGAATGCCAAAATATCTAAGAATCACTCCCCAGACACATCTGGTGCGCCCACATGCAAAAACACAAGCACACACATTTCACACACATGTACAAACATGCAAACACACATACACTCACATAGACATGTGCGCACACACACATACACACACAAACATAAACGCACACATAGACAGATACACGTCAGAGTACACAAATATCCATATAGAGATGAACAAAGACACATGCAGAAGCCTGCAAAATAGGGGTTGGTGATATATTCCACTCCACCTGTGGTATCTGCACACATTTAGCCACTCCACATTACGCTTGAAAGGTGGAGTTCCAGCCAAATTCCTCCAATCGCTGCATGGCAGAGTTTACTGTTGCACATGGCTCAAAAATGGTAAGGTGGAAAGTGTGAGTGAGATTTTGACGTCCTCTTGCATGATAAACGGTCGCTAGGTGGTCACCCAGCGAGATTTGTCCGATGCAGCGGTCATGACCGTATGCGCTCAGAATGCTCACTCAAATAGAAAATCTACTCAAGTGGCAGCATAGGCAGATGAAGAAGCTGCGCCCTCTGCTGCACCTTGTGGTGCCATTTGCACAAATTTTTCAGCACATAATGAGCTCCCGACATGCAATCCCAGCATGATACGCGCCACGTGCCTAATTCCGCCCATTATTGGAATTCGCCGGAATCTTGTGGAGTTTTTTTTCAACTCTGCGAGTTCTCCCCAAGCCAAATGTAAATAAAAAGCACACATTTATGCACATAAAACTTAATCAATTAATGTACCACCTTTACAGTGACCATGAGCAAAAATATTTTCCAAGAGGCTTCAGTCACTTCATAGCTCTGGAAGTCAACAGATCATGACATGACACCTAGTAACATACTCGAAGTGCAGTAAGCCAATAATAATAATAATAATAATAATAATAAGCCAACAATCCTTACCCATATCACCACCAGGAACATTTTTCACAAGCCTACCTGACTCATGGCTCTCCAACATTTAAAACATTTAGAGGTGTTTTTTATGTAATAAGAGCTAATTATGTTGGCAGAAATTCAAGCTGAGTTGCTGGTAGTATTAGAGTTGAAATAGTGCCCACATTAGGCAAGATTAGTGACCCCCATCTGCAAGATAACCAGCGATGACACCTCATTGTGTCATGAAAGGCTGCCAGCAGAAATGTAAACAAACATTGGCAAGGCCAATAGGTTTGCTTATGCAAGAGCCATTGGCTTTGCCAATATGTGTGAGCCATGTTGTACACCACCATGGCTGCAGTTCAGCATGGCTAAGGAGGGTGAAGTAGAGTAGAGTAGAGTGGGGTGGAGTGGAGTGGAGAGTTGTAAAGTGGAGTAAAGTGCTGTGGAGTAGAGCAGAGGAGATTGTTGTAGAGTGGAGTGACATAGAGTGGAGTAGTGGAGTAGAGTGGAATGGAATGGCATAGGGTGGAGTGCAGTAGAGTGTCCTGGAGTGGCATAGAGTGGAGTAGTGTAGTACAGTGGAATGGCATAGGGTGGAGTGCAGTAGAGTGCTGTAGGGTGGAGGTGTGTAGAGCGTCTTACAGTTGCATAGAGTAGAGTGGAGTAGTGTGTAAAGAATAGAGTGGAGTAAAGTGGCATGGAGTTGCGTAGAGGCAGTTGCATAGAGCATCTTACAGTTGCATAGAGTGGAGTAGAGTGTTGTAGAATGAAATGGCATAAAGTGGAGTGGAGAGTCATAGAGCGGAGTAAGGTTCAGTGGGGTGGAGGGTCATAGAGTGTCTCCATAGCTTCATGTATGATTATCGCAGTGGCTTCCTCTATAATCATCACGCTCCCTCAGACTAGATATCTGCTATACTTTGACGTAGACACAGCTCTGCTTCTACATGTAGGATCTCTTCCCTCATTGAGGCATGTCTGCACAGCTTCACGCATGATTATCACAGTGGCTTCATGTACGATTATCAAAGTGGCTTCATGTATGATTATCAAAGTATATTCATGTATGTTTATCACAGTGGATTCATGTATGAATATAACAGTGGCTTTACGTATGATTATCAAAGTGGCTTCACGTATGATTATCACAGTGGCTTCAAGTATGATTATCACAGTGGCTTCATTTATGATTATCACAGTGGGTTCATGTATTATCACAGTGGCTTCATGTATGATTATCACAGTGGCTTCATATATGATTATAACAGTGGCTTCATGTATGATTATCACAGTGGCTTCATATATGATTATAACAGTGGCTTCATTTATGATTATCACAGTGGCTTCATTTATGATTATCACAGTGGCTTCAAGTATGATTATAACAGTGGCTTCATTTATGATTATCACAGTGGGTTCATGTATTATCACAGTGGCTTCATGTATGATTATCACAGTGGCTTCATATATGATTATAACAGTGGCTTCATGTATGATTATCACAGTGGCTTCATATATGATTATAACAGTGGCTTCATTTATGATTATCACAGTGGCTTCATTTATGATTATCACAGTGGCTTCATGTATGATTATAACAGTGGCTTCATTTATGATTATCACAGTGGGTTCATGTATGATTATCACAGTGGCTTCATATATGATTATAACAGTGGCTTCATGTATGATTATCACAGTGGCTTCATATATGATTATAACAGTGGCTTCATTTATGATTATCACAGTGGCTTCATTTATGATTATCACAGTGGCTTCATGTATGATTATCACAGTGGGTTCATATATGATTATCACAGTGGCTTCATGTATGATTATCAAAGTGGCTTCATGTATGATTTCACAGTGGCTTCATATATGATTATAACAGTGGCTTCATGTATGATTATCACAGTGGCTTCAAGTATGATTATCCCAGTGGCTTCACATATGATTATGACAGTGGCTTTGCGTATGTTTATCACAGTGGCTTCACATATGATTATCACAGTGGCTTCATGTATGATTATCACTGTGGGATCATGTATTATCACAGTGGCTTTATGTATGAATATCACAGTGGCTTTATGTATGAATATCGCAGTGGCATCATGTACGATTATCACAGTGGCTTCATTTATGATTATCACAGTGGGTTCATGTATTATCACAGTGGCTTCATGTATGATTATCACAGTGGCTTCATATATGATTATAACAGTGGCTTCATGTATGATTATCACAGTGGCTTCATATATGATTATAACAGTGGCTTCATTTATGATTATCACAGTGGCTTCATTTATGATTATCACAGTGGGTTCATATATGATTATCACAGTGGCTTCATGTATGATTATCAAAGTGGCTTCATGTATGATTATCACAGTGGCTTCATATATGATTATAACAGTGGCTTCATGTATGATTATCACAGTGGCTTCAAGTATGATTATCCCAGTGGCTTCACATATGATTATGACAGTGGCTTCGCGTATGTTTATCACAGTGGCTTCACATATGATTATCACAGTGGCTTCATATATGATTATCACTGTGGGATCATGTATTATCACAGTGGCTTTATGTATGAATATCACAGTGGCATCATGTACGATTATCACAGTGGCTTCATGTATGTTTGTCTCTACACTTTATACTACTGTCTTGATTTCTTTATATTTTAGTCTCTGTTTCAAGAGAATGTTTATCAAGGGGGCAGTCATTAGCATTTGGTATTTGCTTTATTTGAAAATCAGTTCTGTATCATGTTGCTCAAATTATTAAATATATAAAGTGATATGAGAAATAATAAATGTGACAATCCTGATTTCAAATGTAATATCTGAGAGCACCTTAAAAATATGGTATTTCAAAATATGTGAAGGTTAAAATCCTCTGTCCGGATTCTGACGTACTGTGGATGTGCTGTAGCGCTTCGCAGTCGGCTCGTCTCAGTAAAAATGTGTTGCTTCACTTAAACCGCCATACAGTGCACAGGTATAGGATGTACCACGTCTCCCAAGGAAGGGAAACATTCAGATAGCATGACTACACTGGCCAGGAGAACCTGACTTGTGACACCTGGGGAACAATGAAATGACGCAGAGGTGTTGCCAAATGGCACAAGATTGTTCTTAGTGTTGTAATGTTTAAGAAGTTAGAAGCGTGCATGTGCAAGAGAAGGAATGAACTCCTTGTGAAATATTGTGAACGCAGAAAGTGCTTCTGTCTGGAGATACATAACAGAGGGCCAGTGTCATGCTGTGTTTGATGGAACACTGCAATGGCACTAAATGAGAGGCCCGAATTACAAGCCAATCTGAGCCCTGCGGAGGGCAAGACACTACATGCCTGACCCTGGCTCAGTACTGAGGTCTAACTCTGGCCTAGCGGTGGGGCCAAGGAGAGGATGAAATAAAGACAAGCCAAGATACTGCCCCTTCTACAGGGCCACCCCAGGCTATTTCTACATGTCTACAAAGCTTGCACAAATATAGGGCTTTAATAAAAGCAAGTTGCCAGCCTTAGGGAGGTCTTCCTCCCTAATGTTTTGCCTTTCTCACCCATATCTTGACGATCTCATGTTTGTTGGCTGTAGGACTCTGTGCACTTTATCACTGCTAACCAGCGCTAAAGTGTGTGTACTCACAAAAACATAGTAACATTGGCTTAGCCCCAATTGGCACATTCAATGTACTTGTTATAAGTCCCTTGTAAAGTGGTGCTACATGTACATAGAGCCTGTAAATTAAAGATGCTAGTGGACATGCAGCACACATTGTGCCGCCCTCTTAAGTAGCTCTTGTATCGTGTCTCAGGCCTGCCTTTGCAGGCTGTGTGTGCTGCTTTAAACTGCCGTTTCCACATGGCAAAATATACCTTTTTCCATGTCCAAATCTACCTTTTTGGTACATATAAGTCACCCCTCAGGTAGGCTCCAAACAGACCATACAGCAGGGTGCAATGTATTTAATTAAAAATTAGGACATGTACTTTTTTAGTTTTATATGTCCCAATAGTGAAAAACCCTTACATTTGTTTTTCACTATTGTAAGGCCTACCTCTTCAATAGGATAACATTAGAGCTACATCAATACACTTAATAAGGATATCTTCCAAATGGGAGCAGGTTCATGTGGATGTTTGATATCTTTGGAATTGTTATGAAAAAAATCATCTTTTATGGTAAAGGCAGATTTTCAATTATAATTTTGAAAATGCTACTTTTAGAAAGGTATTCTGTCTGGCATACAAAGTATTTCTTTTATAAAAAGTTATTTCTTTTATGTATTGATCTACAACCTTCATTAATGGTATCTGAAATATTTAAACACCATGGAACACAAAGTAAATAACACTGACACAAATTGGTGAGTATTCTGGTATTTTATAAATTAAAGGATTTATATATACTCACCCAATTATAAACAAGGCTGTCAAAGCAAGGTGAAGTTTACAGTGGTGCGCACTAAAGTGACATTTGTGCTCAGTGATAGGTCATGGTGCACATATTATGTACAGAGTGAATAAAACCACAGTATATACAAGGGAAGAGAAGGCCAGAATATTATGACCATCACAATGACTCTACTGCTTGTACAAATTATTCAATCATTTGCACCCGGCGTCTTGGTAGATCTGGACCATAGGAGATTGTCAACGTATCAACCCTAACAATGCTTAATTAAGAGGTCAAGGCGGGTCTTCATCAGGACAGGCGTGGGGGAGTAGGGGATGACAGCCCTCAGTAAATCACAGAATCAATTGTGATATGTAGGTCATCATTCAAAGCGAACAATCGGTTTGATCGCCCGTGGACTTGCTGTTGGCGTAGGAGATCTGGTGCGATTAGAACACTTTCTCAATGCGCTGAGGATATCCAATCAAGAACGCTTTCCAAGACTGCAGCGTTGACACAGGACTCATGCCTGGCTTCACATTCTTGATGTACTGAAATGTAGACGATCTCCTATTGTCATAATATCCTGGCCTTCTCTTTCCTTGTATGTACTGTGGTTTTAGTCACTCTGTACATAATATGTGCACCATGACCTATCACTGAGAACAAATGTCACTTTTGTACACACCACTGTAAATGTCACCTTGCTTTGACAGCCTTAATGAGAAATCTGTGAGTATATATAAATGCTTTAATTTATAAAACACCAGAATACTCACCAATTTGTGTCAGTGCTCTTTTGCTTTGTGTTTCATGATGTTTAAATATTTTGGATACCATTAATGAAGTTTGTAGATCAATACATAAAATAAAGACCTTTTTATAAAAAAAAATACTTTGTTTGCCCAACTGAACCAATGTTTTTTTTATATATCCATACTGAGGTTCTGAGGGACACAATGTCACCCTATTGTTGTTTAACTTTTAGAAAGTTGGCTCATCACGGTCTTAGCTATTTAGTGCTTGCAGCCTGTCTCTGGGGCACATTTGTAGTTGGTCTTTATGTATTCCTCTTAGAGAGCCACACACAATTGAGAGCTTAAGTGTACTTGAATGGGTCATCAATGGCAGGATGGGAGGGCAAAGTTAGGCACAGGCCCACTTACACCTGAATAGGCTGTGTCCTGCCTTCACACAAAGGATTGAACCCCTTGTAGTTAGTCTGCATCCAAGGAAGGGGAGGCAGGAAACCTGAGCACTTCAAAGGAAATCCCCTAGAAGTTTCTCCCACTTCAGTGAATGCACCAAATATAAAAATAGGACCTCAGACACCAGCGCTTCAGTACACTTCTGGACCTATGGATACTCGGACAGGAAGAAGGACAGCTGTGCTGCTGAAAGGGCTGCAACTTTGGTGAACTGCTGACCTGAAGGACTGCTGACCTGCTGTGCTGCTCTGCTGCCCTTTTCCCTGGGTGAGAATGTCTGGACCTGCAACTTGAACCCAGGACCACCAGAATACCTCAAGCGTTTGTCTCTTGTTCCTAGCATCGCAAGCCCTGCAGTCCCTTCAAAGCCAGTTATGGCACACAGCGTCCCCAACACAAGCTTCCCTCATTGACGGCCTCCTCGAAGATGATGCACGACCTCACACCACAGACTTGCGGCTCTTCTAATTTGGTGTAGGATTCTTCTTGTGTTGTCTTTTCACTTTATTACTGTTTATGTGATGCATAAATACTTCATACATTGCCTCTATGTTAAGCCTGACTGCCTTTGCACCGAGCTACCGGAGTGATGAGTACGGGCTCATTCTGGGTTCACTTGTGTCTTACCTTGACAGAGATTGTGGTTGCTGCTTGAGTAGAGTTTTACCCCCAACCAGTATCCCCATTTCTTACATAACTGTAGTTGGCATACGTATATAGTGCCACTCAAATAACAGATTGCGAAGAATAACATTGAAGGCACTTGAATTTACCAGTGACTGCTAGTACCTATGTATACTAGGCAGCAGATTAGGATGTTGTTCGGAACTAATTGGAGTTGGAATTGTTTCCATATGAATTCGTTCCTGAGAGTCCGAAAGACCGATTACGATGCTTACCAACATCATTCGGTCGGACTCGCATTGGACTCAATGAAAAAAGGGGTGGTTGGGGAAAACCTTGAACCCTGTGGTTGGCCCCCCATGGTGCCTGCCACATTGTGCATGGTTGGGAAAAGGGGTCCCTTGGGTACCCCCAAGGCCCCAATCAGATGCCGATGGATGAAGGGGGGCCCACAATGGGCCACCAAATACAGATTCTGACAGGCGTTTTTTGTCGGGGAATACGCAATCGGAATGGCTGTCTGAATCGGTCAACGTAATTGTTTGTTTGGAAACCGTATCCATAGAGCTATATAATTCGGCTAAGAAAGACTCTGGCTGTCCGAATGCCTTTCGGAACTGATTTGGACTGCCCGAATGGGTTTCCGGGCATCGTAATCGGTTGTTGGGAAATGCATACGATTAATTCAGAAACAAGGGTTCCAAATGGGATTCTGCAATACCGAATCCCAATCAGAGCCTTTCCGAACAACATTGTAATTGACCCCTAAGATGTAATCTAAAGTTTTCCATAATATGTAATGTAATGTATCTTTATAAAGTATGTGATTACCGCAAGCAATGTCCTAGCACTCGAATAACTAACAAATGATCTCCCACCGGTCTGCGGAAAGAAATCGGAAGAAGAACGTTTTACATTTCTTTCTGAAGCTCAGTTGGTTAGCAGTGGTTCTAATGCCCAGGGGTGAGGAGGTCTGGGAATTAGCAGCATGATAAGGAGAAGATATTATTTAGATCTGCAAAATAGATTCATCATCAAAAACAAGGTGTGGCTTGTTTATCTATCCTATAGAAAACAAGAGCAATCCATTAGAGTAGCAATAGTGTCATGTGAATGTTTATGTTAAAGTCACTCCCTCAGCTTCGTAAAGAGAAGTGAAGCAGATGCATTTCACTCCAGGGGGCCGAGTAGTCACACCTTGTGGTACTGCAGGCTTGTGAAGACCAGTAGGATGTAGCTTAAGAGGGACACCGAGGGCCTAATTAATGAGGAATTGCTGCAAGTCTTCTTGCTGCGCTGCCCTACACCAATGTGAAATGGAAGGAATGCACTATACTTTCCAAATATAGTGCATTCCTACCCTTTTCTCGTGCACTTGCACATATTTTGCTGCCTAGTACCAACGTAGGCACCCTTGCACCATGGTGCAATGGTGCCCGAGGTTTCCACGATTAAGTAAACCTGGGGCAGCCTCAAAATCCATGGGTTCTGAGTAGGAAAACGCACTGCAATGACCATGGAACGCCTCCTTGATGCAGAGTAAGGCAACACTGCAAGTTGCGCTACCTTGCCTTACTCCATATCTAGTGACAATGAAAAGCCACATGAAAGTGGCTCTGCGTGGCCTCAGGTATATGGTTGAGAGGTTCGCCTCGCCAAAGAGTCAGAAGAAGTGACACTCCGGAAGTGCAAGCCTCTTGTAAATAAGCCTCCTAGGAACCAGCTGAAGGGCTGCATCTTTGTGAAAGTTTACACCTAGGAAAGTCTTGAAAGACTGCAGCATTGTTAAAGACGTGAAGCTGCAGCTTTTGACAAGAGGGACATTTGTAATGACATGAGGTACTGGAGCTACGCGAAAGTCAAACCTTTTGGCTTTGCCAAAGCTTGTTTTAGCAATATAGTCTTCTGAGGTGTATGATTTAGCTCTCTACACAGCTATGCACAAAGATTGATACTTTAACTAAAACTATGGCATGATTATGTCATTCACATTAGCCCAAATTGTGTGTTCCTGGTCAAACAACCTTAGTTCACGGGACGTGATAATCTGTAACTGAAAGATTTGGGAGTACCAATGGATGGAAATTTAGTCTTACCAAGACTTCTCCCTCTCTCCCAACGTCTGCGGGGGCTCTGACAGCACGTTTCCATTTTTCCGGTATAGCCCTTTTTTTTAGCATTGATTACATGTTAGACATCAGACTAGAAACAAAAATGTAAAGATGACCAAATCCAATTGCAGGTAAAGTGTCATTTATTGATAAGCAAGCAGATGCATCCCACAGCTCCAATTTCTCTACATCAATTGACTATCTTACTACAACATTCTGGAACGCTACCATGGCGCATCATCCAGTTGCCATGGAGCTGGATGAATGCACCATAGCAAGGATACCACATCTTCCCTCTTTATAATAAACAATAATGAACAGAATCCTAAAATGAATTAAAGCAGAAATAAAAAATATAAAATCTACCACTGTATGTCAGAACTGTGTCATGATTCCGTCGCTTAAAAGGGTTATACAGCCGGGCTAGTTTGTGGTACTACATCTCCCAGAACACCTAGCTTTAGTCTTTTCTCTCTTTCCTTCTTCCTGCCTTTCACTGTTTTCTTTATAGTCTCCTCCTACACACCTAACCGGTGCTTGTCACCTGTGTTCATGGTGGAAACCGCTACGACTTGTTGTTGTAAGCCTGGAACTGTGAGAATTGCGTTTTGGAGTTTGGAGGCACGAAGGAAACTCTTCTTGGGAAGAAGATGTGCTGGAGAGCGTCCACAACCATTGAACAATTGTCCGGCAGTCGGGGATCCGAGTTGCTGGAATCAGTGCAGCACGGCTATTGAATGTAGTGCTGGCAACGCGGGAAGTTATTTGAATGGAGTTCGGTTCCTGAATTACAAACTGTAATGTGATATAAGTTACAACTGTATATACAAGAATTGTAATGAAGCGCGGGATTGCGGAGCGGTAAAATTTACTATTCCTACTCCAGTCAGTGAAACAGTAGGGAACGCGCTGGATTGCGGAGGGGTAACATTTACTATTCTCACTCCAGTCAGTGCAACAGTAGGAAAAGTGCTGGATTCTGGAGAGGTAAAAGTTACTATTATGACTCCAGTCAGTACACCAGTACAACAGTACAACAGTACAACAGTAGAGAAAGTGTTAGAAAGCGGAGCGGGAACATTTACTGTTACCACTCCAGTCAGTTCAACTATAAAAACAAACAAAATATATTCAACTAAATAACAATATTTTTAGAACAAAGTACATGAAAAATATATAAATATGTTGAAAAACATATATATTTAATATTAAAAACTTAAAAAACAAATACATATTATAATGTTAAATACATATTGCAAATATCTACAAATAATGTTATAAATAAAATACAAAAATTATTGTCATACAAATAAACAGTTTTATTTAGAAATGATTTATTAACCAAAACATGAATTATTACACACATTTAGTTCAGCTACTTCCCACACTATAACACCACAAAACTCAGAAACTGCTCGTAAACATTATTAACACCATAAATATAGATATTCATCATCAAATTAATTGTAATTAATGAAATAGTTATGATTAATTAATTATAATTAATGTACTACCCATAATATAACCCCACAAAGCACACAACACAATAAATATTAATATATCTATATTACTTGCTTAAAATGAATTTGCTTTCCAACCCATACCCCTACAAAACCCACAACACACATCTAAAATGTAAAGAAAAGATATTTGCACAATAACATAATTCATGATCAATTAAACAAATAGTATTACTTAAAAACGGAATTAGTGTTCATTAAAATTAACTTCCCATCTTTAACCCCTATAATCCCCATAACCCACACCTAAAATTGAACTTTAAAAATATTATTTACAGAATGAAAACTAATTTTAAAATCAATAACTAATAGTTTTTAACAACTAATTATAAATTAATTCAAATTAATTTACTCCCCACCCTTATCCCTATGAACCCAAAACCCACACCCCCAAAAAAGTAATTAAACAATTAACATATTTAATTATCAATTAAATAATACTAATTATCAACCAATTATTTTTATTTAAAAATAAATTACTTCCCACCTTTTACCCCTATAAACCCTACAACATGCACCTAAAAGAATAACACAATTGCCATGATTAATTATCAGTTAATTAATGTTAATGAACAACTAATCAATAATTAATTAGAAATAAATAACTTCCCACCGTTTACCCCTGTAAACTCCACAACCTGCACCAAAAAAATACACATTTACCATAATTAATTTCCAATTAATTAATTAATATTGACAACTAATTAACAATTAATTGAAATTTATTATTCCTGCCTTTTGCCCCTATGTACTCCACAGCCCACCCATAAAATTTACCCCAAAAATTAAAGGCACAATTTACTCTATTAATAAACAATTAAATAAATATAATTACATAAAAAATTATTAATTTATTATCATTAAATTACTCCCAACCCTATTACCCTATAAACCCACAACCCGCTACGGAACTAAAACACGCAAAATGTAATTAAATTAAATGTAAAAATGACTACAAATTTAACACATATATGAAAAAACATAAACAATACTTACCCATAAATATTACATCACATACATTTAAAATATATATTAAAATACATTACACTAATTAAAAAATTGATATTTTAAACAACTATATCTTTGCAAACGATATTAATGACTTCTATATTTTAATAATCAATATTACTTACCGTAAAATCGATATTCTTGTCCACGATATTTCTGTGTCGCGATATTTGCAACTCCATAATTGTGTCAGTCGATATTACTGACTCGATATTTTGTCTGAATAACAAAATATCTAAGTAGCATTCCCCAAACACATCTGAGTGGGCAGGAATAACACGTATGCAGGTGCGCACACATGCACAAACACAAGCACACACATTTTACACACATGTACAAACATGCAAACACACATACACTCACATACACAGATACACATAGGGTACACAAATACCCATATAGAGATGAACAAAGACACATGTAGAAGTATGCAAAATAGGGGTTGGTGATATATTCCACTCCACCGGTGAAATCTAGCCACTCCACATTATGCTTGTAAGGCGGAATTCCTGCCAAATTCCTCCAATCGCTGCATGGCAGAGTTTACTGTTGCAGATGGCTAAAAATGGTAAGGTGGAAAGAGTGAGTGAGATTTTGACGTCCTCTTGCATGATTAACAGTCGCTAGGTGGTCACCCAGCGAGATTTCTCCAATGCGGCGGTTGAGACCATATGCGCTCAGAATGCTGTCACTCAAATAGAAAATCTACTCAAGTGGCAGCAAAATCAGATGAAGAAGCTGTGCCCTCTGCTGCGCCGTTTGGTGCCATTTGCACTAATTTTTCAGCACATAATGAGCTCCGGACACTCAATCCCAGCACGATACGCGCCACCTGCCTAATTCCACCCACTATTGGAATTCCCCGGAATCTTGTGGAGTTTTTTTGTAACTCAACAAGTTCTCCCCAAACCAAATGTAAACAAAAAAGCACACTTATATGCACACAAAACTTAATCAATTAATTTACCACCTTTACAGTGACCATGAGCACAAATATTTTCCAAGAGGCTTCAGTCACTTCATATCTCTTGAAGTCAACAGATCATGATATGACAGCTAGTAACATACTCGAAGTGCAGTAGGCCAACAATCCTTAGCCATATCACCACCCGGCACATTTTTCACAAGCCTCCCTGACTCATGGCTCTCCAACATTTAAAACATTTAGAGGCCTCTTTTCTGTAATATGAGCTAATTATGTTGACAGAAAATCAAGCTGAGCTGCTGATAGTATTAGGGTTGAAATAGTGCCCACATTAGGCAAGATTAGTGACCACCATCTGCAAGATAACCAGCGATGACACCTCATTGTGTCATGAAAGGTTGCCAGCAGAAATGTAAACAAACAATGGCAAGGCCAATAGGTTTGCTTATGCAAGAGCCATTGGCTTTGCCAATATGTGTTAGCCATGTTGTACACCACCGTGGCTGCAGTTCAGCATGGCTAAGGAGGGTGAAGTAGAGTAGAGTAGAGTGGGGTGGAGTGGTGTGGAGTGGAGAGTCGTAAAGTGGAGTAAAGTGCTGTGACCTAGGGTGGTGTAGAGTAGGTTTGATTGGCATGGAGTAGAGTGAAGTAGAGTGTCATGGAGTAGTGTAGAGTGGATTGGCATAGATTGTTGTGCAGGGACTAGAGAATCCTAGAGTGGAAGGGCATAAAGTGGAGTAGAATATCGCAGAGTTAAGTGGAGCAGAGTGTCAGAGAGGAGTAGAGTGCCTTAGAGTGGAGTGGATTAGAGTGCCCTGGAGAGGACAAAGGGGTGTTGCATACAGTGGAGTAAAGTGCTGTGGAGTAGAGCAGAGGAGATTGTTGTAGAGTAGAGTGGCATAGAGTGGAGTAGAGTAGTAGAGTGGAATGGCATAAGGCGGAGTGCAGTAGAGTGTTGCAGAGTGGAGTGGTGTAGAGTGGAGGGGAGTGGCATAGAGTGGAGTAGAGTAGTAGAGTGGAATGGCATAAGGCGGAGTGCAGTAGAATGTTGCGGAGTGTAGTGGTGTGGAGTGTCGTGGAGTGGCATAGAGTAGAGTAATTCACTAGAGTGGAGTATTGTGTCAAGAATAGAGTGAAACAAAGTGGCATGCAGTGGCATAGAGGGAGTTGCATAGAGCATCTTAAAGTTGCATAGCGTGGAGCAGAGTGTTGTAGAATGGAATGCCATGAAGTGGAGAGTCATAGAGTGGAGAAGGTTTAATGGGGCAGAGAGTCATAGAATGTCTCCATAGCTGCCCGCAAGATTATCATAGTGGCTTCATATATTCGCTATACCGTGATGTAGACACATCTCTGCCGCTACATGTGGGATCTTCTCCATCAAGGAAGCATGTCTCCATAGCTTCACGTATGATCATCAAAGTGGCTTTATGTGCAATCATTGCACTCCCTCAGACTAGATATCTGCTATACTTTGACGTAGACACAGCTCTGCATCTACATGTAGGATCTCTTCACTCATGGAGGCATGTCTGCACAGCTTCATGTATGATTATCACAGTGGCTTCACATGTGATTAGCACAGTGGCTTCATGTATGATTATCACAGTGGCTGCATTTATGAATATCACAGTGGCTGCATGTATGATTATCACAGTGGCTTCATATATGTTTATCACAGTGGCTTCCTATATGATTATCGCAGTGGCTTCATGTATGATTATCACAGTGGCTTCATGTATGTTTGGCTCTACACCTCATACTATTTCATCAAAGCTTTATTCGAGAGTTATACTCATAAAAGCACAAACATACATTTAAAATGCATCATTTAAAAGATTATATCCTAATTATACAAAATTTTTAGAACAATTGTGCAGACATAAGCGATGAAAAACCTTGATGCATGATTACACAGAAAGCACAAAAGGTACCCCAATCAATTTGTTTTAGTAAGAATTGCCCTCCGTCTAATGGACCATGCCCACCCCAAGTACTTTGCTGTTGCTAGGACAACAGGCATATCGGTGGAAGTACACAGTATTCGTAGTGCCTCAACACCCCTCGATGTGCCTAAGTTTCTACAGACAGGGACTAACCAGACTTTTCTCGGGGTGGTGTAAGCTTTGCACAAAAATAGAAAGTGGCCTATACTTTCGTATGCTGCACCACAAGCTGGGCAGCAAGAGGTGGTGGAGCTCCTCCACCTACCTGTCAATGATCTCAAGAGAAGGGCACCTGATCTTAATTGGAAGAAGAGGTTCCTATCCCCTGGGTTAGTAATGCTGTCCCAATATGGTTCTAAGACAGGATACAGTTTAACTTCACAAAAACGCCCCGTCATGGAATCAGATCTGGTTTTGTTCCAGAGTCTTCCAGCTACCCAATCCCAGTATAGGCCCTTAATCGTATTTTTGCTTGGGAGGGTTCCCCAGATGGATTGTCCCATAAATTTGAAAGGACAAGATCGCCTAGGGCAGTCCTGAGATTTTTTAGCCAAACTATCTTGTGGAAAGTATCAGCATTAATTATGGCCAAAAACCCCTCTGCATAATGCCGGATCTCCGGGGTAGTCCAAAGGCGTCTCCAATAGAGAATCGGGCGCAACCTCGCTTGGTCGCTAACTGATCTTCTCCCTAAATCAAGACCAAGTGGAATTAATGGTGTACTCTGCGGGAGTCCTGTGATTCCCCTAAAAAACCTATTCTCAGATATCTGCAAAGGGAATAGCTTCCCAAATCCCCACAGCTCTGCCCCATAGAGGGCAGACCCAAGAGCCAAGACGGGTTTTATAGGCTTGGACTTCGATTTTTTACATTCCGCCCGAAGTGCCCCCGAGATCTGTTGGTGCCTCAAAACCGCCTTTGCTATGTGCTGCGACCATCTCGAGTCGTTTGCTATCTGTATACCAAGATAGGTAAATACAGTGACCACCTCAAGCTGACAGTTGTTCAGGAATATTTTTTGCCGGGGTCTACGTTTTGATGTAAAGGTCATCAGCTTGGTCTTACCCACATTGACTTCCAGGCCGTGCTCCCTGCAGAAGAGATCGAAAATATTCAGAGCTCGCTGCAGGCCGGCCGGAGTTTTGGATAGAATTAGCGTATCGTCGGCGAACATCAGGATCGGAACCCTGAGGCCCGCCAACGAAGGCGCGTCTATACTGGCGTCCAGCATCCGAGCCACTATCCCATTAATGAATAGGGAAAAAAGCAGGGGAGCCATTGCGCACCCCTGTTGCACTCCACGTTCAACCGGGAAGTCAACAGAGGATTCACCATTCATACCCCATTGGACTTTGGCGAAGTTGCACTCATGCAATCTCATTATCAGGGTAAGTAGCTCTGCCGGAAGACCTATTTTGCTCAAAACTGCCCAGAGCTTTCTCCTTGGAACCAGGTCGAAGGCAGCCCGCAGGTCAACAAAAGCAACATACAGGCTGCCTTCACCAAGCACCACCGTCCCCCACTGCAGCAGAGCAAAACGAAACACCTGGTCAACTGTGCTTGTAGCCCGCCGAAAACCAGCCTGATAAGGGGACAGGGCATTGTTCTCGTCAACCCAATCCATTAGTTTATTTACCACCATCCTCCCTACCACTTTTTGGACAGTGGCGATCAAGCTTATTGGCCTGTAATTAACCGGGAGAGACCGATCCCCTTTTTTATATATGGGTATGATGGTCGCTCCCCTCCATAATTCGGGGACAGCCGTTCCCTTCGCAATAGCATTTCCCAGAAGGAATACATATCTTGCCCACCTCGCCTTATCATTTTTAAAAACATCAGAGGGTACACCGTCTAGACCCGGGGCCCTTCCCCCAGGGGCAGTGCATATTGCGACTTCGGTTTCTTTAAGGGTAAATAAATTCCCAATGGGGAATACAGCTGAAATTGCTTCCACATCCATAAACTCTACAGTCTCAGCATATTGGGGTTTGAAATAATCCACCCAGGCACCCTCGGCGACGTTGTTGTCGGGTTTGTCTGGAGTTCCACCTCTACCCCACTTGACAATATTCCAGAATAGCCTGGAGTCCTTAGCCCCCGAAGCCTCCTTTAATTCAGCCCAATGCTTTTCATCCCATGTTTTTTTTGCTAGGGATAGGCTAGCCTTGTAGCGCTTTCTAGCGCCACAGATCGCTACCCTGTCCCTGTTCCTAATTGCTCTGCCCAAACTCAACCTGGCTTCCCTGCACTGATGATTAAACCACTTGGCTGGTTTGAGTGGTTGTTTGCTATTTGTCTTACGGGGCCTCAGGAAGTGCGGTTTTAAAAGGGAAAAGAGCTTGTCGGGTATGTCAGTTATTTCCCTAGACCCTGGGATTACTGGGTTTGCATCCTCCATAGCGGTGATTGCAATGTCCACCTCAGAACTTATAAATGCCATTCTGCATTAGCCAATACACTCGGCCAGTTAAGTCTGCGCATGTCATTGGCCATGATAGGCAGTGGACCATCAGTCGATTGAGGATTCCCTGATGTGGCCAACCACCAGTTGTGGGTCACACAGAGAGGATTGTGATCACTCTCCAATCTGCCCTTAATTTTCATGTCGCATACCAACAGCCACAAGTTTAGGCTACAAAGGACATAGTCTATCCGGCTTTGGCTAAGACCATTGTCGAATGTACAGGCGCCTTCCCTATCGCTCTTCGTTCTCCCATTTAGGGCTCTTAGTCCCTGTTCCAGGCAAATGGCATTCAGTTGTATTATATCTTTCGTGCACCGCCTAACCGGGGCCAGATTTAAAATTGGAACGCCCCATTGCATGTCTTCCTCTCGCCCCAAGGGATCATCGGAGCTGTCCAATGGTTCGAAAGTCCTGTTTAGGTCGCCAGCTACTACAACTTTATTTCCCAAGGACTGCATTTCCAGAGAAGTGGACAAAGCCTCTAAAATAGGTGAGTTCCCTATGGTACTGCCCCTGGCATAGATGTTATAGATGTCTATCCCTCCCCAGTGTTCTGATGCCAATCTTATCATTTGGATATCCTTGCAACCCAAATCCACCACTTTGATTGTTGCTTGTAGGCATTGCCGTATCCAAATTGTAAGGCCTCCCATCGGTCGGCCCCTGCCGCCTCTGCTAGCCGGGATTGCAAAGTTTAGATAGCCAGGAAGGAATATAGGATCGCAGGCCCATGTCTCTTGGAATAGACATACATCAAAACCATTGATGAAGTCTATCCAGTTTTGGGATGCCAGCTTGCTACTCAACCCCGCGATGTTCCATGAGACCATCTTCCCTGAACAGGGACCACCTATAAGAACTGCTCCTGCAGGGGGCACCCCAGAGTGGCTTGTTAGGATTCCTGCGTGCCCCTCCCTATCTCGATTTTTGTCCTCATTATTATGCAAAACCTCCTGGGTGCCAACAGTGCTAATTGTAATTAGATCCTCATTTTCAGATACCCCAGAAATTGGAATAAGCTCCCCACACATTGCCTCCAGATTAACAGTTTCCCAATTAGTGCTAGTTTCATTTGGTTCCACATTTTCGGTTGTCAAAAGAGTTAATAGAGACTCCCCACACATATCCCAAAGATTCATATTCTCCCAGTTGTTCGTGGTACAGTCGAAATTATATTCATCATAACCCGAACCCTGGAGGTTTTTTCCATTTGGTCAATTAACCCACCCCGGATCTGCCATCACTTCAAAACGATTATACGTTGGTACATTACAATAGTTTCCCCGTTGGAAGGGTGCAGCGAAAGGAACAAATCCTGGAGAGGGGAGATTATTGTAACAATCTACTTCAGGGACTATGCCAAATTGAATGCCTGTTGGTCTTGGATAGAAAAATGTAAGGTCAACAACACCAATTCCAGCACTACTTGTACCCCAATTTTGCCTCGTAATCCAGCGTACCACCCTGGGATCCTGGAAATTGACAACTATACAATCCCCCTCCAAGCGCTTGGGAGTGCAACCTATCCAGTCTGTCCTTCTTACTCCAATAATCAACCCATCCACTTCCCTGGGCAATGGTCTATTGATCCTTAGCCAGTGCATTGCCTTGTTTTTCAGCATCTGGAAGGATTCTTTTTGCCCAACCTGCAGAGGTGGTACATTGGTGAGGATAGCAACGAAAAGATAGGAATCTGGAGGAAGATTTATAGGTGGTGTCCTGCGAGGCACCCTCGTAGGAAGTTTATCAGGCAGACTAGGGGCAGGGGCAACAGGGCAGGTCGTTGGAATGCTTAGTGGGGCTTGGGAAATGTTCAATACAGGATTACCAGTTTTAGATCTATCTTTGGTACCCGTGGCTACAGTATCAGGGCGCTTTTTGGGTTGAGAAGTATTGCTACTTAGGTGGTCCGATAGATGTAAATTAGTCTTTGGGATTTGTCCCGTCGACCGAGGCCTATTTGTAATAGTGGCTACAGGGGGAAGAGGCTCAGCGGCAATTGCACTGTTTGCCAGCCCACTTGGTTTTGGAAGATTATTACTATCCCCCGTCCTAGGGTGGGACTTGATTAGGGCTTTGGTGGAAAAGAAATTATCTAGGGTAGCCTGCTCGAAGTGGTCTAATCGATCGGCTAGTCTTTTGACTCGTTCTTCGATGGGAGTCAGGAGAGACCTCATCAGCCTCTCTAACTGGAGGAGCAGGGGTGGAGCAGGAGGTGGAGTCTCGGCCGATCCCATTGTTGAAGGGTCACTAGGGTTGGGTACAGAACTAGCCGGGGTGGCTCCATCCTTAGTGATCTCGACCCCATCGGAGCCAACCCCATTAGGCTCGCAAGGAGTACACAAGCATGTTCCAGTTTTCCTTATTTTTTTGGGATGTTTGGGAAGATAGCACTTCTTCGGGGCAATGCATCTTTTACTTTTGGTGCACGGTTTGTTGATAACCACGTGGAGTGGCACACTTGATTGGGCAGTATTTTCCTCACTAGTAGGTAATTCAGTTAATATAATAGGCGAGGTAGGGACCAGGATGGTCCTATCATCACCCGCAAAAATGTCAGTCGTTGGGCCAGGTGACTGAGAAAAAGCATAGGCGTTTCTGTTACCGCTGGCAGAGTTAGAGATGATAAAGGAGGAACCAATGCCGGGAAACCCAGAGATGGCCGTTTCTCCAAGGGAATTTTAAGGAGTTCAATAGATAGCCTACGCTCGGCGCGTCGCTCCGCCAAAGCAATCTCTTTATCAATGTCTTGAGTTGCCCGGCTAAAGTATTTATCTAGGGGACCCAAGATTGTTTGTCCCACCTCGGGCTGGGGGGAGCTTTGGGCAGGGGTAGTTAAAGGGGAAGGCATACTTAGCAGGCAGTACACTTTAAAAAGGGAAAGAACATAATAAGCTAGAACAAATGTTCTCAAGGCACAGGAACAGACTATGGCAATGAATCGTAGGTTAAGCGAGTCAAGATATCAAAAAGTCTTACAAGTTAAATCAGTGTCCATATAGCAGTACCGCGATGTCAGAAAGTAGGCCCAGCCCAGCCTCCTGCAACCCCTGACGGCCACAGACAGTCCCGCCCTTGTCCCGGGCTTCTCCCGGGACGCTCCCGCGCGCTCCCGCGCAGCGGGTTAGGTATCTAGCTAATATAAGAGTTGGGATGTCCGGGGGCCGTGTCCAGCAGGGAGAGCGGCCCAGGTGGAAACAATCGGGCACGCAGGGACTCCTGGGAGATGGAGTCCCTGCCTCGGCGCTCGCAGCCCTGCACGCAGCAACTCCCCACGCAACAACTCCTGCTGATCCCAATGCGCTGCGGGACCCGCGCAGCGGGTCCGGCGAGCTGATGTGAAAATCCGGTGGCAAACAGTCAAGAGCACAACTGCGGAATCTGGCCTCAAACAATCCAGGTAACAGAAATGATGTCCCAACGGGTCAATGCAGGCTACCGCAATTAATCCAGTGTGCGGGGGCGTGTCCAGCAGGGAGAGCGGCCCAGGTGGAAACTATCGGGCACGCAGGGACTCCTGGGAGATGGAGTCCCTGCCTCGGCGCTCGCAGCCCTGCACGCAGCAACTCCCCACGCAACAACTCCTGCTGATCCCAATGCGCTGCGGGACCCGCGCAGCGGGTCCGGCGAGCTGATGCGAAAATCCTGTGGCAAAGAGTCAAGAGCACAACTGCGGAATCTGGCCTCAAACAATCCAGGTAACAGAAATTATGTCCCTTCATACTATTGTCTTGATTTCTTTATATTTTAGTCTCTCTGTTTCAAGAGACTCTTTATCAAGGGGCAGTCATTAGCATTTGGTATTTGCTTCATTTGAAAATCAGTTCTATATCATGTTACTCAAATTATTAAATATATAAAGAGATAATATGAGAAATTATAAATGTGACAATCCTGATTTCAAATGTAATATCTGAGAGCACCTTAAAATATGTTATTTCAAAATATGTGAAGGTTAAAATCCCCAGTCGAGATTCTGACGTACTGTGGATGTGCTGTAGGGCTTGCAGTCGGCTCGCCTCAGTAAAAACTGTTGCTTCACTTAAACCGTCATACAGTGCACAGGTATAGGATGGGAGACATTCACATAGCATGACTGCACTGGCCAGGAGAACCTGACTTAAGACATCCGGGGGAACAATGAAATGACGCAGAGGTGTTGCCAAATGGCACGAGATTGTTCTTAGTGATGTAATGTTTAAGAAGACAGAAGCGTGCATGTGCAAGAGAAGGAATAAACTCCTTGTGAAATAGTGTGAACGCTGAAAGTGCTTCTGTCTGGAGATACATAGCAGAGGGCCTGTGTCATGCTGTGTTTGATGGAACACTGGAATGGCACTAAAAGAGAGGCCTGAATTACAAGACAAGCTGAGCCCTGAGGAGGGCAAGACACTACATGCCTGACCCTGGCTCGGTACTGAGGTCTAACTCTGGCCTAGCGGTGGGGCCAAGGAAAGGATGAAATATAGACAAGCCAGGATAATGCCCCTTCTCCTGGGCCACCCCACTCTGCTAACAAGTCTATAAAGCTTGCACAAATAAAGGGCTTTAATAAAAGCAAGCTGCCAGCCTTAGGGAGGTATTCCTCCCAAATGTTTTGCCTTACTCATCCATATCTTTCTGATCTCATGTTTGTTGGCCTTAGGACTTTACCACTGCTAACCAGCGCTAAAGTGTGTGTACTCACAAAAACATAGTAACATTGGCTTAGCCCCTATTGGCACATACAATGTACTCGTTAAAAGTCCCTTGTAAAGTGTTACTACATGTACATAGTGCCTTTAAATTAAAGATGCCAGTGGGCATGCAGCACTCATTGTGCCGCCCTCTTAAGTAGCTCTAGAATCATGTCTCCAGCCTGCCATTGCAGGCTATGTGTGCTGTTTTAAACTGCCATTTCCACATAGCAAAATATACATTTTTCCATGTCCAAATCTATCTTTCTGGTACATATGAGTCACCCCTAGGGTAGGCTCCAAACAGCCCATAGGGCAGGGTGCAATGTATTTAATGAAAAATTAGGACATGTACTCTTTTAGGTTTATATGTCCTAATAGTGAAAAACCCTTTTTGTTTTTCACTATTGTAAGGCCTACATCTTCCATAGGATAACATTAGAGCTACATCATTACACTTAATAAGGATATCTTCCAAATCGGAGCAGTTTCAGGTTGATGTTTGATGTCTTTGGAATTGTTGTGAAAAATCCTCTTTTATGGTAAAGTCAGATTTTCAATTACAATTTTGAAAATGCTACTTTTAGAAAGTTATTCTGTTGGGCATACAAAGTATTTCTTTTATAAAAAGTTATTTCCTTTATTTATTGATCTACAACCTTCATTAATGGTATTCACGGTAAATTTCACCTTGCTGCGACAGCCTTGTTTATAAATGTGTGAGCATATATAAATGCTTTCATTTATAAAACACCAGAATACTCACCAATTTGTGTCAGTGTTCTTTGCTTTGTGTTCCATGGTGTTTAAATATTTCGGATACCATTAATGTAGGCTGTAGATCAATACATAAAAGAAATAACGTTTTATTAAAAAAATACCATGTATGCCCGACAGAACCACTGTTTTTGTTTATATATCCGTACCCAGGTTCTGAGGACACAGGGTCACCCCATTGTTGTTGAACTTTTAGAAAGTTGACACATCCTTGTCTTAGCCATTTAGTGGCTGCAGCCTGTCTCTGGGCCACATTTGTAGTTGGTCTTTATGTATTCCTCTTAGAGAGCCACACACAATTGAGAGCTTAAGTGTACTTGAATGGGTCATCAATGGCAGGATGGGAGGGCAAAGTTAGGCACAGGCCCACTTACACCTGAATAGGCTGTGTCCTGCCTTCACACAAAGGATTGAACCCCTTGTAATTAGTCTGGATCCAGGGAAGGGGAGGCAGGAAACCTGAGTACTTCAAAGGGAATCCTCTAGAAGTTTCTCCCACGTCAGTGAATGCACCAAATATGCAAATAGGACCTCAGGCACCAGCGCTTCAGTACACTTCTGGACCTATGGATACTCGGACAGGAAGAAGGACTGCTGTGCCGCTGAAAGGGCTGCAACTCTGCTGAACTGCTGACCTGAAGGACTGCTGACCTGCTGTGCTGCCATGCTGCCCTTTTGCCTCGGTGAGAATGTCTGGACCTGCAACTTGAACCCAGGACCACCAGAATAACTCAAGAGTTAGTCTTGTATACTTAGAATTGCAAAGCCCTGCAGTCCCTTCAAAACCAGCTGGGGCACACAGCGTCCCCAACACAAGCTTCCCTCATTGACGGCCTCCTCGAAGATGATGCACGACCTCACATCACAGACTTGCGGCTCTTCTAATTTGGTGTAGGATTCTTCGTGTGTTGTCTTTTCACTTTATTACTGTTTATGTGATGCATAAATACTTTATACTTTGCCTCTATGTTAAGCCTGACCATCTTTGTACCAAGCTACCAGAGTGATGAGTACAGGTTCATTCGGGGTTCACGTGTATCTTACCTTGACAGAGATTGTGGTTGCTGCTTGAGTAGGGTTTTACCCCCAACCAGTATCCCAATTTCTTACATAACTGTAGTTGGCATACGTATATAGTGCCACTCAAATAACAGATTGCGAAGAATAACATTGAAGGCACTTGAATTTACCAGTGACTGCTAGTACCTGTTCGGAACTATTTGGTGTTGGAATATTTTCTAAATTAATTGGGTCCTACAAGCACTAAAGTCCGATTACGATGCTTCCCAACATCATTCCCACGATTCAAAGTCCGGATTTAGGGCCGGCTATAGTACGGAGACAGCACTATATGAAGTCACAGAGACTGTCAGGGAGAGCGTGGACAGAGGCTAGGTGGCCATGTTGGTACTCCTCGACCAGTCCGCGGCCTTTGATACTGTCTCCCACTCTATACTGGAAAGACTATACAACGTAGGGATACGGGAAATCCCGTTAGCATGGATAAAATCATTCCTAAGGGACAGAACACAACAAGTATGGTGTCGCCCTTATTTCTCCAAAGATAAAAAGCCCTTGGACTGTGGAGTCCCTCAAGGGTCAGCCCTTAGTCCCCTTTTCTTCAATGTTATTGTATCACCTCTGGCAAACATAATAGAGTCACATGGTATCAGAGTGGTCTCATATGCTGAGGATACCCAGCTTATTTTTTCCTTTAACGACCACGCTGATAATGGACTGCAGAATTTTAACCCCTTGGGCGCGGCCGCGATTCTGCGCCTGTGCGTCGTTTTTCAAATTGGGCGGGTTTATGACGACCCCCAGCCGTCACCAGCACACGAGCCCCGTGATGCATGACGGCTGGGGCTGTCATCATTATCGAAGGGGTTAAAGTCTGTTTGTCCAAAATTGTGAGCTGGATGACCCAGAATACTTTAAAGTTGAACACAGACAAAACGGAGGTGCTGTTTTTTAACCAAACTTCCCCCGTGCCATCAGTTAAGTGTTGGCAAACTGAATCGAACCCTGCACCTTCCCCTGTGAAAGTAGCTCGTAATCTAGGTGTGCAAATTGATAACGAGCTATCATACAAAACTCAGATTCACAAAGTGACCTCTGCCTGTTTTGATAAATTACACATGATTAGAAAGAATGCTCCCTATCTACCTACAGATTCCCTAAAAACTATAGTCCATGCCCTCATCACTTCCCACTTGGACTACTCGAACAGCTTATATGTGGGGGTCCCGCATATCTTCTACAACGATTACAAATCATTCAGAATGCTGCAGCTAGGTTGATCTGCAATGTTCCTTACCGCCATTCTATCTCCCCTCATTTGAAAAATCTGCATTGGCTACCAATATCCTCCCGCATCCAGTTTAAGGCCTTGGTCCTTCAGGGCCTTGAATGGGAAAGGTCCAGGATATTTGAGACAAAGGTTGAAGCTAGTCCATTCCTATCGCTCCTTAAGATCCAACCACCTTCGTCTCCTCCTCCCTCCCCGTTTCCGATCAGCCAGGAAGGGAGGCAGAGCATTTGCTGTGATCACTTCAAAACTATGGAATGCCCTTGCCCTGAGCCTCAGACTGTCTGAACTGGAATCCCAGTTTAGACGTAATCTAAAGACATGGCTGTTCGCCAGCTTCTAAACTCAGGGTTCTTCACCGCTCCTGTTCATAGCACTGGGACACCCCCGTTGGGGGTAGCTGCACGCTTAATAAATGTCATAAATAAAATAAATAATTCCGGCGGATTTGCATTGACCTCAATGCAAAAAGGGGTAGTTGGGGAAAACCTTGAACCCTGTGGTAGGTCCTTTGGGTACTGCCACAGGCCCCAATAGGATGCCTCCAGGTTGTGGTAGGTCCTCCATGTTGTCTGCCACATTGAGCATTGTTGAGAAGAGGAATCCCTTGGGTACCCCAACGAGCCCCAATCGAATGCCTCCAGGTGAAGCGGGGCCAAAAATGGACCCCAAAGACAGATTCGGACAGGCAGTTTGTGTTGGGCAGACGCAATTGGAACGGCTGTCTGAATCGGTCACCGTAATTGTTCGTTTGGAAACCGTATCCACAGAGCTATACAATTTGACTATAAAAAAGACTCGGACTGTCCAAATGCCTTTCGGAACTGATTTGAACTGCCCGAATGGTTTCCGGGCATCGTAATCGGTTGTTGGGAAATTCATATGATTTATTCGGAAACAAGGGTTCCAATCAGATTCTGCAATACCGAATCCCAAACAAAGCATTTCCGAACAACATTGTAATCGGCCCCTAAGATGTTATCTAAAGTTTTCCATAGTATGTAATGTAATGTATCTTTATAAAGTATGCGATTACCCCAAGAAATGTCCTAGCATTTGAATTATTAACACATGATCTCCCACCGGTATGCGGAAAGAAATCGGAAGAAGAAAGTTTTAAATTTCTTTCTGAGGCTCAGTTGGTTAGCAGTGGTTATAATGCCCAGGGGTAAGGAGGTCTGGGAATTAGCAGCATGATAAGGAGAAGACATTATTGAGATCTGCAAAACTGACTCATCATCATAAACAAGGTGTGGCATGTTTATCTATCCTATAGAAAACAAGAGCAATCCATTAGAGTAGCAATAGTGTCATGTGAATGTTTATGTTAAAGTCACCCCCTCAGCTTCGTAAAGAGAAGTGAAGCAGATGCATTTCACTCCAGGGGGCCGAGTAGTCACACCTTGTGGTACTGCAGGCTTGTGAAGACCAGTAGGATGTAGCTTCAGAGGGACGCATAGGGCCTAATTAATCAGGAATTGCAGTAGGGCAATGCTGCAAGTCTTCTTGCTGCGCTTCCCTACACCAATGTGAAATGGAAGGAATGCACTATATTTTTCAAATATGGTGCATTCATTCCCTTTCCTCATGCACTTGCGCACAATTTGCTGCCTAGTGCCAATGTATGCACCCTTGCACCAGGGGGCCTACGTTGCCAGTAGCCATATTATTGTGCAGGAAGGGGCACCTTCCTGCACAAAACAATCCATGGAGGTCTTTTCATCTTTGTATGTGTGCTAAAAACTGCAGCACATATAGGAAGAAGAAAAATAGGTAGAAATACAAATATTTCTCCTCATTACACCTGCTTTGGGGAGGTGTAAGGTTTTGGCCTTGACAAGGTTTACGTGATTAAGTAAACCTGGGGCAGCGTCAAAATCCATGGGTGCCGAGTAGGAAAACGCACTGCAATGTCCATGGAACGCCTCCTTGATGCAGAGTAAGGCAACACCGCAACATGCACAACCTTGCCTTCCTCCATATCTATGAGAGCATGAAAAGACACACAAAAGTGGCTCTGAGTTGCCTCAGGTATATGGTTGAGAGGTTCGCCTCGCCAGAGAGTCAGAAGAAGTGATACTCCGGAAGTGCAAGCCTCTTGTAAATAAGCCACCTAGCGGAAGTGCTGCAGCTTTGTGAAAGTTTACACCTAGGAAAGCCTTGAAAGACTGCAGCATTGTTAAAGACGTGAAGCTGCAGCTTTTGACGAGAGGGACATCTAGTAATGACATGAGGTACTGGAGCTATGCGAAAGGCAAGACCTATTACCTTTTCCAAAGCTTGTTTTAGCAATATAGTCTTCTAAAGTGTCTGATTTAGCTCTCTACACAGCTATGCACAAAGAATGATATTTTGACTAAAACTATGCCATGATTAGGTAATTTCTCCTGCAGGTTTGAGAACCCTTACCAGAAAACTTGTCTTAAAATCCTGTCGTTCACATTAGCCCAAATTGTGTGTTCCTGGTCAAACAACCTTAGTTCATGGGACCTGATTGTCTAACTGAAGGATTTGGGAGTACCAATGGATGGAAATTTGGGGGCATATTACCAACAAGTAGCGATATTCATCGCTAAATAGGCTTAGCGACGATTTTTTGATAGGTGAGCATTGCCGGAATTTCTCGCTGAGATAACGTGCTATTAGCAACGTTTAGCTCCAAAGCGATACATTTTCCGGCGATAGCGGCGAAATGCGTGAATATCGGTGAAAATACAGCCATATTCACGCATTAGCGATGAAATGCTCTTAGCCATGTTATCCACCTCCGATTGGATAACATGGCTAAGAACTGGTCTGGGCAGGTGTTAGTATTTGGAGATATTTGCGCTTAGCGCAAATATTTCCATTGCTACGTCTGCCTTGCTAATGGGCGATAGCGATGTTAGCAACTGCTTTCAGTCGCTAACTGGTTGGGTACGCCCACTTTGCATGTCATTAGCGATAAATATCGCTAACATGCAAAGCATGCTCCAAACCACTCGCTATCGCCTAAAAGCTGCCGCTAAATGCTGTTAGCGACAGCTTGCTAATAGGGCAATAGAATTATCGACACTTAGCGGCAGAAAACGGCCGCTAAAGCGGGGAAAATTCCCTATCGCCCGCCTTGATAATATGCTCCTTGGTTTTACCAAGACTTCTCCCTCTCTCCCAACATCTGCGGGGGCTCTGGCAGCACGTTTCCACTTTTCGGGTATAGCCCTTTTTTTTAGCATTGTTTACATATTAGACCTCAGAGTAGAAACAAAAACAGCAAAAGAGAAAACCAGAAGACACGTCTTCTCCATCTAGACACCCAGGACAGAGAACAACATCCCATCAACATCAGAGGAGCCCCAACCCTTCTGCAGGTCCGAGAGGAGATGAAGGTCCCACCCACCTCTTCGGAGAACCCTAACCCTGCACATGATCAGATTCACCTTCCATCGAGACCCTGCTTCATCCTCAAACAAGCATTTGCAATGCAATCGGTCTCGCCTTTGGAACCATATATGTTTTTAGCAATGCAGCACATTAGCCTGGGTGCTGAAACATCTACTGTTCTTTAACATGGAGGGAAAGTAAGTACCAAATTGTGTGACACACACCCTGGCTACGTCTTTGTGCTGATTGGGCATTACAAAGTGCATCCACAACATGAACAAAGGGTTAAATGGTGGTGGGTTGTAAAATTAAAACAATAGATATTAAAAAAAAGATACATCAACTTTCCAGTAAAAACCAAACAGGTACCTTGTGTTCCAAACACGTCACCGTGCTCCCATACCAACCAAAAGCAAAAGTGAATGTCCCGGTTGAAGAACACATCAGTTTACAAGCAAGCAAAATGTACTTGGTGACGTCACGAACATTACTGCTTTGCTGTAGACCGAAACAGAATTTTCAGGATAATTTCACCCAGGGAATAACAGAACGATCTGTAGTTATGCAAGGAATGTGACTGCTGTAAAGGACGAAGGTCGTAAAACTCAAACATCAACACTGCCTTTATGAAGCAATAAAAGGTGGGATGTTGATACTGTAAGCACAGCAGGGAAACAACTGGGTTTCACCATTCAATGAGATAAAAAGAAATTACACACGCTTGTTGGAGGATGTATATGTGCAACGAACCTGGAGGCATATTATCAGCAGCTAGCGATATTTATTGCTAAATGAGCTTAGCAAATTTTTTTTTATTGCCGCGCATTGCCGGATTTTATCACAGAGATAACGTGCTATTAGCAACATTTATCTCCAATGCGATAAAATATCCGGCGATTGCGGCGAAATGCGTGAATATCGCTGGAAATACAGCGTTATTCCTGCATTATCACTAAAAGGGACTTAGCCTGAATATCCACCTCCCATTGGATATACAGGCTAAGAAGTGGTCTGACCAGACGTTAGGTTTTGGCGATATTCGAGCTTAGCTCGAATATTTTCATCGCTACGCCTGCGTTGATAATAGGCGATAGCGCTGGTGCTAACAGGTTGGGAACGCCCACTTTGCATGTCATTAGCAATAAATATCTCTAACATGCAAAGTGGGCCCCAAACCGCTCGCTATCGCCTACAAGCTGTTGCTAACTGCTGTTAACGACAGCTTGCTAATAGGGCAATAGAATTATGGCCGCTTTGCGGCCGAAAACGGCCGCTAAAGCGGCAATAATCTCATTTTGCCCGCCTTGATAATATACCCCTTGGGCTTTTTGTACGGTTTCTATTCTGTAAAGGTGATGTTGGCAATAGATGAGGATCTGTACAACTAAGGTTCCCTTAGTGGAGAGGTGTGGCTCACTGGTTAGAGGCGGCAGACCTGTAAGCAGAGAACGGCCCGGGACCAGGGTTCAATTCCCGACGCGGCAGGGTCTTGGACCAGGGTCAACGGACTCGATAATTCTCGCCTCAGTGCCTACTCTAACCAGGGAACACACTCGGTAACTCTGGGCATTAAGCTTGCCTCATCTCTACAACGGCCCCCCACAGACGCCGGGGATGCCTGGTTTCACCCTGGAGATACCCAGAAAGGGACCATCTCACAGGGAAAACCAGGACGGGTTCCCCAGCAGTCTACAGCGCCAGGACACTCGGGTAGAGTAACAGTGCGTTTTACAAGTATCCCACATTTACATTTACATTTACCCCCTTCCTCCCTCCATACAGTTACTATTATCCTATAACCAACGTCTCCGACCGACCCTGTCGCAAAAAGGGCGTCTGTCCTGAAGCAGTGACGGCGTTGTGGGAATGAAACCTGGATAGGGATACCCCGCCTCTCCCACCCATTTCCAGGAATGCCCTCTGCACTGACGAAGGAGCCATGCGAGAGGAGGCATATGCACCTCCTGTTCACAAGGCAGAACATGTTAAGACACATTACTTTCTACGGACTTATATTGCCGGGAGGGGCATTGTCCTTGTACAACACAGGAAAGAGGGGACATGCGCTCATGGAACACTGTCACCACCTCAAACCGCGGCTGCCTGATGAGGCCAGGTGGTGACAGCGATCCGGGTACATGCAGCCCACGCAGTTTTCCCCTGCGTCCGTTCATCTTTGTGCCCCAAGGCATGACCAGCCCCTGCAACACTTCACATAGGGTCTTTACCACGACCGGAGGGAACACTTCTGTTCAGTGCTGTGTCCTCCTTACCCAACCCTTACCCACCAGAGTGGAGTAACGCGCATCTTACCTGCTGGCATGGCCACCCTGGTCACTGTTACTGAGTGCGGCCTTATATATATATGCCTGTGCCTATGTGCTAGGGCCTGGCCCTACAGTAGCAGTTGGTAACGACTTCGGCAGTTGTAGGCCTGCGACCCAAAACTCCCCTCAGGGACCATGGCCAGCCGGGGCTACAAGAAGAGGAAGGATGCGGGTGCAAGGGGAAGAATCCGGGTCCAATGGAAGTGGCAGTTGGGGTTAGTGGGGGTGGCGGCGGTGCTGCAGCTGTGGCACACATCATCCTTCGGGTTGTCGACTGGTAGTGGTCACTTTACAGTGCTGTGATCAAGGGGACAGGGCATGAAGCCCTCCCTGGGCAGCACGGCTGCCCCTGCAGTCACCCCGCGCAACTGGGTCACCAGCGGAGGGGACTCATCTAACACAGCCAGCCGTAGAGGAAGATGCAACCAAGCAGCTGGGATGGGGGTGGTAGAGACTCCATGACACCCACCGGGCCAAGCTGCCGGTGTTATGTTCCATATAGGTAGCATAATATAGGCCCCGGCAATATTATTACCCTCCACCTATATTCTCTCCCTGCATTACACTTGTCAAGGTTTACAGGGACTGACCTTTTACTTAGATATTACACTGCAATCGAAATGCAAGTTTTCCCTAGTTCAAAATCTCACACATTATGCATGAGGATTCTTGGAAGCACAGCAGGAATGCCATATCCTGTATAAAATCTATGTACAAAGTTCATGCCCAACGTCATCCTTAGGCGGACACAGAAATACAGCAAGGTAGGACCGCTGGGGAGACCTATGAGTATATATACATCACATCTTGCTAAGATAAGACAGAGGAGATTGAGACGTCCTGGCCGACACACTGACCAGAGATGCTGAGGTTACTGCATGCAGACCCTCCAGCTTGAAGGGGTCTAAAACATCCCTTGCTGGGTGTCCAACTCGAGACCAGGATGGGGTCTCACAGTCTCTCACTTCAGGTACACGGGTTGAATAAATCTTAGAGGGATTCTTGGCTTAACACCTACCACAAAGCTAGGTACACTTAGGTACATCTTAGTTAGGGAAGCATTGTAGGAGTACACATCCTTTCTCATGTGTTTTATATATTCGTATATAGTCACATGATTATAGTAAGATGGTAGAGCTATACCATCCATTTACCTTTATCGTACTGCTAATCATTTATATCTTATACTGCCCAGCGGTTGTTGCAGCTCATCTATTTTACCCCAGAATAACAACTGCTCAATAAATTCTTATTGAAAATGCACAGCTTGTTTATTCTGTGTATTTCTCTGAGACAGACTAAGTAAGCACAAGTGACTGAGCGAAAGGTAGTATATTGTTTCCAAGGTCTTGAGGGATCAGGGTTGTCATGTTCGATGGTTGTCAGGAACTATTCTCTCCTTTGTAAGAGGAGATTGTAGTGGCACTGTGAGCTTGTTGGTATAAAAGCCAACATACCCGGTGGGGGTGATCAGAGTTTGTCTGACACCAATCCTATAGTGTATGTTGTCTAAACGTGCAGATCCTGTATACTTTTAATGGGAACTACACGACACCGGTGCACTGCCAATGTGCTCGGCCCTTTTATTTTTCTTATTTGTATCGTCGTAAAAACCCATGTTGAAGTCAATGGCAATTGACAGGGCTTCTAGGCAAAATTCTTTGTCTTATGGGGCAGCCTCAGTCCCCAGTCTGCTCTTTCTCTTAGTGCAGAAGGCGGCTTCTTCTCCTTTCCTGCCCCACTGAAAGCTGCACTCTCAGGGCTGCCATCTTAGCTTAATTTCCTTTTCCTGCTCACCCTGTCTATTTCCTTTCGCACACACATACACGCCAGAGCTGAGCATGCTGGGAAAAGGCTCCAGCACTGCTCATTAGTTGGCCCTGGAGAAAGCTCACGAGCTTCCTGCACTGCAACAGGAAATGCAGCTACGGACAATTGTGGCTATCAATCAACGTGTAGAGTTCACGTTTGTTTTGAGGCATCGTGAACACTGTCAGTGAACCTCGCTCTCAACGTATTGTTATTAGTAGTGCCTTTGGCAAAGAAGCATTTGCAATGCAATACTACTCGCATTTACACAAGACCTATTGCATTGCATACGGGAGTGCTGGCGGGCGGGGGAATACATAGTGCTCACAATGTAAATAACACATACCATGGAACACTCGAAGTAAAAGGGCCAGAAGCCATGGAAGGATACAAATGACGAAATGGCCGCCGTAAGGAGGGACAACAGCCTATAAACCAATCGGAAGGCGGCATTTATAAAAAACAAGGACACAAGTCAATGAAAAAGATGGGCGGGAGATTGGGCGGAGCTTCCACTCCATACTCCATTACTGCATTCTTCGCAGAGTAAGCAGCGCATGCGCGATGCCGCTATAGGGTCGATCTAAAAAGGAGCGTACACATGAAAACAGGAACATAGATATGTAGTTTACTTAACAACATACATAGTATATGCGTTATAGAATTGCAATAGAAGCCCAGGTTAGATGTCCTGCACATCTAACCTGGGCTTCTATTGGAATTCTATAACACATATTAGCAAGCCTATTATCGCCGTGTAATTTGCAACTTGCTGCCGCTAAAACGGCGATATGTTTAACGAGGTTCTTGCAAATATGCCCCTGTGTCTCCAATATAATCAGGTTCTGCTCGCTAGGAAAAAAACATTACAGATTAAAGCGTGGGATAACTTTGCCCTCAAGGCAGAGACCAAGAATACCAAGCTGTTCTGGGACACTGAATGCGCCATTCTTAAATTAAATTAAATTAAGACATCCCAGAGTTAAGCTGTAATGTCCCTGGTATAAAGTTGGGTTGTCCCCATCCCTAACATCTTTCGACAGAATACTGAGGACACCACAAATATGGAAGATTCTTGGGAGGTAGTAAAGTCTGATATTTATCTTGTAGCAGTCGTGCTGGCTTTACAAGCCAGCACCGCGGGATGGGCTACGCGCCAGATGAAGTGCCAATTGATGTTTATAAATCTGTCCCTGGACCTCTGGTGACCTCTCCTGCGTGGGTTTTTAATTCTGCGTAGAAGGACAGAATTGCATCCTCCTGGAAGACATCTATTATTATTATCCCAGCATATAAGAAGGGGACAGATCTGATCCCAAAAATGATTGCCCAATCTCACTCCTAGACTCCTCAATGAAAATAATGAGTAGATTCATATTACTATGGTTAGAGGACTGGGCATCGGAACAATCGATCCTGATCCTGGTCCAGTATGGTTTTAGGGAACAAGTGGGGATTGTGGAACAGAGTATCAATCTCCAGCTTTTCATAGGTAAATATAGCAGGGTAAAAACAGGTTTTCTATATTTATGCTTCGCAGACTTGAGTAGTGCCTTTGATCTAGTAGACCATAATCTATTATGGGCAACACTGATTCCTATAGGTGCAGCGAGACCAATTGTGGGCTTCCTCTCACGTCTTTATGAGAAACTATCTAGCCAAATACGGTTCGGCCACAAAGGAAATGCAGAAAAAGATTCTAAGTGGGCGTTGGCATCAGAGAGGGCTGCGTCCTGGCACCACTGCTGTTTTCATTATTCATTAACGGGGTGGGCAGCCATCTGCAGTCAGTGCAGGCTGGTGCTCCCAAGGCTGCGGGGCATTCCATGCCAGGGCTGCTTTATGCTGACGATGCGGTACTCCTAGCCGGAACACCAGCGGCCTGCAGAAACCCATGAATGCCTTTGGCAAAAACATGGTTTAAAAAAACCCATTTACCATGGTCTGTGTTAAAAGGCAGAAACCGTGCAGAACATTTTTTGTTGACAATATCCGAATAGCCTCAGTAAACTTGTTTTGCTATCTGGGTATTTCATTTGCAGACCATGGCTCATGGTCACAGCCTGTACTTAATACCAGAGCTAAAATGAGTAGGGTCTCTTAGAGGATTTAAAGTTTGCCTCTACATTGGGTAGTAGACCCATTAGGGAAATGGTAGCTATTTATAAAGCTAAAGGCATGACTATTACAACATGCGAGGCTGGCCTTTAGGGCCATACCAATGGCCACTCATTACAAATCTAGGAAAATGAATGTATGAAACAACTCTTATGTCTGCCACCCTGTTTATATAACATGATAGTTCATCACGAGGTAGGCCTACAGTTCCTTGAAGATCAACTTTTGGTGAGACCCATGTTGTTATGGATATCACTATGGGCAAGGGAAGAGACCAGTCTTACGAGGAACATTATCCTCGACTGCCTATCCCTGGATAAGGCCCTAAATAGACCCTGGTTATCTTACATTAACTCTTGCCTTAGTAAATTGTTTAAACTGTCATTCTGGTCTGATCCCACCTGGTTTACGTCACTCTCTGAGATAAAATTAAAAATATATTTTTTCAAACCAGGATGGACAAACGTGAGTTAGACGATGAACTCAAATTGTATAAGTCCTTGGATAAGTAGGATGGTGATAGCAACTCCCTGGTATATGTAACCAATTTGCCACATGGATTTGTGCTGACAAGACTGAGATGTGGAATCGCACTTCACCTTGTCGCCTTCCCCTTCATGAGGTCCTGCCCCTCTGATATACTTTTTTGTCCATGTGACGGACAGAGTAAACAGATCACCATGCACTTTTTACTCTTCTGAAAACTGTACCAGATTTTTAAGACCTGTATTTGTAACCTATGCTAGTTACCCAGAATATTTGATCCTATAAAGCAGCAATGAAATACCTGGTATCACTAGGCGATCCCTCGTTGTGCTACCATATTGAACTTTTTATACGGAATGCTATGAAAATGAGAAAAGTCTAATGTAATCGATAGCGAACTGTTATTTATATTTTTATCTTCTTTAATCAGAATATTATTATTCCGACTCTTGTCTAAATTCAAGTGAGCATCTATACAAATGCATTGTAGCAGAGGACCAGTTGCCTATTTTATTGTGTTATATTGCACTAAGTAATTTGGAAATGTGGATAATGTGACCAGAGTGTTTTTTTATTGTCGTATTTTGATATTGGTTTGAGTTTTTATTGATGTACTTTTATGTTTGTTTTTATATTCAACCCAATAAAGTTTATGAACGAACGAATGGATACATCATCAGGAAAGGAGCGGACACCTCAAAACAGGAACGTAGCTATATGTGGTTCATTTAACAACATACATAGTATAAGGAGTCCACTTCAGCGTGGCACACAGCTCGCGGAAAATGAACAACTCCTGCAGCTGCTCCACCAGCATGCACTTAAAGGCTACTAGACTCTGAAAGTAAACATTAACCCTGGGCAAAGCACTATGATACACTCGCGTATTTTACGAAGTTTGCGCAACTTCGCACTACGCAAACTGCTCGTAGCACAGTGCGAACACGCTTAGCGTAGTGCAGTGGTAATTTTTTGCTTGCGGTCCTTAACGTCAATTTGGCGACCACGAGCATGCAAAATTAGATCCTGGTGAGACTTTTTCCTCGTTCGCGATCAGCAACATTAAGTTGCCGATCACGAGCATGGAAAATAAACCTCCCGGCGAGATTCTCAACGCAGGGAGGTCAGGTTTCCCATTGCGAGTGGCTGCGTATGCTCGCGATGAGCAGCTACCAATCCGCGTTGAGAAAGTTGCTGCTCGAATAAAAATCTTCTCGAGCTGCAGCAAACTACAGCTCGCACTGTGCAAGATGCCATTTTCAATGATTGCACTGTGCAATCATTGAAAACGGCATCTTGCACAGTGCGAACATGCTAATACGCAGTTCGCGTAGTGCTACGTGTAGCTCGCGTAGTGCGAAGTGCACTTCGCGTAGCTACGCCTAGCCCTACTTCGCAAACTACGCCCAGCCCTAAAAACGTGCCTCTGTGCGTGAACCAGAGGTGCATCTGTGCACACACATGTTTGAAAATAAGACACAGAATAGTTCATTGGAATACCACTCTCGAGCAACTGAAAACACAAGGGTGCATGAGAGCGGGAGGGAACACTATAAGATAAAGGCCCAATGCAACAGTTAACAATACATTATAAATAATAGTCCTTCCAGAAGATTCCATGGATGCTTGGGCTTTGAAAACCACTATGGCCCCTGTTAGGTGCCCAGTGGGTGTCTGAACACTTGAAAGATTAGGGGATCAACATGAGGCCATGCTGCTGAGGCTGGGGTGACGTCATGAGTCTGGGAATGAGTGCTGGCAGGTGACACCTCCCTGGGGGTGGGCAGTGGGTGCAGTGACTGGAAGGGGGCGTTTACCCTGGTGCATCACCACCTTGCACACGAGGAAGAGGATGTAGAGAAGGAGCCTCGGGCTTGAGGGGATAGTGCGCATTCCAGTCCTGGCTTCGGAGATTCCTTCTCTGTCTCACGTTCCGCCCCTCCCGCCCAGAAGCTGTGGAACCGGCCGATGACGTCACCACGCAGGAGACAGGCACGTGCTGTGCCAGGAACCTCTGCTGTGTTGAGACATGTTGTCCAAAGGCTGAGGTGAGTGCCCCGGGAGCTCCACCATGGCACCTCACTCTGTCCTGCTTTTCTAGCTCCTCCGGGCTGCAACCTGCTGAGCTGTCCTACTGCTGTCCACCATGAAGCATCTCCCAGCCTGCAGCGCCCCCTCTGGTACTGCGCCTCATGGAACCACCCAGCTCTGCTGAGGCACCTCAAACATTCAGTCTGCTAATGTCAGGAACAGCATGGTTCCTTCAAAGCTCAGCCCTAGCCTAGAGCACCTCTCACAATACAGGACTGGGAGCCCATGTCTCCCACAATGCACCTCAATCCACAGCTGTAGCACCTTCTGCTACTACTGTACTGAGTCTCACAGGCTGATCTGAAGTACTGTGAATGGTGCCAGCTCCTCACACAGCTCATCCATGGCTCTAACACCCTCTTCTACTTCTGCAATGAGTCTCACACACCGATCTGTAGGTACCATCTCAGCTCGCCCATTGCACCTCAATCTACAGCTGTAGCGCCTTCTGCTACTACTTTACTGATTCTCACACACTGATCAGTCAGTACCATCTCAGCTCGCCCGTAGTGCCAATATCGGCAACACTCCCCGTCCCACCCACAGCAATACTTCAGGGAAATAATCAGACAAACACATTCTTAGTGGAGAAAATTGCTGCAGGTTTATTTGCATAACAAATATGCCAACATGGTGGGTTATCTCACGGGCTATCCCAGGGCAGGCCGCCCCTTGCCGCCTGCCCACCTGATGAGCTAACCTACCCGGTGGCCCGTGCCAACCGGTGTTTGTTGATTTTGGAGAGGGGATAGCCCCTCCCACTGGGGGACCGCCAGTCCACCCCTTACTCACGCCGCTCCCAGCTCAGGGGGGCAGAGAGTTGCAGGCAACCCCCGGTTGCTCAATTCCACAACTGCCCGAAGGACTAACGGGGCGCCGTCGTTCCTCCAGGGTCCAACGTGAGGAGCTCCCTGGGGATTTTGGCTTTCGCACCCTTACTGTGGTCCTGCAGAGGGTACCCCTCTGTACCTTACAGCCTCTGGATCGCCCTGTAACTCCGCCACAGCACTGGGTGTGGCCACCATCACCCGAGGGTCCCCCACCATGATAGATCTAGTTACCTACCACCTGCTGATTCCAAGGCCTCCCCCAGATCAAGCAAGAATAGGTCCATTCCCCCTCTGGACAGGTGTATCCCTTCTGCATCTAAACACCATGTGGACTTGCGTACAGTAACCCATACAAGATCAAACCAAACCCCTGTTCTCAGTGAATATATGTATGGCGCTGTCACAGCTGCCGGGGGGGTTACTTCAGACCACCATATTTCACCGGTCCCGAGTTTGATGCTCAACTCACATCTCTGTGTATAGTGCTTGTTGGAGCATGTCCAAGAAACAAGCCAGTCACCACCCTAGGTGACACCTTGCTGCCCCCGACTTCTGCTAGTATTCTTGGGGAATGTTTTATAATACTTTGTATCGTCTTTGTGCTTTAACCCAGAGTTTCCACAATCTTTGGACCATAGCACACTTGTTGGATGACAACTCCCACAACCTTTATCGCTGCCGGCCATAGGGCAGGCAAATTCACATATGTTTATTGTTACTCAACTCCATGCTACTCGATTTATCGACTTCAGAAGGATGAAATGCTGAGTGAACCTACCAGGATCTCAACTTGTGACCAGGAGGTCGAAAACAAGTCCTATCAGTTCAGCCGCTCAACAGGCCCGTGAACATTAAACCCAGGCCCGACTTCTGACCTCTTCTCTTATTTGGACATGCCTGCACTACAAACCCCTATCTAAAAGGCCTGCCAACCGCCTGACCATAAAATGCAGTCCCAATGGTAACTGACAACTCCCAAGGAAAATGTGCAGAACTGATGCAACTGGTAGCATGAAAACCCTCTGATCAGGGCACATGGACAAAAACTTATTAGTAATGTACCTGCACCCTCTTAACTATGACTTCAAAATGTAGACTGGTAGTTGTCCATATAGTGCTCCATCCCCTCCCCTTCGGCACTATCGGGCAAACTGCACCCTCTTGGGAAAGGCAGCTCCCGCCCCAGCTGACAGGAAGTGCCTATTTGCGTGTAGACCAAACCTATGTCTTTGCCTATTCCGTTTCTGGCCGCAAAGTACGATGACATTGCCCGCCCCAATCATGTGCAAAATAAACAAAAGCTTTACTGCTACCAATGTGACCGTTGCTGATGTTAATGATGGTCCAATATAGCGCCGATGCTGTACTATAGCCTTAGATAGACCCAGCAGGGGGTGACCCTGTGATCCACCACCGCCACACCCGCATGTGACTCAGCCCAGGTTTACTTTGCCAAGACCTCTCCTAAGTCCTTAGAGATCCCCACAAACAACCGGCAGTGGCCAGGTGGCGGGCACCCCTACGGGACATGCCAGACCTATTCACTCACCACTCTTTGCTGCCTGGCAGCACTCCCTGCTGGAGGTGTCTAGTTGCAAACCCTACTCGCCCCTCTTGGCTGTAAAGATTGACATTGCTTTAGATGTGTGGTTACCTCTCACCAGGGACGGCAGAACGTATAACCTGTGTCCTGAATGTCCAATATATGTGATGTTCTGCAGGAGTAGAGGATCCCAAAAATAATAGTAACTGTGCATAAGGCGTGTGCTAGTATACAAAACTGTGACATACAGCTTATGTATGGCATGTGCTAGTTATTCCACAATGAGACCTATACATTATGCGCGGTGTTTAGCAGCACAACTTGGCCCAGCTCCTCAACTTTACAAACCTAGAAAGCAAACCTCTGCTGGTTACCCCCAGATCCTTGCCGTGCACGCCTTAACCCATTGAGCTCTCTTCCTACCGGAGCATTTGTCCACACACAACTGACACCTCTGCATTCCTCTTCCGGATGACGATCTAGTGTTTCAAGTTTGCTGGCTTACTGCTAAGTGTCCCATAGCATGCACTGCTATCTCCTAACAGCTTATCTGCTTTCTCTGACCGCAAGTTAATGGATAGTATAATCACCTGACCAAATCTAAACAAAATAGCAAGCCAAACTTGTCAGGAGACATTCAACCTTTATCCTTGAAGCGCCGCAAATGGCAATCGAAATTACAGAACTCACAAGCCTCTATATAACTCGAACTCGAAGTGTGACAAATTAGGCTTTCCAGTCCCCCAAGACTAACAGGAAGGCTTTGGCAGAAGGCAATAGTCCACAATGACTTGACTTACTCAGTGCCTGTTGTAATGGTCCTCTCTCCAAGCCAGACAGTGGCACCAATTGGCAGACTGTCAGAGGTGCCGGTGGTGAAAATTAACTGACGGTGCCTATTGCACCAGAAAACCACCCGGTCAGATTTAAGGTGAACTGGCTGCTGAAGATCACAGTGGTGCGCCAATGCCGCACTTACGGAATTCTAGATTTTACTTTCTCACCTTGTGGGTTAAAACAAGGTACAAAATTGACAAGTTGATATCCCGTGAGTAACTAGAAGAGCGGAAAAGGTAGCCCCTATTAAATGGTTGCCCCTGAGTAAAACTCCCTATGCCCCATGCTTCTTGGTCATGAGGGCAAGAGACGCTTCCTTGCATGCGGGGATTGTCAGTCAGTCAGAATATCTTTATTCGACTTATTACAAGTCATACAAAGAAACAAAACAATAAAACCCTGAGAAGGTATATATACATAAATGACCCTTCAATTACCTAAAAAAAACATCAAACTAAATGCATATTATATTATAAATACTATATACAAGAATAAATAGAAAATACATTTTACGATCCATCAGGGGATTGCAAAATACCTTCCTGCAAGCAAAATTCTTGATGCCTTAACAAAGCCAACCAAAGGATGCATGCCCCTGTCGCCCATCTCCTCTGTATGCTGTGCACAAACTCCCAGAGATCTCAGGCATATCCCATGCAAGATAAAAAGGACACAAGATCATTGCACTCTACCCTTGCCACAAGGAAAGCACTCGCTGCCAGCATCATCAGGAACGAAAGATGAACCCTAACAGCAGTGCCGGCTATAGCACTGGTGGCAACCTGTGCGACAAAGTTTTTTGGTGTATGTGTTTTTACCGGTTATGACGCAGTAGGTCAGCCAGCTATTCACGAGCTCAAACAAATCTTAGGGTCTAAAGACACATCCGACGGCGCCCAGCATAACCCCGCTATTACAGGTGAATAAAGGTGTGCCCTTGTTGTATGTCGGATGTTTAATGAATGCCTGTACAATCCAAAACCCCCAAGACCCCAGCATGCCCTCAGAGAGTGTGCTAAACAAGTGTATATTGGAAATGTGATGGAGATACATTTTTCCTCACAGTTCCCCTGGAATCTCACAATTCTGCCAGACTACAGCAAAAGGAAGAGCCTTGAGCAAAAGTGTTGGCTGGAACCTCAACGAGTCCTGGAGAGGTCACAACTTCATCCAAATAAAGGAAGTCGTTGTGGCCTAAAGATGGACCAGCTATAAAGAAAGGGATTGAACAAAGAGGCACACCAGGTGTGTTTTACAAAATGAAGTACCAAGAGAACCCTAATGTATTTTTGTCGCATGCATTGTGTTCCTCCAGCTTGTTAAAAGGGCTATTAGACAAAAATGTAAAGCATTTGTTAGACATGTGGTTACAATGTTGTGTAGAGCTGTTTAGGCATTTTTTTGTTTTTTCTGATATATATTTTTATTTTTTTTGTTTCCATCGTAGAACCAACATAAAAGACCGCCATTGGAATGCCATGAAAGGTTAAGCATAGGTTGACGCTGCTAAAAGAAATCACAAAGATCCGTCATATTGAACCTACACCAGCAACCAATGAGAGATGCCCAGTGTGTCATAAAAAACCACCAAACGCAGGCCTTAGAGACACCTGTTACTCTAACCCCTATACTGCTTTGCCAGAAACCCCACACCAGTACAGTGAACATACAAACGTGATGGCCATTTTTAGCTATGGGTATCTACCTTTAAGTGTGCACACTTCCAACCGCAGACACACAACAGCCAGGGTCATGTAAACACCAGGATGTTGGGCATGGCCAACTATCATGGCCACGCGGACGTGATCCTGCTTGGCTCCCGCACCAAAGTTTGATTTATCGTATCCATCGGGACTTTACACGTGCCAAAATCATGGGGACGCCGCAGACAATGACTACTCACTAAGTGGAGAAGATTTTAGAGCCTTATCAGAGCCCTGGAGGTGCCCTAGACGTGAGTCCGTGATCGAGGCGGAACGCGGCCGCTCACCTAAAATGGCTGCCGGGCTCTACTGCTGATGTGACCTCGGGGCCGGGCTACACTTTTAGCTACAGATGAAGGCTCTAATGCGGAGAGCTCCCCTTGCTAAGGCGGAGTTGGTGTAGCCCCATTGCTTCCTTTACCTCTACTGCGCAGAGCTAGAATGACCAACATTTAAATTCACCATCTCCTATGTCACAGGTTACACCTCCAAGTGTGCAAAATCTCCATCACCCACCTCAACGTACCCCAACGGCAGTACAGGATGGACTGAATGTCATAATCAGAGCTTTAAAACAGAAGGGCATATTTACAAGCCCCTAGCACCACAGGAACGTCACTTTTTTCGATGTTTCTGTGGCGATAGAGGCTTCACCTTATTTACAAGCCAGTGTTACATAACTTAACGTGGCTTAACGCTGCCTTGTACATACGGCCCCTTTTCATGCTACACTCAGCGTGAAAGGGATGGGCAATGGGTGTTGGGGTGGACGTTCAGTCACAACACCCATCGATTTTCATGCTGCCTCATAGTTGAACGGGAGGGGCAATGATGCGGCAGCGCCAAAATTAAGTTAAAAAAAACCTGGTCTTAACATTGTGCAACGAAAAAAATGCTTTATTTCTCTTTGTTTTTGCTCTTTCTACGTGTGCTGCATTTTGCAGCGCACATAAAAACAGCAAAACGCCATGTATGATTGTTATTGTGCAGGAAGGTGTCCCTTTCTACAGATAAACCATCATTTTGAAAATGACACATAGAAATTACAAATCGCCATTTAAGAGTGCTTGTGTGCAGGAAGGGGCACCATCCTCCACGTCTTAATCAGCACTGTGTGGGCCTCGCGGACCGCCGATGTCAGCAGCGAGCGCTAAAGCCCCTGTAAGTATCCTCACAGGCGGTCTCCTGTCGGAAGCTGCCCTGGGGCATGGGGGGGGCAGAGTTACTGCCGGCATGAAGGGACGGTTCCCTCACCCTGCACGCTGGCACGTCACCTATCCACATTCCCTGCACATGCCAGCCCTTTCACTCATCCTGCACATGCCAGGGAGTGACGTCATGCAGGCCCTGGGAATGCCAGGCATGCGCCCCACGCCCCTTGGCCCCAGGAGCTCTGGGCGAGGAGGTCACTGGCATCCATTGGGAGGCTGGCACCGTGCCCATCAGAGACAGATATGAATAGAGATGCGCACATTCCAGGCGCGCCCTATTAACTGCATCACTGCCGGGCGTCTGAGGCGCCACTGAGGTAGAACAAGCATCCCTGATGCAATCAGTCTCGCCTTTTGGACCTTATGAGCAGTGCTTAGTTTGAGCCGGTGCTTTCCGATGCTGAGCTCCGGCGCTTAATCATCAACACCGGCACTTGATCACCAGTTTAAGGTGGCATTCATTTTGGGTAGGCAGAGGTTGATTAAGTGATTCGCCCAGAATCACAGTATGTTGATCTGACTCCGAGATTCAAGCCTGGTTCGCTAGCACTGAAGACAGCAGCTCTGGCCATTATGCAACATCCTCCCCCACTCATAGAGTTTGTTGGTTCTGTGGAGAAATGGGCTGGTCGAAGCTACTTCCTGACGAGAGCCCCGGCACTTATTTTTTACAAATTAACCACAGCTTGAGTGTTTAGCCATTCAACACACACAACATTTTACGAACAACTTTGGCGTAGTGGATGTAGTGTCTTTAAGGATGAATCATGGCTCTCCAAAGGAGACGCATGTTGCCAATATTTTAGAAGAAAAAAATGGAAAATTATTTTACATTTAATTTTCTAGCGCTATTCAAAGCCCTTTTTAAATCCTGTTTGTTAATTGATTTTCGTTGGGTGTTGTTTTTAAGTTAAATGGTGTAATGCCGGCCCCCGGGGGAAGTAAGGTCGCAGACCGGTCTTCCCCTGGGGTGTTCACCCAAAGGCGGAAGGACAGACGGTTGGGGGGTCAAGGGGCGGGCCAAGGGGTGGGGTTTGGGTGGGAATATAAGGGTGCAGGGGCGGAGGATTCTTCCTCTTCCTGCACCTGGCACCATCGGGGCGGGAGGAAAAGTTTGAGGAGCGACAGATAGTTGGGCCTAGGTAGTAGTAGGCACCAATCCATCGGTTGTTGGGGGCAGAATAGAGTTTTTAGGCAGGAGATAGCGATTTCCTTACCGGGGAGCAGCGGAGATGGGGGTTCCTGACGCGGAGGCCGTCCGGGCCGTGCTGAGGGTGCTGGGCCAGGCGGGTCGCGATGACCTCCTGCGGCCCGCCGTGCTCGATCAAGCGTGGGTCGGCATGGACGTACCCCGCAATCGGCATCCACTGTAGTTGCAGCCGCGGGGGGGAGGAGCCACCACCGGACAAGAAAGGTATGTGTAGTGGTGGGCGAGGCCAGCCCAAGAAGGAGAACACGAAGCACGGGGGCCGGATAAGAGCCGGCCCACGCATATGTCAGGAGACGCTGTCTTTCTGAGCCCGGCGGACTGGAAGAGGGGCAGCAGGGGGGCCTCCCTGCACAGAAACGCGCCGCTGCAGATGGTGTGAGAGGGAAGCGGGGGCACAAACTGGAGAGAGAGGCGGTAGAGTTGCAGGGGTGCCGGTGGGGCACAAAATACCCCTAAAACGCTGGCAAGAAGCAGCAGGGGGGGCTGCGGCGGCCTACCCTCGACCGAGGGATCAGGCAACGACGGCGAATGTAGCAGAGTGTAGCGGAATGCCTGCAAGGAAGGGAAAAGGGCAGAAGAGAGCGGTGCACGAAGTGATGTGGGCGGCTGCAGAGAACGAGTCAGAGTTGCCGTTGGACTATGGTGATGAGAGTGATGAGTTGGAGGAAGGCTAATTGTGAGATGATGAGGAGCCTACGTGTGGGGCTGTGAGTGGTGTGGGGAAGGCAACCAGAGACGTTGGTGTTTAGCAGGAGGCAGGTGCGGCCAAAGGCAAGACGAAGACCGCCGGACAGAAGAAGCCCTGCACCAGGAGCAAAGAAAGAGAGGCAAAAGCAAGCATATCGGGTGAGGGTGCCTGGTGGGAGGCTTGGAACAGAGGTCCAAAAGGGGAAGGGAAAAAAGCCTGCCGGTCGGTGAGTGTGGGGAGGGATCTGTAAGGGACACAGGAGTGCCAGCAAGGGTAACAGCATCTTCACCGGCGGGGGTGAAGGAGAATGGGCCTAAACAATTGGTAGGGACGAGTGTTGAGACGGACAAAGTGGAGGGGACGGAAGAAAAGGGAGATGACAAACATCACAAAAACAGCTATGCCGCTGGGGTCTCACTTATCGGAAAAAACGAGAAATAGAATTTGGAGGCATGAATACAAGGATGTCTTTTAGCTATTACTTAGGGAGATCCAGGCAAAAGAAGGGTCAAAAGAACAAGAGTGGGAGTTAACAGGGAGGCCCAGGGTGCCCGTTAGCATGGAGAACTGGACCTCGACTTTTCTCATACACGCCAGTATTTATGAAAAGTATTTGTGAAAAGCACCTAGACAGGGCCATAGCCTTATTGAAATTAATGGACATCATGCAAAAAGCGCAGATGCATTGCAGAGGGTTTGCGTGGTAGAGCTATGATGAGGAGTTTAGGGCTCAGGTGAGTATTAACCCCGATAAGGCATGGGGGAGGTGGACCAGGAGCCGTGGATGCAATGGATGTCATCCACTCAGTCATCTGCTTCCACTTATACCGCGAGCGGCCTGCCACTGACGTACCGGTCCCTTCAGGCTCGTCCCGCCCAGACTGGGGTGGGGGGGGCTAATGTCAGTGCAGGGAGTGCAAGTCCACCAGCAAAGCAGGGAGGGGGCACTACAGGAGCCTGTTGGAATTTCAGTAAGGGTTTCTGCTCAAGACATCCCTGTAAATTTAAACATGACTGCTCCAAGTGCGGTGGACTCCACCCGCTCATACAGTGATTTACCTCGGCCATGCCGGCCCGAACAATGGAGGGCCACTAAGGTTAGGGGACAGTCTGGGCCTAAGGGCTCATACCCCAGTTAGGATCGAAGCCATAGGCATGTGGCTCTCGATGTACCCTGACCGAGAGGCATCGTTGAGGATTTAATGGGGGTTTACTGAAGTTTTTTGGGTGGGATACCAAGGTCCCAGGTAGGAGAGATGGGCGGAGAATTTGAAGTCGGCAAAAGAATTCCTGGAAATGGTAGCAGAAAAATTGAGAATGGAAGTTGAGGAAGGGAGGATAGTGGGACCATTCAAGAGTTGGTCAATAGGAGACCTAATAATATCACCTCTTTGGGTGGTTTCTAAGAAAGAGCCAGGGGAGTATAGGATGATCCATCATTTATCCTTTCCCGAAGGGAGGTCAGTTAATGATTTCATTGCAGAGGAGAATTCGAGTGTTCTGTACACTTCAGTGGACGATGTGATCCACTTAGTGAGGCCGTGTGGGTGGGGGGGCGGACATGGCTAAATGTGATGTGAAATCGCTTACTGCCTATAAACCCTGCAGATTTCTAGTTGCTGGGGATGCAGTTTGAAGGGGCCATTTTTGTAGACAAGGTCTTGTGAATGGGCTGCGCGATCTCTTGCGCATTGTTTGAAATGTTCAGCACGTTCCTACAGTGGGTCTTCATGCAGAGTAGCATTCATAGGAAGGTGTCCCATTACCTTGATGACGTCTTACTCAGAGGAAGAGGAAATTCCGGAGACTGTGGGAGAGCGCTACAACAGTTTCAATCATTGGCGCAGGATTTTGGGGCTCCGAGTCCTCTAGCACTGGAAAAAACAGCTGGGCCCAGTTGCAGATTGACATTTCTGGGCATTGAGTTGGACTCAGTCCAGTGGATGGCCAGGTTGTCCACTTGGAAGGTGACAGACACGCAGGGCTTCCTGTTGGGGGTGATCGGGGAGAAGAAGATTGACTTGCGGCGGGTTCAACAACTCATGGGTTTTCAGAATTTTGCATGACGGGTGGTGAGAGCTGGGAGGACATTTTGCAGGCGCCTTGGCATGGCCATGTCCAGGGTGGTGCTACCACACCACAGAGTCTGGATTTCAATGGGGGTCAGAGGATATGGCAGACGTTCCTGACTGACTTTAATGGACTGGCCTTGGACTTTTTGGAAGATAGGACGATCTGGCAGGTTCAGATTTTCTCTGATGCAGCAGGGGCCTCTGGCGATTTTTGGGACGGGCGATGGTGTGCGGATCAATGGCGCCATCACTGGTTCAGACAAGGGAGAAGCATATCATTCCTTGAATTTTTCCTGCTGCTTGTTGCTTTGGCGGTGTGGGGCTCGGAATTTCAGAATAGGTTGGTGCTGTTCCATGTAGATAACATGACTGTAGTGGAGCTAGTTAACAGACAGAAGGCAAATGATTTGAGGGTCTTGTGATTGCTGCAGAGCTTTAGGCTAAAATGCTTACAGCTAAATGTAGTATTTCTTAGCGAAGCATGTCCCAGGGGCATGTAATGACATTGCGGTAGCTCTGTCTCGTTCACAGTGCTGGCAATTTCGGCGACTGGCTCCTGGAGCATATGCATGCAAGACCAAGCTGCCAGACGGCATCCGGGCATGGGGGGAGTGTGAGTGACGGGCTTGGTCGAGAAGTCTATAGCGGAATCGACAAGGCACAGCTACAGGATGGCGTGGGCTGAATTTGGATCTTTTATGGAATGGACCGTTGAGGCATGGAACAAGTCACGACCGGACACTGAACAGGGAGTTATACGTTTTGTTCTAAACTGTATTGATAAAGGTTTGTTACAGACAACAATAGCGGGGACATTTCCAGGGATCTCATTTTACAGTAAATTGTACTTGGGTTTTGACCCGGCAATGGATGAGATGCTGAGTAAGATGTTGAAAGGCTGGGAACGTGAACCAGGGGTAGGGGATGGGGGGAGGGCTCCAAGGGAGGCCATTACGTATGATTTGTTGTACAGTTTACTAGGAGTTTTGCCCAATTGTTGTTTTGATGGGTATGAGGTTTCAGTATTCTACTTATGCATAATGTGGATGTTTTGGGGGGAATTTAGGGTTTCAGAGATGTTGGGTACAAAGGGGAGGTTTGGGAGAACGTATGAAGAAATGCGATTGACTGGTGATCGATTGGGGATTTGCTGGGACAGTCAAAAACAGATCAGGCAAGTAGAGGTAAATGGGTGTGGTTGAACGAGAGTGGATGCAAGGGGGTGTGCCCGGTGCAAGAATGACGCTGTTTCTTGGGAAAAGCAGGAGGACTATTGGGGGAAATGTTTTATCACGCATCTGGGGAGAGGTTGACAGCTTTTCAGTTACTGGTGGTTCTGCGCATGGCGTTATGCGCTTGGAAAGGGGCCCTGCTATATACAGCACTCATTCTTTTCACATTGGCCCAGCCACGATGGCGACACGCCTGGGTTGGTCCTGGGACAGAATACACCCTATTGGGAGGTGGAGATCCAGGTGCAGTGAGAGATACGTGTGCAAATAGGATAGAAGGAAGGATTTAGAGGGGGATACTGCAGCATCAGAGGACAGAGCCCTACTTGAGCACTAACATATTCTCTCTTGGCCCGGGAACCAGGACGGTTACCAGAATTGCAGGGCATTCTTTCATATATTGGGCAGCCAGGTGCATTAGGGTGAAAATGACTTGATATGTTTGTCTGGTTTGGCAATTTTACAACAGATACAGAGATATCTGGAAGTCATAAAAAGTAACCTGGCAGGCACAAGTAGGCATTGAAAATGTAACTAAGGAGGAGACGAGACGCTCCTAATTCTTCAGAGCGGCACAAGGGTAGGAATAAGGCATTGCACAAAATTCGGTAAATTGTACCGCGTGGAATACCCTTCGCCTGCCGGCTCATGGGGCAGCTAACATTTGCCAAATCAAGATGATACTAGGTCAACATTTTTCACGCTTCACTGAGGGCCAACTCATGCCCAAAGCTCAAAGAGGTGGCCGATTTTGTCTACCTTTTTGTAGGACAATAGGCATATCTCCTTAGAACTGAGTACTATATTGTAGGGACCACTAGAGGTCCTGATGAATGAGCAGTAGGGGACTGCTTATGAAACATGTCGACCAGGTAGTGAGCTAATAGCCCTACCTCACAAACCCCTTTTTAATGTTCCCAGCCAGAGAAGTTAATAAAATATATTTTTTTTCTACTTGCCAGGGAATTTTTAACTTTTTTATCTTGCACTCACTGAGTTAGGTCCCTACACTTCACTGATCACACTTACATTGCACTTACACATAGTCTTTGTCAGAAACAACGGTGCTCCTGCGTAGTTCGTAGGTCGTAGCACGCCCCGCCCCGTAGAGGGACGGGAAGACCCCAATGATGAAGCATGACACTAAGGGATTCTTAGTGTGTGAGGGGTATTTTAAAAGCACATAGTGCCCTCGTCTTGTCACTCCAAGAGAGAGCCTAGTTCGCTATTCACGTATTCGTTTTTCACTAAAAAATAAAGATAAAAATTAAAAATCCACCATCACACATTGATAGAATCCTTCTGTTTTTTGAGTCATAAAAATTAACCTGGCAGGAACATGCCTAGTTTGGACGGAATTCGTTCCACGTAAAGTGTGGAAAGGGGCATTGAAACATGCTGCAGTGGAATAAGCCAGCAGGAAGTTAAATAGGGCAATGAGAGTTTTTTGCAGCACAAAAGACATTCAAGTGATTGCTTATCTCGGGCTCAAGCAGGAGGAGCCTTTGTTATTTAGGGTTGATGGGGTGCACCTTTCGCAGTTTGGTAATGCTTATTATACTTTGGAGATGTGAGACGTGATCAGCAAGTTGTGGAATGAATCTATTTGGTGTTGCAGGTAGGGTAGGGAGTGATGGTGAAAGGTGCACTGTGAACAAGAGGTGGGGCAGGTAACTGCCCTATGGGGTTCCCTTTTGGCTGTAGCTTGAAGGGGTGGGGAGTCACTGATGGGCTCATCCACCCCTCGGGGGAGGGGGAACAGGTGAATGATGGGGGTGCGGGATGCAGGAGTGCAACGGCAGGAGATCCAATAGAGGATGTTGAAAGATAACTGGATAAGTGAATGAAGAGATGGCGGAGGATGCAGAGTGAAGCAAAACAAGAGCAATAGGTGTGAGGGGATAGATGGATGGAATGAACGAGATGTGTAATGTTGGGGATTGTTATAGTTAACTTGATGTTTGTTTTAAAGTATTGTGTGTAGGAGAGTAGGATCTGCTCTGATGGTCACCCCCACTTTTTGCTGTGTTTCACTGTTGTTCGACTTTAGTCTGGCTGGGGCCCTGCTAATCAGGACCTCAGCCTAGCTGCTTCCTCTCTAAATTGATTGCATGTACTTTAGGTACACTCCAGGTTGGTTACTGGGTCACACTTGTGAGTCCCCAGTATATGGTACATTAGGTACCAAGGGCATAGGTACCCCAGAGGCCTACCAGCGTCAGAAGCATGTATAATGCCACCCCTGGGAAGCCTTCCAAAATGGCACCACAGGTCTGCTACTGCAGCCTGGGTAAGGTCTTGCATGCACCCCGTACTAAGATATAGGTTACCTATATCTATCTTTAATCACTGACACATATGAACCTATAAGTCACTCCTATGGCAGGCCGTATCCTGAAGGCAGAGTGCTTGGTTTTGTGTGAGAGAGTGCCCAAGCATGAGCTGAGCCCCTCTGCAGTTTCGGAGCCTATTCTCTGAGGCTATTCCGTGATGCAGCCAGACCATATACTCTTAAGTGCATTATAACCTCGCTGTTAATGCTAGCTTTGAAATGGCTGCATGGAAACATGTTGTGTTTGGTGTCAAACACTTTGGAATCCTACCCTCGGCCAGTCGTGGTGGCGGCGGTAGAATTCCACCCTTCTAGAGGGAGAGACATGTACACACTGTTCTAACCGGTAATAGTTTAAAAGAGCCCTGGCACCACAAAATGGATGCCACAGACCTCTTGCTGCTGGACAAAACTCTGGCAGAGGAGGCCTGGACAATAGGTTTCCTGCCACAGGGAGGTGTAACCACCTCCCAGACAGGCTTTAGTATATTGGGGCTGGGTGGGGGCATTCAGAGAATGCTTTTCAGATAGTGCTGGGGGCACACTTGGTGTCCCTGTGTATATCCTAGTTCAAAACGGTTGCAGAGGCACTTAGCCCCTGCTCTGGTGCGAAACTGGACAAAGGGAAAGGGGTGTAACCCCCCCTCCCTGATCCTCCCATAGGTGGGTCCCCAGCTTGTGTCCAACCTCCTAACTTAGTATAAGTACAGGAACCTAGTCCTTAGGACTTCAGAGTAGACCTGGACGAAACTCTGCAACATATATCCTGGAACTTCGACATTCTAAATCCACTAGAAGATGGAAGAATCTCCCTTGGGGTCAAGGAGTGACTCGCCTCTTCAAACATGCACCAAAGAAGTATCTTGCCAGTCTGAATTTCCAAGGCTCCTGCCGGATTTGCGACTCAGCACACAGATATCCAACTTCTCAGAGGCCAACACGAGATCCCAGCAAAGCTGAGACCCACAGCCCTCACAAGTGAAGTGGGACCGGAACCCCTGGACACCGTGCACATTTGCTAGTGCATCCCTTTCCTGAGCTTTCCTGAAGTTGTGCATTGGGCTCCTTGTAGTCCAAGCCCCGAGCACCATCTGTACCGAAGATTGTGGGCCTACATTTCACGAGTGTTCTGTGAGCCCGCTTCTGGCATTTCTGCTCGAGGCCCCTTCGCGATCCCTGGTCCATCAACTGGTGGGTCCCATGAAGGTAACTCTTCTTTCCTTTGGGCTTCCCTGGTTGCTCCAGATGTGCCCTGACTCCCCTCCAAAGGGGGAGTCCATCAGTTACATATGATCCGAGCTATAAACACTAACAAAGCGCTCCAACATCTTTGGCTCTGGGATTACACTGTCGCGGCTCAGGAGGAAGAGCAGGAGTGGGGGCTATTTCCTGCCCTCTCCGTGATTTGAGCATGGCTCATTGCACCATCAGGATTCAAGCAAGCCGGGCCGAAGACGGCTGTAATGCCAGAAACCGGTCCCCGGAAGCTTGTTTCCTTCCCAGTGTAAGAATTGGCTTTTGTAGTTTGGTTTGCCCTGTTCCCATCATGCACTGGGACAGGAACAGACTAATTTGCATACAGCCAGGTTCTGAAACTGGGATGGTGCAATGAGTTAAAAAACGGTGTTGGATCTAGCCCTGATCTTTTGACTGGGTGAGAGTATTCTGCTTAATTCAGAGACTCTGTCCCTCACCACCCCTTGTAAATATTTTTGTCCACCCTAAGCGTGGAAGGGTATACTCAGGCATGAGTCCCTTGCTCATTGCACCATCAGGATTCAAGCAAGCCGGGCCGAAGACGGCTGTAATGCCAGAAACCGGTCCCCGGAAGCTTGTTTCCTTCCCAGTGTAAGAATTGGCTTTTGTAGTTTGGTTTGCCCTGTTCCCATGATGCACTGGGACAGGAACAGACTAATTTGCATACAGCCAGGTTCTGAAACTGGGATGGTGCAATCAGTTAAAAAACGGTGTTGGATCTAGCCCTGATCTTTTGACTGGGTGAGAGTATTCTGCTTAATTCAGAGACTCTGTCCCTCACCACCCCTTGTTGTAAATATTTTTGTCCACCCTAAGCGTGGAAGGGTATACTCAGGCATGAGTCCCTTGCTCATTGCACCATCAGGATTGGCTTTTGTAGTTTGGTTTGCCCTGTTATCATGCACTGGGACATACATGTGGCCCTGACACCACAGACCGGCGCTGGTCTCCAGAACACATCAGCGTCCTGGAGGCAGCTTGGGCTGCAGTTCTGGGCCAGTGGATCCGCTGTGGAATCTGCTGGGTTGGATTCCAGATGTTAATTAGAGGCGGCACCTGGCACAGGTGTGTGCTGAGCTCCACCCAGCAGGAATGCAGCGCCCAGATTCCTGCATTAAAAACTGAGCCGATATCATTGCTGCAATCAGCAGATTCGAGGTCATGGTTCAAGGCAGGTCTGTGGGTGGCTGGATTCTGTTTGATTTTAGTGTTTGCTTGGTATATTTCCAAGCTTTTCGTTTGTGTGACCCTTTCGTTCCGGCCCATGAACCCATGAGTCTGGCTGATGTGTGTCCCTGCCTTGTCCACGGCGAGCAGCTGTATTCATCCTTCCTTCATGTCTACACTTCTTTCTCTGTTGTTTGCCAGGATTGTCTTTGTTTACCTTACCTGCCTGCATTTTGATGCCTATGAGCAGGTGTGTTTGTGCATTTTTTGCTTGTCTTCTTTTGTGTTTGCTTTGTTTCTGGGGGTTTGTTTTGTGTGTCGTTGGTTTATATATTTTCTTTGTTTTATTTTTGTGACTGCATGAATCACGTGTGTGTGTTGTCAGTGTGCTTCCACCGTGTGTGCTGTGTGGTGTCTGTGGGTAACTGGGGCACATCATTGCATCCCCGCACCTCACCCCACGGCCCTGGAGAGGCTGACAGATGCTGCAGGTGGGAGGGGCTCAGCACAGAGGGCTGGTCTGTGGAGGCTGACAGATGCTGTGGGTGGGAGGGGCTCAGCAGAGAGGGCTGGTCTGTAGAAGCTGACAGATGCTGTGGGTGGGAGGGGCTCAGCACAGAGTGCTGGTCTGTAGAGGCTGACAGATGCTCTGGGTGGGAGGGGCTCAGCACAGAGGGCTGGTCTGTGGAGGCTGACAGATGCTGCAGGTGGGAGGGGCTCAGCAGAGAGGGGTGGTCTGTAGAGGCTGACAGATGCTGTGGGTGGGAGGGACTCAGCAGAGAGGGGTGGTCTGTAGAGGCTGACAGATGCTGTGGGTGGGAGGGGCTCAGCAGAGAGGGCTGGTCTGTAGAGGCTGACAGATGCTGTGGGTGGGAGGGGCTCAGCAGAGAGGGCTGGTCTGTGGAGGCTGACAGATGCTGTGGGCGGGAGGGGCTCTGCAGAGAGGGCTGGTCTGTGGAGGCTGACAGATGCTGTGGGCGGGAGGGGCTCTGCAGAGAGGGCTGGTTTGTAGAGGCTGACAGATGCTGTGGGTGGGAGGGACTCAGCAGAGAGGGGTGGTCTGTAGAGGCTGACAGATGCTGCGGGTGGGAGGGGCTCAGCAGAGAGGGGTGGTCTGTAGAGGCTGACAGATGCTGCAGGTGGGAGGGGCTCAGCAGAGAGGGCTGGTCTGTAGAGGCTGACAGATGCTCTGGGTGGGAGGGGCTCAGCACAGAGGGCTGGTCTGTAGAGGCTGACAGATGCTCTGGGTGGGAGGCGCTCAGCAGAGAGGGCTGGTCTGTGGAGGCTGACAGATGCTGTGGGTGGGAGGAGCTCAGCACAGACGGCTGGTCTGTAGAGGCTGTCAGATGCTGTGGGTGGGAGGGGCTCAGCAGAGAGGGGTGGTCTGTAGAGGCTGACAGATGCTGCAGGTGGGAGGGGCTCAGCAGAGAGGGGTGGTCTGTAGAGGCTGACAGATGCTGCGGGTGGGAGGGGCTCAGCAGAGAGGGGTGGTCTGTAGAGGCTGACAGATGCTGCAGGTGGGAGGGGCTCAGCAGAGAGGGCTGGTCTGTAGAGGCTGACAGATGCTGTGGGTGGGAGGGGCTCAGCAGAGAGGGGTGGTCTGTAGAGGCTGACAGATGCTGTGGGTGGGAGGGGCTCAGCAGAGAGGGCTGGTCTGTGGAGGCTGACAGATGCTGTGGGTGGGTGGGAGGGGCTCTGGGGCAGCAGAGAGGGCTGGTCTGGGGAGGCTGACAGATGCTGTGGGTGGGAGGTACTCAGCAGAGAGGGCTGGTCTGTAGAGGCTGACAGATGCTGCGGGTGGGAGGGGCTCAGCAGAGAGGGCTGGTCTGTAGAGGCTGACAGATGCTGGGGGTCGGCGGATCTCAGCACAGAGGGCTGGTCTGTGGAGGCTGACAGATGCTGTGGGTGGGAGGGGCTCAGCACAGAAGGCTGGTCTGTGGAGGCTGACAGATGCTGTGGGTGGGAGGTACTCAGCAGAGAGGGCTGGTCTGTAGAGGCTGACAGATGCTCTGGGTGGGAGGGGCTCAGCAGAGAGGGCTGGACTGTGGAGGCTGACAGATGCTGTGGGTGGGAGGCGCTCAGCAGAGAGGGCTGGTCTGTAGAGGCTGACAGATGCTGTGGGTGGGTGGGAGGGGCTCAGCAGAGAGGGCTGGTCTGTGGAGGCTGACAGATGCTGTGGGTGGGAGGGGCTCAGCACAGAGGGCTGGTCTGTAGAGGCTGACAGATGCTGTGGGTGGGAGGGGCTCAGCACAGAGGGCTGGTCTGTAGAGGCTGGCAGATGCTCTGGGTGGGAGGGGCTCAGCAGAGAGAGCTGGTCTGTAGAGGCTGACAGATGCTGTGGGTGGGAGGGGCTCAGCAGAGAGGGCTGGTATGTAGAGGCTGACAGATGCTCTGGGTGGGAGGGGCTCAGCACAGAGGGCTGGTCTGTAGAGGCTGACAGATGCTGGGGGTCGGCGGATCTCAGCACAGAGGGCTGGTCTGTAGAGGCTGACAGATGCTGTGAGTGGGCTGGTCTGTAGAGGCTGACAGGTCCTGTGGGTGGGGGGGGGCTCAGCAGAGAGGGCTGGTCTGTAGAGGCTGACAGATGCTGTGGGTGGGAGGCGCTCAGCAGAGAGGGCTGGTCTGTGGAGGCTGACAGATGCTCTGGGTGGGAGGGGCTCAGCAGAGAGGGCTGGTCTGTAGAGGCTGACAGGTCCTGTGGGTGGGGGGGGGCTCAGCAGAGAGGGCTGGTCTGTAGAGGCTGACAGATGCTGTGGGTGGGAGGCGCTCAGCAGAGAGGGCTGGTCTGTAGAGGCTGACAGATGCTGTGGGTGGGAGGGGCTCAGCAGAGAGGGCTGGTCTGTAGAGGCTGACAAATGCTGGGGGTCGGCGGATCTCAGCACAGAGGGCTGGTCTGTAGAGGCTGACAGATGCTGTGGGTGGGAGGGGCTCAGCACAGAGGGCTGGTCTGTAGAGGCTGACAGATGCTGTGGGTGGGAGGGGCTCAGCACAGAGGGCTGGTCTGTAGAGGCTGACAGATGCTGCGGGTGGGAGGGGCTCAGCAGAGAGGGCTGGGCTGTAGAGGCTGACAGATGCTCTGGGTGGGAGGGGCTCAGCGGAGAGGGCTGGTATGTGGAGGCTGACAGATGCTGTGGGTGGGAGGGGCTCAGCAGAGAGGGCTGGTCTGTGGAGGCTGACAGATGCTGGGGGTCGGCGGATCTCAGCAGAGAGGGCTGGTCTGTGGAGGCTGACAGATGCTGTGGGTGGGGGGGCTCAGCAGGCAGCAGAGAGGGCTGGTCTGTAGAGGCTGACAGATGCTGTGGGTGGGAGGGGCTCAGCAGAGAGGGCTGGTCTGTAGAGGCTGAGAGATGCTGTGGGTGGGAGGGGCTCAGCACAGAGGGCTGGTCTGTAGAGGCTGACAGGTGCTGTGGGTGGGAGGGGCTCAGCACAGAGGGCTGGTCTGTGGAGGCTGACAGATGCTGTGGGTGGGAGGGGCTCAGCACAGAGGGCTGGTCTGTGGAGGCTGACAGATGCTGTGGGTGGGAGGGGCTCAGCACAGAGGGCTGGTCTGTAGAGGCTGACAGATGCTGTGGGTGGGAGGTACTCAGCAGAGAGGGCTGGTCTGTAGAGGCTGACAGATGCTCTGGGTGGGAGGGGCTCAGCACAGAGGGCTGGTCTGTAGAGGCTGGCAGATGCTCTGGGTGGGAGGGGCTCAGCACAGAGGGCTGGTCTGTAGAGGCTGACAGATGCTGTGGGTGGGAGGGGCTCAGCAGAGAGGGCTGGTCTGTAGAGGCTGACAGATGCTGTGGGTGGGAGGGGCTCAGCAGAGAGGGCTGGTCTGTAGAGGCTGACAGATGCTGTGGGTGGGAGGGGCTCAGCAGAGAGGGCTGGTCTGTAGAGGCTGACAGATGCTGGGGGTGGGAGGGGCTCAGCAGAGAGGGCTGGTCTGTAGAGGCTGACAGATGCTGGGGGTGGGAGGGGCTCAGCAGGCAGCAGAGAGGGCTGGTCTGTAGAGGCTGACAGATGCTGGGGGCGGCGGATCTCAGCACAGAGGGCTGGTCTGTAGAGGCTGACAGATGCTGTGGGTGGGAGGGGCTTTGCAGAGTGGGCTGGTCTGTAGAGGCTGACAGATGCTGTGGGTGGGAGGGGCTCAGCACAGAGGACTGGTCTGTAGAGGCTGACAGATGCTGTGGGTGGGAGGGGCTCAGCAGAGTGGGCTGGTCTGTAGAGGCTGACAGATGCTGGGGGTGGGAGGGGCTCAGCAGAGAGGGCTGGTCTGTGGAGGCTGACAGATGCTGTGGGTGGGAGGGACTCAGCAGAGAGGGCTGGTCTGTAGAGGCTGACAGATGCTGTGGATGGGAGGGGCCCTGCAGGCAGCACAGAGGGCTGGTCTGTAGAGGCTGACAGATGCTGTGGGTGGGAGGGGCTCAGCAGAGAGGGCTGGTCTGTAGAGGCTGACAGATGCTGTGGGTGGGAGGGGCTCAGCAGAGAGGGCTGGTCTGTAGAGGCTGACAGATGCTGTGGGTGGGAGGGGCTCAGCAGAGAGGGCTGGTCTGTAGAGGCTGACAGATGCTGTGGGTGGGAGGGGCTCAGCAGAGAGGGCTGGTCTGTAGAGGCTGACAGATGCTGTGGGTGGGAGGGGCTCAGCAGAGAGGGCTGGTCTGTGGAGGCTGACAGATGCTGTGGGTGGGAGGGGCTCAGCAGGCAGCAGAGAGGGCTGGTCTGTAGAGGCTGACAGATGCTGTGGGTGGGAGGGGCTCAGCAGAGAGGGCTGGTCTGTAGAGGCTGACAGATGCTGTGGGTGGGAGGGGCTCAGCACAGAGGGCTGGTCTGTAGAGGCTGACAGATGCTGTGGTGGGAGGGGCTCAGCACAGAGGGCTGGTCTGTAGAGGCTGACAGATGCTGCAGGTGGGAGGGGCTCAGCAGAGAGGGCTGGTCTGTGGAGGCTGACAGATGCTGTGGGTGGGAGGGGCTCAGCAGAGAGGGCTGGTCTGTAGAGGCTGACAGATGCTCTGGGTGGGAGGGGCTCAGCAGAGAGGGCTGGTATGTAGAGGCTGACAGATGCTGCGGGTGGGAGGGGCTCAGCAGAGAGGGCTGGTCTGTGGAGGCTGACAGATGCTGTGGGTGGGAGGGGCTCAGCAGAGAGGGCTGGTATGTAGAGGCTAACAGATGCTGTGGATGGGAGGGGCTCAGCAGGTTGCATAGAGGGCTGGTCTGTAGAGGCTGACAGATGCTGCGGGTGGGAGGGGCTCAGCAGAGAGGGGTGGTCTGTAGAGGCTGACAGATGCTGCGGGTGGGACGGCTGGTCCAGTGAAACTGTCTGTGGTTGCCACAGTCTTTCTTTTCTCTTGTTAGTGGAGACGTCAAGGCCCCGCCCCTTCCTGGCACAGTCCACCTTCTCTCTTTCACTCTCCATCGGCTGCTGACGTAAGAGGCTGGAGAGAGCTGGCGTGCCCAAGATCACATAGTTTCTCTCATGAGTCATTATGTAGACATCCAGGCTCCCTCGCTTGGAGCTTGACAGGACCACGTGCCGCGTGGGGCACTGACAGGTGGCACGGGATGCATGGGTGAGCAGGGGTGCAGCAGGTGCAGTGGCACCGGGGCTCAGAGGCCTGAAGGACTCTCTGAACCCCGTTTATTGTCGTTTCCGTGAGTACACACAGCAGCCAGGGAGGCATTTCCATCCTCGACCTAGGGGGTCCATGACACGCTGGCTACGTCACTAAAGTTGAGCCGGATCTGGGCAGGTGTTGATTTGGACGAAGTTTTCTAAGATCACAAAATGTTGTGTTACGCGGAGTTGTTTAGTGCGAAGGACACTGGTTTAGGCAGAGACTGCCTCGCGGGGGTGGCACCCCTGTGCCCGGGACGAAGGGGGTCGTGGAATCCGTCTCCTGCTGGGATCCGGCGTGAGGTTCACACCTAAGGCGTGCTGCCAGGTGCACACGTCACGCGGGGCACCAGGATGGGCTTGTCGTCAACTTACCCCAAAATAATGACACAATTCCGCCCACCTATGAAGTATGGATTTGCATCCAGTGCTTAATTAGTAAATAAATTAAGTGCCAGGGCCCTCATCTGCAGGTCACTGTACTTTGCACCACCCAAGGCCCTGCCTGCGTCACCAGTGACAGAAACAACACAACTATCAACCATCACACCCCACAAGTGTGACAATTCAGACTGGCATCGTAACGCAGCATCCTGGCCAGACGCGAGCTCCACCGTGACTCGCGCACTATCACGACATTGATCTAACACAGAGTGGACAACCAGTTACCCCGGCCATCGAGCCCCCATGGTTCCACTCAGCAACGCCAATTAAGCCCACTAAACAAGTCGGCGCTGCAAGAATTATAACCATCTCACCCCAAGACTCATTTGGAATCATACAAGAATTATAACGAGCTCATAATGGCTCGGCGTAAAGCCGTTATGGGATATATCTAAATCCCACAAGCAGGACAAGTGCAGCACCCCTGGCCCCCACGGGACGCTACCCACGCTACCCTCGGCTACCCGCAGAAAGCTTGACGCCTTAACCAATACCTCGCATCCTGAGGCTTTGTTACATTCAGGCAACTCTAATTCTAAAGTCCTGATGATGATCCCAATTAACTAATTGAGCTAAGGGATCGAAACGTCAACACCTATGAGTGTACATACATGTAGCATTTTAAAATTGTCTTTGTTTGTTTCACTCCAGGCGACACTGTTAGTATTTCTTTTACATTTATAAGTGCCCTGACTTGCTCTTTTTTCCTTGCCTGAAAACACCCCTTTCACTTCTTTCAACCTTCTCTTTCTCTAAGTACGGCACAGGCTTGTGTCATACTACTTGTCTCAAAAATATTGTAAATAAATCTGACATTTGTTGATAAATAAATTCCTTGCCCGGCTGGGCAGGGAGAATTTAATGTATAGTAGTCCATTGTGTGCTATACTGTATTGTGACTATTCCAAATAAGCTAGGAATCCTTGTTTCTATAACGCAATTCAGACTAGCCAGGCTCCCAGAGCTGTAAGAATGGCCTGGGAAGCAAGCCATAGTCATTGTTTAACCCTTTAGCTGCGGCGGCTATTCCGCCGCAGCGCTAAGGGGGAGGTGGGGACGCGCGGCGGTCCCGTACTCATGACGGAACCGCTCCGTCACGGCCCTCGAGTGAGCTGGCCATGACGGAACCGTTCCGTCACCAGCACAGCCCACCCGAGGCTCGTGACGGAACGGTTCCGTCACGAGCATGCAATGGGTTAATGTATATTGAATTATTGAACAACTGTTGCTGTGTTGACTTCTATTTAGACAAACAGCGCCATCATGTGGCAAGCTGTGATAAAGGCCGATGTTGACAATAAAGTGCAAGGTATGTAGACTCTTTCCTGTTCCCCGTGTGTGTGAACTGTACGAAACTATGATAGGGCCGGAGAATCGAAACTAGTGCGCCCTCACCAAAAGAAACTATTGCCTATATTTCTGTACCAACAATAAGCAGGGTCACTGGAATCATGCAGCAGGGAAAAGCCAAATTATGTGGCAGGGCCGAGTAAGTTATGTGGCAGTGAAAGGCAAATTATGCAGCATAATTAATCACATTTTATGATTGTAATATTTCATTATAGTGTCATTTTTAGGTCACGCATAGGCAGCGCAGCGCTCTCTCTACGAGGCATTGAGTAATTAGTATTACTATTCAAACTCCACCCATGGAGTTTCTCTTTGTTTAGTTGCTTGCGGTTGGTGATATCTGCCATTGCTGTTGTTATTTTGCTTATTATTAGCTGGATGGCTGATGCGTCACTTCCGTTGTGTTCAATTTCAGGAGGAAGAAGCATCAACTAACTACAATTAACCTACGCTGCAGGGGGGTATCTTTTAATGGAGGGACTACTTTTTTTTTAACATGGCGTCTTGTTTGCGCTTTCTTTAATATGCATGCGCCACTTTTCGCTGTGTTGCAGCCCCCACCACCACCCGCCCTTTGTTTGTCGTGCTAGGCGTTGGCCGGGAACCGGGATTCCCTTCAGCTGCGCCACTCTAGGAGAGAGGGGCCGTCTAGCAGGACGTGAGCGTTGAGCTGAGGGGTGCGCTCAAAAGTGAAAGGGCTGCCCCGCTCCTTCTCCGTGCAGCTTCGCCAGGACCAGACCGGAGGAGCCCTAGGCCGGTGCCAGCTCACCTCTTCAACCCCAGGTAACGCTTGTGGCACATTAGTGGCATATTAGTTTTGGCTTTCTGAAGACTATTCCAAAATGTACCGTTTTTATATTGGTATTGTAACACCCTGTTCCGTTTGAGCAAATTCTAAGATGACTACCACTTTCATTGTCCTTCTTTTGTCTCCACAGCCATCATTGCCTGTCTTCTTCGTTCACCTGCAGCAGCCATGTTTGTAAAGTCTGTTGAACCCTTTTAGAAGGAAACGTACGGTGCTTTGAGGTGGAGGTGCCTGTACGATTGGCTGAGAGCAGACACTGAGGTGGCGGGCAACAGATTTGTTTTTCTTGCCGTACCCAGTTTGCGGCCCGAATGGCGCCTCAAGGCATCAATGCAGGCCGCCCGACACGGAGCCGCAGGTGACCCTCATAAGAGGGCGGGCACCGTAGTGCCACAGGAGAGCCGGCGCACCAGCCCTCAGGGGTCCAGTGGCCGGAGGCCGCTGCCTGGGCCATGACGTCATCGCTATTTATTGGGGGGTGTGGGGGGACAAGGTATTTATGTCTCCTCCACGCCCCTGAGCAGTCTCTTTTGTTTTCGCTGCCCTCGATGTTGGCTCGTTTGGCTCGTCTTGGTCTCGCGTCGGGTTTTGTGGACGTGTGTTTTCGGGTGAGTGTTGTATTGTTCAATGTTCCCGAGCCTTCATCGTGCGGGTTTGAGGGCAGCATCAATGTGCAACACAAGAGGGTAGCCACCTAGGAAGGTAGCGCTCATTTGCACGGAACACACCGGTGGTCAGACAGGAGAGGACTGCACCGTCCCCCCCTAAGTAGGCTTTGCGGACCCCCAGGTGTCACTGGACCACAGGCTAAGAACCTTTGCTTTAAGACATCAGACAGTGTAGAGCACTCAGGGGAGTTTTGGAATACTACAATCTGTAAAGTTATCATTTATATGTATTTTCTGCTATGAGTGGATTGAAATCACTATTTTATTCAATGAAATCACTGAGTTATGTATTATGTTGGTGATCATGTTTGTCAAAGGCCTTAACTTGAACGAGGACGAGGGATATAGAGGTAATGCCCTTATTACTTCTGTAACATTAATTAATAACTGTGAAGAGGACAACCGAGGCTGAGAGTAATGCAGATACTGATAAGTAATAGGGAAATAACTTTTCTTGCAAAGGAGTAAGTCTAAAAAGCATTTGCAATGCAATAGGTCTCGCATTTGCGAGAGTTTAAGCTATTACCATTGTAAATGGCAATGCCTTTTTTTATGTTTTAAAAACCAACACGTAAATAAAAGGCATTGTCGTTTACAATGCCAACATCTCAAACTGTCGCAAATGCGAGACCTATTGCATTGCAAATGCTTGTATCACTTGTTAACAGTGCCTTGGTATTTGTTATACACCATTAATATCAGTTTAACACACAAATATAGCAATAAGCAACAGAAAGTTGGTTGGCCAGCCAAGCTTTGCAGAGCCTCAAACTGAAGAACAACATGTGGCGCTGCGCTTTTAGTTACTTTTGAACTGTTTAAGCTATAAACAATGTTTTTTGCAGAAATCTGCAGATTATGCAGCAGATGGCGGATTATGTCGAAAATGTAACAAATCTATAATTATGTGGTAATTGTTGGGGGCCGCACAATCACATAATTCCAGTGGCCCTGACAGTAAGGTAAATATACATGCAAATATTTACAAGAGTGGATGCGAGACACTGTTTAGGATGGGAAGAAACCCTTTCCTGAACCTGGTACCTCAGTGTGAGAGTGATTCGCTAATATACAGAAAAAACTTAAGGATTCTAAAAATAAGGCTGATGCTGACCAATGGCTCCTCTTCATACAATGGCAAGAGGAGGCGCAGGAACAGAAACATGAACCCCAAGTCCAGAGAAGGAGGGATATCCAGGAGAAAGTGGAACCACAAATGAGCCCTTCTAGGGACAGACAACCTCTCCTCTGAACCTCCCACCCTCGGTCACTGAACCACAAGAGAAGGATACAGAGGGTGAGGGCGCAAAGGGGGGGGATCTATTGGAAATGTTCCCATGCCAGCCGGTGGGGCTGGGGTGGGTAGCTGTTCATGCCCCCAGACACGGTACAGCGCCTCTGAGAACACCAGAGGCTGGAGCACAAGGAGGTAGCATGCAAGTGAGCGCTGCAATGCTATTGGCTAACGAAGCATGCAAGTGAGTGCGGCAATGCTATTGGCTAGCGAAGCATGCAAGTGAGTGCGGCAATGCTATTGGCTAGCGAAGCATGCAAGTGAGTGCGGCAATGCTATTGGCTGGCAGAAGCATGCAGTGAGTGCGGCAATGCTATTGGCTAGCGAAGCATGCAAGTGAGTGCGGCAATGCTATTGGCTAGCGAAGCATGCCAGTGAGCGCGGCAATGCTATTGCCTAGCAGAAGCATGTAAGTGAGTGCTGCAATGCTATTGGCTAGCGAAGCATGCAAGTGAGTGCGGCAATGCTATTGGCTAGCGAAGCATGCAAGTGAGTGCGGCAATGCTATTGGCTAGCGAAGCATGCAAGTTATGTTATGTTATGTTATGTTAAGGTGATTTATTGTGCGCACAGATACTCCAGCCAAGGAGCGTCCCGGCGCAAGGACAAGGCAAAACACAACACAACAGAGAATAAAGACAGAGCCACTAAAACAGGAAAGTTTTTATCGCCCTCCGAAAAGTCAAAAGGTCCTCCATCAAACGAATTTCAACAGGGAGGGAGTTCCATGCTGATGCAGCCACGACCCTGAAAGAACGGCCTCCCATACGGCTGAGCCTGAATCTGGGGACCACTGCAAGGGCCAAACCCTGGGAACGGAGACTGCGGGTGGGGACATAAAAGGAAAGGCAGCTCGACAAAATTTCCGGGCCGATACCTCTCAGAATCTTAAAAGCAAGACACAAGATCTTAAAGAGAATGCGCTTCCTAACCGGAAGCCAATGTAAAGAGCGAAGGACACCTGCCACAGAACTAAATCTGGGCAGGCCAACAATCGCTCTCGCCGCGGCATTCTGAACCCGTTGCAAACGGGTTAGTTCGGCCTGGTTAGCCCCAGCCAGGAGAGAACTGGCATAATCCAGGCGAGAGATGACAGTAGCCTGGATCACCAGTTGCCTGGTTGGGGCATCAAAGAACTTGAGTACTGGTCTCAAGCCCCTTAGAAGTCCAAAACAACAGGCCGCAGTCTTTTGTGTGTGCCCTACAAAGGAGAGGCCGGCATCCAACCATACCCCGAGATTTTTCACCTCCGACACCGGGGTCGGAGTAGGTCCCAGCTCTGAAGGCCACCATTGGTCGCCCCACAGCTCCACTCCCTTACCGACGACCATCACCTCCGTCTTTGTGGCATTAAGCTGAAGGCAATTGCCTGTCAGCCAACTAGCCACCGCCTTCAGTCCAGACTGAAACCTGGGGGCCGCAATTTCCGCGTCCCCGCTGAGAGTAACCGCCAGCTGTGTGTCGTCGGCATATGAGACCAAGGTTAGGCCCCACTGCCTAGCGACATCAGCCAGCGGTCTCACGTAGAGATTGAACAACGTGGGACTCAGCGAGGACCCTTGCGGAACCCCCATGGCCAGCGGTTGGTAGTTGGACTTGAAGGGAGGAATGGCAACACAGAAGGAGCGGTCGTCTAAAAAGGAGCGGAACCATTGCAACACCTGACCGCCAATACCAGTCTCCTCGAGCCGGTGCAGGAGGATGCTGTGGTCCACCGTGTCAAAGGCGGCGCTAAGGTCTAACAAAATAAGCGCCGCCGTTTGACCAGCATCCAACCTTGCCCGGAGATGTTCCACCATCACAAGTAACGCGGTTTCCGTACTGTGCCCAGCACGGAATCCGTTTTGTGTGGGATCGAGGGCATTGGTTCGTGCCAAATGCTCAGACAGGGCCAGATTGACGTGGGCCTCAGTAATCTTGGCTGGCCAGGGTAGCAGCGAAATGGGGCGGTAACTTTCAGGCTTAGATGGGTCCAGAGTGGGCTTTTTAATAATTGGGGACACCACAGCTTGTTTCCACTTAGCTGGAACTACTCCCGTTTCCAAGGACAGATTGACAAGGGAGCATATAACTGAACGCCCCATAAAAGCCTGATCCCGAAAAAGAGCAGGCCTTACCGGATCGGATGGGGATCCGGATTTAACTTGCAATGCAAGTTTGTCAAAGCCGTCCGAGGTGAGGGGGGGGAAAACAAGCAGAGTAGTCTGATGGTGAGCCCCATTGATACTTTCCTCACTGTGCCCTGTACCAGAAAATGTCCGATAAATGGCTTGCACCTTCCCTAAAAAGTAGGATGCGAGGGATTCACAGTGGGAAAGAGAGCTTTCGGTCGTAGAGGTGATCCGCTTCGTCGTAAGATCTTTAACGGCCTTAAAGATGGCTTTCGACGGATTAGAACTGTTCCGGAATTCAGCGGCATAGAAGGCCGCACGGGCTCGGCAAATAGCTCGATGGTATAGCTTAACGGACCTGGAGTATGCGGCTTTTAGGTCAGCCCCATAGGTCTTCCTCCAAGCCCTCTCAGCCCGTCTACAGGCACCCTTTAAAGCCCGAAGGGCGCCATCGTACCAGGGGCTCGACTCTCGAGAATTGATTTTAGTTGATACAATAGGTATCAGAGAGTCCAAGGCCCTGGTGATCCAAGAACAGAAGAGGTCATACCCCTTTTCTACATCCGTCAAAGGGCCGAGCGGCTCCTCTAATAGAAGACGATGAAAGTCTTCTAACCGAAGCTTTTTCCAAGCCCTCTTCTGAACCCGTCTAGCCGAAGAGATGGAAGGGGTGGCAAAGACAGGGCATAGGATGGATACCAAGAAGTGGTCTGTCCACTCCACCGGTGAAACAGAAGTAATTTGAATCCCCGGCAGATTAGTGAACAAGGGATCCAAGATATGCCCCCCTGAATGGGTAGGCTGGGAAACCATCTGAGGGAGTTGAAAGGCCTCCAAGTCAGAGGAGATGGAACGTACCGTCAAGCCAGAGAGGGTGTCGAAATGCAGATTTAAATCTCCCATGATAGAAAAGTTGGCACAGTCTGCAGCCAGAGGGCCAACTATATCAGGGAAAGCATTCCTAAACACCACATCACTGCCGGGTGGCCGATAAACGACCATACCGGACAGGGTAAACTCAGGGCTGACGGAGACCTTGAACAGGGCACTTTCACACCCAGAGATGCTTAGGGCAGTCCAGACACAGGGATAGATAGATTTTACCACTAAGGCTACACCGCCACCCCTACCCCGCCTATTCAAGGTGTACATCGAATAGCCGGGTGGGCAAGCTAGATTAATGATAGCGGTGTCAGCATCCTGTAGCCATGTTTCAGTCATGGCAAATATATCTGGAACTTCCTCCTCAATGAGGTCATAGATGTTCTGGTAGTGTTTCAACACCGACCTCACATTCAAGTTCAAAATCTTCAGGGCAGTAGGGATATCGGCAGTACGGCAGGTCTCCGAAGGCAGAATCCCTGGGAGAGAACGCGGAGAGTCAAGAGCCCACCCATTACAAGGGCAATGGTATGGGCCACGCAATGGGTGTACCGGTGGAAGGGTACAACAGCAACTTACCTGCCCAATGGCCAACAGGCAGTCCCGTGTGTACGCCCGCATGATGGACCCCGGCGGAGTAATAGTTGAATAGACGAGAGCCAGAGCCAGCCACGTCCAGCACGTCCTGTCGCGGACGGGCGCAGACGGGCAGGACTCTGGCTTGACTCAGGCGCGAGTCAGGCGCCACCGCTACGCGTCACCGCTGCGCGACACGAGCGAGCTTTAAGTAGGGCTCACCTGTGGTCATTAACAGCGCTGGAGCGCTGAACCAATGGCACACTCGACCCTTGCCTCCCCCAAGATGGCGACCGGGCGCCAGACACAAGAGATGTAAGGTAACAGGTCCGCTCAAAACGCGGTGGGGGGCACAATTAACATGCAAGTGTGTGGGCACAGCGTAGAGGAGTTAAAAGCAGGGAAAAAAGCAATTTAGGAAATAAAATACTAAATGCGGTAATTTTAAAAACGAAGCTGCGCTTACACGCAAATTACTGCAGCATAGCGCGCGTGCGTGCTAATACCTTTCCAGGGGCAGAGCTAAAGAAATGCTCGCCTTAAGTAGGGCTCACCTGTGGTCATTAACAGCGCTGGAGCGCTGAACCAATGGCACACTCGACCCTTGCCTCCCCCAAGATGGCGACCGGGCGCCAGACACAAGAGATGTAAGGTAACAGGTCCGCTCAAAACGCGGTGGGGGGCACAATTAACATGCAAGTGTGTGGGCACAGCGTAGAGGAGTTAAAAGCAGGGAAAAAAGCAATTTAGGAAATAAAATACTAAATGCGGTAATTTTAAAAACGAAGCTGCGCTTACACGCAAATTACTGCAGCATAGCGCGCGTGCGTGCTAATACCTTTCCAGTGAGTGCGGCAATGCTATTGGCTAGCGAAGCATGCAAGTGAGTGCGGCAATGCTATTGGCTAGCGAAGCATGCCAGTGAGCGCTGCAATGCTATTGGCTAGCGAAGCATGCAAGTGAGTGCGGCAATGCTATTGGCTAGCGAAGCATGCAAGTGAGTGCGGCAATGCTATTGGCTAGCGAAGCATGCAAGTGAGTGCGGCAATGCTATTGGCTAGCGAAGCATGCCAGTGAGCGCTGCAATGCTATTGGCTAGCGAAGCATGCAAGTGAGTGCGGCAATGCTATTGGCTAGCGAAGCATGCAAGTGAGTGCGGCAATGCTATTGGCTAGCGAAGCATGCAAGTGAGTGCGGCAATGCTATTGGCTAGCGAAGCATGCAGTGAGTGCGGCAATGCTATTGGCTAGCGAAGCATGCAAGTGAGCGCTGCAATGCTATTGGCTAGCGAAGCATGCAAGTGAGTGCGGCAATGCTATTGGCTAGCGAAGCATGCAAGTGAGTGCGGCAATGCTATTGGCTAGCGAAGCATGCAAGTGAGTGCGGCAATGCTATTGGCTAGCGAAGCATGCCAGTGAGCGCTGCAATGCTATTGGCTAGCGAAGCATGCAAGTGAGTGCGGCAATGCTATTGGCTAGCGAAGCATGCAAGTGAGTGCGGCAATGCTATTGGCTAGCGAAGCATGCAAGTGAGTGCGGCAATGCTATTGGCTAGCGAAGCATGCCAGTGAGCGCTGCAATGCTATTGGCTAGCGAAGCATGCAAGTGAGTGCGGCAATGCTATTGGCTAGCGAAGCATGCAAGTGAGTGCGGCAATGCTATTGGCTAGCGAAGCATGCAAGTGAGTGCGGCAATGCTATTGGCTAGCGAAGCATGCAGTGAGTGCGGCAATGCTATTGGCTAGCGAAGCATGCAAGTGAGCGCTGCAATGCTATTGGCTAGCAGAAGCATGCAAGTGAGCGCGGCAATGCTATTGACTGCCAAAAGAAGCTTTGGATGACCTGAAAAAGTCTGAACTATCACACACAAGTGCGATGGTTAGTAGCTGTGCTGGTACTGTCATTGGCAGCCCTGGCAGGGGCAATGGTGGTGAAAGGTGCAGAGGCCTCCTTGGAAGAGCCCGGGCACTTACTTTATCACAACTTAAGCACTGCAATGAGGGCCCTTCCTCTTCCACACTCCTCCCCTTGAGGCACCACCCTCAGCTGGAGGCTGACCCACAGAACCAGTTTTCCTTTGAATTCATAAAATTTCTAAAGTCTCTACGTAGCACATTAAATTGGTTTGTTTGGGGCGCAGCTCGATCGGATATGCGGACAGGGCGCAAAGACGATTTTAGTGAACTTGCAGCAATAATGCATTAAAACGTCAGCACAAAAGCAGTGGCGAACACAGAACTCAAAATACCAACCACAGCTAGATATGAATTAAATGGCAGTAGAACCAGAGGGAAGTCATTTCAGCTTCTAGTCACAGTGCATGACAACCCTGGCCCCCTACAAAACGCTTGACACAAACTTAACCACACTTTAGCACTTCAAATAGCATCTGCTGCTATTGTTACCAATCCAAACGCATGTATTTGACGTTGGAAGGCTGAATGCCTCAATTGACCCTGACAAAACCCACACCAGTGACTTGCAAGTTACACTCGGATATCTATAGCAGGTGCTAAACCCACTGAGCTATCTCAGGCTTTGCAGAAGCTGGTCTGTGCGTAGGGGAGGAAGTGATGGGGCTATTTCCTTCCGCACAAGAACATCTCACCAAGATCACGGTCGACCTTTAGATTAATGGCTGTTTGCTTTTATTTTGGAAAATGGTACAGGGACACAGTGAACTGCGGCCCTGCGTGTGCACACCTCTCGCACCCAGCATAGGTACTCCCGGCCTCCGAAGCCAAGCTCCCACCTATCTCTGCCCATCAATATCTATCCCTGTCCTAATCTACCTCTTTCACCCTACCAGTGTCAGGTACCCTCGCCATCCCATGGTCTCTCTCCCCCCACTCATCCCTGCACATCAGTATCTATCCCTGTCCCAATCTACCCCGGTCATCCTACCAGCAACTGACACTCGCAGCCTCCCATGATCTCTGTCTCTGGCTTTCTCTATCATACACTCCACCCAATACCACTCAGTGCCACATAATTACACACCACATAATTACAATCTACTGAATGCAACATACACTCCACACAATACCACTCAGTGCCACATAATTACACACCACATAATTACAATCTACTGAATGCAACATACACTCCACACAATACCACTCAGTGCCACATAATTATAGGCTACATAATTACACTGTGCTCAACGCAAAATACACTCCAAATACCACTCAGTGCCACATAATTACACACCACATAATTATACTGTACCCAATGCAACATACACTCCAAATACCACTCAGTGCCACATAATTACACGCCACATAATTATACTGTACCCAATGCAACATACACTCCAAATACCACTCAGTGCCACATAATTACACACCACATAATTGCACGCCACATAATTATACTCTACTGAATGCAACATACACTCCATACAATACCACTTAGTGCCACATAATTATTTTCTACATAATTACACTGCACTCAATGCAACATGCACTCCAAATACCACTCAGTGCCACATAACTACACTCTACTGAATACAACATACACTACCCATATTACCAGTCAGTGCCACATAATTACACGCCACATAATTACACTCTTCTCAATGCAACGTAAATACACTCCACATAATACCATTCAGTGCCATATAATTACACGCCTAATACTTACACTGTACTCAATGCAACATAAATACACTCCACATAATACCACACAGTGCCAGATACTTATATGCTACATAATTTCACCACAGTTCCTGGTCACACAATTCAACTCCACACATTTCCAATATATACCGCATAATTACACACCAAACAACATATTTCAACTCCACAATCCCCAACATACCTCCAATCCACATCATATAGTGTCACCACCTGAGCACCAAATATCATCACCACCACCATTTTGCATCAGCGCACCCCCTAAGCATCACGTCAGTCTGCCCTTGGAATCTGGCATCTGTTGATTCTCCCCTAGTGTCCGTCCACTGCTCGTGTTCTAATAAATTACTGTTTTCAAACATCCATTCCTCCGTTATTTATGTCCCGCTCCCCATAACAAAAAAAGTATAATAAACAAGCAGAAGAACAGGCAGGATATAGTTGCCAGAAGTGCAGACACAAAAAAGTAGAAGACAATTTTGATGTTAAAATCTTTTTTTAATCAGGTTTTTCAGTTGCATATAATGTCGTCTTTGTTTGTATAAAGGTAACAAAAATTAACACTTTTTATTATAACTTTTCAACATAATGCACAGCAGCCACAATGCTCTACAACAGAGCCAAAGGTTCTGGCTAAACACATAAGGTCCCAAAGGCGAGACCTGTTGGCTATGCCAATGCTTTTTGACTTGGGTATGGCCTCGACGGCGATGCCGGCTCCATCCGAGTAAACAGGGGGGGGGGGAGTGTAGCCAGCCTAAGCCCGCATGCGTGAAGGAGACCCGGTACTCCTGATCAGGTTTCTTATTACAGTCGCAGCGATAGAAGTTTTAATTACGAACGAGCCTTTGAAGCTATTTACGGAAATACCTCCGCTGAAATTCACTCCATGAAACTCAATGTCCTTCCATGCCCCAAATCAATCTCGCTTTACAATTCCTTGCCGTGTCCAGCGGTCCTTAAGTGGGACAAAGGAAGTATATTGAAATGTACAGTACAAAGAAAAAGAAAATCGGGCCACATGAAACTGGAAATTATTGTCGTACTGCGGCGAGCGAGTGTAGCCAGCACGCTCGAACAATCTACGGGGGTAAAAAAAGAGTGGACAAACTGTGCATTTTTAAGGAAATTTGAGAAAGCAGGAAGGTTAATAAAGCCATTAGTGCTGTGCCTAAACTGTACTCACAGGCTTATTTACAAGTGCTCATCTCAGCACATCTTAGACACTGATAATCAACAAGCCAGAAAGCTGTCCTCCAACCAGGTTTACAGCTGACTAAGCATGGGCGTAAAATCCGTTCCGCTCGCGGATTTTGCGGATTTTCGGCAAATTCGCAATCCGCGAACTCTCGCGAACTTGCCGAAAATTCGTAAAATCCGTGCGATGCGGATTTTTTGCTTGGTCGCACTTGCCAACTAGAATACTATACAATTTCGCGGGAGTAAACACTTGCGAACACGTAGATGCAGCGGGCAGCGACAATCTCGCAATTGCGAGATTGCAAAATTTGCAATTTCGCACAAGAAATCCACCAGCAGGCAGCATAAACCTTGAAAATTATGATTTTTATCAGAATAACTCCTCAGGTTGACATTTGCCTGCACTTTTTCTTTGCAAGGAGTCCATTTGGGGGGGGGGGGGTGGGAGGAAGGAAGTGCCCCACAGTCTCCAACTTCCTGTTCCTGTCCAGCAGGCTCCTCCAAGTGCTTTCTTCATGTGCTGGTCACTTTGATTTGGATCTTGACCTGGAAGGGTTACTTTTTGTGGATGCTGCTAGATATTTAGATTTTTGCAAAACTGAAAGCACTCAGCAGGTGCAAAAGTTCAATCTTATCATTTTTAACCTTTCCCTGTAGTGCTTCCTGAGGGGCCCCTTCAGAGTTCATTTGCCTACTTGCAACTATTCTATGACCCTGCTCTGACCCTCACAGCAGGCTCAGAGAATAGCTACAAGTATACAACAAAGGTCCTGTTAAAAAAATTACATTGCAACAGAAAGCAATTACAGGCAAAACTGAAAGCACTCAGCAGGTGCAAAAGTTCAATCTTATCATTAGTAACCATTCCCTGTAGTGCTTCCTGAGGGGCCCCTTCAGAGTTCAGTTGCCTACTTGCAACTATTCTATGACCCTGCTCTGACCCTCACAGCAGGCTCAGAGAATAGCTACAAGTAGCCCACAAAGGTCCTGTGAAAAAAAATTGCACTGCAACAGAAAGCAAATTACAGATAAGGAAGCAGGTGCCAGCCAGACTGGAAGTTTAAATTCAGTGACACATTAATAAACCCCAAATTAATTCATGCCAGTTGAAGCAGGGCAGGTGTGCTTGCTTTTTTTCACCCCCATAACATAGCTGCCAAGGTTTCAGATTGCTATGTGTGACATTTTTATAATTTCAGTGTAATTATGAGTGACATTTCAACGACTATGAGTGACAATTTCTCACGAGCAAAAATCATGCAACGAAACATAAAGAGAAACATATAAATATCAGAAATTACACCCATTTAAGCAACAAGAAACAATAAGAAGTAATAGAACTAAAGTGCGCTAACAGGGGCCTGTGAACAGCGCCGGCAAGCTGCTCGGTCAATCAATGCGCCTGTGCTGAGTGGTGGCCTGAGTAAAAGCAACCATGAAACTTAAAGTAAACCAAACATAGGCAAACGGTCGACTTACAATGTGAGTAGAGATAAGATCCAATGTGGAAACCCGCAGATTCACATCATGTGCCAATGTTGGCAGCTTAGCCCCCCATTACACCATCCCTAAAACAAACAAAGTTATCCACCAAGCAAACTGATAGCAAATTTGTGGTAACACAGGTGTAAACAATCCTTTTAAACATGTGGCGCAGTTCACCTACAAACACGTGACCACAAATTGTGCCAAGAAATACGTGACCCTCTGCAGTGAATCATATTGGGCTCACTCACCATGCCTACTACGTGAAAATGATACCAAGCACTTCTCAGTCAAATATGCTGCAATGAATAGTGATAATCACAATTGTAAAAAGCGCACACTGCAGTGAATGCTGCCTAAATTAACAATAAACTATGACCTTAAACCCGATGATGCAGTTCAAACAAAAGTTTCCATGCACCCGGTCATTGAAAACAAAATGAAAAAGAAAAATTAACCAATGCTCCCTGATTCGCCATTTGCTGTTTAAAGAGGACTCCTGCTGGTGCACAGTTAGAACTCGATTTTTCTAGGAGGCTTCCGATGTGATGTAATATATAACTGCTATTTCAAAGTCTCAGGGTGCATCATAACCAGGCCGGACAAAATAATATCTAAATGAATGCATGATGGTTGCTATTTTCAAAAACTGTTTTTTTTTAGATGATCGAGGGCATGAATTTCAGAAGCGGGACCCCAGCGTGACTGGATAAGTGAGCCCCGGACTCCCGCCTGCGAGCCTCCAACAAATGAGCCGATTATGTTCATGACTAACAGGGGTGGACAAATGTGCCTCTTTTAACTAATGTGTGAACGTCTTGGCAGGTGAATTCTGCGAGTGTGGGTGGGCCATACACGACTTCAAAATAAAACTAAAACCCACGGCTGCCTCCTACCTCAGTGTCTTGTCCAGCAAAGCCTGAGTGCGACTCCAACTCGCAAGTGAAGATAAAGTACTGCTCTGCCAGAGACGGGTGCGCTCTGAAAAACAAAGCTGCCGTCAGCCTCCTGACTGGCTGCCTTGCAGTCTAGGGTGCTTAATCACCCTGCACGTGATCACAGGGAAGCGCGCCTTAATAGAAAACGACGACGAGCTGTGAAAGACATCTTGGTGTTTATTAGTGATTCACCAGGCTGTGCTGCCTGCCAGCTCTCCAGTGCAACATTCATCAATCTATTCTATTTAATTTTCAGACAGTCATATGCACGCTTTCCATAGCGCAATTGCCTCGCTGCTGCAGCTCCTTGTTATAGCACGCCTGGGGGTGGTCGGAGGTCCCTAATTATGCGTGACTAATTCATTTAGTGCGGTAATGCGGACACCTGCACGGGGATGCGTTAGTGTCACGCCTAATGCGTGATACTTGGCAGGGCTGCCATAATCTACAGTGATAAACCAACCAGAGGGTGGCAGTGATGTACCAGAGGGTGGCATGGGTGTACCAGAGGGTGGCAGTGGTGAAACAGAGGGTGCTGTGAACCTGTGATGATGAACCAGACGTAGAAACAACATAGTCGCGGCCGTTGCGAGCCGACAAGTAAGTTCGCAATTGCGAACTGGTACACAACCCTCACGAACTGGCAGAAACCCTTGCGAACACAAAAACAAAAAAAAATCCGCAAATTCGCGAGAGTTCGCGCATTTTGCGGATTGCGAATCTGTAAATACGCAGGTTAGCGGATTGCCAATTCGCAAAATCCACCCATGCTTACAGCTGACCCTTTCGAAGAGAAACATGAGATGCACAGAGGAAGCAATATGTGGAAAATGACAACTACTACGAAAACATCTGTTTTAGAACTTCACTGATTGGCACACTGTGCGGTGGGACGTAGAGAAGAATGAAACACCTGTGCAGTCAGCCCAGAAGCAGCTGAAAAAAGGGGACGACATATGCCAGAAATGTACAGTGGTTGACCCCTGCACTGCGCCTATGTGAGAGGACCCCTACATACTGCGATGGGGCGGATCAACGCAGGACAGGTGCATTAGTGGGCCGGCAAGCGTTCTAGCGCGGTCTGTACACGATTGTGGCACTAGGCGTCCAATCCACAACTCCACGGAGAGGGGGAGTTAAAAGGAGGTGAAGGGAAGGAGGGCAGTCCCAAAAAAAGAGCGGAAAGGGAGATGGGGAAGAGGGGGAATTGAAGAAAGGTTGAGAAGACAAAGGTAAATTAACAAAGTTAGGGGCATATTATCAAGGGTTTTATCTCTTTAAAAGCCAAGAAAGCGGAGATAAAATTATCTCCCTATCAGCAACAGGGTGCTCACACGCAAATTCGCATGTTAGCACCTTTTTCTCTACGATGCAAAGGGGGCGTTCCAGCGAAAAATAATAGGAGAAATGTTGTTAAGCGACATTTCTCCTATTATCAAGGATTTCGCTAACCCTTTTAGTGATAAAAAAAGCAGCGCTAACCGCGGTTAGCGCTGCTTTTTTTACACCTGGTATTTTCCTGACTTAGCCATGCTATCCTATGGAAGGTGGATATCATGGCTAAGTTTGTGAGCCCCTATCATCAAGCAAACGCCAAAATTCGAGAGATTATCGTTGGTTTTCCAGCGATAATCTCTCATTTGGCAGTTAGCACAAGGATTTTTATCACTTCTGAGATAAGCGTTGCTGATAGCACGCTATCTCAGCGATAAAAATCCACGCTACCCGGCGATAATTATCCTAGCGCTAAGTGCGCTTAGCGATAATTATCGCTGGGGCTTGGTAATATGCTCTAAAAGGAAATAGAAGCAGCCAATTTGAGAAACAGGATATACAGACACAGAGATCAAAACCCAGTGTGTGCTGCTCTATACAGAGTGGCAACCAAGCACCCAAACCCCGAGTCAGCTGTTCAGCCTGGCATGGGGGAAGAGAAATGTATATGTCGAGGCACAATGCAATAAAAACAATCTGCAAAAGGTCACACGAATGGCAGCTCCTTCATTAGGAATTCAGGACAAAAAATCGAAAAATACAAAGAAAAAACGAGGAGGGCATGAGCTATATGGCTAAAATTAAATGACTTGAGATCTGTGCAGAAATAACAAATTAATAAAAATGAGCTGCCCGCAATCGCCCCAGATGCCACCATTTCAGTCATAAATGCTGGGCTTACAAGATTGGAATACACAGAACTGACTATGGCTGAATGCTCTATTTATGGCTGCCGTGGGATTCCTGGAGGTGTGCACCCGCCCCCAGACGTAGGAGAGCTGCGCTTGCCCGTGGGCTGGGAGTCTGAGGGACACCCAGTGATCACCAGGTGCAGCCGGGACCGCGTCAGGCCCTCTTTCACATACCTGGCAAGCCCCCTGTGCCCTTGGCAGCCAGCGCCCACCGGGCTGCCAGGCTCCTCGCCAGCTTCACTTGGGCTGGCAGAAAGAAACCAACCCCAGTGTAATTACGAAAGATTTGTATTGTCTCGCTTTAGATTTGGTACTTTCCATAGATTGGTTAGTTTCCCCGCAGTAAATAACTGGATGCACAACTGACCTCCCTGTCCCTGTGATGACATCTCACCTCAGAGTACTATTCATGTTTTTCTCTTTTGTAAATTTTATGATATGATAAGACATAATGTTTTACTACCATTCTTGAGAGAAATGGGCCACCGTCAATGTCGTGTGGCCATGCTTAATAGTCAATTTCTTGATAATCATCTGTGTGTCGCAACAACATTATATTTCAAAAATGTGATGCGCAGTAGGAAAAGTATGATTATCTAAATGCACTTTTAAATTTATGATATCATGGACTTTGAATCCCCTGCAATTGATGAATTTTTTGTACGCCAAAGATGAATTGTAAAATTTATTTTTCTTAAAGATTTTAATGAACTGTTTTTATGTATACTTTTATGATTGCTTTTTAACAATCGAATTAAGTTATATTGGATTTGATTTGATTTGAACCAACCCCAGTGTGTTCTCTTGTTCAGAGATTGGGCAGGGATGCACAACCAGCCTTCTGCTGAGGCCAAGCCGCGCCATTGGAGCTCCAAAAGCGCGCGCGCACCCTCCCACCCTCCCACATACAATGAGGGTTGAGCCAGGGAGGCCAGAACTGTGAAGGGGGTGATTTGGCGGCTTCTCGGGGGTGAATGATGAGGTGAGGGACTGCCCTGCTGGGTGGGGCTCTCAGAGCACCGAGAGGCTCTGCTTTAGGGCGTGTTGTTTGTGTGATGCCAAAGGGGACCTCTGCCAGCCTTAGGGCCATGCAGATGAGGTCAGCGCCTGGCAGACTGGTGGGTTTGCTCAGGTGCCATCTGTCTCCGTGCACCTGCAGTGATGGTTCGAGGAGCCCAGCTACCCTGTACAGTGCCAAGCTGCGGCCACTGGGCCTGGCGCGGCGGCGGAAACCTGCAGGGGGCGCTGCCCACAGCAGGGGTGTGTGAAGGAGGCCAGCGTGACACATCCAGGCGTGTCTATAGTCACCCATCTTAGCGCCTGCTGCTCTGGTGAACAGGTGCCCTCCTGAGGGACATGGAGACTACACCAGGGCATGGCCTGGTTGTGGGTCGCCAGCTCATGTAGCAACTCTCCAGAGGGTGTGCCAACATTGGTGGTGCAAACATCGCAGCAAAACCAGGCATGCACATTAGAGAAGGTCCCGGTACCAATGCCAGAGTTGGTGTGGGCATTCAACTTGAAGCTTTGTTTTCAATGCCATGATCCACTAAGCACTATTACCAATGCCACCCCCTCCACAACTCTACTCTATTGCCAGAGTCACCTTTGACGTGAGCATGATTCCGTGATCACAAGTGCCAGCCTTAGTGTGGGCATCGGCTCTGAAGATCTATTATGAAGGCCAGACTAAGTGTGGGCGTCCCAGCGAGCACTATTCAATAACTGACCGATTAAGTGCCCTTATCTATTGCACATAAATCCCCGAATTGAGCTTCACAGCACGTCATTACAAGATGAAAAGTAACAAGACATCCGTCCGTCCATCATCCATCCACCCACTCATGGCACCCAAATCTGCACACAGAGACAATTTATTTATTTATTTATTTTATGAAACTTGTAAAGTGCACAAATGCCCGAGGGCTTCTCGGCACTAGTAACAGTAAACTAAGACTCTAGAAGGCGAGCGGCGGGGAGTTATTGATTAAATAACCATGTTTTGATTTTTCTGCGAAAAATCATCAAGGATTGGGACGATCGTATCTCCAGGTCCAATGAGTTCCATAGTTTTGCGGTAGACACCACGAAACGTCTGTCGCCCCAGGAAGCTGTTCTAGCTCTAGGCACGGACATCAGGAAGGCATTAGAAGACCGTAGTGGTCTATTAGGGACATGAAATGAAAGGGCGTTTAAAAGAAAGCGAGGTCCTTGGTTGCGGGTTGCTTTATAAGCAATGCACAAAGCCTTGAACTTTATTCTGTTTTTCACAGTAAGCCAATGGTAACTTTTTATTACATGGGCAATAGGCATGAACTTAGGTGTGGCTGAGAGCATTCTGGCAGCCGCATTCTGCACCGATTGCAACTTACGGATCACTTTCTGTTGGGTGTTCATGAGCAGCCCGTTGCAATAATCCAGTGAGGACATTACAAAGGCAGTGATCAATGTTCTGCCTGAACAGGGAGGTAAGTAAGGTAGGATCTTTTGGATGATTTTAATTTTATAGAAGGAAGCAGATGCGATGGTATTTGCATGAGCAGCAAGCGTAAGCTTTTCGTCCAGAATAACTCCAAGATTTTTCACCTTAGCAACTGGATTGGGAGGGGAACCTAAGTCAGCAGGCCACCAGGAGCTGGACCAGATCGGATGGAGTTTACCAAAAATGATAACCTCCGTTTTGTCGGAGTTAAGCTTAAGGCAATTTTCTGCCATCCATTTGCTCATGGCAAGCATACCTAGTTGGAAATTGGCTGCTACTCTCTCTCCATTGTTTTTTATCGCTAACACCAATTGGGTATCATCAGCATAGGATGTTAGGCTCATCCCATATAGCTTGATTATTCTTGCTAAGTCCATCACATGGATATTGAATAGCAATGGACTCAGGGATGAGCCTTGCGGGACACCACATGGTAAGGTCATTTGGTCAGAGTGATAATTGCCCAACGTGTCCATTTGGGAGCGTTCGGAGAGAAAGGAAAGTATCAGATCTCCCGCTCTATCCTGGATGCCCATGGAATTGACACGGTCGATCAGGATTTTGTGATCGACCGTGTCAAAGGCCGCTGATAGGTCCAGCAGGATCAGAACAGCTGACCCACCCTGATCCAGAATTGTTCTTATTTCGTCTGTGGCTTTGATCAAGGCTGTTTCTGTACTATGCCCTTGGCGAAAGCCAAATTGGGTGTCGTCCAGTAAAGAATGATGTTCAATATACTGGGAGATTTGAGTATTCATCAGTTTTTCGACCACCTTGGCTGCAAAGGGCAAGCTAGCAATAGGTCTGTAATTTTTAACAATAGTGCACGCACACAGCTGCGCAGATGCGCACACACGCAATAGTGCACACAGGTGGATGCAGGGGGTGTAAAGAGCAGTGATGACCACATATGGGTCCGTGGTACAGAGAGACAAGTGTGCACACAGACTCATCCAGGGGGTACATATTAGAGAGACTGCATACAGGCAGTTGTGAGAGACGTGGCCCGCGGAGCTGCACAGAGGGACGGACTGCGTGCAGGCAGTTGTGAAGATCACAGAGCGGCAAGGCTGCACGCGTTACAGACACCACCTGGCACAGAGGTACATCTGGGGCACATGTCCAGGGGGTGCCGAGTAAACAGAGGAGGGGGTTGGAATCAAGGCCACATACTGCCTTGGCTACACAGTGACACAGAGTGATACAGGCTGCGCGCACGAAACAAATGTGCATACTCACACAGCTTGCGTGCATGGGCAGAGGATGTGCACAGAGCGGCAGGGTGGATCTCTCGCTCACCCACTCCTCCCATCAGGGCACATAGTAGCGAACAGTGCATAGAGAAGCAGCCATGCAAACAGACGGAACCTGGATACAAAATGATGGTGTACACAGGCAGAGCTGCGGGTGCACGCGTGACTGCACACACAAGTGCTTGAAGTCAGGGTATGCACATAGGCAGAAGAGGTTGCACAGACACAGGGTTGCACATAGAGAGACATGGTGCAAGGTAAGGGCTGCAGGCACATAGACGTTGTTGGACCTGGGCCTCTGGGCAGGGTCATCCCTAAACTTTTTGCCTTCCTCCAATACTCTCTCTGACCTGTTTTTGTTGGTTTAATGACTCTGGGCACTTTACCACTGCTGACCAGTGCTAAAGTGCATATGCTCTCCCTGTTGTAAAGTGTACATGTGATTGATATCCATGATTGGTTCATTGGATTTACTGTTAGTCCCCAGTAAAGTGCACCAGGAGTGCCAGGGCTTGTAAATGCCAATACTGCTAGTGGGCCTGCAGCACTGGTTGCGCCACCCACAGAAGCAGCCTTAAAATGTGTCTAGGGTGCACACACTTGCCAGCCCCTAAACCTTCCCTTAACTTCATATTAGTCACCCCTATGGTAGGCCTGAGGGCAGGGTGCATTGTAAGTGTAAGGTAGGACATGCCCTGATGTGTGTGGCATGTTCTAATAGTGAATTACTGCCAAATTCGTTTTTCACTATTGTAAGGCTACCAGTTTCCTTTAGGCCAGATGGGCTGCTGGAATTATTACACTCTATAATCCCAGCAGGCTCAGGGAACATGGTAGAAATTAATGTTTAGTATGCCTGAACTCAGAATAATAAAATACTTCTTTTAGTAAAGTTTATTTTAATATCCTGTGTTTGCAAATGCTACTTTTAGAAAGCTAGCATTTGCTTGTCTAACCATTTCAGCCCGCCTCTGATTTTGTGTGTATCTGACTGTCTGAGTTGTGTGAGTGACAGGGCTGGGAGTTGACAGGTGGTGAATAGCAGGATGACACCTTAGTGGGGGGTGGGAGTTTCCCCTGAATGATGCATCAGGCTGTGCTCTGCCTCCACAATGTTGGCTCCGCCCTCCTGGGGAGCGACTGATGACTCAGCCTGCACCTGGTCCAGGAAGGACCGAAGCTTGTCAACAAAGTGCTCCTGGCTGCCCCTGTCCACACAATGCTGGCTCCGCCCCCCTGGGGAGCGGCTGATGTGCCTGCCCTCACACTGAATGCAGAAGCAGAAGTACCCACCACAAGTGCTCAGAGGCTGAGAGCAGTTATGCAAAGGCCCCCCTGGCCTGTAAGAACAAAAGAAACTGGGTATAAAAGTAGGAGCCCTGCTCCTTGTAAATTAGATCCTGTTTGCGCTACAGAAGAAACTCTGCCCGAAGAGAAGGACCTGGAAGGACTACAAGGAGGAGTGCTGTCTCTGGCCTGTGTCTGGTGCCTTGCTGCAGAAGGAGAGGAAAAGAAGAGACTACAAGAGACTTTTGCTTTTATTTAACTTTGTGCCAAACTCTGCTGAAAGATCTCCAAGGGCTTGCCTGTGAACTTGCCCCCTGACCAGCACCCCAGGAACAGTGGGCGCTACCCCTCTGAAGAAAGCTGCTGCTGGCGTGTGCTGTGTGTCTCTACAGCGCCGAGTGAAGGAGATTTGAGAGCGCTGTGCCCTCCGCCACGCTCTCTAACAATTCGTGCAGCCGTGTCCCTCCCCCGACCATCGTGAATGTGGCCTGATCGTGTGCCAGCTCCAAAGTGAAGACCAGCCCCACGCTGGTCCGAGCGCCGTGACTGTCTGCGCTGAGCCGCACTCACAAAGGAAAGGGAGGACCTGTCCGGTCCGAGCATCGCCGCCTGTTTGACCCCCGAGGTACAGGCCGCCCCGCAAAGACAGGCACTGCCAAGATTGTGCCACTCGTAACTTGGGCGCTGAGACCCCCTGGCACCCGCAGCTGGGAAGTGACTCGCTGCCGGGCCCCCGCCTGATCTGTGCACTGCGCCTCGTGGAGTGCACCCCCCTCAGCCCCGCCTGCTGCAGCTTCCCCCTTCAGCGACCGAAGCGAACCTTGCTGGGAGAACCCTGTCCCGTGACCGCACCGCCATCCCGGGTGCCCTGTGACCTGCAGCTGAGACTCGCAGGCCGCCGCACCCCCAAGGAAGACAACGCGACGTGGGACAGCTCCCCTGGCAGCCGTCCGCTCCAAGATCTCCAAGGAATTGACAAGGTACTGTGTCTTTGCCCCCTCGCAGTGCGAGCGTCCTGCAGCTTGAGCTCGCACCGCGCTGTGTGAACTCGGGCGCCCCGGGAGCCTCGCAGCTGCTGTCTGCCCTACAGCGCGAGCCGCCCCTGAGTCAGAGGCTCGCCCTGCTCCTGGCCCCCGAGGCCCCTCCTGACGCTCCATGTGGCCCGCGGCCCTCTCCCCTCGAGTCGAGCCCCGAAGGGTGACTCATTACCAGAGCGGACCCGGCCGTGCCTTTCGCGGCTCACGCGGGAAGCGTGAGCTTTGGCAGGTCGGGCCCGATTTTCGCCGAGGAAGCGAGCGGAGGCGGGGGGAAGCGCATTGAGGCGCTAGAAAACACTGAACCTTGATAAACCTGGGCAGAAGGCCCAAAACCTTGCATTTTGAAGACACTGTGACTTTTTAAGAGTAACTGGAACCTCGCATTTCTTAAGTAACCAAGACTGTATTTACAAGCCTGATTCTACAACAAATATATAAAGAGAATATCTTTTTTTACAAATACAGTTTGGTGTCATTGTGTGGTGGGTTGGTTGTGGTGGTATGACATTGCAAATGTTTAACCCTATGTGCCCCAGAGATTAGCCTAGACTGCTTGCGCCACACTACCTAGAGGGTAAGCAGAGGTTGTTCTTGAAGGTAACCCTTAGCCCTGACGTGGAAGAGAGGGTCCCTGCTTGTCGCCAGTGCTGCACTGCGCCAACCAGAGACTCCCCTTTCCAACAGACGTGGTACACAAACAGAGAGGTGCTTGTAGAGCCGGGGACTCTCGCACGCCCCTGCACACACGCACCTTCAGACGCGCGTGCCATACACAGAGCCAGGGTGCCAACTGATGGGTAGGCCTACAGAGAAAAAAGTGCATATTAACACCCATGGCTGAGATGCTCGAAGTAACATGTAAACAGAGTAGGGGTGTTCGGAGAGGTGGCTACATACTACCTGGACTGCACAGAGTTACACATAGTGAAACAGGCGCACTTCTGGAAGTGTACAAGAACTGGTCATAGCTGCATCGAGCCAGACATATGGGCCTTCCTGCACATTCACTGCGGGCTTTGTGCATGAACACACCTGCACGCATACACGCAGAGCATTGCACATTCCGAAATGCACACACAGATGCAAACATGCAGGAATTCAGCATCAGAAGTACAGACCCGAAGTGCTGCCGAGCCACACACACATACTCGCAGGGAGTTAAATATAAACTTACTTACCTCACAGCCGGCCGGTCCGCGCCACCTCTGCTCCCCAGGTGCCTTCATGAACGGCCCTGGAGAGGACTGGCAGCCCCTCTAAATCCTGGCACTGTCAGCAGCGCCATGATTGGCTTAGGGCCCGGGTATTCTTCGCCCCCTGCCCGCCCATTAGGAGGCCGAGGGGCTCCTAATGAGCATGCGTGGGCATGCGCAAACCAGTTCAAACACAAGTGCGCATGAGTGGGCACGGGCAAAAAATTCGCCCTCCATCCCCACTTATGTGCACTTGTGTTGCGCTGCTGCCTGCTGCCCCATGTCTGACAATGCATGTCAGTCAACATGACACCAGAGAGCCCACCCCCTTCAGACTCTGAAGGGGGTGGGCGGTCCGATGTCATGCTGACTGACATGATTGTCAGTGCTCCATCGGCGTATTTGAACTTAAGTAAACTGATTCAGTTTACTTAAGTTGCGGGTGGGGGGGGGCTACGTCCCAATGGACACACCGCGCCTGCGTACTGTGCAAGACGGCTGTAGAATTCGCTGTCATGTAGACCGGCATGTTGGTTTACAGCCCTAGCTTCTGAGACTTATAACAGCTTTTGCCAATCGTTATGTCAAAAAACAAAATTCACCTGTAGCATTTGCCTGCCACCTGCTGGGCATTCAAATTAATTTATTTGAATTTGAATTCAATTCCGGCATACTGAGGGATCCTGGAGCCACCAATCACATAATTAGCCTCCCAACAGCCATAGACTAATTCAGTCACCGAGCGCTTGAGGAGTTCCCTGCTCTAGTCCTACATTCTTCAATGCAGCTAAATAAGGGACAGAGGCCCGGCCCCGCAACCCAAGGCAGTGGTGCTTGTTACCACCCACCATTCTGCCCGGGACAACTGCAGGGCTGCCCCGGGCCCACAAAGGGGCCCTTCTAAGAGGGCGGCCCCCCCTTAGTGACACAGGATGGCTGTTGGACTTGGCCCTTCTGGCAGGTTCACCCCTAAACTTTTTGCTTTTAATGGTGACCTGGTGATGGTGATTTTTGGGTTCTGTGCACTTTCACTGTGTCCCAGTGGAAAGTGCGTGCGCACTTTGAGTGCATGTGGTGAGATAGGCCTGCCCTCCCATAGGAATGCATGGGGAATGTATGTGTCCCTGGTAGTTCCTGATGCGTGGGGTGTACAGGCTCGAGTCTGGTATGTGCGGACTCGTGTGATTGAATGCTGCAAAATGATGTATGCGGCATGAATGTGTCTAGTGTGGAAGTACCACTTCTAGACATGGCTATGTGTGTGCAGTGAGGGTGCTGGAGCGTGATTGGCTGGAGCTGGCTGGCATGCCAGGCTCCAGGATGTCTGGATGGGTCTGCCCGGTGGTGAGTGTGGAGATTAGCATGCTGATGTGAGGGGTGGGCTGAACCTGGTTCCTGATGGGGCTGGGCTTTCCTCACACAATGCTGGCTCCGCCCCTGTGGTGCGTCTAATGACACTAGCCCTGCCAGTGAATGAAAAGGGTGATTGGGCCATCAAGCGTGCTCCAAAACCAGCTGCAACTGGTTTCTCCCCCACCCTGCACCAGCAGACAAAGGAATTTACTAGTATAAGAAGGGGCTGTGTCCCCTAACAAAGGGTTCTGTTCTCTTCCAGGATCCTGAGGGGGCTGCTGCTGTTGCTGGGCCAGAGGACCGCCACTTGGACTGTCTCCCTGCCTGGAGGCCCAGTGAGCTGGCTCTGGGCCCAGTCTTGCCCCCCCATGCCTGCCTAGAAGGACTTTTGCTGGGCTTGTTGGCACCTAGCACCTGGAGGCGCTTTATTTGGGCCTCTAGCGCTTGAGAGCGCGTAATTTTCGTCATAGCGCCTGGGAGCGCTTTGGTTGCAGGAGACCGGTGCCCACCCGGCGATTGCCCCGTGTTTGCCGATTTTATAGCCCTGGCAGGTGCCCACCGCGCCAGGGACCTGGTGCCGTTGGTTTGGCCCCATATCGAGTGCCCACCTCGCTTTTTGATTTAATGGCCGAGGGAGCCCACCCCTCGACAATCACCGCCGCAGCCCTGGGGCATTGAAAATCGTTGCCGGGCCGCTGCCTAGTGCGACCCGGAAGTGCCGCCTCCACGTCCCCCAGGGCGGCGCTACTACTGGCTGCCCTCAGCAGCACGACCCGGAAGTGCCCGCGGCTCGCCTGGTTGTAGGCGGGGCCTCGGTACAGGAAGAGAGCGGGGCCGGCCTTCACGGGGCTCCCGTGACTGAGGGAGAGCCCCGGAGTGCTGCCAGGAGGCGGAAGAAGAGCCGAGCAGAGGAGAGCCGCCCCAGGAGAAGCGAGAGCCGCCGCAGGACCGGGTGAGTGACGGCACGCAGTGTTGGTTCCAGAGAAGGGGGAGTCGTCGGGGCACATTGCCGGTGCCCGCCCCCCCCAGTGCTCTCTCCCCGAAGTGAGGGCAATTGTTGGTGGAGCCCTGAGAGGGCTCCGGGGGCATTGTCACTTTGAGTCCCCAGGAGGGGGACTCCGCCTGTTGCCCCGCATCTTGTGCAAGGGCCCTGAGGCCCCACCGACCAGCCCGCATTACCGTGGTTGTTTAGAGCCCCAGAGAGGCTCTAGGTGTCCCAATTTGGCTTCGAGTCCCCAGGAGGGGGACTCCAACGGCGGCCATTATTGATTTCGAGCCTAGAGAGGCTCAGGGGGCATTTTGTTTTTCGAGCCCAGAGAGGCTCAGTGGCAGCCCACAGTGTTTGTTTAGAGCCCAGCGAGGCTCTGGAGGGTCACACTCATTTCTTAGGGCCCTGAGAGAGGCTCAGCAGCGCCCCATTTGTTTTAAGAGCCCAGAGAGGTTCTTGAGGGCCACATTAATTTCTCAGAGCCCACGAGGGGCTCAGGCGCATTGTTGGTTGAGCCAGAGAGGCTCAGGAGACAGTCAGTTGGGCAGAGCCTGCGAGGCTCTAGCGTTGGACCCAGCCTTGTCTCACACAGCTGCCCAGCACTTCGTGCCACGTTTAGGCCCCTGACATTGGGACTCAGGGCGTCCTAGCCCCCACAAGGCCAGAGGGCCTAGGGACTGCCGCAGGTTGTGGCTAATGTGATTCTGGTGCATTTATGATTTAATTGCCAATGTGATTACTGCGCAATTGTTATTGCTACACCTCTGGATGTTTTTAGGCATCATGTGTTTTCCTCCCCTGCACCTCTGAATGTGTTTTTATGCGTCATGTGCCTTGTTCTTACACCTCTGAATGCATGTTATGCATCATGTGTTATGTGCTTATACCCCTACATGTATTGTGATACTTAGGTGGTTTTTCTCCTAGTGCAGGTGGTGCTAGTGAGGTCCTGGTTACCAGTAGTTACTGGTTGTGTGCTATTTTGTGCTACAGTGATTTTACATTCTATGTGCTATGTTCTAAAAGTGTTACTTCTAAAAGTGCTGATTCCTGACAGTGGTCCAGGTGGCCCTGTCTTGTACATATCCCCTGTAAATTCTGCCCGTGCCTCTGGCACATTGTAAAGTGTGTGTTTTTATCTAATGTTTTTTGGTGTAATACAAAGGCTATTTTTACATATAACCTTGTGTGGAGTTTCCTTTGTGGTGGGCCTGGGTGTTGTTGCTGGGGGTGCGTGCGCAAATACTTAACTCACATCGCCTCCAAGTTTAGCCTTGCTGCTCGCGCTACATTACCTAGAGGGTGAGCAGGGGTTATCTTGGCGTGTAACTCCCTTGCCCTGACTTAGGAGTGGTAGTCTCTGACTAACTTTGGCGCAAGCCCTGGCCAGCCAGGGATCCCATTTCTAACAATGGCACACGACGAGTCAGCCTCCCAGTGTTTGGGACACCCGAGGGTCCCCCATGCCCACGTCACTTCCGGGAAGGAGGGGTCTGGGGTAGGGGTACATATACCTCTCCCGCCCACTGATCACCCTCTTTGCTAAGCTTCCTTGATGCCGTTTTCCTCCCAACCGCTTACCCAGCGTACAGGCAGGGGGGGTGTTTATCTAACTTATTATTTTGTGTTGCAGGCGGAGTTACCGGGCGATCCAAAGGCTGTAAGGTACAGAGGGGTACACTCCGCAGGAGCACAGTAAGGGTGCTAAAGCCAAATATCCCCAGGGAGGTCCTCACGTTGGACCCTGGAGGAGCGACGGCGCCCCGTTAGTCCTACTGGCGGTTGTGGACCTGAGCAACCGGGGGTTGCCTGTAACGCTCTGCCCCCCTTAGCTGGGGGGGGCACGTGAGTAATGGGGTGGACTGGTGGTCCACCGGTGGGAGGGGATATCCCCTCCTCCAAATCTAACAAACATCGATTGGCGAGGGCCACGGTGTATTTTGGCTAATCAGGTGGGCAGGCGGCGAGGGGCTGCCTGCCCTAGGATCGCCCGTATTTGTTATGCAAATAAACCTGCAGCATTTTTCTCCACTAAGAATGTGTCTTGTCTGATTATTTCTCTAAATTATTGTTGTGGGAGGGATGGGGAGCGTTGCCGATATTGGCACTGAGCTCTTTCTCTCTGCCCATTGGGCTTGGTCTCACCTGTGACTGCTTCGTGCCCTGAACCACGATCTGAGCCTGCGCACCCGACTGACTGTGGGCCACCGACTAGCGCTCAATTGTTCCCCCTGGACACAAAATGGATGCCAAGCAGCCGGACCAAAATAGGAGGACCGTGGCCCGAGGCAACATCCGGCCCTTAGGCACACAGAACTCACTGCAACACCGACGAGCAGACAGAACGCAACAATGAGCCAGCCACCTGACATTGTGTCCAGCAGGGGGAACAAGAGAAGACCTCACAAGACCGCGTGGCTGGGGAATAGAGGACATCAGGAGGGGCGGGGGAGGCATATATACCCTCCCCTACCTCGGAGCACTGGATGTGATGCCCTTAGCCCGCCACGATGAGCGGACTCCAAACAGGAGCCCAACCACTAGCGAGGGGTGTGTTAGTGCCCAAATGGCACTAAAGTGCTGCCCGTTTAGGGTGGCTCCCTGAGGGGGCCACGGGCAACCGCACACATTTTGTTATTCTTCCTGATTTTTGTAAAAGCTGGGCACAGACTGACCCCATTTGTACTTCTGTGGTGGGCACTCCACCTGGAGACTTTAATACTGGCTAGAGCATCCTTGCAGACAGAGGCCAGGCCTGGGAGATGAGAGGACACATGAAAGGGAACCGACCTAAACTGGTTCTAAGGAAGCAGACCTGGGATACACATACTCCGTCTGTGTGACCAATATAAAGACGAGGGCTCAAGATCCATCGTTGTTTGATGTGTTGTTTTTTGGGGTACTCCACAAAGTGCTCAGGGACTACTTACGCAGCCAAGGGTTGGTGTCACTCTGACAACACTCTCCAGAGGCGAGGGAAGATCACCTGGAGTCCGATCTGAAGTGCTCATTCTCCATGTGCCACCCTGAGTTTGATGCCTCGGCTTGTGGACTGCAGAGAGACATTGATTAGGGACATGCAGATTAGTGAGCCATGCACCATGCTTATCGAACATTTCCAGTATTGTAATGTTCTTTCTCATATGTGAAGCCTAGGTAACGATTAAGAGCCTCATTTATGAAAAGTGCGACATCGCTGTGTGACAACAGCGATGCAACACTTTTCAGTGCGCCCTCCTAGCGACACGATAGATGTGCCGGATTTATTGTATGCAAAAACAACAAGTGATGGACTGAATGTGGATCAATGTCACACACTCCCCCAGTCAAAAGATCTGGGCCCAAATCCATCGTTTTTTTGCACTCCACACCACCCTGGGTTAGACAATGGCGATATGCAAATCAGCTCTGACCCTGTTGCCCCATGGGAACAGTCCAGTCCGAACTACAAAAGCCATGTCCTTCCCAGAACGGAATCAAGCATCCGAGGACCGGACCGGTTTCGAGGTAACACCTCTCTTCAGCCCGGCTAGCTTGACCCCAAGTGGTGTGGAGTGCCTGGGACCCACGTCTGGGCATCCCCAGCGCACTTAGGGCGGCAATTGCAAAAACAACAAGTGATGGACTGAATGTGGATCAATGTCACACACTCCCCCAGTCAAAAGATCTGGGCCCAAATCCATCGTTTTTTTGCACTCCACACCACCCTGGGTTAGACAATGGCGATATGCAAATCAGCTCTGACCCTGTTGCCCCATGGGAACAGTCCAGTCCGAACTACAAAAGCCATGTCCTTCCCAGAACGGAATCAAGCATCCGAGGACCGGACCGGTTTCGAGGTAACACCTCTCTTCAGCCCGGCTAGCTTGACTCCAAGTGGTGTGGAGTGCCTGGGACCCACGTCTGGGCATCCCCAGCGCACTTAGGGCGGCAATTGCAAAAACAACAAGTGATGGACTGAATGTGGATCAATGTCACACACTCCCCCAGTCAAAAGATCTGGGCCCAAATCCATCGTTTTTTTACCTTAGCCCCATAGCGCCTGGAGCGATTTTCCTGTCCTCCTAGCGCTGAGAGCGCTGTGTTGGTAAAAGCCGGTGCCCACCCGGCATTGCCCTGCTCCTTGCCGCATTTTGCTGCGTCCATATCGCCGCCGCCGCCCGGCCGGAAGTCAGGCAGGCCGGGGGCGGGACGAGCGGGACAACAGGAAGCTGACGGGAGCCCACCCCGCGCTCCTGCACCAGAGGAGGAAGCCGGAAGCTGACTGCCGGGGCTCCCATGTGAAGGGAGAGCCCCGGGGAGAGCCAGAAGGAGACTGCCAGCGTCTTGTCCTCGGCGAGGCTCTCGAGGGTGAGAGAGCCCCGCCCGCGGCCCGGCAAGAAGGAGAGCCAAGCTCTGACCGAGGGAGAGCCCCAGAGTGCCGCCAGGAGGCAGTAGGAGGAGCCCGCAGCAAAGAGGACGTCCCGGCTGCCTCACAGAGCCCCTGCAGCACGAGGAGTCCAGAGAGAGCCAACAGCTGGTGAGTGTGGCCACAGAGAGGGAGGGAGGGGCACCGGGACACAGTGTCCGCCCCCCTCCCCAGTAGCGCGCTCCCGTGCTCGCGGTGTGGAGCCTAGTGAAAGGCTCCCTGGGCATTGTTTGTGCCCGAGCGGGACTCTGACGAAGTGGCCAGTTGGGCATTTCTGCTTCACGAGCCCCAGAGGCTCAGGGGGCATTTGCAAAGTTGAGTCCCCCGTGAGGGGCTCCACCAAGGCAGCATTTCGTGTGTAGAGCCCAGTGAGGCTCTGGAGGGCCACATTTATTTCTTAGGGCCCGGAGAGAGGCTCCAGGCGCCAAAGTCGTTTTGAAGAGCCCAGAGAGGCTCAGGGGCCATTTGTTTATTCAGAGCCCAGCGAGGCTCCCCCATTGGCCCCACTGTTGTTCTTGAGCCCTGGCAGGCTCAAACATTGTTGCGCCAGTTGCCCAGCACTTTGTGGGCAACTGCTACGTTTAGGCCCCCCTGACATTGGACACAGGGCGTCCTAGCCCCAACAAGGCCAGTTGGCCTAGGGACAGTCACAGGTGGTGACCTGTGTGAGTTTGGCGCAATTGTACTGTCTGCACCTCTGAATGTGTTTTTATGCGTCATGTGCCTTACACCTCTGAATGTATTGTGATGCATCATGTGTTTTCCTCCTTACACCTCTGAATGAATGTTATGCATTGCATCATGTGTCATGTTCTTACACCCCCACAGGTATTGTAATACATAGGTGGTTGTTTTCTCCCTAGTACAGGTGGTGCTAGTGAGATCCTGGTTACCAGTGATTACTGGTTGTGTGCTATTTTGTGCTATATTCTATGTACTAAGTGCTATTTCTGAAAGTGTTACTTCTGATTCCTGACAGTGGTCCAGGTGGCCCTGTCTTGTACATATCCCCTTGTAAATTCTGCCCGTGCCTCTGGCACATTGTAAAGTGTGTGTTTTATCTAATGTGTTTTGGTGTAATACAAAGGCTATTTTTCATATAACCTTGTGTGGAGTTTCCTTTGTGGTGGGCCTTTGGTTGTTGTTGCTGGGGTGCATGCGCAAATACTTAGCCTACATCGCCTCCAAGTTTAGCCTTGCTGCTCGCGCCACGTTACCTAGAGGGTGAGTGGGGGTTATCTTGGCGTGTAACTCCCTTGCCCTGACTTGGGAGTGGTGGTCTCTGACTGACTTTGGCGAAAGCCCTGGCCAGCCGGGGATCCCATTTCCAACATCTGTTAAATGAAAGAACTGTTGCAGTGTTGACTTCTAATTTAGACGAACAGCGCCACCTTGTGGCAGACTGTGATACATGCTGCTGTTCACAATTAAGTGCCGGTGCCAGTACTATTTGTGTTCCTTTGTTAAAATGTTGCTAAAAGAAGGCGACATTTCTAATCACACAGCCCTAAGTTAAGCCTGTCTGCTCTGTGGCATAGCTACCAAAGAGATGAGCCCAGGTTAATTCAGAGATTTTATCGGTTCACCCAGACAAGGATTGCCAGTATTACTGATGGTGGGGATTCATCCCCTTGACTAATAACCCTGGGCCATATTATCAAGAAAGGGCGATACATTGGCGCCGCTTTTATTGGCAGGAAACTGCCGCTAAATCAGCGCTAATGGCTTGATAATATGCCCTTGTGAATTCCCATAGAAGACCAGGTTCTGGTGTTAACCTGGGCAGCTATAGGAATTCACAAGGGCATATTATCAAGCCCATTATCGCTGCTTCAGCGGCAGTTTCCTTCCGATAAAAGCGGCGATAATGTATCGCCCTTTCTTGATAATATGGCCCCCTGTTTCTAACAAATGTATTGTCCTAAAAGGGGCACCCACAGGGCATCCGGGTAGGAGACGATGGAGGAGGGAGGGGTCACGGTGGGAGGTGTCTATAGCGCAGAAAGTGAGTATGAGGGTGCACCCATGGCGGTGAGGGCAGCAGCCTGTGGAAGCAGTGTGGTAATAAGAATAAAAGGCAGGCGTGTCGGGAGCTAGAGCGCAGACCCTTGAAGGATAAATGTTTGAGAGAAAGAGACCCTCTGTCCTAGCTGTACTGATTCCTTCACAAGCCTCTCTCTGTGTGAACTGAAGGTCCTTCAAATAAAAGGAAATCTTTGAGTGGAAATGCACTCTTCCGTTCCCCTCCCTACACAACATCAGTTAGAAGAAAGATACCTGAAGAGAACCCTAGTGGTTTCGGCTTCCTCCCTTACCTCCCTCACATGGGATGAGCTGCAGGAGCAAAGTATGTGGACTCTTTCCTGTTGCCCATGTGCTAGCGGACATACGGGCATGGGGCCGGACAATTGACACTTGTGAGCCCCCACCAAAAGGAACTCTTGCCTATATTATGTACCAACAATTTGTGGGGCCACTGGAAGTATGCGGCGGGGTTTGTCATCACATTTTTCCAAGATGTGTTTCTCAGGGAGGGTCTTCCTGAAGAGCTTGTGTCAGACAATGGAACGCAATTGGTTTCCAGGGAAATGCAAGACTTTCTCAAAGACATTGGTGTTAAGCATATCCTGACTTCTCTTTATCATCCACCAGCAATGGTTTGGTAGAATGCTTTAATCATGTTGTTGGACTTGGTCCTCTTGGCAGGGTCATCCCTAAACCTTTTGCCTTCCTCCAAAACTCTCTCGGACCTGTTTTTGTTGGTTTAATGACTCTGGGCACTTTACCACTGCTGACCAGTGCTAAAGTGCATATGCTCTCCCTCTGCAAAATCTAAATGTGATTGATGTCCATGATTGGCTCATTGGATTTACTGTCAGTCCCCAGTAAAGTGCACCAGGAGTGCTAGGGCTTGTAAATACCAATACTGCTAGTGGGCCTGCAGCGCTGGTTGCGCCACCCACAGAAGCAGCCTTTTAAAATGTGTCTAGGGTCTGCCATTGCAGAACCTGCGTGCAGTCTGGTACGGTCATGCTGGCTGGGCAAGTGCACACACTTGCCAGCCCCTAAAACCTTCCCTTAACTTCATATTAGTCACCCCTATGGTAGGCCCAAGGGCAGGGTGCATTGTAAGTGTAAGGTAGGACATGCTCTGAGGTGTGTGGCATGTCCTAATAGTGAATTACAGCCAAATTCGTTTTTCACTATTGTAAGGCTACCTGTTCTCTTAGACCAAGATGGGCTGCTGGAATTATTATACTCTATAATCCCAGCAGGCTCAGGGAACATGGTAGAAAGTCAAGTTTAGTATGCCTGAACTCAGAATAATAAAATACTTCTTTTAGTAAAGTTTATTTTAATATCCTGTGTTTGCAAATGCTACTTTTAGAAAGCTAGCATTTGCTTGCCTAACTATTTCAGCCCGCCTCTGCTAGGATGTGTATCTGACTGTCTGGGATATGTGAGTGACAGGGCTGGGGGATGACATGTGGTGAATTCAAGGATTACACCTTGGTGGGAGGTGGGAGTGCCCCTGAACTCTGAATAGGGCTGTGCTCTGCCACCACAATGCTGGCTCCGCTCCCTGGGGAGAGACTGATGACTCAGCCGACACCTGGCCCAGGAAGAGAGAAGCACTGTCAACAAGGTACTCCTGGCTGCCCCTGTCCACACAATGCTGGCTCCACCTCCTGTGGAGCGTCTGATGTGCCTGCCCCTCACACTGAAAGAAGAGACCAGAATACACCCAACAAAGGGCTCAGAGACTGGAAGAAGTTATGCAGAGGCCCCCCTGGCCTGCAAGAACAAAGAAAATGCTGTATAAAAGTAGGAGCCCTGCTCCTTGTAAATAAGAATCCTGTTTCCCACAAAGAACCTCTGCCCAACTAGAAGGAGAAGAAGACGCTGGAAGGACTGGCCTGCTGCTTGCCTTGCTGAGGGAGGAGAGGAAAAGACTTGCTGAAAAGACTTTGCTGACTTGTGCTAGAAACTTTCTCCAAGGGCTTGGCTGAGCTTGCCCCCTGACCTGAGCCACAGGATCATCTGGCTCAACCTGCTTTCTGCCCGTCTGCTGGTATCTGTGAGGATTTCTGCTCCTGCCGGAGCTGTGACCCTGGTGCCCCCAGCCCCTCCTCGAGGCCGTGACCAACTGCGTTTCCCCGTCTCCGCCCAGCCGCTCTCCCCCCGCTGAGGGAAATCACTGTATCACCTCGCCTTAGGAGGCTTGCTGGTGTGCCCCCACCCCCCCACGCTCCCGCCTGAAATCCCCACCGGACCCCAAACACCCAGAGAACAGAACCCCTGAAGTCTGGACTCCTCCTCCCAAGGATCTTCGCCGGGCTCGGGCCCGCAACGTTTTATTTCCCCATACGCTGATCACAAAGGTACGTGCCTACCTCTGAAAAGGCCCTGGGTTAGGCCCTGGGTTCCTCGAGGCTCCTCTGATCGCCTCCCTGCTCACTGCAGCTGAGAGCCCCCACCTCCGGAAAAGGCCCAGGGTTTCTTAAGGCCCCTCTCTGGTCTCCATTCAACCCGCACCGCGAGATGCGTGAGTCGCGGTAGGGTCTAGCTCATTTTCACCGGGGGAAAGCGCACAGAAGCGCTTTTGAAGTAAAAAAGACTAAGACGCAATATTTGAACTGTAAGCAAAGAGAACACTGGCCTATTTAAACCTTGTGGCTTAGAAAAACGTTATTAATGGTCTTGTGATAAGTACTTGCCTGCATATATATTTTTACATAAAGAGAACGTATTTTTATATAACTACAGCCTGGTATCCATTTGTGGGGGGATTGGTATGTTTACTGTGTGTGTTATTACAAATGCTTAACTCAGAAACGCCTGGAGAATAGCCTTGGCTGCTCACGCCACGCACCTAGAGGGTGAGCAAGGGTAATTCTAAGGGGTCATCCTTCCCCCTGACTTAGAGGAGAGGGTCCCTGCTTGTCACAAGTGAATACTTGCGCCAACCAGAGACCCCCAATTCTAACACATGTTATTAATGAACATTTGCAATTGGCCTTGGGTAATGGTTTGCATTGGCGGCAGGATGTTACCGACATGTTGTTGGCGGTGAGAAGTACTCCTCATGTTAGCACTGGCATGGCTCCATTCACTTTGCTTAGAGGTAGAGTTGCAGCTTCCAAGTTGAATATGGAGTGGATATCTAGAAAGGAGATTGATAAGGAAAAGCTGTTGGATGTGGCGGATGTCAGAGCTTCTGTTCAAGCCAAGTATGGCACTAGGTCTGGCAATGCTGGTTCTTTGTATGTCAAGGTTGGTGATTGGGTCAGAGTAAAGAAACCGGGCTTTATCCTCAAAGCAAGTAATGCTTTTTTGGCACCCATGAGAGTGTCTGCGGTGAAAGATCATGTTGTTGTGTTAGAGAACGGCAGGGTATGGAACAAGTGTGCTATTTCTGTGGTGCCTGAATCCATGGTTAGGTATGTCAACGAAAGAATCGGTGTTCATTCTCCTCCTGTGGTTGTGCCTGATGGTGCTCATGGGAGGTAGGCTGTTCAATCTGGTTGTCTTCCCACGAGGACCGTTTCTTCCAGGTTGAAGTCTTTTCCTGGGTCTTTCCGCTCCCGCCAGGCGTAGCTCGTTAATTAGTGGCAAAGGCGGGCCTGGGGGTTAATGATCTCTCCCCCCTTGGGGCTGTGCTGATGTCGGGGGTGCCCCGGGAGAAGAAAATCCTCGACCCAGTGCTGTGGCGCCGCACAGCAGATGATCGTGGCCGCCGAAGAAGGAGGGCGGAGGCCTCAGACAGATTCCCGCAATCCTAGGGGGATGGAAATGGTGGATGCCTCCATTAACGGGACTCTCCCCTGGGCTTGAAGCCTGACGCGGCCTGAGCATGATTACTGACTTCAGCGACCACCGAGGGCAGGATCTTACCATCTGAGCTGCGGTGGAAGGAGATGTGCCGACGGACTATGAGAGGCCCCGGCGCGGGACTACACGTGGGCCCAGTGGGTGTGCGACCCGGGCCCTACTTCACGTTGGAGGCACAGCCATGAGAAGCTGCAGGCCACATCAAAGGCCAATCGAGAGGTACTGGCCTCGCAGCAATAGATGCACTGCAGCAGCAGTGGCCCCCACGATCAGCACCTCAGTGGGTGCCGGCCGCTCCTTGGGTTGCTGGCCACGCATGGGCATAGAGGATATAGCAGTTCAAATCCTGCTAGAAATAATCACTCGAGGACTCGTGGTTGTTGAAGGTGTATATTTATTCGGGACCGCCGGAGACGTAATGCGTCACCCTGAGCAGTGGCTCGCCCTCGGCCATATGGCCGCCCTTTCGGTTCCGGTCTTCCTGTCCCCGCAACCACTAGACCGTCACCACATATCTCCCCCCTTTAACACAATAAACAAAACAACTGAACAGTCTTACTTGGTGCTCATGATAAAGTCTTCAAACTTCTTGGGGACCCTCACGACTCTGCCTGCTCTCGTTCTCTCCATCCCCTTCACGTACTGTCCTTCTCCCATCCCATGGGAAGTCTCCTGCCTACTCCCCTCAGAGGTACTTTCTCGTTCTCGTTCTGTGCACCTTCTGTCAATCTCTTTACTAACGCCTCCTAGGGTAGTCTCTGCTCTCTTCCCTTTGTCCTTCTCATCTCCTGCATTGAATGTCGGGCTCTCCATCACCTCTTCCTCTCTTACGACTTTTCCTCCGTGTTCTTCTGTACCTCCTTCGCGATGCGGTTCCTCTTCCATTGTCTCTTCCCAGTTAAGAATTTTATTGCATATAGCCATCCTGTCCTGCGACCACACTTTGCCATCACTGAGAAGTGCTGATCGGGCATATGGCTCGATGACTTTGAGAGGGGGGGGGTGAACTTGCTTTCTCCCTTCCGTTTCATGATCGCCAGTTTCACCCTCACCCATTCTCCCTTTTCCAATGTCTTTCCTTGCACACTATGCCGTTTATTGCAATGTTCAGCATATGTCGCCTGTGCTTCCTCAATGTTCCTTTTTACCATAGACGGAGACCACTTACTTTGCACCACCATGTGCCTCCATGCTATGTTGTCCTTTGTGAACGGTTCCCTTCCTCTCAACACCTTGAACGGACTGTACCCCATGCTTCCCGGGGTAATGCGGTACGCCCACAGCATTTTGGGCAGCTCTTTCTCCCAGTCCTGTCCGGAACTGATCGCTGCTTGGATCGTCCCCATGATCACTCTGTTGAACCATTCTGCCAGTCCATTTCCAGCCGGGTGGTATATGGGTGTGTGTTTTACCTCGATCCCATTCCTGGTCATAAATGCTTCCCATTTGGCTGACACAAATTGTGGTCCATTGTTGCATGTTATCACTTTGGGGATCCCTTCCTTTACAAATATTGCGTTAAGAAAGGCTAACACTGCTTCGGTGTCCACTGTATCTTTCACTTCCACCTCCGGCCATTTAGAATATCTGTCTACCATTACAATTGCATACTTCTGTACTCCTTCTCTTTTGAGGATGGGTCCGATGATGTCGATGGACACCATTTCCCACGGACCGCTGGGTGTTGGAAATTTTCCTAATGGGGGTCTCATCAAGGTCTGTGACTTGTCTGCTCGGGAGAATGTATGACGTTACATTGCATGCTTTTACCACGCATGCTGTTACAACGCAGGTTTTACTACACATACCATTACAACGCATTACACTTGGGGGTGCTGGATAGTGAATAGTTTAATTTACTATTCCAACTCCAGTCCCCGTGGATAGTAGGGAAGGTGCTGGATAGTAAAATAAACTTATTCCCTATCCTAGAGCGCCCCTCAGTGTAATGCGTTGTAATGGTATGCGTAGTAAAACCTGCGTTGTAACAGCACTGCGTGGTAAAAGTTGCTTTGTAATGGTTGTAAACCGCTCGGGAGCACGACTCGCAATTCCTTATGTGCTTCTCGACTTGGGCATCTATCGCGGGCCACCAGTACATTTGTTTCGCCAAAGCTTTTGTCTTTGTTATCCCCTGATGGCCTTCATGTAGGATTGTTAGCAAACTTTCTACTAAAACCTGGGGAGGGATTACTTTGTCTCCTCTCAAAAGGAACATGGGATTTTCCCCCGAAGACAGTTCTTCTCGGACCTCCCAGTATTTCCTCATCTGGCTGTCCAGGTGTCTTTTGTCCGGCCACCCATGTACTACATACCCTTTGACCGCCACTAGGGTTTCATCCTGTTCGTACGCCTCAGTCCACTCCTGCGCGCTGATGCTCTGTTCCATGTCCTCCATAGTGGCCACCATGTATCCCTCCCATCCGCGGGGTTCTTGTTCCTCCACTCCTTCCTTCGCTGCCGCTCTGCTTAAGAAATCTGCCACTCTGTTCTTTGGGCCAGGTAAGTACTCCACCTCGTATACATAATCCAACAATCTTAGTGTCATTTTCACTATTCTAGGTGTTGCGTGTGCGTGTCCATTGGAGGTAAGCACTTTAATCAAGGGCTTGTGGTCTGTGCGTACCAGGAACTTGGCTCCCCACAGGAGTTGTCTAAAACGTTCCATGGCCCATACCACCGCCAACATTTCTTTTTCTATCACACTAAATTTCTCTTCATTCGGGGCCAAGGACCTCGACGCAAAGCAGACAGTAGATATCTCTCCCGTCCTCATCCTCTGCATCAGTACTGCCCCAAGGCCCTTGTCACTGGCATCCGTGGTTAGTATTGACTCCGCTGTTTGATCAAAGCCTTTGAGCGGTATCGCCTCGCTCATTTCTTTCTTCAACGCCTCAAATTCCTCTTGTTCGTCTTTGTCCTACTTGAACCCGTTTTTCTCTTTTAGGAGTTGTCTGATGTGGTGGGTCTTTGTGGCGAAGTGGGGGATGAATTTGCTATAAAATTCGGCCATCCCCAAAAACGACCTGACATCTTCTTTCTTGGCTGGAGCTGGTTTACCTTGGGTTGTCATTGCCCTCCCCCCGCTGTGTCCTGATGAAGACCCAGCATGACTACCCAATGGACCACACTATGGGTTGAAACGTCGACGACCATGCAAGGCCCAGATTGACCAAGGCTCTGCACATTGAAAGGAGTGTTATTAGCTAACAGAGCCATTGGTTTTACATAATTATCTGGCCTATCCCCCACATGTACATAAACTTTGACCACTCTGTATATATTACGCACTCGTTGAGCACTGAGCACATATGTCACATGATCACCATTTATGTGTAAATCTTTCAATGTATTTTGACAACCTTTGATCTCCTACATATGTGAATATATATGAATGATTTAATTCTGATGAAACATAAACAGTAGACAGTATTTTGAGTCACGTTTTTTATTTCGTTAGTAAAGTTTTCCTTTGTTCAGGCGTTTGAGATACTAATGCTATAAATTGAGATTGTGACACACATATGACATTAAGTGCACTGAAAAGTAACCGACTTTAACCAGACAGAACCATTCTTTGTTTACTCAAATTAACAACCCAGCACCTGGAGGGCCAATCCACAATGAAGGGACCGGAGGAGGCTGAGGGAGTGGAGGGATTGGTGTTTCCGGTCAGTCGACCCTTTCTAGAATTGTTTTTTCCCTCCCTACGTGAAGACCTGTCGGCCATGAAACAAGATCTTTTGGTGGATCTTCAGGCAATGCGATGAGATGTGGATTCACTGGGAGAGAGGGTTAATACCCTAGAAGAACAAGAAACAGGGCGCGATGAGGACCTAGAGAGGATGTTTGACATTACAACGCATGCTTTTACATCGCATGCCTTTACAACGCTGTTTTTACAACGCATGCCTTTACAACGCATAGTGCTTTGGGGCGCTGGATAGTGAATAGTTTAATTTAGTATTCCAACTCCAGTCCCTGTGGATAGTAGGGAAGGTGTTGGATAGTAAATTAAACCTATTCCCTATCCTAGAGCGCCCCCAGCGCAATGAGTTGTAATGGTTTGCGTTGTAAAAGTTGCGTCGTAAAGGCACTGCGTGGTGAAAGTTGCGTTGTAAAGGATGTTTCCCACCTAGAGAGCCTCCAACAAGAAGTCCTCAAGCTTCAGGAACAGAATCTTGATTTCCAGGCCCATACAAAGGACTTAGGGGCATATTATCAAGGGGGTTTATCTCCGCTTTTTTGGCTTTAAAAGCCAAGAAAGCGGAGATAAAATTATCTCCCTATTACCAAGCTGTCGCTGACACCAGTTAGTGACAGCTAATAGGAGATAGCGACCATCTTGGGCCCCGCTTTGCATGTCAGTGATATTTATCACTAATGACATGCAAAGTGGGCGTGCCAAGATGTTAGCGACTGGAAACAGTCGCTAACATCGCTATCTCCTATTACCAACTTTTGGAGATCTTCGCGCTAAGCGCGAATATCTCCAAAAGCTAACACCTGCCCTGAGCAGATCTTAGCCATGTTATCCAATGGGAGGTGGATAACATGGCTAAGAGCATTAGCTCGGTAATGCATGAATATCGCTGACTTTTCAGCGATATTCATGCATTGCGGCCGTTTTTTATCGCATTTGCGATAAACCTTGCTAATAGCAAGGTTTATCTGCGATAAAAATCGCCGATGTGCGGCGATAATTTTTGTCTCTAAACAAGTTAGAGACAAAAATTATCGCTAGTTGTTGGTAATATGCCCCTTAGAGAATAGGTCCCAGTGGAACAACATCCGCATCCACAGCATGGCACATGGGGAAGGGGACGGCAACATCGAAGGGCTGGTAGCAGACCTTTCCCGCTCAATCCTAGGTGAGCCTCAAGACTTTTGTGGTCGGTTGCTGGCCTTCCTGCTCGTCACTCGAACTGCTTCGAACATGAGCATGGGGCTGTGCCTGGGGGGAGCGGGGAGACGTCAGCCATTGGTACCCCATACCAGGTGCCGTAAGCTTTGGATTTAGGACAGTTAGATGACATTTCATCATATTCATATGGTTGTTATGTTGGGGGTTTTCTTCTTTTTCTTGGTGGATTCCCTCTCCCTTCTCTGCGCTTTCTCAGTCTTAGTCTTCTTACCCTCTGCTTGCCCCGGTCCCCGCACACAAGATCTCACCCATTCGAAGGAATTTTCGCCACACACCGATGCCCCACCTCAATTGCGCATTTAGATCCAGGACCATATACTGACAAGCATTAAAATCCTAGCCCTGAATGTAAAAGAGCTCAAAAACCCTACCAAGCGAAGGGCCATTCTGTCATATCTAGAGGCTCCCGGGCCCTTCTTTCTCTGGTGCAGGACTCAATTCGCGAACTTTGTGCGCTATCTGACCACGCAGCATTGACTATAACACTGACATTTCCCCCCACACCCTGGCCATCATGTTCATGGCGGCTACGAGACACACTCCTTCATCGCACTGAGGTCATAGCATTCTTAACTAAGACATTAGAAGATTTCGTATCTTTCAGCGATACTCCCGAACCTCCATTGTGTCTCCATGGAAAACTCTTAAAATAGTGGTAAGGGGCAACTTTATTGCTGCATCCTCAGCGGACAACAAGATTGGAAGAGAGAAAAGAGATGACTTCTCTTAACAGGTACTAAAATTAGAAGGAATACATAAGCGGACTGGGACACCTTGGGTGTGGGGCAGTTAGAGGCTGTGCGATCCCAGCTAGCTAGCCTTGACCTGGACAGAGCGAAATATGCTGCCCAACGCTTGAAGCACCTGTTTAAATGGGGGAATAGATGCGGTCGCCTGTTGGCCCATAAATTGCGCGCTCACGCCAGGCAGCTACGGTTCAAAAGATTTGCGAGACTCACTGGACTGAATATACCTAAGAGGCAGGCATTTCTCGCATCTTTAGTGATTTTTATGTAGAATTATACTCTGCTCAGCAAATACTAGAACAGGATACCCTTAATTACCTCCAGGGAATAACTCATTCCCGACTGATGCCGGATCAGGCCTCCACCCCCGTTAGCCCAATCCGTATTGAGGAGGTTATCTCAGCTACAGTCCGGCTCAAACTTTTTAAATCGCCAGGCCTGGATGGGATCACCTCTATCTATATATATAAAAAGAATCGCTGTTCATTTTCCTCCTGTGGTTGTGCCTGATGGTGCTCATGGGAGGTAGGCTGTTCAATCTGGTTGTCTTCCCACGAGGACTGTTTCTTCCAGGTTGAAGTCTTTTCCTGGGTCTCTCCGCTCCCGCCAGGCGTAGCTCGTTAATTAGTGGCAAAGGCGGGCCTGGGGGTTAATGATCTCTCCCCCCTTGGGGCTGTGCTGATGTCGGGGGTGCCCCAGGAGAAGAAAATCCTCGACCCAGTGCTGTGGCGCCGCACAGCAGATGATCGTGGCCGCCGAAGAAGGAGGGCGGAGGCCTCAGACAGATTCCCGCAATCCTAGGGGGATGGAAATGGTGGATGCCTCCATTAACGGGACTCTCCCCTGGGCTTGAAGCCTGACGCGGCCTGAGCATGATTACTGACTTCAGCGACCACCGAGGGCAGGATCTTACCAACTGAGCTGCGGTGGAAGGAGATGTGCCCGACGGACTATGAGAGGCCCCGGCGCGGGACTACACGTGGGCCCAGTGGGTGTGCGACCCGGGCCCTACTTCACGTTGGAGGCACAGCCATGAGAAGCTGCAGGCCACATCAAAGGCCAATCGAGAGGTACTGGCCTCGCGGCAATAGATGCACTGCAGCAGCAGTGGCCCCCACGATCAGCACCTCGGTGGGTGCCGGCCGCTCCTTGGGTCGTTGGCCACGCATGGGCATAGAGGATATAGCAGTTCAAATCCTGCTAGAAATAATCACTCGCGGACTCATGGTTGTTGAAGGTGTATATTTATTCCGGAGCGCCAGAGACGTAATGCGCCACCCTGAGCAGTGGCTCGCCCTCGGCCATATGGCCGCCCTTCCGGTTCCGGTCTTCCTGTCCCCGCAACCACTAGACCGTCACCACATATCTCCCCCCTTTAACACAATAAACAAAACAACTGAACAGTCTTACTTGGTGCTCATGATAAAGTCTTCAAACTTCTTGGGGACCCTCACGACTCTGCCTGCTCTCGTTCTCTCCATCCCCTTCACGTACTGTCCTTCTCCCATCCCGTGGGAAGTCTCCTGCCTACTCCCCTCAGAGGTACTTTCTCGTTCTCGTTCTGTGCACCTTCTGTCAATCTCTTTACTAACGTCTCCTAGGGTAGTCTCTGCTCTCTTCCCTTTGTCCTTCTCATCTCCTGCATTGAATGTCGGGCTCTTCATCACCTCTTCCTCTCTTACGACTTCGCCGTGTTCTTCTGTACCTCCTTCGCGATACAGTTCCTCTTCCATTGTCTCTTCCCAGTTAAGAATTTTATTGCATATAGCCATCCTGTTCTGTGACCACACTCTGCCATCACTGAGAAGTGCTGATCAGGCATATGGCTCGATGACTTTGAGAGGGGGGGGTGAACATGCTTTCTCCCTTCCGTTTCATGATCGCCAGTTTCACCCTCACCCATTCTCCCTTTTCCAATGTCTTTCCTTGCACACTATGCCGTTTATTGTAATGTTCAGCATATGTCGCCTGTGCTTCCTCAATGTTCCTTTTTACCACAGCCGGAGACCACTTACTTTGCACCACCATGTGCCTCCATGCTATGTTGTCCTTTGTGAACGGTTCCCTTCCTCTCAACACCTTGAACGGACTGTACCCCGTGCTTCCCGGGGTAATGCGGTACGCCCACAGCATTTTGGGCAGCTCTTTCTCCCAGTCCTGTCCGGAACTGATCGCTGCTTGGATCGTCCCCATGATCACTCTGTTGAACCGTTCTGCCAGTCCATTTCCAGCCGGGTGGTATATGGGTGTGTGTTTTACCTCGATCCCATTCCTGGTCATAAATGCTTCCCATTTGGCTGACACAAATTGTGGTCCATTGTCGCATGTTATCACTTTGGGGATCCCTTCCTTTACAAATATTGGGTTAAGAAAGGCTAACACTGCTTCGGTGTCCACTGTTTCTTTCACTTCCACCTCCGGCCATTTAGAATATCTGTTTATCATTACAATTGCATACTTCTGTACTCCTTCTCTGTTGAGGATGGGTCCGATGATGTCGATGGACACCATTTCCCACGGACCGCTGGGTGTTGGAAATTTTCTTAATGGGGGTCTCATCAAGGTCTGTGACTTGTCTGCTCGGGAGCATGACTCGCAATTCCTTATGTGCTTCTCGACTTGGGCATCTATCGCGGGCCACCAGTACATTTGTTTCGCCAAAGCTTTTGTCTTTGTTATCCCCTGATGGCCTTCATGTAGGATTGTTAGCAAATGTTCTACCAAAACCTGGGGAGGGATTACTTTGTCTCTTCTCAAAAGGAACATGGGATTTCCCCCCAAAGACAGTTCTTCTCGGTCCTCCCAGTATTTCCTCATCTGGCTGTCCAGGTGTCTTTTGTCCGGCCACCCATGTACTACATACCCATTGACCGCCACTAGGGTTTCATCCTGTTCGTACACCTCAGTCCACTCCTGCGCGCTGATGCACTGTTCCATGTCCTCCATGGTGGCCACCATGTATCCCTCCCATCCGGGGGGTTCTTGTTCCTCCACTCCTTCCTTTGCTGCCGCTCTGCTTAAGAAATCTGCCACTCTGTTCTTTGGGCCAGGTATGTAATCCACCTCGTATACATAATCCAACAATCTTAGTGTCATTTTCGCTATTCTAGGTGTTGCGTGTGCGTGTCCATTGGAGGTAAGCACTTTAATCAAGGGCTTGTGGTCTGTGCGTACCAGGAATTTGGCTCCCCACAGGAGTTGTCTAAAACGTTCCATGGCCCATACCACTTTCACACTAAATTTATCTTCATTCGGGTCCAAGGACCTCGACGCAAAGCAGACAGTGGATATCTCTCCCGTCCTCATCCTCTGCATCAGTACTGCCCCGTGGCCCTTGTCACTGGCATCCGTGGTTAGTATTGACTCCGCTGTTTGATCAAAGCCTTTGAGCGGTATCGCCTTGCTCGTTTCTTTCTTTAACGCCTCAAATTCCTCTTGTTCGTCTTTGTCCCACTTGAACCCATTTTTCTCTTTTAGGAGTTGTCTGATGTGGTGGGTCTTTGTGGCGAAGTGGGGGATGAATTTGCTATAAAATTCGGCCATCCCCAAGAACGACCTGACATCTTTTTTCTTGGCTGGAGCTGGTGCATCTCTTATCGCTGCCATGTTGGCTCTCTTTGGTTCAATCCCTTTCTCGCTAATCTTATGTCCTAGGTAGGTCACCGATTGCTCTCCGAATTTGCACTTCCCCCACTCGGCTGTGAGTCCATTGTTCTTCAGTATCTCCAGTACTTTGTGCAGTTTCTCGTTGTGCTCCATGTTTGACTTTCCCATCACTAGGATATCATCCTGGAAGTATTGGACGGCTTCCACCTTCTGGAACATCTTGTGCATTAACTTTTGAAATACTGCCACGGCTGATGCCAGTCCGAATGGCATCCTCACAAATTTGTAACACCCAAAAGGTGTAATGAAAGATGTGAGATGGCTACATGTGGGGTGCAATGCTACCTGATGGAATGCTGATGATAAGTCTACCGTGGAAAACCACTTTATGCCTTTGGTTTTTGTGAGCATTTCGTTGATGCGTGTGAGGGGAAACTTGTCCACGAGAATGTTTTTATTAAGTTCCCGAAGATCGACACACAACCTCACCTTCCCGTTGGGTTTTTGCGCCACGACCAAGGGAGATAACCATTCTGCGCTTTCAATCGCCTTTATGATTCCATTTCTCTCCAGCCTGTCCAGTTCTTCTTGTACCGCTTCGCGGCACCTCAACGGGATGTTCCTGGCCCACCGGGATTGCTCCTTCCTTCAGGTGTATCATGTGCGTGTACTTGGTCAATCGTCCTATCTCCCCGCTGAACACTGCTGGGTATTCCCTTTTCCATGCCTCTCCTTCGTAGACTTCTTCCGTGTCGGTTGACATAACTTTTTCTACTCCACCTGGATTAAGTTTGATGCCTAGATCGCCTTGGTCCCTCCATCCTAGCACCGAACGCCCTTTTTCTGACACATATAGCTTACATTCTGCTCGGCAACCTCTGAATTTGAACAGCAACGGACAATATCCAACCATCGGAATCCTTTGCCCCGTGTATGTGACTGGCCTCACATCTACTGGCCGCAGCTCCTTCTGTATTGTCCCCAGGAATTCTTCTTCCCATACTTTTCTCTGTACAATCGTGATGGGCGATCCTGAGTCTGCCACTATGTCAATCATTACTCCTCCGATGTTCATCTTCAACACGGGTTTACTGGACGCCTTGCAGTTTACGTCCAGTACTTGCGCGTCTATGTAGAGTATTTCTTCGCCTTCCTCGTCTTCTCCTTGCTCTTCCTCTTCCTCCACATCGCCCTGGTCCACGTACTTTACTGCTGCCCCCTTGGGTTTTCGCCTGCACACTCTTTCGTAGTGACCAAATGTCCCGCAGTATGCACATTTAGCTTTGAACGCTGGGCATATTTTGTCGTTCCCTACGTGCGAGGCACTGCCGCACCGATAGCAGCTTGTTTTCCTTTCCCAGTTTGCTTTCTGTGCAGCTCCCTGTGCTCTTCTGTTTTTTCCTCGTAAATTGACTTCTGGGCGGTCCCGTCTGTCTTGGTTTTTCTCCTTTATTGCTCACCATCACTCTGCATACTGTTTGTTTGCTGCTCGTGTCCTTTCTGGCCGCTTCCGCGCATCTCTTGGACAATTCCGCCTTCTTCACCAATGCCCATACTTCCTTGAGAGGCGCGTCACCATTTACCCACAGTTTTTCCGGCACTGTGGTATTTGAGGTAAATTATGATTTGATCCCTCACTAACTCGTCGTGTAGGTTTCCGAACCTGCATGTCAACGCTAGTTTTTGGAGCGCTGCTACATATTCATCGATGGTCTCGCCACTCTCTTGCTTCCTCTGGAAGAAATTGCATCGGTCTATGGCCACACACACCACTGGCCTATAGTGAGCGTCTATGTCTTTGATGGCGTGCTGAAAGACATCGGAGTCCGTCGCCTGTCTGGTCGCCTTCACCATGTTGTCGTACACTCTAATGCCTTCCGGCCCTAAATTATGCAGCAAAATCTTTTTCTTTCTTTCACTGGAGTATGCTGCTTCACTTTCCTCCTCTAATGCCGATAGATAATTCTGGAAGTACCTCTTCCAATCCTCTCACGGCATCGTGGGTTCTACTCTCTTTGGCAAGAATGGCACCAGCGCGCTCAATGAGGTGGAGGGTGTCGCCATTCTTCCTTTGTCTCTCTGGGGCCCGTGGGCCTGTCCACTGTTGTCTGGCGGGCTACCTGGGGCTTGTCTCTCCTCACTGACTCTGCTGGGACTCAAACTGTCTCCCTCACTGCCTGACTCCCTGCTGGAGTCCAGGGTTGCCCCCCGTCCTTGTCTCCGCCTTCCCCTGAGCTTTCCGCTGTAACCGTGGGGTCTTGACCTGCCTCTTTGTGCCTTCCTTTACTGGGTTGTTGTGGTGGCTCACTAGTTTTGCTTGTGGTTGAGCGCTGTTTACAAGTGTGCCCCCTTGTAACCTTTCTCAGCGCACGCCTGGGGTTTTGCGTCTCTTCGCTGTCTGGGGCCGCTTGGTTCACTGCCTCTTCGTGCCCGCTGACTTCCCTTTTGCCACTGGGGTGTTGCCCTTTGCAATGTGCCTCCCTTTTCCTGCAGGGTACGCTCTTGCTCTTGCCCCCTTGTTGCCTCGCTTTTCTGAGCCTTGCCTTTCGTTTTATTATTATTTATTTATTTTTATTTTTTCTCTGGGTTCCCGCCACTCGGCTCTCCCGGCCGCCACCGTCTGCTACGCCCCTCTCCCCAGGCTGCAGGTATGTACGCGCTCACCGGTGGTGTCCGCGTGTCCTCGCTGCCGCGCTCCGGTAATGCTATGTCCCTGCACTCCTCGTAGTGCACGTGTGGTTCGTCGAGTTGTTTTTCTTTTTTTTTTTTCTCTGGGTCCGCCGTTATTCAGGCATCCCGCCTCATCGCCATTATAGCAGTTCAAATCCTGCTAGAAATATTCACTCGAGAACTCGTGGTTGTTGAAGGTGGATATTTATTCTGGAGCGCCGGAGACGTAATGCGCCACCCTGAGCAGTGGCTCGCCCATGACAATATGGCCGCAACCACTAGACCGTCACCACAGAGGACACAATAGAGATACGAGGACCTTCCTTTATCCCTAATATTTTTGATTTGATGTTGCGCTTTGTCCAGCTGCACCCCAGGCGACTAGGAGGAAAAGCACAGAGAGACTGAGCCTGGGTGGCTGCTGCAGGGGCTAAACTTTGGGGAACTATGCAGGCCTAGGGGCCCAGGTGCTTTGAGACTGCCGGCGAGCTGTGGGGCGGGGACCTCAGGGCCCGAGGCCAGCACCACCAATAGCAAGGCCCACAGATCTCACAGCCTCAACAGAGATAGTGAAGCTGAGAGTGACGTTGCAGGGGGCCCTACAAGAGGCTGGACCAAGAGAAGAGAGGCAGAGGTGCGCAAACGGGAGCCACTGGCTGGGCGGTTACTGTCCCAGCCAGATTTGTGACTGGAGGGCAACCCGTGCACGCCATGGCTGCGGCAGCTTGGGCCCAGGCCTGAAGTTAGTCTTGGCCAGATAGGAGAGCCCAACGAGGCGACGAGACAAACTGGGGGAAGTTGCAGCTCGTCTGGAGAGGGCAAGAGGGATGGTCTACGGGGCTCTGTACAGCACCTTCTCACCCACAGGACTTCCATATAAGGCCTGCAACACCCACTAAAGATAGTAGTAACACAGGGCTATGACGGCCACCAAAGGCAGAAAGGACAGAACAGTGAAACAAATGCTGCTCAATTTAACAAACCTGCCCCTCACCACGAGATTGATTCCTCCTGCACTTTTCAAGAACTTCAACGCCTGGGCCCACCCTGATTCTACCGCAAGGACACTTTTGATGCTAATGTAACCAGGAATACGTCTGGTTTACCTTGGGTTGTCATTGCCCTCCCCCTGCTCTGTCCTGATGAAGACCCAGCATGACTACCCAATGGAGTACCCTATGGGTTAAAACGTCGACGACCATGCAAGACCCAGATTGACCAAGGCTCTGCACATTGAAAGGAGTGTTATTAGCTAACAGAGCCATTGGTTTTACATAATTATCTGGCCTATCTCCCACATGTACATAAACTCTGACCACTCTGTATATATTGCACTCTCGTTGAGCACTGAGCACATTGTCACATGATCATCATTTATGTGTAAATATTTCAATGTATGTTGACAACCTTTGATCTACTACATATGTGAATATATATGAATGATTTAATTCTGGTAAAACATAAACAGTAGGCAGTATTTTGAGTCACGTTTTTTATTTAGTTGGTAAAGTTTTCCTTTGTTCAGGTGTTTGAGATACTGATGCTATAAATTGAGTCAAGCTATCCAGGCTGATGAAGGCTGATAGCCAGAAACCGGTCCTTGGATGCTTGATTCCTGTCTGGGAAAGACATAGCTTGGTAGTTCGGACTGGACTGTTCCCATGAGGCACAGGGTCAGAGCTGATTTGCATATAGCCAGTGTCTAACCCAGGGTGGTGTGGAGTGCAAAAAAACGATGGATTTAGGCCCAGATCCTTGTACTGGGGTGAATGTATGACATTGTTCTACATTCTGTCCATCAACTGTGTTTTTTGCAATTTTCACCCCGAGTGGGCTGGGTATGCTCAGACGTGAGTCCCAGGCTTTCCACACCACTGGAGTCAAGCTATCCAGGCTGATGAAGGCTGATAGCCAGAAACCGGTCCTTGGATGCTTGATTCCGGTCTGGGAAAGACATGGCTTGGTAGTTCGGACTGGACTGTTCCCATGAGGCACAGGGTCAGAGCTGATTTGCATATAGCCAGTGTCTAACCCAGGGTGGTGTGGAGTGCAAAAAAACGATGGATTTAGGCCCAGATCCTTGTACTGGGGTGAATGTATGACATTGTTCTACATTCTGTCCATCAACTGTGTTTTTTGCAATTTTCACCCCGAGTGGGCTGGGTATGCTCAGACGTGAGTCCCAGGCTCTTCACACCACTGGAGTCAAGCTATCCAGGCTGATGAAGGCTGATAGCCAGAAACCGGTCCTTGGATGCTTGATTCCGGTCTGGGAAAGACATGGCTTGGTAGTTCGGACTGGACTGTTCCCATGAGGCACAGGGTCAGAGCTGATTTGCATATAGCCAGTGTCTAACCCAGGGTGGTGTGGAGTGCAAAAAACGATGGATTTAGGCCCAGATCCTTGTACTGTAGTGAATGTATGACATTGTTCTACATTCTGTCCATCAACTGTGTTTTTTGCAATTTTCACCCCGAGTGGGCTGGGTATGCTCAGACGTGAGTCCCAGGCTCTCCACACCACTGGAGTCAAGCTATCCAGGCTGATGAAGGCTGATAGCCAGAAACCGGTCCTTGGATGCTTCATTCCGGTCTGGGAAAGACATGGCTTGGTAGTTCGGACTGGACTGTTCCCATGAGGCACAGGGTCAGAGCTGATTTGCATATAGCCAGTGTCTAACCCAGGGTGGTGTAGAGTGCAAAAAAACGATGGATTTAGGCCCAGATCCTTGTACTGGGGTGAATGTATGACATTGTTCTACATTCTGTCCATCAACTGTGTTTTTTGCAATTTTCACCCCGAGTGGGCTGGGTATGCTCAGACGTGAGTCCCAGGCTCTCCACACCACTGGAGTCAAGCTATCCAGGCTGATGAAGGCTGATAGCCAGAAACCGGTCCTTGGATGCTTGATTCCGGTCTGGGAAAGACATGGCTTGGTAGTTCGGACTGGACTGTTGATAAAGATCAATTTACAATGGTCAGGCGATTTCAGTAGTTGTTTCCTAAGTTAGATTTGCCCGGCGTAAAAACGCCTCTAATACCATACGAAGTTATTCAATAAAGAGGCAGGCGCTGGAGACTGGAAGACAGGAAACAAGTTTTATTCCGGCGGAGTAGAACACGTCAGATCGGACAACAAGGTATCGTCTCGAGGTGCTCTCTCAACCTCTCTGAGACCTGGTCTTTTATACACTGGTTCAAGACATGTGAACGTCCTTTATTACAACAGGGACATTGTAGAGCATGAGAATGACATCAGAACGATATCCCTGTCACCCCCCAGTTCCAGCCCATTCCAACACATGACAACAGTAGAGACTCTTTCCCCTCATGTGATTGGGAGGGGGCTATCACGCAGCTGAGGGTTCTGCCGATTCCTTTGGAATGTGTGCGCCTGATCGAATCTCTGGGGGTGGAGGGTCGTGATCAATAGTGGCTTCTTTCAGGAAAGGCGAGTGCATACAGTAATGGGCAATAAACTGTATCCTCGGGCTAGAGGATGACCAGCGGTCCGTGCTGACGTTCAGGCTCAGAGGAAGGGGTCATCAAAGGAGGGGTATTCATGGACGGAGAGGAGGTGTTGGTCAGGCGCGGGGTGCGATTCCCTGGGACAGAGTCATGGGAGGGGAGGGCTCATGACTTGTGCATGAGAGAGCGGGGGCAGTCAGGGTGCATGGGGGGGCGCTTGCCGGGTCAGGGAAGTGTGCTGACGGGGCGATCGTGAGCAGGGAGACCATGGTACCTAAAATGGCTGCCGTGTATGCTCGTACGTGGGTCTGCAAGATGGCGTAGATGATGTTCAATACACGAACTAAAATTCCACAGTCCTCCCTTTAACATGTCTCGCCAGCTTGTCAGTTCGGATCAATCCCCATGAGACCACGCACCTCTATTTCGTACAGGGGACTCATGTGCTCATGTTTAAAGTTCAAAGTCTTTGGGCACATACAGTTGGAAATGAGTGCACATAAAGATGGTAAACATTGAATAGCTAAACAACACCCACATAGTATCATGATTGGTATTAGCAAAAACGTGAACAGTCTCCATCCCCAGTTCTTTAAAGTGTCCCAGAACCAGCCTCCAAGCGACCATCCTTCCTGTTCCTGGTGAACCTCCGAGGACAGTCTGTGGAGGTGTTCGATTGCTTTGTAGACTGAAGGGGAGTTATCTGGCACGTAGGTGCAACAGCTGGAGCCGATGATGCGGCATGCACCTCCACGGTCGGCCAGAACCACATCTAGGACAAGACGGTTTTGAAGAGCCACAAGGCGGACTGCCTGCAGCTCAGCCGTGTTGTTAGCAAGGATGCCAGCTGTGATGTTAATGGTTGTTTCTAATGCCTGAGTCAGGTGTCGGATTGCGCGGCTATTTGCCATTGGTCCCCACAGAGGAACAAGTCCCTTTGCTGCATCCAGGAACTGTGCTCCGGTGGAGTCGGCTTGTTCAACGTCTCCAGCGCGCTTTTGCCGGTGGTGGTTAGCTGGAGCCACATACGTGGGAGGAAGAATGAAGGCGATGTAGCACGTACCCTTCCAGCCTTTTGGGAGCCACGTGTAAGCTTTGGTGCCACAAACAAAGTACATATTCGGGGAAGCAACAAAGGAGGGGGGGTCAGCTGAGGCCAATGTTTTGGTGATGCGGCAAGAACTGTGACCTACCAGTTGCGTTCCTTGTCCTTCGAGGCATACGAATCCTGTGACATTGATGACAGACAGGGCCGCAGTCAGAGTGGCAGCCGTTTGTTTCCGCAGGTGGGAGAAGGTGGATCTGGCTGGATTGTGGAGCACCTGCATTTCGACCCTTTCTTTGGCAGGGATGTTCGTAAGGAAGGTTGAACCTGAAATTGCGGGACAAAAGGGCTTTCCTGTGTTGTTCGGCCAGAACCCATAGTAGAAGTGCGACACTGTCTGACCAGAAGTGGCGTTGTCCTTGTGGCTTTCTTGCATGAGGATCAACCAGGCGAGGCAAGAGCCGTGAACTGAGAAAGGTGAAGGAATAAAGGGGATGGAGTGTCCGGTAGCATGTGGGAGCAACCCATAGATCCAGAAGTTGGTGGCATTTGCAGCAAGGTTGTGCTGGTGCAACAGTTGTACAAAGGAATTGTACCAGAATTCCCTACGCCTTTCTCGAAGCTGAGGTGAAAGGGCGATCAGGTGGTGCTCTTTCACGGTGGTTGGCTGGACAGTGGTTGGCAACATTTGGTGAGCGGGTGTGCTTTCCTCCAGGATCCAGAAAGAAGTCATGAGGAGGAGACAGAACAGGAAGACAATGAAGGAGGCGATTGTCTTTGACTTGTGCAAATTGTCAGTTTTTGGATTCCTATAGTGGGTATTTCCTGTTGCTTTCGACGTCTTCTTATTTGGCGCTTCCATCATCTTCTTATCTGGCGCTTCCATCATCTTCATCTTCAAGGTGCTCGGTAGTGGGCAGAACCACAGACTTAGTTTAGCTTCTCTCCAGGTAACCCTTGGTTGCTTTGGGTCACCGTTCTGAGATTTTTAACTTAGTCAGTGGCCTACTTAGCCGAAGCTCCCTCCTTTCGACGCAGGAAATACCCTTCTCGAGATGGCACAGTGGGATCAGAGTGTTTTGCAAGTTCAAGTGCCTCGGTATCAGGATAGCAGTTCAGTGATGGTTGGTCTTTGCTCAGGAGCTCTTCTTGGGTGCTGACGTTGTCTGTCGTGGCCAGGGTCGAGGAAATCTTTTTGCAGTGATGGGCGTGCAGCCAGTGCTTCTTCCCCTCCAATCGAAGAGCCGTCCGAGTGGTGATCAGTACTTGCCAGGGGCCCGTCCACCGGGGTTCCAGACTCTTTGCTCGTTGAAAGTTCCGGATCAAAATATAGTCGCCCGGTTGGATATCGTGACCGGGACCCCTGGAAGCATCGGGGATGGCCTGCTGCACCTGTTGATGAATGACAGACAAAGTTTTTGTTAACTTGTACAAATAATCTGACAGCAGGACGTCGGGGACGTCATGAATGGAGGTTGGTTTGGGGGCAGTCCAGAGGTTCATAGGCCGTCCAAACACAACTTCGTAGGGGGTCAAGTGGTGCTTAGTGGGGGTGGAGCGCATCGATAGTAAGGCCAGTGGAAGGGCATCTGGCCACTTAAGTCCTGTGGTGGCCACTATTTTTGACAGTTTCAGTTTCAGTGTGGCGTTGTGTCGTTCAACCAGGCCAGCGGATTGGGGGTGGAAGACCGCATGGAACCTTTGTTTGACCCCCAACCCCTTCAGGATAAGTTGGATAAGTTCAGCTATGAAGTGGGGGCCATTGTCGCTCCATAAAATTCGACAAAGGCCGTAGCGAGGGAAAAACTCCTTCAATAGTACTTTGGCAGTAGTCATGGCAGTGTTATCACGGGTCGGATAGGCTTCCACCCATTTGCTGAAGGCACATACAATGACTAATACGTACTTCAAGCCTTGGCACCTCTCTAGCTGGATGTAATCCATCTGGAGGACCTCAAAGGGGTGGTCGGGGATCCCAAACCCTCCCCGGGGTACCACAGTTCCTTTCCCGGGGTTGTGTTGTAAGCAGATAAGGCACTGTTGGACTAGGCGTTTGGCTGAGTCGGGGATCTTGCCGTTATGCCAGACTTTGGAAATGAGTTCGATCATGGGGGCAGAACCTATGTGAGCAGGGGAATGTGCCATTGTCAGTATGGGGATCAAGTATGCATCAGGCAGCAACCATTTGTTTGTGTCCTTTGTCCGCCAGCAGCCTTCATCGTCCCTTAGACCCACCCGTGCCCACTCAGTCAGTTCGTGTGGTGTGCTGGTCGATTGGATATCCCTGATCGTTTCCCTAGCGTTGGTCCATTTTTCTGCTTGTGCTAATCGTGTGGGGAGAAGGACTGCTTCAATCAGGGCGGAGACTAAATCTCCGTGAAGGATGGGTGTACCATGGGACGTCAGGAATCCCCTTTCCCTCCACAGGATCCCAAAATGATGAACTACCCCGAAGGCGTACTGGCTGTCCGTGTAAATGTTCGCCGTGGTTCCTGCTGCTATGATACATGCTCGTGTGAGGGCAATTAGTTCTGCTGCCTGTGCGGATCGTTGGGTGATGCAAGCTGTTTCAACTACTGTTCGAGCAGTCGTTACCGCATAGGCAGCAGAAGTGGTGCCGTCTGGGAGTTTGATGCAAGAGCCATCTACCCATAGTTCTCCGTCAGGATCTGTGAAAGCAATGTCTCGGAGGTCAATTCTACTCCTAGTCTGCTCGTCTGTGAGGGTCACACAGTCGTGTATAGGGGGCACATCGGGGTCATTTTCGGGCAAGGGTAACAGTGTAGCAGGATTCAATGTCGTGCATCTCTTCAGGGTGATGTGGGGCGCAAGTAAAGTCAATTCGTATCCTGTCAGTCGTGCACTAGTCAGGTGTTGAGTCTTTGTCTGGTTCAAAAGTGTGTCAACTGCATGGGGTACTAATACTGTGAGAGAGTTCGAAAGTACAATTCCCTCACTCTGTCGGATAGAGACAGCAGCAGCAGCTACTGCTCGAAGGCAGGCTGGTAGAGCTCTGGCGACTGGATCAAGAGTGGCAGAGAAGTAGGCACAAGGGCGCTGTTTGGCGCCGATGGGCTGAGTTAGAACAGACAATGCGCATCCCTCCCTTTCGTGAGTGAAGAGGGAGAAGGGCTTGGAGTAATCTGGTGTTCCTAGAACGGGTGCCGAGCAAAGGGCATCTCGCAACTCCTTAAAGGATGCTTGGCATTCGGGGGTCCACGGGAGTGGGAACGGAACATCTTTGGCCAACAGGGAAAGTAGGGGTTTTATAATGAGACTGAAATTTGGTAGCCATTGTCGGCAGAAAGAAGTAAGGCCTACTAATGAACGGACTTGCTTCTGTGTTTTTGGAATAGGGGTGTCTAGGATGGTTTGGATTCGGTCGGGTGTAAGTTTTCTCCCTTCTTTGGACAGGAGATGACCTAGATATGTTACTTGGGACTGACAGAACTGCAGTTTCTTTTTGGAGACTTTGTGGCCATTCTCCGCGAGAAAGTGCAAGAGTTGGATGGTGGCTGTGATTGCAAGTGGAGTGGTGTCGGCCGCCAAAAGGATATCATCGACATATTGGATCAACACTACTCCATCTGGTAGCTGGACGGCGTCCAGCTGCCTTTTCAGGGCTTGGCTGTAAATGCTGGGACTTTCAGTGTAGCCCTGGGGAGCTCTACAAAATCGGTATGAACGGTTTTTTAAAGTGAAGCCGAAGAGATAACGGCTGTCTGGATGGATGGGGATAGAGAAAAATGCATTTTTAAGATCTATAACGGTGAAGGTGGTGGCAGTGGACGGGATGAGGGTCAGAATGGTGGTGATGTCTGAGACTACGGGGTACTGTGGCACCACCACTTTGTTGACTTCCCGCAGGTCGATGATGAAGCGGTACGCTTTCTCATCCCCCTCGCCTTGCTTCTTAACAATGGGTAGGATAGGACTATTGCAGACATTACTAACCACTTCCTCTACCACTCCTGCATCTACCAAGGACTGAATAATCGCTACCAATGCCTTCTCGCCTTCGGGCGATATCCGGTACTGTGGGAGTTTCGGGAGTATTGCATCTGGTCGAACAGTTATGTGTACAGGATCGATCATCATTCGTCCTACATCCGAGTCGTTTCTGGCCCATAGGTGCAGGGGTAGCGAATCGAGCAAGGATAGGTCAGCATCTGTTATGGCGTACATATGTCGTGCGGGGTAGGGTCTGGACATGCTCGGGTTGTCGTACAGGATGACTCGGACTCCATCCGGGGAACACCTAATAGTAGCTCGGAAATGCTTCAGTAAATCAATACCCATAATAGCGTCAGGGGAGTTGGAGGAGAGCAGAAACGTCGTGTCAGTGGGATTGTTTCCTAGGTCAAAGGAGATAGGTACAGACAGGGGATTAGTGGAGGGCGTCCCATCGAAACCTATCGAGGTAATGTGTGAGCCAGACAAGGGTGCCCTTGGAATCAGTCGTTTTGATAACACACTACGTGTTGCTCCAGTGTCTACCAAAAATGGAGACTTTGTACCCAGGACCTTAGCAGTGACATAAGGACCTTGCTGGTCAACACAGAGCTCGACTGGATCCCTCCCTTGCCCCTGGCAGTCCTATGCAGAGTCGTGATCATTGTAGCCATCGGACTGTTGGCACTGATTCTGTCGGGGGCGGTCAAATGTGTTTGATCTACCAGATCGGTCATTGGTGGTGTCGTGGGTCTGTCCTCGTCCCTGCCCTCCAGTTTTGGGGCCATTTGCCATGTCCCTTGTCTCTTTATTTTTAATCAGTTCCCGAAGGGCTAGGCATTGAGACTTCCAATGTCCAAATTCTTTACAAAATGCACATTGGTTCTCATCAAGGTCGGTTCGTGGAGCGCCAGGGGTGGGGTTGCGGTCTCTAGGGGCCGAATTCCTTGGGGCATTTGACTGGTAGTTCCCCCTATACCGTTCCCTCCCTGTGGTCACTCCCTGTAGTTGTGCAATCATTACTCGTTCCTTTAGGTCCTTTTTCTTTATCTCAGTTGCCCTTTCGTTCTCATTCTTTTGGTGTTCGTAATACTGAGCCATCTGAAGGATAGCTGCAGGTTTAGAGGCTCCCCAACTACTTTCGCTAGTCTGTAACTTTTGGGAGACCTCTTGCGATAGCCCCTTTACGTAGTTCTGCACGAATAGGTGTTGTCCGGTTGCGGTGGTCATGTCTTGGCCACTGTAGTCGGAGAACACTGTTTCAAATCATGAGAAGTATTCTGATACGTCCTCCTGAGGTTTCTGGCGGCAGGCCGTGACTATCGACCAGTCTACCTTCTTTTCTGGGATCAACGTTTTCAGCTTCTGCACTATTTTGTCAGGGAGTTCCAATATGTCTTTTACAGGTTTCTGTCCGGGCTCTCGCTGCCTATCTAGTTCATCGAGTTTTGTCCAGGTGTGTCCGAACAGATCTGTGTGGTCGGCTCTCCGGATTTGCTTCCACACATCAGCCGGCAGACACAACCCGAAAAACAAATCCATGTCCGCCAGAGTCATTATGGTTGAGCTCAAGGCTGTGCCTAATTCGGTATAGAATGCTGTAGGGTTCTTTCTTAAATCGGGCAGGGTTTGTCTAAAAGTTAAAATATCTTCCCGATCCCATGGTTGGTAAACCCAGTTGTACACAACCCTCCCTTTGGCATCTGCATGGTTGATATCATCGTTTGTTCCCTGACCTCTTGGGGGAACCCAATAGGGGGCAGCTTCTCTGATAGGCATCATAGTGTTGGCTGCTTCTAGTGAGGGTTCACTCGTCTCAGGGACTGTGATCTTGACCTCTGGTTTCTGTTCCGTGAGGTGGCGGAAGACCTCAAGCGTTTGCATGAAGAGATCCGTCATATCGCTTTCAGCCCCATCTCCGACATCAACCTTTCTATATAGAGCCGTCAATTTAGCAGGACCTTTAGTCTGGTACCTATCCTCATACGCGTTCAGGGTGTGGTAGCTGAACCGTAAAATAAAATGCCGTCTGTGACTACCGGCATGTGAGTTGTGCATATTCATCGTATATTCTTCGCTCTCCTTTCGTTCTACCAGGGTCTTTGCTATCTGGTCGATTCCATCCCGCTCATCTTTGCTCAACCTATTTGGTCTGGCTGTTAACTGTTTGCCAGTCTCAAGTTCATCTGGTGTTGTTACCAATGTGGCTGGTGCGAAGGCCGTAAGAGCCGGGGCACTAGCGCTAGGGTTACCCTCGACTGCACTCTGGACTGGTGAGTGTTGTGCTAGAGGCTGGCAGGGAGCATAAGGAGGAGGCATGTAGATCATTGGAGGACCGAGCAGTAACTCGTCATCTGCTCGCTGTTTGGAGGGAATCTCCGGGTAGAGCGTAGAGGTGGTCCTGACAGGGCATTGGCCTGTCAGTCCTGATTCTTGCGTTTGTTTAACTTCCTCTCTTCTTCTTATTTCTTCATCTAGTTCTTTTGCGGCCAGATGGGCTGCTTTTCGTAATTCTTTCACTGTTTTTGCTTCCTCTTTTTTCCTGCGATGCTCTGCTTCTTTGCGCCACATGCCGATACTATCGAGCATAGTGGACGTTACCTTATTTATTTTTACAGCTGCTTCTAGTGTTTTTATTTTATTTTCATCAAAAGAACCTATCAGTGGCCACTGGTTTTTAGGATCCCTTTTTGTATATTTATGCCATAACTTACTATAAGCTATAGCGACTAGTCCTTGCTTAGTAAACATGTCCTTAGGGGTGCCTTCCAGTGGAGCTGGATGGTCCATCTCTAATAAGCGGTCCGGGTTGACCCAACTATGAGCCAATGGGGAGAAGATAGGCATGACGGATTACAATGGGGGGCAAAAGCCTGCACTACCTATCCTTTCCCTATTTGCAAAGACTGGACAGAATATTCTATTCTACGCTATTTGCAAACAGGGAATACCTCCAGAAAGAACCAATTCCCAAAACAGTCAATGTTTGGGCAAACAATCAATCAATAAAGGAACGAAATAGGTACGACGTGTTAAATTTTTGCGTTACCTACCCTTCACTATCGGCAAAGGGAGAGAGAATATCCCTATTCTTCCCGTTTGCAGGCAGAGAAGATTCCTAAGAGAACCAACTTCGAACAATTCAATGCTCGATTCAATCAATCAATCAATGGGGAGAAAAAAATAGACACGACGTGTTAAAGTTTTGCGTTGCCTACCCTTCACTATCTGCAAAGACTAAACAGAGTATGGCGATTCTGTGTTTGTTTGCAAATAGAGAATCTCCCAGAAACAATCAATAGGAAATACTAGTATTATCAAACAATCAATCAATCAATCAATTTCGCAATTTGTCGTGTGTCATGACCTTACCCGGACCGCATGGACAGTTTCTCGTCTTCCGCTTCCAGCGCCCGATCGTCCTCTACTCTCTGTTGCTATCGCGGCACTCCTGGTGGTTCCCAGTCAGGACCGTAGATCACTCGGGAGAGGTCTGCTCGGAATCAGTGAAGTTCAGATGATCGGCTGTCAGACGAGGGTCTATTGGACAGGAGCTCTTCCGATCGTTGCAGTCGTTCACTCTGTCGTTGGGACCTCTCCCACTGGATCCACGTGTCGCTGATGGGCCCCGCGTTTGGGACGCCAATTGATAAAGATCAATTTACAATGGTCAGGCGATTTCAGTAGTTGTTTCCTAAGTTAGATTTGCCCGGCGTAAAAACGCCTCTAATACCATACGAAGTTATTGAATAAAGAGGCAGGCGCTGGAGACTGGAAGACAGGAAACAAGTTTTATTCCGGCGGAGTAGAACACGTCAGATCGGACAACAAGGTATCGTCTCGAGGTGCTCTCTCAACCTCTCTGAGACCTGGTCTTTTATACACTGGTTCAAGACATGTGAACGTCCTTTATTACAACAGGGACATTGTAGAGCATGAGAATGACATCAGAACGATATCCCTGTCACCCCCCAGTTCCAGCCCATTCCAACACATGACAACAGTAGAGACTCTTTCCCCTCATGTGATTGGGAGGGGGCTATCACGCAGCTGAGGGTTCTGCCGATTCCTTTGGAATGTGTGCGCCTGATCGAATCTCTGGGGGTGGAGGGTCGTGATCAATAGTGGCTTCTTTCAGGAAAGGCGAGTGCATACAGTAATGGGCAATAAACTGTATCCTCGGGCTAGAGGATGACCAGCGGTCCGTGCTGACGTTCAGGCTCAGAGGAAGGGGTCATCAAAGGAGGGGTATTCATGGACGGAGAGGAGGTGTTGGTCAGGCGCGGGGTGCGATTCCCTGGGACAGAGTCATGGGAGGGGAGGGCTCATGACTTGTGCATGAGAGAGCGGGGGCAGTCAGGGTGCATGGGGGGGCGCTTGCCGGGTCAGGGAAGTGTGCTGACGGGGCGATCGTGAGCAGGGAGACCATGGTACCTAAAATGGCTGCCGTGTATGCTCGTACGTGGGTCTGCAAGATGGCGTAGATGATGTTCAATACACGAACTAAAATTCCACACTGTTCCCATGAGGCACAGGGTCAGAGCTGATTTGCATATAGCCAGTGTCTAACCCAGGGTGGTGTGGAGTGCAAAAAAACGATGGATTTAGGCCCAGATCCTTGTACTGGGGTGAATGTATGACATTGTTCTACATTCTGTCCATCAACTGTGTTTTTTGCAATAAATTGAGACTATGACACACATATGACAATAAGTGTGCTGAAAAGTAATCAACTTTAACCCAACAGAACCATTCTTTGTTTACTCAAATTAACAAACCAGCAGCTGGAGGGCCAATCTACAATGAAGGGACCAGAGGAGGCTGAGTGAGTGGAAGGATTGGAGTCCCTGGTCATTCGACCCTTTCTGGAATCGCTTTTTCCCGCCCTAGGCAAAGACCTGTCTGCCATGAAACAAGATCTTTTGGTGGATCTTCGGGAGGCGTGTTGAGATGTGGATTTACTGGGAGAGAGGGTTAACACCCTAGAACACAGCTTTCCAAACTGTGTGGTGCGACACGTTACTGTGTCGCGCCCCATGCTTAGGTGTGTCGCGCAATCAACATGCTGTTTGGATCACCCCCGCGGGCCTTCCAGCAACAGGCAGAGTGGCGCTGCAGGGGCTCTAACATGAATAACAACAAAGCCTTATTACCACGTTAAATGGTCTTTTAAAGATGCATCTGCCTGCGGCGCTCCGTGCAGAAACACAGCCAATGGAGAATTGTAAGTGAAGTCATTGTTTGTTTACTTACAAAAGATGTGTGAAGGTGTGGGGGGGGGGTGAAGGTAGTAAGCAACTGGTAACTGTTCTCAACAGTACGAAAAACGTAGATTTGAGATAGAAAGAAGTGCTCCTTTTCTGAGCGCCAAGAAGTCTGAAGCGGTGTGAAAAGTCCCAATTGTTTGGAAATGTCACCTCGGTGGAGACTGCGGCAGCATAATAATACCAGTAAACAGCAGCGCCGATGGTGGCGCCTTGGCTGTCAGGAGTGGAGCGGCGGGGTTGGGGTGGCAAGAGGAATGTTCCCGAGAGGTGAAGATAGCATCGAAAGTGGAGCGAGGCGGGGAGTTCCGCGTTTATTTTATTTATTTATTTATTGTTTTATGCGTTTTTATATAGCGCGGACTTTGCCCAAAGGTGTCAGAGCACTTCACAATAGGAACAGGAGCGTTACATGAGGAGAAAATTACAAGTGGGCATGTTACAAAAGCAAACGTTACATTATATGAGGCAAAGGTGACAATTAAGTATCGGGGAGGTGTAGCAAACGAAAGTGTGGGACTGATGTTTGTCAGCACAGAGAGGGAACACCCAGCAGTGTTGGGAGACGACAGGACAGAGGCGAGCTATGGAAAAACTCTGGCGGTTTTAGCAAACTTTCAGAACCTCTGGCGGGCAATGAGAGATGAGACGGAGTCAGTCACACGTTGGACTTCACCTGTCACGCAACTGTCCCAGCCCTATTTGCTTCTGGGAGCCACCGGCCTGCCGTGAAATCTGCAGATTTCCATGCAGGCTAGTAGCACTCTTGCACCAGCGCAAACCCAGGAGAGAGCCAGGGTGTCCGGAGAGCACAGCCCCCGTCCCGGAGCCATGAGGACATGAGGGGAGGTTCCGCTCAGAGGTAGCAAGGGAAGGGGGAGGAGAGAATGTCAAGCGCAAACATCAAAGGCTCTCTGCACAGCTGATGAGCAGATCTTTCCTTTTTCTTTCATATTTTATATAGATGACAAAAAATGTGTATTAACTCCTTGTCTCTTGAACGAAGACGGGTAAGAGTCTGAGCATGTGCAAGGGTTCTAAACCTAAACACGCATTTACAATGCAATAGGTCTCGCAGCATTAAAGTTTGAGTTTCTGGCATTGTGTATGACAATGCCAATAGTTTTTAACTTTTGCAAATGTGACACCTATAGCATTTCTAATGCAATTTGTGTTGTATTTACGTGACTTGGATGTATTGATATTGCAAATAACAACGGCCTTTAATTTTTTTAAATAATTAATACTCAAATAAAAGTTATTGTAATTTATAATAGCTTAAAATTTTGTAAATATCTTTTGTAAATTAGGTGCCATGCTTACCAGTAAAAGGCTGGCTCTAAGGGAGTCTGTTTTCGGGAAGAATGCCAACAGGCACCAAAGGCACGCAGCTGCCAAAGATAAAGTGCGGCGGCAGTTGTGCCAATTTAAATTAAAAAAAGTAAAATCATGATTCTGGGCAAATTAGTTGACCTCACTGTGCATAAAATTGTAAATATGTGTGGAATGTAATGTGATTGTAAATATATAAAATGTAATATCACAAATGTGCAAATCTCCTGTTCATGCTCTGTTACCAACCATGTGGGTTTTCTTCAGATCCATACAAACATACGTACATTATCTGGGGGTGGATGTGTGTGGGTGTGTGTGTGGGATTGTATGTGGGATTGTGTGTGGGTGTGTGTGGGTGTGTGTGTGGGTGTGTGTGTGTGTGTGTGTGGGGTGTGTGTGTGTGTGTGTGTGGGGGGGTGTGTGTGGGGGTGTGTGTGTGTGGGGGTGTGTGGGGGTGTCGGGTTGTGTGTGTAAGAGGTTGTGTGTGTGGGTTGCGTGTGGGGTTGTGGGTGGTTTGGACTAGCTCGCTGCGCTCACTTGCGTTACCGTGTCCCTGAATTTTTTTTCACAAAAAGGTGTGTCACCAACATGAAAAGTTTGGAAAGCTGTGCCCTAGAAGAACAAGAAACAGGGCCCAATGAGGAACTAGAGAGCCTCCAACAAGAAGTCCTCAAGCTGCAGCAACAGAGTCTCGATTTCCAGGTCCATACAGAGGACTTAGAGAATAGGTCCCAGTGGAACAACATCTGCATCCACAGCATGGCCACATGGGGAAGGGGACGGCAACGGTAGGGAGACAAAATATCGAAATAAAAATATCGATATACAATAATATCGATGTTTTAATTATATATATAGATAATATAGAATATTGATGTGCAATAATATCGATGGACAGAATATCGATTTTAAGGTACCTATGTTACTAATATCGACATTTTGTTTAGTGTTATGTATTTTATTATGTATTTTATATGTTTGTTAAACATGTTTTTAATGTATGTTTAGAAATTAGTAATTTTGTTTACATTTTGCGTTTTAGTATCAGAGTGGGTTGTGGGTTTATAGGGGAATAGGGTGGGAAGTAATTTAAATATTATTAATTAATTATTATGTTTTTTAAATATGTTTGATTAATAATTAATTGGTAAATAATTATTATTAATTCGTTAATTAAATTAATTAGAGTTAATGGAGTAAAACGTTTATATTTTTTGTTATTGTTAATTAATAATTAATTGTTAATTAATTATTATTAAGTGATTAAATGATAATTACATTTTTTATGTGATTTATTTATGTGTAGTGGGTTGTGTGTTTATAGGGAAATAGGGTGTGAAGTAATTAAATTAAATGAATTAAAAAGAATATATTTATTTATTGGTATTAATTAATAATTAATTCGTTGGTAATTCATTATTTAAAATTATTTTATAATATTAATTATAAATAATGTATTAATAAATGTTGTTTATTCTTGTAAATATCTTGTTAATTAATTATTAATTGGTAATTAATTATTAATTGGTAATTAATATTTGTCAATTAGTTAATTTATAATTACATCAATTTAATAATATTAATTGTTATTAATTGATTAATTGATATTTATATTAAGTATGTTTTTTTGTATGTGTAGTGTGTTGTGTGTTGAAGGGGGAGTAGCGTGGGAAGTAATTGTTTGTTATTTAAGTAAATACTAATTATAAATATTTGGTATTTAGTAATATATTTTTGTAAATAAAATATTATATCTTTTTTTTTGTTAAAAACATATCTAATTGATAAGTATGTTAATATAACGCTTACGCTATCCTGCGCTTTCGCTACTATTGCATCCTCTGGAGTGGGAATAGTAATTTTTACCCCTATGTTATCCAACTCTTTCCTTACAGTTGCACCATTTGGAGTGGGAATAGTAATTTTTACCCCTACGCTATCCAACGCTTTCCTACTGTTGCACCCTTTGAAGTGGGAATAGTCTTTTTTTCCCCTACGCTATCCAACTCTTTCCCTACTGTTGCACCCTCTGGAGTGGGAATAGTAATTTTTTCCCCTACGCTATCCAACGCTTTCACTACTGATGCAATGTGTAGAGTAAGTATATATATTCATTTATATGTAGAGTTTTTAATTTATTTTAAATGTATATGTATTAGTTATTATTTTTGAAATATGTTTTAATGTTTATATCTATAATTTGTTAAATTATATGTATTTTTAAATTATTTTTACATTATTATTAATACATTTAAAAAAACTATATTTTTTACTTCAATATTTTTGCACTACGATATTTTTCCCCGATATTTTTGTACTTACCTTTATGTAGATAGAACTTCGATATTTTTGCTGTCGATATTTTTGCTTCGGTATTTTTGTATGTCTATATTCTGTCCCTCGATATTATGTCATAGATCCGCCGGCAACATCTAAGTGCTGGTAGCAGACCTTTCCCGCTCAATCGTAGATGAGCCTCAAGACTTTCCAATCAAAATGGACCACACTCACAGAGTAGGCCCCCCGGCAGACATTTTGACCTGTGTACACGATTACCAGCTAAAGGAACACATACTGTGTGAAGGCAGGAACAATGTAGCCCTCCAATACAAAGCTCAAAATCCCACACTATATCAAGATTCAGCAGCCTCCACCTTAATCAAATGCAAGTAATTTCCCCCGATCACAACACACCTAAGAGAAGCTGGTATCAAATACTCCTGGGGACACCCCTTACGGCTGATCTTCCATTTCACAGGGGAGCTCAGGCAGATCCGCTACCTATCAGCAACTTGTAAGCTCCTGAACATCGAGGAACCCACAGCGGAAAGGCTGCAGCAGGGTAACTCAAGTATCAGATGTCGAGGTGGCCATGGATGGACCACCATTAAGCCTCCTAGCCCATCATCGTGCCCTGATTTGGACACTATGGCCAAGGAGCGGTAGGCGTGCCTGGCATCCCAAACTGGAGCATCTTCTTCATAAGCATGGGGAAACTGAAAAGAGAACCAGCGGTCAGCTGCTGGCCTTCTTGCTCCTCACTCGAACTGCTTCGAACATGAGCATGGGGCTGTGCCTGGGGGGAGCGGGGAGACGTCAGCCATTGGTACCCCATACCAGGTGCCGTAAGCTCCGGACTTTGGACAGTTAGATGATATTTCATCATATTCATATGGTTGTTATGTTGGGGGTTTTCTTCTTTTTATTGGTGGATTCCCTCTCCCTTCTCTGCGCTTTCTCAGTCTTAGTCTTCTTACCCTCTGCTTGCCCCGGTCCCCGCACACAAGATCTCACCCATTCGAAGGAATTTTCGGCGCACACCGATGCCCCACCTCAATTGCGCATTTAGATCCCGGCCCGTATACTGACGAGCATTAAAATACTAGCCCTGAATGTAAAATAGCTCAAAAACCCTACCAAGCGAAGGGCCATTCTGTCATATCTAGAGGCTCCCGGTCCCTTCTTTCTCTGGTGCAGGGCTCAATTTATCTGACCACGCAGCATTGACTATCCCACTGACATTCCCCCCACAACCTGGCCATCATGTTCCTGGCGGCTACGAGACAAACTCCTTCATCGCACTGAGGTCATAGCATTCTTAACTATGACATTAGAAGATTTTGTATCTTTCAGCGATACTCCTGATCTTCATAGTGTCTCCATGGAAAACGCTTAAAATAGTGATAAGGGGCAACTTTATTGCTGCATCCTCAGCGGACAACAAGATACGAAGAGCGAAAAGAGATGACTTCTCTTAACAGGTATTAAAATTAGAAGGAATACATAAGCGGACTGGGACACCTTGGGGGTGGGGCAGTTAGAGGCCGTGCGATACCAGTTAGCTAGCCTTGACCTTGGACAGAGCGAAATATGCTGCCCAATGCTTGAAGCACCTGTTTTATATGGAGGAATAGATGTGGCCGCCTGTTGGCCCATAAATTGCGCGCTCACGCCAGGCAGCTACGGTTCAAAAGATTTGCGAGACTCACTGGACTGAATATACCTAAGAGGCAGGCATTTCTCGCATCTTTAGTGATTTTTATGTAGAATTATACTCTGCTCAGCAAATACCAGAACAGGATTCCCTTAATTACCTCCAGGGAATAACTCATTCACGACTGACGCCGGGTCAGGCGTCCACCCTCGTTAGCCCAATCCGTATTGAGGAGGTCATCTCAGCTACAGCATGGCTCAAACTTCTTAAATCGCCAGGCCTGGATGGGATCACCTCTATTTTTTATAAAACATTCGGCTCCACCTTAGCCTCGATTTTAACGTGATTCTTTAAAGTAATCTGGGACACCACCGAGATCCCTCCCACGATGCTCCTGGCCTCTGTAGTCGTCCTTCCTAAGCCAGGCAAGTATGGTCGGTACTGCGCTTCCTACAGTTCTATATCCCTGCTGAACATCGACCTAAAGCTCTTTACAGGGATCCTAGTGGCTAGGTTGAGGCCGATAATAACGGGCTTTATACACCCAGATCAGGTTGGAATTGTGGCAACCAAACCATGTAGTGATAATACAAGGAGACTGCTCCATCTCTTGGACAAGGCGCACCGCCAGTCAGTGGAGCAAGTGGCGTTGTCTGTCGATGCCGAAAAGGTGTTCAACAGAGTGCACTGGACATTCCTGGAGGCCACCGCAGAGCAATTTGGGGTATGAAGCTGCTTCCGTAGCAGCTGTGGTCATCCCTCAGCCACTGTCCAGGAAAACTGATTCACCTCAGATCCTTTACCGATAAAACGAGGAACTAGGCAAGGCTGCCCGCTCTCTCCATTGTTGTTTGCCCGCTCAGCCCTCCACAGGGCTTGGTCGCCCCACTCACTGCTGCCGCTCCTGCCTGCCTTGTCGCCTCCTGCCTGCAGACTCCTTCGCTCGCTGCCCGCTGCTCCTGGGACTTCTGGCTGCCCGCTGCTTCCTGGATTTCCCGCCGCTGCCTCCCTGCGGCCACGCCCCCCCGTGATTCCATTTGCCGCCCCGCTCCCGCCACCCAGCTGCTCCTCCCTCCCTGCTCCTTACTTATGACGCCCCTGAGCGACCGCGCAGCGGACGCGCGCAGCGGGAGCACCGACGGAGCGCCGAAGGTGCGCCAAAGGTAAGCCCGTCTGCGCCCATCCGCGCCCATCCGCGCCTGGACCGCGCCCAGTGCCAGGACCCCTGGCCCCCGACGATGCCAGCCCACACGATGGACCTACGACGCCGCCACCCTCATCGCACTCAAACCCGACCGAACAAGAACCTGCCACCGAGCCACCCCGAGATGAACCCACGTCAAGCCTGCAAGTTCACCTGCCTCCGGACCTGCACCACAGCTACCAAGCCGAGCACCCACAACAGCCACCTCAAGTGCATCCTGCTCAACACCCGCTCCATCCACAGACACGCCATCGAACTCTGGAACCTGCTCGACACAACCTCACCAGACGTCGCCTTCCTCACAGAAACCTGGATGAACGCCTCCTCAGCACCTGACATCGCCATCGCCATCCCAGACGGATACAAGATCATCCGGAGAGACCGCGTCAACCAAACTGGAGGAGGCATCGCCATCGTACACAAGAACACCATCCGCATCACGACCAACTCCAACGACACCTTCGCCGCCGCAGAGTTTCTCCACTTCCAGATACACACCGACCCAAAGACGACCCTCAGAGGCACCCTCGTCTACAGACCCCCGGGACCACGTACACAATTCAGCGAAGACATCACGGACTTCATCAGCCCGCACGCCCTCCGCTCCGCTGACTACATCCTCCTAGGGGACCTCAACTTCCACCTGGAGAACAACAAGGACCGCAACACCGCCGACCTGCTGGACAACCTCGCCAACAACGGACTAAAGCAACTGGTCAACACCCCCACCCACTACGCCGGCCACACGCTCGATCCCGTCTTCTCATCCAGCAAGCACATCACCTTCAGCCACTCCACCGGACTTCACTGGAACAACCACAGCTGCGTCCACTTCAGCTTCAGAAGAACCACGACCCACCACCACCTGCAACAGGTTCCTCGCAGGAACTGGAGCAAGATCACGGCCGAGCAGCTCACCACCTCCCTCAGCCAGAACCCACCCGCCAGCACAACAAACCCCAACGAAGCAGCACGCAACCTCACGCAGTGGCTGACCGCCTGCGCCGACGACCTCGCACCACTAAAGAACCCGCCCAGCAGACCAGGAAGCAAAAAGCCTCCTGGTTCACCGACGAACTCAAGGACTCCAAGAAGAACTGCCGCACCCTCGAGAAAGCCTGGCTCCTCGACCAGACCACAGACAACATGACCGCCCTCAAAAACGCCACCCGCAAGCACCACCAGCTCATCCGCACCACCAAGAAGAAATCACTGAAGGAACGACTGGACAACAACGCCAACGACAGCAAGGAACTCTTCAGCATCGTCAAGGAGTTCTCCAACCCCAGCACCGGTAACAACGACATCACTCCTTCACAAGATCTCTGCGACTCTCTCGCCTCGTACTTCCACAGCAAGATCGCCGACATCCACAACAGCTTCGGCGCACCCTCCACGCACCCGACCGTCGAACCAACGCCCCCCACCGCCACCCTCCGCACCTGGACCACGGTGACCACCGAAGACACAGCCCGCACGATGAACACCATCCACTCCGGACCTCCGACCGACCCCTGCCCCCACCACGTCTTTAACAAGGCCGACTCCATCATCGCACCCCAACTCCGGGACGTCATCAACTCCTCCTTCAACACCGCCACCTTCCCGGAGAGCTGGAAGCATGCCAAACTCAACGCCCTACTGAAGAAACCAACAGCGGACCCCACCGACCTCAAGAACTTCCGCCCCATCTCGCTCCTCCCTTTTCCTGTCAAAGTCATCGAGAAGACCGTCAACAGACAGCTTGCAGCCTTCCTTGAGAAGAACGGATCCCTCGACCCCTCGCAGTCCGGTTTCCGAGCCAACCACAGCACCGAGACCGCCCTCATCATAGCCACCTACGACATCCGAGCCCTGCTCGACAACGGGGAAACAGCTGCCCTCATCCTCCTGGACCTCTCTGCAGCGTTCGACACTGTCTGCCACCGCACCCTAGTTCAACGCCTCAGCAACATTGGTATCCAAGAAAAGGCACTGGAGTGGATCATCTTGTTCCTCGTCGGAAGTACACAAAGAGTCCGCCTCCCCCCGTTCCGATCCGAGGCCACCGAAGTCATCTGCGGCGTACCGCAAGGATCATCGCTCAGCCCAACCCTCTTCAACATCTACATGAGCCCTCTCGCAGCCATCGCACGCCAACACAACCTCAACATCATCTCCTACGCCGACGACACCCAGCTGATCCTCTCCCTCACCAATGACCCCGCCACAGCCAGAACAAGCCTACACGAAGGGATGAAAGACGTCGCCGAGTGGATGAAGAACAGCCGCATGAGACTGAACTCAGACAAGACGGAAGTCCTCATCCTGGGACCATCGCCCTCCGCCTGGGACGACTCCTGGTGGCCTCCCGCCCTGGGCACTGCTCCCAAGCCAACAGACCACGCACGCATCCTGGGCTTCATCCTGGACTCCTCCCTCTCGATGACCAGACAAGTCAACGCCGTCTCCTCGTCGTGCTTCAACACCCTAAGCATGCTCCGAAAGATCTTCCACTGGATCCTGACCGAAACCAGGAAGACGGTAACCCAGGCACTCGTCACCAGCCGACTGGACTACGGGAACACTCTCTACGCGGGAACCACAGCCAAACTACAGAAAAGACTCCAGCGCATACAAAACACCTCCGCCCGACTCATCTTGGACATCCCCCGACGCAGCCACATCTCCGGCCACCTGAGGGACCTGCACTGGCTCCCCGTCAGCAAAAGGATCACGTTCAGGCTCCTTACCCACGCACACAAGTCTCTCCACGACCTGGGCCCCAAGTACCTCAACGACCGCCTGACCTTCTACACACCCACTCGCCAGCTACGCTCTACAAGCCTCGCCATCGCCGCTGTACCACGCATCCGAAGAGCCACCGCCGGAGGAAGATCCTTCTCCTACCTGGCAGCCAAGACATGCAACTCCCTCCCCATCCACCTCCGGCTGACCCAGGACCATCTCGCCTTCAGGAAACAACTCAAGACCTGGCTGTTCGAGCAGTAGCGGACCCCCTCCCTCAAGCACCTTGAGACCCTTCCGGGTGAGTAGCGTGCTTTACAAATGCTATGATTGATTGATTGATTACATGGAGCAGCTGACACAGAGAGTGCGGGAAAACCAACCAATCATCAGGGTTCAATATGGGGGAGAACGCCACACCATCAGCTTGTATGCGGAAGATGTTATTGTCACACTCGAGGCCCCTGCGACGTCGATGCTGGCCTTTCTCATAGAACTTGAGGCGTTTGCAACCGCCTCAGGCTTCTGGGTCAACATGTCAAAATGACAAGCCCTGGGTTTCTCTCTGCAACCGTCTACTATGGCCACCCTTAAGCAGGTGTGCCACATTCGATGGGACCAGAAATATATACTGTATCTAAGCATTAAATTGGCGATCTCCACTCAAGAAACAACCTCTTTAAACTACTCCCACCTTCTGGCACAGACCAGGCAGGACTTTCACCATTGGCGGCCATTTGGTCTCTCCTGGCTGATTATGGTGGCGCCTCTCAGGATGAGAGTGCTTCCCAAAATATTGTTCCTTTTCCAGACATTGCCTATGAAACTCCCCCTCCCGGCCATACTGAAGCAACTCCAAAATGAGTTCCTCTCCTTTGTTTGGACCCCCAGGGGAGGGAGGCTTGGGGATCCCTAACATAGACCGCTAGTACAAAGCCACTCAGCTGCGACCTTCACTGGAGTGGTCTCAGAGTGAATCAGAGAAACATTGGCTATTTATGGAATAAGCATTGGCTGGCCAATCCTTGTGGAACATCACTTTTATTCGTAAAGCCTTTTGGCCCCCTGGGCTATATGGATCACCAATCACACGGGCTACCCTAAGGGCCTGGGATGCAACAGCTACACGCAGTGGCCTTACCACATTCCCATCACCGCTCACCCCCATAACAGGCAATCCTGACTTTACCCCGGGTCTCGACCTGGTAGCTTTTAAAAACTGGGATGGAGAATGCCATAGATCGATAGGTCATTTTTTTGATATGGAAGGCTCCCTGTCCTTCGAAAATTTATGCTATGACTTTACTCTGCCCAAAACTGAGCGATATCATTACCAGCAGATATGCCACTGGAAAATGCAACCCTCGACATGCCAGGGAGCGGAGAGAATGCTCACCCACTGTCCAAACAGTCAAGTAAATGGCTCATCACGGAGCTCTACCACCTGTTGCGGGTCCCGGGACAGCTGGCCAAATCCGCAGGCCAGAAGCGATGGGAGACAGAACTGGGATGAACACTATCTCCGAAGGATTGGGGGGATGTCTTTTACAGGGCCAGACACTCTGTGAGCAATATCTCTAGTATAGAGTCTGCTACCAAGATAATGACGTACTGGTATATTACCCCCCCAGACTTCACAAGAGCGACCCCAGTTGGTCCCAGGGATGTTGGAGGGCATGGGGGTCAGAGGGCACACTGATCCACCTCTTATGGGAATGCCCCACACCTACGCTGTACTGGGAACAGATTCTCGATGAAGTTGATAAACAGTTGGACAACAAAATACTACGCTTCCCGGCATATGTTATCCTGGGCATGCACGATAGTCTAACATTCTCCTTTAAGTCTCGTAGGGGTAGGCAGATGGGAATAGCCCTGGGGGCCGCACTACAGAATACATTTTCCACAGGAGTGGTTGCACAGGTTGTGGTATGTGCTAGGTATGGAACGCATCTTCTTTTCACTCTACGGGGATTGGGCCTCCTTTGCTGAATTGTCATATCCTTTTATAGCTCTGCTATGCTCCAAATTCTGGTCCATATTATCAAGGACGGGCGATACATTATCGCTGCTTTTATCGGCAAGAAACTGCTGCTAAAGCGGCGATAATGGGCGTGATAATATGCGCTTGTGAATTCCCATAGAAGCCCATGTTCTGATGTTAACCTGGGCTTCTATGGGAATTCTCCAGGACATATTATCAAGCCCATTATCGACACTTTAGCGGCAGTTTCCTGCCGATAAAAGCAGCGATAACGTATCGCCCTTTCTTGATAATATGGCCCTCCGCGACCTAACTTGCCACAAATACTTTCCCCTGCTATGACTCTCCGCGCTGCTGCAAGACCCAGCCCAACCTCCAGCAATCTGAAACACTTTGTGTCATCCCTGCCCTTTTTCCCCTGTGGTCCAACGAAATAGAGGGGGAGGGGAGGGTGAGGAGGGAGGGGAGTTGGAATGTTGTTTTCTCTTTTTCTTTCATGTTGTGTTACATCACACTGCAAATGCCTTTGGCTCCCAACAAGGGGCTCTGTGTTTCTTACTGCATTTTGTTGTGTTTATCAAATAAACAGATTTAAACCTAAAGTGCTCAGGATCTACTTATGCAGCCAAGGGTTGGTGTCACTCTGACAGCACTCCCCATCACCTGGAGTCCAATCTGAGGTGCTCATTCTCCAGGCGCCACCCTGAGTTTGACGCCTCGGCTTGTGGACTGGAAAGAGACATTGATTAGGAAAACGCAGACTAGTGGGCCATGCACCATGCTTACCTCACATTTCCAGTATTGCAATTTTCTTTCTGCATTCTAGAAGCCTTCTGCAAGAAAGCTCCCTAGGACTCCTGCTCCAAGGTTCAGCTCCGCACCCAACACGGACCATGCAAGAGAAATGCAGTTACACTATCCATTTGTGTACGGTATCATTTTTCTTTTATTATAATTATTTTTTGAACTGTGGGGAATATCCCTATTTCTCATATGCGAATCCTAGGTAACTATTAAGAGCCTCAGTTATGAAAAGTGTTGCATTGGTGCGTGAAAGCAGCGATGCAATACACATCAGTGAGCCCTCCTTGCCACACGATGGATGTGCTGGATTTAATGTATGATGCACCACGTCGCAAGGAATGACAGATACGTCAGGAATCCTGACACATGTGTTGCTGCAAAACCCACACATTGCTGGAGTTGTGTTGTAAATATGACATAACTCTAGTAATGGATGGGCGAGTCCAAACCCATTGCACTCTGTCACCCTTATGCCTGCTGGGCCTTATTTATGAAGGCTTCTGAACCTTGTACACTGCCGTTGCATCACTTTTTGTGACACAGCAGCGGCGTGAATTATTTGCGATGTTACGCCATATTTAAAAGTGACGTATCTAAGTTGATGCGTCACTTTGCAAATGCCTGTGCTACATTATAACTGTGTGAAGTATAATGTATGCAGGGTGGGTGTTCCCACATGAAAAAGCCTCGGAAAGTGGCGCAGGGAGATCTATCAGACTTCAGTGCGCCACTTCTAGGACACTACTGCTTCACAACCTTACGCTGGTCCATCGTCTTCCTTCTATCGCATGACCCAACCTGCGAATAGCCAAACCTCAATGTAGCTCAAACCCTGATGTTTTAGAACTTAATAGTAATAATGTATTTGTTGTACTCAGGAGGGTGTGGGGAAGTGGGGTTTGATGTGGAACTCAAACAAAAGGAACAGCAGAGCGGCTGGAATTATTGGTATACTTTTGTGTCAATAATTGACCAATAATAATGCCACCCCTCCTGCTTAGCTCAATTACTGTTACATGCTGTATAGTAGAATAAAGTGTGCAGATGACAGACACTGCACCCAGTCTGAAAAACAACCTAGTTTCCACTAGACCTAAACTTAATCCTGTCAACCTCAACCCGAGTATTACCACAGCATGGAACCTACCTCCAGTTACAGGACACTTCAAATGTGGAGACTGCAGTGTCTGTCATCTGACAGAAACCACCAAGACACTGAACTTAGAAGATGGTAAAGTGTGGGAACAACGTGCACACACTAACTGCAACAGTGCCAATGTGGTATACCTAATTAAGTGTGCCTGTGTAAAATCCTACGTTGGCATGACGACCCGCAAAGTCAAGCAACGGATCTGCGAGCACCGCAGCACCATACGATGCAAGAAAAATGCGACAAAACTTACTGACCATTTTCTCGAGGCTCATCACACACCCAACGATATGAGATGGACTGTCATTGAGCAAGTCCCGCTGGGACCCAACACCCAGCGGCTCCTATATGAAAAAGAACAACGTTGGGTCTACAGACTGTCGACCCACCGAACAGGGCTCAACGACAATATCCCATGGCACTCAGTATTACAATGACTTCAAACGAACTCTTCTCTTCACTCATAGATCTAGAAAGGGTCGCTCACCGTGAAGCAGTCGCCCACTTCCAGCACTATCTGACCCGTTAAACGTTCCCATCTGGGACAGAACATCGAGCAGTGGGCTGACTGACCATCCCACCTCATATAGTCTAATAGCCTTTTCCGCAGGGCCACCCGTCTAGGACTCAGGCTTTAATTCCATTAAGTCCACATTCTGTTTGACATCCTTAACAAAAGTTGACACCAAGTACAGGCTTTAACAACTGTTGAGCCTTGTACCCCCAGCCAAGTCTCATCACTCATTATTATTTTTAACATTTTAATTTCTGCTCCCCAGGGCTCTATAATATCTTACCCTCGTAGCAGCGGAATTGTTATTATTTACTTTCTTTGGCCCCCCTTTTAAGCCGTTTTGCTCTCACACAGAGCGATTCCCTTCACGGGAATCGAACCCTAGATTGCAGGGCGAGATTGAGCTAATGCGGCCACCATCCATCACTCTGCCTCAGTGACGACGCTGGCGCCGACCCACGTGACCGGCAGTCAACTCCGCCTACCGCGGAAGTAGAAACCTTACATACCGGCCCAGACGCCCGTTCTGACTGTACCAGGGCGTAGGATCGCAGTAGGTACAAGGCCAGTGACCTCTTCACAAAACTGTAAGTAATTCATGCGCTGGGACCCGCGGGCCGCACAGACCTCAACGCCCGGTCCAGATTTTTCTTAATCCATAGTTCATAGTCAGACGCAGAAGTGTGGAGAAGTGTGGGTCACTGGTTAGAGGAGGCAGACCTGGAAGCAGAGGTCAGCCCGGGACCAGGGTTCAATTCCCGGCTCGGCGGGGTCTTGAGTCCTAAAATGTCCATGGACTCGACAATTCTCACTCCGGTGCCTACTCGATTCACGGGTTCACACTCTGCGACTCTGGGCAATAGCTTGCTTAATCTCCACAACGGCCCCTCGCGGCGGGATGCCTGGCTTTCACCTTGCGGATACCCTGCCGGGGTTATCTCACAGGGGAATACCAGGACGGGTTCCCTAAGCAAGCGCTTAGAAACCGCTTGGTGATTTGCGCTATATAAATTCCTGTACATTTACGCCATCCTTGAAACATACCTTCGATCTTTGTTTCAGAATATGTTTTTACTGACGAGGCTAGCCTTCCCCGCCCTATGAGGTTTCTAAATACCCCAATACGAGTAAGCTTAACCCTTGTGTGTCTTTAAATGTTTTTGTGTCTGTGAGTCCGGTACGAGTGATGCATGCAGAGCATGGCAGCCTATGCACTTTTAAAAAATTGTTTGCCCACACCATAGGCATGCAAGATTTGTTCACGCCACATAAAATGGATGTCTGGCGTTTGCATCAAATCGATATTGACGCACGTAAAATTAGCATTGTGTACTTGAGTGGCTAAGCAGCACACCACTTATAACATTACCCAGGTACCTCCACATCATGGCACTGAGCGACAGTACCCTGTATACGAGCATAAGATACCTGTCCTAATGGGATCATCAGCATGCAGACACGAATGTGAGACACTGCACGACGTTACAGGCTTGTACCTAAACCGATTATCTGACATTACTCCTCATTTTCTTTGCAGGTATTTTGATTTTTCACGCAAACCCAATTGGGTTACAGCGTTTACCACAGACATTTACTTTTTTGTCACTCATTGTGGTCCCAGAGAGTAGGACTGGGTGCGTCTTTTAGGGGACGCACACCACCCACTCTCAGGGCAACGGTCCTGAAGAAAACCTGGTGAACCAACACCTTTATGGTTGAAACATGTAGACCTGACAACACATAGAGATACAAGGGCTCATAATCACCCTCACTTTATCTCGCACTTCTGTTTTTAACATTGTCCAGTTGCTTATAAATAAAAATTCAATTTCTTAAGTTAAACCAGGACAACTTTTAACACACATACCCCTTTTTTCTTTTCACGCATCTTCACTCACAACCAGCTCCACTGTAATCAGGTGTTGTAGCACACCCTGATGACGCTAGGTCATTAGGGTGGACCCCGATGATGAAGCATGTCACCACTAGGTGGTGAGTGAGGGGTTTCTTAACAAAAGGAAATTCCCCCCTTTTGTTTCAGCCTGTACCCCATTAGGAACTGTCGTTTCCACTGGGTGGTACTCCTCCTTTTGTTCTTTATCGATATACCCAGGGGTAAAGGAGTATTCCCCCGTTCACTTGGTGAACCAAATACCATGCTCTCCCCTCTGTTTTTCATGTCCTGGCAGCGCACAGCTGTGAGAGCTGAGACATAGTAATCTAGCCTGCCTCGCAGCTCACCTTACCACTGGACACACTGATCAAACATGGCAGACAACCAAGGCCTCACTTACTCGACAGAAGAAATTGACTCCATCATAGGCAACCTCGCAGTCTTTGCAGATGCCAACATAAGTAACACAATCGCCCAGACATCGGACTGGGATAAACTGACAGAGATGAAGAGAAACCGTATTAGAACTATACTCCACGGCACAATCCTCAAGGAATATGTAACTAACCAAATGGCACCGAAAGGACTATTGGTCACCAACGCCCCACGCATCTTTTTAGATGATCATGAGTTTAGAAGGGACTGGGCACGTATAGCATGGCATTGTACACATGATTGGATCATGTTGATCCTTAAAACCGCACTACGTCTGTCTGAAAAAATACAGATAGATATACAAGTCATGGAAGCCCAAATCAAGACGACCATCACGGGATACAAGAAGAAACTAGATGATCTCAATAAAGAGATCAACGAATACAGGGAGAATCTCACCCAACAAAAGGTCCAAAAATTCCAAAAAGACCTTAAACGTTTCTCTTTCATCAAAGCTTACCCTTACTCGGAAGCAGACTACAAAGTGACACCAGGTACTGATCCTGATTCAGATGTATCTAGCAACAGCTCCAACAGTTCAAACAATAGCGGAGGCTCAGGAAGTAGCAACCAAAAACAAAGACAACAAGGAGGATTCAGAGGACAATATCAATGGCCACAATACGGCCAACCTCCATTCCCCCCACCGTTCATACCAGACCAAGCATATCCGATGTATGGATGGCAACCACCTTTTCAACCCCAATTCTTCCAACCACATCAATTCCGCCCTCCTTTTTCGAACAGAGGCAGGCGCGGGAGGGGAAGAAAAAAACCCGGAAACAACGTCCACTGGGAGGAGGAAGACCCGGTGGGCAACAACACCAGGAGCAGAGCAGGAACGAACAAAGCAGGCCCCAGCAACATGAGGAGCTAGTGACCAATTTATCTTCAAGAGCCTTAACCGACATCGAAACCAAAGTCCTCAATAAAGGTCTGGGTTTTGTGCCTACAACTCGACTCGATAAGTTCAAGCTACATTGCGAGCTATCCGCCTTCTTCCGAAAATTGAAACTGAAAGCTTTCTTTGAGAAACACCCCAGCCAGGAGATGGACGGTAAACCAAATGAAACAGGATTAAGAATAAAGTCCACATTCATACCCCCTCCTCACACTATCCCAGTTGAGATTAACACATTTGAACAGGCAGTATTCAATGACATTGAACGGATGAAAGAAAACAAACAGTTCCATAATAACAGCAGAGCAGAACAAAGTGCCATCCTGAACCTGAAAACAGATAACAACATCATAATCAAGCCAGCAGACAAAGGAGGAGGCCTGGTCATCATGAATAAAACCGACTATGATACGGAGTGCAGAAGACTCCTTGGAGACGTGAGGAACTACCAACCGTTACCCAGAGATCCCACAGAGGATCTGAAAGCAGAAATCCTTCAACTAGTGGAGACGGCAGAAGCAATAGGCAACATCTCTAAACAGGAAGCTGATTACCTAAGTAAAACAGAAGGAAAAATCCCATACTTCTACATTGTGCCCAAAATGCACAAAGGAAAAATTCCCCCCCCTGGCAGGCCAATTGTGTCAGGTATTGGGTCACTTTTGGAACCACTCTCGAGGTACTGTGACTTCTTCCTTAAAACCATTGTACAATCCACACCCACATACCTGAAGGACACTAAAGACCTACTGGTACTCCTGAAAGAGATCAAAGTTGACGAGGAAACCATCTTACTCAGCCTCGATATAGAAAGTCTGTATACCAACATACCACAGGATGCCACCATTAATGTACTAAAAACTATCCTAGAGAATAACAATTGGGAACATCAGACACCAGTATCTTTCATCCTTCAATGCGCTACCCTAGCGTTAAAAAGGAACTATTTTGAATATGAGAGATCTCTGTACCTCCAGATCGGTGGGACCTCTATGGGCAGTGTTTTTGCCCCTAGCTTGGCAGGACTTTACGTACATGATTTCGAAGAGAAATTCATCCGAGCTGAAACTAACCCCTTCGGTGACCACATTAAATTTTGGCGACGTTACATTGACGACGTCCTAGCCATCTGGCAAGGACCAGAGGAAACACTTTTGGAGTTCATCAGTTGGCTAAACTCCTGCGACTCACACTTGAAATTCACCCACTGTTTTGACAAACTACACATTGTGTTCCTGGACTTAGAAATCTCAAAAGATGGAAACAGCCTAACATCCAAAACCCACTTTAAACCAACTGCCAAAAACAATCTCCTCAGATATGAGAGTTTCCACCCTCGTCCCCTTAGAGAAAATCTACCCTACGGGCAATATTTAAGACTCCGGAGAAACTGCAGTAACCTATCTGACTACAAGGTTCAAGCCCGAGACCTAACCAGTAAACTTCAACAACGGGGGTATCCTACCAGGATCATCGAAAAATGTCAAAAGAGGGCTAGGAACCAACCAAGAGAGGGGCTCCTTGAAGAAAAAACTGTGGGAACAGACCAAGTACAACTCACCTGCATCACGACATACAACACCATATCCAACCAAGTGAGTAAATGTATTAATAAACACTGGGCAATAGTGAACACAGGTGCATTCAATTGGGACAAGCCATTGTTTTCTTACAAAAAAGCACCCAGTCTGAAAAACAACCTAGTTTCCACTAGACCTAAACTTAATCCTGTCAACCTCAACCCGAGTATTACCACAGCATGGAACCTACCTCCAGTTACAGGACACTTCAAATGTGGAGACTGCAGTGTCTGTCATCTGACAGAAAACACCAAGACACTGAACTTAGAAGATGGTAAAGTGTGGGAACAACGTGCACACACTAACTGCAACAGTGCCAATGTGGTATACCTAATTAAGTGTGCCTGTGTAAAATCCTACGTTGGCATGACGACCCGCAAAGTCAAGCAACGGATCTGCGAGCACCGCAGCACCATACGATGCAAGAAAAATGCGACAAAACTTACTGACCATTTTCTCGAGGCTCATCACACACCCAACGATATGAGATGGACTGTCATTGAGCAAGTCCCGCTGGGACCCAACACCCAGCGGCTCCTATATGAAAAAGAACAACGTTGGGTCTACAGACTGTCGACCCACCGAACAGGGCTCAACGACAATATCCCATGGCACTTACAATGACTTCAAACGAACTCTTCTCTTCACTCATAGATCTAGAAAGGGTCTCTCACCATGAAGCAGCCGCCCACTTCCAGCACTATCTGACCCGTTAAACTTTCCCATCTGGGACAGAACATCGAGCAGTGGGCTGACTGACCATCCCACCTCATATGGGGCCAGATGTAGGTAATTCATATTTACCACTTCTTAAATACCGAATTTTACCGAATCGGTATTTAAGAAGTGGTAAATATGAAGGGGGGAGATGTAGGTATTTCCAGATGTGGAAATACCGAATCGTTAAGATTCGGTATTTACCGAATCTGGAAATACCGAATCGGTATTTCCTATTGATTCCTATGGGCTGTGAAGCCCATAGGAATCAATGGGCAATACCGATTCTGTAATTACAGAATCGGTAAATACCGATTTTAGCAAGGGTGCAGGGGGTGTCACTTTGACACCCTCCGGCACCCCTGTTTTAGGCTTGTGTGCCATGTGGCACACATACATGCCCTTAGGGCATGTATGTGTGCCACATGGCACAGGTGTACATGCACAGATGTGCATGTACACCTGCATCGGTATTTTACCATGCAATTGTATTGCATGGTAAAATACCGATTTTCAAAGCCCTGTGTCAATGTGCAACTTGGCACCTACATACCGAAAATGCATTTTCGGTAATTTTACCGTCCGGTATATTTACCGATTCGGTAAAATTACCGAAAATGCCTGTTTTTTCCCCCCTACATCTCAAAATCCAATTACCGGTCGGTAACGGCCGAATTCGGCCGTTACCGACCTGTAATTGGCCACCTACATCTGGCCCATAGTCTAATAGCCTTTTCCGCAGGGCCACCCGTCTAGGACTCAGGCTTTAATTCCATTAAGTCCACATTCTGTTTGACATCCTTAACAAAAGTTGACACCAAGTACAGGCTTTAACAACTGTTGAGCCTTGTACCCCCAGCCAAGTCTCATCACTCATTATTATTTTTAACATTTTAATTTCTGCTCCCCAGGGCTCTATAATATCTTACCCTCGTAGCAGCGGAATTGTTATTATTTACTTTCTTTGGGCCCCCCTTTTAAGCCGTTTTGCTCTCACACAGAGCGATTCCCTTCACGGGAATCGAACCCTAGATTGCAGGGCGAGATTGAGCTAATGCGGCCACCATCCATCACTCTGCCTCAGTGACGACGCTGGCGCCGACCCACGTGACCGGCAGTCAACTCCGCCTACCGCGGAAGTAGAAACCTTACATACCGGCCCAGACGCCCGTTCTGACTGTACCAGGGCGTAGGATCGCAGTAGGTACAAGGCCAGTGACCTCTTCACAAAACTGTAAGTAATTCATGCGCTGGGACCCGCGGGCCGCACAGACCTCAACGCCCGGTCCAGATTTTTCTTAATCCATAGTTCATAGTCAGACGCCATCCTTGAAACATACCTTCGATCTTTGTTTCAGAATATGTTTTTACTGACGAGGCTAGCCTTCCCCGCCCTATGAGGTTTCTAAATACCCCAATACGAGTAAGCTTAACCCTTGTGTGTCTTTAAATGTTTTTGTGTCTGTGAGTCCGGTACGAGTGATGCATGCAGAGCATGGCAGCCTATGCACTTTTAAAAAATTGTTTGCCCACACCATAGGCATGCAAGATTTGTTCACGCCACATAAAATGGATGGCTGGCGTTTGCATCAAATAGATATTGACGCACGTAAAATTAGCATTGTTTACTTGAGTGGCTAAGCAGCACACCACTTATAACATTACCCAGGTACCTCCACATCATGGCACTGAGCGACAGTACCCTGTATACGAGCATAAGATACCTGTCCTAATGGGATCATCAGCATGCAGACACGAATGTGAGACACTGCACGACGTTACAGGCTTGTACCTAAACCGATTATCTGACATTACTCCTCATTTTCTTTGCAGGTATTTTGATTTTTCACGCAAACCCAATTGGGTTACAGCGTTTACCACAGACATTTACTTTTTTGTCACTCATTGTGGTCCCAGAGAGTAGGACTGGGTGCGTATTTTAGGGGACGCACACCACCCACTCTCAGGGCAACGGTCCTGAAGAAAACCTGGTGAACCAACACCTTTATGGTTGAAACATGTAGACCTGACAACACATAGAGATACAAGGGCTCATAATCACCCTCACTTTATCTCGCACTTCTGTTTTTAACATTGTCCAGTTGCTTATAAATAAAAATTCAATTTCTTAAGTTAAACCAGGACAACTTTTAACACACATACCCCTTTTTTTCTTTTCACGCATCCTCACTCACAACCAGCTCCACTGTAATCAGGTGTTGTAGCACACCCTGATGACGCTAGGTCATTAGGGTGGACCCCGATGATGAAGCATGTCACCACTAGGTGGTGAGTGAGGGGTTTCTTAACAAAAGGAAATTCCCCCCTTTTGTTTCAGCCTGTACCCCATTAGGAACTGTCGTTTCCACTGGGTGGTACTCCTCCTTTTGTTCTTTATCGATATACCCAGGGGTAAAGGAGTATTCCCCCGTTCACTTGGTGAACCAAATACCATGCTCTCCCCTCTGTTTTTCATGATCGGAACTCCTCCATCTGGGAATATTGATCTCCAGGGTCAGGGATGAATTAATATGTGCAAATAATGACGTGGCCTTTGATGCAGTGACGGACAGCGTCACCCGCTGGATACCCCGACTGCTCTCCTTGGCGGGGCGTTCTTTCCCTGCTGAAAATGATCATCTTAGCAAAATCCTTCTATTTGTTCCTCAACATTCCTCACTCTCCGGGGCGCCATTTGTTTAAAACATTGACAATGCAATTGATAAGACTGACCGTGGGGGGGAGTGGGGGCTGGGATGGAGGGGGGAAGGGTGACAACCAATACTGAAATGGGCGGTGCTCACACAACCATTTGTCAAAGGGGTCTTTGAGGCACCCAACATGGAGCTCTGTTTCTGATGTGCACAGGCCCACTAAGATGCATGTTGGTATGAACCACCCCCCTTCATGCCTCATTTAGCCATAGAACAGGGTTACATGGCTCTTATTCCCACACCTGCATATCTGGTGCGAGCTCAGGATGGCATAGAACGCAAACTGCACTGTACCTTGCACTGCAGCGGCATGGGAACATTGGCGAAAAGGCTCGATCGACCTACCCTCTACTCTCCACTCAACCCATTAACTTATCATTCCTTATTCCCAGTCACGCAAGAGACGACATGCCGGAATACGGTGGATAAGGCAGGCATCATCACCTGGTAGGATTTGCACACCACGGGTCTCTTCAGACTCAAGACGTGTTATGTATCAACATGCACCTCATTGTAACTAAGATGATACATGAAGTTATGAACCTTGTTTGATTAATCATTTGATAATCAATGCTTAAGCACTGTGATACTTATGGGAAAACGGCAATAATAAGTAAAAAAAAAAATCCTCATCTTTAGTTGTATGTATGATGCAAAGTTCATTTTGATGTCTATATTTATATAAAAATGCACTCTATTTTTATAAATTGGTGTTAGATTTCTTTCAAGTTGTCTCAATTACTCATGCACTATAATGTTACAGTGAAATACTTGACGCGTGTTCCTCCAGTAATGCCTTACTGCTCTTTGCCACACGACCAGGACTGGGCTAAGGGATATTGTGTTGAACCCAAGACTCATCCACTCTGTATTGTGAGAATATTGCATGGTAAAGCCTCCCAGCCATTCCACATAACACTCCACCTTGAAACATCTGTGCATTCTTCTGGCCTGGGCCTGTCTATCTCAGGGCTGGTGTGCGGTGTTTATTTATTTATTTATTTTATTTAGTAGTGTATTTTCTAAAGCGCGCAGCTACCCAATGGGGTGTCCCGGCGCTGATTGATCAGAACAGATGATCCCAGGCGGGCAGAGGGTTATAAGCAGAACAAGTGCGTTTTTAATGATCTACGAAATTCTAGTTCAGAATTGCTCATCCTAAAATGAAGCGGAAGTTTGTTCCAGCACTGGGTCGCGCGGACCTCAAATGTGTTGCCACCCGATCGTGCTTTTTAGGTCTCGCTGGTACTGCATCCGAAGGATGCGTCCAGCTGGAGACTTCATGTTGCCGGTCTCGGGGGATGAAGGGACAAGAGGGTGCCAAGCGCTTCTCTTGTCCTGGATTTGACTGCGTGCACGCGCACCCACACTCACGCATGCGCACATCACAACCACATGCATACACAGCCACACGCATACACAGGCACACACACTTCCCCCCGTCGCCGCACCTACACACACACTAGCGCACCTACACGCACACACAGAGACCCCCCCACACACACACCAGCGCACCTACACACACGCACGCACACATACAAAGACTCCCCTCCCCCCGCCACCGCCGCCATCGCACACATACATACACACACACACACCAGCACCGGACCCCACTCACCGGCTACGCAGGATTTCTCTTCTCTGGGGCGGCGGTAGGGGGGCTCTCCCGATCCCTGGGAGCCCCGCCCGACAGCGCCTCTGTTCACCCGGTCCCCCATCTCGGGACCGGGACTCAAGGTCGGACCGGGACTCAAGGTGGGGCAGCCCCGGGGCTCTCCCTAGCTCACGGGCGCCCCGGGCCGCGGGAGGACTCGGCCTCTTTGCTCCATCCCGACGGGCAGCCAATCATAGCCCAGCAGCAGGCGGGACTTCCTTCTCTCTTCTGGCCCGGCCCACGTCTTCTCTCCCGTTGCCTGGCTTCCTGCCTCAGGGGTCCGCCAATGGCAGCGCGGCCCCGAGCAGGGAGGCAGGCACAGCGTTTCCTCGGGAATCCCGGGCCCGTCGGCGGTGATAATTTATTTGGGGACATTACAAATATTATTAAATAAGTTTTGCGCGCAGTCAATCAGTTGCCTGCCCACAGCTGAACTGTAGTTTTCAAGGACGAGGCGCTGCGTGACAAAGCATTTTTGAGCCGGTCAGGTGAGTGACTCTCTTTGGTGGCGGGCCGTCCGATTCAAAATAAACATTAATTTCAGAACTACTGCGTCACTTAGATCAGCAGAGCCTTGTGTAGCTCGCTGTAACAGCCTGCTAGTGGTGTGATCTGAGGGCCGAGCAGGTAACGTTACACCGCCCAGGGTATAATCATTTATTTTTATGGCGAGTCAGTCGAGTACTACTCCTTTTTTTATTTAAATAATTATAGCGCTCTGGCTCCCGGCTATAACCTGTATGCCAGCCTCAGGCTTGCCAATCAATGATGTCTGGTGCCCATCTGCGGCGTTCGTTTATCAGCTGTGTTGACTGACACTGTTAATTTGAATATATGCAGCTCATCTGTGCGGCGGGGCAGGTAGTTGTGTGCCGGCCGGGGTTGCCGAATTAGGATATTCATGGGTTAAAGGTAGTTTTTCAGAATAATACACTACAGTACACTGGCTGTTGGCTGTGACTGACTGTGTGTGTGCCTGTCAGCCTGAGGCCTGCTCAGTGCCTGACTGACTGCGGCGGCTTCCACGCGTCAGCTGACTTTTATTAACACTTCATTTTAGTGCCCTTCCATTTCTGTGGCTTTGCAGCAGTTTGATCAGCTTCGAGTTTCTCCTTGCTAAAATGGGGAGAATTTGTGAGATTTATGTTTCCTTCCACTTTCTTGCTTGATTTTCCTCGGAACAAAGTGTCACTCATAGTCGTTGAAATGTCACTCATAATTACACTGAAATTATAGAAATGTCACTCGTACAAATCTGAACCCTTGGCAGCTATGGGCTTTCACTGCAGGCAGGCCTGGGGGCCACCTTGAATTACCAAGGCTCAAGCCTCACGCAGCCTTCAGCCAGCTGTAGGCCACAGACATTGCGGCCTGGAGGCCAACTTGAATTGCCACGACCCGCGGTGGCTACAGCCTGCCTTCTGCCATCTGTACACCAGAGTCTCCCTGCAAATATACAACACGAAACTCCAGAAATAGTTTAAGACCATACTTACGAGCGCGGAACCAATCTACTGCTTCTGAAGGTGTACAGTGGACTCTTCAGCAGGCATTTGATGGCAAGATCATTTTTTCTTAAGTTGATATGGTGACGTGCATAGTAAGATGTGCAAACCTCTTACTTTGCAAAGGAAAGGTTGCTGTTTTCCCAGAATAGAAATCCCAAATACGGTGACTGTTTCATAAATTAATGTAAAGCAAGATCTGTATTACATTTTATTACCTCTTCTGCTTTTACATTCACAATCCTGAAGCACTATGGCATTGAAAATCGTAACCTGCATTAGAGTTGTTGCCAATATAACTTGAAAGGTAATTCTTGCTAAATGCATGCACAAGAAACTATTTAAAACAAACAGTGCACATTATATTTTATTCCCCAGCATCAGTCCACAGACCTGCAGGTACCGAAACTAACTTTCTGTCGAGTGCTGCTCTCTTTGATACTCTCTCTGTGATTGACGGTCATGCTGACAGCTCTTACCCCCGCAGCGAAGGGGCTAAGCTATTAGCATTGTAAATGTTTAAAAACAAAAACATAAATAAAAGGCATTGCCATTTACAATGCCAATAGCTCTAACTTTAATAATGCAAGACCTATTGCATTGCAAATGCTTGTTTAAATCTAGGAATCGTAAGTAACAATTTAGTGTCGGAGCGAAGAACTCTCGAGTTAGTGTAAGGACGGAGTATAGATCTCAAATGGGCTGGACCTTTGCCTTTTGTAGTGCGATAGGTCAGAGTCATGGCCTTGAAGTCTATTCGTTTGGAAATCGGGAGCCAATGCAATTTCCGAATATAGGGGGAGATGGATTGTCTGCGAGAAATGCCGCCAATCAGCCGAGCGGCGGCATTTTGTACTGTCTGCAGCTCAGTGGACTTCCCGTCCTCGGCGGGTCTTGGGCTCAAAAATTCCCCGGACCTGATAATTCTCGCCTCGGTGCCTATTCCAATCATGGAGTCCCACTCTGCAACTCTGGGCAATAGCTTGCTTAATCTCCACAACGGCCCCCACAGCGCTAAGGATGCCTGGCCTCCATCATGGGGGTGCCCAGGAGTGGACACCTCACAGGGAAAGCCTGCATGGGTTCCATTGTGGTATTCGTACAAGCGCCTTGAGTAGTGCGCTATACAAGTATCAATTTACATTACATTACTTATGCGTCCATTGTTAGGGTCTGTGCTCAAAGCCCAGTGGGTTCACTCAGCCTCTCATCCATCTGAGGTCGATAAAATGAGTATCATTGAGTTGGGTAACAATAACCATCTGTTATTCAGCGCCTAAATACCCTCGGGTGATACGTGCGCTTTACAAATACACGTTATGTTATGTCATCGCCCGTGAGGGTGTCCAGGCGCCGAGAGCAGAGCTGCCGAGGCTCAGTCGAGCCCACGAGGTGACACAGGGGCTCAGCTATGTCAGACTCCTTGCTTCATGGCAGAGGGCCTCGAGGCGCCCTCCCATCAGCAGCGCAGCCAGTACAGACTGAACCCGTGAAACTGAGAGGGGTGAAGAGAAAGAGGGGGACACAGAGACAGAGAGACAGGGAAAGAAAGAGGGAGAGAGACAGGGAAAGAGACAGGGAGAGAGACAGGGAGAGAGACAGGGGGAGAGACAGGGAGAGAGGAGCGAAACAGAGATACTGCAAAGTCAGCAGAGAAAGAAAGAGAGAGGCAGAGATGAAGGAATCAAGAGGAGATGAGAAAGAGAAACCAATGCACAGAGACAGAGGATGAGAGAAGGAATGAAGAGAGAAACATGAGGAGGGAGAGACCCTGAATGAAAGGGGAAGAGAGGGGCAGTCACGAGCAGAGGGCGCTAGAGAGAGATGGAGAGGAGCTAAGAACGAGAAGTAAACAAGATATAAAGACAGGACGGGAAGGAACGGCGTATTATAGAGAGAGGAGACAGACACAGGGAGGGAGAGAGACCCCGAAAGACAGAGAAAGAGAGGGGCGGAAGAAGGAGGCAGACAGAAGGGCACACGCACCAGAGAGGCGGGTAAAGGAGCAGAGAAGAGAACAGAGGAGACAAGCAGCTAAAGGAGGATTCTATCATTGCGACTGATGTGCCGAGCTTTCCTCTGCTGCCACTTGATGGCGCTGTTGCATTTCTTGAGTTTTACGAGAGTAAATCCGCTGGGTTGGCGGAAAGCGTGAACGCTGTAGGAAGGCGGGACTGTGGGTAGTGTGAACGGGCAGCGCACTGCGCCAATGGGATGCTTCCTTGGATCACGTGCAGAGCGCATTCCCACCGTTTGTAGGGCCCCGAGGCGCTTTAAGAATCTTGAGACCTTTTACCAGTCTGCCATTCTTGCTGCCCAAAGTTCATTAAAGTGTCCAGGGCTTTAAGTGGGCCGGGTCTGTCCGGGTCTGAGCACCGGCAGTTATTTTTATAGGGCCTCGAAAGGGGTCTCTTTCGGGCTCTATTTTCGGTCCGTTTTTTTTTTCTTGGACTTCAGTGAAAGCATGCACATTGATGTGCACAGCTCAATGCTGGCATCCTCGGGGAGCAGAATATAAAACAGATCCCGTTTCACTACAATATCTGTTTGTATATATAGAGGAGACTAGTGGATTAATTAATGACGGGCTGCATTGGTTAGTGCCAGCCAGCCAGCCAGCCAGCCAGCCAGCCAGCCAGAACAGACTGACTGACTGACTCGGTTAGTGGCTGGCAGGTGCAGCAGGCTAGTGAATTGGCCGAAACATGTTGACCATTCACTTGTGATGTGAAGGATAATTAACATGTCCGTAGAATATCACTGCTTCACTTTTTAAACTTACCCCTGTATACTTCACACATTGTAAGGTATCTGTTTTAGATAGGAGAGGTCATTTTATACATTTACATACAGATCCCACTAGTACTTTCCTTTAGAAGGAGGCAGGTCTCACCTAGGGAAGCGTGTACCTAGGTTCGAAACCCGATTTTGATGGTTCGGGTCAACACAGGAGCAGGAAACACGCAGTACTAGCAAAGCTCACTCTCTTTTGATTATGGATACTGAACCTCCCTGCCACTAACCAGTTCTTCCTATCACTAATCATTAGTGCCCATAGGGGTCTGGGCCGTTGTCTGCACCAAATTCTAATTTCAAAGAGTCCCTCACTGTTGATTTCTGTTAACTCGTAAGTTTATTACTCACATGTCCTCATTCCAATAAACTTAGTCAGAAAGTTATGTTGGCTTTCATTGAGCCTGTGACTTTGAAGAAAAAAGAAAACTTCTGCCAGAGACAGTAACACCCCGTTGATAGGCCTTAGAACATTTGTGAGTGGGTCGTTCCATCTATCAATTTCATGAAACCCAAATGTGGCACAAGGCAGTGGTGGCTTGCCTTGGGAGTGCTGCGGGGCGGTGAGGCGGGGAGGGGGAGGGGCACGGTGGGGGAGGTAGTGGAGTCCGACATACGACAGACAGGAGTAAGGGAAGTAAATAAATAATTAAAACTATTTACCTTGCGCACACTACATCGCAGAGTGGGCGATGCAACGTGCACAAGGTAAATTGTTTCATCTCATGCATCCCATATCTAGACCAGAACCTGTGAATTATGCTTGACCGGTCTTTGCTTATAGGACGGGTTTAGGCCAGTCGGATGCCCGTATTGGTTTCTTCCATTGGCTGCTATATGTCCACCGTTGGCATGGAAATTCGCCCGCCATCAGGAACTGCCATGCCCTCCGCCTCTCTGAGGTTTCAGTCTTTCATCGGTCTTTGCTTTTTTCACTCCTATACCTCTGATCACTGGACACAGCAAAGAAAAATGTGACAAGTTTCACAAATTTCAGAATGCATTAGGCATCTTTGTTGGCTTTAAGTGAGATGCCCTTACGGAGGGACGATGGAGCGGTTTACACTAAAGTTATTCCACTGCCCACCGGTAAAGTGCATATAATTACTTTGCTTTGTGCAAAATATTAAATACACGCACTTTGCCTTAATCTTAATATCTTTAGTTGTTATTAAACGCCTAGGGGGCATATTAGCAAGGAACCTCGTTAAAATTCTCGCAGTTTCCTGCTGATAAAAGCGGCGATAATGTATCGCCCTTGCTTGATAATATGCCCCTAAATTATTTTGATGACCCCTGACTTTGCGGCTGCTTCACTGCACCAGTGTTTAATGAGATGATAGCAATCCTGCCGGAAAGCACGGCTTACAATTGTAGTCGAAGCTATACCGCAATAAAGAGCGCACAGTAAGTTCCCCAGCTAGAACGACACGTACACTTTACTTTGAATTCTGTCATCTTATCAAGTCAGAAAGATAGTTACCTGTTTTTTTGTTGTTTTTTTTCTATAGCGCCAAGACGACATTAAATATTCATCTCAGCTCAGCCAGCAACAGACACTCCCTTGTATTCCCGAGTAAACTGCTCAAAGAAAATGCGGCCCATCCAAGGAAATAAACCTATTGAAATTGGGAAGAGACTGAAACACGTTTAGCGATACCCCATCACCCCTCCCTGCCTCGAAAGAAGCACATTTATTTGAACCTTGTGTAGCGAGGGACATCATCAGATAATCTAACTTGAATCATCTGTACCGCTCCAGAGGGGATGCGCATTTGTGTGTGTGATTGGATGAGAACAGAGAACAAGCATTGGCAATGCAATAGGACTCGCATTTACACAGGAACAATTGTATTGCAAACGGGACTGCCGGCGGGCGAGAAGGCAGAAACATCGGGAGGGGGGGTGAGAAGGCACGGACTGCGGGAGGGGAAGGCACGGGAAGAAAATAGTGCTCACAGAATAAATAAAACATACTGTGCAACACTCGAAGTAAAGGGCCATTAGCCATGGAATGCTTATTATTTAATTATAAAATATTTTAACATGCTTTTTATATTTAAAAATGAAAGTATCATTATATTTCAATACAATACAATTACATTATGCTTAATTAAACCTGCACCTCACTTTTAAGAATTATTAATGGATAGTAACAAAAATGTATTGTTTTGCTGTAGGTGAGAATTTTTTTTATTTAAAACTTCAAAAATTAAATGTAATTTAATGTATGTGAGTTCATTAAAGATTGTATTAAAATTAACTTTAGTCCTTTAGCATTTTTTTATGTGTTCTACATTTTAAATAAAATATAAAAGTTAATGTACATTAATTGTTACCATAAAAATATTTTTCTAACTTTTTTCAAGTTTAGTAAAAAAAAATGTTTTCCCCTATACTTAGCATTCAGAGATTTCCGCCCGACTGTCAACAAGAGTGAAGGTTATTCAATCAAATACTCTCTATTGCCAAATCAGATCCAAAAATCAATCAAACAATTACAAAATAATTAATACAAAAGCTTTGAATAGTAAAATCATCAAAGTGTAAAATCAGGCAATTAAAACTTTATACAAATTCTGAATTATGATTCAGACATAATATTATTCCCATTAAAATGAGTCTTATGAACAATGCGGGATGGAGGAATTCAGAGACACCAAAGATGTCAATCATGTCAGTCCTGTATGCATTTGCTTGGTTGTATGATGTCATAGCGTGGCATTCGGACACAATCCATCTTACACTGCATTTTCACAATACAGAAGAACAATAAGTATTCTTAGGATTCTTCTGTGCTATACAATCAAGGGCACAATTCAGACCTGCTGGCGGTAGGTGAAGAGGATGTGGCCTAACAGCTAGAGCGGTCGACCTCGAAGCTTGAGAATGGGCTTTGAGTTTCAGTAGGAATGCTCAACATGCTGTGATTTTGGGCAAATCACTTAATCACTCTGTGCCTAACAAAATGTATGTGTCCATCAGTAACGTAACTAGTGCTCATGTAAAGCGCTCTGATACCTCCGGGTCGAATTCGCACTATAGAAAACAAAAATCAAAAAAGTTGGCAAGAGAATATGAGAGTTGATATAAGATGATCTCCATACTTAAATTTCAAAAACAGTGGCCTTAAAAAGGTGGGTGGATGTCATCTAAAATGTCCTCATGAATAAATGCACTTCTATGGAGTATAAAAGCCTGTGTGATCTAAGAAAGTCATTCTCCTCAACCCCTAGCTTAGCCACATCACAATAATCCTATACTTCTGCATGTATAAGGCACCTTAGGCTTTGAATGTTTCTAAGGCTGGAGAAAGAAGGTAAGGAATAGTCCTTTTTGCAAACCTGAGTAAGTCTGAAGCCCTATGCTTAATTAAAAGGGAGCTTTTGATAATTTGAGACCTTCACAAATTAGATTAATAATCTAATATCAAAGTAATCAACATATTTTATTATCTCAAAGATATTCTCCCCCAACAGAATGGTCCTTCTAAAATTGTCACAAACAATTAAAAACCCTCACTAGACCACCGAGAATAAAAAGAAGCTTTAATGTGGGGCCCAAAAGCAACCTTGCAAACTCCTTTATTGATGCTAAAGTTACTAGTGAGATCTTTGTTAGGGCCTCTTATTACCAGACAATAGTTGTCCTCATGAAGATGAGTTATTATCTTTAAATGTTCTCTGGGTACTCCGATGGTAGCTAACACCTCCATGATCTAGTTCTGCGGACCGAGTCGAAGGCGGCTCGCAGATCTAAGAGGATCCCCCCCTTCGATGTCCATCGCCTTCCACTTGGTCATGAGGGTAGCAGAAAGCCGGTCTGCGGTTCTAGCTCTTATTCTGAAATTAAAAGACCTTATTACATTGCTATCATTGACCTAAATTAAGAACTTACTGAGCAGTTGTTTACAAATATCTTCAGAAGATTTACCAGAAGACTAAGAGGATGATAAGTAGATGACATATTGTGACAACTCTTCCTAAAAACAGTTACAATCTCATGGATGAGAAAATAGGGCACCTGCGGAGATGGCGTTGGAGATGGCGTTGGAGATGGCGTTGGGGATGGCGTTGGAGATGGCGTTGGAGATGACGTTGGAGATGGCGTTGGAGATGGCGTTGGAGGTGGCGTTGGAGATGGCATTGGAGATGGCGTTGGAGATGGCGTTGGAGATGGCGTTGGAGATGGCATTGGAGATGGCGTTGGAGATGGCGTTGGAGATGGCGTTGGAGATGGCGTTAGAGATGGCATTGGAGATGGCATTGGAGATGGCGTTGGAGATGGCATTGGAGATGGTGTTGGAGATGGCGTTGGAGATGGCGTTGGGGATGGCGTTGGAGATGGCGTTGGAGATGGCATTGGAGATGGCGTTGGAGATGGCGTTAGAGATGGCGTTGGAGATGGCGTTGGAGATGGCATTGGAGATGGCGTTGGAGATGGCGTTAATGTGCAGACTCCAAATCTTTAACTCCAAGTGAAATAGATCTGAAGGGATCTTATCTAAATTTGGGGCTTTCCCCTGCCTCTGGGAGATTATGGCTGTTTCAGTCTAAGCATAAATTGATGTATTGATCAACAAACCTAGAAGGCTCGGGCTGCTTCTGTCCAGTGGTTCTGCTGGAAAAGGATTCAACAATGGTGCAGAATAAAGTGCATTGAAATGAGGCACCCAGTCTCTGGGCTGGACTTGTAGCAATATGACAGGCCTCATGGCCAGCTGTATTCCAAAACAGTTCAGGGTCTGATTTACAATGAATTGGCGTAGGGCATCTCTGCAAGTCTTTTTGCTGTACTGCCTTATGCCAAACTGAAAAGGCAGGAGTGCAGCGTATTAATGAGATGCCGTGCATTCCGGTCCTTTCCTTGCACTGGTGCACAATTTGGTGCCCGGCCCCAATGCAGGCACCCTTTCACCATGGTGCACAAGTATCTGTGTTGCTTGTAGGGTTGATATGGTGCAGTATAGGACAAATTCCTGCACAAAAACAGTCCATGGAGGCGTTTTGCTCTTTTTATGCGTGCTGAAAATAAAGCTATTTCTCCTTGTTGCACCTCCCATGTGGAGTAGTTTACTTTTGACATATTCCCAGGTTCACAGATCCTTGTAAATTTGGGACTGTCTCAAAACTCATGGCAGTTACACAGGAACGCCTCACTGAAGCAGTGTAAGGCAACGCAACGCATCGCCTTACACCATTCCTACGAGGCCATGCAAAGCCACGCAAAATGGCTTTGTGGGACTTCGTCGATATAGATCTCCACTCTGCACCACCTGAGCGCGATAAAAAGTGACGCGCCTGCAGCATACAGGGCTTGTAAATAAGCGCCTTACCAACCTTCTTTCTAGCTGTTTCAGAGAGGTGGACCCAAATCCCCCGCCCCACTCCAGTCTAGGAGACTTTGCAAAAGTTCCTAAATATAGACCTGCCTTCTGCTATCGTTGCGCCATCCCTAAGACTGATATACAACAACAGTGGAGGCTTGGTTCCCCTACACTGGGGCAGCTGACCCAGGCATCATGTAAGTCATATATAAGGCTCCCGCTTTTCCGTTTTTACTGATTTTTACAGATAAATACAGACAGAAAACAATGTGTTTTCTGTCTGCATTTATCTTTAAAATTGAATAAATACAGAAAATGGTGCTTCTTTTAAGTAACTCTATGTGCTTTCTTTCATGAATTATAGGCCAGCAGGTGCGCAGATGGACAGCTTCGGAAATTAAAAAACAGGATGAAATGTCTTTAAATAACGGAATACGTTAACATATATTTATGGTATAGTGCTAATATCTACCAGTGTATGTATTGTGTAATATTTGGCAGCTTAAAAAACTAAAACATGACAGACATCTAGGTATGAGTGTGAGTCTGTCAGTTAAATAGATATGGAAATGTACAGTTTTACAACTTAATTTGTACGCAAACGCAAAATAAATATGGATAAATACAGATAAAATGGCCCAAAAATAAATATGGATAAATGCAGACGGAAATGGCCAAAAAATAAATACCATAAAACCGGGAGCCCTAGTCATATATCACTCCTGGAGCCCAGGGTACTTTCTGCGGCTTCAATGCTTTCAGGAAAAACTCTCTAAGAACAGAAAGGAGATTTTTATGGTCCTCTAACACCAGGTGTGAATATTACTAATTCTTAATAAGCAACCGTATCGGGGCGGATACTAGATCCTAAATCTTCGAGATGACATAGGACGACGTACAAATCGCCCTCCACTTTACATACCTGTGATTATCAGGTATGTGTGGGCATTAGCACCAGAGTAAGGCGCGGCTGCCCGCTCCTGGTCCGGGCATGCCTTCATGTCCCTCGTTGCTCCCCAAGCCCCAGGATCCTACAGGATGCATTCTGATCTATTTATATCTTTTCCTATAATGTTGCTAAGAAGGAGCTCGCCCATTACCTGCACGTCAGCCACAGGTAATAGTCATGTCAGTAATTGGAGCTCAGTCCTGCCTTTCCTGGGAGGGGCAGGCTGCTCAGGGATTCCACAATAAATGTCCCAATCTTTGGTCAAACCCAAGGTCCTCCCTAAGTGTCCGCGCCTCAAGTTAAGATCGCCCGCGACAATAACGTGATCTCTTTTATTGTAAGAGCTTAGAAGCTTGTCCAAAAGTTAGAGTGTAAGGGTCTTAATTACTAGTAATGCTTCTGCTATGGATATTAAATAGAAGGCGCGGTGTCTCTGCACCAAAGGTGGGTATAAGGCCCTAGAAGTCAGGGAAGCCTTGGTTTAACTCCTTTACGGAGCACCATATTGAGATCTTCAACCAAACTATGAAACCATCTGATGTTCTCCGGGCACGTGAGCTTACGGCAGTGGCACAAAACCCCTTGAGCTCACTGTAGGGACACAAAAACTGACAAGTGCTCTCTGTAAGGGCACACAAACTCACACAAGGTCTCAGTAAGGCCAAGAAAACTCACATGAGCTCTCTGCAGGGGCACAAAACCCCTTGAGCTCACTGTAGGGACACAAAAACTGACAAGTGCTCTCTGTAAGGGCACACAAACTCACATGAGCTCTCTGCAGGGGCACAAAACTCATATGAGCTCTCTGTAGGGGCACAAAAACTCACATGAGCTCTCAGCAGGGGCACAAAAACTCACATGAGCTCTCTGCAGGGGTACAAAAACTCATATGAGCTCTCTGCAGGGGCACACAAACTCACATGAGCTCTCTGCAGAGGATCACAAACTCACATGAGCTCTCTGTAAGGGCACAAAAACTCACATGAGCTCTCTGTAAGGGCACAAAAACTCATATGAGCTCTCTGCAGGGGCACAGAAACTCATATGAGCTCTCTGCAGGGGCACACAAACTCACATGAGCTCTCTGCAGAGGATCACAAACTCACATGAGCTCTCTGCAAGGGCATAAAAACTCATATGAGCTCTCTGCAGGGGCACACAAACTCACATGAGCTCTCTGCAGAGGCACAAAAACTGACAAGTGCTCTCTGCAGGGGCAGAAAAACTCACATGAGGTCTCTGTAGGGGGTCATAAAACTCACATAAGCTCTTTACCAGGTCATAAAAACTCGCATGAACTCTCTACAGGTTCACACAACTCACATGGGCTCCCTGCAGGGGGCCAAAAACTTACATGGACTTTCTGCAGAGGGTCAAAAACTCATTTGAGCATGCTACAGGAGCACAAAACTCACATGAGCTCTCCACAGGAGCACACAAACTCACAAGAGCTCTCTGCAGGGGCAGAGAAACTCACATGAGACTGTGCATGTTCTCCACCCAGGCTGTGTAATGCACCCAGGACCACCTTTCCTTCAGGAAGCAACCCCAACCCCCCCCCCCCACCACCTTGAGACCCCTCCGGGTGAGTAGCGCGCTATACAAATGCTATGATTGATTGATTGATTGAGTCTGGTGTAGAACATGCTAAGTGCGCATGACTATTTGACTGGCCCAAGACAGCCAGCCAAACATTCATGCGCACTTACAGAGTACCCACCACTCCTCTCCTGCTCTGTGAGCAGAGCAGTCCCAAGCGGTAAAGCTGCCTCAGCAGGAAAATATAAAATGATAACAACATCAAGATATTTTCATTTTATTTTTCCTTTTTTTGCAATGCTGAAAAGCAGTGGAAATTGCAAACACAACAGTGATGGACAGAATGTGGATCAATGTCACACATTCACCCCAGTCCAAAGATCTGGGCCCAAATCCATCGTTTTTCCACTCCACACCACCCTGGGTTAGACAATGGCGATATGCAAATCAGCGCTGACCCTGTGCCCCATGGGAACAGTCCAGTCCAAACTACAAAAGCCATGTCCTTCCCAGAACGGAAACAAGCATCCGAGGACCGGCCCGGTTTCGAGGTAACACCTCTCATCAGAATTTTCATTTTATTTTTCCTTTTTTTGCTCTGCTGAAAAGCAGTGGAAGGCGACGCTCCTCCACCTTATCGGAGAAGTGGCCACTGCATATTGGACACAACTTAAACAAAGCAAATGATATGAACGCGTTGTGTTTGAGTCACTTGGTGCAAAATTTACTTTCATCGAACATGTTTGTCTTCACCCCATTCATGAGCGTCTGGGGCAATAGAAGGCCACCCACTGCAAGTGGGGGCTGCCTGTGTGATATTGGGGCACAATCCCAAATTAGCACCTACATTCCACCGACTTACCTCATACCTGAGTTAAGTCGGTGACAGCTCCTCCGCTGCACTGGAGGAGTGGTGGGCATTTGGTAAGTGTGCATGATGTCAGCCAGCCATCTTGGGCCTGACAAACAGTCATGCGCATTTAGCATGTTCTAAAAGCCGCCCTAATATAACTAATAATGCGGCAAACAAATGCCGGAAGCATTCAAAACCCAAGAAAACAGCGCATAGGTCCGACATGTACTTAGCTCAAGCAGCAAGGAAAGTGTATACGGGTTATCCATCACCATGATTTATGTTGCTTGGTGTATTTCTTGTGTGTTGTTACTTCCTGCAGTAGTGTACTTAAAGATGCTGCTTAAATAACCAGCTGAAAAAGAGAGTGCATAACATGAGCCTCCCGTCTTGTAATAAATGTAAGCATGATGTTGGTTATTCAAAGTTAGAATACACAGGCCTTCATGCCGAGAGTGAGACATGCCATCCTTTCCGGCTGAGGCGAGGACCACGGGACAGCGACCATTGTTTTTTCTCACTGTCACTATTCCTGTCAGAGACATACTACAACATTAATCACTACCTTTGTGGATTCCATTTCCTCATTTAACCATTTTTGCTCTTCTCTACAAATACTGTTTTCACTTTGGATTTAATAACATAGACGGATTTTTGAAACTCTTTAACATATCTCAATATTTTGCATGCAACTCTTTTTCATAATTTTACGTAACTTTGCCACTGTTATGATTACACAAAAGTAATTTCTCTATGCAATTTTTGCCTCCTCCATTTCAAACAATATCACCTCTTATGTGACTTTACACAAATTTATACTGCAAAAAAGCTTCTTTCGCAGTGACATACATGTCTATGGGGAGAATTGAATCTGGTAGAGATGCGACTTCATCATCCATCTCATCTTCACGTGCTAAATCCACTGCATTACTTACCTTGAATCCTTTTTCTGTCTTGCAATCCGATATAGAGGAATCTAGACAAGTTATCCCTCTCCAATATACAGATGCTACTCCCATTTCTCATCCGTCCACACCAAATGGGAAAAATATCTCTAAAGTTTTATCATCTTCTGCATTGTGAACTATTAAAAGGATCAAAAAGTATCCTCCTTCACCGACCATATCTCCACCACCAGCCTCCTTAGAATTACTTCTAGACAAGATCCGAGCTCTTAAACCTTATATGAAGGAAACTAACACACTCTTTCAAGCTCTCACGGATAAATGGTCAACTAAATTAACTCAGTGGAACACCAAATAGAATCTCAGCAAATATCTTCTCAATAAATACAACCCATGAAGGCAGAAATCTCACATTTGCAAAAGCAGGTAGAAAATCTCGAAAATCGAAGTAGATGTAACAATTTACCCATCTATGGTCTGCCTGAAGGTTTGGAATGTACCAATCCCATCTCTTTCTTTCAGTCTTCCTTATCGCAGATTCTTCAACTTCCAGAATCTCCGCCATTATACATACAATGAGCACACATACTTGGTCGTGCTCCACAAACTACATCTATCCAACATAGTCCAAGAGGCGTAATATTGTATTTCTTGGTCATCCTCCTCAAACTACATCTATCCAACATAGTCCAAGAGGCGTAATATTGTATTTCTTAGAATACAAAGATTTATTGAAGGTTCTGCAGGCTGTTAAAGTGAAACATGCATATCATGGCAAGGATCCCAGTTATTCTTCTCACAGGACTATGCGAAAGTCACAGCAGACAAACTGAAAAGTTTCTTAAGCAGGAATCCAGCTTTATGTAATTTGAATGCCAGGTTTGGTCTACTCCATCTGAGCCTTTTTCAAGTGACTTACAAAAATAGAACAACAACTTATGAAGATCCATCCTTGCTTCACTAATTTCTTGACAGTTGTAGAGAAGATTCCATGGACTTTGAAGGAACGTTTTCTTCTTGAGCAGTTCTTTCTTCTTACTTAAGATAAATGTAATTTTACAATGTTCTTCTGATATATTTGACTAATTGTTTTCCTTTCCTTGTGCTCTTCTCATCAGGTCCCGCTTTTTCTCCTTGGTTCTCCCATTGTTATATAGTCCACCTGAACTGATGGCCTCCTCGTGGTCTCTCCGATGGAGTCTCATGGCTGACTGTTTGTTTTTCCCCAAGTGCCTTTAACACCCTCCATTCATGTTTGTGTATTTGGTATGTTTTATTGTTTTTCCTGTCTTTTCTCTCTATCTTTTCTTCCTACTTTTCTTTTATCTCTTCTTTTTCCTCTTTCCCTTGCCATCTACCTCTTTTCCCTCTTCCCTTTATTTCACTGCTTTCTATTTCCTATCCTATTCCTTTGCTGTTGGAGTGCTTATTTTTTGATTTTCTGATTATTGCAAGCTATTTATTGTTTTCATGTTTGGTGTAATAGTTTTCAAAATTTTATTTTTACTTTATATAGTTGATTAATGTCTGTACGTATTTTTTCCTGGAATGTTAAAAGTTTGGGTACGCCTAATAAATGGCAAAGAGTTCTTACACATTTGTCTAATCGTACGCTGATGACACTCAGTTGATATTCACCTTTGCGGACCACTCGGACTCCACGTTTGCCAACTTCCGCCAATGTCTAGGCAACATCCATGTCTGGATGACAAACAATCACCTAAGACTCAATGCTGATAAAACAGAAGTTCTGTTTTTTAACCAGAAAAACCCTATTTCCCCTTCCCTTTGGTGGCCCACTACACTTGACCCCGCTCCCACCCCTGTCCATTCAGTACGCAACCTGGGTTACCAGTTCGACGACTCACTTTCATGCAAAGCACAAGTCAATAAGGTCACTTCTGCCTGCTTCATGAAGCTGCGCATGATTAAGAAGATCCTCCCCTACCTCCCCTTGGACGCCCGCCGAACAGTCACTCAGGCCCTCATCACTTCTCACCTGGATTACGCGAACAGCCTTTACGCTGGCGCTCCTCAATATCTGATCGATCGGCTCCAGATCGTTCAGAACGCGGCGGCTAGACTGATTGGAAACATCCCCTACCGTCAGTCCGTTGCCGCCTACCGCAAAGAACTCCACTGGCTTCCTGTTGCAAGCCGTATCCAGTTCAAGATCCTCACCCTCGCCTTCCGCGCTATCAACGGCCTTGGTCCTAGCTACCTTAAAAAGCGAGTGTCAATATCTCATTCCGCTAGATCACTGAGATCTAACAACTTACGCCTCCTGATCTCTCCTCGCTTTCGCCGCGCCAGAATGGGCGGCAGAGGGTTCAGCGTAATCACTGCTAAACTGCGGAACTGCCTCCCAACTGACCTCAGGTTCTGCCCGTCTGAACCCATCTTCCGTGCTAGATAAAAAACCTGGCTGTTTTCCGGACTGTGATCCCTTTCTTGATGACAACCTTTCTCCCCCCCCTTCTCCCTTGAGGCTCTGGTTCTAGCGCCGGGACACCCCCTCGGGGGTAGCTGCGCGCTGTATAAGCTACATAAATAAATAAATAAATAAAAATAAATAAATAATCTTAGATCAGATATTCTATTTTTGCAAGAATTCCACTTAGTTGCTTCAGAAGTTCTCAAACTCAAGCGACAGTGGGTGGGATGTGTATTTCCTTCTCCAGGTACTAGCAAAAGAAATGGAACTGTGATTCTTTGTCACAAAAAACTTAAAGTATCCCTTCTGGCTCAGGATTCAGATGATGAAGGGCGTTGGTTAATGTTCATCGTAAAGTTAATGATATACCTATTACTTTGTTTAATGTTTATGCTCTCACTAAACTGGATAACAATTTTTGGCCACATATATTGTTTTTGGAGTTGATTGTTATTTAATTGTTGATCCCTACATTGACTGTAGATCCAAAACACCTTTAGTTTCTTCTCCAATGCATCATCATTTCACCAACCTGATTTCCCACAGGCCTCTTGTTGATTCAAGGAGATTCTGTAGTCCATAACTCCATGAATACACTTTTTTCTCCCCACTCACCTCTCACAATCACGCATTGACTATTTATTTGTCTCCAAGGCATTAACACAATCTATACTGAAGCCTGATATTGGTTCAATATTGATTTCAGACCATGCTCCAGTGATACTAGACTTGGAGTTGCTTCCAATTAATGTCACCAGTAAACGATGGTGCTTCAATACTTATTTGTTCGCTGACCAAGTTTTCACTTCTTCTTTAGAAGACTTCATTACAGATTTCTTTAAACGTAACATATCTTCTGTATCGTCCTTTCCAATTGTTTGGGACACTTTTAAAGCTTCATCCATAGACTTTATTACTTCATATCTTGCACAAAAAAACTGCCTTAATTCCTGAAAAGCAAATGAAATCCTTAAAACTATAAAATTACTGGAATCACTCTATACAGTTAGCAATTCTAAGGCTGACCTCACTAATCTTATTAAAGAAAATGTTTCATATATTAAACTACCTATGAAAAATGTGTCTGCTTATCTTCTCTGAGTTATTATGCCGGCCAAAACAAAGCAGGTAAACTACTTGCTTCATATCTCAAAATCAAGAAGGACTGCAATAATATTGTTTATGTTCTAAATTCCAACTCTTCCGCAGTAATTAAAAATTTGGAAATGTTAGTAGCGCTTACGAAATACTATACCTCTCTCTATACCCCTGAAACTATTCCAGATTCTAGAGACATAAAAAATTATCTTGCCTCCATACCAAAAGTTTCCCACAGATATTGACTTTTTGCCATTCGAACGTGATACATCAATAAAGGATATTTGCCAGGCATTAAAACTTCTTAACACTGGGAAGCTCCCGGTCCGGATGGATTCCCTATGGCGTTTTACACCCATTTCTCCAAATCTCTTCTTCATTATCTTCTTTCTTTATTTTCATACTTTGATGGTGCAGAGAAGAGACAAACATTTTTGTGTTCCCCTTGTAAAGTTAGTCTCCCATAACAATAATAATACTAATGGAGTGAAGCATGTAAACTAATCAACAAAATGCACGTAAAGTCGACACAACACGTGCGAAAACTAATTGCTGCTTTGCAGAAATAAATATACTAATAAAAAATTTGTCATACTTAGGTAGAGCTTTGGTATTGTAGAATTAACTGTATAAATGTGTGTATTTGTGCTTATGTTAGATGTTTTGTGGCAATAAAGAATTCAGATGGTGCGTAAAATGATGCTTCTATGTGTGCTTTTGCTAAGTAACATCTAACCGGGGAAAATTAGAATAGTGGGAGGTTAACAGAAGGGTTAAAATTCTATATCTAATTTCTGCTGTGTTTATTGTTACATTAGTTCCCATTGAGGCCTGCACGGCCTAGTCTGAAAATGGGTGTTTAAGGAAAACAATGAAAGTGGTCTCTGAAAAATGGCCCCACGCATGCGAGATGTGCACATGAGAAGTTTGATTGAACGGCCTATGCTCGGAGCGAGAGATGTCAAGGTCAGCTAGGCCTATGAATGGGAAATGTGCCAAAGGATGCCTGCATGTAAAAGCCTGGGAAAGGAAGCCAACAGAACGTTATTATGTACAAAAGATACAAGGAGCGAATGACAAGTACAAATGTGAACATTAAATCATGGAACAGCCTTGGGAATGACAGGGCAAACTTTCGAACTGTTTTGAACAAGGAGGACATGAGGTGATCATCACCACCCCTCTAATGGACCAATAAGAAATGATTACGGACCCTAAAAGTTTCAAATTTGAGTTAGATAGTTAGTAAAAAGGGTATAAAAGAACTTGCGCGAAGGAGGGTAGGAGGTTGGTTCCATGGATTTTATTTTGCACCACAACATGCTGTCGGTTTAAATGATTTTTATGGTGCAAGAGACTGAAAAATGTTGGACTTTACCTTTGATGGGGCAGAGAAAATGATTGATTGCGGAGATTTTATGTCGGCTGGGAGGAATGGAGGAGATTAGGAAGACAGTCAGCTTGGGAACCTGTTCAATGCAGTCCTGTCATCTACCTATGACAGATTAGTAATATGCTTTCTAATTTTCTTTCTTAAATGTATCAAATAAATGCCTCGAATTTGTGCTTGTCTAAAGAATAAGCTAATTTCTTTCCTAAATGAAAGTAGATAAACTGTTGCAAAATATCAACTCCAGTATGTTTTTTTTAGAATAAAAGTCATGACAAAATTAAATGCTAAAGTTACAGGAATATTGTGATTGAGCTGGTCTTAATCGCCATCAACTGACTTCTACTAGTTGGTCTTTCGACCAAATAGCGGAGGACCATGATATTTTGTTTTCCTTATAATAGTTGAATGATTTCTGAAATGTATAGAATATAGAATTTAAGTTAATGAGGTACCCCGCTATCCAGCAGCTCGCCTTCTTTTTCACTGATTCAGGAGCAGTGTAATGTGTGAATGTGTGACTCCCGGTGCTATGGGCCCCACCGCTGAGTAGAAATTAGTTGCTCCTGGGTTAAGTGGGGTGAGTTTGAGGGTTGTTAGGGAGCTTTGCTGCATCAACTTTATTTCCTCTAATGTTTCTAGCGGTACTTTTCAAGACGCTCTCATTTGCCTAAACCCTAAAGATGGAAGAGACGCTCATCTTTGTAAAAATTATAGATCCACATCGTTAGTTAACTCTGACTATAAAATATTTGCCAACATTCTCACTCTTCCCCTTAAACCCTTTCTCCAATCTATTATTTATAAAGAACAATCTTACTTCATTAAGAGACAAAATATTACAGATAATACCAGAACTTTCTTTAATATATTACACATAGCTAATAAATATCCTCACTCACTGGCAGCTATTTCCATAGATGCGGAAAAAACTTTTGACGACATGGATTGGCCATTTATTTTCCACAAATTATCTTGGTTTAGCTTTGGACCCAAATTTATCTCTTATATTCCCCTATTGTATACTTCACCCAAAACATCTATTTTTGCCAATGGTTCAATTTCTAATTCCTTTACTTTACAGAGAGGTGTCCGTCAAAGTTGCCCTCTATCCCCACTTTTATTTATTCTTGCTATAGAACCCTTTCTTGCTAGAATCAAACAAAACTCTAACATACATGGCTTTCAACATGAAAGTTTCCATGTTAAAATGAGTATCTATGCAGATGATATTGTATTATATAAATGTAAACAGAACATTCTATTCCAGCTTTTATTGCCGAGGTTAATGCTTTCTCTTCCATTTGCAGTGATGAATTAAATAATGATAAATGCAAAAAAAATCTCAATGTTTTATGTTTTAAAAAGAATTGCCCGTACTAATTTCTCATGGAACCCCCAAAAGATGAAATATTTAGGTCTCTATTTTGCCCCCTCTATCCAACAAATGTTATCGCTAAATATGACTCATGTTATATCTACATTATCTACATCTATTTCTAAATGGCATCCCCTATATGTATCCTGGTTTGGCAGACTTGATACTATCAAAATGATGCGTGCTCCCGTTGTGTTTTATTTGATCTCTGCTACTCCTCTCAGCTTTCGGTCTTATTTTTACAAAAAAAATAACTCTATTTTATCTGCTTTTTTATGGAATAAAAAGAAATCACGCTTGTCACTGACCATGCTAAAACGTCCTAAATCGCAAGGTGGAGGCAATTTTCCTGACTTCCAATTTTATCATAATGCTTTTCTTCTTAAGCAACTTGCTAAATCCTTAAACCAATCCATTTCCACTCCTTCTCCATTGTGCAGACATTGCACTCTCTTTTTTATCTCTCTTCTCTTTCACAGAATCTCTTACATTTACGCACAAGACATGCTTTTTATCTTCAACTATATATACAACGGCCCATAGGCTATATCACTCTTTTCTAATCGCTCACCTTTCAAGTAAGGATCAATTTCTTAACTCTTCCATTTGGCACAATCGGTTTCTAAAAATTAACAACAAACCCATTTTTCGAAAGCTTGGTTAGACAAAGGTTAACTTTGGATCCATCAACTTTACTCTAATGATACTTTGCTTACTTTTTCTGAAGCACAAGCTCTTTATAAATTACCAAAATCTTTTTCCACCATATTTAAGATATTGACTCAAAATATCCTTGTCATCAATATCTTCCACTCCACCCTCCATACCACATCATCGTAATATACTTCCAATTTTTAGTGCCCAATCTATTGCCTCATTTATATATAAATTCCTTACTACATCTCCCGAACTCAGAACTAAAACTAATATAGTACTCAAATCGGAACATGAATTCCACACATCATGGTCTGTTGCTTTTTGGGATAAATGATGGTCAAAACTTCTCAAAACTTCTGCGTGAGCGAGTACAACACAAACACTTTTCTTCATTTACTATCAACTTATGTTTACTCCAATGTCCTTACATAAATTTATTTCAACATCTTCCCCAAACTGCTGGTCATGTAACACGCCTCATGCTGATTTATACTACATGCTTTTTTCCTGTCCCTCTACTCATCAATTCTGGTTGAAAGTGTGGTCGCTGATCAATGTTATCTTTCACACTCATTTTACTTATTACTTTTTTTTCCCCATTTTTTTCCCATTTCCAAGCTTTATTTCGATCTTGTAGACCATAAAAGCAAAAACGTAAAATACATATAACACTGAGTTGAGCAATAAAAACCAATGGCCATTACAAGATAAAGCCATGTGCAGTGATTGAACACAATTCATAACATTTAAAAATATATAAAAAAATTTAAAAGCAAATTAAACATTGATTTCATTTGTTAGTGAGATCAAGACAATAGTAAATGGCAGAGGAAAAATTATCAAGTGCAGGGGGAAGTTAAAAACTTGTGGCGCCTGAGCCACATGGAGTGTAGGAAACGGGATACAGCAAAAACAGTCGGGTGAGTGTCGGTTCTCAAGACTCTAAAAGCCTCCCGTACCCCAGGTTCCTGAATATTGGTAAAAGCCAGTACCTCCTGGGTATATCATATTCTGGGCAAAAGAAGAAAACATGAATGGGTGACTCTTCTTGACTTTTGCAGGCAGGATTGCTAGCAGGGGAAGCTTTTGACCAATTCTTTGTATATGCATTGACCGGCAAGCAACCTAATCTAAATTGGACATAGAGTTTCCTTGCTATAAAAGGTTGTACATCATCAAGGAAGGGTTCAAATGAATACTGGTCTTTCAAGTTGAGGAAGTCAGAGGTTAAGTGGCCTGGTTTTGTACTCCCTTGGATTTCGGCCAGTCTAAACTGTCTATAGGTTTTAACTAGTTCGAGCCGTGATATTGTAGGTGACACTTCCTCAGGGTGGGTCCATAGATTCGGACGGCCTAGTCTATGGCACAGATCTTTAATATGTATGAACCAGGGTAATTTACCCACCCCTGGGAGCCCCATGATCGCTTTGAGTTCCGACTGATAGGCTATTAGCTCGGGAGTGGCCCATAGCCTACGCCAAAAAGTTAGAGGTCGCAGTCCGATCTCCTCAACTATGGGTCTTATCCCGAGGTCCATACATAGGAGGATGAGAGGGGTGCTTTGCAGCAGGCCCAAGAAGTGCCTCATTAACTTATTCTTGGTTTTAACCAATCCACCTACAGGGAGGCATCCCCAAAGTTCTGCCCCGTACATTACAGCACTTCTGATTTGGACTTTGTATATCTCAGTCACTGGGCCCGATTGTCTGGAAGTAGAGTTTCTATAAAGTTTTGCTAATCACCCTGTCATCTGTGCTAGCCTTAGGTCTGTCTTTTCTAGCTGTGGGCCCCAGACAAAGGTTTCAGTCAGTTAAAGACCCAGGTGATGGAAGACTGCTACCCTCTCTAGCTGGATACCATTTAGGGTACGATTAGGGCAAAATGTTTTACTAGGATTAAACACCATATACTTGTTTTGTTGTGTATTAATCTCTGGGCCCCTGTTCTTACAGAATAGAGAGAAGCTTTCAAGGGTCCTTTGGATGCCCATGGGTGATTTAGATAGTAGCAAGGTGTCGTTCGCAAACATCATTGCTGGCACCTTGCCACACACGAGCTTTGGGGCATCGGTGTTAGCTACCTCGTTTAGTTGGTCCACCGGGGATTGATAAAAAGACAGAACAGAGTTGGAGCCAAAACACAGCCCTGCCTTACACCCCTGTTCACTGGGAAATGTGGGGTCAGTTTTACATGTTTCCCAAATCTCACCTGGGCGAAATTTCCAGTGTGTAATCGCTTGATCAGAGAGAGCAAGTAGGGCGGAATGCCTAGTTGCTCTAGATCTGCCCAAAGTTTGTCACGGGGCACCAAATCAAAGGCTGATTTAAAATCGTCGAAGATCAAATAGAGGCTCCCACCCTCTTGGGTCACCATCTTTCCAGATAATAATTGGAGCCTGAAAATGTGGTCGATGGTAGAAATGTTTTTGCAGAAGCCTGCCTGGTACGGACTCAGAATCTCACACTCGTCCACCCAGGACTGGAGGCGCTCCAGGAATATCCTGGCAAACAGCTTCTGGGACATATCAATCAGGCTAATTGGCCTGTAGTTCTGCCCCTAACCAGGTATCCAGGACTTTCATGTCATTTATAATGGCATTAAAAATAGCACATAAATATGGGCCCCAGATGTTGGGCTGCTCCCGAAATACGTCCCCGGAATCTTGTCTAGTCCAGGGGCCTTTGCCAGAGGAAGCTTCCCGATTGCACTAAGGACTTTGGTCAGGGTGAACCCTATGTCGTCTTCAAAGAAGTTTCCCACAACTGTTGGCGCGAGTTCCCCTGTGGGCTCTATAGGGTCCTGGGTGGAATACAACAATTGGAAGTGGAGTTTCCAAGCATCTGCAGCAATATTCGGCTCAATGGGTGAGCTCTCTCTGGCGCTAGCTGTTCGAACCAGTCTCCAGAACACCCTCATATCTCTATTAGTGAGGGCCTGTTTTTTTGCATCCCATCTTTCAGACTCCCACTCCATTTTGGCTAACTTTAATGTATCGCTATATGAGCCCCGCCTGATGTTTATCAGAGATCTGTCGTTTCGTTTTATGGCATCCATGAGGGCACCCTTTGCCGCTCGGCAGGATTTATTAAACCAAGTGGCTTTAGGGGTCCTCTTGCCTTTAAAGTGTGTCAGGGGATTAAAAATGTTGGTCAGACTGGTGGTAAGATCAGTGTGGATAGCCGTAAATTGAGCGATGGTACCATCAGGATTAGGGGTCTGAGCGGCCTTCTCCATTACCAGTAAAGGTGGAACTATTAGGGCGTACAGTGCACCAATCTTGCCTAGTGACTGCTTCACGGTTTCTCACTTAATTTGCCTCCTGTTGTTGTCTAGAGATAGATTAGAACCAGTGAGGTTGCTAGTGGTAGGGGGACTATAGTGTTCTGGGAGCTTGAGATCGAGTACCAGAGTGTTATGGTCACTGTCGTGTCTAGGCCAGACAGTGAAGTCGACAACCCATTGCCATATACTTGCTTCCACCAAAATATAATCCAATAAAGATGATTGCCCCGGTCTATTAAAAGTAGGTTTTCCATGTTGGTCTGACTTGGTACGACCGTTGCATGTCCTCAATGCATGGGTTAGTGTGACTGCATTGATTTGTAATACCAGGGGAGAGTCCAAGCTCTCACCGGAGCAATCAATGGATCAGGAATCAGCCAAAGGGAATCCTACGTCTATGGTCTGGGATTCCTGTGCAAAGGACACTTGACGAGAATAGATGTTAATAAAGCAATTTTAGTCCCAGCATTAAAGGTAAGGAGGGTACAGAGGATATCATCCGAGGAGGTGTTCAGCTGTTCAACAGTACAGTCCAAGTGTGTGGCAACCCATGTGCCTAACCCACCCAATGGTCTGCCTCTGCCCCCCGTGGTAGCTAGCACATTAAAAATAGTGAAACCCCTCATGACAGAGTCCTCTCTGGCCCAGGTCTCCTGGAACATACATACATCATAATTTTGTTCAAATTGTGACCAGTCAGGATTTTGAAGTTTGTTTTTAATACCGGCAATGTTCCGTGACAACACCCTCAGCTGTAGACCCAGGTTCGGAGTGGCATCGCGCACGCTAGGGCTGGAGGGGTTGGTGGTTTGTGTCATGATTGGCTCGGGCTGGATGTCTGGCACTCCCATTTCCACTAGGGGTCTATTCCTGTCCTTAGTTGCCATTGTTAGTTCAGAAATGGGGAGGCTTGGTTGTTTCATACATCTAGGGTAACGCCTGCCGAGTCTTGGGGCCCCAGGTGGGAATTTTGATGAGGTTCGCCGACAGCGACTTGTCACTCACCAGCGAGGTTAAGGGATTGCAGCCCTGAGATTTTTAGGTTAACCTCTCTATTAGCCCCCCCTGGGCCCTGGGTGGAAGAGGGATTGGATAGAGTCAATAGTTAATCTACCTCTTCAAGGGCCCCAAACCTGTTTGCTACTGCAATGGTATACTGTATTCTGGAGAGTTGACCAAAAGTAGGATGGGGTTGTAACCAGTGTGTTGGAGCTCTTGTGCAAGGGCTCCATGGCGATGCGTGGTTATATGAATAAAAAAAGACCTGGTGTGTAGCTGGATCCCTGTGGGTGGAACACGAGGGCTGGGGGACTGGTCCGCCAAAATTCGGACTGTCTGAGGATTACTAAAGTTGATAACTATACAGTCGCCTTTGAGTGACTTAGGGTTATTGCCAACCCAACCCACTCTCCGAACTAATAATATCTCCCCGGCCCTGTCATAGGGAAACTGTTCATGCCTGGTGAGCCAGTAAAGGCGCTTGTTTGGCAATTCCAACTGTGATTCTTTCTGACCAGTTTGAATTTCAGGTACGCCAGTTAAAACTGTGACATAAGGGAGAGAGGTGGGGGTAAATCAATTGTTGGGAGGGCCGGGGGGACTAGGCCTATGTGCACATCGTCCTCTAGGTTGGGCGCTTCCCTGTCCGTTATCTGATCAGGATGGAAGCTCGCTCTCTGCATGCCAGGGCCCCTGGTGCTAGGAATATCCCTCCTGGTTTTTGCCCGGTGTGTACCGGATTCCTCGCCAGGAGGGTGAACGTTGCCTACTTGAGCAGCTCTGGGCGACCCTATTTTGGGTGCGCTGATGGTGGGTGGGAATGAAGGAATGGTGGAAATACCACGTCTGGATGGTGGAAGTTGACATACTTTGTCCGTCTGTGTACTTTCCTTATTCACCTATGGATCTTTTCCTGGGCTCATTATCTGACTGTTGGCATACCTTTACTTCTAACACAGACGTCATAGATGTATTCATTGCAATTGCCTTCCAGCAAGTAACAAAAAATTGGAAACAGTCTGTACAACTTTCTTTGCAAGCTTGGTGGTATAGTGATTGGTGTTACCATCGACTTGATCGCGCGTATGTCTCCCCTTTGTCTTTACTCCTGAAACTATTTTCTTAGATGCATCAGCACCCAAATTTCCGCAACATCCCCCCATATTGGAAGAAGGTCCCAAACCACCATGAAATCTTTTTTTATTAACTTTCTAATGTATATATTTATTTACTTGCTTATATAATCTGTATAATCTGTTTCTATTTCTTCTTTTAATGCATTATTACAGCTATTATCCTTTAACATGTTGAAATCTTCTTATATTGTATTAAGCTCTTTTACTTTCATATTGCATATTTTATCATATAACTGTTGTATTCTCCTCCTTTTCTCCCCCTTCCCTTATTTTCACAGTTAATATATTCTTCATATGCAAGTACTTTGATTTATTTAAAGCCTCTTTTTTTATTATATGACATTAGCTTACTTATTAATCTTTGACTTTTTGTTCGCTTATCTGATTGTATATACTTGGTTGTATCTTTTCCAAAATCAAGTTTATCTGTTGAAACAAAAAAAAACAGACAGGTGCAGTTGTGACGCGGTAAACTCTGCAGGTGAGCACAGCTGTGCTCCAGGGGTCAGAGCTAGAGGCCCAAAGTGTAAACAAATGAATAATAAATATGAGCGAAACAGGTGACAATAGTGCCTCGCGGTCCCCTCTGCTTCCCCGGGGGCTGCCAGCAGGGGCAGACTCCTCTGAAAGCCCTGATGCCTCACAGCCCTTTCAGGGTGAAAGACAGGGGCACAGCTGGTCAACACCAGTGCTTGTGACAATCTGACACAAGGTGATGCTGTCCCAGATGACCACAACAGTCAATTATTGATTCACCATACATTAAACATGACCATTCCCTGCCACCCAAGTCATTCTTATAGCTTTGGGGGCCTGGAATAATCTGAATTGTCACACGTGTAGGAGTGGGATGGTTAGCGGTTGTGTTGTGTCTATCGCTGGCAGCGGTGGCAGCGGCACGGTGTGGTGCAAGCTGCAGGGGTCTCCTGGGGAGAGCCCCGGCACTCATTTATTTACAAATTAAGCACCGACAAGATCCATGCACCTGGCAAACTTCGGGGTTTCCAATCTTACATTTCCCTGGGAGCATCACATAGTAAAACGGAGATTCAGGTTACACTTAACCCTTTAATTCAAAGAGCAGTACTACATGCCCCAGAATGCAACGCGATGTTAGTTACAGTGCCAGACACCTCGAGGTGTCACCTTGAGAAAGGTCCACCTGCAGCTTCAGTGCTTTGATGTCTTAACTGTCGCATTTCCAGACTTTTATGAGCTGCAAATGTTAGTCACTGAGAGGGATTTCACAATCTTTCCATAGAGGATCTGGATGGAGTCCCAGAGTCCTTGTTTCCCTCAGGCATGCTTTGAAAGACGTGTCAGGCCAAAGTTAACGCAGTACATCTCGTTTAAACATAATTGACAAACTATGCACTGCCTGTGCAAAGGGATGACCGCCTTTGTACCAGCTGAAAATGCAAATACAGTAAAATACAAGCGAAAGCCAAGTTTTCAACAGGACCTTCCCCTGTGCACCAGCACGTCGCTGTTGTTTTGGTAAATGTTTATGCATTTGAGCTGGAAACAAACTTTATTTCGCTCACATTTGTAGCTTATGCACCAGGAGATGGTTTGTGTGACTAATGCGGCAAATCCATAATAATGCAGAAAATGACACACCGCAGATTCGCTTAATTCCACTGGCCCTGTTTATTACCCAAAACACCAATTACCCATGCGTGCACTGACCACCACATACACCTGCATTATGTTCTCTAAGCCTAATTTATATGCAATGTTTAAAATGAAATTAGCTAGGCAGGGAGCGGTCCAGGTGGCAGCTCCCCCTGTGGCAGTTCTCCTGTCCAGCTTGCCCGCAGTCCGCACTCTCTGCTTCCTGTCTACCTGCTGCCCTCTGTTGTGCCCCTTCTGCTCATTTCTTGCTCTGTTGTGCCCCCTCTGCTCATTTCTTGCTCTGCTTTGCCTTTGCTGCTCATTTTTATGCCCTCTTTTTTGACTTTTTCCGCTTGTTTTTCTACCCTCTGCTTTCTCTTTTTTGCTAATTTTTCTGCCCTCTTTTTTGCCTTTCTGCTTGTTTCTCTCCCTACTGTTTTGCCGTCTTCTGCTCTGTTTTGCCTTTCTGCTCATTTTCGTGCCCTCCTGTAAGAAAGTAATAACATAGAAAATGTAACCTTGAGGAATTATTCCATATGGTTTTTCTTATTTACTAATTGTCACAGAAAGTGAACTCATAAATTAACAACACACAAAACTGAGTTTTTTTATCACAAATATTTCATTTTCATATATCATGTAGCAAAATCAATTACATTCACGTCTAGGTAAATTTTCGAGGAAAATATAAATCAATTTGAACAAATATGTTTTATGGCAACACAAAAACTACTGTTGAAATTCAACCACTTTTGTACAGAAGTAACTACACCATTTGATCTAGGTATGGACAATACAATCAATGAATTTTGTATGTGTACTATGCAGTTCGATGTAAACTGACACGTTATATCATCCCCCAGTCCCTCCACAAATGAATTAATTTCGCAAATTCATTTCCACAGTCATAAAAAACACCAAAAATTAAAATTCACCCAGTGTGAAAAATGTCTATATTAATTATCCTCTAGGCACTAAAAACCCAAACTAAAAATAAATTAAAATGTAATGGATTGTCACACATTGGAATCATCATGTGGCTAAAAAAAACATGGAAGATGTGAATATTTACATTTTGCTTGTTTGAAATGGATTAAAACGGTGAAAAAAGATAAAAGAAAGGATGACCAATAATGAGTGTCAATATCGCTGGATTCGCATTGGCCTACAGAGCTATTCAAGGGCTGTGCACCTTGAGACTGTTACGCCTAACCCGGCGATCGGTTTGGTATCTACACATCCCTGGCACCATGCCCACAGACACTGCACAAGATATACACAACCCCCCCCCCTACTTCAAGCCTTACAGCCCTAAGGCAAGGTGCACTATATCTCATGTGTGGACATATCTGCATGAGCAGATATGACCCTACAATTCCCGAGTCCATTCTTGATAATTGTAAGTGTGCAGCAAAGCTGTAGAGAGTACATGGGCTGGACACCCATCATTACACGTTCCCCAGCTCCATGATGACTTCACTCTACAGAGGAATGTTTGGTACCAAACATCTCATCTAAATAAATCCTCACTGACGCCAGCACTGGATTTAATAATAAATGCACAAAGAGGACACTTTAGAGGGTCCCTAGAAAACCTACTAACTACTAGTGTGGATTCTGACTGGTTTCCGCCAGCCTGCCGCCACTAGACGTGTTTCGGGCCTCTTGGGGTGAGCGCCTTCGCTCTCATGGGGTGAGAGCCTTCGCTCTCAGAGGCCAGGAACAAGCCTGCTCTGGGCTGAGGGGTCTCATACATCCTTTAGACAGGAATTACATTCCAAAGTGGGAAGCTTCAAAGGCGATGGCACCTTTGAAAGGCAACCCAGGCTCCTCCAGTTAGTAGAAGATGCAAATCCCCTATCCAGACCCCCTTTTGATAGGAAGACAGGTGGGAACATTCATTAGATTAGGAGGTCGACCCACAGGCAGCAGCACCTCTAAGGTTGGGCAGACAATGTGGATCCCACTTTTTCAATTCCTCCATCTTGTGTTGAAGGAAATAAGTGAATTATTGACAGGGTTGTGCCCGTTCCTGAAAGGAGTGGTCACAGAGAGGATGTAGTAACCCTAAGGGTAGGTAGCCCATTAGATACTACTTGGCACACCCTCTAATGCCCTTAAAGTCAGTATTTAGATGGAACTCCTGGACCTAGAACCATAGATCCGGCCAACCTAAGAAGAAAAAGACATTGAAAAGCCACGAAGAGAAAGGAGTAGATGATGTGTAACTGATCTGGTGCCAACCCTGCTGGCCTGCTTGCTCTCTTTGACTCCAGCTCCAAAGCCAACTCATCCTACAACGGTTCTCCAGGAACCTGGGAGGCCTGCTTAGCCTTTGACAAAGACTCAGGAACTCCCTTGGATAGGTGGAGCCAATCCCCTGAACGACGCAGGTCAACCAATGACTGAAGTGCTTGCCTCTGGGCCTGTTGAAGTGGTGCCCCCTAGCATAGTGGCTCTAGTCCCCACCCCCAGAGTGGTAGCTGACTCTCACCAAAGGCCTGAGTCCCTACTTCACTCCAATCAAACTCCAGCTTGTGAAGTCCCTTTGTCCTACATTTGTCGCAGCCAAGGATTGTTGGAAGCCAATCGGGCCACTGAACCCTTCAGTATTCGCTTTAGCATGAGGGCACTCCACAGCACCTGCGACCAATGACAAAAACAACCTCCTTCCGGTGTTCTTGCATCTCCTGTTTGGTGGTGTTGACTGTGTGTCAAAAACTGCCTTAGCACGACCTCTGCTCCACTGATGGACTGACAGAGGCACGACTTTGGCTCACCCTCCCAGCGACTGGCATGTCCACGTGTACCTGCATCCAGAGTCTCTGGGCAAGGTAGTAGAGAAACGCCTGTTCCACTCGGGTCCTGGGACTGCAAAGACCTGTGCACTGAGCAATTAGAGACCAAATTTGACCCCAGGTGGGCATTGGCACAAGACTTGAAAAAGCCTGTGTGCTTTTCACTCCAATGGGCTTTGATTGATGGTCTTGTCCGTCACCCAATTTCCCCCCTTTGCCGACAATACTACATTGTTTGACAGTGACGCAGGTTGCTTGAGTGTATTTATGTATTTTCTTCTGCAACTGTTTTCTTCTGCATTTCCAAAATGCACTTGCCTAATCATACTGATTTTGGTGCCTAAACATTGTCTAATAATAAGTATTTTTTTTGCAAATTGGTCTCGGGTTCTTTTTTTCATTGTGTTTCTCATTTATTTCCACTGTGTACACAACAAATGCTTAAAAGAACCCGCTGATAAGCCTAACTGCTCGCCCGCACTACCATAAATACAGAGCTAGTATTATCTACTTTTGCCTCTGTGAACCAATAAGGGACTCACTGGACTCTGCATGGTGTACGTCATCGTATTGCACTATATAGAGAGGCACCTTCCTACACATCTGTTTTGCCTTTTCTGCTCATATTTTTACCCTCTGTTTTGTCCTCTTCTGCTTTTTTTCTGCCCTCTGTTTTGCCTTTTCTGCTCACTTGTTTTTGTCCGTCTATTTTGCGTTTCTGTACCTGTTTCTTCCCTCTTCTCGCCGTTTCCTCAAGAGCTGGGTTTTCGGCAGAGACCTCTTATTCCAGCGCCCAGATACTGCAAGGGGTGACAGTGCCACGCTCTACAAATGCTGATTGATTGCTTGATTGATTGACAGTGCTGTCCCTTGAAGTGGATTTTACTGGGGCACACATTAGGTCACAGATAAACCCGCGCTACACCCGGGCACTCAGAAAAAGGCATTACATGGAAAGGGAAACTGCCCATCTCATAGAATGGGAGCGCCAAGAATGTATGGTGGATTAACTCGCTTTGACAAAATGTAAATGACCCTAATAATCTGCACGTTTTGGGGTCTAGATTTAATTTACCTCTGCCCATCCGTTTCAAACCCACTCCTTTATTTAAGCATCAGTGAGGAGAACATTCAATCAACCCCCAAAGTTCAATTTTGTTAATTAAAATATAAATAATTTTATAATAAATGTGAACAGGTCTCGGTTTTCAGTGCGCATGCTGAGCTCACAAGGATAAACCTTTTCTCTTTGACGTTAAACGCATCATGGAGTCTCCTGATGATGTCATGCGGATGCAAGAGGCACAGGTGGAGGCCTCTGCTGGGTGGTGCCTGTGAAGGGATGGGCACCGTGGGGCTGTCTCCACAGTCATCAGGGGGCAGAGCTGTCAGTATCTCTGCAGGGAGCAGCAGAGCGCAGAGTGGGGTCTCTGCAGCATGAAGAGACTGCAGGAAGTGACGCCCAAGCGCCTCATTTCCTGCATCGAGCCCTCTCCGTTCACCCCCCAAGGGACAGGGCAGGTGCCTCGACCTCAGGGAGCAACAAAGTATTCGCTTCAGACCTTGTGTAGAAAAGCAGTGGCGGAACAGCTGCAGTTCCCGCGGTGACCGCAGGATGGCAGCAGTGCCGCGAGGTCCTGGAAACAGCTCCAGGCAAGGAGAGCTGATGAAATCTGAGATAAGGAAGGGAAAGTAAATGTAAAGCAGGCTCTGTAAACTACAGGCACAGTCAATGAGAGCCCCTGGTGATGCACACTCAGGGCCCCACCCCCGCACCCTGTGATAGAAGCAGGCACGTGCATCAGTGGGATGCCCTCGAGGGCCCCTGAAGATGCACACTCAGGGCCTCACCCCCGCACCCTGTGATAGAAGCAGGCACGTGCATCAGTGGGATGCCTTAGAGGGTCCCTGGAGATGCACACTCAGGGCCCCACCCCCGCACCCTGTGATAGAAGCAGGCACGTGCATCAGTGAGATGCCTTTGAGGGTCCCTGGAGATGCACACTCAGGGCCCCACCCCCGCACCCTGTGATAGAAGCAGGCACGTGCATCAGTGGGATGCCTCAGAGTGCCCCTGGCGATGCACACTCAGGGCCCCCCCCCGCACCCTGTGATAGAAGCAGGCACGTGCATCAGTGAGATGCCTTAGAGGGCCCCTGGAGATGCACACTCAGGGCCCCCCCCCCGCACCCTGTGATAGAAGCAGGCACGTGCATCAGTGAGATGCCTTAGAGGGCCCCTGGAGATGCACACTCAGGGCCCCCCCCCGCACCCTGTGATAGAAGCTGGCACGTGCATCAGTGGGATGCCTTAGAGGGCCCCTGGAGATGCACACTCAGGGCTCCACCCCCGCACCCTGTGATAGAAGCAGGCACGTGCATCAGTGAGATGCCTTAGAGGGCCCCTGGAGATGCACACTCAGGGCCCCATCCCCGCACCCTGTGATAGAAGCAGGCACGTGCATCAGTGGGATGCCTTAGAGGGCCCCTGGAGATGCACACTCAGGGCCCCACCCCACACCCTGTGATAGAAGCAGGCATGTGCATCAGTGGGATGCCTCAGAGGGCCCCTGGCGATGCACACTCAGTGCCCCCCCGGCACCCTGTGATAGAAGCAGGCACGTGCATCAGTGAGATGCCTTCGAGGGCCCCTGGCGATGCACACTCAGTGCCCCCCCGGCACCCTGTGATAGAAGCAGGCACGTGCATCAGTGAAATGCCCTCGAGGGCCCCTGGAGATGCACACTCAGTGCCCCTCCGCACCCTGTGATGGAAGCAGGCACGTGCATCAGTGGGATGCCTTAGAGGGCCCCTGGAGATGCACACTCAGGGCCCCACCCTCGCACCCTGTGATAGAAGCAGGCACGTGCATCAGTGGGATGCCTCAGAGGGCCCCTGGCAATGCACACTCAGGGCCCCAGCCCCCACACCCTGCGGTAGAAGCAGGCACGTGCATCAGTGAGATGCCCTCGAGGGCCCCTGGAGATGCACACTCAGGGCCCCACCCCCGCACCCTGTGATAGAAGCAGGCACGTGCATCAGTGAGATGCCTCAGAGGGCCCCTGGAGATTCACACTCAGGGCCCCATCCCCGCACCCTGTGATAGAAGCAGGCACGTGCATCAGTGAGATGCCTCAGAGGGCCCCTGGAGATGCACACTCAGGGCCCCATCCCCGCACCCTGTGATAGAAGCAGGCACGTGCATCAGTGAGATGCCTCAGAGGGCCCCTGGAGATGCACACTCAGGGCCCCCCGCACCCTGTGATAGAAGCAGGCACGTGCATCAGTGAGATGACCCCGAGGGCCCCTGGCGATGCACACTCAGGGCCCCATCCCCGCACCCTGTGATAAAAGCAGGCACGTGCGTCAGTGGGATGCCCTAGAGGGCCCCTGGCAATGCACACTCAGGGCCCCCCACACCCTGTGATAGAAGCAGGCACGTGCATCAGTGGGATGCCTCAGAGGGCCCCTGGCGATGCACACTCAGTGCCTCTGCCCCACACCCTGTGATAGAAGCAGGCACGTGCATCAGTGAGATGCCCTCGAGGGCCCCTGGAGTTGCACACTCAGGGCCCCTCTGCACCCTGTAATAGAAGCAGGCACGTGCATCAGTGAGATGCCCTCGAGGGCCCCTGGAGATGCACACTCAGGGCCCCATCCCCGCACCCTGTGATAGAAGCAGGCACGTGCATCAGTGGGATGCCTCAGAGGGCTCCTGGCGATGCACACTCAGGGCCCCACCCCCACACCCTGTGATAGAAGCTGTTGGACCCGGCCTCCGGGCGTGGTCCTGCCCCTCCCGCATGGCGGGCCCAGGACGGCACCAGCCCTCCTCCGGACCTCGGGCGGCCCCTTCGGCCCGACCCCGCACGCCCCAACACCACCGATCCGGCTGCCATCCCGGATCCCCATCACCAGCCTGGCTCCTGCGTAGGCCTATCACGACCCAAGCACGAGGCCGTGCCCGACTCCATCTTGGGTCCCCCACGTCACGACCCCGTGGCCTCGGCCCAGGCCCAGGCACCGGCGAAGCCCCGCCATCGAGGCACCAAGATCCTCCCAGGTGGTCGAGTGGCCACTCGACAGATCCCGGAGGGAGAGGAGTTTCGATGGCCCTCCAGCCTTCCCCGGACGCCTGGTATCGATCGCCCTCCGGCCTCCCTGGGCGCTGGCTCCACCCCCCTGCTGGGTGTCTGGACACCATCATCCCGGCCCCTCCGACCCCCAGGCGCAAGGGTCCGGACATCAAAGGACCTCCGTCCTATATCTGGGCCAGCCCCGGAGTAGGACGTCAGTTGTATCCTGGACTGGAAGCTCTACTGACGCTGTCACGGCCGACACCAGACGAACTCATTCTTCCTGTAACCCGACGTCCATCTGAGAGCCTGCTGGCGCTGCCGCGGCTCGAACCTCTCGGAACCCCCCAGCTCGAGGATTGAGAGCTGTGCGCAGGGTATCCCATCCTCCACCCAGAAGCTAGACTGTCCCGCTACCTCGCCCCCTTTCCGAGACTTTACGGATCCCTCGATCCGCCTGTACATACTGCCAAGAATCCGCAACCTTTATTACTTATAAAAGCTTGAGACCTTGACCTCCTGTGTGGTGTCCGTTTGTAGTGTTGTGATTACTCTACTGTACGATCCTAGGAGAGGGCCCTCATCCAGGAGGCCTCTCGGTAACGCTCGGCTACGTCTCGACGGAGAGGTGGACCTAGGGGTGGCCAGTCAGACATCTTCTGCCTCCCCCGGGGTCGCCTTTCTAACATTGGTGGCAAGCGCCGGGATCCGAGCCCATGCAGATCGTACAGAGAGTGATTCACTCGCTACCAAGAGAAACCCACTGCGACCATGAGCACACAATTCCAGAAAGAGAAAATGGAAGACTACAGTCACAAGGAGCTAAAGCAATTCTGCAAAGACCTAGGCATCGCTACCACTGGCTTAAGCACCAAAGAAGACTTTAAATCGGCCCTACAGGCCTGGGTGGACGCCGGCGCGGCGCCACCTCCGAGTGAAGATAACCCGGGCCCGAACGGAGGCCCGGAGGCTGAGGTGAACCCAGCGGGAGGGAGACCCGCAACACCAAACACGGGCCTCTCCCCAGAAGACGCCCGAGAACGAGAGAGGACCCGGCTCCACGAGTTGGATCTGGCTCAACTCCGACAAGAAGGAGAACTCCAAGTGGCAGAAAGGAAGCTAGCCCTCGAGGAAAAAAAACTCATGCTCGAGCACGAGCGCTTCCTCAAAGAAATAGAACTTAAAGCCAAAGCAAACGAGTCTGCCCTCGCCGGGAGTAAGACCTCACCCCCGCCGGGGGACACGAAGGTGCACATACCCAAGGATATCGTCAAAGAGTACTATAAGAACGACGACATCCAACAGTGGTTCAAAGCCTACGAGGTCGCCATGGCCGCCCATCGAGTACCCCTCAAGGACTGGGGCGCCGGCCTGTGGGGGAAGTTTATCAACGAAGGGAGAGACGCCTTACTGGAGCTCCCTGATGCCGAGAGGACCTCGTACGAGCACATGAAGACCGCCCTCCTCACTCGCTATGGACTCACCCCCGAGATGTACCGGCAGCGATTCCGAGACTGCAAAAAAATCCCCGGTACCACGTGGGTGGAATACGTGAACTATTACAGTAGAGCCTTCGAGGGGTGGACTCGGGGCTGCCAGGTCACCACCTACCAGCAGTTGGTCGACCTCATTCTATGGGAACATCTGTCCAATAACTGTTTCGTTGAACTTCGGCAGCACCTCCTCGACAGCAAATTGACGGAGCCACGAAAACTCTCTGTTGAGGCGGATCGATGGGCGAGCACCCGAGTGCCCCGGGGAACCACCGACCATGAGGCGGTGGAGTAGGCCAGAGCCGGGGGCGAGACGTCCCCCAGGGGTCCTCCCCTACCTCCACGTCACCCTCCCTGGGCCGGACAGGGGGCCCCCCAGCCAGACCGGGGCCCCGCCCAAACGTTACGTGTCATAGGTGCCAGCGACAAGGTCATTATGCGAATGACCCCCTCTGCCCGATGAACCAGCGACCCGGCACCCCCGGGCCCCCAGCCCGCCAGATTGCGGCGGCTACCCTGGGTGCAGAAAGTGAGGAAGAGGGCGACGACCACGAACAGGCTGAGTGGGAGCCCGCCGCCATGACCTTGGCATGCCTGGGTACCCACGACCTGATCCCTCGGGGTCCGATCCCCGGCAACACCCAGAAATACCGCCAGTGGGTCACCATCAATGGTCGCCGGACCGAAGCCCTCCGTGACACCGGAGCCAGCGTGACAGCGGTCCGCTGCCATCTGGTGACCCCAGAACAGATCCTTCCTAACGTCCTGTGCCCCGTCCGGTCCGCAGATAACTCAGAGACTTTGTGCCAGATGGCCCGCATCCCCTTCGAGTGGGGGGGAGTGTCAGGCATGCTGAAAGTGACTGTCCGCGACGATGCCCCCGTGGACTGCCTCCTTGGGAACGACCTGGAAAGTTCCCCATGGGCGGGCGTCGAACGAAGAGAGCACCTGGGGATGCTAGGCCTTCCCGAGTGGGTCTGTGCGACCACCCGCTCCATGTCCGCCCGAGCCTCCACCCCCGCGGGGGGAGCTCCGGCCGAGGAACCAGAGTGGCCCGCACCTCCACCACCCGTCGTCCCCGAGGACGCCGACCCCGAACACGGCCCCCAAGGGCCCGACCAAGAAGACCTCACCGAGCTCAACCACCTCCCAGAACTCGCCCAATGGCGCCAAGAAGGTGGCCCCACCCGCGAACAGTTCCGGCAGGAACAGAAAACCTGCCCCTCCCTCGAGGGGATTCGACGGCAAGCCGCTACTCAAGCCGCTGGAGACCCCACGGGGTCCCACTGGGTCTATTGGGACAACGACCTCCTCTACAGTGAGCAGAAGATTGCTGAGCTAGGGGCTGGCCGGGTGCTGGTCGTACCCCTCCGATTCAGAGACTTCCTCCTGAACTTAGCACATGATGTGCCCCTCGCCGGGCACCTGGGGCAGGACAAAACCTACAGCCGCCTGGTGACCCATTTCTACTGGCCAAGAATGCGCACCGATGTGCATAACCACTGCCGAACCTGCCCGACCTGTCAAGCCAGCGGGAAGAGCGGGGGGAAAGTCAAAGCCCCGCTCCAGCCGTTCCCCGTGGTGACCACCCCCTTCGAGCGAGTAGGAATAGACATCGTAGGGCCCCTGGACCCTCGCACCTCGCAGGGACACCGCTTCATCCTAGTCCTGGTGGACCATGCCACCCGCTATCCTGAGGCCATCCCCCTCCGAACCATCACGGCCCCCGTGGTGGGCCGAGCCCTCATGAGCATCTTCTCCCGAGTCGGCTTCCCCCGAGAAGTCGTGAGTGATCGGGGCTCCAACTTTATCTCGAAGCATATGCGATCCCTATGGCAACAGTGCGGGGTCGCCTATAAGTTCACCACCCCGTATCATCCCCAAGGAAATGGACTAGTGGAACGATTTAACAGAACACTGAAGGGGATGATCAAGGGCCTCGAAGAGCCCCTCCGGCGCAAATGGGATGTCCTGCTGCCCTGCCTCCTGTTCGCCTACCGAGAGGTACCCCTGAAATCCCTGGGGTTCAGCCCGTTCGAACTCTTGCACGGACACCCGGTTCGAGGCCCCCTTAGCCTGGTCAAGGAAGGCTGGGAGACAGCAGTTCGAGAGGCCCCACCGGATGTCTACCGGTACCTCCTGACACTCCGCAATCAGACTCCTTTATTGATGCTAAAGTTACTAGTGAGATCATAGATATTGCCCCTCCTGTCCAGGGAATAGTTGTCCTCATGAAGGTGATCCATTATCTTAAATAGTTCCTTGGGTACTCCGATGGTAGCTAACACCTTCATGATCTAGTTCTGTGGACCGAGTCGAAGGCGGCTCGCAGATCTAAGAGGATCCCCCCCTTCGATGTCCATCGCCTTCCACTTGGTCATGAGGGTAGCAGCAGTCCCAGCTCTTATTCTGAATTGAAAAGGCCTTATTACAATTCGGTCATTGACCTAATTTAAGAACTTATTGAGCAGTTGTTTACAAAACATCTTCAGAAGGTTTACCAGAATACTAAGAGGATGATAAGTAAATGACATATTGTGACAACTCTTCCTAAAAACAGTTACAATCTCATGGATGAGGAATTAGGGCACCTGCGGAGATGGCGTTGGAGATGGCATTGGAGATGGCGTTGGAGATGGCGTTGGAGATGGCGTTGGAGATGGCGTTGGAGGTGGCGTTGGAGATGGCGTTGGAGATGGCATTGGAGATGGCGTTGGAGATGGCGTTGGAGGTGGCGTTGGAGATGGGGTTGGAGATGGCGTTGGAGGTGGCGTTGGAGATGGCGTTGGAGATGGCGTTGGAGATGGCGTTGGAGATGGCGTTAATGTGCAGACCCCAAATCTTTACCTCCAAGTGAAATAGATCAGCAGGGATCTTATCTAAACCTGGGGCTTTTCCCTGCCTCTGGGAGATGATGGCTGTTTCAGTCTAAGCAAAAATTGATGTATGGATTAACAAACCTAGAAGGCTTGGGCTGCTTCTGTCCAGTGGTTCTGCTGGAAAAAGATTCAACAATGGTGCAGAATAAAGTGCATTAAAATGAGACACCCAGTCTCTGGGCTGGACTTGTAGCTATATGACAGCCTCATGGCTAGCTGTATTACAAAACGTTTCAGAGTCTGATTTACAATGAACTGGCGTAGGGCATCTCTGCAAGTCTTGTTGCTGCACTGCCTTTTGCCAAGTTGAAAAGGCAGGAATGCAGCGTATTTATGAGATGCAGTGCATTCCTGTCCTTTCCTTGCGATGGTGCACACGTTGGTGCCGGGCCCGAATCCAGGCAGCCTTTCACCACGGTGCACAAGTGTCTGTGTTGCTGACAGGATTGTTATGGTGCGGGATGGGACAAATTCCTCAACAAAAACAGTCCATGGAGGCGTTTTGCTCTTTTTATGTGTGCTGAAAATAAAGATATTTCTCCTTGTTGCACCTCCCATGTGGAGTAGTTTAGTTTTAACAAATTCCCAGGTTCACAGATCCTTGGGTGTTACACGGGAACACCTCACTGAAGCATTGTAAGGCTATGCAACGCACTGCCTTACACCATTCCTACGAGGCCAGGCAAAGCCACGCAAAATGGCTTTGTGGGACTTCGTGGATAAGGGTCTCCACCCTGCACCACCTGAGCGCCATAAAAAGTGACGCACCTGCAGCATACAGGGCTTGTAAATAATCCCCTTAGCAACCTTCTTTCTAGCTGTTTCTGATAGGTGGACCGAAATCCCCCGCCCCACTCCAGTTTAGGAGACTTTGCAACAGTTCCTAAATATAGACCTACCTTCAGCTATCGTTGCGCCATCCCTAAGATTGATATCCAACAATAGTGGAGGCTTAGTTCCCCTACACTGGGGCAGCTGACCCATGCATCATCTAAGTTATATATCACTCCTGGAGCCCAGGGGTCTTTCTGCGGCTTCAACGCTTTCAGGAAAAACTCCCTAAGATCAAAAACGAGATTTTTATGGTCCTCTAACATCAGGTGTGAATATTGCTAATTCTTAATAAGCAACCTTATTGGGGCGGATACTAGATCCTAAATCTTCGAGATGACATCGGACGACGTACAAGTAGCCCTCCACTTTACATACCTGTGATTATCAGGTATGTGTGGGCATTAGCACCAGAGTAAGGCGCGGCTGCCTGCTCCTGGTCTGGGCATGAGTTCATGTCCCTCGTTGCTCCCCAAGCCACAGGATCCTACAGGATGCATTCTGATCTATTTATATATTTTCCTATAATGTTGCTAAGAAGGAGCTCGCCCATTACCTGCACGTCTGCCACAAGTAATAGTCATGTCAGTAATTGGAGCTCAGTCCTGCCTTTCCCGGGAGGGGCAGGCTGCTCAGGGATTCCACAATAAATGTACCTATCTTTGGTCAAACCCAAGCTCCTCCCTAAGTGTTCGCGCCTCAAGTTAAGATCGCCTGCGACAATAACATGATCTCTTTTATTGTAAGAGCTTAGAAGCTTGTCCAAAAGTTAGAGTGTAAGGTGTCTTAATTACTAGTAATACTTCTGCTATGGATATAAAATAGAAGGTGCGGTGTCTCTCCACCAAAGGTGGATATAAGGCCCTAGAAGTCAGGGAAGCCTCTGTTTAAATCCTTTATGGAGCACCATATTGAGATCTTCAACCAAACTATGAAACCATCTGATGTTCTCCGGGCACGTGAGCTTACTGCAGTGGCACAAAACCCAATGAGCTCACTGTAGGGGCACAAAACCCCATGAGCTCACTGTAGGGGCACAAAACCCCATGAGCTCTCTGTAGGGGCACAAACACTCATATGAGTTCTCTGCAGGGGCACACAAACTGACAAGTGTTCTCTGCAGGGGCATAAAAACTCATATGAGCTCTCAGTAGGGGTCAAAAACTCACATGAGCTCTTTACCAGGGCATACAAACTCGCATGAACTCTCTACAGGTTCTCGAAACTCATATGGGCTCCCTGCAGGGGCCCAAAGACTCATATGGGCTCTCCACAGGGGCATAAAACTCACATTAGCTCTCTACAGGAGCACAAACCTCACATGGGCTCTCTGCAGAGGGTCAAAAACTCCATGAGCTCTCCGTAGAGTCACAAAACTCACATGGTCTCTCTACAGGGGGTCAAAAACTCACATGAGCTCTCCACAGGGGCATACAAACTCACATGGTCTCTCTGCAGGGGCACATAAACTCACATGAGCTCTCTACAGGGGGCCCAAAACTCACATGAGCTCTCTGCAGGGGGTCAAAAACTCACATGAGACTGTGCATGTTCTCCAACCATGCTGTGTAATGCAGTCTGGTGGAGAACATGCTAAGTGCACATGACTGTTGGGCTGGCCCAAGACGGCCAGCCAAACATTCATGCTCACTTACAGAGTACCCACCACTCCTCTCCTGCTCTGTGAGCAGAGCAGGCCCACCCAGTAAAGCTGCCTCAGCAGGAATAAATAAAATGGTAATAACATCAGGATATTTTCATTTTATTTTTCCTTTTTTTGCTCTGCTGAAAAGCAGTGGAAGGCGACGCTCCTCCACCTTATCGGAGGAGTGGCCACTGCATATTGCACACAACTTAAACAAAGCAAATGATATGAACGTTGTGTTTGAGTCACTAGGTACTAAATTTACTTTCATCGAACATGTTTGTCTTCACCCCATTTATGAGCGTCTGGGGGCAATAGAAGGCCACCCACTACAAGTGGGGGCTGCATGTGTGATATGGGGGCACAATCCCAAATTAGCATCTACATTCCACCGACCTACCTCATACCTGACATCAGTGGCGGCTCCCCCGCTGCAGTAGGGGAGTGGTGGGCATTCTGTAAGTGTGCATGATGTTCAGGCAGCCATCTTGGGCCTGACAAACAGTCATGCGCATTTAGCATGTTCTAAAAGCCGCCCCAATAGAACTAATTATGCGGCAAACAAATGCCGGAAGCATTCAAAACCCAAGAAAACAGCACATAGGTCCGACATGTACTTAGCTCAAGCAGCAAGGAAAGAGTATACAGGTTATCCACCACCATGATTTATGTTACCTGGTGTATTTCTTGTGTGTTGTTACTTCCTGCAGGGAGCAGGATAGTGGGAATGTAGTGTACCTTAAAGATGCTGCTTAAATAAACAGCAGAAAAAGAGAGTGCATAACATGAGCCTCACATCCTGTGATAGAAGCAGGCACGTGCATCAGTAAGATGACCCCGAGGGGCCCTGGTGATGCACACTCAGGGCCCCCCTGCACCCTGTGATAGAAGCAGGCATGTGCATCAGTGAGATGACCCCGAGGGGCCCTGGTGATGCACACTCAGGGCCCCCCTGCCTACTGTGATAGAAGCAGGCACGTGCATCAGTGAGATGCCTTCGAGGGCCCCTGTAGTTGCACACTCAGTGCCCCCCCACACCCTGTGATAGAAGCAGACACGTGCATCAGTGAGATTCCCTAAGGGGCCCTCACAGCACCTGGCGTGCCAGTGACGTGTCCAGGGCAAGTCCCAGACAGGCCCCGATGTGACGCAGAGCTGGGAAATGCTGAGAAACGCCTTTAATCACGGCCTCAGTCATGGGTCCCGCCGTAGTCTAAATATAGCCTCAATATCACTGGAACTCTCCCAAGGTGCTTATGCTGTGCTGTGTGAGTGCACACCCGCCCCCGCCCCCTCCTGCGCCCCCCTCCCCCTGCAATGTTTGACCCCCCCATCTCAGCCGGACACCAACAGTTACCTGCATCAGAGGAAGTGGTACTTCAGTTTAATGAGGCGATGTGTCCCCCAAGTATGGCACCCCCCCCACACACACACACACATATATTGAAAATATAAAAATACAGTTCATTGAGTTAAAAGCCCGCTTAATATTTGCGTTCTAGATCAGTGGAATAGTTAAAGGGTTTTATTACAAAACTCAGTAAGAAGGTGATGAAGAGTGAATGCCATGTAGGATCCCGGTAAATGTGGCAAGAGAAATGCAAATGATTTACTAAATGCTCATCAAACATGTGCTGGACTGTAAATGAAGTATGGCATATATCTCTGTTTTTGCTTTCTCTAACTCATTTCCATTTGAGATGTATTTCCTTTGAGCTTATGGGCAGACAAAAATCTCTGTTAAGAATCACATCTCAATCTTCACGATATTCCAGAATGGCTACTGAGGCACCACTCTCGGCTAAAGCCATGTCTTCAGGTACTAAACCCAAGCGAGCTAAGAATTACCCTCCTTCACCCATCTTATCCTCTAAAAATATTGTTTTGGACACCATTTTAGATGAGGTGAGGGGGTTTAAATCTTTTATGTCTATGACAAATGAGAAACTTTAACAGATAGAGGACAGATGGATTACTATGGAAACATAAGTTCTGGATATGGAACAACGCAATAGTTATCTTCATGATGTCGCTACTAAGTTTCCACTCTTGGAACAAGAAATCCATTGTCTTAAACTCCACACTGAGGACCTTGAAAATCGTAATAGACGCAACAACCTACGCCTGTATGGCCTTCCAGAGAATATTAAAGGCACGGACATGCTCCTTTTCCTTAAGAAATTCCTGTCAGAGCTATTGGATCTTCCTTCAGTGCCCTCGTTAAATCTTCAACGTGCCCATCGGCTAGGTCGTCTTCAACCAAATGCCTCGAGGCCTAGAGGAATTATTATGCTATTTTTGGAATTTACAGACCTCATGAGTGTCCTCACAGCAGCGAAAACAAAACGTTCTCTCATTTGGTCTGGTTACAACATCTATCTGTCACAGTATCTCTCCAATGCGAGTAATGCACAAAGAAAGGAATTTTTGGCTCTCCGTCCGTAAATGAGACAGTTAAATATTTGGTATGGCATTTTACATCCATGCCTTTGTAAGGTTACTCATGAGGGTTCCTCACATACTTTTGATGATCCTACTAAACTGAGAACTTTTCTACGTAATCTCTCTCTGCCTTCTGCTGCTGGTTCCTCTCCTCTTCGCTAAATTTCATGTATCTGTTCCTTATCTTTTCTATGATGGCTATTCATAATTCTATTCTTTTTATCTCATCTCCGTCGCTTCATCTTCTGTCTGTGCAGTTGCGCCCCATGCGCCAATCTTTGATGTATTCTCTTAGATCTGGATCTTTTTCCTTGATCTATCTTTACTTTCTTCTATTCTTCTTTCTTTCTTCCATCTTTTTTCATTCTTTTTATTGTTGTTTCTCCCTTTTAATTATATTTCATATGTTGCATGTGTTCATTAGTACTGTTCATTGTATTATGATGTGTTCTTTACTCCTTGCTTATATATGGTGTTTTTCTCCTTTCAGTTGCTGTATTTCTGACGTGTATCAACTCCATATGTGTGTTACCCCTCCATCCCTCCATTATGTGTAAATTTGTCACGTGGAATGTTCGTGGTCTTGGAAATCCCGTCAAAAGACAAAAGGTATTATCTCACTTATCCAAACTAGATTCTCAGGTTTCTTTTCTTCAAAAAAGTCATTGTGATGAAGCAGAATCGCTTAAGTTGAAAAGACAGTGGGTGGGTCAAGTTGTTTATTCTCCTGCATCTAGCAAAAAAGGGGGTGTTGCTATATTGTTTCGTAAGTTGTTATTTGTACAAATTGTGTCTACACAAAATGATGATGATGGATGTTGGGTGATTGCAAAAGTGGCTATACAAAAAACATGTTTGGTCTTACTAAATATTTATGGCCCTGTTAAACCAAACCCTAAGTTTTGGACTGACATTAAGATTTTGCTTTCTTCCATTGATTGCCCCAATATTATTATTGCCAGAGATTTTAACCAATTGATTGACCCCTTTTCTGATAGACTATCTAAATGTAAATTTAACCCTGATAAATCCCACAAAGCATTTCAATCGGCCACTGCCTCTCGTTCATTATTTGATGTATGGAAGACTTGTAACCCTGACTCAATTGAATATACTTTTTTTTCTAATGTTCATCAAACACGTTCTAGGATTGATTATATTTTGGTTAGTAAACCCTTGTTTCCTTCACTTCAAACATTGGAAATTGGCTCCATTTTTATTTCTGACCATGCACCAGTTCTTGCTGTACTGGACCTTTCACTTACTTCCCTACAATTTAGTCGCTGGAATCTCAATAACTTTTTACTATCTGATACAATATATATCAAAGAAGCCATTGCTTTTATTACTGAGTTTTTTAACTTTAACAATCCACTTGACACCTCTGTTTCCAATAATTGGGATGCCTTTAAGGCCTCCTTTCGTACCTTCACTATTTCATATGTTTTGATGAAAAGAAATCTAGACGGAAACAATATGCTGATCAATTGCAAAAAACTCAAATTATTGGAACATATTTAGTTTACTTCCAAAACGTCCTCGACTCTTCACGAATTGATCAAAGCCAAATCTGAACTCAACAAACTTGCAACAATTGAGACTTGTAATATTCTTCTTAAAATTAAATCTAAACATCATGGTGGTCAAAATAAGGCAGGTAAGATGTTAGCCAATTATTTGAAACTTCAATCTGAACATAAAAACATTGGCCCCATCTTATATGAATCCACTAAAACCATGGTATCGTCGGATGAAGATATTGCTGAAGTTTTTCATGAATATTATCGATCTCTTTATTCTGATGACGCAAATCCTACTAATCAAAATTTAGATACCTTTATTTCGGGTCTTCCGCATCTCCTATCTACACCCGATGAATTTAACGGATTAGAGAAAGAGGTAACAGCTCAAGAAATAACTAAAGTTATTAACTCCTTAAAAAAATCAAAAGCACCAGGACCTGATGGTCTCTCTGTTGAATTGTATACCACTTTTTCCTCCATTTTTGTCCGCAAACTTCTAACACTCTTTAATTCCTTTATTACTCATGCTAAAGCATCCGGTTCTTTTATGGACGCCTTAAATATTATCATTCCCAAACCTGACAAAGATCATTCCCTTTGTAAAAATTTCCATCCTATTTCTATAATAAATTATGATAGTAAAATATTTGCCAAGATTCTTGCATCCCGTCTTGAGAATATTATTCCTTTATTGATTAAAACTGACCAAGTTGGTTTTGTGAAAGGCAGATTAGCATCGGATAATGCTCGAATGTTTGCAAATATTATCTCATATGGAATTTTTTTTAATCTCCTCTTGCAGCACTGTCTTTGGATGCTGAAAAGGCTTTTGATCGTATCAATTGGCAATTTATGGTCAGAACACTCCAATGTTTTGGTTTTGGACTTACATTTATTTCTTATATTAAATTATTGTATTCTTGCCCACAAGCCAGTATATTTGTAAATAATTATTTCTTCAGATTTTTTTCTTTATCTAGAGGTACACGCCAGGGATGTCCTCTTTCTCCTCTATTATTTGTTTTGTGCCTTGAACCATTCCTTTAACGTATCAGTGTTAATTCAAATATTTCTGGTTTCACTTATAATTCCATTGAAACCAAAATATCAGCATATGCGGATGATATATTAATTTACATGTCAAATCCCTTTACCTCCCTCCCACCTTTTATGGAGGAAGTTCGGATATACTCTAGTATTTCTGGGTATAAATTAAACCTCTCTAAAACAGAAGTTTTACCTTTAAACTCTTTATGTTACCAATTTATGTTTAATGATATGAATTTTTCATGGTGCCCCACAAAAATTAAATACCTTGGTATTTGTTTTTCTGCTTCTTTGCCTACCACAAGTAAGTATACCTTTCAAGCATTAATTAATAAAATCAAAACACTTCTTCTTACTTGGACTCCCCTTTTTCTTTCCTGGTGGGGCAGGTTAGATACAATTAAAATTATGATGGTGCCTAATGTCCTATATACAATATCTATGTTACCTATTCGGATCCCCATCTCCTAATTTTTCTCAAATTAACTCCATCTGTGTAAACATTTTATGGAGCAAGAAACACTCACGAATTGCTCTTACAAGACTTATTCGTCCTAAAACTGAAGGCGGAGTACGTTTTCCAAATTTTAAAGCCTATCACTCGGCCTTTTTGCTTAAACAATCTTTTGCTTTATCCTATGATTTCGCTAATATCCCTGTTCCCAGATGGATTGTTTTCGAACGCTCATTATTAAAAGATTTTTCATTTCAGAACATAATATATAGGCCCAATAGTACTTTCATGTTCACTAATCCTATTTTAAAATATTCCCAGAGTTTATTATACAATACATTTACCAATGGTCTAACCCCATTTCAATGTTTTTTATCCTCTACAATCTGGTACAATAAATATCTTAAATATAAAGGTAAATCATTCTATTACAAATACTGGAAGGAGAAGGGAATTGTTTTTGTACACCAGTTAATTAACCATGACTCTGTCATTCCTTTTCCTGACCTACAAATACAATTTCAACTACCTAACTCTTGAATCAATGAATACACTATAATTTCAAATGCCTTGCAATCACAATTAGCCTCTTTTGATCTTCCAACTGATACACTATCTCTTAACCCACCCACCCCATTATATAGTTTATTTCCGACTCACAGACCTAAAGCTGCTCTTGTATATGTTATTGTTATTGCATGTTAATGAGAGACCTAAATCCCCTATTGAAAATGCGTGGGAAACTGATCTGTCTGTTTCTTTTCGATTACGACTTGGGACAAACTGTGGTCTAAGTTATTTAAAGTTTCTGCTGCTGCATGTATAACCCAATCTTTTTACTTTATTTATAATAGGGAAGTTATCACTCCTGCTTGCGTTTCCAAGTTTTCTCCATCCTCTTCGCCATTATGCTGGTCTTGTTCTAATGATACTGGCACATTGAGACATCAACTTTATGATTGTTCAAATGTATTAATATTTTGGAAATCTATTTGGGCTATTTGCATGAAAATATTTAAATGTGATCTTACACTATCGTTACAAAATGTTTTTCTAGGTTCTTCTTCACCTGATGCTGATGAATCCACCTCTATCTCAATGTTATTTGACCTATTTATTTAAAAAAAATATTAATAATCTTAATCCCAAGTAGGCAACTAAAGCAGGAAAGAAAGGGACAGCATCACTTTTTAGTTTTTTAAATATGTCTTGATTGAGATTTCCTACAGTATACATGCAGCAGTGTTGCTCACCCAGCATTTATAGATATAATGTTAACAAACGAAGGACACCCCCTGAATTGTGGGGGTTCCATACCTCGGTAACCCAGGAATCCAACACCCCCAACGGACAGCAGTGCTAGAAGAACAAGAAAGTCTCCGGCTCACCCCCAAAATAAAGGACTTTATATATTACTTTTCCATTTGAAGTTAACAGAACTGCAGAATTCTTGTGGTTTGAGTAAATGTATAATTTCCTTAGCAAATAAGAACACAGTAATATTTAATGTCATATTTCACTGGCACATACGCTCTATCCCACTACATAAAGAATTCTGTCTTCTGATTGCCAATGTCACCCGGGGGTAGTAGAACAAATTAGATTCACAAACAACAACACTTCATGTGAGACCTTGAAGAAATACCTGCAGTGGTGTGACTGAGCCAGGGAAGATCATTGAAAACAGCTTCAGCAATGACAGTGGAAATAATAAACACATAATATATCCCTTGACTACGTGCCAGCAGGCAGTGAGCTGAGCAGCGGAAGGACACGAGTTATGAGGGTGTCAAACATTCTGGAAATCACGGCGAATAAGCCCAAATTTAGGCCAGTTGACAAGAATCAGAAAAAGTCACTTCTACACATCAAAGGTTAATTGCTTTAAAAACAATCTTATTATATTACTGTGTACATGTGTAATCCTGTGTAAAAATGCATGTTATTATTAATCAAACATAACAAAATAAAAGAACGGAAAAATCCTACAGGTTTGTCCCAAACCTACTTCCAATTTTAACAGATGTATTCTGGAATGTTTTGTGCTATTAGAATAAACAATGTACAAGTCATCTAAAAAATATTACATTTTTTTCTTGAGTCAACCGTACTCCAGGGTTGGAAATAATTTGTGAATGAAAACAAATGTAACTTTTACACATGTAATTTCGGTCTTCAAAAGTTGAATGTTTAGGAGGAAACTTTAGGAGAACAATGGGATTATTAGTTCTATAAAATGTCTCGTTTAGCCATTAATTATTAAGAATAAATGAATGGGAGTATCAAGTTCTTATATAGTGCTTCATACTGTACTCATGTGTTTCTAAGACCTGAAAATAACAGATCTTGGTGTTATGCAGGTCAATGGTACTGACCTTGAAAGGATAGGAGGCTGAGGTGGCCCTGCTGGGGTGTTAACTTATAAACTTTCAATAACTGTATGTAGAAGTTAAAACATGTAACTCACTGACTCCCTGCTACTTAATTGACTAAATGCTTTGAGTGAGTGAACAAAACATAATACTTAAGAGAAAAAAACAACATTTAGAGACTATCAGCACTCAAGTTTTCTGATTTTATGCGTGTATGTAGGTCAGGTCATCAAATACTTTTTTACTTTGCATTCTGACACTTGTAGTCCAGAGTTTATAATGGGATAACTACACCTATAAGTTCCAGAATGTAAAGTAAAACCTGTCTTGGAGGTAGTGACAGAGTGATGCTTGAGAGCATCTTCTAGTGTGCTGTGTGTAAGTGCAGAATTGGTACAACAAATGCTTTATACTTCAAATGAGTTATTAGTTACGGCTAACAGAAGAGTAGAACATGACAATGATACTTATTTACAGAGATAAATGTACACACGTGTAAATTTACACATGTAAGTTTACTCTTACATTTTGTAGTTAATTTACTACTTTAGTCACCATTTACAAATGTAAAGTGCTATTACAAAGCGTAGCTTACATATTACCACCTCCTGAATTCAGGGGGTGGAGCCTAATTTACGAGTGTAAAGTTACTACTTGTAACTTTCACACACACGCAGACATCTCTGCCATCCGGGCAGAGATCCCCCTATGGTAAAGTATAATGAGATGTTTAAACGTTTATTAAATTAAATAAAAGTAAAAATACCTTTCAGATAAATATAAATGTAAATTATTTTAAAATATTTATCTTAAATGTAGACCAAAGTAAAACAAATACTACAACATTATTAACTTGATTTGGAATTTAATATGTAATTACTTTGAATATATCAAATGAGACTTATTTTCCTTAAGGCTTACATCAGAAAAATTCCAACCTCAAATTTAACATTTATATTTATTACTGTGGAATTAAAGTATCTAATATTATGTACAGATTTCATTTATACTAATTCACGTCTTTTGATTAAATGCTCAGGTCACATTAATTTTGAAATTAAAAAAAGATAATTGACTTATTTAAATATATTCTAACAACTATGCTTCATTTCTATTAAAAAAAATTAGACAATGTATTAAATGTATTTATATTTTTGAAATGTTAACACTCTATAATTAATTTAACAATAGTTTGTTTAGGGTTTTTATTTTAGGTTCTCTTCCCTATCCCTGCCACAATTACTACCAAAATTTATACCTGCGTGTGGCGAGAACTCCATAGCTAGGGTGGCGCTCTTCAAACATAATATAGAACAGGTGGAGGTGGTGAACTTCCAGTGTAGTTTTGTGAATGTGGTTTTGTAGTACCACATGAAACTCAAATATTTGTGGTGTTCCTTCGGGCTGACCTGTGACCAGGATGTTTTAGGGGCAATAATGGCTCTGAAGGCAATCACCGCTGGCTTGAAAGGCATCGTCTGTTGTGAGCTTGTGAAAACCCTGGTAACCCACACATTACTCTGGTGCTGGAAGTGAAGTACCCTTTTACTGCTCCTGGGCACTGCACAGTTCAACTGAATCTTATGCTGTGGTCTATGAATCTTATGCTGTGGTCTATGAATCTTATGCTGTTGTCATTGAATCTTATGCTGGTGTCTATGAATCTTATGCTGTGGTCTATCTTGGCTTTCAGGCTCTCTGATCACAGGGCCTCTGGTCTTGGAAGCCTCCTTGCCTCAGGTGTAGTGTGAATGGACCCAAAGTTAACACAAGTTTCATACTCTATCAGGATACCCAGAAGCCTGATGAACAGTGTTGTGTGCAGTGGGCACCTGCAACTAGCTCTTCCTTGCAGCATTCCACTTGCGGCTTGTTTGGTGTTACACCCTTATGCTGGCTCTGGTACCCCTCAAGGCCTCAGGCCATTGGCTTGAATTATGGGCATCCATATTCTCTTTGTGTTGACTAGGCCAGCTGTCGTGGGGAACTTTCAGACTCAGCGTTTTCACATATTTCGAGGATCACTTCAGTGATCTTCCCCTGCAAAGCACACAAGTCAATTTACCACACACTGGTAGACATTATCTTTGAACTCGCTATTTGATTGGTGACTCCTTTCCTTACCTGGCACAAGCCATTAAATAAACTCTGCATTTTCAATCCTTGGAATGGGGACACACAAAGTTGTTACGTCCTGAAGAAGTCTTGAATTAGTTGGCCGAAACGCATCAACCTTTCCTAAGCGGAGTTCACAACAATGAGAAAATATTACAATTATAAGAGGACAGCAAGGAGTGACCATATAATGAAGGATTACGAGTGAGTTCAATGAAGTACCTCAGAGTTTACTACGGACAATTCATATAAGCTGACCCCCATCTTGTTAAATTCATTCTAACAAGGGCTGTCTTTTATAGACTGAGCAATTAGACACATTGTCTGTAATGTCCATCACGCACCAATAAATGTATTACATTGACAATGTTTGGGTGTATAACTGCATCCTTTGATGTTTCGTAATCATCGTTGACTATATTTGTATGCACGCACATTCTAAAATCTGGAAGTCAAATATTGATGGAATTGATATAGAAATGTTTGGTACTAAAACGTTGCAGCAAATTGAGATGCATGTCCACTAATAAGTGACACTATTGTCGTTGACTGAGTACCACATGTTTAATCCTTCCCTCTAGGGAACACTTTATTTTCCCATATATGTATTAAAGAAGGGGCTCAGGGTGATTGGGGCAACGCAATCTTGCTTGGGCGCAGTGGGCTCATCAGCATGTCGTAGGGGACACTGGTGATATCCACCCATCCGTCCAGCTCCTCCGCGCGCTGTGCTTGGTGCAAGGTGTGGACAGGTCATTGAGGTGCTGTCTTTTATAAGAGATGCCCAGCTGGTCGCACCACTGTAAGTCTGCACTGGTATACATGAATGTGACAGTGCCTTCCATGCATGAACAGTGGTCCAATAAAGAGCAGCAATCACTGAACCTCTCTGGCACTCACAGCTACAGAGACTGACTACAAGTGAGTGAAAACACTGAGCGAACGAGCCAGCAGCGAGCTGTTCAGCTGATTAGCCCTGGGGGGGTGCTGGTGTTTAGTGGGGACGCGTTAGTGTAACCCGAGATGCGTTATACTTGGCAGGTGTGATGAGATGCAGCTTATGTAGTCCAGATTTCTCATTGATTGTTAAACCTTTATAAAACCTGGACTACAATTCCCAGAATACAAAGCAAAACCCGGGGCAGAAGCCGCTAACCTGGGAAACTTAACAGTTTATTTGTATACCTGTTTCTCATTTTACAGCATTGACAACGTTGTTCACGTGCAGCTTCTCTGATCTCTGGAGAATGAATGCATGTCTCCACGTATGATAGCCATGTCGCTCATTATGCTTCAGTCACGATAGCTGCCGTCCATGCACGCTCCCTCTGGTCATCGCATACTTTACCCAGCTGGTATTCGAATACTCCAGGTGCGAACACACCGCCCGCATTCCATTCCATCTCTTTATGCAGATATTTTAATGAGCCGCGGGACAAACATCTGCCAGGACCGACAACCATGAGCAATATTACTGATCGGTGATCAATCATCCTTATCCGGAACCAAAGCCCTCCCCGCCCCAGCCCTTACTCTGTCAGGGGGCGCGCCGTAAAGTCTTTCCACAGTTTCATTGTAGAACACGCCCAGGAACCCCCCCCCACAAGAGTTATTAAGCGCCTCCTGCCACTTCCTTAATGACGAGCAGAGGGAAGTCGTATTTTATGTTGTCCCCGAAGCGGCCCTGGCGTCTCAGCCCTCTCTATGAGGAAATGCACAAGCAGAAGAGGCGAGCACTGGATGCCCAGAACATAAAACACAGCGCAACCATCATTTCAGACGACTTCCTCTTTTCCAGAATCATCACAGAGTGTTGTCCTTTCACATATAAATGGAATTGCATCATCAGGGACTTTACTACAAATAATTGCATTACCAGTGTAATTAATTATTGCCTTTTAAATAACTAATGTCAGCCCAGTGGCCCTAGCAGAAGATACAGTTAGAATGGATAACTATGCTTCTTAACTGTTTCTTAATTACTTCTTTTTTTTTAAAAAAAAAAGGTCTTACTGTTTAGATGAGTTACGCAATCACGGACAGGGCCTCTCTCTTATTCAGTGAATTCTGGAATTCACTGAATAAGAGAGAGGCCCTGTCCGTGATTGATTCAACCCTGCATTAGAAGATTCACTACCCCGTGTGCAAGCTTTCAGCACAATTTCAAGGAGCCTTTGAGTGCCTATCAATCATCAATCAATCAATCAATCAATCATAGCATTTATATAGCGCACTACTCACCCGGAGGGTCTCAAGGTGCTGGGGGGGGGGGGGTCCGCTACTGCTCGAACAGCCAGGTCTTGAGTTGCTTCCTGAAGGCGAGGTGGTCCTGGGTCAGGCGGAGGTGGGTCGGGAGGGAGTTCCAAGTCTTGGCAGCCAGGTAGGAGAAGGACCTTCCTCCTGTGGTGGCTCTTCGGATGCGGGGGACGGAGGCGAGGGCGTGGCTGGTCGATCGAAGCTGGCGTTTGGGAGCGTAGAAGTTGAGGCGGCTGTTGAGGTATCCTGGTCCTTGGTTGTGTAGGGCTTTGTGTGCGTGGGTGAGGAGCCGGAAGGTGATTCTCTTGTTGAACGGGAGCCAGTGCAGGTCTCTCAGGTGTCTGGAGATGTGGCTTCGTCTGGGGACGTCGAGGATGAGTCTGGCTGAGGCGTTCTGGATCCGCTGGAGTCTTTTCTGGAGTTTGGCGGTGGTTCCAGCGTAGAGGGAGTTGCCGTAGTCCAGACGGCTGGTGACGAGGGCCTGGGTGACCGTCTTCCTGGTCTCGGTGGGGATCCATCGGAAGATCTTTCGTAGCATGCGCAGGATGTTGAAGCATGACGAGGAGACGGCGTTGACTTGTCTGGTCATGGAGAGGGAGGAGTCCAGGATGAAGCCCAGGTTGCGTGCGTGGTCTGTTGGTTTGGGTGCGCTGCCCAGGGCGGGGGGCCACCAGGAGTCATCCCAGGCGGAGGGTGAGGATCCCAGGATGAGGACTTCCGTCTTGTCCGAGTTCAGTTTTAGGCGGCTTTCCGACATCCATTTGGCTACGTCTGTCATCCCTTCGTGCAGGTTGGCTCTGGCGGTGGCGGGGTCGTTAGTGAGGGAGAGGATCAGCTGGGTGTCGTCGGCGTAGGAGATGATGTTCAGGTTGTGTTGGCGTGCGATGGCTGCGAAGGGGCTCATGTAGACGTTGAAGAGTGTTGGGCTGAGCGAGGAGCCTTGAGGGACGCCGCAGATGACTTCGGTGGCTTCCGATCTGAACGGGGGGAGGCGGACTCTCTGTGTCCTTCCGGCGAGGAAGGAGGTGATCCACTCCAGTGCCTTCTCCTGGATTCCGACGTTACTGAGGCGCTGTACTAGGGTACGGTGGCAGACAGTGTCGAAGGCCGCGGAGAGGTCCAGGAGGATGAGGGCCGCTGTTTCTCCATTGTCGAGCAGGGCTCGGATGTCATCGGTGGCTGCGATCAGGGCGGTCTCGGTGCTGTGGTTGGACCGGAAGCCAGACTGCGAGAGGTTGAGGGATCCGTTCGTCTCGAGGAAGGCGGCCAGTTGCTTGTTGACGGTCTTCTCGATGACTTTGGCTGGAAACGGGAGCAGCGAGATGGGGCGGTAGTTCTTGAGGTCGGTTGGGTCTGCTGATGGTTTCTTGAGTAGAGCGCTGAGTTTGGCGTGCTTCCAGCTCTCCGGGAAGGTGGCGGTGTCGAAGGAGGTGTTGATGATGTCCCGCAGGTGGGGTGCGATGGCAGCGTCGGCCTTGTTGTAGACGTGGTGAGGGCAGGGGTCTGTCGGAGATCCGAAGTGGATGGAGTTCATCGTGCGGATGGTGTCTTCGGTGCTGATCGGGGTCCAGGTGCGGAGGGTGGTGGTGGGGGGCGGTGGTTCGGTCATGGCGTCCGTCGGGTGAGTGCTGAAGCTGTTGTGTATATCTGCGATCTTGTTGTGGAAGTAGGAGGCGAGGGAGTTGCAGAGGTCTTGCGAAGGGGTGATGTCGTTGTTTCCGGCGTTGGGGTTGGAGAGCTCTTTCACGATGTTGAAGAGTTCCTTGCTGTTGTGTGCGTTGTTGTCCAGTCGTTCCTTGAAAGCGGTTTTCTTGGTGGCGTGGATCAGCTGGTGGTGTTTTCGGGTGGCGAGCTTGAGGGCAGTCATGTTGTCCGGTGTTGGGTCTCTGCGCCAGGTTTTCTCGAGTGCCCTGCAGTTCTTCTTGGAGCTCTTGAGGTCGTCGTTAAACCATGGGGTTTTATTGCTGCCGGGTCTGCTCGGCGGCGTCTTCAGCGGGGCGAGGTTGTCTGCGCAGTCGCTGATCCATTTCGTGAGGTTGGTGGCTGCTTGGCTGGGGTTGGTTGTGCTGGTGGGAGTGTTCGTGTTCAGGGAAGTAGCGAGCTGGTCTGCAGTGATCTTGTTCCAGCTTCTGCGGGGAGCCTGTTGCTGGTGATGGTGGAGCGTGGTCCTTCTGAAGCTGAAGTGGACGCAGCTGTGGTCCGTCCAGTGGAGCCCCGTGGCGTGGCTGAAGGCGATGTCCTTGCTGGAGGAGAAAATCGGGTCGAGAGTGTGTCCGGCGTAGTGGGTGGGGGTGGTCACCAGTTGCTTGAGTCCGAGGTTGGAGAGGTTGTCCAGCAGGGTGGTGGTGTTTTGCGGTCGTTGTTGTTCTCCAGGTGGAAGTTGAGGTCCCCGAGGAGGATGTAGTCGGCGGAGGGGAGGGCGTGTGGGCTGATGAAGTCGGCGATGTCCTCGCTGAATTGTGTGCGTGGTCCCGGGGGTCTGTAGATGAGGGTGCCTCTGAGGGTGGTCTTGGGGTTGACGTGGATCTGGAAGTGCAGGTGTTCGGCGGGTGCGAGGGTGTCGTCAGCGTTGGTCGTGATGCGGATGGTGTTCCTGTGGATGATGGCGATGCCTCCTCCTGTCTGGTTGACGCAGTCCCTCCGGATGATCTTGTATCCGTCTGGAATGGCGATGGCGATGTCGGGCGCTGAGGAGGCGTTCATCCAGGTTTCCGTGAGGAAGGCGACGTCTGGGGCTGTGGTGTCGAGCAGGTACCAGAGCTCGACGGCGTGTCTGTGGACGAAGCGGGTGTTGAGCAGGATGCACTTCAGGTGGGTGCTGCTGGAGGACGGCTTGGTGGGTGCTGGTGTGGCGTGGGTCCGGTTGCAGGTGAACTTGCAGGTGTGGCAGCTGAAGGGTCCGTGGGTGCGTCTCGGTGTGGCTCGGTAGCAGCCCGGGGTTCGGCCGGTGTTGAGTGCGTTGAGTTCGGTGGCGTCGTAGGTCCGTCGGGTCGGCTTCCGTCGGTGGGGGCCAGGGGTCCTGGCACTGGGCGCGGTCCAGGCGCGGACGGGCGCAGACGGGATTACCTTTGGCGCACCTTCGGCGCTCAATCGGTGCTCCCGCTGCGCGCGTCCGCTGCGCGGTCGCTCTGGGGGCGTCATAAGAAGGGAGCCGGTAGGGAGGGTCTGCGGGGAGGCGGGAGCGGGCTGACCAATCGGCTGGCGGGGGGGCGGGGCCGCGGGCTGGCAGCGGCGGGAAAATGGATGTCGGGCTTGGCGGGCGGCCCTGCGGCGGCTGGGGCAGCGGCAGTATCAGCAGGTAGGCAGTGGCTTGGTGGGCGGCCCTGCGGCGGCTGGGGCAGCGGCAGTATCAGCAGGTAGGCAGTGGCTTGGTGGGCGGCCCTGCGGCGGCTGGGGCAGCGGCAGTCTCAGCAGGTAGGCAGCGGGCAGCAGGTAGGCAGTGGGGGCGACCAGGCCGAAGGCGCAGTGGATCGTGTATGATCACAAGTGCTCTTTACACAACCCTGTCCTGACGCAGACCCCACAGTGAGGAACAATTCACACTCCTTCCACCAGGGTTCCACCGGCCCTATTTAATTACTGTTGTGAAACACTTTGGCTTAGGAGAGGGGTTCTGTTCTTGGGTTCTAAGTAGCTATTGCAAGCCGCATGCTTCAGTTCGGGTCAATGGCGGGACTTCTCCTCGCTTCCCCATTGGACGAGGCACTAGGCAGGGTTGTCCCTTGTCACCCCTGTTATTTGCTCTTAATATGTAGCTGTTTGCTAAAACAATTCGGGACAGCCCTGAGATTGCGGGGATACAATACGGGGCGAAGAGCACCTAATACCGCTATCGGTGGACAATGTTATGGCTTCCCTCGATACCCACAGAGAGGCTCTCCCTGAGTTCCTAGCGGAAGTCAGATTATTTGGGACGGTTTCTGGGTTTCAGATTAATCTTGCCAAATCACAGGCGCTAAGCCTCACGGTCTCCCAGGGCATACAAGATCATCTGACCCACCTTCTTTCCATCCACTGGTCAGAAGACACTGTCCCATATCTGGGTATCCAACTAGCCCTGACTATGGAAGAGATAATCTCTCTTATTTACCGGAGTCTAGTCACACGAGTCAAATCAGACCTTTCACCATGGCAACAGTATCCACTCTCATGGATGGGCTGAATAGCTGTTCTCAAGATGGCGGTCCTCCCCCGTAGACTGTACGTCTTGCAGACACTACCCTTTTGGCCCCGACCGGGACACTTCAGACTCTCCAGTGTTTATTTCGGAGCGTTGTTTGGGTGGGCCAGCGCTCCCAGATGTAGCGCGATAGAAGCTGGCGTCCCATGCATTCTCCACTACTTCCAGGCCGCTCAACTCTGAGACATTGTGGAGTGAACCCACCCGAATCTGAAAATGGATGGTCGTTCATGGGCAGGGCCCTTGCTAAAACGGCCCTGAGGAAGATCCCCTTCTTGGATAGGCCTCATCGCCCACCAACGTTTAGCTATTGGCACCCTGAAGGGTTTGGGCACGGCGCGACCCAAAAAGGCTTTTCTACATTCCCTTCCCCACTTAAACCAGTGGTGGGGAGCATTGATTTCACATCGGGTTTGGATAGTGCAGCTTTTAAAGAATGGCAAAGGGAAGGACAAAGATCTATAGGCCACTTCTGATGAGGACGGCCGCATGCCATTTAACACTCTACGGACTGAAAATGAGATCCCAGGGACAGAGCGCCTTAGGTATACGCCAGCAAGACATTGGGTGATGCAACCTAGAGTGTGGGAGGCTGCGCAGTGACACCTCACTTAAGGCCATATGTATCAACATCCTCATTTGCGATTCTCAAATAGCGATGTTTCAGAAATCGTTATTTGAGAATTGCAAAACAGGATGTTTAAAGAAATCGCAATGTTTTTGCGAATTCTTAGTATTCCTTAATTGCGATTAGAAAATTGCAAAATCGCAATTAAGGAATACTTACCCATTAATTTCTATGGGCCAGGAGGCCCATGGGAATGAATGGCCGCTCGCTAAGGAGCTTGTGATCCTGTGCTGTTTGCTGCCCGTTTGGAGCCCCGCTGGACATTGGACTCTGCGAGGGGGAGAGTTGTTGCTGAAGGAGAACGGGACTGCGAGGCCCGGCAGGCTGTGCGTGACCCATCGAGCACACCTGCCGCCTCTTCCCGTGTCTCCGCCCTCTGCCCTGTGTGTCCTATAACTCCTCGCGGCCCCCGCTTCGCGGGAGCCGCTCGCTAAGGAGCTTGTGATCCTGTGCTGTTTGCTGCCCGTTTGGAGCCCCGCTGGACATTGGACTCTGCGAGGGGGAGAGTTGTTGCTGAAGGAGAACGGGACTGCGAGGCCCGGCAGGCTGTGCGTGACCCATCGAGCACACCTGCCGCCTCTTCCCGTGTCTCCGCCCTCTGCCCTGTGTGTCCTATAACTCCTCGCGGCCCCCGCTTCGCGGGAGCCGCTCGCTAAGGAGCTTGTGATCCTGTGCTGTTTGCTGCCCGTTTGGAGCCCCGCTGGACATTGGACTCTGCGAGGGGGAGAGTTGTTGCTGAAGGAGAACGGGACTGCGAGGCCCGGCAGGCTGTGCGTGACCCATCGAGCACACCTGCCGCCTCTTCCCGTGTCTCCGCCCTCTGCCCTGTGTGTCCTATAACTCCTCGCGGCCCCCGCTTCGCGGGAGCCGCTCGCTAAGGAGCTTGTGATCCTGTGCTGTTTGCTGCCCGTTTGGAGCCCCGCTGGACATTGGACTCTGCGAGGGGGAGAGTTGTTGCTGAAGGAGAACGGGACTGCGAGGCCCGGCAGGCTGTGCGTGACCCATCGAGCACACCTGCCGCCTCTTCCCGTGACTCCGCCCCCCTTTTTTCATAGAACGTATAAGACCTGGTGCACCCACGCGTTAGCGGGACGCGTGTGCGGGACATATCCCGGGACAAAGCCTGGACTAAGGGCGGACCCTCTGAGACCCTCCGAGAACCATCGAGACCGGACTGGACATTACTCCTTGGTATTTATTATTGTGCTTCTTTGCTATTATATCCTTGTGCTTTCGTGCCCTTAGAACTCATTGTTCGTGGATGGTTACATATTTTTCACCATGTCAGAGAAACAGGGAGCGTCGCTAAACAAAACCCTTGATGATTATTTTACTAAAGCTTCTCCAGACATTCCATTGGAAATTGTCCTGGCAGAGCGACGTGCGGATCGCCGCCGCTCTGTGGAAAGTTTAAAAAACCGGCGCATGTCACCATTATCCTTACCTTCCCCGAATGTTAGTGTAAGTTCCCAGTTAACAGATATCATTCTCCATACAACTGATAGCCAACCTGTGGAACCAGTTGCTATTACTCCCTGTATAACCAACTCTTTTCAACTGGACACTATTGGTTCTGATGTTAGTACACACACGAGTACTCCCATTGTTTTAAAATCTCCCACTCTTATACCATCTAAAATAGTGTGCAGTAAAGCAAAGAAATCCATGTTAGTCTCAAAGGTACATGGGCCACCCCCATGTAAAAGAAGGCGAAAAGGGGGGGTCCCATCACAACCAAAAATAAGCCATTCAGATTTTGGGAAAAAGAAGAAGACTCCTGTAGCTAGTATTGAAACTATTTCATCCGTTACTGAAGGGCCTATTATTATTGCATCCCCGCCACCGCCTGCTATGCCTACAGACATGGAGGATATTGCTGAAGTCTCTGTGATGTCTATAGTGCCCCCTATAGTTAGCGATGCTGCTACTTTAGACTCCATAGAAGGCCTAATTAACACCTATTCTGCATCGATTTTGGAGAGGTTGATTGAAGTAGAATTAAGATTAAGCTCACTTGAGCGTGCTTTGGGCAAGAAGGGCGATGCGAACTCAAAAAAACTGAATCCAGAAACGCATAAAACATCTAGCGTGACCAAGCCTAGCCCAGCCGCTCTAGCTCCACCAGCTAATTCTACTCTGTTGACGAATTCTTCTATTTTGGTGCCCAAAGGGAACATTATACCAACTGTTCAACCAACCCCGCCCCCAAAAAATCTAGAAAATAAAACGGCTTCTATACCACTTGCTGCTGTAAACAAACCATCTAATAATACAGCTAATATTCCAAATGAAAGCCAATCGGCGGAGGTGGGGGGACCAAAGCCAAGATGGGGAAGGCCCAAACCGGTACCAAACCCAGAATTACCACCAGAGGCAGTGCCCTTTGTGGTAGTCTTAACAGGGGTCCCGGTGTTACAAACTAGCAGGAGGGAGGGTTTTGTACAGTTAAAAAACAAGATAATGCATTGGCTACGTCTATACAGGCCAATAGCACCCCATATAAATGGCGAAATTGTCCATGTCCGACGCCTTCAATGGTTGGGAAGTAGACCAAAAAATATCGAGGGCGACGTGGTGGTTATAAATTTTAGGGATCCTAATGCAGTTCAATTTGTACTAAATTGGCCCATGGGCATTACAAGTAGCTGCATAATACCCAGACCGTTGACATATTTTTATCCCAGGTCTGTGGTTTTTCCCTTCCAGCAACAACCAGCCTCGCACATAACATCTCAAACTATACCCTGTCTTTATCCACCAGCTATGCAGAGGGCTGGTAACCCACATCAAATGATACAACCACTTACTAGACCCAATGTTATGTTATGTTATGTTATTAAGCTTTTGTATAGCGTACAGCTACTCACAAGGAGTGTCCCGACGCTTTCCACCATCAACTCATAATGAAATAACACAACACAGCTAAAAACAGACAACCGAACAAAGCAAAAACAGTAGGCAGTTAAAACAGACTAGGAGTTAAAAGGCCAGGTCTTCAGGCCCCTCCTAAACTGGAGCAGGTTGGCAGTACTCCGAAGAGAAAATGGAAGCAGATTCCAAAGCTGGGGGGCTCTGCAGCCAAAAGACCGCCCTCCCGCACGGGCCTTCCTCACCCGTGGAACCACCGCTTTACAAAGAGCTTCCGAGCGGAGGGAACGAGCTGGACGATAAAAAGTCAGTCTCCGCTGCAGATATCCCGCTCCTGATCCATGCAGAGCTTTATGCATCAGGGTCAAGGATTTAAACTGGATCCGCTTCCTAATGGGGAGCCATTGAAGCGTCTGGAGCAGCCCGGAAGCTCGAGCTCGTCTCCCTAAGCCAAAGATCGCCCGGGCAGCAGAGTTCTGCACCACCTGAAGGCGCTGGACCAGATAATCGGGAAGGCCGAGAAAAAGAGCATTGGCGTAATCTAGCCTCGAACCGACCAGAGCCTGCACAGTAATCCTCCTGTGCTCCTCAGATAACAAAGGCAAAAATTTGCGGAGCATTTTCAGTAGTCTGTAGCAGGTACCGGCCAGGCCAAGAATGTGAATTCGGAGCGACAGCTGATTGTCTAGCTTGACGCCCAAATTTTTGGCCACCACGGAGGACTGTGCGGGAGGACTCATGTCGGACGGCCACCAATGCTGCCACTCCGGATCGGCAACGCAACCAAAAAATAAAATCCTGTGGAGACCTTCTAACCCCCCAAACCCTGTACCAGCGCTTGATGTTTTTGGTTGGAATTGTGTCCCACACAGGCAAACCAACTCCAATAATAGAAGAATGGACCATCTAAAGCCCTTTACACCTCTAGAAACTTATAATAGATTTGACATTTTCAGCGGCTTAGACGACTGCGACTGATGCCAAATGTCTAAGGGGCATGATGGAAATGAGTTGGAGAATGGTAGCCTGTTGGGGGGGGGGTGAAGTAGGATGTGAACCTTGTTTACATAGAGCTGGTGTTAACATTAGTGAAACTAAACTTTTGGGGAATGTAAGTTTGTTGCCTGTGTTAGTACCAATAACTGGGGATAGCCCAACAGTGAGGGAAAGTGTTGTACTCCAAAATGATTTGATGCCTTTAGAATCTGATACAACTAGTCCAGAATGCTCTATTATAGTACCTGGGGAGGTGGGAAACGTATTGATGAAAAAAACTTTGGAAGCATGTCAGCCCATAAAACTGGTTTCCTGGAATATAGCTGGGGTATTAAAAAATCTAAGGGACCCGGAATGGGCAAGCTTCATTGACACCTTTGATTTTTGCATGCTGCAAGAGACCTGGTCAGTTGAAATTATACATAGGCTAGGATACAAATCTTATGGTATTAGTGCAATGCCCTCTAGGAGTGGAAGACCCTCGGGAGGGTTGTTGATCTGGGTAAAAGTCAACCTAAGAGTGGACATAGAAGTAATGGACACCAACTCCCCTGACATACTGATTTTGAAAATCAACGTTTGTAAAGGGAAAAAACTCTATCTGGTGAATGTCTACAACAGACCAACACCCATCTCAAGAGAATCTCCCCTACTGATCCATCTAGATCTCCTATTGGGTAATTTGGACACTAGAGAGAATTATGTTATCATGACAGGTGATTTCAACTGCAACTTCGAGCCCATTGTGGGGTTTAGTGACATCTTCTCAGAAGAAGATGAGGCAAATGGGATCCCTGCTTTAGATAACTTCAAACCAGTCAAATGTTCGCCCATGGCCCTCCAAATGACGAGATTATGTGCAGAACACTGCACTAGGGCATGCAATGGACGGCTACTATCAGATATTTTGAAGAAGCATACCTTCTACAGAGGGAGATACACAAGTAACATTGATTTTATTATTGCCTCGGTGTCATCATGGGAATTTCTTCTTGACATGGAGGTAATAGAGAGATTAGAAAGTGATCATTTCCCCCTAGTCCTCCAGATTGAGGACTCCCTATTTGGAGACATATTTTCCGTTCCGATTGGAGTAGCAACCAATGGTGACCAAAATGAGATCCATATTAGCAACAATAGACGTTCTCTTAAATGGCCACTAATACTGGACAATGGCGAAATTATATCAGAAATTTACAAACTCTTTGCTAGCATTTTTGGGGCATATCCAAATGACATGCCAAAGGAGGAGAATGACAGCCATTTTATGAAGTTACATCAAAACATTTTTGATGTTTTAAAGCCTTTAGTTACTAAAATGCCGAGGAAAGGGCAGCAGAAGACACATAATTTGCCACACAGTAAACCCTGGTATACTAAGGAGTGCAGGGAGTCTAAGAGGGCACTTTTAATCGCGATTAAATCAAAGACACAACCAGACATTATGACAGCAAGAAATAACTATAGAATGATCCAAAAGACATGTAAAATGGCATGGGAAGAAGCAAAATGGGCAGATCTGCTGTCTGCAGCTAAAAAACGTGATAACACAGCGTTTTGGAGGTTGATAGCGAATGGGAACCACCAAGGTAGAGTGGTCAAGGACGTCTATTTAGACGAACAGACCTGGGTAACCCATTTTTCTAACCTTTATAAGAAATACGAGGAACCCATTATAGACAGGATTCCAAGCGATGCCATCCCGATGGATACCTTGGATTTTACTCTAGGAGAAACAGAATTGGCAATAACCCAGATTAAGTCTGGCAAAGCCCCTGGGTTAGACAAAATTCCGGGAGACTTGTATAAACACGAATTAAAAATATGGGCTCCCTATATTAACTATCTGTGTAACGTGTTATCCCGTAATCTAGACTTCCCAGAGAGCTGGAAGGGGGCTGAAATTGTTTTAATCTACAAGAAAGGTGATAGGATGGACCCGTCAAACTATCGTCCAATAAGCCTAATGGATATATTACAAAAAATCTATACAAAACATATCCTATTTCGTGTTAATGATTGGTTGGAGGAAAAAGCAATTTTGTCAAGATACCAAGCGGGATTTAGACCCAAAGTTAGTACAATCGATCAATTCTTCCGCTTTTGTTGTCTCTATTGGAAATACATTAAGATTAAAAAGGGCCAATTATATGTCGCGTTTGTCGACTTAAGGGCGGCATTCGATTTAGTCCCACGTAATTTACTGTGGGAAACATTGAACTTAGTAGGGATGCCACCCACCCTGATAGCGCAAATACAAGAGCTCCATAGAGGCAACTTCGCGAGAGTACGCTGGGGCCCAAAAGGTGAACTAACACCCAAAATCCCTATCGAACGTGGTGTGCGCCAGGGGTGCGTACTGGCCCCCACATTGTTTTCGCTATTTGTGAATGACATTCCTCTATACTTGGAGGGATGCAAGAACGATTCTCCAAAGTTGAATGGCGAAAAAGTTACTTCCCTATTGTTTGCGGACGATACTATTTTGATTTCGCAGACAAAAAAAGGTCTCCAAGCTCTTATAAATTCTTTTAACGATTACTGCATTAAGAAAGGATTGGAGATAAATGGTAAAAAGACAAAGTGTATGGTTCTAAATCCAACCAAAATTGACAAGGGCTGTTTAACCTTAAATGGATTGAGACTGGAATCAGTTCCGCATTTTGGTTATCTGGGGGTAACATTGGATTCCAATTTTACATGGAAAGCCCAAATGGAAAAATGTAAGATGATGTTTAGTCAGAACACAAAAACCCATTCTTAGAGAGCAAGGCCAAAGCACCAGTAAGGCCGTGTCCCCTGCTGTTGAACTTTTTAAATTTAAGGTTCAACCTGCAGTGTTATACGGTTCTGAAATCTGGGGCCCGGGGTCTAAAGATACTTTCAGGGTCTTGGACAATAATTTTTTGAGAAGTTTGGTCAGAGTCCCTAGAAGTACTCCTCTGGTTCCGCTCCAGCTTGATTTAAATTTTCGTAGAACGGACCATCACATTATTCTACGTCCTTTATTGTTATGGATCAGGCTGTGGCGTGTACCCGAGTTGCAAGTATATAGAGATGGGCTCATAGAAGTCATGGAGCTTGATAGCTTCAAGGTGATACCCTGGATTAAACATGTTAAATTCTGGCTTACCCTACTAGGTCTAACGCATTACTGGGAACATCCAGATTTACTTCCACCTCATTCAAAAACCAGGGTAAAAAAGTGCTTTTGGTCGTACATTACGGATATGACCAAAAACGCTTCATCTAGTGGGTCACTTGTAACAAGGTTTCTTACCTTTAAAAATGATCCATTCTTCGAGACCTTTTTGGATGAAATAGAACCACCTTTAGCAAAGACCTTATTCTTGAAATTCAGATATGGTAATCTCCAAATCGGTTCAACATTGGCTCGTTGGTCTGGCGGTGTAAACTCGGCAAACCATGTAGAAGATGAATTATGTACCATGTGTGGATGTAATCAAAAAGAAAATGAGCTACATATCCTCTTCTTCTGCCCAGCATATGCTCAGGCTAGAAGGAGATGGATTAAACCAATATGCTTAACATTAGGTGTAAGATCATGTTCCCAGGCTCTAAGGATTCTTTTGTCTAACACTAGTCAACCTATTGTATTTAGTGTCAGCAGATTCTTGCATAGTATTTTTTTCCAACGAAGAAGATTGGGTTATAAACTGTAAAAAGCCGATATGTTAAAATTATTGCCAATTAATAACAGAGGGATAATTGATGAAATACTATTTTTGCTGTCCCTAACTGTTTCTACTAGACTGAATAGTCTTTATGATGTGTTCAACTTTTTAGTCTTTATCTTAAAATTGATACGAAAATTGAATGAATTTATACGGCAAGTTGTGTATTTTAAAAGAAATGTTTTAGTGTATTTATGTATTGTTCTTTTATGGTATTCATGCCGAAATAAAGATTTTTCAGATCAGATCAGAATGGGAAGTCATTCTCAATTTGCGATTGAGCAATTTGAGAATCGCAAATTGAGAATAATTTCAAGGGTGCAAGGGTGTCATAAGGACACCCTGATGCACCCCTGAAATGAACATGTGTGCGCATATGGCGCACATACATGGCCTTAGGGCATGTATGTGCGCCACATGGCACCTTTACAAATGCAAAAATTTGCTTTTGTGAAAGAAATCGCAAATTACCACCAACTACAATTTACTATTTCTTAAGGAGAAATCGCTAATCTTGAGTGCTTCTTGCATAGCATTTAAAGAATCACATTTTGCGATTCCTTAAATGCTTACGCAAAGTTAAGGAATCGCAAATTTTGCTATTCCTTAAATTTGCGATGCGATTATGCTCATACATACCGTTTTCCGAATTTTGAGTCGCAAATACTGCTTTTTTGTGATTCACAGCTTTTGCGAATCTAAATTCGGTTGATACATATGCCCCTAAATTCGAGAGATGGCTCCTGGCTAAAGACAAGGACATGTGCTTTGTCTCAGAACTATACACGTTGCGCTTCCAAGAGTGGTCCGACTTAGACAACACTGCACAAAAGCGATTGGACCATGAAAGTGGGAAGAGGATGTGGCAAAATGAGCAGAGCTGGCGACTTTGGAGGTGTGGAATGAGGTTTGAGGTTCGAGTCTCAGCGTCGGCTCAACATCCAGTGATTCTGGGAAATCACGTAATCTCCCCGTGCCTACCAAAAATGAATGTGTCCCTAACTGAGGCTCATGAAAAGTGACTGTGTTGATAAACAAGTGCCGGTACTCAGCACCTGAGTACTGGGAGCAGCCTATTCAAATTAAGTACTGCACAACGTGCTGAGGCCAAGTAAAACCTAAGAATTACTATTTTGTGAGAAAAGGATGACACTGACCTATTCACCTGGAAGTATCACATCTTCCGGCCCCTGGCTGACCGCAGGCGCTGCTTTTAATGATCCCAGATGTTTCCTTGGTTTTTAGCTTTGTTTTAATAAACCTTTAATATTTAATTACGGTGTGCATGGCGTGGGATGGGAAATAGTTTACATGAAAAAACTAAACATTTTAAGTAAACGTCATAACTCCCAACTCTCCCGGCGCAGCAGTCCGTCTGTTGCACCGTGTGCTCTGAGGCAATGGCACCTTGCTTCAGGGCACACACGCACACTCGCGGTTCTCACCATACCGCCACACCAAGATCATGCTGCCCGCACAATGAAAGGGGGATATGAGTTTTGTTTTCCCTTTGACGAATAATAAACTGACAGATGTTACAAGGTCCATAAATAATAAACTTGTCACACGGAAGGACTGTGGTGCAGAACCCCATTAGATAACCGTAAAAGTCCATAGACCTGTGAAATGCTAGGAAAAAAGACAGTTAACATGTATGTAGTGGTACTGAGTTGGAACGTGCTAATACCAATAAAGTATTAAATAAAAGAATTAAGCCTAGGTGGGTAATTTTTAGCTGTCGAAACATGAGAGATCAGCAAAACTCTTGCAGGAGGGCATTTCTAAACAGCAAGAAACGTGACACAGCAAAGCGAAAACGAAGCAAGCACTGACAAGGCCAATAAAAACTATCTTTGGTAGCTAACAAAAGCGAAGGGCGCCTGTGCATGCCTGTGATTCCCGGTAAGCATCTCTAAGCCACAACCATTAACTTTACCAATGCTTGTTTTACTTTAAGCACCTGGATGATGTGCCCTTGTGCATGTATGTATGCATATAAATGCATTTGTGTGATTGAGAAACACACACATTTCTCAACTGAAACATTTTAAAGCAAACAACGCTATGGAGGCTCGACCTATTAAAAGCAAGAACGTCATCAAATGAATGCGGTTAAGTCGCAAACCACCGAGTCTTGCAGCAGCCTTCACTGCTTACTGGAAGAAATATTTAAAAATATACAAAACAAGCACTGGCGTTGCCAATAGGTCTCGCAGTAGGAAAGTTGGAGCTATTACAATTGCAAATAACAATGCCTTTTATTTTTGTTTTCATTTTAAAAACATAAAGGGCTTTGTCATTTACAAAACCAATAGCTCCAACTTTCCTACTGCGAGACCTATTGTGCCCTGCACAGTGTGGGTGAAAGTGGCACTGCGTGGGTGTGAGTGGCTTTGAGTGAGTGGCGTTGCGTGGGTGAGTGGCGTTGCGTGGGCGAGTGGCGTTGCATGTGTGAGTGTTGTTGCGTGGGTGAGTGGCGTTGCGTGGGTGAGTGGCGTTGCGTGGGTGAGTGGCGTTGCGTGGGTGATTGGCGTTGCGTGGATGAGTGGCGTTGCGTGGAGGAGTGGTGTTGCGTGTGTGAGTGGCGTTGCATGGGTGAGTGGCGTTGCATGTGTGAGTGTTGTTGCGTGGGTGAGTGGCGTTGCGTGGGTGAGTGGCGTTGCGTGGGTGAGTGGCGTTGCGTGGGTGATTGGCGTTGCGTGGATGAGTGGCGTTGCGTGGAGGAGTGGTGTTGCGTGTGTGAGTGGTGTTGCTTGGGTGAGTGGCGTTGCGTGGGTGAGTGTAGCGTTGCATGGGTGAGTGTGGCATTGCGTGGGTGATAGTGGGCTTGCGTGGGTGTGAGTGGCGTTGCGTGGGTGTGAGTGGCGTTGCGTGTCTGAAAGTGGTGCTGTGCGGGTGAAAGTGGCACTGTGTGGGTGTGAGTGGCTTTGCGTGAGTGAGTGAGTGGCGTTGCGTGGGTGAGTGGCGTTGCATGTGTGTGTGGTGTTGCGTGGGTGAGTGGCGTTGCGTGGGTGAGTGGCGTTGCATGGATGAGTGGCGTTGCATGGATGAGTGGCGTTGCGTGAGTGAGTTGCGTTGCATGTGTGAGTGGTGTTGCTTGGGTGAGTGGCGTTGCGTGGGTGAGTGGCGTTGCATGTGTGTGTGGTGTTGCGTGGGTGAGTGGCGTTGCGTGGGTGAGTGGCGTTGCATGGATGAGTGGCATTGCATGGAAGAGTGGCGTTGCGTGAGTGAGTTGCGTTGCGTGTGTGAGTGGTGTTGCTTGGGTGAGTGGCGTTGCGTGGGTGAGTGGTGTTGCGTGTGTGTGGTGTTGCGTGTGTGTGCATCAGCTAAGCCAACCAAACGTAAACATTCTGCGTGCAGTGGAGCGCGAAGGGCAGCACGAAGAGCAGCACGAGTCTCTAATGTAAAATAAATACGCTGTGAGTAGTGAAGCGTGAAGGAGACCTCGAGCCTTCAAACTGAAAGGGAAAAGGCGCGAGGATCAAAAAGCGACGAATATCTCATGCTGGAAACACATTATATGAAATGCTGCTGCTGCTAATTAAATATAAATAAAAAGTGTTTAGGGAGTCACGGCTGCCGAGAGTAACAAGGCAGTGCTGGGAGGGGGGCTGCACACCAACTGAAGTGCTCTGGTTGCACGGCCTGCGGCCGTGTGAAGTGATAAGACTTTGAAGTATGTCACGGCGCCTGAGGGGAGAGCAGAGAGAAGAGAAGGCGACATGCTGTGACGGAGGTGTGAGAGGTCTGGCAGGGAACAGATGGCCTGGCCGTGAAGCAGGGGGCGGGGCAGCGCTGGGGAAGCCTGTGGGAGGGTGATTGATGCATTTGATGTGGGGAGGGAGGAGAGCCTTTTGCGAGCCTTGTGCTGGAGAAATGCTGCCTGGTGCACCTTTTGTTACTACATGTAGAATGTTTCAGGGGCTTATTTCGATCCCGTCCTCATGCTATTACTAGGTGTTTAGTGTACAACTCCAACCGGCGAGGGAGTGCTTTCTTTGCAGTGCATTGCTATTAGTAGGAGCATCACATTTTTGGCAAGAAACTCTTCGGCTTCTTATCCTTTTACACCCAACACACGGCCTATTTGAAGTAGAGTCTAAAAAAGCATTTTAAATGCACTAAAGATTTATCAAGTCCCACTCCTAAAAAACATCTTTTTGTTGTGTATAAAATAGAAGACAAAAGATCCAGCACTATTTAATTTAAAAATGAGATCTGACTAGCAATACAGTGGGCATAGATTTCTTCATCAAACTCTAAGTAGATATTATGTTTATTTTCCTGTCCTAGCATTTAATTGATAAAAAAGGGCTCTATGAGATGAGGTAGTTGTCAGAATTATTATGGCGTCAACAAAACCTTTCGGTATGGTTTTTAATGTGTTTCATGATCTCTAAATATTTCACTAATGCGATATTGTTACATTGTTTTTGGTAGTAAGGTATTGTTACGTTCCTCACTCGTGTTCATGCTAGTATACATTTCTGAGCCACTAAAGAAAATAATTTTCTCAGTGATGCATTCGAAATTTGGACTTCTTCGTTTTTATTAGTTCATTGGTTTGCTGTCCGTTTTTAGTTATGTAAGGCTTCGTTTTGCCCGTGCTGTTGCATTAAATGCTCACAAAACTTTCAATTATTTTCAGTTAGCGCCATTGTGATACTTCTAGGTCTTTCAGGAGACTGCAGTCTTTGGGGAGGCGTGAAGCCTTTGCTGCCGTGAAAGATATTTTATTTTTCAGCCCCTTGTGCTGGAGAAATGCTGCCGATGCGCGTGTCTGGCAGGGAACAGATGGCCTGGCCGTGAAGCAGGGGGCGGGGCAGCGCTGGGGAAGCCTGTGGGAGGGTAATTGACATAGAAAGTCATGTATAGTGACAGAGAGAGCGAGACACGGACAGTAAGACAGGGACAGGCATAGATAGGTATGCAAGCATAGACAGGGATAGACAGAGACAGAGCGAGACAAGGGCAGCGAGACAGGCTATACAGATAAGCGAACAGAGACAGTGAGAGGTGGACATATAGACAGAGACAAAGCAACAGAGACAGTGAAAGACAGACAGACGCTGAGGAGGAACATGGCAAGAGACAGATAAACATACAACGTCATAGAAAGCACGAGACTGAGGTGGAAGCATTTTAAATAAAATAGGTGAGGTGATGGGAAAAGGCAAAAGGAGGAGTGCTGCTACGGGCTGGGGAGGGGGAGGAGAAATGAAAGGAAAGGCTGTGTTTGCGGGGAGAGAGAGGGGAGGTGCTGGTGTGGGAGGAGTGCTGCTACGGCAAGGCTGTGTTTGCGGGGAGAGAGAGGGGAGGTGCTGGTGTGGGAGGGGGGAGGTGCTGGTGTGGGAGGAGTGCGGCTACGGCAAGGCTGTGTTTGCGGGGAGAGAGAGGGGAGGTGCTGGGGTGGGAGGGGGGAGTTGCTGGTGTGGGAGGAGTGCTGCTAGGGGAGGAGAAGCCCTGGCCGTGAATGCTCGTGCATGTTTGCTCACGTGATTCACGTGAACTGCAAGAAAACCGCGGGGCTGAAAGCCCTTGATTTGAACAGGATTTTGTCGACATGAATTCTTGCTCCGCTCGATGCGCATGAGCGCATCGATAGGTCGCGAGACCTAAAAAGGACTAGGAAAAGGACACACAGGAGCTGGAAAGTGAATACCGACACAAACAAAGGACTATAGAAGGAAGCAAACACATGCTGCGCTGCTGAAATAACAGTGACTATCACATCTGGAAGGGACGGGCAACCAGGAGGAACCGCGCACACGTTGTGATGGCCGACCCAAAACAACAAGAAGTGAAATTTCCTGGGTATCAATCAGGCTCTCAAAGGAGGGACAAATACAAGGAAGGCACCAATAAGAAGTCTGCATTTATGAATGGCCCAGCAAGGAACAAATGGTAATGATGGGTGTGCCAAAAGCCCACTGAAGGTGGGCAGAGGGTGGAGAGCGAAATGCCACTTTGGCGCTCCGAGCAGGATAGATGATCTCAATTCAGACACACCTGGCGGAGTAAAGAACGGCAGAAGACGGATGCGGGCGCCACGCCTTCACCCAATGGGGAGTGGGAACGACAGTGACGATGCTTTTCCGCTGTACGCTGATCTGACCGCTTGCAGTGCAAGACGTCACCTGGGATTCTCCTGGATTTCCCTTGCCAGCCACGCCTCTTTTAACATTTGAGAACTAAGCGTTGAGGACTTCGGACTATCTTGGGGGGCTTATTATTGATTTATTTATGCTTTTTTTTCTTACACGGACTTTACCCAACGGTGTCGGAGCGCTTGACAATAGGATTATTTGCCCGTTTAACTTGTTTTGGGTCCATGTGAGAATCAGACCCCTTCAGACCCATCAGAGAATCAGACCCTTTGGATCTTTATTAAATTGTTTAAGGGCTTCTTTCAGAAGTCTGCGAACGCGGCGATTTAGGCTGCTGACGTGGTGCTCTGAGCGCTGCTGATTTTAAAACCTGTTTTTGTTTCTGTTATTTTGTTCGTGTATTTGCCTCATAAGTTGTGTAGCATAAACTGTGGGAGCTTTGCACCTTACTCACCTGCATTTTTACGCTCCTGACCCCGCTCCGCCCCGGCATTGTGCCGTTTGTTGCGGAGGGTCTTTTGCTGAGCGTCACTTCCTGCACTACTTCCGCCCTGCCCCTCCATCCTACAGGTTAGCGGTCTAGTAGTTCCCTTCCTGGTGTATTTAACATGAGGATTTGGCGGAAGCGCAGCGGACGAGCGCAGAGGGCGCGCCGACTTCGCACCGAAGTTGCACCAAAGTTAAGCCCGTCTGCGCCCGTACGCGGCCGGCCGGGTCCAGGGGCCAGTCCTTATACCCAGTTAATTACTTACTCCTCTGCTGACCTCCTACACTGCTCGGCGACTCTACATGCTCCCGCTGTAAGTGCCGCTCAGGATTGTGGCATCTTTGTTCCCCAAGGACTCTCTCCAGGTACTCCTGTATTGAATACTCTCACTCACTGTAATGAGTTTATTTTACCATCTTCTAGAGTGGGATCCCCGGGGCTATTTCCCCTGACGGTGATTTATCTTAATACTCGGTCAAAGGTTAAACACCAGCTTGAGATATTTCAACTGCTTGATGACAGAACAGTGGACATCTTTTTTCTGACCGAAACCTGGTTGACTGACGACTCTGCCCCAGATATCCTCGCTGCTATCCCCGCCGGCTTTTATATTCTGCAAGCCAATCGACCCACTGGGAAAGCCGGTGGTGGGGTCACAGCCATCATTCGTTCTCAGCATAAATTTACAGCGTTGGTTACTGCTACGCTCCCTAAAACTGACAGTCTTACTCTTAAATTTTCCTCTCCTAGGTTCTCTTTTATTTGTGTCCTTGTTTATAGACCCCCTGATCACTTGCCTCTCTTTCCCCAACAATTTGGTGACCTAATCTCCCAACTTATTATTAACCATGCTAATGTCATTATTATCGGAGATTTTAACTATTGGCCATTAAATACTCGGGAAAGTCATCTTTCTGAGGAATTCTCCGACCTCTTGTCTGGAATGAATTGCTGCCAGCATGTCAAAGTCCCTACACAGAGCAGAGGCCATATCCTGGACCAAGTCTGGACTGCTAATCTCGATATTTCTTCCCCTATAGTGTCCCCCTGCCCTTGGTCTGATCACTGTTTTATCTCATTTTCCCTTAACCTTATCTCACCAAGTCGTCCTATTTCAATCACCAACTTCTCTGCCCGCAATTGGAAAAGAGCTAATTTGGTCGAATTTCATTCTATACTAGCCACTACTGCCCCCAAGAGTTCGGCCCCGGTGGCCTGCCAGGCCTCCCACCTTGAACAATGGCTGCTGTCTGCCAGCAATAAAGTGGCCCCGCTGAAAACCTTAAAAACAAAGCGTCCCCATGACACCTAGCGGTGGTTCACGGATCAATTAAAATTGGACAAACTGGCTCTTCGCCAAGCCGAGCGCAGCTGGAGATGTAACTATGATCAGCAATTAAAAACCGTGTATGTAGACCGTCTGCAAGCCTATAAAAAATCTATCCTGCTGGCTAAAACCACCTACTTCTCACAGAAAATAATGGATTCAGCCTCTAAGGCGAAGGATATCTTTTCCATTGTTAGCGAGCTCTCCTTACCTGATCGGGTAACCCCCCAACCTCAACCTACACAAGCCCTGTGCGATTCCCTTAACTCCTATTTTATTGATAAAATTATTACCATTAAAAACAATATCCCTTCCCCCTCTTCCCTTACTCCCGCGTCACTACCCCCCATGAACCCTCGCCCTCTGGATGCCTTTCCTCCCATTTCTTCCATGGAGTTCATTTCTCTGCTACATAAGGTGAGCTCTGGTTCTCCCAATGATTGCTGTCCTCCCCAAATTCTTAAAGATGCTTTCTTGGCCTGCCCTGATCCTCCGCTAGCATTGCTCAATAACTCCGTCGCTACCGGCATAGTCCCGGATCTCTTTAAACAGGCGGTCGTGGTCCCTATACTGAAATAAACTAATGCCGACCCCACGATCCTGAGTAATTTTAGGCCAATCTCCCTTTTTCCTTATTTAGGGAAAATTCTGGAGACATATGTCACTCGTTGCCTGAGTGCGTTCATTGAGAGCTCGTCCTTTTTGGATGATCAGCAAGCTGGCTTTAGGCCAGCCCACTCTACTGAGGCGGTCATTGTGGCCGTGATGGACACATTGAGGAAAGGTGCCGACAAGAACATCTCCCAGGCACTTGTCCTGTTGGATTTGTTGGCGGCCTTTGACACGGTCGATCATGCGATACTGATCGACCGTGTCAACAATGCGGGCATTCAAGGCTTGGCCCTTAAGTGGGTTAGATCTTTTTTACATCGGCGGTCTCAGGCTGTGCACTTGTCCACGTTTTCTGCTTCTTACTCCTCCTTATCCTGTGGAGTTCCGCAAGGCTCCGCCCTGTCGCCGCTCTTATTTAATTTGTATATGCAACCTCTCATAGCTTCCCTCCGTAATACCCTCATTACCATCTTTAATTACGCCGATGATTTGCAGTTGATCTTCCCCATTGACTCATCCCTATCCTCTTGTGTCGATTTTCAATCCACCATGCTTGACATCACGGAGTGGATGTACCACAGCCAGCTGAAACTTAATCCTACCAAGACTGAGCTAGTGCTGATAGGCGGGCTGGCTAACCCCTGGAATACCAACTTTTGGCCCCCCTCTCTTGGGTCCCTGCCTAGCCCTGTCAATTTTTTAAAGAGCCTTGGTATAATTATATCCAGCGATCTGTCTATGAGGCCTCAAATTAATGCAGTCAGGTCATCCTGCTTCTTCCACCTTCGCAGGATTCGTAAAATCAGCAGGTTTCTCACCACGGATGCGCTTATTCTTGTTATCATGGCTCTCATCACGTCCCGTATTGACTACGCCAACACTCTCTATGTTGGGATCCCTGCCTACCATCTTCACCGCCTGCAGCTGGTGCAAAACCAGGCAGCTAGACTGGTTTTTCACCAGCCTAAACATCAACATGTCTCGCCCCTGCTTATGAGCCTTCATTGGCTCCCTGTGGCTAAGCGTTGCATGTTCAAACTTGGTTGTACGGTCTTCAAGGCCTTGTCTGGTCAAGCTCCTGCCTTTATCTCTTCTAGCTTGAAGTGCTATGTGCCTCAGAGAGATCTCCGCTCCACTTCGCACAACCTACTGGTTGTCCCTAAATTCAAACGGAAAAAGCACGGTGGGCAGTGTTTTTCTTTCTTAGCTCCCATGTTCTGGAATTCCCTTCCGATATCCTTTCGACTCTGCTTTAGCTATGACTGTTTCCGCAAAACGCTTAAAACTCTCCTCTTCCAGCAAACCTTCGAGTAACTCCTGCACCTGTCTCCCGTATTTGTTTGAGCACCATGAAACCGCTGGGTGACCGTGCACGGTACAAATGATTTTAACATAACATAACTGAAGAGATTACAACAGGTCTTGCACACAGCACAAGTGCTGTCTTAGGCTCGACCTAAACATGGATGTGCAACCCTAGAACATGACAACCCTGACTCCCCAAAGAAATCATGATAACAGATCTAGAACCCTTTCACTTAGTTACTTATGCATGCCCAAAGAGATGCACAAGAGATTCACACCCTGCAGTTTTACTATGTGTTGAAGCATTGTGACCCTCAAGTAAAATACTTGCGCTGCAATAGTCAGTAGAAGGCACCAAAAAAAATGAAAAATGAAATTAGCTTTATGAGAATGGAGAAAAAGTTAAACAGTTCAACCGTTTTGCTTATCACAGAGAATATATGCTGGCATACACGTACTGTAATATATCGTATTCCTACCTAGCGCTTCCTAACCCACTGTGCCTAGGGTGGGTGAATCTGCCAGAATCCCTAGAGGGTGACCTAAGCTCCACGTTACCTGTGGGTAGAGCTGGACATCATCTTTCACAAGAGTTAAGCAGCAATCAGCAGAGCTGGTAATGCCCCTCTGTCTAAACAAGGGAGTGATATTATTTTTATAATAAACGTCATCCATGTTGCCATGGGAAGCCCCAGCTAGTCCCGTATTGTTTATGTTATTGTGAAATGGACAAAGCAGCAGTTTGCATGATGAAGGTAGCCCTTGTATGGAATGTTCAAGGTATTGGATAGTGTGCCTCAGGAAGTGGAAATGTAAGCAAAGATCAGTTCAGAGAATGTGATCCTGCGTGAATGTGTGTCAAATGTCATTGTGTTTAAGGAGAGAAGGCAACTTAACAACATGAGCATGTAAAATGGCGTTTCTATACGGGCCTCATGCAGCCAGGGGACAGTCAGCCCTTGACAAGGTCCCCGTCTCACTCCCCTCCTGTGACGGGGCCTCTTTTGGGTGGGTCTCCCTACTCCAGGGCTGCAATCTCCCTCAGGAAGTAGAACTGCCATCACTGTTGAACTTCAATCAACTAATGCGGTAACAAGGGAGCTTTTTTTCACAATCAGAAAATCTCATCCCACAAGCTTTTGTCCCTTTAATAACATCTCCCTTGCTGTGCTTTGCCTATTTAAACTTTATCACTCTCAGGTGAGGGAAAAAGCGTAAGGACAGACCCCACTTCCCCTCAGCAGGGCTTAGGGAGCCCCACACCCCAGCCCAGCACATGGGCAAGCAGTGTCTTTGAAATTAATTATTTTTCAGAAATGTAGATACATGTTCTGCAGTGTGTGGTGTTCCAAGTTACCTGCCTTGAGGATGTGTCTTTATTTAGCAGCAGTCAACCTTTCATCACCAATGCCAGAGGCAACTAAAACTCACCAGCCGACACCTCCTCACTGAGATAACATCGGCTCAGGTAAAAACAAACACTTCAAGGATAACACTTACACTGTAGAGGATGCCAAAGACATGACATAAAGAAGCCTCAGGGAAGTGGCAGGGGGTATGTTCTACAAGGTGTAGAAACACGTGTAGCGGGCGGGTGGAGTAAGGCGGGGAGTCTCCTGCGTTTTGATACTGAGGCAGAGGCAGACCGCTAAACAAGCCTTCCTGCCAGGGTGCTGCTGACTGATAGAAATGTCAATGTACTCAACAGGCCAATCTGCCAATGTAAAGGGTGACTGGGGGATGATATTGGCTTTAATTGATGGAGTCGCTTGATGCTTCCGGTATACACCTATTTATTGTTTTTGGGTGGCAGAGCAAGAGAGTTATCATCTGAGCTGTGAGCTGTGTTATAAAAAAATGAACTACTTAAAATTTGAAAATGACTAAAATCTATATTCTGGAATCACTTTTTTTATCTCAAAAAATGTTGAGCATTTTGTAGCCACCGATCCTATACTGTGTGTAATGCAAGATTCAAACAATGACTTACATCTGCAGAGTGCTTTATATCACGGACTGGAACCTCATAGCACTAGACATACACAAGTAACTATTCTCCACTGCATCAACCAAGGTTAATTTCCCACTGATTAACTTAGCTTGCTGTTATTGTTCATTTAAACTGTGTGTCATTTTATATGTATTTAAAACTATGATGGATTTATGCCTTAGATATATTACACAGGTTCCTGGGCGAAAAAGAAGTCCCAAAGTTTGATGTTGCCTTTTAAATATCAGTTTTTTTCATTTATTCATTATCATAAATGCACAAGAGCAAAAGAACAGTAGAACAGCCGACACGTGTTTTGCCCATATGGCCGACAGGCCAAGGACTTTCTCAAGGCATATAGGGTCAGATGTAGGTAGCCCAATGCCGGTCAGTAACGGCCGAAAATACCGAATTTCGTCCGTTACCGACCGGTATGGGGCAATTGAGATGTAGGACATCAAAAAAGACAGAATCGGTAAATACGAATCGTATTTACCGATTCGGAATTTACCGAATCGGAATTTACCAAATCGGAATTTACCGATTCGGTAAATAAGAAATGGCAAAAAATGACAATCGAGATGTAGGTAACTTCTAAAATACCGAATTTCATGAAATTCGGTAATTAAAAGTCGGTATTTACCATGGATTGAAAGCAGGTGGTAACCAGGTGTAGTCTATAAAAAAGGCTGTAACAGTTTGACCAGAACGGCGGCATTCTACGTGATAGCAAGGGGGCTACGGCTACAGGCAGCAGGAGAGAGGGTCTGGAGACGGGAGGAGCAAGTCTACAGACAGCGGATAACGCTCTTCCAACTCACTGAAGCAGAGATCTTGCAAAGGTTCAGGCTACACCCCCAAACCATCCTGGACTTGATTAGGGACCTGCACCCACTCCTGGAGCTCCCAAATCCAAGGGCACACGCCATCCCACCCCATGTGCAGGTGCTCTGTAGCCTACACCTGCTTGCATCTGGGAGTTACCAGGGGGTGATTGCTACGGTAGGTGGGGTGTCCCAGATCTGCCTGTCCCGTTTCTTCCGGAAGTTCCTAGTGGCCATGATGCCGAGAATGCATCATTACATCAGCTTCCCTGACACACATGCAGAACTGCTAAAGACCAAGACTGACTTCTATCAACTGGCACAGTTCCCACACGTCATCGGCTGTATTGATGGCACCCACATCCCAATCTGCCCACCTGCTGCCACAGAGTACATTTACAGAAACAGGAAGTCAACCCACTCCATCAATGTGCAAGCCATCAAGACACATTTATTTCCCTTGACCTAATCCCTTCTCTCTGCTCCATGCTATCTGCCTATTTTTCCTTTAAGTTGGACACAACGCCGGGACGCCCCTTTGCTGGGGCAGCTGAGCGCTTTACAAATCCGATTAACATAACATAACATAACAGGTAATCTGTGATGCCGACAACATCATCACAGACATTATGGCCAAGTTCCCGGGAAGCACCCACGACTCCTACATCTTTCAGAACAGTGGGATCTGCACACGCCTGACAGCGGGGAAATTCGGAGAAGGATACCAGCTAGGTAAAACACTGTGACACACCCTGATAGATATTGCAGATGTATGTGTTTTTGCGCATGTGATCAATGGCTCTATCATTTTCAAATAGGTGACAGCGCATATGCCGTCCGCTCGTTTAAACTGACACCCTACCTGAACTCATCCACGCCAAGCCAGAGACGATACAACGTGGCACACAAATCCACTAGGAACATTGTTGAGCGCACCTTTAGGCTGTTAAAAAGCAGGTTCCACTGCCTCCACAAAAGCGGAGGCGCACGGCAGTACTCACCACTCATATGCTGTAAGATCATTGCAACATGTGCAATGTTGCACAACCTTGCAACAAAGAAGGGCACAGAGGTGGAATTGTGTGATTATCAGGACCATGATGATGAACATGCAGTGCCTGACCCCAACACAGCAGGAGTAGCGCCAGAAACAGATGGCAGACACAGACAGGCAGAGATCACGCGCAACTATTTTTGAGTAGGTAAAGAGACACAGACAGGTGGAGTATGTACCCAACGTAGTTTATTTATTGGCACTACGCAGGTAGTCAAAGGCACAAATGTGCAACACAAATGGTATCCAGTAATAATGGGAGTCCTGGTTTACTTCCCCATTAAAGGTCATGGAGTGTGGGCAGCCTAAGTCATTTTCAGCCACGCCTACCAGTGCCAGATGAAAATGGCTGGTTGTCCTCACTGGGTGTGTGGGCCGATGTAGCACAATGGAGCCTCTGCTCCTCCGTGTCTCAGCAACAGGGGGGCTTGTCATGCTGCTTCTTCTGGTGCTTTCCTCGCTCTCAGGTACATCCAGAGCAGCAGTATGTGCTGACTGAGCATTAAGCAGCACCTCTACAGCACTCGTCCCCCTTGTAAGGTCCCTGGACACCTCACTGCTGCTGTGTGCTAGTCCTTCTTGCATGTTAACGCATCGCCTGCAAAGAAGGGAATTTTCTGTGGCCAGACGGTTAACAGCCTTGGTGTGTCGCTGCGCTTCCTGCCTGTCCTTCCCCCTTGTTGTTCTGTACTGATCCAGTTTTGTGCACAAGAGAAGCACAGATTGAGACATGTCCCGCATCCCTGCAGCTATCTCCCCCATACCTGATGCCATCTCTTTGTTCTCATCCACCAGTGCACTGATGCCCCTCCCTATCTTTTCCAGGTTTGCATTCAGCTGCCTCATCTTTCGTTGCACCGACTGGATGTCCTTTCCCTGCATACGTTGTATCTTCACCATGCTACCCTCCAGCCCACGGAAGACACTGGGGCCCTCCACATGTTGTGCAGCACTACTGTCTCATGGCCTGCAGCGTCTGGTACCTGTGCGGGCACCCGCTGCGCTGGACTGCTGTATGGCACTGCTTCCTTCCCCCGCCAAGGTTGGAGCGTCATCCCCCTCCATGTCACCTGCTGTTGTTTTCATTTGGACTAGTGGGGCAACTACATGCCTCCTGCTCTTTTGAGCCGCAGGTGTTGTTTGCGGCAGTGACGCAGGCATTTCAGGTGAGAACAGTAGCAGAGGGGATTGTGAACGCTCTGGGGAGGCCTGCAGCTGTGGAGACATTTCAAGGTCTTGGGAGGCTGGCTGTGTTGTTGGTGCAGCTGTGTCCTCTGTGTCATTCCCTGCACTTGTGCCTGCCTCCTGGGTGTCGTCCCTCTGTGGTGCACTGCCTTCCTTCTCGCTGGTACGCCTGCGAGATTTCTCGCCGGTGGATATAAAAGCGTACATTAGCTCTGTGCTCCTGCAGCACTGCTTACACAATTAAATTCTTATCACTGAAACACTGTAGCTATTGCCTCAGCTTGCTTATCACTGATGTATGTTGCATAACTTGTTGCTTGGTGTGCTGTATGACATGGTAGGCGTTTCAATGACTACATCTCCCATAATGCATTGCTGGTGTATGTTGCTGCCTCTACTGGAGTGGGGTCAACACTGCCACATAGGGGAAAGGGAAGGTGATGGGGTGGGGGTGATTGCTGTGCATGCTTCTTACCTTTTCTGGTGGCAGCTCTGGCTGAGCTGTCTGCATCTCCCAGTCCACAGACGCTCTCTGGTTCTATGGTGGACTCCACCAGCTCCTCCAGCTCAGTCAGGGGAGGTGCACGGTTCCGCCCTCCTCCAGTACGGTTTGCCTCTTTGTGGAGCTCTGCAATTTTTTTTCTTAGTTAAGCTCCTGAGGTCGCACCACCTCTTTTTCAGATCATCTATCTCCCGTGGAGTCACTCCTACAGAATTCACCTTAGACTATATTTCCATCTTTCTTTTGTCAGATTCTGCCACCGTCAGGGACTGCTTCCCAAACAACTTTTGGTGTTCTTTCACCACCTCCTCCACGAGGACCTGCAGCCCCATGGTGCTGAATTTTATTTTTCTCTTCCTCTCTGGAACTTCCTTTTCACTGGTGTTTGCCATTTTTCTCTTTCAAATGCAAAAAAGTTTTCCTGTGGCTGAGGGACTCAGCTCTGCTCTCACAGCCTCTCCAGAAGCTTCTAATTGCTTCCACCTGCCTGGGTGTAGCCACTTCCTGGTTGGGAGGGGGGTGGTTGCACCTGATTGGCTGACTCCTTAGTTTTACTTTTTTTCAATAGCCGATTCAGTATTTACCGATTCGGTATTTACCGAATCGGTAATTCCCATTCATTCCTATGGGCCTGGAGGCCCATAGGAATGAATCGGAATTACCGATTCGGTAAATACCGATTGGGTAAATACCGAATAGGTAAATGCCGATTGGGTAAATACCGAATTGGTAAATGCCGAATGACTGATACCGAATTTTACAGATTCAGTAAAAATTAACAAATTTTTACCTACATCCCATTTTCCGATTCTGAAATACCGAATCGGTAAAATTCGGTATTTTAGAATTGGTAAATCTGGATTACCTACATCTGGCCCATAGTCTTTAAGAATAAAGATTGAGGGCCAGAAGTAGGTCGCCCTATACTGGTCGGTAACGGCCGAAATTACCGAATTTCGGTCGTTACCGATCGGTATTAGGCTTTTCAGATGTAGGGGCCTAACGTTAGGATTCAGTAATTTACCGAATCGGTAATTTAAGGAATCAGTAAATTACCGAATTCTTAAATACAAATTTGGTAAATTACCGAATCCTTAATGTAAGGAGCACTCAAATGAGTGCTTTTCCCATTTTAGGATTCATTATTTACCACCAACTACAAGTTGGTGGTAAATATCGAAAACCCCAAAAGAAGCACTTTTTTGCAAATTATTAAAGGGCATGTATTTGTGCCACATGTGCACCCATACTCTATTCAGGGATTCAACAGGGTGTCAAAGTGACACCCTGCCACCCTGCCACCCTTCAATGTGTTCCCCCTTTTACCGAATTGGTAAATCTTCATTACCTACATCTGGCCCTTAGTCTTGAAATGGGGGTTGAGAAGAGAGAAGGCTCTATCCATGATGAGGTGAAGTACGGATGAGGAAATCAAGGTCTAACAATCAGAAATTGGATGGAAAAAAAGAACCTTTCCTTAGGTCTGCAGCTGGCCAAGACTGTGTAATTTTACTAATTTTACTAAAAAAGATGTATATAATGTACTTAAAGAGGCCTTCAGCCACCTCTCTTCATTCATCGGTCTGTTGTTCTGTGTTTGACAGTTTGCACCCACCCACTACAGCGTGCAGCATGGGGCCTACTTCAACCATTGTTCCCTTTACTCTGAGCGACTGCATTTTGCTCTTGCACAAGGAGCACATCCACACACAAGATAACTCCCATCATTGTCAGAATTTTTGTTTTTACTTTATCATTTGTACTGTAGTAATGCCTTTGTTTGTAGACCCTTTATGAGAGCACTGCTTTTTCAGTTCCTGTCTCCTCCTAATGTTGCTCTGAATTCCATTTGGAGTGGTCTTTGTTTATCTGACTACTGCTATTTCACAGCATACCAGATGGTGTCCACTGAAAACAATTCTGCATTAAGTTATCCTCTATCGGCCATAATTAAATGAACTGTAAATATATATATATATGTTGGGAAATGACCCATTCTGAAGGGTCACCTCAAACCATTTGCCTTCCTCCTCCTCTTTTCCTGACTTCCGTTTTATTGGCTTTAGGACTCTGAGCAGCTTACCACTGCTAACCAGTGCTAAAGTGTGTGTGCTCCTTTCTCTAGACATGGTATAATTTGTTAACTCCTGTTTGACATATTTAATTTACTTGTAAGTCCCTTGAAAAGTGGTATTCCATATACCCAAGGCCTGTAATCTAAATGCTACTAGTGGGTCTGTTTCACTGGTTTTGCCACCCACACAAGTAGCCTTTGAAACCTGTATCAGTCCTTGTCAGGACTATAGTACTTATCTTGCTCGCCAAGGTCTTGCACGGGAACAGAGATGCTAGAACCCAAATCCCTCTGAGCAATGTCGGCGGGTCAAGTCACTGAACCCTTCCTTCATTACTCTCAGGGAAGGGGGTGTGGATAAAATAACAAACAGAGAAGAGAAATGGTCCTGCGCTGATTCCCCTCTGGATTCTGCCTTCCGGTAGTTTGGTAGATTGAGGAACCTGAAAATCAATAACACACATTACATTGCTACCACAAGTCTACCATTTATCTACTACTGAATGAGCGCCTATCTCTGCTCACCCACCCTAGTGGCGCTGGACCTTGCCTCTCTTCTTATGGAATGATTGTTCTCTGCTCAGCTATCAGTTGTCACTAATATCACAATGGACAGTAAACATTGGTTAATTATTTCTAGTAACTATGCTTGGTTTATCTTATTCTATTTTAAATAAGGAAGGGGCACTTACTTCACTGATAACTGAGTCTTTTGCTAACATGGGATTCTGTTTTTTTAAAGAGTCTTTCTTCTTTCTTATAGGTTCTCTGAGTCCTACAGTACCTTGCTGTCTTGGTAAGTTTTAACTGCTTTTTATCTTGCTTTCTTTTTCTTGTAGAGCGTTCTTATTTAATAGTTCATTAATTAAGACAACAGTTGAGAATTAAATTGTCTGAGTAAATATATATATATATATTATACAATATGTGTCTATTTCAGCGTGTTGGTTATTGTGCACTTAGCTTGCTTCATCTGTATCAGCGCTGACGCCTTAGACTGAATTTCGTGTTCCTCCCGGTGTGTATTTTTGATGAATTTGAACACGAAGACAGTTCAGTTCCTCAGCGGTATTTGATGATGTACTCTCCTGTCAGCCGCGACAGGCGGCCGCTCCTCAGCTGCTTGGCGGCTGTACACTGAATTCCTTCTCTCCTGTCAGCCGTGACAGGCGGCCGCTTCTCAGCTGCTTAGCGGCTGTACTCGGAATTCCTTTTCTCCTGTCAGCCGCGACAGGCGGCGTCTTCTCAGCTGCTTAGCGGTGGTTCACGAAATTCCTCTCACTCAAAAGCGGCTTTCACAATTTCATTCAGACTCGCGCTTGGCTTGTTGCGCCGAGTCTGACACTAGATATTCTCTCAGATTCTCTACAGTAATTACTCACGACGTCTGGAAACTCTTGACTAGGATTTTCGTCACTTCAATAACAAACGAACCTTCTTCACTCAAGTCTTTAGTGAAGTGCGAGTTCTTCATGACGCTCGCGCTTCACATTAGAATCCTCAGCAGCTGGGGTCTGGAAGACTAGAACGTCTGCTGTCTTCCATGCTGGCAGTAACGGCGGCCATCTTATGTCTCCAGGAACGCACCTTGTCCACCCATGTGTCTGCAGTCCCTCTGGATTTGTTCAACAGTGCTGTTGGATGGGTGATGACAGGACTCACAGATTGAGTCCTGACAGTACCCCCAACAAGGTAGTTCCTTCCTTCCTTGGCTTAGTAGGGAATCTTTGATTAAAGGATTTCACTAATCTTGGTGCATGAACGTCCTCTTCCTGCTCCCAGGACCGTTCCTCTGGGCCATAACCTTTCCAGTCTATCAAATAATACAGACTGCCTTTAGACCACTTGGAATCCAAAATTTCTTTTACCTCATACTCCGTTCCAGTTTCCAACTGGATTGGCCTTGGAGGTAGTTGGCTCCTCAGACTCGTAGATGCCTTCTTTAATAGTGAAACATGAAAGACTGGATGAATTTTCAACCTGGACGGCAGTTCCAATCGATAAGTGACTTGATTAATTTGATCCTTGATAGAGTAAGGACCGATGAATCGTGGTTGAAACTTCCTGTTTCCTTTGAGCCTCAAATTTTTGGTACTTAACCAAACCTGGTCCCCTTTCACCAGGTGAGGTCCTGCTTTTCTCTTCCGGTCAGCATATTCCTTGTATTTTATTTTTGCCGACCGAAGATTGTTCATGACTTCTTGTTGGATTCGAGATAAATGTGACATAACTTCTTTCACTGCTGGGACTGCTGTTTCCATTTGACGAATGGTTGCATTCGGATGTCTGCCATAGTTCACAAAAAAAGGAGAGAACCCTGTTGAAGCATTCTTCGCATTATTATGAGCAAATTCTGCCGTCCACAAATATTCCGACCAATTTCCTTCTTCTTTTAAAAGGAAGAGTCGTAAGTATTGTTCCAATTCTTGGTTCACCCTCTCTGTCTGTCCATCTGTCTCGGGGTGATAGCTAGTGGAGAACCTAACCTCTGTCCCCAACCCATCCATGAAAGCCTTCCAAAAACGGGACACAAACTGAGGACCCCTGTCTGAAATTACTATTTTAGGGATTCCATGTATTTTGACAATCTGGGTGCTAAAGTGAGCTGCTAACTGACTGGCTGTAGGTACCCCTTTTAGAGCTGTGAAATGGGCCATTTTTGAGAAGGCATCCACAACCACTAGGATTCAAGTCAAGTCAAGTCAGAGAATTTATATAGCGCACTACATACCCAGAGGGTTTCAAGGCGCTTAGGGAGGAGAGGACGCTTACTTGTCAAATATCCAAGTTTTAAGTTGCTTTCTAAAAGCTAGGTGGTTCTGGGTAAGGCGAAGGTAGGTGGGGAGTGAGTTCCATGTTTTAGCTGCCAGGTATGAGAAGGATCTGCCTCCCATGGTGGTCTTGTTGATGCGGGGAACAGTGGCGAGGGCTTGGCTGGAAGAACGTAGTTGGCGGGAGGGTGTGTAGAAGGACAGTCGTGAGTTGAGGCATTCTGGGCCGATGTCGTAGAGTGATTTGTGTGCGTGGGTTAGCAGTCGGAAAGTGATCCTCTTATTGACGGGTAGCCAGTGGAGGTCTTTCAGGTGGCCAGAGATGTGTTCGTTACGTGGGATGTCTAATATGATCCTGGCTGAGGCGTTTTGGATTCGTTTGAGTTTCTTCTGGAGTTTAGCGGTAGTACCTGCGTAGAGAGTGTTTCCGTAGTCCAGTCGGCTCGTGACCAGAGCATGGGTGACTGTTTTTCTTGTTTCGGTGGGGATCCAGCGAAATGTTTTTTTGAGCATGCGAAGAATGTTGAAGCAGGATGAGGATACGGCGTTGACTTGTCTGTTCATTGAGAGTGAAGAGTCTAGGATAACGCCAAGGTTCTGTGCGTGGTCTGTCGGGATGGGTGCTTTTCCAAGGGCTTCCGGCCACCAAGAGTCGTCCCAAGCAGAGGGGGAAGTGCCTAAGATGAGGACTTCTGTTTTATCTGAGTTCAGTTTCAGACGGCTTTGTTTCATCCATTCGGCAACTTCTTTCATTCCTTCGTGTAGGTTTGTTTTGGCGGTGCTGGGGTCATTGGTGAGGGAAAGGATCAATTGAGTGTCATCCGCGTAGGAGATGATGTTGAGGTTGTGTTGGCGAGCGATGGCCGCAAGGGGGCTCATGTATACGTTGAAGAGGGTGGGACTGAGTGAGGATCCTTGTGGTACGCCACAGATGACTTCAGTGGCTTCGGATTTGAATGGTGGAAGGCGGACTCTCTGGGTTCTTCCGGTGAGGAACGAGGTGATCCATTCGAGTGCTTTTCCTTGTATTCCGATGTTTCTGAGGCGTTGTAAAAGGGTGCTGTGGCAGACTGTGTCGAAGGCTGCAGAGAGGTCGAGGAGGATGAGGGCGACTGTGTCTCCATTGTCCAGTAGAGTTCGAATGTCGTCTGTTGCTACGATGAGGGCGGTCTCAGTGCTGTGTTTTGCTCGGAAGCCAGACTGTGAGGAATCGAGGGATTTGTTGGCTTCGAGGAAGGCGGCGAGTTGGTTGTTTACAGCTTTCTCGATGACTTTGGCTGGGAATGGAAGAAGCGATATGGGGCGGTAATTTTTGAGTTCGGTGGGGTCCGCTGTGGGTTTTTTCAGAAGGGCGGTGAGTTCAGCGTGTTTCCAGCTTTCCGGGAAGGTGGCGGAGTTGAAGGAGCAGTTGATGACGTCTCGGAGGTGCGGTGCTATGACGGAGTCTGCTTTGTTGAAGATGTGGTGAGGACATGGGTCTGTGGGGGATCCTGAGTGGATAGAGTTCATCAGGCGGATGGTGTCCTCAGTGGAGATTGGGTTCCAGTCGTTAAGAGCGTTCAAGGGGGGAGAATGTTCAGCATATGGTTGGGTGGGTTGGTCTCCGGGTTTGTTGTCGAAGCTGTTGTGGATGTCTGCAATTTTGTTGTGGAAGAATAAAGCCAGGGAGTCGCAGAGGGCTTGGGAAGGGGTGATGTCGTTGGAGTTGGCCGAGGGATTGGTAAATTCCTTAACGATGTTGAAAAGTTCCTTGCTGTTGTGGGCGTTGTTGTCTAGTCGATCCTTGAATGCTGTTTTCTTGGCCTTTCGGATTAGTTGGTGGTGTGTGCGGGTGGCGTTTTTGAAGGCGTCCTTGGTGCTAGTGGTTGGGTCTTTTTTCCAGGCCTTTTCAAGGGAGCGGCAGAGTTTCTTGGACTTCTTAAGATCATCGTTGAACCATGAGGCCTTCTTGCTGCTAGGTTTGCGTTGACGTTTTTTCAGTGGTGCTAGGATGTCGGCGGTGTTGGATAACCATAGGGTGAAGTTGGCGGCGGCTTGGTCTGGGTTAGAAGAGTGGGCTGGGGTGTTTAGAAGGAGCGATGAGGAGATCTGGTCGATGGTGATTTTGTTCCAGTTTCTTTGCAGAGTTGGTTGGAGGTGGTTGGTGGGTTTCGGCTTGTTGTAGGTGAAGTGAACGCAGCTGTGGTCAGTCCAGAGGAGATCCGTAGTGTTGTTGAAGGAGACATGATTGCTAGAGGTGAAGATGGGGTCGAGTGTGTGACCTGCGATGTGGGTGGGGGAAGTGACCAGTTGTTTAAGTCCGAGGTTGGCGAGGTTGTCCAAGAGGGTGGTGGTGTTGCGGTCGTTGTTCTTTTCAAGGTGAAAGTTGAGGTCTCCCAGAAGGATGTAATCTTTGGAGGGGAGCGCGTGTGGAGTGATGAAGTCCGTGATGTCTTCACTGAATTTTGCGCGGGGTCCTGGTGGTCTGTAAAGGAGGGTGCCTCTGAGTGTGGTCTTGGGGTCGATGTGGATCTGGAAGTGAAGGTGTTCAGAGTTGGCGAGGTTGACGTCAGAGCTGGTTGAGATGTGGATTGATTTTTTATGGACGATAGCGATTCCTCCTCCTGTGTGGCCGGTACGGTCCTTGCGTATGATCTTATAGTCTTCAGGGATGGCAATGGTGATGTCTGGGGCGGAGGAAGCGTTCATCCATGTTTCTGTTAGGAAGGCGATGTCTGGAGAGATGGTGTCTAGTAGATTCCATAGGTCAATGGCGTGCCTGTGGACTGAGCGGGTGTTGAGCAGGATGCATTGTAGGAGGTTGGGGTCGGGAATCTGTGGTGTGGTTGTAGCGGAGATGTTGTCGGTGCCGATGAATTTGCAGGAGTAGCAAGAGAAAGGTCCGTGGGTGTGTCCAGGGGCGGCTTGGACGCAGTTGGGGGCGCGACCGGGGTTAAGGGCTAGGAGGGTGGCGGCGTCGTAGGTAATGCGAGAGGGCAGGGCAGCGCGAGGGCCAGGGGGTCTGGTGCTGGGCGCGGTCCAGGCGCGGACGGGCGTAGACGGGCTTACCTTTGGCGCACCTTCGGCATGTCCGTAGCGCGTGGTCGCTGCGCGTGGGACCATCTGGCTTAAATGGTTGTGCGAGGGGGCGGAGCGTGGGAGGGTCAGCTGGGAGGCGGGATCAGAGAGGCGGGTCAGGGGAGAGGAAAACACAAAATGGAGGGCAAGAGTGAAACCAAAAGCAGCAGCGAGGGCACAGCACAATGATCGTCAACAGGTAGCTAAAGGCACACAATTTCACCACAATACCTCTGCCAAAGCGCCACTTAGAGACTACTAACGTTGAAACACAACGCAGCAATGAGGTGCACGTAATTAACACAGAGCGCCAAATTAGATTCAACAACTAGGGTTCTAAAGCACCAATCAGTTACAAAGCGCTAATGTTGAAGATAGGATACACGCGGTACACTTTAAAGGCTGTGTGTCACAGAGCGAGATGCGGAAAATACAATAACAGCAGGCACAATTCAATTAATGGCAAAGAAGAATTTAAAGCGCTGCGCGAGTAATAGCTTCTGAACGCGATAGCGTTTGTTAGTGGTAACGATACCAGGCGCAGTCAGGGCTTCAGCTGCGGTGCAGGTGATGGTAATAATAATGATTCTGGCAGGAGAGCGAGGGGAGCGACCGTTCAGGAAGGAATCCCGGCGGTCACAGCTAGGTACGGGCTGGGGAGAGTCTGTTCTTCGTGTGTGGGAGGGTCAGCTGGGAGGCGGGATCAGAGAGGCGGGTCAGGGGAGAGGAAAACACAAAATGGAGGGCAAGAGTGAAACCAAAAGCAGCAGCGAGGGCACAGCACAATGATCGTCAACAGGTAGCTAAAGGCACACAATTTCACCACAATACCTCTGCCAAAGCGCCACTTAGAGACTACTAACGTTGAAACACAACGCAGCAATGAGGTGCACGTAATTAACACAGAGCGCCAAATTAGATTCAACAACTAGGGTTCTAAAGCGCCAATCAGTTACAAAGCGCTAATGTTGAAGATAGGATACACGCGGTACACTTTAAAGGCTGTGTGTCACAGAGCGAGATGCGGAAAATACAATAACAGCAGGCACAATTCAATTAATGGCAAAGAAGAATTTAAAGCGCTGCGCGAGTAATAGCTTCTGAACGCGATAGCGTTTGTTAGTGGTAACGATACCAGGCGCAGTCAGGGCTTCAGCTGCGGTGCAGGTGATGGTAATAATAATGATTCTGGCAGGAGAGCGAGGGGAGCGACCGTTCAGGAAGGAATCCCGGCGGTCACAGCTAGGTACGGGCTGGGGAGAGTCTGTTCTTCGTGTGTGGGAGGGTCAGCTGGGAGGCGGGATCAGAGAGGCGGGTCAGGGGAGAGGAAAACACAAAATGGAGGGCAAGAGTGAAACCAAAAGCAGCAGCGAGGGCACAGCACAATGATCGTCAACAGGTAGCTAAAGGCACACAATTTCACCACAATACCTCTGCCAAAGCGCCACTTAGAGACTACTAACGTTGAAACACAGAGCGCCAAATTAGATTCAACAACTAGGGTTCTAAAGCGCCAATCAGTTACAAAGCGCTAATGTTGAAGATAGGATACACGCGGTACACTTTAAAGGCTGTGTGTCACAGAGCGAGATGCGGAAAATACAATAACAGCAGGCACAATTCAATTAATGGCAAAGAAGAATTTAAAGCGCTGCGCGAGTAATAGCTTCTGAACGCGATAGCGTTTGTTAGTGGTAACGATACCAGGCGCAGTCAGGGCTTCAGCTGCGGTGCAGGTGATGGTAATAATAATGATTCTGGCAGGAGAGCGAGGGGAGCGACCGTTCAGGAAGGAATCCCGGCTTGTGTTGAATCCCTGACTTACTGGCAGATCAGTTATAAGGTCTAATGTAACTGTGTGCCAAGGATGGGGGGGTGTAGGTAAGGGTTGCAATAACCCTTTTGGAGCCTGCCGTTCCGACTTCCCCTGCGCGCAAATCTCACAAGACTTCACATACTTCTCAATATCTGACGTCATTTTAGGCCACCAATAATGTCTCTTGACCAATTCCTCTGTCTTAGCTTCTCCCTTGTGGCCGGCCAGTTTGTCGTCATGACACTCTTGCATTACTTGTTGACGCAACTCGACAGTTGGTAAGTACAAGGCTTGCTTATGGTAAGGCAATTGTTGAATTATTCTTCTGTTAGTGTCTTCTTCCACCCACTTCTGCATGGCCTCCATGCTCATGACATCTGCAATTGACTCTTGTAGTTGAATGGTGGTTATGGTTCCAATAATTTTATCACTGGGAATGATTGATTGAATGTCTTTGGAGGTTCTCTGGAGCTCAGTACCAATTCTGGATAATGCATCCGCTTTCCCATTTTGACTTCCAGGACGAAAGGTGATTATGAAATCGTAATCTGCAAAATACAGCGACCACCTCAGCTGTCTTGGAGTGAGTGTTCGGGCCGTTTTCAAAAATTTTAAATTACGATGATCCGTAAACACCGTTACTTGATG